>NC_140590.1:1559024827-1560297327 GCF_964204655.1 Triturus cristatus
CTAGTACAACTGATTGGCAGCTGCCATTTTCGTCTGGGATCATATGTTCATTTCTGTCTTTTATGTCTTTTCATATTCGGTTCCTAGTCCTAGTCTTAGTACTTCTGCTGGGTGTTTTTACTGGCTGGGTGTTTATTTGCAGTCTACCCAACCCAGCTTACCTCAACCTCTGGACTTGTTCTCTCTTCCTTTGCCCTCGCATTATCTCTGCTCGAGCATTCACTTACTCCTGTGGCACTTCGCTTACCTGTTCACGAAAAACAAATTCTCCGATTATTGTTTACTGTGATCTAACTGTGAATTCCCCCTCTTTTTGGGATGTGATATTTGGACTCTGACCTTGAAGCATTTTTGTGGAAAAGCCTATAGACGTGATGCACACTATATTCGATATTTGAAGACATCTGACCTAAGACTTATGTTTAGAAACTTTAACCTAATTTTCGGATCAATGGCCCTGACGGCCACGGAAATTAGGCTCCCTGTCTTCTAGGCACACTCCCAACTTTCTCTCATATTTTCAAAGAGGCGCTATATGGGAGGCTCAAATAATGCCTATTCATAGCCAGTCAAGGCTCACTTGTATCAATAACATTGCATCTGGTGCTGTTGTATGTTCTACAACAAGGACCACCACAAGTCCAAGTCCCCCTCTCTAAATTTAGGTCCTTGCATGAACTTGTGAACTGCTTTTAATCAACACATCCATCGGTATCTATGTGAGAGCAAAGAAACTAACATAGTATACAATAATGATTGCAACCATTTCCAGGAGCTGGAGCTGGGTAAGTGTGAAAACAAGGCGAGAAGCCAGTGATGCCAGTGCGTTATTTATTTTCATGTAGCCTGAAAATGGGAACTGTGAAGGAACACCATTTGTTGGACTAGGTCTTGTCATTATTGGCTCTTTCGCTTTGTTTCATTTTACCGGTGACACAAAGAGACAGATGGGCAGAGATCTATAGTGAAACATGCTGAGACTGGTCTGTTATTCATTACACATCTGCGGAGGATGCTGGAAGCGAGTTTTGCATCGTGGCCAAGAATTTGTCAAGGATAGTGACATGGGACCTTCAGATGGGAGTGAAGAGCCTTGCCCAAATTGGGTTTACTGGGGAAAGCACAGAACACGCGTAAGATATTTTCGTTGCGTGCTTTGTTCGTATACGGATGTGGCTCTATAAAGTGATTTTGTGTGCAGTGAACTTCCCTAAGGTACAGGGGGCAGCTCAGAGAGGGGTGGGTGGACAGAATGTTGTGCACTAGATGTAAAGGAGTAAGCCTCTTAGGTTCACCTGCCTGATTGGTACTGATGCTGCAGGTTAGCTTGTATGAGGTGGTCAGTGCTTGTGAGTGATGTGGAGCATTCTAGGCAGTGTTTCTCAGATCAGGATGTAAGTAGATCATGTAAGAGAGAAGATCTTCAGTGTGAGGACTCTGCTTTCTGAAGATGTCTCAGTATTGCTTGTGCATTGCTTCCCAAGCCACTGGAAATGCTCAAATCCGATACCAATGTGGAGATCAAAATGGTATATGCAGGTAGAGGCGGCCAAATTCTAGTGATGGCTGTGCACGTAGAGGGATAGTCTTCTCTACCGCCATACCAAGCCCAAATGATTGTGTGTTAAGAGGTCGAGGAAGGTATGAAAGATTGCTTATGTCTTACGATAAGCAAGAGCATTTGACATGTTCCTGTTGCTGTGTAAGAAAGGAGTATTCCTTTCTCGTTTCATAACCAAACAGGAAAAAAGAGAGGTGCATAAGAAACTGGTGAAGTACCTGCCTTGTTTGAACCTCCTTCCTACATATATCTATGCAGGTGGGACAGCAGGCTGGCAGCGATGTGTCCTTTACCGAGGGCTTTTGCCACTGATATGTTTATCTCTTTTAGATTGGTCTGTAGAATGGGTTATGGTTGAAGGCCAACCCACAGCAGCTATAAACCGCATTTGCCTGGTTCGTAAGCTAAACCATAAATTGTAAAGATAAGTGACGGGAGCATCAACCTAACAAGGCTGACAGCACGTCGGTCGATTTCACTATACGCATCCGTATCATGGGATCACGTCTATGAAATACACTGTTTGATGGACATAAACCCAATAACAACTAAATATACATGTGAAACAATGCGGATGATTTAAAAATGAGCCCTGAAGAAGTTCGTGTAGAACGAAACTTGTTGGCTGATTTTGGCTACAATCAAATCATTTTAATGAAGACTAAATACAGATTTGGATACAACTCGTATAGCGGACCATTCCTAAATACATTGGCAATGAATGAATGGGATTAATTGTACAACATGGAGTAATTCCACATATGGAAATATAGGGCCTTCGAAATTATGACTACAAACTTATTCAGTGTGCTGAGTAATGTTATTTCATAAGCTGAACCATATATCATTAATTTTCATGCGGTGAGCTGGAGGCCTGTGAATGATAATGTTACTGTTAAGATCTAATATGTCACACATAACACTTTGAGACTAAAATAATCTGGTTCCTTGAGACTAAAGCCCTATTTATTGCACTGTCATTATATGTTGTTTACTGACCAGTCCATGAAATCTTTTTTCAATGGAATTAGAGCTAGTGGGTCCGGCTTGTGTAGCTGCTGCTGTAAATGGCCCTCAGTCTTCATCAGAAGACATTTTGTCCTACTCAGCACACAAAAACTGCAGCCAGAATTCTTCTGCTGCCTGTCTCCAGCATGCATACATTTACAATCCATGACCTGAAGGTGCAAGAACATGCATATGAAACATTCCCAGGTGGTATTTACACCAGTGAGGGCAGCAGGTCACAAACATGTGACCACTTTGATATTTCCAGAAACAGGCATCTCTTACGGCATTTGATAGAGTAACATGGTTGGTGTTGGCGGAGCAATAGCATTAAGCGCACTCGCCTGGCAGGCTCGGAGTACTTGAGCAGCGTCAGCCGCATGTTACACTGTCTTGACGGGGTTGGCCGATCACAGATAGCTCCTTGGTGGAACTTTGGGTGTTAATGCCAGGAGCACCTGCATCTGTAGGTATTGTCCTGGTTTCACAATTAACATTTGTACTGTCAACCTACGCACCATCAACCATTATGCTAGTAACTTATTTTTGTACATGGAGCCCAAAACATGTAATAGCTTGTTATATTCAATTATACATTTAAAATTAGTGAGTCTCACTCTGTCATCAAAGTTTTCCAGTACAGTGGATCTGAGTGCAAAGCATCAATAACGCTCACCAGCATCCTTACATCTTGCGGTGGTACGGATGTTCTGGAAGCAGTCGCCGGAGGCTGTACAGTTTCTTTGAGTATTAAACTCTCATGGTACATCCACTGTTCAAAGGCTCATAACTAAGCAAAAAAATGCAACTAATTTGCATGAAATTTCATACCACGGCTATTTGTGTAATTGACTTCAAACTTTTCGAGTGTAATGAATTTTACTTACACGGTTTCAAAGTGAAGCTCAGCACCAAAGGTGCAATATTCCACAGAAGTCCCATCTAAATGCTGCCCTTATTTGTAGCATCCAATGGCAATCCCATTACAATCATTGGGGGCCAAATGTGCCCCCAGTAAAATGTTTAGGTTATTTTGGGGAGGGGGTGATGACAAAAGGACTGCTATTTCTAATTAAAATAAATGCATATTATACTTTTTTGGTAATACACTGTAGAGTTTTGCATTATCACTTCTTCCCTGTACCTCTAAAATACATCATTGTTCTCCTGTTGTTCTATTGTTCACTCTTCAAAAATAGAAAATACAAATTGCTATAGTCGAGGAAGTGCAATGCACAACATGAGATATTATATTAAATATATATCCCATAATCTATCAGAAAGTCAAATTATTGATTTGCACAACTCATTTGACCTAGAAGTAAGGCACATAGAATTACATGTTGACAACACATTGTTTTAAAAAAAATGTAATTAAAATCCCTTTATCTACTCGTAAGGCTCACCTCGGGTGTCAATGCAAGCTGAAGTTTGGTTCAAATTAAAGGATGAGTTTGAATAAATGAATGCAGCCAAGACTGATGGTTCGTATTGATTGTATGGGTCAGTTCAAATATAATGGGAGAGTGAGTAAGAGGATAAGAGAAAGAGAGAGTGGAAGAGAAAATGTGAGAGAAAGAGAAATAAAAGAGAGCGAGAAAGGAAAGAGGGAGAGAAAAGAAGAGAAGAGAGATAGTGAAAGCGAAATCGAGAATGAATAAGAGAAATAAAACCGTTTTGCAAACTAGATAAATGAAAAACCACAATCAGTGCTTAAGAAACGATAGCCAGTAAATTAAAGTAACACACTTGAAAAAACTAAAGACTTACATGTTACAATTTTTATTTACGGTGGGGGTGACTCAACCTTTTATCCTTTCAGAGCCCCATGTTCTATTGTTCTAATGCCCCATGCTGTGTTTCGTCCCACAGCTAGCCCAATTGCACTACATAATAAAAAGCTTTTTAGTGATAGAGAGAGTGGAATGCAGTTATAATAATACGATAACAAATACTAATGAAAGTACCATTTGGATCCAGATGTACGAATATCTGGTTGCAAAATACTGATTGTAATTTGCAACCAGTATTTTTGTGGCCAGTAAAAAAAATTAAAAACCGACCTACGTGCTAATAGTACGATAATTAAAAATCAAAATTATAGTGGATCGCAATCCAACAGACCGTATGAATAATATTGAGGTAGGTCGTAAATTGTGGCTCAGCACCATTGAACCTCATTTCAGGCATGTTGACCTGCTGGGGCTTCACATTTGTGACTGTTTTGAAATAAAGATTTTTTTTTAAATGCAGCCCATTTTCCTTAAAACTAACAGGGCTTTATTTACAAAAATAAATTTCTTTTTTTCTGAAAGTTAGTTCAAGAGATGGCAGTGGTCCTCTGGACCACTTTAAACTTTTGAACAATTTCCTTACATTTCCAAAGTGAAGGGGTACCAAAGGGAGTCCTTCTCTTTTTCAAATGCATTAATACCTCCTTTGAGGTGTTGGAAAATGTGCAATGCTTTGCAACCAGATTTTGGTAGCAAAGCAATGATACATAAGATACTAATTCAGTGTTTGGAAGGGACGTCTGCAACACACCCGTGAGAGATACTCGATCGGTATCCATTTGGAATCCCATTTTAGGAATCAGAAAAAAAGTGCTGACGCCTAAAATGGGATTAGTACATAAATAAAAGCATTTTAAAAATCCCAAATGCTGAATTGGAGTGTTTGCGACTGTTAAAATGGTTATTACATCTGACCCTTAGTTCAAATCCTAATCAATGCCTAGTTTCTGCTCAATTGCCCCATGGCCTATATTATGTAAAGCTTCTCAACACTTCTGTGGCTGTGATAGGCTTGACAATGCAAAGTATTTTCTAATTCATCAAACCTCAAATAATGATTGTGTCATAATGGGGCTGCCGTCATAATAGGATCTGAATAAAGATAAAGACAGAATATGGGCTTATAGCCCTTTGTTGGTTCTAACAGGACCAGGGCTATCAAAATATTTTCAGATTTGTGTTCCCACTAAGGGGTCGATTCTGATGTTTTTCTGAAGGGCTCCAAATCAGATTCAAGTTTGCTGAATCCGATCTGGAACCCTCGTTTCCGACTGATTCGTACACACTTCCCAACGACCGATTACGATGCCTGGAAACCGTTAGGGCTTTCTGAATCGGTTCCAAAAGGCATTCGGACCGGTCGTGTCTTTCGGAGCCAAATTGTACAGCTCTATGGACTCGGTTTCCGAGCGATTGACTACGATGACCGATTCGGACAGCCGTTCCGAATCGGTTTCTCCGGAATGAATCGGCTGCCGGAATCTGTCTTTGGGGGCCCATAGCAGGCCATTTTTCACCTGGAGCCCTCCAAATTGGACCCGTGGGGGTACCCCTGGGTCCCCTCTTCCCAAACATACTCAGTGTGGCAGGCACCATTGGATGAACGCCACAGGGTGCATGGTTTTCCCCAGCCACCCCTTTTTTCAATGGGAGCCTGTGTTCTGGTCCGGAACACAAGCTCCCATTGAAGTCAATGGGAGTCTGACCGGATCGTATCTGGAAGCATCCAGATGCATCCAAATTGCTCGGTCGGAATACCCCGATCTGAGTCGTCCGGAAAGCATTCCGGAGCCGATTTGGTAGGAATGCTTTCCAAACGACATTGGAATTGACCCCTAAGTAAGAGCAATCTCATCTCATGATTGGGAAAGAGTTGTAGGATGTAGGAGTCTGGAGTTACCAATTCAAACATTTAAAGTTCCAAGACGTACAAAATGTCATATAAATCAAAAGTATGCCTGGTAAAGAGAAAAAAAATCTAGATATCTGGTGTGAAGTTCTGTTTGTCTTACGGTTTAATTAAAGTTTTGTTGGCTAAAATATCAAGATGATGAGAAAGACAGTTTAGGGAACTCAAACAGTGATAGATACAGAAACATCCTTAGCGATTAGAGATAGTTAACAATAGACTAACCGCACTGGATTTTTAAAAAGAAAAATCCCTGAAATCACTACTCTTTTAATAAACGCAATATAGTTTTTCAAATCAAGGTCCAACATATGCCATTAATTAATATTTACACTGGCAATCTGGCCAGAATTCTTTGAATTTGATCACAACTGTATTGCTATTTACATAAAATTATTTATCTAGCTATCTGGTAATAAAACATGGCAGATTATTTCTCTGTAATATTTATCCTTCAAGATTTTCATATGTTGAGATTGATCAAAATGCTATGTGATTTTACATCATAAATGAATATCAAGGAAGATGGATGTTCATAATCCTTAAGAGATCTATGTACAGCGCCTCATAGCTTCCTAAGTATGCTGGTGATATATAAGTGACAATTACAGATATATACATATGCATTGACAATATGCACCATCCATAGTGCAGTGAACTCAATAATGGGTTTGATGTTTCAGGCTTGAAGTAGTGGATCTCCCAGTCACAGGGTCTGAAAGGTTGTTGAATCAGAAACAGAAATCCCTCTTGAAGGTGTTGGATAAAGATAGGATATCAAATCTAGGGAGGGTTGTGTTTGCACTTGATCATAAATCTAAAGCAGTGATCTGTTTCAGAATTGATGGTTGTGAATGTCCTCTGTGTGTCTCCAAATATACAGCATGATGGTGGAATACTCAGATGTGTTGAAAACAAATGTGGGAGTGTCATACTAATTTACATGAATGTTGTAAACAATTGTTATTTTTTCTATTGTTTTTAATTAAGTCTCCCTGGTTTCCGTTTTTACTGATTTTTACAGATAAATACAGACAGAAAACATATTTTTTTCTTGTCTGTATTTATTTTTAAATGTGGATAAAAATGGAAATTGGGTACTTTTTGAGTGATTCTAAATACACATTGCCATGACTGCCAGGCTAATAACTGTGTGGCTTGATAGGTAATACCAGTTTCAGCTTTATTTTTTTCACAGATCCCATAATAAATATGGATAAATACAGATAAAGTTGACAAAAAATAAATATGAATAAATACAGACGGAAATGTCAAAAAAAGAAATACCATAAAACCGGGAGCCCTATTATTAATAAGCAAAGTTCCATTAATACTGGAGAACAAATACCTCTAAGGAACTCAAAATGGGAGGATGAGCTAGAAAGAGTATGTTTTAGTAAGAGATTGTCTTCACTCAGTTAGTATGAATGAACTACCACTGCCACACACCATAAACACATACATTTTGTATACAATTCTCAATGGATCTGCTGTTAAAAAAAATTGTAATAATAACAAAAATGGTTCTACGATCAATGAAATAAGTACCATTTACTATTGTAAATATAACAGCAATTTTTCAAGCATAAAGAGACAGTTCCATCTGTTGCATGCTCAATATAAATAGTGTGTTTTTTTTTAAAATCATTGTACATATAGTCACAGAACTTTGTAGGCTTCATTTCTCCTCTGACTGAGTTAAGTCGCATTAGCTGCTTCCACTGCGTTTGGCGCGCCGCGGGCCCAGATTCCCTGTCCTTGCATTCTACATATATTTTGGAATGTCTGGATTTCTGCTTGCCAGATTTGTCAGCCGCTGATGAACCTGCTAAAAGCTATTTTGGTCTACCTTTTATTGCACAGCTCAGAGCAGCCACTGCATTATCACTGCGCCCTCATTAGAACGGACCGCGCAGAGCACAGCAAATTAAGACTGCAGGATGGCGGGCTCTGAATTGCTGTGTTTTTGGTTGGGTGACATGAGGATAAAGACATGAAAGGGCTGCACAATTTGCACACAGCGATGTGTGTTATTAGATTATCTGCTAAACCGCCAATCGGAGCCGCTGACAGGATTGTATAGAGAATGTCGGTTATTTTAGAATTGCGTCCTGAATGTCTGCACTTTGGAATTGAAAAGACACCCTACTCAATGCCTTTGGGCTTCAAACAAAATGTATTTTTGATGTTCCAATGAATGCAGTCTTTGCCCCCCGACACACGATAAACCTTCCAAGATATCCAAGCCGTATGGCAGCTTGCCCATTTCACCCTCAACAACAGATGCATGGCACCATTATTGGTCGAAGTCTGTGATCCTTTGGAATGTGTCCCATGTCTTCTTTAGCAACCCTTGGTCTGTGAAATTGTTATTAGTTTATGTCTATGATCCTTATGGACAGCCGCGGACCGTGCAGGTAAGAGTGGTGGGGTGGTGGGGTGGTGGGGCCAGGTGGGGGGGGAGTTCGACAGACGACGACGAGGGAAAATTAATCATTTATTTAATTTTCCAACGTTGTGGTCTGTCGAAATCCCTTCCACTAAGGCCCCACCGCCCCACCGCTCTTACCTGCACGGGCCGCAGCTGCCTATGGATAGGCCTCTTTCACACCTACCGACTAAACCAAGTCATCCTTAAGAACCCCTGTACTCCGCGTTACTCTCTGTCACCCGACTGCTGCTCCCCACCCCCCTCCATGTTGCATTCTCCCTCCATGTTTCTTTCCCCACTTGCGGCCTCCTTGTTGCTTTCCCGTCCCTCCCTCCCTCCCATTGTTGCTTTGACTCTTCCCCACCTATGTTGGTTTGACGGCCCCTCCCAGCCCCTGTGTTGCTCTGGCTTCCCGCCTTTCCCTGTTTTGCTTTGGCTACCCTCTCCCCTTTGCTTCTGTTCCAACCTCATGCTTTAATTTTTCTTTTTTTAAAGTTTAATAGGCTGTATTGAAATTAATGGCATTCACAAAACATAAGCTATGAACTTAAGTTAGGAAAGAATTTAACACAAGGGATAAAGATGGGAAATAAAACAGGGCAGAATTCTGTTTACATTTTAAAGATATCATAGGGATAAAAAGGGGGAGGGAAAAAAGGGCAAATAGGATGTACTTTGCAACTGAAGATCAAATAAAAACTAAACACTCTTAGAACCTGCTTGAATTTAAAACAAAATAAAAATGCTATGTGCGTTTTATTTTATTTTCTCTTTTTTTGTTATTGATCCCACTAAAAAGAAAAAAAGCGCCTGCGCTGTTTTGTTGGCGTGCGCATGCCTGGTTCGTGAGCCTACATAGCAAGCGTCAGCAGCTTTTTTTCTTTTTTAAACTTTAGCCACACTGCACAGCGTTGGTGATGCTGTAAAGCATGGCTAAAAAACATTGGCGAAGCCCATTGGTCGTCACAAGAGCTACTGACTTTGGAGCTGGGGAACCAGTTTCAAGTAGAGTCTCGGCATGGTCTCAACATCCTGTGATTCTGGGCAAATCACGTAATCTCCTCTCGCCTACCAAAAATGAATGTGTCCTTGTGTAATGTAACTGGTGCTCGTGTGAAGCGCTCCAATACCTTTGGGTCGAGTTCGCGCTATATAAATATACAAAAACAAAAAAAGGCAACAGCCTATTGGCTTTGCCAGTGCTGTTTTTTGGAGGTCGGCACGTCTGGCTAAGAGACTGCACTAAGCTGTTGGAAAGGGTGCAGCGATGGGCCGGAACCCTTCTAAAGTCTGGCAGGGAGCTGAAAGGCATGCCCTAGGATGTGACGAGGGAGCTCAGAGCCTGCCGAAGGGGCACAGAGGGCGGAAGGTCTGCCCCGGGAGTGCGCGAGAGAGCCCGGGCCGCCTGCCGTCCCTCGGGACCGCCGAGGCCGCACAGCTCCATCCGCGCGCGGAGCATCGAACGGGGGTAATCTCGACATTTGTCTTAATTGAATTGTCTGTTGATGTGAGCGGGCTGGTGATTGATGCTCTCAATCGGTCCGTCCCAGAGGAGGGATGGAGGAGGAGCTGGGGCTAGGATCGGACTGGGAGAAGCAGCGGCATCGCAGCAGAGGGGCAGCGCAGAGCAGGGGCAGCGCAGAGCAGCAGGGGTGAGTGATGCAACATTGCAGCACAGGGGCCAGGCCACAAGGGTGGGTGATGTACTGCAGCCGGGGGCAGCAGCACAGGGCCAGGGAAGAGCGGAAGGGGTGGATGATGTGCTGCAACCGAAGGCAACAGCATCGCAGCAGAGGGGCCAGGGCAGAGCTGCAGGGGTAGACGATATACTGGAACCGGAGGCAGCAGCATCGCAGCAGAGGGGCCAGGGCAGAGCTGCAGGGGTGGACGATATACTGGAACCGGAGGCAGCAGCATCGCAGCAGAGGGGCCAGGGCAGAGCTGCAGGGGTGGATGATGCAGCATCGCAGCAGAGGGGCCAGGGCAGAGCTGCAGGGGTGGACGATGTACTGCAGCCAGAGGCAGCAGCATCGCAGCAGAGAGGCCAGGGAAGAGCTGCAGGGGTGGACAATATACTGGAGCCGGAGGCAGCAGCATCGCAGCAGAGGGGCCAGGGCAGAGCTGCAGGGGTGGACGATGTACTGCAGCCAGAGGCAGCAGCATCGCAGCAGAGAGGCCAGGGAAGAGCTGCAGGGGTGGACAATATACTGGAGCCGGAGGCAGCAGCATCGCAGCAGAGGGGCCAGGGCAGAGCTGCAGGGGTGGACGATGTACTGCAGCCAGAGGCAGCAGCATCGCAGCAGAGAGGCCAGGGCAGAGCTGCAGGGGTGGATGATGCAGCATCGCAGCAGAGGGGCCAGGGCAGAGCTGCAGGGGTGGACAATATACTGGAGCCGGAGGCAGCAGCATTGCAGCAGAGGGGCCAGGGCGGAGCTGCAGGGGTGGATGATGCAGCATTGCAGCAGAGGGGCCAGGGCGGAGCTGCAGGGGTGGATGATGCAGCATCGCAGCAGAGAGGCCAGGGCAGAGCTGCAGGGGTGGATGATGCAGCATCGCAGCAGAGGGGCCAGGGCAGAGTTGCAGGGGTGGACGATGTACTGGAGCCGGAGGCAGCATCATCGCAGCAGAGGGGCCAGGGCAGAGCTGCAGGGGTGGATGATGCAGCATCGCAGCAGAGAGGCCAGGGCAGAGCTGCAGGGGTGGACGATGTTCTGCAGCCAGAGGCAGCAGCATCGCAGCAGAGGGGCCAGGGCAGAGCTGCAGGGGTGGATGATGCAGCATTGCAGCAGAGGGGCCAGGGCAGAGCTGCAGGGGGGGATAATGCAGCATCGCAGCAGAGAGGCCAGGGCAGAGCTGCAGGGGTGGATGATGCAGCATCGCAGCAGAGAGGCCAGGGCAGAGCTGCAGGGGTGGACGATGTTCTGCAGCCAGAGGCAGCAGCATCGCAGCAGAGGGGCCAGGGCAGAGCTGCAGGGGTGGATGATGCAGCATCGCAGCAGAGGGGCCAGGGCAGAGCTGCAGGGGTGGATAATGCAGCATCGCAGCAGAGAGGCCAGGGCAGAGCTGCAGGGGTGGACGATGCACTGTCGGGGCAGAGGTGGATGGTGTACTGCAGCCAGAGGCCGCATACTTGCAGCACAGGGGTAGAGGGGTGGTCAGGGGGTACACGCTGGGGATGCTGTGCTGCAGCTAGAGACAGCAGCGATGCAGCACTTTAAGAGCTGCAAATACATTATTTACTTCCAAACAACTTAAACAATGAACCATCGCCTTGTTCCGCACCTGCTTCAAGCTCCTGCTCCACACAGTTCAGCTCTACCATATGTTCTGTATGCGTTCTAAAGGTTTATGTGAAGCGCTCACTGCCGAATAAATAAATAATAAATACCACAAATGATATATTAGAAGAAATACGTAATTCTAAGCAATGTATGGAGTTTGCTGCCTCGCGGTTTTTGATGTGGAGGCTTAGACAGACAAGGATGCCTGGCTGCTGGATTTGGTTGTATGATCTAATGCTGCTACTTTAACATTCTAAATTGCAACAACAGCCTGCTGCTGTTTTAAATTGTACAAAAACAGTGTATTTACAATATGCAATGTGCTAGATGTGTATGAAAATTTGTATGAATTAATTGAATTGTATAAATGATTTTAATGTTTTATTTCATATTTAGGTACTGTGGTTTAACATATCCTTTTTTGGCCATGTCCCGAAATAAAGAATACGATGATGGTGATGAGCAATTTCTTGGTGCCCAGTGTTTTGTTATGTCAGTATTCTAAAGGCATTCTATGTCACCCCCAAAAAATGCCAAGATTGGTAGAGCTGGAGATATGGACCACTTTTAGGTACCTGGTGCCCATAACTCCAAGTAATATGTGTTTAAATCCTGGCATTTCTGGGGCACCAGAAAACCAGACCCACAATTTCTGCCACTCACTCCCAACTTTCACAGAAACATACTCTTTTCAAAGGGCCATTGTTGGAACCATTGGTACATGTCAAGGAACGTTTGTGCCACCTCTTTCCACACTGATATTTACTCATTCCTTTAAGGCAACCTCAGAAGTGGAACAGGTTTTCCATAAAAGCTGCGTGGTTTCCAAAGACTGTGACTTGGAATGAGAGCAAAAGAGTGAGAGCTATGGGCCCGATTCACAGAACTAACTTAAGACAAAATCCTACACTTACTACCATTTTGGTATTCACAGAGGGCACTTACTAATTTTCATATTCACAGAAGGCACTTACTCATTTCAGTATTCACAGAAGTTAGGAGTCCTAACTTTAGGACTCCTAAATGCCTTCTGGGAATACCGAGAGTCTTAAAGTTAGGATTTTTCTCAGTTTAGGAGTACTCCTAAACTGAGAAAAATCCTAACTTTAAGACTTTCTGAATTCACAGAAGGCATTTAGGAGTCCTAAAGTTAGGAGTCCTAACTTTACTACTCCTAAACTGAGAAAAATCCTAACTTTAAGACTTTCGGTATTCACAGAAGGCATTTAGGAGTCCTAAAGTTAGGAGTCCTAACTTTACTACTCCTACACTGAGAAAAATACTAACTTTAAGACTTTCGGTATTCACAGAAGGCATTTAGGAGTCCTAAAGTTAGGACTCCTAACTTCTGTGAATACTGAAATGAGTAAGTGCCTTGTGTGAATACCAAAATGAGTAAGTGTCTTCTGTGAATACCAAAATGGTAGTAAGTTTAGGATTTTGTCTTAAGTTAGTTCTGTGAATCGGGCCCGAGTCTCTTGCAGTCCCCTGGTTCCATAGGTTAACAAAGTCCATTTTGAATCATAGGCTGTACGCGCCATCTTTGCTACGTCACAGTATTTTACAGCAAAACAGTTTGTGGGTCTTCTCGGGTGAACTGTGTAGACCTGAGACTTCTGGTTTTCACCTCTACATAACTCACCAGTCACTCTATCACGTTCGCATCTTGAGCCAAACTACCACAAGTGTCACAAAGGCTTTGGAAACTCAACTTCCTTCTAAGAGTATTGGTAAGTAGGGAACATATAAGACTGACCTTTGATTGAGCTGAGTGGTCTCTAAAAGTTTATTAAAAAAATAGGTATAGTAACTGACAGCGTAATGGCCCTTAGGGATTGGGGTAGCTTTGTGTTACATTGAATTTCAATGGGAACCACCTGCCATGAGTTGGGCTTTGACTGGCTGACTACACCCTCCACTGGACAGTTAAGGAAACTAAGGGAGTCTTGGGTAACTAGTGCTGTATGAGAATCAAATACTGCGGTCTAGAGGGGACAACGGACAATTTCACTGGCACAACGGAACCGCTTAATAGAGAATGAAGAGGGGGCGAGAGAGCAAAATGTAGAAAGCGATTGGAGGTTGCACACGAATGAGGGATGAGCAAAAATGAGGAGAAGAGAGTAAATTAAACAAACAGGAAAGAAAGGCTTGATATAAGGGAGGAATGGAGAAGATAGGAGGTACTGAGCAGTGTCGAGGCTGTGATGCAAAGTATCAATCTAGTTTCACCTCATGCACTGCTACCTACATTCGATAAGATCTGGAGCAAAGACGTTCGATGTTGATTTGTAATCAATAGAAAAATCTCATAATCCCCTTTCTTTCCAGAAGTTTTTCTTTCAGTCCTAACCTGAACCATTATTATTTTCTCTGCAGAACTCTCTTGTCAAAGCGCTCCCCGTCAGGGGCATTCAATGCTTTTTTGCTTTTGCTAAATCACTGTCTTTTTTCTCTTGGATTACACCAACGTGTGTCTCTCAAATCCCAGTTATGACCAATGTCCTCTGACTCCATGCACTTCTTTCCACCTGTGTCGCCCAAGTTTCCCACCACCTTCTCTTGCAGAAAACTAATCGAAATCCTAAATACACCCAAATTCTGGACTGAACACAATCTACACTCTCTACATGAATGCTACAATTCAGATTCTGGACTTCTAGGATCACTACAAAATCCTGGACAATTCTTCCGCGCCCGCAGCTCTTCAATAGGGTTGATGATATTTGATTAACACCTAGACTGACATCATTATAACTACACAGGAGACTTTTTGGATCTTGTACAAGATCCAGGTGGTGGCGACATGATTAAAATTGGGCCCTTGGAGAGCATCTTTACTTTGGTGAACAAGCACATCTCAGGCTCAGCCCAATTTGCCCGCTGATGCTTTTTTGCTGATATTGGGTCCATCTAATTTTGACTAAGACCTCCCACTTGGCATTCAAAAGACTTTCTTTCTCTAACACGAATGCATGTTTAAGATCGCGTGAGGATGAAACTGCTGGACGGGAAGTCCCAGAAAGGTTTATATTGTTTCGTGATCATGGCGGATCGCTAAATACAGACTCTGGATACTGGACCCAGTAATATTTAGATACAGCTCAATACATGGCCTCCTCAGAAGGTTCTCCATGTCTATTACAACTTTGAGATGTGTATTTTATTTTACTCTGGAAAATAATCTCCCCAGCTTCCTTATTATAATTTTAGTTGTTGGTGGTACTTGTAATTGCATTGTTTTAGTGTTAAATTTTGCTAATGAGGACAAACTTGCAATTTTATGAAACCTGGTTTAAATATAAATTAATTTAGCTTTTAATCAAGGCAATTTCCCCCTTTCTAGGATGAAAGGGCGAATGTTTTACGAATTTCTGGGGAATTTAAGGAAACGCTGACCTTGTGTGATTGGCCTGGTTGGGGAGTCCATATCTTTAAAAAATATTCTCTGCAATTCAACATTCACGCCTTTTGTTTGCCAGGCTCACTGATAAATACAACAGCTTGCCTGCACACCCTCACCAACAGTTTATTTATTTTCCTGTTTCAGTGTTTTCGCTGAGGGAATTAAAAAAACACAAAATAACATAATGCCATTCCAAACGCATGACACAAATAAATACACATTAAAGCATATTACAATAACACATTATGCATTCACAGATAGGAATGAATTCTGTTTAGTTATTTGTTGCTAATAACACTTGTATAACATTATAAATTGACTTTGTTTCATTCATAATGAACACCAAGGAATATTGTGGCACACCACAGTCCATTTTAAACTCTGACCTCTAAAGCACATAAGAAAGGTCGTTCTGTAACAATTCTTGGTACCATTGTTCAGCTTTTTTAAATTCCAGCCACTACAATCCCAGCAACATCACTATTTAAATAGGAAAAAAGTTCCAACAGATTTTCTGGACTGAAAAATATAAGTCGTGAAGATGGGTGTATTGTCGCTAAATAGATTTCTCATTTTTTCTAAAAAAGTTCTAATCTTCCATTCAATATATATGATTTGTTGAACAAGATTCTTGCATGTGGTGCAGACCAGTACCCTGCAGGTTATATTTTGAATATTTAGTTCACACTCAAACACTTCCACCGGCCCCACCTCAGCTGTCTCATTCTCGAACAATGCTGCCTCTTCTCCCAAACTCAGGGGCATTTCATAGTTTCTATTTGATAAATCTTAACCTGTCCTTATAGCGCGATACGAGGGGCCCTGAACCCGAGTTATAGGTCCTATAATGAGGAAGAGGGCCTTTAACAACCTGGATAGCCCGAGACAAAAGGGTTATAAGGCTATTATAACATTTCATCCACTAAGGTTGAAATGTTCTGAATTAAAAAGGGAGAAACATAAAGACAAACATTGGAATGTTGAAGCAAAAGGCCCAGACCACCCATTATAAACCCAGAGCTACTCCATTGTCTTCAATGGTGCTCTCAACATGCATGTCCCTTTCTCTTAGTGATCTGCTGATCACCAGTCCATTGGTCCAGTAACTAGTGGTCAGGGGTGGCACTACCCACCCAATGCCCCTTGGTTGAATGTTGTGATTGAGGGTTTATCTTCTGTGGCTTAATACCAATTCACCGCCTCCACACAGTACACACAGCTGAAGGGGAAGGTCTCTCCTAGCCCCGCAGAAAGAATGCTTGGTACATCCTCCAGTTGCTGGAAATATCCCATCGTCATATCTGGCACATGGGCCACAAGTGCAGGTACAAATCTGCACCCAAAGTGTGTTGTCATTAACACTTTCTGTCATCACTTTGCACTGGTGTGTAGAGGTGACTTAATCTGGAGTATGCACCTTACAAATTTCTGATTGACCCACTACTGCCAAATTGATCACTGATTGATCCTCTCACTCGTGTTATGTTCAGTTGTCATTATGTGTTGTGAGCTACCTTCTGTTGATTCATACTAAGATACACTAAATTGTATTGGTTTCCTCTCTGGTTAGATATATTAAATTGTATTACTCTGTTTTATATTCTAGTATGTTGCATTGAATTGTATATTTATAAGCTGTGTAATTTGAGACTGTGTTGTTTAGATGAGGACATCTTTTGTGTCCACACTTCAGTTTCCTGAGTTACATTACATTTCATGTTGTTGTGTTCTGTTATGTTGTATCTGTGTGCTATTGCATAGTGGTACACAGCTGGATCTGGTGGTGCAGTGGACCATGGAATTGATGCTTGACCTCTTGGTCAGATTCAATCCCACTGGGCCCACTCATCCATATTCCCTTTGGAGGTTGATAAATGAGTACCATTGAGTTGGGTAACAATAAACATCTGTTATCTGTCAAGAATGCCAAGTGACTGCCAGGGGAGAATATGGCTCTACAAATAGGTCTATTATGTTATATGTGAAGATCCTGTGGCCAGGACTCTCAAGGTCTTACATCTGAGTGTATGAATAGTCCATTAGAGGAAAACAACGTTCTCAGCAAATATTGAGGACGCATCTAAGCATGCTATCCCAAATGTAATCATTTTAGCCATATACTGAACTCTACCATTTGCACAGTCTCTAGGTGCAGATAACAGGTGTTACTTATTACCCAACTCAATAGTACTCATTCTATCAACACCAGCGGGGCCTAGAGACGATTGGTCTAATCTTTAGGTGCTGATAACAAGTGTTAGCTATCATCTAAATTAATGGTACTCATTTTATCAACATTGGACTGATGCCTAAGTGAACTTGCAGAGGTTTGAGGATATGACCTCCAGGTTACACACACACCTCTATGATAGGTGCATTATTCCACTGAGCCCTTTTACTTCATTTCCTAGGAAGCAGTTACTACAAGCAGGAATCATTTGAGTGAAGTTGGTACATATAATATACCATGCAATGTACCTCCTGTCAGAAACTGCGCAGGTCGCTCAAGCAGGGTCATAACTCCCATTTGATAAACTCAGAGCTCAAAATTTGAAGTTAGCTTTCCGCTACCGCGCTCAAATCCTGCAAACTATCACGCACTTGCAGAAACACGCAGACGCATGAATGCAATCCATAGCTCACTGTTAATCCCCCCATATGCAAATACCATCAAAAGAGACAGATGGAATTCCTGAATTAATCTCCATGGGTGGTCATCACTTCGGTTGCATTACATTCTATCATTTTTTAGCTCACGCCATTTCACAGAGGGCTCAACATTATGCATGTCAGTCTTGGCCTGGCTTAAAAAGGGACCATCCCGCCCAAGCTTGGCCATGTACCCTCTTATTGAGAACACAAGTCACCAGGGGTTATGATTAATTTAAGCTTTCCAGTAGTCATTCCCCCATAATTGACACATACATTCTCTACACACTATGTTCTCGCTTGATACATACTCAACTTGTATTCCTCAAGAATAGAGAGGTTCCCATCCTGCTTATACTATAGCATTATAGTACATTGTCAAATAATGTACTGCCTTTTAAACGCTCTGAACCCGAGTGATAACAAGGGAGAGGGCCTTTAACACCGCATAGACCAAGCAAGAAAGGCTATCAATCAATTAGAACATTTTACCTGCTGAGGGCAGACCTTTTTAACATAATAAGAGAAGTTACTTTACTGCACAAATTCTAGTTTGGTATAACTATAACGGCTGAATGTCTATGGTTTTGTGTGTGTAAAATGTGAACCTAACTATAATGTCCCAGTAACCGTTGGTTATTTTCAGTGAATTTCTATGTCTTTTTAACATACAGCATTATTTAATTACCATACGTTAATCCAACCGCAGTCCTGCGTGGTTGGCAGCAACCCCCCGCATGCAGCTAACACCACACTGCACACAGCCATAGGCCAGGCCCTGTGGCCGCCCCCCCCCCCAAGGCAGTCAACCTGGGAGGGGGGGTACGTAGCCCCTCTCCTCGGGCCAATTTCGGCCCAGGCCCCTCTACATTTTTTACGGGGAGGGGATTCGTGCCCCCTGCACCGGTACATATTTGGCCCCAGGGACCCCATGTCTCAGGGCCCTTTGCTTAATTAATGGGGGAGGGGGATTCCAAAGTCTGTGCATGACATGGGGTTGGCGGCATGTGTTTTTTTGTGTGAATCTATCTATCTATCTATCTATCTATCTATCTATCTATATATGTATATATATATATGTATATAGGGGTTGTAAAAGAGGAGGATATATATACATCCTCCTCTTTTACATCCCCCCTAGATTTCTCTCTGTCTACATCCTTGTTCATACCATCTCTGCCAACGGCGTCCTCTATTAGTCATCTCTGCCGCTCCCTGTCTTTGCTCGCCGCTCTCAAAATGTGGCATCACACACGTATCATCTGCCACAATCGGCCATTCATCTTTGCATCACCTGTGAACAGTAGAATTGTAAATTAGTCTTGGGAGAAAAATGCATCTGCTTGGAAGCTAAATACATTTTCTCCCACAGGGAGGTTGGTATTGGTTTTTACATAGCACATCATTCACCAATTCTCAGGGCCCGTGCCGCTGTTGGATTTATCAGTATCCTCACTTTTGTGAGCTGGTTGTAGGGATTCTGCATGGAGGGCTCTAGGAAGGACGTGAGGGCCAGTATCCTTATACTACCTGTACTGTCACAAACACGTCACTCTCCCTTGTTAGGAGGTTGAATATTTGACTTTGAGAGTCATACCGCAAAAGGGTATGCAAATATCCGAAGTCCAGAGGGGCCAGATCATGACGTGAATGTCTTTCAAGGTGATCTGATGGAAATTGACGAGTACTCAAAGACTGTCCGAGGCTTAGCTGGTTTTCATTCGCGAATAGGGATAGTGGGTGGGCCCTCACTTAACTGTGCTCTTTGCTTCTTTCTATTTTTCCCACACTTTGCATGCTTGAGGGCTTCACATTATCCAAAGCCAAATTTACTAACTGCCTATCCAAAACCTGCACTTCAATGCTCAGTTGGAATAGGGATGAAGAAGGGATTTCAATATCTAAAAAAATAGTCATTTTACCAGCTGGAGCACTCCCCATGCACTTGAAAATGCCCTTTTTAGGCATTTAGCAGGAATTTGGTACTGTTATTAAGTGATGACCTGAGTTTACTTCCTTACTGCATCGAATTGAATTACCGCCTTGAATAGGTTCATTGTTGTGAAGTGAATTATCTCCATTGGGGGGCATGAGCAGTTTCGTATTGGTGGAGGCTTATTACATGAAAATGGAAAAACAGCACCTTAGCTCCTGAACAAGAATTGTATGTCCACTTCACAGACTTTGCTGGGACTTGCTCCTCTATCCCAGGAATAAGCCAGGAGTGCAGCCGGCTTACTTATAGAATTTAGGAGCAAATCAGGAGAACTACAGGAACAAGTCACACCAACTCAGGGAAAAAACATTTGTGAATTTGCCCCTGTGTCTTTTTTATTTACATAGGGTACAATCCACACACTTTACAAAAGACAAGGGTAAAATGGATTCGCAAAACTTACAAAAGAAGTTATTGCCTGAGTTTTCAGTACAAAAATGCAAAAGTCAGGACTTTCATGTAAAATAAAGTGATAAAAACTAAAAGGTACCTGGGAATGTTATTCATTCAGGATTATTTATTCTCTCTGGGTCGATCCTCCATGCAAAGACTAATCGTGAGTTCTGCTTAAGTCCACAATTTTCATGAAGTCACTCTTTCCTTGATATTCCCAAAACTCCAAACCCTTCACATAAAAATGATTAAAAATCATAGATTTTCATGTCTGCACCTAGCTCTAAAATGGAATATGTTCCACCAAAGGAAAGTCCACCAGTTTACATTTGGCATTAAGGTGCATTTGCACCCTACCTTTGATTTTATTTTTTCCTTCCATTTAGAAAATATCTTTACAGGTTTAAAAAATCCCTTTTATTAAACCCTGAGGAAATATGGGGGTTCCAGCGTCTTTTTGGGGTTAATTACACATGCAGATCTTGAGTATGAAAACTCGTGAGAATGGTTCTGAGTAGTACCCACAAAACAACGTGGGTGTTCTGTGCACCCTACCCTGTGTCCACTGCCCTGGGACCCCTATGTTCTTATCATAAATTTACTACAGGGGAAAACGGTATGAAGTTCCATCTAGGGGTACTCAATAGGGCCATCGCCTGAGTGGGGTCACAGTGGGTGTCAAAACTCAAGCATACATCAGCAGACAATGGAATATTTTTGAATGTCTAATGCTGGTGATTGTTAGGGATGCTTGCAGACGGAATGTTTTGCGAACCTAAACTCAACTTCGGTGGACTAAAAATATTGTTACCCGGACCTAAATTATTTACATATTAGTGATCCATAAGATCACGTGCCACACGTGGCCACTTCAAGATGCAGGGGCATAGTAACAAGCGGCAGCGATAATTATCGCTGGCCGCGGCTAGCGTGAGTTTCCCTATCGCCAGCTATCGCTGGAATTCATCGCAAAGGTAGCACTGTATTTACAATGCTTAGCACAGTGGCGATGAAAATTCCAGCGATAGCAGAGAAATGTCCCAACATCGCTGGAAAACCAGCGATGTTCCCTGCAAAACAGCGATGACCTTGCTGATACGACCCTGTGGTCGTAACCCCACATTCCACAAAGTATGCCTAACACTGGATTTTAGCAGACGTTAAATCCAGCGTTAATGGCCGGTTAGCGCCATTTTGTTTGTCGCTACGCCGGCCCGGGCATTGTTGTAAATATCGCGAAGCTGCCTACGCAATATTTTCCTATGTAGTCTACTGAGGCATGCCTACTTTGCATCTCATTAACAATGCAATGCAAAGCAGGTGCTAAATCATGGAAACACGCGCTAGCGTGTCCTTGATAATATTGCGATAACATTTTCGCCGCTTTTCAGCTGAAAACAGACGCTGAAGCGGCGATAATTTTATCTCCCCCTCTTGTTAATATGCCCCAATGTTCTTCAGTTTCTCAACTTTGCAAAACAAATAACGGATAATCTTATGGAATGGGCCTTTATTGCCACGAAGGGAATCAGGTGACACAATAATAAACCACGTGACCAAAGTTCGAGGGATTTGTAAATACCAACAGAACCACAAGATGCCTGAAACGAACCAAGGGCACCGGAGAATAAAAGAGGGAGCACCGAAGGCTAAATAGAGAGAGAGAGAAAGAAAAGATGGAGATTTGCCCTATCCTGTGAGCAGCGACGGCCCGTATAGGGCGTGTTACCGGGGCGGTGACGTGGGGCTGATGAGGGGCAGGGTGGGGGTTTTCAAAATGCGGCATACGTCCGATTGCAGATAAGTTACGAAAAAAATAAAGAAAACTAATTTCGTTGCGCGCGCAGCATCGCCAAATGCGATGCAGCGCGCGCAACAAAATCGGCCGTATGCCGCATTTTGCAACCCCCCACCCTGCACCTCCTCTGCCCCACGTCACCGCCCCGGTAACACGCCCTATACGGGCCGTCACTGCCTGTGAGGCTTTTCTCTCAAAACGTCTAGGAAAAGACAAGATAACTTGTGTTTCCTCTTTTTACATCTCTGCAGCAGGAACATTAAGCCACTGAGCCCACTTAATGACAACACTATACAAATATGATGTGTGTGTGGTGTGTGTGTGGTGTGTGGTGTTTGGTGTGTGTGTGATTGGTGTGGCATGTGTGTGGTGTGGTGTGTAGTGTGTGTGTGTGTGTGTGTGTGTGTGTGTGTGTGTGTGTGTGTGTGTGACATTTAAAAGGAAAACTCTGTAAGCTGGTCCACTGTTGACATTGAGTGGCTATAGCGACATGTGTTTTGTGTATGTCACCAGAACCCCCAAAAAGAAATATAGGACCATATTACATCTTACCTTTTATATTAATTACATGTTTACTTGGGGGTAACTTGAAAAGACTGTGTTCTTCAAAGTGCAGCTAGCAGGAGGCTCTGATGCAGTTACAATGTTTAGTTTTTGTTTTTTATTAATGAGCACAATGATGAAAACACAACGGCACTATGGTGAAGGCCAGTGTGTTTATGCAATTCTCTTGCTACAGTATTTACCACATAATTACGGATTTACAGCATTTACCACATGATTTGCAGATTTCCTAAAAATGTTTCTAGCTCAAATAGATTAGAATAACAACGAGAAAGTGGTCCATAATTTGTGATTTTGCCGCATAACTTAGATAATTTGGTCTCAATAAAGTGGTTTGGGAACCGTCATGAATAATGAAATCCGTATTTCACTTGGAACTGTGAAATATTTTCCATATTTTATGGTTTCCTGTGAAATGTGGGTTTTTATAGAGAGAGCGTGGGTGTTTTTGGTGGGAGGAATCCAGTAATGTATTTTTTGCTCCACCTTTATTAAATTCTTGTTACAAGCACATCCACCCACTAAGCTATCCTACAGACCACAGTATATGTATAGCATGGTTGCATTCGACGTGCTTAACGAAAACACATTTGAAAATGTGTTCCTTATTACAGACTAGTTGTGGCATATATACTTGAATTTGAGACGAAAACATCACCACTGCTCAACTGTAATAAGTTATTGCAGTTATTGAGATCAGACTGCTCCACAGCCCCCTGGGCACAACCCTACCCACCACTTAAACACTTAATTAAAGAGATTAATCTGTGCAGATCCCTTTGATGTCGGTGCCCTTTCTCACAGTTCACTCTTCGGCGGTTAAGGACACATTTATGGCTCTCTCTTCATTTACTGCACTGCTGGGAGTTCGCAAATGGAGATCTGGAACCTAGCTGCATAGTACCACACATTTTAAAATAGGCTTGGAAATCGACCGACATTAGAGTGCTCAAAAAAAGTCTTTCTCAGCCACAAATTATATGCTGCATATACTTCTACAGTACTATGCACTTTCTTCATATCTGTCTCTGGCTGGTCTCTTGAATCAGAAGAATAGCACAACAAAGTTAATGGCTGGGGTTAGGAGGCAAACATCTGAATTTATTACTTATAAGTCCCTTGTACAGTGGTATGCCACATACCAAGGACCTGTCATCTAAATGCTACTAGTGGGCCTGCATCACTGGTTGGGCCACTCACCCAAGTAGCCTTGTGTTGTAAGTGGTAAAGCAAGCAGTAGGATACTTCCTCTAAGTTACAAGACAGATTTATTAAGAACACAGCAGAGCGCACACCTCACCAGCTGACAAGACCATCAACTGACAAGAGTGGAACGCTCAAACGGTACAAGGTAGAATGCACACAGGTATGCTGGGAGGCTGGGGAGGTGGGAACACAAAGGAAGGTCTAATGACCACAGGTGGCCATCTTGTGAGGAGCACAAGTATACTACACATCATCCCATCCTCGTCGCCAAAATGTTGTAAGTGGTAAAGCAAGCAGCAGGATACTTCCTCTAAGTTACAAGATAGATTTATTAAGAACACAGCAGAGTGCACACCTCGCCAGCTGACAAGACCATCAACTGACAAGAGTGGAACTCTCAAACGGTACAAGGTAGAATGCGCACAGGTATGCTGGGAGGCTGGGGAGGTGGGAACACAAAGGAAGGTCTAATGACCACAGGTGGCCATCTTGTGAGGAGCACAAGTATACTACACATCATCCCATCCTCGTCGACAAAATGTTGTAAGTGGTAAAGCAAGCAGCAGGATACTTCCTCTAAGTTACAAGATAGATTTATTAAGAACACAGCAGAGCGCACACCTCGCCAGCTGACCACACCATCAACTGACAAGAGTGGAACTCTCAAACGGTACAAGGTAGAATGCACACAGGTATTCTGGGAGGCTGGGGAGGTGGGAACACAAAGGAAGGTCTAATGACCACAGGTGGCCATCTTGTGAGGAGCACAAGTATACCACACCTTGCAAACCTGTCTCAGGCCTCTGCCATTGCAGGGACTGTGTGTGGCGTTTTCTGCCATAACGTAGCATTTAAAAACAAGCGCCAAGCCTTAAAACTCCCCTTTTTGATTACACATAAGTCATTCATAAGGTAGTCCTGAAGTGACTCTAAGGACAGGATGCTGTGTAACTAAAAGGCAGGACATGTACTTTTAAGTTTTATTTGTCCTGGAAGTGACAAATAGCTAAATTAGTTTCTCACTGCTGTGAGGCCTACTCCTTCCATAGGCCAGCATTGGGAATTCCCTATATACTTTTGCATGGTAATTCCTGATCAGAAAGGAGTCGACTTGTCATATTTGGTATAGTTGGAATAGTAATGATAAATCCTCTTCATTGGAAAAGTTTGATTTAAAACTACTATTTTAGAAATACCACTTCTAGAAGGAGACATTTCTCTGTTCTTTACTCATCCCTGTGTGCCTGCAGCCTGTCTTCAATCCATGTCTTTCCTGGGTGTCAGCTACACTTTTGTGCTTTTGTGTCTCTAGATAGCCACAACACAGGAAAGACTGGGTTTGCCAGGGTATACATATGCATTCATCTACATACTGATGGCATTCTTGGGATGAGAGGGGGAGTGGGTGGTGGTTCACATTACATCTGAATAGACTGTGTCCTGCTCTCAAACAAAGGGCTGATTTACCCGCTACTCGTAGTCTGGAGCCAGGGCTGGGCTGAAAGGGACCCTTGTGCACTTCTGAAGGCTCTTTTGAAGTCACCCCTACATAAAAGACATTTTGGGATATAAGTATGAGGGCTTTGGCCCTATCAAATTAGTACACTACTGGACCTGGAAGAAACTATGCTGGAGTAAAGGCTGCTGTGCTGGAGGTTTGCCATCTTGCTGAGCTTGACTGTCCCAAGGGATGCTGCTATGCTTGATTGAGCTGCCCTCTGCCCTGTTGCAAGGACTAAGAACATCCCCAGAGTGACTCCAAGACCTTTGCAAGGCTTACCCACCCCGTTCTCCCCATGGTCTCAGGGATATTGGAGACCTCATCTCGACAGTATCTACATCTTTGACCTGGATTACACTATGCATTGTGCATTCGCCCACATGAGACCTCATGGCCTCAGCCCTCGTCATCCTTCTACCGAGACAAGAAGCACTCCATTGAAAGGAGCCAATTCAATGGCCCCCCAGATGCTGGCAAACCTGGACTGCAGCACTCCATTCCCCTAGCAGCGCAGCCCGTGCTGCGCTCATGACCAGAGTAGAACCAAGGTCGTGGCACGGTGGATGCACTGACACACCCCTGGCCAGAGGACCCAAATAAAGGGGAGTGCTCTGTGATGCCACACCACCCTAACATGCTGGATTGCTGCTGCACACTTGGGGATTAGCAGGCTGACTCTATTTTGAAAGATGCAGGCCCAGTAACATAGGCCCGCCAACACAGCCCGGAACTATTTCTGCCTGCACCGGATTACTGTTGGCTGGGAGCCATGCAGCACAGCCTCGCATCACTCTGCAAGATGCGGACCCCGTAACCGAGGCCCACTAACATTGCCTGGAACTCATCCTGCTCCTTTCGCATTGCTGGGTGTGTTATTTTGCTTTACTACACAAATTTAACTGCATGCATCCTGGTTTTGGTTTAATCAATCAATCAGGGAGTTCTTGTAAAGAGTGCCTTGTCACCCCGGGGGATCTCCAGGTGCTGGGTCCTAATGTCCTTGATGAAAGAGCCATGTCTTGAGCCTTTCCCTGAATTCTTCAAGTGACGGGCTGGTCTGCAGGTAGAGAGGGAGGTCATTCAGGAATTGGTGGCGAGGTAGGAGAAGGAACACCTGCTGCATCCGCTATTGGGGATGCCTGGAGAGTTCGCCAGGGCGAGTGGAAGAGTGGAGCTCCCTGGTGAGTCAATGCAGTGTCAGGCAGTGGTCAGTGTAGGTGGGTTCGGAGTCATGGAGGGCTTTCTAGGATTGAGTCAGGAGCTTGAAGAGGCATCTTTTTTTGTACTGGGAGCCAGTGGAGGGCTCTGATGTGGGGGTGGTGCTGAGGTGAGGTTGAGGGCAAGTCTTGCTGCAGTGTTCTGAATGGTCTGGAGACGGCTGAGTAATTGCTTGGTGGTACCAACGTAGAGTGTGTTGGGGTAGTTGAGGAGGCTGGTGATGACGGCTTGGGTACTGTTTTTCTGGTGGAGGTGTGGATTCATCAGAAGAACTTGCAGAGCATGCAGAGGGCATGGAAGCAGGAGGAGGAGCTGGTGTTGACTTGGTTCTTCATCGTTCGGTGGCTGTCTGGGACGATCCTGAGGTTGAAAGTGTGGTTGGTGGGAGCAGAGGCAAGTGTGGTGGACCAGCAAGAGTTGACCCAAGGGGGGAGTTGTTATCGAAGATGACTACCTCCATCTTATCCGAGTTGAGTTTAAGGCACTTGGCCTTCATTCAGTGGGCAATGTTGGATACGGTGTTCTGGAAGTGTGCTCTGGTCTTGTCGATGTATTCTGTGAGGGATAGGATGAGCTGCATGTCATTGATGTATGAGATGATATTGAGTCAGTGGGTGTGGGTGATGTTTGCAAGAGGCATCATGTAGGTATTGAAGAGGGTGGGGCTGAGAGAGGAGCCCCGAGGGATGCTGCAAATTTTGTTCTTGGGTTTGGAGGAGAAAGGGGATAGATGGATCCTCTTCATTCGGGCAGAGTGGAAGGAGGGCTCAGTTGAGAACGTTGTGTTGGATGCCTAAATGATGGAGTCTGGGGATAAGGGTGCGATGGGAAACAGTGTTGAAGGCTGCAGAGATGTTAAGGAGGATGAGGGCTGTTGTTTTCCCCGGTCGAGGAGGCAACTGATGTCATCTGTAGTAGCGATCAGGGTGGTCTTTGTGCTGTAGTTAGCTTATAAGCGCGATTGGGAGGTGTCAAGAAGGTTGTTCTGTTCTAGGTATTGAGTGAGCTGGAGGTTGATGGCTTTCTCCAAGACCTTGGTGGGAAGGGGAATAGCAAGGTGGGTCAGTAATTCTTGAGTTTGCAGGGGTTGGTGGAGGGTTTCTTCAGGAGAGGCTTGACCTCTGCATGCTACCATGCGGTGGGGACAGTGCCTGTTGTGATGGACGTGTTGAGGATTTCCGTCAAGATTTTGCTGATTTCTTCTCTCCCTAGGTTGTAGATGTTGTGAGGGTAGGGGTCCGTGGGTGCACCGGAGTGGATTGAGTTCATGATGATGACAGTGTCTTCGATTGAGAATTGCTTCCAGACGGAGAGTGGGTGGGTGTTGGTGGTGTTATGAGGGTGGGGAGGTGGGTGAGTTGGTGGGTTGGGGTCGAAGTTTCTGTAGATGTCGGTGATTTTTTGTCAGCTAGAGTGTCGCAGAGAGCTTGGAAGGGATTAATTGTGTTTTCAGTGGCAGCTGGGCATGAGAACTCCCTGACGATGGTGAAGAGTTCTTTGGGTGGTTGGCGCTTGCCTCAATGCGGCTGATGGTTAAATGCCTTTTGTTAAAAAAATGCATATGAAATATACCTTGGTATGAACCATATGTGTAGATTCTTATAGTATAATATGCTATTTATTATCTGTCCAGAAAGGAGAGGGTCACAAATACCTATCAGTGACAACATATTTTGGCCCCAGGGACCACATCACCCGGGTCCTTCATTTTAAATAGGTGCGTGCCCCAGTACCCACCCGGGGCACCCATCAAGCACAACATTTGGGTGGCGGGGGGACACCAGGGCCCTGCGGCTCCGACCGGCTCCCAGCATGGTTTGGGAGTAGGCATTTTTCCCACCCGGAGGGAGCACCTTTGCATGATGTTACCTCTAGGCAGGAGCAATATGTTGCTCTGTTTCCCTGCCCACATCAGTGCAGACAATGAAACAGATCACAAGTCTGCTCCCAGCTGGCAGGAGCATTTTTAAAGCTCTCACCAGCTGGGAGCAGGCTTAACTCTCTATTTTTAAACTGTGCTCCCGCGAGACTCTAGCAAGCCTTTCACAGACTCAACCATCAGATATACAATATTGTTAAACCTTAGTTGCTCAAAAACTACTGAATGGATTTACAACAAATCACAAAAGCATAATCTTGGACCACGATTTAGCTTCCTGGTACATTTGGTGTAATTCTGTACAGCAGTTTTTGCGGTAGCGCTGCCTAAAGAAGTGTATGGAAAATACAAGGGGATTTAGGGTTTTGGGACCACCCTTTTTTCTTGGCCCCTGCTAGATGGATCACCCCAAAACTTTCCAGGGACGAGCTAAAGTGAAAGTTTTGTCATTATTTGGCAAATGGCGCCAAAGTTATTAGCAAACCAAAAAATGCCATGGCCATAGAAAAGCAATCCTAACTATAACTACCTAGTGGCGGCTGCTACTGACCACTACTAATAGCAAGGAAGCCCAAGAAATAAACTAGACTACATATGTAGATTTCTGGTTTACTTCATGAACAACAGAAAGACCCATTTATGGTCACATGTTAATGGAAACTGGAAACTTCTAAACAAATACACAACAAATAGAATACATCTTTATCTACATAAGATTTCTTTGTATTCTCTCTGGCTCAGAAAATAAAACTGGGCCCAAAAAGCCAAACAAAAACCATCTTCCTTATGTACTCCTGTGCAACAAACTACAAAATTGACCTAGCAGTTAGCTACACATACTACTATATGGAGAACATGATACTTGGCCACTAGGGAAAAAAATCGTAATTTTTATAACAACGATTGGCTTTTATTCACTTTGGGCTTCATATGTAGCACATTCCTACTAAAAGTAGCAAGAATGCCCCCAAAAGAACCTAAATTGCATATGCAAAGTTTAAGAATTACTACATAAACAAAAAAAATACACATTCATGGTCATAGGCTTATGTAAACCAATAAACAAACACATAAAAAATAAAATAGATAAAAAGAAAGAAATGACATTAAATCTGATTGCCACTCTGCAGTTATTGTTAGTATCCCATAAGATAGGAATTCCTTGAATATTAGATCCCTAATAACTTTCCACCCATTTGACAAATCACCACAAACCTTTCCAGACCTATAGCATGTTCTACATTTTGGGATGATGTAGACTTTTGTGGTGAATCGTTAAGGGGTCCTAAAACGTGTTTTTCCAACAATGCATTTTCCATAATCCATAAGATTTGACATAGCGCAAAAATGGCTGAATAGATTCACATGAAATTTGGTAGGGTTATACATTATCGTACACAGATTATGCTTTTTGGATACTGCAGAGAAGTAGGGTAAGTATTTTTAAGTTATAAGGCATTTCAACTTAGTGATATCTGTCACCACAGTTTCTCTGAATTTCATAAAATTTAGTGAAACTACTGCAGTACATGGCTGTAAATGTATTAAAAAATATATTAATAGATTTCCCTACCTATTACCCCTTTAATAAAGTGGTAATAGGTAGGGACCTACTGCTTACCTATATGTAAGGCCCTAACTCTGAACACAGCTAAAGTGTAGTAAATACAATATGACTGCCTTCTAATTCTTTAAAAACAACCAATACCCAATTATATACTGGCTTGTCATCGCCATGTACCACGGTTCAACTGCAAAGTTGTCACTGTGTACCATGGCCCAAAATATAACTAAGGCCTAGCTGTATTATTGGATTGCGTTACTCTTGCTTCATGCATGGTGTCACATGAGAAATGCAAAACTTAAGTGAGATTTACAAAGCAATGCAAAGACAGCATGTGTGGCCCTGCATTGATAGGTACATCTGGAGAAATTCAAGGTAGCGCAATGCACTGTATTGCATCACTCTGTGCACCGTAATCTACAATGCTGCTACACTTCACATACATCCACATGCCACACCACTGTATCCACTCCACTATACACTATTCCACTCTAAGCCACTCCACTCTATACCGCGCCACTGTATGAGACCCCACTGTACATCACTCCACTCTATGATATTACGCTGTACGCAATGCCACTGTACGCCACTACACTTTATGTTCTTATACTGTGCGCATCTCTACTCTACACCACTCCAGTCTACGTCGCTCCACTGTACGCCGCTCCACTGGACGATTCTCCATTCTACAATATTCCACTCTACATCATTCTAATGTACCCCACTCTACTCTAGTCCACTGTATGCTACTGCACTCCACTGTATGCTATTCCATTGTATGCCACTCCACAGAACCCTACTCCACTCTATGTCACTCCAGTGTATGGCACTCTGCTCTATGCCACTTAATTATACGCTATTTGATTGGACGCCATTCCAATGTATTCCACTTCACAGTATGCTCTTACACTCTACCCCGCGCCACTGTACGCCACTCCAGTCTACACCACTCCATTATACGCCTCTCCACTGAACGATACTTCACTATACACTATTTCACTCAATGCCACTCTGCTCTATGCTAATGCACTGTACACAATTCCACTCTACGCCAGTCCACACGCGTTATTGCACTGTATGCAACTCCACTCTGTGCTTCATCAGTGTTCGTCACTCCACTATATGCCACTCTGATATATGCTACTCCAGTATATGCCATTTCACTATATGCCCCTCCACTCTATGCTATTCCACTGTATGCCACTCCACTGTATGCTACTCCACTCCACATGACTCCAGTATACGCAACTCCACTCTACCCCACTCCATTCTACGCTATTCCACTGGATGTCACTTGGTGTGATCTAACTTCATTCACATCTAGCCTGTATTTTCCATCTATCCATGTATATTTATGTTAATGTGGAATGTTGATATTGTATTGCACTGTTGTCATGGTGCTCCTGGTTGGTTCCAGAGAGTGGTATTTGCCACAGGCTGGAAGTGTGAGCACCATGTATTGAAAACTGTGCCGTTAATAAACATATATCTAAGTATCCAGAGTATGGAGACCCCTTGATTACAACATAATTTGGTGACTAGGAGCCAGCCAGTGGACAAGTAATCTCTCCATGTGTGGATGTGGACTCACATAGAACATTATTGATTGTCAAACAGATAAGTGAACATATACTTTGGCACTTAAATGTTTAAGAACTGTGAGTTACAGGCAAAAGGAGGAAGTAAATATACTTCAGGTGACACAAGGCAGTAAAGGCAACTTTTGCAGTGGCCTCTCGTGTAGGGCGTGCTGCGGGGTGGTGGGTCGGGGCGGGGGAGGGCCCGGGTGAGGGGTGGTAAACTCGGACTTACGATGGAACGGAGGAAAGTAAAAATTACTTTCCTCCGTTCCGTCGTATGTCTGAGTTTAATACTCCCCCCCAACCTGGTCCCTCCCCCCACCCCACCGCCTCGCAGCACACTCTATCCGAGCTGCCACTGAACTTTTGTGTAGCTCTCGGTCGGCAACAAAAGCCTAATGAAGTTGCATTAAGTAGAGCCTGACTGCAGTTAAGTATGAGCAAAGCACAACAGGCACAGCTCACAAGTGGCCATTTAATCAGGGCCTGACTCATCTTAGTGAGTGCAAGCAAAGCATGGCCCCGCATGGACAGACAATTAGAGCGGGAGCAGGGAAGAACGCTTGATCGCCTTATCGCTCACCCGCTGGAGTAGACGCAGCTGTCCTCAGAAGCCAGCAGGACAGTCCTCTTCAAATAATGTTTTGCCCGCATTGAGAAACGAGTCGAAAGTGTGAGGTGGAGCATGAGGAAAGACAGTGTACAGGCCCACTGTGAATTTGAGGAAAGACCTTGGGTACACTATTTTTTTTTAAACACAAGAAAAGGGGCAATTTATGAAAATAGTTTGCACCTATCAACTATTGATATATAGGGCAGGCAGCAAAAATAAAAGTAATGTCCCCACAGCGGCATTAAATTAAAAAAAAAATCTTGGCTTTATTTAAAGTTAAAGCTATCCAGAAACAGTATGGAGGTCACCTCCATTACACCTCCACCGTTCTTCTTTGCACAACCTGGAGTTCCACAACCTGGAGTTCCACCCATAGAGTGGGAGGAGTGGGTGAACATGTTTGATAATTATTTGGAGGCGCTGGATGGGCAGGAATTTAGGTCTAGTTGAAAAAAAGCAATCCTATTAAGTACACTAGGGAAGGAAGGACGGTATATTTTCAAATACTTACCCCAAGCATTGAACAGCGAAGGACAACCTATAGAGGATGTGCATTGTGAATCCAGGAAAAGATTGGAAATTATATTTGCCAAGTGAACCGATGTGGTGATAAGAAGATATACATTTTATACCCAGCCACAGAAGGTAGGCAAATTGGTAGATGATTTCCTTACAAGATTGCAAGAACTTTCTGTCAAATGCAAAGTTTGAACAATGGCAGAAGAGATGCTAAGAGATCAGCTTCTAGAACAATGCAGGAGCAGAAAAATACAGGAGCATATATGGGCCACCAAAGATCCATCTTAAAAGGATGCTATAGGAATTGGTAAAATTTTGGCAGAATCTGAGTACTGTATGAAAGAAATGGAGTGGAGACATCAAAGGGGAAAATGAGGTGTCAGCAGTGGACAAAGTGGATGAGGAAGTGGTGATGACCTCCAAGTGTAGTGCAAAGGGAGGAAAAAGTGTTCTTGGAAATAAAAGTGTTGAAAATAAAAACATTCACAATATGTACAATACGTATGGGAGTAGCTACCATACTTCTGAATCAAATAACTGTTTTGCCACTGGGTAGGAGTGTAGGTGGTGCGGCCGCAAAGGACACTTTGCCAGGATATGTAGCGATAACAGCAAAGGCAAGGTGGCAATGTTGATGGAGAAAATACCTTCTGTAGAAAATAGTGCAATACCTGATAGAGTTTTATATGTAGGGGGAACGAATGTTGGGGAGAAAGAATAGACCAATACTATATTTATCATGTGGGAAAAAAAGTGAAATTAATGGTTGATTCGGGCTCATTGTATACAGTTATTCCTAAACGTATGTTCTTTTCAGAATGGCCTCGTGAGGTTGTTACCGAAGGACATCAATCCGGAGGGTATCAAGGTGAGCAGATAAGCCTCATAGGGTATGTGCATATAGACATTGAGTTTAGCAACAAACACATCAAAGACAAAGTTTGCGTAGCAGACTCAGGACCACCTATTTTAGGATTGTTTCCCCGGTATGATCTTCATGACCCACATGCACCAGTTCAGGTGATAGTAGTCGAAGATTCAACTGTGAGTGCTATTTTAGAGGGTGTAAAAGAGGTGCTCATAGAAGAGATGGGGCAGTTGAAGGGTTATGTGCATTAAATAACACTTAAACAAGGAGCCATACCAGTACAACATAAAGTCAGAAGGGTTAGGGAGGAAGTTAAGAAAATGGTGGATGAAATGTTAAATAATGGAATTATTGAACCCACTGAAACAAATTGGACCCCACCGGTAGTAATTACTGAGAAGGCAGATGGCAAGCTGTGTTTCTGTGTGGATCTAAGTAGTCTCAATCCAAATATAGTCATAGACAAGTTACCCCAGTCAAATATTAATGAGCTTATTTTATTATTGAAAGGTGGGAAATATTTTTCTGAATTAGACCTGAGACATGCATACCAACAAATTTGTCTTCATGAGTTATCAAAACGCTCGACTGCTTTCATAACAATAGAAGGCACTCATCAGTTCACAATAATTCAGTTTGGGCTGTCCTCAGTCGCTAGTGTCTCTTCCAGAGCATGGTTAGTGAAGTGTCCAAGGGTTTGAAGAAGGTAATTTATTTTCAAGACAATATATTGGTGTTTGGTGACTGTGAAAAGCCATAACCAGGCTTTGAAGGAGACTTTGGGTACACTTTCTGATTTGGGTCTAACATTAAGCAAGGAGAATGTAAATTGGTAACTGAGGTTAAATACTTGGGACACCCTTTACCAGTTGAGGGATTGAAACCAAAAAAGAATTTACTTGTAGCAATAAAGTTAGCACCCATATCACAAGACAAGGGCCAATTATGGTCTTTTCAAGGATTGATCGAATATTACTCGAAGTTTGTCCAAAACTTCGCTAGCAAAAAGAATGTTAAAAAGAATTGATGAGAAAAGGGATTCATTTCTTGTGGGATATAGACCCCAAAAAAATGTTTGTTAGCATAAAAAAACGAGATATGTAATGCAGGTATTCTCGTACCCTTTGACACCCAGAAAAGCAGAATCCTCACAGTAGATGCCAGTGCCACTGGCATTTGTGCAGTCCTGTCTCAAAAGAATGGCTAAATGGAAAAAAGTGTTGAGTTTGCCTCACGCTCCCTGAATGCAGTTGAATTTCACTACTTTGTGATTAAGAGAGAAATGTTAGCAGCAGCATGTCGAGTAGCATATTTTAGAACATATGTGTCGGAACAAAAAATGATTCTATGTATTGACCAGAAGCCTCTAATGAATATATTATCTCCGGGAGGTGCAGGTAAAGGTTCAACAAGGCTTGCAAGACTGGCCTCATGGTTGCAGCAGCACAATTTTAATATTGAGTACATACTCAGGTGAGGGAATGTTCACTAGATTGTTTATCATAGTTTTCATTAGATTGGAAGAGCATGGATGAGGAAGGTGTGGACAGCAGTGCAGCGGAAGAAGGAAATACCAGTGTGAAGGCTGTCATCCAGTGCAGTCGTGAAGCAGTTGGTAACTTGGAGTGGACATGTGCCATGGACAACGACGTATTTTTGAAGACAGTACAGGAAATGATCAGAAAAGGAGGGAAGAGAGAAAGTGCCTTGCTAAACACCCTGAGGCCCTTCAGTAAAGTTTTGGATAAGTTGCCAGTGTTGCGGATAAGGTCGTTATGGGAGGAGACAAGATTGTACAACCCAATTATGTTCAAAAGGGGTTGTTTGAAACAGCTCAGGAGTGGCATCTAGGGCAAACAATTACAAAGAAAAGGTTGAGAATGGAGTTTTGGTGGCTGGGGATGGACAATGATGTAGTGTTATGTGTCAAGCGGTGTATTGAGTGCAAGGAATGTGAGAAGAGGCTGCAAGTTGGCTCCTAAGCTCAGTTAGGCTGCATTCGATACCCAGGTCAGGTGTGGCATAGTGTGAGTCTTGATTTTATCAGTCATGTGTCAGGTGTTGACAGTGCTAAGAGATCTGTCATTGTGTTGCTAGACATCCATTCAAGATGGTTGAATGTTAGATTTCTTCCAGAAATTTCTACTCTTACGTGAGGTTTTCAGGGAGGAGGGTTCTCCTGCTCTTCTTTTTACTGACAACGAAACGTAATTGACATCTCAGGAGATTAAATAATTTTTGTGTGTCTGTCATATTAGGCATTTGCGCACAGGGCTATAAAATCCCCAGGCTAATGGAATGGTTGAGTGGGCAAACTGCATGGTTAAAAGTACATTGGAATTAGCTTTAGCAAATAAATTGGATGTTGAGGAGAAGGTCTCAGACTTCGTGTGGGCATACCGCACCACAGAGAATGCTGCCACCAAGCTGCTTCCCTTTTGTGCAATGAGAAGGAGCTCTTTCCATATTGGATAAGTAATTTGATTGAAACGAAGGGTTTGGCAGTGAGTTGTGAAGTTCCCGGAAAGTAAAGAGTAAGGGAGGATTATTCCTGGAGATTTGGTCAAAGTGTGTTCGGGGCACATCAAGAGGGACTTGAGGAAGTTCCGTGGACCCTCTCAGGTTAAAGATGTGCATCAGTGGCATGTAGTTCTAGTCAATGGAGAAAATGGAACCTCTGTAGAGAGGCAAAGTATTGTTCTTCAGAAAGTGAAGAAGGTAAACGAAGGGAGAGGAAAGTATTGATGGGGATGAAGAGTGCAGTGGGTACATATTGGTGCAAGACCGCCAAACAGTGGGACAAACTGCATACTGCTGAGCCAAGGGGGACACCTTGGGAGGTAGTTGAGTTTTTGTTGATGGGGATGATGTTATGGGAACTCACAAAACTCAGAGGCCCCCAAGAATCCGGAGACCCCTGAGTTATTTGCATGAGTCTGTACGATGATTATAACTTTACATTTTACCTCTCATTATGTGCAAAGATGCTCTTCTTTGTTACAATTTCCAAGTTATTTCAAAAGTATGTTTTGCTTTTAACAACCTTCCTTTACTTCTATATTTCTTGCTTTTAAACTTCAAAAAGGAATCATGTATTTGAGGTTTAGTAATCATTTTTTTGAGCTTATATATTATTTTGTAATTGGCATATGGTACTGTACGCCACTCCAGTCTATTCCACTTCACTGTATGCCACTGCACTGTTTGAAACTCTACTTTAGGCTATTCCAGTCTATGCCACTCTACTATACACCACTCCACTCTACGCTATTCCACTGTATGCCACTCCACTATACGCTACTCCACTCTACGCCACTCCAGTGTACACCACTTCACTCTATGCCACTCCATTCTACGCTAGCCCATTGGATGCCACTCCACTGTACGCCACTCCACTATTTGCCATTTCACTCTAGCCCACTTCACTGTACACCACTCCAATCTACACCACTCCACTGTATGCCACTTCACTGTATGCTATTCTACTCTATGTCACTCCACTGTACTCCACTCTGTGCTATTCCACTGTACGCCACTCCACTCTACCGTATTACACTGTACGTAGCTTCAATCTTTGCCCCTCTACTATATGGTATTCCACTCTACCCTACTCCACTGTATGCCAATTCACTGTATGCTGTTACACTCTACCCCACCCCACAATAAAGCACTTGAGTCTACACCACTTTACTGTATGCTACTACAATACACCCTATTACACTTGAATCCACTCATATGTACACTACTATACTATAGGCCATTACACTCTAGGCCACTCCCGTGTACACCACTCCAGTCCACGCAACTCCACTCTAAACTATTCCACTTTATGCCACTCAACTGTATGCTAGTCCACTCTACGCCACTCCAGTGCGCTCTTCTCCACTCTACAAAACTCAGACTCTTTGCCAATTTACAAGACTCTATTCCCCTCTATCCCTATACACTCCACTGTCCAAATATGCACTTAACTCAATGCCTATACACTCTATTGCACATCACCCTATTTCACTCTACGACAGTTTCCAACACTGTACGACACAGCACTCCACTCTAATGTATGAGACGCCATTTCAGTTTATAACACTTTCCTCGAATCTATGCTACGCCACTTCAATGTATGTCATCCCACTCTACACCAATCTACTGTACCCTACTCCACTATACGCCACTCCACTGTACAGTACTTCAGTCTACGCTATTCCACTTTATTCCACTTCACTCCCCCAAACTCCACTGTACAGTATTCCATTGCACACTATTCCACTCTATGCCACTCCATCGTATGACATTCTCCTCCATCTATATAATTCCACTCTATAAAAGTCTACCACACTTCATGGCACTCTACAACATTCTACTCCAATCTATCCCTGTACACTCCACTGTCCAACCCTATACTACCTCTATGCACGTACACCCCAATGTACAACACTCTATTCTACTATCGACACTTTTCTAAATGACACATCATTCCACTCTATTGTATGAGACACCAACACACTCTATTGTACTTTACTCTACACAACGCTACACCGCTCCACTATACAAGAATTTACCTCACTCTATGGTACTTTACAACAATCCACTCTACGCAGCTTCACTGTTTCACAGACTTCTGTACTCTATGGCACTTCACTCTACTACACTGTATGCCACTGTCTGACACTTTACTCCTGTTTATATCCCTTCACTGTACTGTACAACACTGTACTATTCTGTATGCCACTGTACAACACTCCACTCTACTCTCCGATACTCTAGTCCACTACACTGTACACAACTCTGTTTGCCACTGCACCCCACTTTAACCCACTAAACTCTGACACAGTATTCCACTCTACTCCACTGTACACCACTCCACTCTATGCCAGTCTAAGCCATTGTAAGCCATTGTAATCTATGACACAGTATGCCAATCAACTCTACCACACTCTACAACACTGAACTGTACTATACACTAATCCACTCTATACAAATCAACTAGATTATTTCACTCTACCCTACTGTAGCCTACATCACTTTCCAATACTGTGCAACACTCCAGTACTCTCTACTGTACAACATGGTACTCCAATTAATGACACTTTACTAGACTGTTTGCTACGCCATTCCACTCTACTGCAGTCCACACCACTATAGTCTACGACACTCCACTCCACTGTATGACACTTTACTCCACTCCACACTACCCCACTACAGTGTACTCCCCTCTATTCCACTTTATCCTACTTTACTATACTCTGCTCTACACCACTCCTCTGTTGGACACTATACTCCCTTGTATGCAACTCCACTCTACACTTTATGCTACTCTATGCCACTCTTCTCCACTCTATACCAGTCTACTTTATGCCACTGTACAACACTCGATGACACGCCTCTCAACTTTTCTCTATGATATGCCACTCTACTATATTACACGGCAATCCAATGTCCGAAGCAGTACTCTACAACACATCACTAGACAATACTCCACTCTATGACAATCAACTTCACCGTGCTCTACTGTTCGACATGCCAGTCCACTGTACAACTCGCTGCTCCAGTTTACGATACCTCACTTCGCTATATGAAACACCTTACCACTACACTATATAACAGTTTAATACACTGTATGATATGCTACTACACTCTGCTCCACTCTATTCCAATCTTCAATACTCCACTCTATGGCAATAGACTGTACAATACTCTCCTCCATTGTACTTTACAACACACATAACAACTCTCCACTTGCGACACTTGACTCTACGATCTGAAACACTCGATCAACGGAGGGTGGGAGGGGGGAATGCAGAATGAAAGCAGAGGGTCGGAGGGATTTCGGGCAAGCAACAACACGAACAACAGTGAATTTTACCCAGCAGCTGATAAAACATTTTTTTTGTAAATAAAACTTTTAGAAAATGTGATATAGTTCTCATCAGAATTTGCAGGAGCACGTAATTCCGAATTTCCTGCATAAGCTACAAACAGTAATTGGTTGTGAAATTTTCCTCAGACAGTGGTTAGATTTTTCATGCTTTGGGTATAAACATTTTAGAGCTGCCAACTTCAAAAGAATGGAATTTATTGCCAGATATAAATTGTAATATACGCATAGTCATTGGAATTAAGTGGCAGAGGAGCACCAAATGATGTGGCACGGTTGACTAAATTATGTGTCAAGACGAGGTAAATGATGCGGTATAACGTCACACTTTTTTTTTACTGTATTACTTTATTATTTTGTTATTTTTACCAATGGTAATACTGTCAGGGAAAAGATTTTGCCTGATTAAAACCAGTTTAGCAGCCAAATCCATAAATAAGCAACTGAAAGATGACCAGCTAACCTTTGCAAAGAGTCTTCCAATGTTCTCGAACACATTTTGCCATGTTTTAGTAATTCTTGATCCGTTTGAGCTAGAAACCTTCAGTAAAATCCAAAGATTATGCAGCAGATGACGGATTATGAAAATGCGGCAAATACCTAATTATGTGAAAAAAGCCATGGCCGCAGAATCGCATAATTCCAGTGGCCCTGATTATATGCTCCAATTTTTATATAAATGCTTCTCCGTGCTCAAATCAAAGTTTTAGGTGTCGTACAATGGCACTAATGGACTGGGTTCATATTTTTTAGGCTTACCCATCACTAGAGACTTTTCGGGTTGAATATTTGATTTTATTAGCCAGTAGCTTGGGAAAACTGTGGCACCTGATCCATGAGAGTGTTCTTTGGCCTTTCAGCTAATAATAAGAAATTGTGAGCAAAAGTTGATTTTTATATAAGTTTCAATCGCAAGATCACTGATTTTACAACATTGGAAAGCGGCAAGATATCCTTCGTTCAGTCAATAGCAGCCTAAAAGGGAAAGGGTAAGGCAGTTTGAATATCTATGTGCAAGAAAAAACAAGCAATTGAGGAAATTTGAGCAGCTTTGGCATTTTCCCTGATGAATAAAGTGATGTAATTTTATATGGAAATTGATGCATACATCGCTTAAATTAGTATTTTGCACTATTTATGAATGATCTGCACTTTTCGTGCTAGATGCAATAATCTTTTTTAATCAGTCATATTTATATATTTTTTTATTTTTAGAATATATTTAAAACTTGTGCAATATATGTAAGAAGTAAACTCTTATAAGCTTGAATTTTTTTATGCGTGATACTCCCAAAATAAATTAAGATTTTAAAAAACATGGACAGCAAGGGAAGGAGGATTGGCAGGTGGGAGCAAGCAACAACACGAACAACAATGGAGGAAGGGAGGGCATTTGAGGGCAAGCAACATGGACAAGTGAGGGAGAGAAGGGGGGAGGAACACGGGGTGGAGGAGAAGTACACAAGAAAGCCAGCTGAAAAAGACACACCTTGGTAGAGTGTTAAACATCGAAAAAAAAATAGCGTCTAAAAAAGTGAGAAATGTGAGGACACTAGTATTATGTCCATGCTCCATGGGTGGGACAACCATACAAAGAGGAAGGAGACCAAGGGCAGGTGACCATTAAAAATCAAGCAAATGAGAGTGAGGAAGAAGCTAACCAATGGGAAGCAATGGGTGGCCTTTAGGCCCAGTGTTAGGAAACAAAAAGTATTGTAACGTAGAGACAGTGCATGCGCTGGCGAGGCAAGACCTGAAAATTACTCCACAAGCCAAATCAGAATCTAGTCTGTAACGGAAATGTCTTAAAAGTTACCACAGGGCAACCGGAAAGACACACAATGAGCTACTGATGGCAGATTGTGCACTATACAATTGAAAAATAACAAAAACAACAATAGAGTGTAATATTTGATGAGACAAGCAATAAATACCATATGAAAATGTAGACTTTTAAGGGTTTCCAGGCAACAGAAAGGGCCCGGTCTATCGCGGTTATGATTACAGAACCCCAGGAGTGGATACGTGACAGGATATTGCAGGCTTTCAGTGCATTATTCACTATATGTATATACACACATACCACACACCTGTACGTGTAGGCTTATTAGTTATTGCACAAGGCACTCATGGCGGGAAATTACTGACCCTGAGGAAAGGTAATACCGCCTGACAAAAATGATATCGCTCGCTGGGAGACAATATTGCATTCTCACAATGATTTCCCCAAAGAGCCACAGCCGAAATCCTCATTTGATTTATGGCACACTTCAAGATTAAAAACAGGGCCATACATCACTACTGCGTTCCGGAAATAAAATCCCATTGTATTCAATGGGAACAGAACAATTGTTTCAAACTCAGGTCGCTCCTTCAGAGCGCGAGCGTTGAGTGAAGCCTCCGCGAGAGAACAGCATTATCGGACAAGTCCAAATAGAATTTAATTTGTAGGAACCTAGGGGAGGAGGTAAGAGCCCATGTGACTTCAATCTCCACGCTGCTGGTCGCACTTGAGTGGGAGGTGTAGCGCTCCTATGGGATTCAGGGAGTGTGGTCATATAGCACTAGCTTCGACAGATTTATGATTTTGTGGAACTTCAAACAGCAGTTGTTTACCAAGTTCAGTGGTACGCGTTTTCATCAAAGAACCAACGGCTTTCCCCACCCAGCGTAACTAACTGGAAAAGGCACTGGACAGGTGCAAGTCTGCGGAGGTTGTGGAATTTCAGGAGGGGGGGGGGGGGGGGGGGGGGCTCAGAAGCATGGGAAGATTTGGTCTCAGTGGGCCGCGTACAGAGGTATAGATCTGCCTCCCATGTCGCAGTCCGCCGCTCGTGATCCTATTGAGGTGGTGAATAATTTACCTGTCTAATGTATCGATGTTAAAGGAGACTTGGCTGGGAATTTCTTTGGCTTATACGTGCAAAGTTTCCTAAGTATGTACGGTGCGCATTAGGGGGGTGAGGGGTTGGGGGGTGGGGGGGTTGCATGTTTTTCCTGGTCTGATGTTCTGCAGACTATTGAGGGGGGTTTCATACAGTACCCAGAGACATTATTTAATGCACTTCCTCTGTACTTTTCTTGTCGGGCTCCGCCTCTCTGGTATGCTGAAAATTCAATAAAATCTCTTGTTAAAAAAAAAAAGGTCCAACCGCTTAACTAATTTACCCAGAAGTTAAATCTATGGTCTGCGGGGGTCGCACGCAGATTTCTGCAGCAGCTACATGAACCCATGGAGCAATCGTACGTACCTGCAGCTAGGCCCCAACTAAGAACACGGAAGCTCTCATTTCAAGTATAATTTGTCATGAAGTATTCCAAAGCTTTTTAAAAAAAAAAGTATTTAGGAGGCATATTTCTCCGTACAGAGATGAAAACAGCAAAAAGATTAGCAAACTGCTGGGAAGGGGTTCAATTCACACACAGGCCGTTGACAAAAAACATAACGGTTTCTTCCTCGGACAGACGCGGAGAAAATCTGCCATGCGTATGATGTCACCACGCCTTGTCCCAAACGCCGTTTGTGTTTCATCAGCTGACCTCTGTGGTACAAGGACAACCGTTGAATGCTCAAAGTGTCGATGAAAGGGACAGGTATCTATGCAAAACCAGTCAAGATTCATATGACGTGGAGGCAGTCCTGATCTTTTACTCAAGTGAAATTGCATTCTGGTACTTGTAGTTCTTCTTTTGCAATTCACGCAGCATCCTAGGAGTGTGACAGAGGTCAAATTGGCGCACTGGTCTGCCTTGTTTATGCTATACTTATGGATGATAAAAAGGACAATTTTATGTGCACCTTTTTTCTAAGACTGCCTTTTGCACTGTGAGCTGATACAAACTTAATTTGGATTGCGGTTATTTTATGTGGAATAAGACAAGATCAAACATAGGCTAGCAGGATATTGGAAGCAGCCCGTTGTATTGTAATTGCCTTTACATAGCGCTTTCTACCCCTGACAAGGCACTGAAATGCTTTATGGCGGGTAGCATCCGGAACCGATTACAGTAATTATTAGTTAAAGCTGGTTATTGGGGTCTCAGGAAATTGTTTCGTGCCTTTTCTGCAGATTCTTCCAGTTAGATTAAGTGAATTGGAGTATGGTCAGATCCTTAGTGTGAGCTTGTGCACAGGGCCAGACTGGGAACCAAAACCGTCCCTGGCAAAGTGCTCGGCGGACATCCCCCCCCCCCCGCGGGGGTTGGGGGTGCCGCCGAGCTCTTTGCCAGGGCCGGTTTTCGGCCGACTTTGTTACAGGGCCGATTTTGCAGCATAGCCCTGTGTAACCAAAATGGCCCCCAGGGGCCAAAAACCGTTCCCCACCCGTGCGGCGCACCGGGGGATTGCCCGGTGCCCGCTACGGCCAGTCCGGCCCTGCTTGTGCAAAAGGAAGGTTGGAAAGACTAGATTGTGTCAGATATTGTTAGATTGCGAGCACGAGCACTGGCTGCACATGTGGAGAATTTGTGATTTGTGAGGAGAGGTGTGGCCAGTTTGCAGAAATGTAGCAGAGTAGACAGGCATGCAACAGAGACCAGTGGTGGCTCCTCCGCTAAGGCGGAGGAGCGTCGCCCCACTGCTCTCTCAGCAGCAGTAAAAATAAAACGATAATAAGCAATGTTATTATCATTTTATTTTTCCGTACTGGCTTAGGTGTGGGACGGGCCTGGGCTGGCCAGAGCAGGGCCAGGGGGAGGAGTGGTGGGCTCTCTCTAAGTGTGCATGATGGCTTGGCCGGCCAAACAGTCATGCAAACATAGCATGTTCTTCACCTGGCTGTAATGCACAGCCTGGGTGGAGAACATGCTCAGGTTCCCAGTCCCTGTCTGAGCGCCGCACCACGGCACTCAGACCAATAACGATGCTGCTGTCATGCTGGTGACAGCAGCGTCGTGATTGGCTAGGGGAGCCTGTGTGCCTCCTGTTTCTTGCGTCGACAACCAAATAGGACTGAGAGGCGGCAGCCAGACTGCAGGTAACTGGATTTTCTTCATCCCCCGCCACCCACATTAAGCAGCAGCCGCCACTGTACGCTACAATCAGAGGTCATAAGTCATGCAGGGGATATAGGGCAGAGGGATAAAGGAAGGGGAGAGAACAGTCAATAGTTTAAGGTCGCTTTTCATGCAGGATTTTAGGAATATAGTGGGAGGAGGAGAATTTTGTGGAACCTGCAATCTGAGGAAGTTGGAAGTGAAGAAAGACGGTTCATGGTTGTAGGCAGGGGCCACACGTTGTCGCATCTTTATACGTTCTCACTGGCTCTTGATGGTGTTGAACAGTTTTTCTTTTGAAGAGTTACGCTAATAGTGAAGATTATTTTGATTTTTTTCACCTTCATATGTGGCTCTGCCTAATGTAAGATACTGTGTTATGTCCACATATCTGGTTCTTTCGGTTTGTCAGGTAAGATTTGGAGGAGTGGACCATCTCTGCAATTTACTCAGTTAGTAAAGGTTGAACTGATTTGGTTCTCCCTTGAACTTAGAGGGTTCTCCAAAGGCATCTGTACACAGGCACAGAGGGGCAAACATTTTTGATGGCTCTCATGTTTAGGAATGAGGTAATAGAGATTCTCTGATGCATCATATTGGTGGTAATCAGGTCTTAACCATTCTCCCGAACTCAAAGTGATTCTACTTGGCTCCAATTTTTGCAGGTAGGAATTCCATAGTTTAGTGGCTTGAACAGAGAAATGAGTGCCACCGATGTTTTTCTTCCTTGAAGAAGTAATTATTAGACGGGGGTCCTGACTGGAACGTAAATTTCTCGTTTGGGAGTAAAAAGTGATCTTTGCTGGTAGAAATGTAGGTCCTGTGCCATTTATGACTCTGTAAGTGATGCATCCTAGCTAGAAAGAGGATCTTTGTCCAGTTGGGAGCCAGTGTAGAGCCTTCTGGACTGGAGAGATGCAGGTTTATATATTTACATTCAGAAATAATCTTGCAATTAAATTTTGGAGTCTTTGCAGCCTTTTCATGATTTAGAGTAGAATGCCATGGTATTGTCCGTTAGCATAGCCAAGTTTAGAGAGGATGAGTGTTGTTGGTGTTTCATCTTCTGAGGAACTCAAAGCTGTGTAAAGGTCTGTCTAAGTGCTTTCATTGTGTTTATAGTGGATTGAAGTAGCTTGCCCACTTGAGCATTCATAGAAATTGCTGAGTCAGAGACAATTCCAAAATTTCATGTCGTCTTTCAATATTTTGGCAGACGATCCAGTTGATCCTGCCAGTAACACAGAGAATAATCATTTTTGCAATCACCACTCAACAGTATTTCAGTTTTTAAAGGATTCAACTTGAGATGATCCCACGTCAACCAATGATTTGCGGCTATGGGGCAAGCGTTGAGTTTTAATGTTCATATATCCTGAGGGTGTTCCGGCTTGAGGATCATCTGTGGTTCACCTGCATAATTCTTGTGGGTGAATTCAAAACATTTGACATGGTCTAGTAGCAGTTACATATATGTGTTAAAAAGTAGAGTTGAGACGATAGATCCTTGTGCAACTCCTGTGTTTGTGGAGTATGGATGTGAAGGCAAAAAGGGTGGGGCCTGTTGTATAGTTAAGAGCAAATCCAAGAAAGAATGATACCGCCTTTGCGACTTCTTATAGTATAAGAATTAAGCGATCACGGTGTACTCTATAGAAACTCCTTAACGGTCCAGGAGCAGTAATGCAGCTATTCAGTATATATCTACTGTGTTTTACGTCATTCCAAATTGTGCTGGGGAAGATTTAGACCTTCTTCCTGGTCAGAATCCTGCTAGTGAGTCTTAGTGTAGTAAGTTTTTTCATGAACTCTTAGATTTGGTAAAATGCTGCTCCCAACATATGTTTGCCAAGATAAGGTCCATTGGAGATTGGTCTGTAGCCCTTAGGGTCTTGTCGCTCCAAGTAGTTCTTCTTAAGCAATGAGCGTGTTTATGCCTTGTTCAATTCCGCTGGGAAAATTCCTGAGTTACTGATAATTTTCTGACTCCGATAGCTGCAGATGTTGATAGAATCTTTTTGAAAATGTGTGGAGAGCATGGGTTTTATGGGCAGCCAGCCGACTGATAGCTTTCACCAGATCTTCAAATTCGAAGGATGTAATTTTGTGGAAGGTCGGGCCGGCGGTGCAATGCCCGACGGGCACCCGTGAAGGGGCTCTTGAGTGGAGATCTTTTGTTCCTTGCCGTTGAGTGCGTGGGTGTGAGGGGCCTGAAGGAGTGTAGATGAGTAGAGTGAGTTAAAAAAGGTTGGATAGTCTGTTGAATGTGTTTATTTAGGACAGCTATCCACCTCATTAAAAAGTTAGAGGAAGATGGACAGTTAGTGTGACTTGTATTTGTCTCTAACTGTCTCCTACTCTAGTGGTCGACATGTTTCATGCCCTCATGGCATTTCGTCAGGACCTGTGTGTGTTTCTATCTACAGTGTACAGAGGGTGATACTATCACTATCTGGGTCTGGCACCACTAAGGTGTGTCAATCGTCGCAGTGGAGCAACCTCATCCCACTCCCTCATTGCTCAATAGTTGCCCTCCAACACCTTTCAGAAGCAAGAGATATTTTAAGTGCAACACACAAAAATGTCCAGTAAGCAAAAGTAGGAAGAGAAATGTTCTGATCGGTTGAATTTAGGTCACATACCCGAAAGTGTATTTATATGTACAATGGCAAAGCCAGCTGCTATTTATAAAACTATCGAGAGGGCTAAAGGTGGAGCAGAAACTTTTGTTTCCTTGTCCACCTGCAGAGAACTCCCAGTAACTCTGCATCATAAAAATATGAACTGACTAATTTCACAGTTGGGGCTTTTCTATAACAACATTTTACCTCAAGGCTCATGCTAACACACAGAGCACAGAGAGCATGAGCAGAGCAGTGCAAGCATCCCTTGCATGCACAGAACAGGCACAGCATGGCAGGAGCAATGCAAGCATCCCTCATACATACAGAACAGGGGCAGGATGGGAGGCAGGAGCAATGCAAGCATCACTCATACAGACAGAACAGGGGCAGGATGGGAGGCAGGAGCAATGCAAACATCCCTCATACATTCAGAACAGGGGCAGGATGGGAGGCAGGAGCAATGCAAGCATCCCTCATACATACAGAACAGGGGCAGGATGGGAGGCAGGAGCAATGCAAGCATCACTCATACAGACAGAACAGGGGCAGGATGGGAGGCAGGAGCAATGCAAGCATCCCTCATACAGACAGAACAGGGGCAGCATGGGAGGCAGGAGCAATGCAGGCATCTCTCATATGCACAGACCCAGTACAGCAGGGTAGTAGGTGCAGTGCAAGCATCCCTCATACATACAGAACAGGTGCAGTTTGGGACACAGCACCTGTCAAGCATCCCTCATACATACAGAACAGGTGCAGTCTGGGAGGCTGCAGCAATGCAGGCATCTCTCATATGCACAGACCCAGTACAGCAGGATGGCAGGCACAGTGCAAGCATCCCTCATACATACAGAACAGGTGCAGTATGGGACGCAGCACCAGTCATGCATCCCTCATACATACACAAGAGGTAAGAATGGGAGCCAGAAGCAATGCAGGCATCTCTTATATGCACAGACCCAGTTCAGCAGGATGGCAGGCGCAGTGCAAGCATCCCTCATACATACAGAACAGGTGCAGTATGGGGCGCAGCACCAGTCATGCATCCCCCATACATACACAACAGGTAAGAATGGGAGCCAGAAGCAATGCAGGCATCTCTTATATGCACAGACCCAGTTCAGCAGGATGGCAGGCGCAGTGCAAGCATCCCTCATACATACAGAACAGGTACAGTATGGGACACAGCACCTGTCAAGCATCCCTCAAACAAACAGAACAGGTGAGCATGGGATGCAGCATCACTGCAAGTATCCCTCATAAATATAGAACAGGGGCAGGATGGGAGGCAGCAGCCATGCAGGCATCTCTCATATTCCCAGACCCAGTTCAGCAGGATGGCAGGCGCAGTGCAAGCATCCCTCATACATACAAAACAGGTGCAGTATTGGAGGCAGCAGCAATGCAGGCATCTCTCATATGCACAGACCCAGTACAGCAGGATGGTAGGTGCAGTGCAAGCATCCCTCATACATACAGAACAGGTGCAGTCTGGGACGCAGCACCTGTCAAGCATCCCTCATACATACAGAACAGGTGCAGTATGGGAGGCAGCAGCAATGCAGGCATCTCTCATATGCCCAGACCCAGTTCAGCAGGATGGCAGGCGCAGTGCAAGCATCCCTCATACATACAGAACAGGTGCAGTATGGGACGCAGCACCAGTACAAGCATCCCTCAAACAAACAGAACAGGGGCAGGATGGGAGGCAGTAGCAATGCAGGCATCTCTCATATGCCCAGACCCAGTTTAGCAGGATGGCAGGTGCAGTGCAAGCATCCCTCCCTCATACATACATACAGAACATGTGCAGTATGAGACCCAGCACCAGTACAAGCATCCCGCAAACAAACAGAACAGGTAAGCATGGGAAGCAGCAGCAATGCAGGCATCTCTCATATGTACACACCCAGTTTAGCGGGATGGCAGGTGCAGTGCAAGCATCCCTCATACATACAGAACAGGTGCATTATGGGACGCAGCACCAGTACAAGCATCCCTCAAACAAACAGAACAGGTAAGCATGGGATGCAGCATCACTGCAAGAATCCCTCATAAATATAGAACAGGGCAGGATGGGAGGCAGCACCTGTCAAGCATCCCTCATACATACAGAACAGGTGCAGTATGGGAGGCAGCAGCGATGCAGGCATCTCTCATATGCCCAGACCCAGTTCAGCAGGATGGCAGGTGCAGTGCAAGCATCCCTCCCTCATACATACAGAACAGGTGCAGTATGGGACACTGCAGCAATGTAGGCATCCATCGTACACAGAGAATATGTACGGCGTGGGAGGCAGCGGTGGTCCAGGCATCCCTCATACACAGAACCAGTGCAGAAGGATAGTAGAAGACGTGCAGGCATCCCTCGTGTACACAGAACATGTCCAGGAGGGCATACAGAACATGTACAGTACGGGACACAGCAGCACAGACATCCATCGCATACACAGAAAAGGTGCAGCAAAGATACAGCATGGGAGGCAGCAGCAGCGCAGGCAGCCCTTGTATTCACAGAGAAGGTACAGCATGGGAGGCAGCAGCGGCGCAGGCATCCCTTGTATTCACAGAGCAGGTACAGCACGGGAGGCAGCAGTGGCACAAGCAACCCTTGTATTCACAGAGAAGGTACAGCATGGGAGGCAGCAGCGGCGCAGGCATCACTTGTATTCACAGAGAGGGTACAGCACGGGAGGCAGCAGCGGCGCAGGCATCCCTTGTATTCACAGAGAAGGTACTGCATGGGAGGCAGCAGCGGCGCAAGCATCCCTTGTACTTACAGAGAAGGTACAGCATGGGAGGCAGCAGCGGCGCAGGCATCCCTTGTATTCACAGAGCAGATACAGCATGGGAGACAGCAGCGGAACAGGCATCCCTTGTATTCATAGAGAAGGTACAGCATGGAAGGCAGCAGCGGCGCAGGCATCCCGTGTATTCACAGAGCAGGTACAGCACGGGAGGCAGCAGTGGCACAAGCAACCCTTGTATTCACAGAGAAGGTGCAGCATGGGAGGCAGCAGCGGCGCAGGCACCTCTTGTATTCACAGAGAGGGTACAGCACGGGAGGCATCAGCGGCGCAGGCATCCCTTGTATTCACAGAGAAGGCACTGCACGGGAGGCAGCAGCGGCGCAGGCATCCCTTGTATTCACAGAGCAGGTACAGCACGGGAGGCAGCAGTGGCACAAGCAACCCTTGTATTCACAGAGAAGGTACAGCATGGGAGGCAGCAGCGGTGCAGGCATCTCTTGTATTCACAGAGAGGGTACAGCACGGGAGGCAGCAGCGGCGCAGGCATCCCTTGTATTCACAGAGAAGGTACTGCATGGGAGGCAGCAGCGGCGCAGGCAGCCCTTGTATTCACAGAGAAGGTACAGCATGGGAGGCAGCAGCGGCGCAAGCATCCCTTGTAATTACAGAGAAGGTACAGCATGGGAGGCAGCAGCGGCGCAGGCATCCCTTGTATTCATAGAGAAGGTACAGCACGGGAGGCAGCAGCGGCGCAGGCATCCCTTGCAGTCACAGAGAAGGTACAGCATGGGGGCAGCAGTAGCGCAGCAGCGGCGCAAGCATCCCTTGTATTCACAGAGATGGTACAGAACGGGAGGCAGCAGCGGCGCAGGCATCCCTTGTACTTACAGAGAAGGTACAGCATGGGAGGCAGCAGCGGCACAGGCATCCCTTGTATTCACAGAGATGGTACAGCATGGGAGGCAGCAGTGGCAGAGGCATCCCTTGCATTCACAGAGAAGGTACAGCATGGGGGCAGCAGCGGCGCAGGCATCCGTTGCATTCACAGAGGTGGTACAGCACGGGAGGCAGCAGCGGCGCAAGCATCCCTTGTATTCACAGAGAAGGTACAGCACGGGAGGCAGCAGCGGCGCAGGCATCCCTTGTATTCACAGAGAAGGTACAGCACGGGAGGCAGCAGCGGCGCAAGCATCCCTTGTGTTCACAGAGAAGGTACAGCATGGGAGCAGCAGCGGCGCAGGCATCCCTTGTATTCACAGAGAAGGTACAGCATGGGAGACAGCAGCGGCGCAGGCATCCCTTGTATTCACAGAGAAGGCACAGCACGGGAGCAGCAGCGGCGCAGGCATCCCTTGTATTCACAGAGAAGGTACAGCACAGGAGCAGCAGCGGCGCAGGCATCCCTTGTATTCACAGAGAAGGTACAGCACGGGAGGCAGCAGCGGCGCAGGCATCTCTTGTATTCACAGAGAAGGCACAGCACGGGAGGCAGCAGCGGCGCAGGCATCCGTTGTATTCACAGAGCAGGTACAGCACGGGAGGCAGCAGCGGCGCAGGCATCTCTTGTATTCACAGATAGGGTACAGCATGGGAGGCAGCAGCGGCGTAGGCATCCCTTGTATTCACAGAGAAGGTATTGCATGGGAGGCAGCAGCGGCACAGGCATCCCTTGTATTCACAGAGAAGGTACAGCACGGGAGGCAGCAGCGGCGCAAGCATCCCGTGTATTCACAGAGAAGGTACAGCATGGGAGGCAGCAGCGGCGCAGGCATCTCTTGTATTCACAGAGAAGGCACAGCACGGGAGGCAGCAGCGGCTCAGGCATCCCTTGTATTCACAGAGCAGGTACAGCACGGGAGGCAGCAGTGGCACAAGCAACCCTTGTATTCACAGAGAAGGCGCAGCATGGGAGGCAGCAGCGGCGCAGGCATCTCTTGTATTCACAGAGAAGGCACAGCACGGGAGGCAGCAGCGGCTCAGGCATCCCTTGTATTCACAGAGCAGGTACAGCACGGGAGGCAGCAGTGGCACAAGCAACCCTTGTATTCACAGAGAAGGCGCAGCATGGGAGGCAGCAGCGGCGCAGGCATCTCTTGTATTCACAGAGAGGGTACAACACGGGAGGCAGCAGCGGCGCAAGCATCCCGTGTATTCACAGAGATGGTACAGAACGGGAGGCAGCAGCGGCGCAGGCATCCCTTGTACTTACAGAGAAGGTACAGCATGGGAGGCAGCAGCGGCGCAAGCATCCCGTGTATTCACAGAGAAGGTACAGCATGGAAGGCAGCAGCGGCGCAGGCATCCCTTGTATTCACAGAGATGGTACAGCATGGGAGGCAGCAGTGGCACAGGCATCCCTTGCATTCACAGAGAAGGTACAGCATGGGGGCAGCAGCGGCGCAGGCATCCGTTGCATTCACAGAGGTGGTACAGCACGGGAGGCAGCAGCGGCGCAAGCATCCCTTGTATTCACAGAGAAGGTACAGCACGGGAGGCAGCAGCGGCGCAAGCATCCCTTGTATTCACAGAGAAGGTACAGCACGGGAGGCAGCAGCGGCGCAAGCATCCCTTGTATTCACAGAGAAGGCACAGCACGGGAGGCAGCAGCTGCGCAGGCATCCCTTGTATTCACAGAGAAGGTACAGCACGGGAGGCAGCAGCGGCGCAAGCATCCCTTGTATTCACAGAGAAGGCACAGCACGGGAGGCAGCAGCGGCGCAGGCATCTCTTGTATTCACAGAGAGGGTACAGCACGGGAGGCAGCAGCGGCACAGGCATCTCTTGTATTCACAGAGAGGGTACAGCACGGGAGGCAGCAGCGGCACAGGCATCCCTTGTATTCACAGAGAAGGTACTGCATGGGAGGCAGCAGCGGCGCAGCAGTGGCACAAGCAGCCCTTGTATTCACAGAGAAGGTACAGCATGGGAGGCAGCAGCGGCGCAGGCATCCCTTGTATTCACAGAGAAGGTACAGCACGGGAGGCAGCAGCGGTGCAGGCATCTCTTGTATTCACAGAGAAGGCACAGCACGGGAGGCAGCAACGGCGCAAGCATCCCGTGTATTCACAGAGAAGGTACAGCATGGGAGGCAGCAGTGGCACAAGCAACCCTTGTATTCACAGAGAAGGCGCAGCATGGGAGGCAGCAGCGGCGCAGGCATCTCTTGTATTCACAGAGAGGGTACAACACGGGAGGCAGCAGCGGCGCAGGCATCCCTTGTATTCACAGAGCAGGTACAGCACGGGAGGCAGCAGCGGCGCAGGCATCCCTTGTATTCATGGAGAAGGTACAGCATGGGAGGCAGCAGCGGCACAGACATCCCGTGTATTCACAGAGCAGGTACAGCACGGGAGGCAGCAGCAGTGCAGGTATCCCGTGTATTCACAGAGATGGTACAGCGCGGGAGGCAGCAGCGGCGCAGGCATCTCTTGTATTCACAGAGAGGGTACAGCACGGGAGGCAGCAGTGATGCAAGCATCTGCCATACACGTAGATCAGCTATGGCAGGAGCAGCTCAGGCATCCCTTGTTTACACAAAACAGGTACAGCAGGGCTGCGGAAGCAGTGCAGGTCTTCATCACACACAGAATAGATACCCACATACAGCAGCTGCAATATAAACATCTGTTCCACACCAAGTTGCACAGCATAGAAGGAGCATCAGAAGCTTCCTTACGCATGTACTGATCAAGGTACAGGACAGTCATTATCCATGTAAGCTTCCATCACAGGCACAGAACAGATTCAGTACGGACAGCAGCAGCAACGAAAGAGTCCTTCACACAGAAAAAGATACACCACTGTCAGAAGAAGTGTGATCTTTACTTACAAATAATTTAACTTATCACAACAGGATTAAATGTGCATGGAATGGTTTCCTTGAGGACACAAGGCTAATCCAAATAACTGCCAATAACCAACAATGATCAATAACCACTGGATTAACCACTAACCTTGAGTTTCGGAGTAGCATGATACCTGCCGGAGACCACTTCAACTCCTCGTATGCCGTAATTTGGGTCAACGTACTGAAAGGCCCTGCAGAACCATGTGACATTAATATCTATTTTGAAGTGACATATCTTTATATGTGGTGAAAAGGTGCATTCCCATAAGGTGGATGGCACCTACTAACTCACAAGTATATGGATCTGTTGGTAGGAGTGTTTTCAGGCCAGACAGTTTCAAAACTCTGTTCATGTGTAAAAATAGAATTCTTGTTTTAGTATTGTCATATATACATTCCACGCTGATTTCATATGAAAATCATGTATTGCTTTTTTCTTCTAATGTCTTCCTTTTCCACCTTAAATGGCATTATTGATAACATCTTTGAAGCCACAAATGATTGCTCTTTTGTAGATTTGTTACCTGGCAGTGTACATTCTGCCTAGCTAAAGTCTGTGCATTGCAAAGACATCTATATTTTGAAAGATGCAAGAGTAATTACGACTCCTATACGTCGATATAGCTTTAATCCATCTCGTATCGTCCAGAACATGGGTGCTCGCAAACATTTCCCCGGGGGCCGCAAAGTACTGTCTGTGGCATGCCGGAGGGCTGCACCGATGCCAGCGATGCGAGGATCAGGGTGATGAAAGATGGGCGTTGGGGACACGAAGCATATGCATGGTGTGGACAACAAACTGAACCTTCACTTGACTTCTGGCTGCCAATAGAGCTCTATTTTCATGCACCAAAAATTAAAGTCTAACCATTAACTTTTAATCTAAAATGAGAATAGGAGAGATACCCAGCTGGTGGATGAATCGAAAAATGTGAAACCAGAAAACCTGGAATTAGTCCTGGCTTCCCCACTTGGTGAAATTGTGTGAGCCTAGGCAATTGGTCAATTTCACTTTGCCTCCTATTTCTTCCTTACCACACATGACAGCTCCTTACAATATAGGAGGTGAGGATGTGTGCTGTACAAAGCCTTCTCTTGTGTTTCATTTGATAAACTATAATGTTGTACCAATTATATACCAACCAAGTCTACTAACAAGGTGTGCCTACCAAATGGCTTGCCTCTTGGTTCATTAATGCCTTTGTTTTCAGAATGGGTGCAGCATGAATGTTTCCAAGATCATGTTCGAAAACTATCCCTACTAATAAATACCTCTCAATGCAGTGATACAATCTAATCTGCAATGGTAGAATGCTAATGCATGTTAATCAAATAGACTTTTTTAAGGTTTGCAGAGAGTTGATCATGTTTTTACATGTGTAGTGCGAGATGTCTTTAAAAGTAAAGGTGCTCTTAAAGATAAGGGGGCAGATTTACAAGCCCCTTGCGTGACTTTTGCGCTGCAGTTGCGTCACTTTTTTGACGCAACAGCGGCACAAACACTACGGCCTATTTACAATGTGACGCATCTAGGGAGATGCGTCACGTTGTAAAGCCCTGCGTCACATTATACCTGCGTCGGGTATAATGTATGCAGGGTGGGCGTTCCCACGCAGGAAGGCCTCGTAAAAGTGACTCAGTGACATCTACAAGATTTCACTGCGCCGCTTTTAGGACGCCACTGCGTCAAAACCTTACGCCTGCTTCAAGCAGGCGTAAGTAGTGACGCAGTGTAGTGGGAATAGGCCTCAACACGCATTGCTGGAGTTGCGTCGTTCTTGCGACACAACTCCAGCAATACGTGACTTTTCCGCCAACAGATGCGTCAGAATTTCTGACGCATCTGTCAACACTTGCGCCATAGTGTGCCGTATTGTAAATTTGGCGCATCTATGGTGGCGCAAGGGTTTCTAAGGGTGGCGCAGGGAAAGTGACGCATCACTTTCTTGTAAATCTGCCCCAAGTTGTCTAGGACACCTTCTTTACTGTTACTTTAGTTAATGTGTAAATAAAGTATGCCAGTTTGTTTCACAGCTTTCTGAATGTTCCTGTTCTGTTAAGTGAACAGCAGCCCAGTGCTGCTGCTCACCGGGGAGGGCCGCAATTAAAGGTCATGAGGGCCGCATGCGGCCCCCGGGCCGTACTTTGAGTATCAGTGCTCCAGAACATGATAGAGGCAGTTCCCGACTGAAGGTTACGGAGATTTTAGCTTTTATAATTCTGGATTCCAACCCCCCCATTCTTTATCCATATGTGCACCCTATAGCCCCATAGGTGAGCCAGCCAACCACTAGAAAAATCATCTGGTGAGTAAGGAGGACCGACGATGAGGCATGACACCCAGGGGTTGTGCGAGGCCGTACCTTTCAATTTTCTCATTGACTTTCAGAGCACAATATAACATATTGAAATACTATGGGTTGTCTCTTAACAAATAAAAGAAAGCTATAGTTTTGTCTTCAGAAATAAAGAAAATATCCTGCTATGGACCTTGGTGTGTCTCAGTTGCCTTGCGGTGTTTGTATATCATAAGAGGGAGGATGCAAATGTAGACAGCCCACAATTTTCCTCTCGTTCCCCTAACCCCCTATAAAAGCATGGTGTCACATGTTGTGTGTTCCCTTTGTTCAACAAGGGCAGTGGAGTTGTCCCGAGTCTGCTGTGTATACAGGTCACACAAAGCTGGCTGTGGTGGAGAGATGCTGAGCTCAGCCCATGCCCAAGGGCAGGCCCTGCTCCCAAAGTCTGCTGAGCCAAGTGAAAGGTCAAGCTCTGTGTAGTGGGATGGCCTGCTGGGCCAAAGGCCAGGCCCTGTGCCCTGCAGGCCATTGGGACACACTGCTGAACGCCCAATCTTAAACCCCCAGAGGATGCTCGACATGTTGGACGGCCGAGCCCTGTCTCCTCTGGGGGCAGCCGGGTTGAGGTCCAGACCCCGCCTGCAGAGCCTAATTACACATCTTAATGTCAAGTCCAGCATGCTCTTGTGATAGAAGGGATTAGGACAGAACCGGGACGAAGACCAGCTCAGGGCTTGCTGGGTACAGCCAAAGTCCACGCTTTCTACTGGAATGGGAGTGGGCGCAGAGCTTCTATAAGGGGGTGACTCGGGGAACTGGACAGTTTACTTGAAGTGCCAGTGGAAGCTTCAGGGTGCCTTTATGAAACCACAATCATTTGAAGATTCATTTCGAAATAGATTGTCGTCATATTAAGTGTCTAGCCAGGCCCACATTCAGAAGTCCATGAATAGGGCTACAGGATTTTTATTTTTATTTTGGAGCCTGAGGCTAGCCTAAATTTAGCCGTTCCACTCCGCAGCCTACGTCTTCACTTGTTCAGACTCAGTTTCTTTCTTGCTCAAGTTTACCCTATTACTCTCTTTTTCTTAGACTCTTTCTTAAGATGTGCACTCTCTCTGACAGGCTCCTTTTTAGGTCTAAGCCTACCAGAAACCACAGCTCTCTGGTTTGCTTACGACTTCTTGTGGGCATTCTGAATGCTTCCCTGGTAATGCATTTCACCCATTGCTTTATATTGGCTTTGTAAGTCATAGTTGCGTGCTTTCTATTTGCTGGCTTTATTTGCTTTAGCTATCCAGCTTGAGTGTGTCCCTCCTGTGAGCATTCCTTGTTTAATATATCCTTCTGAGTACTCCCTTTCTGTAAACAGGCATTTAAATCTTGCACTTATCTTGTCACATTTGCTGTGCATTCAAAGACAAAGTTGAAATGTCAGGATCGGTTGGGTCTTCTGAGGGAGCTTGGGGTTTCCTTTTCTTTCTCTGACTTCAAAGTTAGAGAATTTATGTGACAATCCTGATGAGTATCCATGCGAGAGGAGAGGGTATAGGATGGTATTTTTTCTAGCACTACAAAAATAAACTATGCTGATATTTCAGAATATATCAGCATTATAAAAGTAAAAATGAAGCACATTTTTGGTTATTCTTAAGTGTGGTGGAAACAACTATTTGAATGCAATCAAAAACTGTATGTTGGTGCAAATGTAATGGTCATTTCAATTGCAGATGTTTTGTCAGTAATGGCAGCGGGCTAGCACACAATGCATACTCCACACTACACCACTACACTTTGCACCACTCCACTCTACAACACTCTACTCCACTCTATGCCTTTCCACTCTACGCCATGCCACTCCATTCGACGACACTCCACTCCACACTATGACATGCCACCCAACTCTAGACCCCTCCTTTCTAAGACACTCTATGACACATCCCTTTACTCAACACCACGCTTCTCCACACGCCTCCATGCAACTCCACTCTACTCCACGCCACTCCACTCTGTCACTCACCACGGCATCACACGCCACTCTGCTCTATGACACTTTACTCTACATCCCTCCAATCTATGCCCCTCCACTCCACAGCAATAATGCCATTCCACTCCAATCTACCCCACTCCACCCCAATCTTCCACAATCTGCCCCACTCCACTCCAATCTACCCAACTCCACTTCACTACAATCTACCTCAATGTACTCCACCCAATCTCCCCCACTCCAAACCAATCCATCCCACTCCAATCTACCTTACTCCACCCCAATCTACTACACTTCAATGTACCCCACCCCAATCTACCCCACTCCACTTCATTCTATCCCAATCTACCCCACTCCACTCCACACTACCCAGCCTACCCCATTCTACTCCAATCTACCCTAATCCACTCCAATCCAATCTACCCCACTACACCGCACTCTAATCTACCCCACTCTACTAAGATCCACCCAATCTACTCCATTCCAATTCACTCCACCCCACTCCACTCCATTCCAATCCTTCCGACTCCTACTTCACTCCAGTCTACTCCACTCCCATATACCCCACTCCATTCAAACCACTTCAATCTACCCCAACCCATCCCACTCTAATTGACCCACTCCGCACTAATCTACCCAACTCCACCCCAATTGACCCCACTCAATCTACCCCAGTCCAATCTACCCCACAACATTCCAATTTACCCACTCCAGCCTCCACTCCACTATAATCTATTCCACTCCACTCTAGCCCACCACAATCTACCTAAGTCTACCCCACTCCAATCTACCCCCACCCCACTCCAATCTATGCCACTCCAATCTCCAATCCTCTCTTATCTATCCAATTTAACTCCACTCCAATTTTCCCCAACCCACTCTACCACAATCTAACCCACTCCAATCTACCACACTCTACCCCAGTCCAGTTCAGTCTATCCCACTCCAATCCACCCAATGTAACCCACTCCATACCAATCTACACCACTACATCCCAATCTACCCCACCCCAATCAACCACATTCCACTCAAAACTATCCCACACCACTCCAATCAACCCCACCCCACCCCTCTCCACCTCAACCCCCACCCCAATGTAACCCCACCCTACTTTACTCAATTCTACTCCACTTTACCCCAGTCTAACCCAATCTACCTCACTCTACTCCACCCCACTCTACCCCATCCCAGTCTACCCCACTGCACTCCAATCTAACCCACTGCACACCAATCTGTCCCACTCAAAATGACCCTACTTCAATCTATTACACTCCAATCTATCCCAATCCACTCAAATTCACCCCACTCCAGTCTAACCTATTCTAGTCCACTCAATATGCCCACTCCAATCTACCCTACTCCAGTTCACCCTAATCTTTTCCACTCATCTCCAATCTACCCCACTCCACTCATCCCCAATCTATCTCACTTAAATCTACCCTAATCTACCTCACTCCTATTTTCCCCACTCCAGTCTACCCAAATCTACCCCACTCCACTCAAATACAATCGACTCCACCCCCGGTCTACTCCAATCTACTGAAATTCATTTTACCCCACTCCAATCTACCACACCAATCTACCCTACTTCAATCTACCTCAATCCACTCTATCCCACTCCACCCAGTCTACCCCACTCCAATCTACCCCACTCCACTCTACCGCACTCAGATCCACTCCAATCTACCCCACTCTACTGCACTACAATCTACCCCTCTCCAAGCTACCTTACTCTACCCCATTCTAACCCACTCCACTATATCCCAATCTACCCCAATGCAACCTACCCTACTCCTCTCTACTCCAATCTACCCCATTCCAGAGATCTGGGTCTCAATCCATCCTTATATTGCTCAACGTGCCCAATGGGAACAGTCCTCCCTGGACTGGAAACAAGCATCCTAGCACTGGTTTCCGGGTTTCAGCCCTCTTCTGCCAGGATAGCCTGATTCCAGTAGCATGGAGAGGACGGGACCCACGTCTGGGCATACCCGTCCCACTCGGGGTGACAAATGCAAAAACAACAGTTGATGGACAGAATGCAGAACAATTTTATACATTCATCCCAGTACAGAGATCTGGGCCTAAATCCATCGTTTTTTTGCTCACCATGGCATTCCAGTTTGAACCCAGCCATATGCAAATCAGTCTTGACCCTGTGCCTCATGGGAACAGTCCAGCCGAACTGCCAAGCCAGGTCCTCCCTGTACTGGAAACAAGCATCCTAGGACCGGTTTTGGGGTTTCACGCTGTTAGCCCGAAACCGGTCCCAGAATGCTTGTTTCCGGTCCAAGGTAAACATGGCTTGGCAGTTCGGGCTGGACTGTTCCCATGAGGCACAGGGTCAAGACTGATTTGCATATAGCTGTGTTTGAACTGGGGTGGCAAAGTGAGCTAAAGAATGATGATGGACTTAACCCAGATATGTGACTGGGGGTGAGTGTTTGAAAAGTTTTAGCACTCTGTCCATCATCTCCTTGTGTTTGCTTTCTCTTGGACTCTGTCACGCTTACTGTTGGTCACCATGATCTCTCTGAGGCCTGTCTCTTTACACTGGTATGTCCTGTCTGGAACTATCTCTCTATGAATCGCTCCCTCTACGACTCGCTCTTCGGTATTCGTTATGATCTCTCTATCTCATACAGGGTCTCTCTCGGTCTCGTTAAGCTCTCTCTATGTCACGCTGGGTCTCTCTCGGTCTCTGTTAAGCTCTCTCTGTCTCAACAGCTGGGTCTCTCTCGGTCTTGGATAAGCTCTCTCTGTCTCACTCAGCGTCTCTCTCGGTCTCGTTAAGCTCTCTCTATGTCACGCTGGGTCTCTCTCGGTCTCGGTTAAGCTCTCTCTGTCTCAACAGCTGGGTCTCTCTAGGTCTTAGATAAGCTCTCTCTGTCTCACGCTGGGTCTCTCTCGATCTTGGATAAGCTATCTCTGTCTCACTCGGGGTCTCTCTCGGTCTTGGATAAGCTCTCTCTGTCTCACGCTGGGTCTCTCTCGGTCTTGGATAAGCTCTCTCTGTCTCACTCAGCGTCTCTCTCGGTCTCGTTAAGCTCTCTCTATGTCACGCTGGGTCTCTCTCGGTCTCGGTTAAGCTCTCTCTGTCTCAACAGCTGGGTCTCTCTAGGTCTTAGATAAGCTCTCTCTGTCTCACGCTGGGTCTCTCTCGATCTTGGATAAGCTATCTCTGTCTCACTCGGGGTCTCTCTCGGTCTTGGATAAGCTCTCTCTGTCTCACGCTGGGTCTCTCTCGATCTTGGATAAGCTCTCTCTGTCTGACCCTGGGTCTCTCTCGGTCTTGGATAAGCTCTCTCTGTCTCACTCGGGGTCTCTCTCGGTCTTGGCTAATCTCTCTCTGTCTCACGCTGAGTCTATCTCGGTTTTGGTTAAGCTCTCTCTGTCTCTCACTTAGTGTCTCTCGGTCCCACACCGAGTCTCTCTCGGTCTCGGTTAACCTCTCTCTGTCTCACCCATGGTCTCTCTCGGTCTTCCTTATGCTCTTTCTCGTGCCGGGTCTCTCTCAATCTTTGGTAAGCTCTCTCTGTCCTTCGCAGGTCAGGGTCTCTCTCGGTCGCGGATAAGCTCACTCTGTCTCACAACGGGTCTTTTAAGGTTTTCATAAAGCGCTCTCTGTCTAACGCTGGCGCTCTTTAGGTCTTCGTTAGGCTCTGTCTGTCTCCCTGTCTCACGCAGGGTCTCTCTCGGTCTTGGTTAAGCACTCTTTGTCTCGCGCAGGGTCTCTCTTGCGCTTCGTTAAGCTCTCTCTCTCGCAAGGTCTCTCTCGCTCTTCATTAAGCTCTCCCTGTCTCTCGCAGGGTCTCTCTAGGTCTTGGTTAAGCTCTCTATGTCTCACTACGGGCCTCTCGAGGTTTTCATATAGCTCCCTCTGTCTCACGCTGGTGCTCTCTTGCTCTTCATTAAACTCTCTCTCTCCTTCCCTGTCTCACGCAGGGTCTTTCTCGGTCTTGGTTAAGCATTCACTGTCTCTCTGTCTCGCGCAGGGTCTCTCGGACTCTTCCTTACACACTCTCTCTCTCCCTGTCTCACGCAGGGTCTCTCTTAGGCCCGGTCTCCATCTCACTTCGCTCTCTCTCACTCCGTCCTCGAGGGAGCACTTACCAGAAATCCAGCTTTTAATTTGTTGTGATGTGTGGAAGGGCTGACGGTCGGATTACTGGCAGCAAAACCACAACCGCAGTGTGGGCTCGAAGAACGCAGAGCGGGGGTGACAGCAAGGGGGCAGGTCGGGGGGTGCGGGGTGTGAGGGACGCAGGGAGGAAAGGTGGGGGGTGCGGGAGTGACAACAGGGTGCAGATACGGCTACGGGGGTTGAGGGACGCGGGGGTGACAGCAGAGGGCAAGGTACGGGGGACTCGGGGAGCAGGGTACGGGGGCGCGGGAGTGCCCGCAAGGTCCAGGGGACTCGGGGGTGACAACAGGGGGGCATGGTATGGGGGGGGGGACAGAGGGACGCGGAAGTGATAGCAGGGGGCGAGGTACGGGCGAGCAGAGCGACGGTGACCGCAGAGATGTGGGGAGTGCACACAACTGACAATGCCGAGACGGGAAGTGCACTCAGGCGAACCAGTGGCTTAGCGAGACTGGGGGGTCGCGGGGGGCAGAGAGGTCGGAGGTGCTTAGAGACGGTGAGCGCAGAGGAGGGGGGCAATGCAGAGAGAAAGGGGCAATGCGGGCAGACGTGGGAGAGAGCGGTAGGGGGCGCAGAGTGCACGTGCAGCATTGAGTGGAAGCCAAGGGGTTATGTAGACGCTTGAAGTCCCGGCAGTGCAGGAGGCCCCCATCCTCCAGGGGGCGCCCAATTCAGCCGAACGCCTTTGAATATTTGATAGAGATAGCAGTTTGGGGGGATGGTGGTATTTCCGTTTTGCCACAGGGGAAGGCGGTGGTGCAGGGAGGGCGAGGGAGTGACAGCGTGAGGGGCAGTGCAGAGAGGACGAGGGAGTGTAGAAAGGATATGGGAGGGAAGAGAGAAGGCAGTGCAGAGAGAGTGGGGTAGTGCAGAGAGGATGGGCAATCACAGAAAGAGGGAAGTGCAGCGAGGGCCGGGCAGTGCAGGGAGGGTGCAGAGAGGGCCGGGCGGTGCAGAGAGAGAGGGGTAGTGCAGAGAGAGAGCGGGGTAGTGCAGAGAGGATGGGGAATCACAGAGAAGGCGGGAGGGTGCAGAAAGAATGGGGCATTGGGGAGAGAGTGGGGCAGTGCAGAGAGGATGGGGAATCACAGAGAGAGGGCAGTGCAGAGAGGGCGGGCCAGTGCAACAAGGGTGGGAGGGTGCAGAAAGAATGGGGCATTGCAGAGAGAGCGGGTGCTGTGTAGAGACAGCGCAGAGGGGATGGGGGATCACAGAGAGAGGGCAATGCAGAGAGGATGGGGAGTAGCAGAGGAAGGGCAGTGCAGAGACGGCCGGGCAGTGCAGGGAGGGTGCAGAGAGGGCCGGGCGGTGCAGAGAGAGAGGGGTAGTGCAGAGAAGATGGGGAATCACAGAGAGGGCGGGAGGGTGCAGAAAGAATGGGGTAGTGGAGAGAGAGTGAGGCAGTGCAGAGAGGATGGGGAGTCACAGAGAGAGGGCAGTGCAGAGACGGCGGGGCAGTGCAGAGAGGTTGGGAGGATGCAGAGGACGGGGGTGCAGAGAGAGTGGGGCAATGCAGAGAGGATGGGGAATCACAGAGAGAGGGCAGTGCAGAGAGGGTGGGGCAGTGCAGAGAGGGTGGGAGGATGCTGAGGATGGGGGTGCAGAGAGAGTGGGGCAGTGCAGAGAGGATGGGGAATCACAGAGAGAGGGTAGTGCAGAGGAGACAGGAAGGTACAGGGAGACCGAGGCAGTGTAGAGCGAGTGGACAAGTGCAGAGAGGATGGGGAATCACAGAGAGAGGGCAGTGCAGAGAGGGCCGGGCAGTGCAGGGAGGGTGCAGAGAGGGCCGGGCAGTGCAGAGAGAGAGAGGGGTAGTGCAGAGAGGATGGGGAATCACAGAGAGAGGGCAGTGCAGAGAGGGCCGGGCAGTGCAGGGAGGGTGCAGAGAGGGCCGGGTGGTGCAGAGAGAGAGGGGTAGTGCAGAGAGGATGGGGAATCACAGAGAGGGCAGGAGGGTGCAGAAAGAATGGGGCATTGGGGAGAGAGTGGGGCAGTGCAGAGAGGCTGAAGAATCACAGAGAGAGGGCAGTGCAGAGAGGGCGGGGCAGTGCAACAAGGGTGGGAGGGTGCAGAAAGAATGGGGCATTGCAGAGAGAGCTGATGCTGTGTAGAGGGACAGCGCAGAGAGGATGGGGATCACAAAGAGAGGGCAATGCAGAGAGGATGGGGAATCACAGAGAGAGGGCAGTGCAGAGAGGGCGGGGCAGTGCAGAGAGGGTCTGAGGATGCAGAGGACGGGGCAGTGCAGAGAGAGTGGGGCAGTGCAGAGAGGGTGGGAGGATGCAGAGGACGGGGCAGTGCAGAGCGAGTGGACAAGTGCAGAGAGGATGGGGAATCACAGAGAGAGGGGTAGTGCAGAGAGGATGGGGAATCACAGAGAGGGCGGGAGGGTGCAGAGAAGGTGCAGAAAGAATGGGGCAGTGGGGAGAGAGTGGGGCAGTGCAGAGAGGATGAAGAATCACATAGAGAGGGCAGTGGAGAGACGGCGGGGCAGTGCAGAGAGGGTGGGAGGATGCAGAGGACGGGGGTGCAGAGAGAGTGGGGCAGTGCACAGAGGATGGGGAATTACAGAGAGTGGGCAGTGCATAGAGGGCCGGGCAGTGCAGGGAGGGTGCAGAGAGGGCCGGGCGTTGCAGAGAGAGAGGGGTAGTGCAGAGAGGATGGGGAATCACAGAGAGGGCGGGAGGGTGCAGAAAGAATGGGGTAGTGGTTAGAGAGTGGGGCAGTACAGAGAGGATGAAGAATCACAGAGAGAGGGCAGTGCAGAGAGGGTGGGAGGATGCAGAGGACGGGGGTGCAGAGAGAGTAGGGCAGTGCAGAGAGGATGGGGACTCACAGAGAGAGGAGAGGGCGGGGCAGTGCAGAGAGGGTGGGAGGATGCAGAGACCAAGGCAGTGCAGAGCGAGTGGGCAAGTGCAGAGAGGGCGGTGAATCACAGAGAGAGGGCAGTGCAGAGAGGGTGGGGCAGTGCAGAGAGGGTGGGAGGATGCAGAGGACGGGGGTGCAGAGAGAGTAGGGCAGTGCAGAGAGGATGGGGAATCACAGAGAGAGGACAGTGCAGAGAGGGCGGGGCAGTGCAGAGAGGGTGGGAGGATGCAGAGACCGAGGCAGTGCAGAGTGAGTGGGCAAGTGCAGAGAGGATGGGAAATCACAGAGAGAGGTCAGTGCAGAGAGGTTGGGGCAGTGAACAGAGGGTGGAGTAGTGTAGAAAGGGCGGGAAATGTGGTAATTTCAGCGACAAGGGCTGTTTGAAGAGAGAAAGGAAGCGCCGTGAGGAGGGAGCGGATTAGAAAAACCGAGGGAGTGGAGATAGCCGGGTAAAGCGGAGACACTGGGTGCACAGATTCAGTGCACAGAAAGAGAGGGGTGCAGTGAGACATCAGCAGCAGTGCAGAGAGGCCAGGCCTGCATAAACACAGTGACTTCGGCGAGACCTGTGAAGTGCAGTGAGACATCAGTAGCAGTGCATAGAGACGGGGCCTGAATAAACACATCAGCAGCAGATGCGGAGAGGACAGGCCTGCATAAACAAAGTGAGTCACTGTCAGTGACTTCGGCGAGACCTGTGAAGTGGAGTGAGACATCAGTAGCAGTGCAGAGAGACCAGGCCTGCATAAACACAGTGGGGTCGGCGAGACCTTAGAGGAGCAGTAAGACATCTGTAGTGCAGAGAGGCCAGGCCTGCATAAACACAGTGGGGTCGGCGAGACCTGAGAGGAGCAGTGAGACATCAGCAGCAGTGCAGAGAGGCCAGGCCTGCATAAAAAACTGCGGATTCGGCGAGAACTGAGAGGTGCAGAGAGACATCTGTAGTGCAGAGAGGCCAGCCCTGCATAAACACAGTGGTGTCGGCGAGACCTGAGGGGTGCAGTGAGACATCAGCAGCAGTGCAGAGAGGCCAGGCCTGCATAAAAAACTGCGGATTCGGCGAGAACTGAGAGGTGCAGAGAGACATCTGTAGTGCAGAGAGACCAGGCCTGCATAAACACAGTGGGGTCGGCGAGACCTTAGAGGAGCAGTGAGACTGTCAAGGCTGCCCGGTGGGCCACATAGTGGCCCCTCAACAGGGCGGCCACCTTAGTGCCACAGGAAAGCACTGGAGTCGGCCTTCTAGGCTCCCTGGGCGTGGGACCAGGGGGACTTTTGGCCGGCCACTTCCGGTAGTGGGAGGGGGGACAGGGGTACATATACTGTCCCCCGCCCACTGGGCAGTCTCTTGACCGCTGCTCGTCTCGCCTTTCCCGCCCCACCGCATACCCTGCGGACAGATAATTAAGAGGATTTGTTGGACAGGCCTCACAGACGGCTTGCTCCCTCCCCGCTCGACAGGGCCCGAACTCCGGCCCACCTGGCATATCCCCGCAACAAGCACCTGTACTCCGTCTCCCGACGGACCCTCTGCCCTCGGACCCCTACTCATCACGGGGTCCAGCCCCACCGGCTTTCCCGGCCGGGTCAAGCCGCCATCTTGGGCCCTGCACCACGCGGCCGCATGGCCTCCCCTCGACCCTAACCCCGGGCCTGGCCGGCCCCGACATCCCGGCACCACCATCCACCCAGGAGGTGAGCGGACCACTTGGCAGGTCAATGGGAGAACGAAGTGTCAAGGGCTCTCCCCCGCCAGGTGCCGATCGCCCCCAGCTCCCCCAGGCACTGGCTCCACCCCCTGCTGGGTGTCTGGACACCTTCATTCCGGACCCTCCGACCTCCAAGTGCGAGGGTCCGGACATCAAAGGGCACCAGCCCTATAACTGAGGCAGCTCCGGAGCAGGAAGGCAGTTGTATCCTGGAGTCGAGAGACACCGAGTGAACTCAACCCTGACGGTCTACTGGCGCTGCCGTAGCCCGCTCTTGTGAACCATCGTCCTGCCTGCTGGCGCTGCCGCGGCCTTCTGCAACAGTCATCTTCCTGGGACCTGCTGGCGCTGCCGCGGCCCGTTGTAACGACCATCCTCACCGGGACCTGCTGGCGCTGCCGCGGAACGTATATCTTCCGGGGACCTGCTGGCGCTGCCGCGGCCCGTTGTATCGACCATCCACACCGGGACCTGCTGGCGCTGCCGCGGCCCATACCACCTAACCACCAAGCTCGAGGATTGTGAGCTCATCATCATCTCATCCGAACTACCTGATTGGTAAATAGACTGTCCCGCTACCCCCTTCCCTACCTTGCGAGACTCTAATCGAGGGGACCCCTGAGTCCAGACCTCCTTGTACCATTTAACCGTACCTTAAATAAGTGCTTATAAAGAACACTGAACCTTATCCGTGTGTGATATCTGTCTGTGGGGGGGAAGATACTTGTCTGTACGATCGCTGGAGACGGCTCTCCCCGGAGACCTCTCCTCCTGACCCCGGCCGACCCTCCCGGTCCATCTACCTTTTCCAACATTGGTGGCCAGCGGCGCGATCCGAATCAACGCGTAATCGTACAGAGAGTAGCTCACCCCACGACAAAGCACGATGTCGACCAAAGATAGCAGCTCCACCGAGAAGTTCCAAATGGAGAAATTAGAAGAATACAACCACCGCGAACTGAGACAATTTTGCATAGAACTTGGCATTGCTACCACCGGCCTGAGTACCAAGGATGATCTAAAGCGCGCCCTTGAGTCATGGACAGAAACTGGGGTCGCAGGACCCTCCGACCAAAGCAGCGTCACACCAGACCAAAACAGCATCACACCAGAGGGGAACGCCACGGCTCCCGAGGAGCGGGGAACGGGCCTCTCACAGGAGGAGATACGAGAAAGAGACAGAGTCAGATTACACGAATTAGAGATGGCGCGACTCAAGATGGATGGGGAACTCAAGTTAGCTGAACAGAAAATCAACCTCGAGCATATGCGGCTTCGAGAGGAACGAGAAGAAAAGCAGAGACAAAGAGAGCTGGAAGAGAAAAAAATAACGCTCGAGCACGAGCGCCGACTGGCGGAAATAGAACTGCGCAAACAGAATAAGGAACTGGGGGTGCCTGAGAGACCACACACCCCGGGGCCTATTGAGAAAAAAGTTCACATCCCCAAGGATGTGGTCCGCGAGTATGTCCGAGAAGACGACATACAACAGTGGTTTAAAGCCTATGAGATCGCAATGACCTCCCACCGGATCGACCTGAGTGATTGGGGAGCCGGACTTTGGGGGAGATTCATCAACGAGGGTCGCGATGCCCTGCTGCAGCTCCCCGATCACCAAATGTCGTCCTACGACCACATGAAGGCTGCCCTCCTCACCCGCTACGGCCTCACGCCCGAGATGTACCGCCAGAGGTTCAGAGATTGCACCCGGATCCCAGGTACAACTTGGGTGGAATACGTGAACTATTTCAGCCGGGCCTTCGAGGGTTGGATCAAGGGAAATAAGGTCACCACCTACGAACAACTCTTCAACCTTATGGTATGGGAGCACCTGTCAAACAACTGTTTCGTCGAGCTCAGGCAGCACCTACTCGACAGTAAGCTGACTGACCCCCGGCAGCTCGCCGCCGAAGCTGACCGGTGGGAAAGCACCCGAGTGGGCCGGAAAGGGCCACACGACCAGAACAGAAGCAACCAAGGCCAGCACCGTCCTCGGGGAGGAGGAGGGGGCCAGGGGCGAGGGAGAGACGCCTTACCAGCAACACCCGTGGCCAGCACCCCGCCTCCGGCCGGCCGGGGCAACCCCCCGTTGCGGCCTGGGTACCGAGCCAACGTCACGTGCCACCGGTGCCAGCGACTAGGCCACTACGCCAACGATCCGAACTGCCCGCTAAACCAACCACCCAAGCCCCGCCAGGTAGCTGCCGCTGCCCTGGGGGAAGAGCAATCATCGGAGGGACCCGAGGAGTATGAGCCGGACCAGCAAGGGTGGGAACCGGCCGCCATGGTCCTGGCATGCTTAGGGGGAAGGGACATGGTTCCGCGGGCTCCCCTACCCGCCAACACCAGAAAATACGGTCAGTGGGTGACCATTAATGGACAGAGAGCCGAGGCCTTGCGTGACACCGGCGCCAGCGTGACGGCCGTCCGCTGTCACCTGGTGAAGCCCGAGCAGATCCTGCCGAACATTCTCTGCCCCGTCCGCTCGGCAGATAATTCAGAGAGCATGTGTAAGATGGCCTGCGTCCCGTTTGAATGGGGAGGGGTCTCCGGCCTACTGAAGGTGACGGTCCGGGACGATGCCCCCGTGGACTGCCTCCTGGGGAATGACCTCGAGAGTTCCCCGTGGGCCACCGTCGAGAGAAGAGAGCACTTGGGGATGCTGGGCCTCCCGGACTGGGCCTGCATAACCACCCGATCCATGGCCGCCCGTGCCGCCCCCCGATCAGAAGAAACCGAATGGCCAGCACCTCCGCCCCCGGTTGCCCCCGTAGAGGACAACGGCGAGTCCGACCTCCCGGACCCGACTACCGAAGAAGACGCGCAACACCAGGACCTTCCGGATCTGGCTCAGTGGCGGCAAGAAGGGGGGCCCACCCAAGAACAGTTCCGCCAGGAACAAAAGACCTGTCCCTCCCTCGAGGGACTCCGCCAACAAGCCAGCACCCAAACCGCCGGGGACACCACCGGAACCCACTGGGTCTACTGGGATAACGACCTGCTCTACAGCGAGCAAAGAATCGCCGAGCTGGGGGCCGGTCGAGTTCTGGTGGTACCGCTCCGCTTCCGAGACTTTCTGCTCAACCTAGCCCACGATGTCCCCCTGGCTGGACACCTGGGCCAGGACAAAACGTACAGTCGCCTGGTGACCCACTTTTTCTGGCCGAAAATGAGGAATGACGTCCTGAACCACTGCCGATCGTGCCCCACATGCCAAGCCAGCGGGAAGAGTGGCCGGAAGCTGAAGGCCCCTCTACAACCCTTCCCGGTGGTCACCACCCCGTTCGAGAGGGTGGGGATAGACATTGTGGGACCTCTGGACCCCCGCACGGCACAAGGACACAGGTTCATCTTGGTACTAGTGGACCATGCCACCCGCTACCCCGAGGCGGTGCCCCTACGGACAGTGACCGCTCCAGTGGTTGGCCGGGCCCTGATGGGGATCTTCTCCCGGGTAGGCTTCCCCCGAGAAGTCGTCAGCGACCGAGGCACGAATTTCATATCAAAATACATGAAGTCCCTCTGGCAACAATGCGGGGTCACCTACAGATTCACGACCCCCTATCACCCCCAAGGGAACGGACTAGTGGAGCGTTTTAACCGCACTCTCAAAGGGATGATTGGGGGATTGGAAGAGCCTCTCCGTCGCCAGTGGGATGTACTGCTCCCGTGCCTCCTCTTCGCCTACCGGGAAGTTCCCCAGAAGTCCCTCGGTTTTAGCCCCTTTGAACTCCTATACGGACACCCTGTGCGAGGGCCCCTCAGCCTAGTCAAGGAAGGTTGGGAGATGGCCCCCCTAACGACCCCTCCAGACGTCTTCAAATACATCCTGGCCTTACGAAACCAGACCCGGCGCTTCAGGGAGATGGCCAAGGCGAACCTCGAGGCCAGCCAGGAGGACATGAAGAGGTGGTATGATCACAATGCCTCCTCCGTGGAATTCGAGCCTGGGCAGCAAGTATGGGTGATGTCCCCCACCGAACCATGTGCCCTGCAAGATAAGTGGACGGGGCCCTTCAAAGTGGTCGAGCGCAAAAGCCCCGTCACTTACCTCATCGACATGGGGTCCTCCCGGAACCCCCTTCGGGTCCTCCACACCAACCGGCTCAAACCGCACTTTGTGCGCTCCGAACTAAGCCTCTTGATGGCTACAGACAGTGGCACAGAAGAAGACTCCGAGCCCCTCCCGGATCTCCTGAAGACTCAGGAGAAGGACGGCTCCGTGGACGGGGTCCGGCTCTCTGACGCCCTCACTTCGGAGCAACGCCAGGACTGCCGGGACCTCCTGCTGCAGTTCGCTGCCCTGTTCTCCCTCACCCCCGGGGTCACCCCCTGGTGTTTGCACGACGTAGACACCGGGGACAGTCCCCCTGTCCGGCACCGGGCCTACCGCGTACCAGATCGGGTACGGGCCTGCATACAGGAGGAAGTGGCCAAGATGCTCACGATCGGGGTCATCGAGCCCTCGGACAGTCCCTGGGCCAGTCCGGTCGTATTAGTTCCCAAGGCCGCTGCCCCCGGCTCCGCCCCTGAACTGAGATTCTGCGTCGACTACCGGGGCTTGAACGCTGTCACCCGGACCGACGCTCATCCCATCCCCCGAGCAGACGAGCTGATCGACCGGCTGGGGGCCGCCCGCTACCTTAGTATCTTCGACCTAACGGCGGGCTACTGGCAGATCGGCCTCACACCCAGGGCTCATGAACGGTCAGCCTTCTCTACCTCCGATGGCCACTATCAATTTAAGGTCATGCCCTTTGGCATGAAGAATGCCCCCGCCACGTTCCAACGCCTGGTGAACCAGGTCTTGGCAGGGCTTGAAGAATTCAGCGCTGCCTACCTGGACGATATCGCTGTATACAGCCGCCACTGGTCCGACCACCTCCGTCACCTCCAAGAGGTCCTACAAGCCCTCCAGCGGGCCGGCCTCACCATTAAGGCCGGCAAGTGCCAGATTGGCCAAGGGTCTGTGACCTACCTTGGGCACCAAGTGGGGAGCGGGCTGGTGGCCCCACTACAACTTAAGATTGCTGCCATCCAGTCCTGGCAGCCCCCCGTCACCCAGACCGAGGTCCGAGCCTTCTTGGGGCTCACCGGCTACTACCGGCGGTTCGTGAAGGACTACGGCAGCATCGTGGGGCCCCTCACGGGTCTCACATCCAAGAACCAGCCGAAGCGGGTCAACTGGACTCCTGATTGTCACGCGGCCTTCGAGGAGCTGAAGGCCGCCCTGTGCACCGCCCCGGTGCTCCAGGCCCCCGATTACAGTCGGGAATTTGTGGTGCAGACCGACGCCTCCGACCACGGCATCGGGGCCGTCCTCTCTCAGTTGAACCCCGAAGGTCATGACCAGCCGGTGGCCTTCATCAGTCGACGTCTCCTGGCCCGAGAACAGCGTTGGAGCACCATCGAGAGGGAGGCATTTGCAGTAGTGTGGGCCCTCAAAAAGCTCCGACCCTATCTCTTCGGTACCCACTTCCGGGTACAAACCGACCATCGACCCCTGCAATGGCTGATGCAGATGCGGGGGGAGAACCCAAAACTCTTGCGCTGGTCCATTTCCCTGCAGGGAATGGACTTCACCGTGGAGCACCGACCAGGCCAAGACCACGCCAACGCAGATGGCCTGTCCCGCTTTTTCCGCCTCGACGAAGAGAGTCCCCAAGGAGATGGGTGACTCTCCCCGCCTTCAGCTGGGGGGGACGCATGTTGGACAGGCCTCACAGACGGCTTGCTCCCTCCCCGCTCGACAGGGCCCGAACTCCGGCCCACCTGGCATATCCCCGCAACAAGCACCTGTACTCTGTCTCCCGACGGACCCTCTGCCCTCGGACCCCTACTCATCACGGGGTCCAGCCCCACCGGCTTTCCCGGCCGGGTCAAGCCGCCATCTTGGGCCCTGCACCACGCGGCCGCATGGCCTCCCCTCGACCCTAACCCCGGGCCTGGCCGGCCCCGACATCCCGGCACCACCATCCACCCAGGAGGTGAGCGGACCACTTGGCAGGTCAATGGGAGAACGAAGTGTCAAGGGCTCTCCCCCGCCAGGTGCCGATCGCCCCCAGCTCCCCCAGGCACTGGCTCCACCCCCTGCTGGGTGTCTGGACACCTTCATCCCGGACCCTCCGACCTCCAAGTGCGAGGGTCCGGACATCAAAGGGCACCAGCCCTATAACTGAGGCAGCTCCGGAGCAGGAAGGCAGTTGTATCCTGGAGTCGAGAGACACCGAGTGAACTCAACCCTGACGGTCTACTGGCGCTGCCGTAGCCCGCTCTTGTGAACCATCGTCCTGCCTGCTGGCACTGCCGCGGCCTTCTGCAACAGTCATCTTCCTGGGACCTGCTGGCGCTGCCGCGGCCCGTTGTAACGACCATCCTCACCGGGACCTGCTGGCGCTGCCGCGGACCGTATATCTTCCGGGGACCTGCTGGCGCTGCCGCGGCCCGTTGTATCGACCATCCACACCGGGACCTGCTGGCGCTGCCGCGGCCCATACCACCTAACCACCAAGCTCGAGGATTGTGAGCTCATCATCATCTCATCCGAACTACCTGATTGGTAAATAGACTGTCCCGCTACCCCCTTCCCTACCTTGCGAGACTCTAATCGAGGGGACCCCTGAGTCCAGACCTCCTTGTACCATTTAACTGTACCTTAAATAAGTGCTTATAAAGAACACTGAACCTTATCCGTGTGTGATATCTGTCTGTGGGGGGGAAGTTACTTGTCTGTACGATCGCTGGAGACGGCTCTCCCCGGAGACCTCTCCTCCTGACCCCGGCCGACCCTCCCGGTCCATCTACCTTTTCCAACAGGATTTCTAACCTACTGTTTTGTGTTGCAGGAGGAGTTACAGGGCGATCCAGAGTCTGCAAGATACCAATTGGTACTTTATGCAGCAGCACAACAAGGGTGCTAAGCCAAGGATACCCAGGGATGTCTTAGCGTTGTCCCCTGGAAGAACTACGGCACCCCGTTAGTCCTACGGGCGGTTGTCGGCCTGAGCAACCGGGGGCTGCCTGGAACGCTCCGCCCACCTTTTGGGGGGGGCGTGAGTAAGGGAGTGGACTGGTGGTCCACTGATGAGAGGGGTGTCCCCTCCCAAGAATTGGTAAACACCGATTGGTGATGCCCACGGTGTAATTTGGCTCGTCAGGCGGGCAGGCGGCATAAGGGTTGGCCTGCCCTGGGATCGCCCGTAATATAACCCACCATGTTGGCATATTTATTATGCAAATAAACCTGCAGCAATTTTCTCCACTAAAAAGGTGTCGTGTGGTTTATTGATGTATTTTTCTGCATGATAACTGACTACTGTTGCCGATATTGGCACTAATCTGTAGTGCAGAGAGGCCAGGACTGAATAAACACAGTGGGTTCGGCGAGACCTGAAGGCTGCAGAAGGACAGAGCACGGACGGAAGGAGACACCCGAGGGCGTGCTGTGCACCGACATGGAGGCAGTGCAGTGAGAGGGGCTGAGTGCGCAAATAGGATTACTGGGGTACAACGGGGGGCCAGAGTCATGTGGGGAATCGATTAGCTAACTAAACAGAGTGACACGGTGGGGTGGTTACAAGGGTTAAATGGGCTACAAACGAGAGAAGCTCAAGGACCAGGGCAGGTGCAGAAAGAGAGCGAAAGGAGTGCAGAGGAGAGACGTACAGAGAGACAACGGGTGCAAAGAGACATCTGGGTGCAGAGAGATATCAGGTGCAAAGAAAGAGCGAGAGATGAGTGCAGAGGAAAGACGTGCAGAGAGACAAGGGGTGCAAGAAACATCTGGGTGCAGAGCGATAACAGGTGCAGAGAGAGAGCGCGAGAGGAGTGCAGACGAAAGACGTGCAGAGAGACAAGGGGTGCAAAGAGACATCTGGGTGCAGAGAGATATTCGGTGCAAAGAAAGAGCGAGAGAGGAGTGCAGAAGAAAGACGTGCAGAGAGTCAAGGGGTGCATAGAGACATCAGGGTGCAGAGAGATATCCGGTGCAGAAAGAGAGCTAGAGAGGAGTGCAGAGGAAAGATGTGCAGAGAGACAAGGGGTGCAAAGAGACATCAGATGCAAAAAGAGATCACAAGAGGAGTGCAGAGGAAAGACGTGCAGAGAGACAACGGGTGCAAAGAGACACCAGGGTGCAGAGAGATATCAGATGCAAATAGAGAGCATGAGAGGAGTGCAGAGGAAAGATGTGCAGAGAGACAAGGGGTGCAAAGAGACATCTGGGTGCAGAGAGATATCAGATGCAAATAGAGAGCACGAGAGGAGTGCATAGGAAAGACATGTAGAGAGACAAGGGGTGCAAAGAGAAATCTGGGTGCAGAGAGATATCAGGTGCAGAAAGAGAGCTAGAGAGGAGTGCACAGGAAAGACGTGCAGAGACAAGGGGCGCAAAGAGATGTGGGTGCAGAGAGATATCAGGTGCAAAGAAAAAGCGAGAGAGGAGTGCAGACGAAAGAAGTGCAAAGAGACAAGGGGTGCAAAAAGACATCAGGGTGCAGAGAGATATCAGGTGCAAAGAGAGAGTGGAGTGCAGCGAGTGGGAGAGTAAAGGAAGAGACACAGGGGACATAGTCACTGGGTGCCGAGAGACAGTGGGGTGCAGTGAGACTGGGGTGCAGAGTGACAGTGGGGTGCAGAGCCAGTGGGGTGCAGAGACAGTGGGGTGCAGAGAGACAATGGGGTAGTGGGGTGCAGAGAGACAGTGGGATTTGGAGACAGTGGGATTCAGAGAGACAGTGGAGTGCAGAGAGACAGTGAAGTGCAGAGAGACAGTGGGCGTGTAAAGGAAAGGAGAACTGAAGCGACACGGGATACAGAGAAAGAACAGGGTGCAGATTGACAGGGTGCAGCGACAAGGGGGTGCATAATGATGGGCTGAAGAGAGTTAGGGCGACGCAGAGGCAAGTGTCTCAGACAGATGGGAAGTGCAGAGACAGGGGTCATAGACTGCAAAGAAACGGTGTTAGAGAGAACAAGAAGGAGGCAAGTGAAGCAGTAAAACGTAGAAATACAGAAAGACGTCCCCATGGGCGAGATGGCGAATGAGCATGGAGCGACTGAGATCCAGCACCATTCATTGCCTATTGGAATAATACCTGTGCACAATTGTAATGCGTAATATGTTAACATGACCATGATTTGTATATGTCTATAGATCACATTCTGTCATTTAATATGCAATGTTCATTTTACTTTTACTTTGAAATAGGACCTGCATGCCTAATCCGACTATGCTTGTCTGCCCAATAGAGAGCTCATAATGGAATAGTGACTTTACTATGATGTATATTTACCTAGGGATCAGACATTTTTTTTATTTATTAATTTTTTACTCCCCAATTCCCTTCCACGAGTTTTCGATTCAGCTTGCTCACCGATGTATGTCCTGAAGATGAACTCAAATAATTGAGTTCAAAACGCGTTCGACCCCTGACAACATGAACTCCTTTTACTCTGTAAAAATCTTCCAAAGGATGTTGTATTTTTGTTGTCAATGCAATGTCTTTATTTTAATTTCACCCTCACTTTTCACGTCACGCTTATTGTCACTTAATGTGTGAGCACCTGAATACTATTGTTGTGGAACAAATATCTGTCATACACTGACTTACATGTCCCTACTTATATTACCTACCGCTCTCTTCTAAGAATTAAGTTGCTACTCTTAATCCTAGTGCCCCCCAATAGGGTCACTTCAGTTTGGACCTTTGGGCCACATCAGAACCATTGTTTTCCTAAATAACTTATCACCCCCAGTTCACATATTGGGGTACCATTGTTCTCCTTACTACCTGAGAACCGGAGAAGGGCAGAGAGACACTGACTGGCATCTGATCAGAAGTGGAGACCGGTGGGACTCATTGTAGGGGCAAGGAGTTGGTCTCTGGGGCAGATGGGCGTGGAAGAAGGCACGAGACAGAAACAGGAGGTCAGGTAGGATGTAAGGTAATTGGGTGATAGAGAAGGTCCTTTGAGGTGGCATTGAGATGGGGTGAGGTCACTTGGATGCAGGGTGAGGTTTGGGGGTACATTACCTGGATTTCCAGAGAACACTCTTCTGGGAGGCAGGATGAGTCCCCACAATGAAGAGCGAGATTTGGGTGTTATGTTATTCACATTTGCATAGCAGACTATCTGCCACTGGTACGCATGCCCTGCGCATTAGGTAGTCTTGGGATACATTTGCAGATCTGCCATCTCCCTGCCCCGTACATTCCTTCTTGTTTCTTTATACTGTTTCTGCTCCTATATATTCCCCTCCAACTCTCCCTGAGCAATCTACTGCTTATTAATACATCTAGCTGGTTCCTACTGACTTCCGTTCCTCTATAGTACTCGAATCCTCCCTTCCTTTTCCTACACAACCCTTTCCTATAAATGCCCTTCTGCTGTTCTTGGTTACTTCCTTCTGCAATGTTATAATCGTCCTTATCTCTTGTACTCCCTTTCCAATCCCATAGACTGCTCGGCGTGTTATAATCGTCCTTATCTCGTGCACTCCCTTTCCAATCCCATACACTGCTCGGCTGTTCCATCAGACCCCAGTAATGTTCCTGTAGAACCCCTTCAATTGGCCAGAGAGCCCCTTCTTGCTCTGTTTCTTGCTCACAACCTCTCTACAATTTTTGCTTTTATAGATTCTCTTCATGTTTCACTAGAGTGCACTTGTCTCCTGTAGACTCCCATTGAGTTCCTAAAAGTTGGCTTCCTCTTCCGGTTTCTCCCTTCCTGTCTCTGAAAACCCGCTTCCTGTTCTCATAGAAGGCTTCCTTTTTAGGTCTCGGGACCATCCGGTCGGCAGACCGGAGATTTAATGACTTGGGAGAAGAGGGGCTTGAACCCGCCCCTCTTCTGCCCTGTTCTCCATTGGCTGGCCTCGTAAATGCTGGCCAGCCATTGGAGAAGAGGTCCCGTCACTCCAATCATGCCCCGTCCTTTTCGGATCGGGGGGCGTGTTTTTTGCGAAAAGTCTCAAGGAGGAGACAACAGCAAAACACGCCCCCGAATCCGAAAAGGAGGCTGCCTTTCTCCGAGGCATCTGCTCTGCCTCGGAGAAAGGCGGTGGTGTTCCTGGCGTCCTCTCCCCCTGCTCTTACTCTGTATGCTAAATATTGATTCAGCCGTGAGCTTCTACATCAACATTCTCCGATTCCCCCACAAACTGGCTTAATACATTCTTCTGAGAACACAATTTTCAGAAAATTGATAGAAAATCTTTACGCTCAATTAAATGTATTTTACTGCGAGTCCAAGATCTTGACCATATCATATTCATCTACTCAGATTTGAAAGTACGTTGAAAAAAGCTTCTATATCCATTAATTATAAAGTATAAAGTAAAATCCTCAAGTGACATATTTTAATCCGTCCTCCTAATGAACATCAGCGTTTGTATTTTTAATAACTTTTTAAAAGTAGATTCATGGATAGGATGTTATATGTCAGTACTTAGTTGACTGGTCTATGGATTATCGCGATAAAATAAACTTGACATTATGGAGATCCGATGTAATGACAATTGTTTTGGGGAGATAGTGCGTCAACTACGAGGAACGGGGACTGTTGTTGAATCAAGGAAGCTCTGGCTGCAGGAAAAGGTGAAATAAATGAGTAAGGTTGTTTATTTAGGATATCTATTCGTTCATAACCCTGGAATACAAAAAAACAGGCTCCACGACCTGCGTTCTGCAACTAAGAGACACGAAGCTGATATTTACAAATGAAACAATCCACGTTTCTCAGAAAGTGCTTGTGTAAGCAAGTGGCCAAGAGAAGACAGCAGAATACCGGCGCGGGCAGGACGCGTCAAACTACAAATACGGCGGCTTCTCCCTGCCTCTCGCTTCAACGAAGGAAACAAGCATTTACAATGCAACGGTCTCGGCATTGTTAAAGTTAGAGCTATTGGCATTGCTCATGACAATGCCGTTTCTTTAAAAACAAAAACATAAACAAAAATAATGTCATGAGCAATGCCAATAGCTCTAACTTTACCAATGCCGAGACCATTGCATTGTAAATGCTTGTTTGTATACTTGCTGTTTCTAGAGATTCCCTTCCACTTTCATTCACTTTCTTCCTTGCGTTGATACTTCATCTTCCTGTTCTCAAATTCTGCTTCCATTCCCTGAAAATGTCTTTCTTTTAGTATATAACCCCTGTAGACTCTGTGATGCTTCCATTGGCCACCTCCTTTTTCCTGTGGACCCTATTCCGGTTTTGATATACCCTACCTTTCCTGTTGACCTAGACTGCATTATGTTACTAAAACTTTCTTTTCTGACATCCTCGCTTCTTAAGTCTCTGTAGCCCCTTCCAGTTTGAATACCTTGCCTTACTGGCCCCATGGGTTGCTTTACTATTCTCTGAATCTACTTTCTGATTTATATACTTGATTCCTGTTCCTAGTATAGACTAACTAGCTTCGTTTATATATAGACACCTTTTGTTCCTAAAGACTATCTCCCCTTTGACTTAGAATGGCTCCCTATATCTTTAACCACCCTCTGTTCTTTGTGTGTTCACATAGACTGACCTGCTGGTCGTGTAAACACATTCACTGTTCATCTTATTCTAATTTCCAAATGCTACCTTTATCGCTTTCCTATTCATGAGGTCCATTTTCTTTCTTGTAGCATTCCTTGTTTTCTCTTTCTTTTCCTGTAGATTCAGTTCTAGCACATATAGACCCCATTCCTATGCATATAGACTCCATTCTTTCACTTACAGACTCTCTCTCTCCCATTTCCTGATTGTCCATAACACCTTCCCTGCCCCCTCACGTCCCTCTGTTCCTTGGAGCACTTCTTGTTCCACCGTGCTCCCATCCTGTTTCTAAAGGCTCGCTTCTCTCCCTTATGCTGTTCTCGATTACAAGTCCCTTTTCAACGGATGCCGTGTTCTTGTAACGCAGCTTCCTGTTACTTTTCATGACCTGTTCCTGTGAACAGCTTCTTGTCCTAGCAAACCACCGACCCCGAGCTGTAGCAGCCCTACCAGGTCATAGAATCTCTGTTAATGTTCCTGTCCATTCATTGCACGGTTTTATAAACTCGGGCTCCTATAATGACTCTACATGTTTCTGTAAATATCTTTTCTGTTCCTATAGAAACGTAATACGTTTCTATTAACAAAAAGTCCTTTCCTTTTCTTGTTGATTCACTGTAAGCTGCTATAAACCTACATCTCGATCTGATAGACTTCTTTCATGTTCCCATAGTCATGCTTCTAGTTTCTATGACCTCACTTCCTGTTCCTTTAGATTGCCTTCTTGTTCCTACAAACTGAACTCATTTATTCTGCTATACGTTTTCTTCCAGGTCCTAAATGCTCCCTTTCTGTTTCTCTAAACTTGTTTCCCCTTCACAAAGTTTTTTTCCTGTACGTATAATGCCCTTTATGTTCACATCACAATGGCCACACCCTTCGAGTCGCTCTCTTTCCTCATTCCAGAGAAGTTGCTCCATCTTGGTCTACTGAGACCCACCCGGGACCCACTGTTTCAGACCCCCCACACTCTCGCTCTCCCAGTCATAGTTCTAAAGTTCAAGAGCTTCTACTTCCTGAACATGTTCTTTTTACTGTGTCTTCCGAAACCAGACTCTTCACCTAGCTCACAGGATTAAAAACCAGGAAAAAAAGAGAGCCCTTCCCTCACGGTACCTTTTAATAACAAGCGTTTGCAATGCAATAGGTCTCGCATTTGTGAGAGTTTAAGCTATCGGCGTTGTAAATGACAATGCCTTTTATTTATCTGTTTTGATAATTAACACATTAATAAAAGGCATTGTCATTTACAATGCCAATGGCTCAAACTCGTGAAAAATAGGAAACCTATTTCATTTCAAAGAAGCGGCTGCCATTATCGCAGGCTGCTTGGAAAGTGAAAGCAAGCAAGGTGCTGAATGTTGCACGAAAGCATGTCCTGCCTGCAGTAGGAGAAACTCATTAAAGAAAATAGTGCTTACAGACTAAATAAGACAACGGAAGTAAAAGGGCCAGTCCTCTTGGGAGGTTACAAATGAAGACAAGGTGGTACTAAGGAGGGACAAACAAGCCGATTAACGAATCAGAAGCCAGCTTTTAGGAAGGACAATGACACAAACCAATGACAAGAATGGGCAGTGAATGAGCGGGGCTTCAAGTCCATACTCGATTATGGCATGGCTCGCAGAACAGCGCATGCGCCGCACAGGCTCCACCTAAAAAAAGCACGCTGGGAACGATTCACAAAGGTACTTACGGTAAGTGAAATTACGAGTGCGGAGTCTCTTCACTAGGGCAGAATCTCCACACTCTGGGCAGAATCGCTACACTAACAATTGAAGTACAGAGATTCCGTCCCAATTGCGGAGACTGCCACGAGTGCAGAGACTCCGCACTCGTAACTTTACAACAAGTAAGTACCTTTGTGAATTGGGCACAAGTTTGATTGAAAACAATGCTTCTCTTTTTTTTAAACAAAAGTCCAGGTGAGGACATTACATAAGAAGCATCAGGTCAGGTCAAGGGAGTATCCAGAAAATTAAAATACCCCTACATTGAAACCAAGCTCAGATGGCACAAAGCAAGAGAGGCACGCAAGACTGAACCTTCTTAAGAAGAGCTCCAATGTCTGTTCCGTACAAGAATCGAACTATGCATACTTCACTCTTCCATTCACCCGCTGATATCCACCATTTCACCTTTACATTCTCTCAATCATTCTTTCATCCATCATTCATTCTTTCATCATTCCATCCTTCAGTTGGTCATTCCATCCATCATCCATCCAGACAGGCATCAGCTATTCTTTCATCCATCTATATATCCATACAGCAGCCCTGGTTTTCACGGCGACCCTTGATCAGTAGTTACATTCAGATTTTTGGAGTATTGTCTGGTTGTGACAATCCTGTTGCTCACTTTCTGGTGAGTAGTAAATATTACTGCTCGAGAGGTAAAGTTGTGCATTTTCTCGCTACAGGTCAGCAATAATATTACCATCTTTGAATGGTTTCAGATTAGGGGACTCCCTTCTGGTCCCAGATAAGTGGTAATGTTCCTGCTCATGAGGAAGCCTCAGATTAGGACCCTTCCGCCACACTCCCTCCCAGTCAGTAGTAAGTATTCCCCTGTTCATGAACCATCCTACAATTAAGGCCCTTCTCCAGCTGTGGAGTTACATACCTGTCCAGGAAATAGTCTCTAATCTGGACATTTATGTTCACTAAGTAGCTGTACATTGGGACCTTCTTGTTCATAAACTGTCTCAAATTGGGAAATTCCTAACCATGAAGCAGAACAGATTAGGGTAATACACGACTAACCATACTTCAGGGGTAATAATCCTGCTTTTTGGCTAGCCTCGATTTGGAGCACTCCCTGATGTCGTCCCCTTTGATCAGAGGTAATAAACCTGTTAATGAAAAAGATCAGAATAGGACGTTCCCGCTAGCTCACTCTAGGTCAGTAGCAAGACTCCTGTTCATAAATTATTCTCCGATTAAGGCCCTCCCTGATGGCTCCCTCAAGATGTGAGGTGATATTCCTGTCAACAACGGAGCTACAAATCAAGACATTCCTGTCCATGACGTACCCTCTGATCAGAGGTAGTAATGCTCCACATGGAGTGGATTCAGATTAGATTGTTCTGTTCATGAGGTAGACATAGATGAGGCATTTCCAGTTCATGAAGTAGCATCAGACTAGGATAACCTATAATGGTTTTATGAGGTAGCCATAGATGAGGCTGCTCTAGTTAACAAAGCAGTATTGAACTAGGATACACTATAATGGGTTGATGAGGTAGCCATAAATGAGACCGTTCCAGTTCACAAAGTAGTATCAGACTAGGATCCACTATAATGGGTTGATGAGGTAGCCATAGATGAGGCTGTTCTAGTTAACGAAGTAGTATTGAACTAGGATACACTATAATGGGTTGATGAGGTAGCCATAGATGAGGCCGTTCCAGTTCACAAAGTAGCACCAGACTAGGATACACTATAACGGGTTGATGCTGTAGCCATAGATGAGGCTGTTCTAGTTAACAAAGTAGTATTGAACTAGGATACACTATAATGGGTTGATGAGGTAGCCATAGAAGAGGCCGTTCCAGTTCACGAAGATACATCAGACCAGCATACACTATACTGAGTTCCTGTAGTAACCATAGAGGAGACCGTTCCAGTTCACAAAGAAGTATCAAACCGGGATATACGTTAATGGGTTCATGAAGTGTGTTCCAGTTCACGAAGAAGCATCAGACTGGGATGTACTATTATGGGTTCCTGAGGTAGCCGTAGATGAGGCCGTTCCAGTTCATGAAGAAGCATCAGACTGGGATGTACTATAAAGGATCACCGCATGCCACATGGAATGCTCCAGTTCACTAAGTAACTTCAGGTGAGGACATTCCAGTGGATGAAGTAGCATCGGATTAGGACCCTTGCTAAAGACTCACCCCACATCAGACCTTATACTCCTCTTCGTGAAGTAGCCACAGACGAGGACATTGAAGTTCATCACATTAGGACGCTCCCTCCTGGACCAACCCGTACCACATGTTCTGCTGCTGTTCTTGAAGTATCTTCAGATTACGGTCGCACACGATGAGCCTGAAGTTCAGAAAGAACAATTCAGCTCCCAGTGTGGCTTCAGGTTTGAGCTCTGTCTGACGGCTTTAATTATAATAATGTGCCTAAAGTTATCCCAGATTAGTAAATTAAGGTTCATGAAGTAACACTAGATTAGGGCACTCCCTAATATCAAACCCCGCACCACAGGTCATGCTCCTCTTCTTGAAGTAGTCTCAGCCTGGAACATTCCCGTTCATGGAATAGCCTCAGATTAGAACACACCTGTCCATGTTGTAGGATTGGAGTATAACATTCTTGACCTGATAGTAGGTTCAGATTATAACATTCCCGTTCATGGAATAGCCTCAGATTAGAACACACCTGTCCATGTTGTAGGATTGGAGTATAACATTCTTGACCTGATAGTAGGTTCAGATTATAACATTCCCGTTCATGGAATAGCCTCAGATTAGAACACACCTGTCCATGTAGTAGGATTGGAGTATAACATTCTTGACCTGATAGTAGGTTCAGATTATAACATTCCTGTCCATGGAATAGCCTCAGATTAGAACATCCGCACTCATATAATAGCCTCAAATTAAAACAAGCTTGCCCATGTAGTAGGATTGTAGTATAACACTCTTGACCTGATAGTAGGTTCAGATTATAACATTCCTATCCATTTAGTAGGCTCAGATTAGAACATTCCTGTCCATGTAGTAAACTCAGATTAGAACATTCCTGTTCAATTGAGTAGTCACAAATTAGAGTATCCCTGCCCTTTTTGTAGGCTCAGATTGGAACACTGCTGTCCATGTTGCAGTCACAGATTAAAACATTCCTGTCCATTTTGTAGGCTCAGATAAGAAAACTCCTGTCCATTTTGTAGGCTCAGATTAGAACACTCCTGCCCATGTTGTAGCATCAGATTAGAACATTCCTGTCCGCATAGTAGCCTCAGATTAGAACATTCCTTTTCACTCAGTAGCCTCAGATTAAACTGCTCCTGGTGGCCCACCCGGTGGCCATGGTTCAGTCCATTGGTAGGACACTCCTTGTTAACTCACTGCAGGTGAGAGGCAGCGCGCGACCCCTGAAGGAATACCTGAAGCCGGCGTGCGCCGCCTTCTTGCGACATTTTACAATCTTGTTCCCTGCGCACGGACAATGTTCTGTACAACAGTCCACGCCACCTTCTTTCGCTCTAACCCCCCGCCTGGGAATAAATAAAGTGGCGTCCACGCGCCTGCTGCTCCCTGCCTGTGATTGGCCCGCCTCCACTGGCAGATGCTGCGAACCGGCTGATGGATGGTCCTGCAGGTAGAGATGACATTAGCAGCGCAGGGGATCTCGCTCCTCCCCCATTGGCTGCTGCAAAATTGACCTTTAAGTGAAACTGGAATTTGGAAGCAGGGAATGAGCGCTGTGACCTAGAGAAGGACGCGTCTGAGCGCTGGGGAAGCAGAACAGGCTCGGCTCTGGAGAGGGGGGTGGTTGAGAGAACCGTGGTCTGGGGCACAGCGCTAACACGACAACGTGTCGGTACCCCCCGTGTACATGCGGCTAACCGGTATGTAGAGTAGTGTTACTGGACAGAGATGTGATGGCAGCAACATAGCGCCCAGAGATTGCCACGGCGGTGACTCGGCGCTATACAAGAACACCACACTCGAGAAGGTGTCGTGGGTGTGCCTGTGTGTGAAAGCATTGCCTGCCTTCTCGCTAAAAATCCACAAACAGCCACAGCAGTCCATACAGAACCCATGGCAGAACCCTTCAGCGACACAAGCAAGACCGACGACTGACTCTGCCCCATCCACACCAGCCTCTCAAAGTCAGAGATAAAAATGAAATTAGACGGGTTTTACCACTATACACTATTTCAGGTCTTTCACATTTTTGACTTGACACTAGACACTATGCCATCGTATCCGTGCCCGGCTTGACAGACTCAATGGTAATCACAGCATGTAACGGACTACGCCCCAGCCCCACCACTCTTTCAAAGGGAGGAGGGGGGTTTCAGTGCCCAATCCAAAATCTCTTTCCCCCCTCCCCACCCCCTATATTCCCATACATGCTCCAGTGTGTGATGGGTTCCATTAAACACCATAACAGAGGCATGCACATTGTACTTGAAACCCCAGATGTCGCTGCAGACACTGCTCCTTAATTTCGGGTCCAGCAGATATGAAATGGACTGCGCCTTTTCTGTCACTGTGCGCGTGCGTGGAGGCGCGAGCTGGATGGGGAAGCACTTCATAGAGAGAAGACTGGTTGAACAAAAGCTTTGCATGATTGCTTCAAAGCCTCATTCAACACAGCCTGAAGGAGTGATTTTTTATAAATGAAAACTTGCAAACCAGGGATTTTGTTGGCAAATAAGCGATTTTGTTTATAAATAAATGATTTTGTTAACCAAATGAAGGTTCAGCTTCATTACTGTCTACTGATAACTGCTATTAAGAAACCTTTTAGTCTTACTTTTTTGGAAGACTGTTGGCTCCTCCAGGAAGGTGAGATTTATAGACAAGAGAACAAAAAGACTTGACACTTTACCTGCAGGTCTCAAAGACTGTGGCAGATGCCAGGTGTATGACAGAGGCCGCCATCTTGCTATGGGCTTATGCGTGCAGGTGCTGGAAGCCGCCACTGGGTAATTAGACCGCTCACCCAAGGACACGTCGTTGCTCCCTCTACCGCTGTGGCCTGGTTCCTTCCAAATGAGCGAATGGGTCACAGGGGAAGAGGAGGCAAGCCTAATCCTGGTTTGGCTATCTTTTTTCAGTGAGAATGGTGAGGGGCTATTTAGGATTCCTCTGGTAGTTGAGCGAACGCATACAGCAACCCGCTAAGGTCTTGCGTCTCTTTATGTGCTCTAGGACTGAATATGATATGCACTTGATCATTGCACTTGAGAAGTTTGATGATGACCAGTGGAAGGCTACGGATTAAGAATTAATTGGTGAGATTATAATCCAGACGTTTAAACAACACAAAAGCCCTGAAGAGTTTGTGAGCTGCAAGAGGAGGGCGCTGCTAGAGGTTGGCTCACTCACCAGAAGGAATATCTGGCACCTTATTCCTCTGGGTTGCTAGGCTGCAAGAGCCTTCTTACCCCTGATGACTACTTTGCCGATGACTTTCAAAGTAGGCTAAAATCAGGGAAAGTTTGCCAGCAACACTCAGATGTTGACTGTGCATGCTTCTTCCAGCCTAACTAATACATTGTGGGCCATGGCAAGCCTGTAATGAAAGATTCCACCATGTTGCCATATGAATAATGGAGCAATGGGAATCACTAATCGCCAACGATGGTGAAACACTTAGGCTGGCAACGTTGCCCAACTGCATGAACACAAAGCAGTGTAGAGTGTTGATCATGCACGTTGGAGTCACTCTCCTACTGTGTCCGAAGACAGGCCCATTACCAACTTGAGGAAACTTGTCCCAGCTAAGTATTGACTCATTCTCAAGCCAAGTACAAACTCCTTTCTTATTTCACGTTCAGCATAACATCAAGAATTTAGGACTTGGTTTAGATCTTGGTAGACGGGTTACTCCGTCACAACAGTAACGAATATCCTGTCCGACGAAATCTAAATTCCATTAGATCCTATGGGATTTATATTTTGGCGAATGGGATATCCGTCAACACTGTGATGGAGTAACCCGTTCGCCAAGATCTAACTCAGGCCTGCATTTGCCTGACATAAGATTAAAGGGACATTATGCGTAAACACTAACATTGTGTTTACTTATATGGCAAGGTCCTCCAGCGTACTTACCGAAGACTACTTCTCAGTAGAAGGCAGAAACACAAAACCATACCCTCTTCTTAGAGCGTATCCATATAACCTGGACACACCCATTGTGATTGCCTATGCCAGGGGCACCAGTTCCTGAGCCCTCCCAAGGCCATAGGACTTGGGATCGTCTAACAGCAACCACCACTCTAAAAGAAATTAGGAGAGAACTCAAGACTTTGGCCGCCGAGTTTACTGTCCACAGTGATGAACTAAACTGTCAGAAACCTACATTCCTGATAGACTATCATGGACCACTAGCCACAACACTAGCTCTTTTGTCTTCTATGGTTCTGGTTTCCTACACCTTGGTAAGAAGCCTGTTTTTGGCCATAAGACTGACTTTTGAATATTTAGGGCTAGAGACATCTATTCTCACTTGAGTACCTCTCCTTCGGTGGATATTTTTTTATCTTAAGGACTAAACAAAATACTAATATTTTAAGGGAAAACCCAAGGGGGTGTGCCTGCTTGGGATGAGCATTAATGTCAATCCAACAAATTGCTAGGGGCGGCGGAAGTGACATCACAGCACAATCTGACCACTGCTGACATAGCAGGTTAGGGTGCTTTCCCATTCCTCACCCTTTAACCGTGTCATATTCATAGTTCAGGGTGTCGCTGAATAAAAGCGTTGACACTGCAGAAAGTAGAAATGGATTTTAATGGTGTTTACATTGTGTTCTTGATGATTCCGCCATGACCCTGGAGACCAGGCACTGCAAGGGCAGTCCCAGGAGCACCAAAGGGCAAACCAGGGCAAGAGCTACCAATCCTGGCTTTCTCTGATTGATGACTATGGTGATGAGACCCCAGGTTCCTGCAAAGGTGCAGCATCTTGGAACGGAGACAGCTACTCTAGCTCCAGGGATGTTGGCTGCCAGTTGTGATGGTCTGTCTGGCCCTGAAGGATGCACTTACCTCTTGTAAAGATCCGGCTCTGCAGGTGTTACAGGTCCGCATTGCATTTCTAGTCTGGAGATCGGCCTCTCAAAAGTACAGATGAGCAAAGGAAGATGTTTTTGATTCTCTCTGGCTTTACAGTTTGTAAAGTTTTTCCACCCCCTGAAAACACCCACACGGGCTGCTTCCATTCACAGGATGATCCACCCATGAAGGAGGTCAGGAGTCGAGGAGAGTTAAGGGAAGTGCAGGTGAGGGAGATAGAGAAGTAGAAAGTTAGAAATGGAGAGGGAAGAGAGACACAGCAGACAGAGGAAGAGGGAGACGAAGAGAAAGAGAGGTGGAGAGAAAAATGGAGATACAGAGAGAAGGAGAGCCAGCGAGAGAGAGCGAGCAAAAGAGGGGGAGAAAGAGAGAGAGAGAGACTGAGAGAAGGAGATAGGGGAGTGAGAGGGAGGGAGGGAGAGCAAGAGAGAAAGAGAGAGGTAGTGCATGCAAGGGAGTGGGGCAAAAAGAAATATAGTGGTAAATATGGCGAGAGAACGGAGAAGAAAGGAAGAAAGAGGTGAAGAAAAAGAGAGGTTTTGAACAAGAGACACCAAGAGATGGTGAAGAGAGAGAGTGAGAGAAAGAAAGTGAGAGAGGGGTAGTGTGTGCAAGGGGGAGGGGCACAGAGAAGTGGAGATAGACACAGAGAGAGGAAGACAAAGAGAGGAAGAAAGACATCAAGAGAAAGACAAGGAGAGGGAATAGGAGACACCAAGAGACAGAAATGGAGAAAGATACAGAGAAACTGAGGGGGGATGTGTGAGAGAGAGAGAGGGAGAGAGAGGGAGAGAGAGAGAGAGGGGAACAGAGAGTGAATCAAAGAAAGAGAGGGAAAGACAGACATACAGAGAAAAAGAGAGGGTGGCATGGCAAAGACTAGAGAAGTAGAGACGGAGAGAGAGGAAGGCAGAGAAAGAGGAAGCGAAAGAGAGAAAGAGTGAGATACAGAATGACAGAGAGTGACAGAGAGGTAGGGATGGAGAAAGAGAGAGACGGGGTGAGACACAGAGAATAGAAGAGAAAGAGTGAGGGAGAGTGAAATAGGAGTGAGAGAAATAGACAGAGAGAGAGAGAGACAGAGGGAGAGAGAAAGAAAGATGGTGAGAGAAAGCGAGAAAGAGGAGGACTGGAGGGGCCTCAAAGAAGAGGTAGTTAGAGGAGTAAACCCCTGGCCCTCCTACTCCCACACCTGCCATTGCTTTTTGCCCTTCTCGGCCCGATTCCAGGCCCCCTATTTCGTTGTTCCAGTTCCTTTCCCTGATTCTGGCCCTAGATCAGAGCCCCTGCCTGTCCGCCTGCTTGACCTGGCAGGCTCACGTAGGAGGACTGGCAGCTGTTGTTGACATGTGTGGGAGTCCTGCCCACCTACCTTATCGTCGAGGCTGCGCGCGCTACAACACTTGCCGTTGGGTCCCAAGCCAGGTACCTTTCCCCACTGCTCCATACCCTGCCACACCTGCCCGTGGCAGCCTCATCTGCCGCAGAGCTTCATGCCCCCGGGGTCCCTTCCAGTACCTTCTCTGGGTACCCACCACTGCTGTCATCGTCCAGCTGTGCCAGTCGGGGTGCGCACGGCCAGTCGGATACAGAAATGGCTTCCCACAGATCTGAGTGTCAGCATGCACTGGAAGGTAATTAGGAATAAAATGCTACTGTGTGTTAGTGAATATTTCAGAGCACATTACTTTCTCCGCTTGTGCGTTCTTGTCGCTAGTGAATTCGATGAGTGATTGAAGGACTCCAAACCAATTCAAAGGAAGGAGTAAATACACACGTTGACGGATTACAACTCACAGCATGGCTGGCTGTGCTGTAATACAGGCCTCCTGTTGGTTTCTTACTGAATGTTGGTATTTATAGTAGTCTTTTTTCCAGATCTATTATTACTAGTATCAGTGTGTGAAAGTGAGATGTTGGCCTTCTCGCAGCTCTGAATAGATGTTTGGAACTAAAAAGGCACTTTTAGCAGCTATTTCGGTAGTGAGAAACTGCTCCTGCTGCCACGCAGGTCACTGAGTGCATTGTTATGTTATATCGTTATGTTATGCAATGTAAGGTGGATTTGTAGGGCGCTGTTTGTCTCCCATGAGGGTATCCAGGCGCTGAGTGTATTTGTAAATCACACTATCATCCACATGGGTATCCTGGCGCTGACGATTACCACCGCTCAGCAAGTGTGTCCCGTTCTCTGCTCAAAGCCCCAAAAATGTGCAATGTTTCCTAAGCGGACCTTAAATCCCATCATTCCTTGCAATGCCCAATGCTACATTCTGTTTTCAGAGCCCTTCTCCCATTGGCTGCTTGCCCAGAGCAAGAGCCCCCATCCCCACCCGAGCACCATCTTGTGCTCCTAGGCCTTGTTTCATCCTTTGCTGCAGCACCGGCTCCAGAAATGCCAATCGTCCTCCCAAACAACAGCAAAAGTCCCAATATCCAATATGAGGACATGTAGAGCCATATTATCAAGAACGGCAATAACATTATCGCCGCTTTAGCGGCAGGAAACTGCTGCTAAAGCGGAGATAAGGGGCTTGATAAAATGCCCTAGAGAATTCCAATAGAAGCCCATGTTTTCAACCACAGGATGTCCCAACCTCCATGGGCGAAACATCCATGGCTGGAAGCTCTCAGCACAGGTGGGACTGGAGGATAAACCATACCTCTGTCGAGACAGAGAGGCTTGGTCCATCTTCACGAAGGGTGATGTTTGCCAACTTTGTCCTACTTTCTTTGAAAATGTTAACACTACAAAGATGTTATGTTAAGAGTTTTTAAGTGTTAAAATACCTAAAGGGTGTCCTGGTGCTGCAATTATAATGACAACTCTACCCATACACTAGACCCATTACAAAAATTAAAACTAAGCAGAGAAACAGTCCAGGACAACATACATTTAAAAAAATCCCGAACTGATGTTTCTGGGAAGGTCTAATAACACGGAGAGAGAAAAGAAGAAGGATATTTCAGTGTAAAAACACGGTTGTAACACCTTGCAGGATTGTGGTGGTACTCACTTTCCACAGCGCCCCTACGTTGAAAACTGAGGGACATGGCATTGGTAGTGTGCCCAGTTGAGTAGGCCATGCCACTGCTGGTCAGGTGCCAGGAAGGGCTCCCTCTTCCTTGGGGAGGTTCAATTTTAAGAAATATTCTTTTACTCAGAAGGCACCTGCGGATGATAACATTATTTCATGGTGTCACCTGCAGAGGTGAAAAGTCAGCCAGAAAGAGTCAATCGTTAAGGATGTAATGATCCACAGTGTTGAAAGCCACAGACAGGTCTTAGAGTGTAAGCGCTCTGACGCCTTTGTTACTGACATTGTGTCTTAGGTCGTCCAAGATGGCGGACTGTGCTCCGCGTGGGCCAAAACTGGTCTGAGCCTCATCTTACAAATATTTATTCTATTTCTACAGGTAGAGTTGGATCATTATTTCTTTCAATGTGTCTACGTGGAGAGGAGCTGCAAGTGGTCCCTAATTTGAAAGATAGCTTGGATTGGCTGGTTGGTTCTCATTAATAGGAAGAACCACCCCTCCCTTTACATTGTGGTGGAATGATCTCAGTTGACTGATACATCTGGCACATACCATGTCTCTGTTTAGGGTGGGATTTGTGCATGATGATGGGCAGCGATGTGTGCATGATACTATGCAGAGATGTAAGCAAGGGCTGTGTAGTGATGTGTGCAAACGAGGTTTGCTGTGTTGTGTGCTTGGGATGCGCGCGGATACGTAACAGGTGCGGCGTTGCCTCGTGTCCAACTCTGGCAGAGGCGACCGCGCTGCCCGCGCGCCAGCTCTCTGTCCCCACTACGCCCCGTGTCACGGCCCCAGAAGGCCCCTGCCGCCCTCTCTTGGCCTCCCAGGCCGCCGCGGTGCTGATCTGAGTCGGACTCATTAATGCAGAGGCCGGGGGGAGGCTGCGTGATTCGTGCTCCGGCGGAGCCCTGCTGCTGCCCGTGTGTGGGAGATCAAGCTTCGCGGGAGGGGGCTGTAGCAGAGGCAGGGGAGGGGGTGGAGGGAGAGGGGAGCAGCATGCTGCTTCCAAGGCGGCGCCCGCGGATACCAGGCAGCTGTTCTCCGCGCTCCCCTACAGCTCAACGGCTGCAGCAGAGATCACAAGGGGCAGCATGGGAGGGGCTGGGAGTGTGGGACCCAGCAGCGCCACTTACATTCCATCACTGTCCATGTGCAACAGATGACTAGTTAATTCCCTTGCTGCTGCAGCCTCCCCTTTAAGTCCAGCGCCATGAAACCGTTTGGTGTATGTGCGTCTATCAAGTGCCTTTAACGTAACATCATAGATGCCAGGTCCGGTTCCCGCCCCCCCCCCCCGCGTGCTAGTTCTGCTTTTATGGGGAAAAAACATTTCGCCTCATGCTTCCTAGACAGGGGTGCGCTGTGTATGAGGGGAGCTTCCACTTATTCTGCCAGTACAGCACGTTGCGTATATGAGGGAACTTTGCACTACTGCTGTCGTTACAGTACACGTTGATGACAGAAGCTAGCGCTAATTCTGCCACTGAAGTACATGCTTTTTGTAAGAGGGGTGGGAAGCTTGCACTACTGATGTGAGCAATGTACATGCCTTGTGTAAGAGGGGTGGGAAGCGTGCACTACTGATGTGAGCACTGTACATGTATTGTGTATGAGGGAAGTTTGCACTACTGCCGTCGTTACAGTACACGTGGATGACAGAAGCTAGCGCTACTTCTGCCACTGAAATATATCCTTTGTGTAAGAGGGGTGGTTAGCTTGCACTACTGATGTGAGCAATGTACATGTCTTGTGTATGAGGGAAGTTTGCACTACTGCTGTCGTTACAGTACATGTGGATGACAAAAGCTATCACTACTTCTGCCAGTACAGTACAGATCTTGTACAAGAGGGATACTGCTGCGGGTACTGTACTTGTCTTGTGTATGAGGGAAGTTTGCATTACACCCTTCGTTACAGTACCTGGTATGATAGCAGCTCGTACTTTTGAGGCCAGTACTGTACATGTGTATGAGGGAAGCTTGCACTACTTCTAGCAGTAATGTTCTTGTCTCGTGTATGAGGAAAGTTTCCACTACTGCTGTCATTACAGTGCGACTTGTGTAAGGGGGAAGCTGCTGCTGGTACGCTATATGTGCTGTGTATGATGGACACTTGCACTACTTCTGCCAGCAGTGCACATGTTTTGTGCATGAGGGGAAGCGTGCACTGCTGATTCCAGTTCTGTACATGTTTTGTGTGAGGGGGAAGCTTGCACAACTACTGTGTTCGCACTTTACTTGCTGTATTTTGAGGGAAACCTAACACTGCTGTTCTCGGCGCTTCACATGTCTTGTGTATGAGGGACGCTTGTATTGACAGTACTGTACATGATCTGTGTGTGAGATTAGAAGGTTCGACTGCCCATGCCACAGCTGTACATGGTCTGTGTGTGAGGAATCCTTGCGCTACTGTTGCCACGATTGTACATGTTCTGTATCTGAAGGAAAGTGTTCACAATAGCTTGTGGAATTGTACATGCTTTATGCACGACAAATGCTTCTGCTGCATGTTCTGTTACTGTCCTGTGTAAGAGGGCAATTTGCACTGGTTCTGACTCATCCGTGTGTAAGGGATTATACACTGCTACCCCGTGTACCTTACTTGTTGTGGCATGAAATGTTCCTTTTTATTCACTGTTGCCTTATTGGATGTGAGGGTGTATTAAACAGCCATTTCCCATGCTGTACTTGTCGGGCGTGCACTCTCTGTAGGCGAAGCTTGCACTGCTTCTCTCCGTGTTGTACCTGTACTATGTTTGAAGGATGCTTACTATAATTTACGCCCGTGAGGAAAGCTTGCACTGCTTCTGCCTGTGTTGAGCCGATGCTCTGTTTGAAGGACATTTGCTGTATTTCATGTGTTACACCTGTTTTTAGTATGATGGCAGCTTGCACTACTGCAGCTTGTGCTGGACTTACACTAATTGTGGGTGATGCTTACACTCGTTCTGTATTCTGCCTGTTCTGTGTTTGAAAAATGCTTACCAGGCTGTATGTGTTGTACCTGTTCTTAGTGTGAGGGAAACTTGAACTGGGGCTCTTTGTGATCAAACTGTTCTATCTGTGTGGGAAGCTTTCACTGGTGTCTGTGTTGCACCTTTTCTTTTCTGTACATGTGCTGTGTCTGTTTTATGTGAGCGGTTTGCATGCTTCTGCGTTTCCTTTTCTCAGTGTGAGGGAAGCTTGCACTGCTGCTGCTTCTCTTGTACCTCTTATCAATGTGAGAGAGGCTTGCACCGATGCTGTGTCTGTTGTACCTTTTCTCTGTGTCAGAGAAGCTTGCATTGCTGCTACTCGTCTTGAACCTCTTCTCAGTGTGAGGGAAGCTTGCACTTCTGCTGCTTGTCTTGTACCTCTCCTTAGTGAGGGAAGCTAGCACTTCTGCTGCTTTTCTTGTACTTCTTCTCAGTATGAAGGAAGCTTGTACTTCTTCTGCTTGTATTGTACCTTTTCTCAGTGTGAGGGAAGCTTGCACTTCTGCTGCTCGACTTGTACTTCTCTGTGTGAGGGAAGTTTGTACTGCTGCTGCTCATTTTGTACCTCTCGGTGCGAGGGAAGCTTGCACTGCTCCTGCTCATCTTGCACATCTTCTCAATTTGAGGAAGATTTCACTTGTGCTGCTCGTCTTGTACCTCCCCTCACTGTGAGGGAAGCTTGCACTTCTGGTGCTGGTTTTGTACTGCTCCTCTGTGTGAGGAAGATTTCACTTCTGCTGCTCATCTGGTACCTCTTTTCAGTGTGAGTAATCTTTCCTTTCTACCACTCGACTTTGATCTCTTCTCACTGTGAGGGAAGCTTGCACTTCTGGCGCTTGTTTTGTACCTCTCCCCTGTGTGAGGAAACTTTCCCTTCTGCTGCTCATCTGGTACCTCTTCTCAGTGTGAGGAATCTTTCACTTCTACCATTCATCTTTTATCTCTTCTCAGTGTGAGGGAAGCTTGCACTTCTGCTGCTCCTCTTGTATCTCTTCTCATTGTGATGGAAGCATGCACTGCTGCTCGTCTTGTAACTCTTCTCAGTGTGAGGAAATTTCACTTCTGCTGCTCCTCTTGTATCTCTTTTCAGTGTGAGAGAACCTTGCATTGCTCCTGTTTGTGTTGCACCGCTTCTCAGTGTGAGGGAAGCTTTCAATTCTGCTGTTTTTCTTGTACCTTTTCTCGGTGTGAGGAAGCTTGCACTTCTGCTGCTCCTCTTGTACCTCTTCTCAGTGTGAGGAAGCTCCCACTTTTGCTTTTTTTCTTGATCTCTTCTCAATGTGAGGGAAGCTTGCACTTCTGCTGCTACTCTTCTATCTCATCTCAGTGTGAGTACGCTCCCACTTTTGCTTTTTCTTCTTGACCTCTTCTCAATGTGAGGGAAGCTTGCACTTCAGCTGCTCCTCTTGTCCCTCTCCCCAGCGTGAGGGAAGCCTGCACTGCTGCTGCTTGAGCTTGACCTGCCTGAGCTGCTGCATGCTTGGACTTGTTTCAGGGACTCCCTGAACAACTTTGCATTCAGTGTAACACATTTCTGAGCATCCCTTTATCATAAGGACGGGAGGAAGGAGAAATACGTCGCCAATATACATTCACATCAGAATGAAAGAGATTCAATCGCCAATAAAGAGTTGCAGAAATGGAAAGGCTGCATTTCCCTAACCAGATGCAATCAAGCGTATTATCATTGAATAACAGATATAATGTTCTCGGTGCCTGACATTACCATCACTCAAAGCACATAATTGCCCCCGAGGCATTGTGGGATAGCCTGACCTCAGCAAGGGCATTCCCATTTAAATAAGGTTAATTAAAGGCACGCGGAGCCTCGCGAATTTGTTCAGCAGCGTCCTAGTGCTTGGCTGCAATATTCATACTCAATAATATTGATACTATAGTAGGACGTAATCTGTATTTCTTCACACTCCAAGTGTTCAGACAGACTCCAATGGAGTAAAAAACAGTTGAAGACGGTTTAGCCGCTGCGGAGAGAATGGCGCTTGTTCAAGTACGAAGGGGACATTCAGGAATGGCAGCGAGCAGTCAACCACAGATGCAAAGCAACTCCGTCCAAGCCTATATTTATATAAACTACACGTCCCATAATGCAAAGGTCAAAAAATCAGGACTAGCTGAAAGGGCTACGAGTGAAATGCTGAAAATGGGGCCAGTGCACGGTCGAATCGTACACCACTGGGGGGGGGAGGGGAGAACGAGTTACTAGTACATGGGGCACAACGCACACGTTCAGAAGGATCCGCAGCAGTGGTGGTTGGGGATTAATTACTGTCGGTGGTCAGCACCATGTATAGAGAAACACGGACATGCTCACACCGGGGAAGATAAGTGTGTCAAGGCCTGTTCAGCACCACGGACGCACCGGAAGAGCCCACGCAGAGAACCGATGTGCGAACAGGGACTGGTCGGAGATCTGGACAGTGGGTTTGATATGCGATCTAAGAGTGCACCCCTCCCCAGGCCACGACGTTTTTATCAAGCGCAAAGGACAGAGCTTAACTGTTCAGCACCACGGACAGCGCTGTGTGACATCTATAAAGACGGATCAAACTGTATATACACAGCGGGGTGAGGGACAGAAACTGTTCAGAACCACGGACAGAGCAGGTGTGTATATCAGTAGATAGGTAACGACAGAGTCGAACTTTTCAGCACGATGGTCAGAGCTCTATACGACTTCTATGGAGGAGGACAGAAGCTGGTTCTGGCAGCCTATTGGACTAATGCATCCACTGCAGGAGTCTGTGTTTGACATCAAGGTCACAGGTTCAAATCCAGGTGGGTTAGTGTGACCAGATTTTCAGAATGAAAAACCGGGATGGACACAGACATAGAAATAGGACTAAATGTCCTATTAGGTCTATATATATATATAGATAGATAGATACCTATGTATATATGTGTTCTTTAAAAAAATATATTTTCACTTCACTTCATTACTTTACTACCCGTTCTGCGAAGAGCTCCAGAGTCAGGCTGCTCGTGGGCGTGGCCTTGCCCTATGGCCTCCACCAGGCGCGCAACACCCATTGGACTCAAAGGGCTTCAGCCCCCCCCCCCCCCCCGTCGTGTGCGTCAGCCCGGAATGAGACACCTTCCCGGGCAAAAAAGCAGCCGCACCCGAGCACTTCACAGGTCTTTAAAAGACCATTTGCATGTTAATGAGGCCTTGCTGTTGTTTCGCCCCTTCTAAGAGCCCCTGCAGCTCCACTCTGCCAATTGCTTAAAGTTCAGCCCCCCCCCCGAAATTTTTGCTCAGCCCCCCCCCCCGAAATGTGGCTCTAGTTGCGCCTCTGGCCTCCACAGCCCCGATTCACACCTCATTAAATCCTGCTGTGCTGCTTAACTGAGGCACAGCAGGAGAGTTTAAAGAATTGAGCTCTCTCCCTGTTTCTAAGAGAGACGGTCGAAATGTGAGCCTGCACAACACTGTGATTAACGTCCAGGTTCACCCGACCCTCCCTTAAAAACCGGGACATAACCCAGGCACTACCCAAAAACCGGGACATTTGTACAGTTTGGAGAAAAGTGTCGGGACACTTCTCCAAAAATTGGGACCATCTGGAGAAATCCGGGATGTCTGGTCACCCTAGGGTGGGTTCACTCAAACTTTCATCCTCGTCAGGTCGAGAAAATGAGTACCATTAAGTTGAGTAACAATAAACATCTGTTAATCAGCGCCAAAATGCCCATGGGAGAACGTGATCTTTACAAATACACATTATGTTTATGTTAACTGTTCAACACTGTGCACGGCAAAGTGTATACCTGTGACAGGGACAAGGACAGAAGATGTTCAGCACCATGGTGAAGCGAGGGACATAGGTAACATGTTCTGCACCATGGACAGAGCACAACAGATACGCCCACAACGAGGGACAGAAACGAACAGTTCAGCACCATGGAGAGAGCTCGGCGTGTCCATCACTAGAAAGGCAAGGGCGGAGGCAAACTGTTCAGCACCGTGGACAGAGATCCGTGACACAGCCATGGCGAGGGACCGAACTGTTCCACACTATGGACGCAGCGCAAGGTGTATATCTACGGCGAGGACAGGAGCGGAAGCTGTTCAGTACCACGGACAGCGCAGGGCGAGTCCGGCAATAGAGAGACAGAGGCAAAATGTTCAGCACCGCGGAGAGAGTATTGTGTGTCCATCAACAGAGAGGGGAGGGGAGAGACGGACACGGCTCGTGCAGCGAGGGATGCAGACGAAACGTGCAGCAGCGTGGACAGAGCGCAGTGTGTTCATCTACAGTGAGGCCAGGGATGAATTTAGTCACCGTGGATAGAGCACCGTGTGCACATTTGCGGCTGAGATGCTGATGAACAGGCACACGCCGGCCAGGGCCGGTTAAGACTAAGGTCTGACCTTTTCTTGCACCGCTGCTATTCTTCACCTAGACCAGTCTCCCACCTTCACCGAAAAACACAGCAACACATCTGCATGACCCTCAAACGCATTTTTTATTTATTTTCGATTGCTCTCAGAAGAAGCGTAGCCAGGCGTTTGGGCCAGGCTGCTCCTTTTTGGGTGTGTGTGTGTGGGGGGGGGGGGGGGGGGGGGGGGGTGAGACTGCTTTATTTGCAAATGTTTTCATTCAGTAATGGCCCAGGCGACCTAAACATGATGGTAAAGGCCGCACTGGGGTACTGGCAGTATTTCATTTACGTCTGTTTAAAAAGAGAACTGGGGGAGGGTTCAAACAAACACCTTACATTGCAAAGGTTCGTCAGGGGTTGTAAGTGCTATATAAGTACAATTTCAATACCACACATATGACATACAGGTGGTTTAGGTGCAGGCCCTTAGCTAACACTGCGAGGTTTGCAGTATGTGGATGAGACAGCATGACGTGATGATAGTAATCCTTTTTGACATTTTTACACCGCGGCTTTCTGTGGATTTATGGTGCTGGTATAGAAGGGGAAGAGATAGATGGGTCTTGCTTATCCTAATTCTCATTGTTACGGAGAAGAGCACTGCGTCACCTGAATGCAGGTAAGGAGAAGGGGAAACAGCATTTACAACGCGGGCGGAAGCACGCCTTCCGTTACCCCGCAGCATTACCATGCTTGCCTTTACCACGTATATGCGTGGTAAGTAAGACTGGGGGCTTGGTTTTAGGGCTGGGGGGTCAGGGTAGTTTTTAGGGCTGTGGGCCGGTTTTAGGGTTCAAGGGGCTCGGGTTGGGGTAGTTTTTAGGGCTGGGTTTTAGGGCTCATGGTAGGTGGGTCGGGGCAGTTTTTAGGGCTGGGGCCGGTTTTAGGTCTCAGGGTGGGGGGGGGGCTGGGATCAGTCTAATTTTCGGGGCTGGGGGCGGGATTTAGGGCTCAGGGCGGGAGGGCCTGGGTTGTGGTCTTTACCACGCATAAGTCTTTTCCAGTTATGCCTATACATTGTAAAGGCATGCATGGTAAAGATGCGGTCGCAGGAAAGACTGCGGTGTTAAGGCATGTGATATAATCACATGTATGGTTCCGTCATACAGCCAAGGAAAAAGAGGTGTAATAAGTAAAGAAATTAGAAGTGTGAAAAATCACGAGAAGTCCGTGCGACAGCTACAAGGTAACGAGTATAGTTGTTCCGGCTAGAGTTTTGCGGAAGAAAGTGCTGAGGATGGCTTTGGGGATCAGAGAGAGGAGCTTGTATTTAGCCCTTATATAAGCAGCGCTTAGTTTATAAGTGAATAAGTGTAGGGGGGCACATTTTTCTAAGCAGCCCGCCTCAGCTGTGTGTGGAGGGTTGCTAATACCAAGGCTGTCTAGTTTTTATCTAATCTCATATCTCTTTCATCAACCAATATACTCTCCCAGCCCTCGTTTTGCACTTTTGTGGGTTTCTGTTTATCCCTACTTTCTCCCTGTGTCACTGTTTTACCGTCTTGCTCTTCCTCCTTCTTTCCCCCGTTGTTTCTGTTCTCTCTCTTGCTCTGGGTCAAAGTCTGAAGATTTATAATGAGTGTCAGTGTTTTAAAAAGAGAGCCTGTGGGCCCCACCTGCAACCACCGGGGCAGATAAAGGGGGAGACGGTGACATTCTGAGGGGATCAAAGAGAATATGTGTGGCAAAGTTAATAACTTTTGCAATGAGAGAGTAGTTTAGTGGCTGATGCACGAGAAGACTTTTCGGAGGAGTCAAGTTTGCAGCATGACATAGATGTTGGTTAGGACCAAGCATAATTTTGTTAAGTCCTCAGAATTCGAAAAAGTTGCAAATTTCACGTCATGCAAAATTTGGGAAACCTTGCAAATCTTACACTTGCAAAATAGCACACAATATTTTCCAATCAGGATATGTTAGGGTCGAAAATATCTTAAGAAGGCATCTCCTTTTCAAATTAGCCCACTTGACAGTATCTCTAATGACTGCTGAACATGTCCGCTTTCAATTTATCTCTGAGATACCGCAAAGTGAATTTCATATAATCTTGCATAATTTTGCTTAATTTTCATGAATTTTGGCAAAACAGTTTTTTACACCTTCACACATTTCTAGTTTTGTTGAAGGTTAAGGCAAGTTGAAGTGAGATGGTATAATGTTTTACTGAAGTTACTCAGCTGGAATCTCATTGTTGAGGCCTCGATGGAGATTAAGGACACCAAACACATGGCCAAAGTGAAGGGGACCAACCTCATGGAGAAACAGGACGGTGGTGGCTACAGTTAGGCGGAATGCAGTGGTATTTCACTTTTAGTATTTAACATTAGAGAACTTTGCACTTTTTTGTTTTAATTGCTGTTATACAGAGAGCGATTCAGGACTTACTATAGGTGTAAATGAAGAACGGAGAAGAACCAATCTGTGTCATCAGCAGAGTTTGTAAGAGAAATTTAAAGAGGAAATCATTTTGTCGAGAGATACATGTGACACTAACTTTTATAAGGATGATGGAAGAATGGAAGATCTGTCAAGAAATGCAACGAGGAATAGTAATTTGAGTGGTAGGAAGATAGCCAATCAAATGCTGGGCCGGCAATGCCAAGGGTTGATCAAAGGGTGACATGATTGACTGTGACAAAAGCTGCAGAGAGCTCAAGCATGGTATGGATTGAGGAAACATGATCGGGATGGCAAGGCCTGAGGAAGTCAGATGTGTGGGAGAGAGCAGTTTTTGCAGAGTGGAGAAGCCAGACTGTAAAAATGCTAACTAGGCTTTGGGAAGAGAGTAATGGGTTAACCAGTTTAAGAACAATTACTCAAAGTGTTTTTTTTAAAGAGTGGAGTTGGGAGACTGGGCTGTGATTAGAGGAGCAATTGTTGTAGGGATTGACACAGTGGTTTAACCACTCTAAAGATTAAACACAGTGTGTGGGTGCTAAAAGGGAGCAAGACTTTCATTGGCCAAGAGATACAGTGAAGGCCCCTAGAGAACAGAGACTGCGCTTTCACAATCAGAGTGCAGACATGATTGGAATCAGTACATGAGCGATTGCAGATTTCAGACCAGGGAGAATCTTGTGAACTGTGACCTTGAAAGACGTCAGATAGGCACAGAGTATTTGTGGTGAGTGGGAGTGAAAAGTCTCTGTGACCTTGAAAGACGTCAGATGGGCACAGAGTATTTGTGGTGAGTGGGAGTGGGAGTGAAAAGTCTCTTAAGTATTTCGGATTGTGCTAAATTGTGTGAAAAATTAAAAAAGTTAATTTATCGGCCAAGAGGCCCACCTGGGTTACTGTGGTGCAGACATAGTGCACAGGATGTTATTGTTGTAAGGCATCTGTTGGTGTGATTTTGCCACATCAAGGGCAGATGTAAGGTAATGAAAGTCTTTCTTGCAGTGATGAGATGCCGGGGAAATTAGTCGTTCAACCATATGTGCAAAGGGCAGTTTAGAGACATTTGCTTAGACAGTTTTCCTCACCTATTTTGCTTTTGCTCTCTCCTAATGATAGCGAATGTCACTCATTTGCATTGGGTAACCTCCGGGTATCACCCCATGTTTCTTCGTCTATCACTCCATGCCAAGCTTTCTTTTCTGATGATGTTGACGACTTGTCAGTTAGACAATACACCAATGCACCTTACATGAAAACACCACCTCTCATCGATTCAATGATCAATTTATAATGCAGCAATTATAGCCTATGGAACTAGGCACAATGTCTTTGATGACCACTCAGCGACGCTGATTACTGTGATATCTTTGTTTCTCTTTTCACATGGTAGGACCTCCACCCATTATAGGACCTCATCTCATAGTTCCTTATGCCATGGTACGCGAGACCCACTCATCTACAAGTACCCTTTCAAATCCCTCCATCCACCAACTAGCACTTCGTCCATCGCTCTTCCTGCCCACATGTTATTGAATGCCATGGCCTGGTGGCCCCTTTGACCTTCTCGAAATATGGCTGGTAGGTCGCGTGGGCTTGCAGACATGAGTGTTTAAAGGTCGAACATCTGATTTTCCTTCAAGTTCTCCTCTCTGGGCTAATTTTAGAAAATGCAAATTGAGGGAAAACCCGCATTTCCCCTGAGCTCATGCTCTGCACTGTGTGTATAATTTACTTAAGAAGTGGGGCCTTGATTGGGCAAGCCCCGGGCCGACAAACCTTGCAGCTTTCAGTAGCTTGTCTTAGTCTACAAAGTGAAGGGAGGTAGAGGGTATAATGTAGTGGCACACTAGAAATCCATTTTCTCTGACCCCAACCCCTTCAAGTGACCGGATTAAGAATCATGCTTTCAGCTACAACCTCAAAACCTGGCAACTTACTCAATGACTTTAGTTTTACAATTATGCCAATAAAGAGCAGAGGACTCCCCCCCCCCCCCCCCAAATAACGCCAAAACACAATTTTGTCAGCGTATAACAAGCTCCATATATTCTGTTCATATAACATACTAATTTCATAACATTTGGTTCAATTGCAACCATTTTGACATTAAGTCGCTTTTTACATCAGTATATTGGGAGACTAAAGATGGCTGCCATTACATTCATCGATGCATTTCGATGAGGCAATGGTGTCAACGCAGAGCCTTTGGACCAAGGGTCCTGGACTTGTAGGAGTAGGGCTGAAGGCAGCAGAGGAAGGGTCTGAATTATATATTTTAGGCATCACTATTAGTCTGTATATCTATATCATATTACATATCAATGCCCACATTTTCTGTATTGTACACAATACTGGTACTAGCCCGTTACTAAGTCTCCCAGTTCACGCAGGTATGGATGCAGTGGTACACGAGAAAAGAATCAAATTGTCCATGATCACGCAGCTTAGCCAACTGAATATGCACCAATGCAATTACAAAACAGCGTCTTCATATTTTAGACCTAAATGTGCACACCTCTCTCACCTTGCTGCCAGGCACATAGCTTCAACCTAAGGGTAAAAATCGCATCCTCCACACAGATCTAGGCTAATATCTCCCACCCTAGTGTCTAGGCTGAAATCTCCAACTCTAAAGCCAGGTTCACATATCTCATTCTAATAAGCCTATCCCAACATTAGGTCTACATCTCCAACCTTCATGGTACTTCCATGTCTCGCGCTAATATTCACCTCTCCCATCCTACTGTTCCGCTCACATTCCCACCCCAATATTCACAGTTTGTATCCTAATGCTCAAATCGCAGACTTTTAGCATAAGCTTGAACCTCTCTCTGCTACATTCACCTCTCCTAACTATATGCAAGGCTTTTATCTCCCACCCTAATGCTCACTTCTCCCACCCTAATGCTCAGTTCGCAGACTCTTAACATGATCTCATGTTTCTCGCCCTTATATATACCTCTCCTACCCAAATGTTAGCCTTATATCTGTTACATTATGTGTATTTGTAAAGTGCAGAGTCACCCGTGAGGGTATTCTGACGCTGAGCAGGTCTGTGAGTCTAGCCCTGCAAAGGTAGTTTGGTTAATTGAAAAATCAGGTCTTCAGCTTTTGCAGGATTCAAGTAGAGGGGAGTCCTGCAGGGTGGAGGTGTCTGGGAGGTTGGTGGAAGGAGATGCGACTGTTCAGCTAGGTAGAGCCTAACTAGTGTAGTGCTTCGAATGTGTCCGAGGAGTTTGAAAAGAGCTCGCTTTTGTGTCTGGAGCCAGGGGAGCTCCCTGAGGTGTGGTGGTACAGGAGTTCTGTGTAGGAGGTTGAGGATGAGTCTGGCTGCCAAGTTGTAGATGGTCTATAGTCTTCTGGTGAGTTGCCTGGTGATCCCTGCATAAAGGGTGGTCCCATAGAAACAACTTTCTGGTTACTGTGGCTATGACTGACCATTTTCTGGTGTTTCCTGTGAGACATTTGAAGATCTTTCTCAGCATCTTCAGGGTGTGGAATCAGGATGCAGTGATGATGTTGACTTGTGCGGTCATATTCAGTTTGTGGTTAATGATGACTCCCAGGTTCCTGCTGGGGGTACTGGGTGTTGGTCCAAGTTTGGTCAGCCACCAGTTGGAGTCACATGGTGACGTGTTCTTGCCAAAAAACGCTACTTTTGTTTTGTCAGTGTTGAACCTGAGACAGTTGGCTTTCATACAGTTAGTGACTCGAGTCATCCAGGCAGGGAACTTGTTTCTTGTGTTGGGAGTGTTGTCTGAGAGGGAAAGTATGAGTTGCGTGTCATCAGCATTGGAACGGATGTGTATTTTGCATGCACAGAGAATGTTGGCCAGAGGGATCATGTATGTGTTGAAGTGGGCGGAGCTGAGCGATGAACCATGAGGCACTCCGCAGACGAGTTTGCAGGCTTCAGAGGAGGAACGTTTATCTCCTACCCTAATGCTCACATCTCCAACCTGAATGCTCATATCAATGTTTCTTAACCCCTTCAGCGCGGCGCGGATTACCGCGCCGTGCTGAAGGTTCCGTACGCGGGCGGGGCGTGACGGAGCAGTTCCGTCATGCGCACAGCGCAACCGACGCGCATGACGGAACCGCTCCGTCACTCGCATCAAAGGGGTTAACCTAAGCTTGCTTCTCTAGCCCTTATATTCAACTCTCCTACCCAAATGCTGGGCTTTTATCTCTCACCCTAATGCCCACACCCTCCACTGTAGAGCCAGTTCCACACCTCTCACCGTAACGCAAGTCTCTCATCCTCCACTCTTGCTCACATTTGACATCCTAAAGTTAGTTTCTCTTTCCCTCCACAACATTCAGCGCACAGCTCCCTCCCTAACACTTACATCCTGTCTCCAGATTCTAGTCTCTTCATCTGATGTAGACCCACTGGCACGATGATGAGGCCTTGAAAGGAAGGCGTTTTTCTTTTAAACCTGCTGTGACCAAACAAACGGCGCAAACCACACCCGGTGCAGTCTGGGCCGTGCTTCGCGCCCTGCAACTTCACACTGAAGAGAGGAGCCAAAGCTGCAAGAAACCAAGGGCTACACTGAATGTGCACATACACAACATTGCTATTGTGTGTTTTTTAATGTGCAGTTAGCAACCAGCTAAAGGGAAATGACAGTTTATACAAATGTGCACTGCACTTGTTACTCATAATGAGGCTTGAATTGAGCAAACAGTTGACGTGGCATGGCCTGCAGTACAAAAACACCCCAGTACTTTTTCAACATTGGACAGTGCATTCTAATAAAACAAGTATATTTCAAACAAACCGCAGGCACAGAATACCTTTTCAGAGTGAGGTTTATTAACTCTGCAGAAGTTGTAGTTGCAACCGATGCACACCCATGATGTATTAGAGGAGTGTTACAATTGGCAGCCGTGCAGGATACTGACACAAGAGGGCGTTAGATCGCTTCTCCAGGGAATAAATTGTGCCCCTGTCGCTGGGGAAGGGGCCAGAAGTGCTTGAGGTAAGAGGTAAAATGCCACCTCACCTATGGTCCCCAAATAATTCGCTGTACGGGCACTGTGACCATTCCCAAAATGACGCAAAAGGTTTCCAATCTGCAGAAAACCAAGGGAGTGCTGGGCTCACTTCCATAAAATGGCCGACTATGTGTCGTGCCGATGCTAATATATCGTCTTCCCGTGGGAAGACACAAGAGGCTGTCACGCGACAGTATTTGCTGCTGTTACAACCAGGGAAGGGAACCGCCCCCCTTGAGACAAATGGTTGTACCAATAAAACTAATATGCAGGGAAAGGTCGTGTTAGAGGGAAAAGGTCACAGGGCAGCCCACTATAAGGCGCTAAGTGTGATTGGAGAGGTCGTAAAGGACAAAACCGTAAAATGAGCCGATGCTGGTGCCGGTAAATTAGCAACCAGATCAGCGCAGCCTTGTATGGGCGCCGACACCAACCCACCAGGTCAGCCTGTGCGGGAACCGCCATCTTTGTTGGCCTTAGTAATCAAAATAAATCCGAAGAGAGATTTTCTAGACATTATTTTTTTCTACTACTTTCCGAATATAGGACAGAATAAGAGCAAATTTGCCAGTCAGCTGTTTGAGGCTAGTGAGTAATGCGCAGGGACATTTCCCTTCTTAATACGCCTAATATACATGAATTATCACACCTATATAGATTCATCATGTACCCAAGTTGACACCCATATCGAATGGCAGCCCTAGCTAACACGAATTCAGCACAATAATATATATCTCTTGTTCATATAAGGCAAACTGTTGCCCTGCATTTCTTTAGACGCAAGGACTTTCAACAGGCAACTGGTGGACCGGCGTATATCGCACGGCGCAAACCGTAGTAGCCGTCATTAGACGTGGCCTGCAATAACTCGAAGCAAGCATTGACATATGATGCACTGTTTGAATGAGATGTCAAGCACAGCTCCTCTGACATATCACACTTCTTTAGACTGTGTGTGGTTACGATTGCACCCATCAAACACTTAGGTGCCCATTACAGTCAAAGGACCACCGACAGCCTCAACAGGCTGCCACATCGGAAGCCCCATTACTGTACAGATTGTGTGTGACCCAAGCAAAGGGCATGATTTAGAGTTCCACGGACGTGTTACTCCATCACAAACATGACAGATATCCCGTCCGCCGTACCACAAGTGCATTATACCCAGTGGCCCTTGCAATACGGTGGATTTATCAGGCCCTAAATGTCAGTCCAAAAGTTTAGGACTCGGAACATAGCAGCATCATCTAACGACACACTGTCATCCAGGCCCTAATTACATCAGCAAGACAACATGGATAGTTATTGCTGCGTATGCCTGGGGATATACATTTAATTCCGACTGGGTGCTATATAAATGATAAAAGACAATAACAATAGGTCACGGGAGACAAACATCCGGTGACATATGACTTGAGGTTGATTGTGAATCACACCACCAGTCCACAGAGACGATCCAGCCCTCAGCATGCAGACAGAGTGAAATACAATGCACCTTTGGAGTCTTGAAATATTGTTCCCACTACCCTAACTACACACAGTGAATCACTGCTCAGACAGCCTGTGGTGCACACTACACACAGTGAATCACTGCTCAGACAGCCTGTGGTGCACCACCACGTAATTGTTGCGTGCAGCGTAATATACAACAGTGCCATGTGTGTGGAGAAACAGACTGACATGTGGTGAATTGAGACCCACTGACCTAAACACACATAGCACAGAACTTAGTGAGCTGGATCAGGGTGGACAGCCAATTAATGACAGTCTAGTGGGGTGCTTTCTATAAGCGCAGATCCACATGGTTTTCCAATGCCGGTCTTGGAGGGCCGGATCCATGCTAGTTTTTTAAGATAGCTACATTTATCTAAATGTGGATATGCTAAAAATCTGGCATGGATCCAGACCTCCAGGACTGACATTGGAGAACCCTGGCGTAGGATGTCGCAAACACTTCCGCCAGGTCGCAACCCCTAAAAACGGGTACCACTTATGATGATGCAAAAAAAATACTGCCTATATACTTGGACCATAGATGTGTAGACCGATTTCAAGGTAGGCAACAGATGCACTGTCACACACTGACATAGTAGGTCTGACAAGTGAAAGTGATCACTTAGGGGCAGGTACTCTTCACACTGAACCCAGTTGCAGCATTGAAATTAAGCATGCACCGGCATTTTGTGAACTTTTAGCAGCAATCCGAGGGTGGGAAGTTGGTTGAGTGCTTCGGCTGGTGGTTCGCCTGCCTGATTCCGCACAGAGCAGCAGCAGGCCATCACGAACAGCCTGGCATCTGTGCCGCATGAAGTATTTGCAACGGTGGACGATTTCTGTGTGCTGCGCTTGGGCAATTTTGTCAAATGTACAAGTGTGCTCTTGCAAAACCGCATGGCGCTGGCACAATTCATCTTGTAGACCTCTGCAGTCCATAAATCCAGTGATCCTGAACTCATATTTTGTGCATCTGCACCATAACAAGTGCTTGTGTTAACCCATTCTCAACAATTGCCAATTCACATGAGTGCTGTCCACCGTCTTTAGTCGAAGGACCATAAAATATGAATTTTCCTCTCTACCCCGTTTTACATTTCCCCGTGTCTACCACCAATCGTTCTTCCCGTCTTTCCCTCTCCTTTGCAGGTTCTCTGGCCTCAGTGCTTAATTTGGGCAGGTGTTCGCAGGTGGGACCCACGGACATTCATTTTTGGGGGACTGAACATTTTTTTTCTCATCAGACTGTCGCCAAGAGCACGAGAGAGCAGTGCTTAATTTGAGCCAGTGGTTTCCGGTGCTTAGCACTGGCACGTAATCATCAATACCGGCGCTCTTCATGAGCACCAGTTAAGGACACATACATTGACAGGGAGATTAAGTGATTTCCCCAGAATCACAGGATGTTGAGCAGATGTCGAGACTCCAACCTGGTTCCCCAGCTTACAAGTTGGCAGCTCTGGCCATTACGCCACATCCTCTCCCCACTTTCATGGTTAGAAGTTGGTTCTGTTTTAGGCGGCGCTAACAGGAGAAATGGGCTGATGCAAGCTGCCTCCTGACAAGAGCCCCGGCACTTATTTGTTTTACAAATTAACCACTGAGAGAGAGCAATACTTAATAAAAGGGGGGGGGGGGAGAAAGAGGAATGGAAAGAGAGTAAAACAATAACAAAGGGAGAAAGCAGGGATAAAAAAGAACCTACATGAGTGAGATTAAGTGGCAGGGAGGGTCAGCTGGTGGATGAAGGTGGCTAGAAGTGGATTCAAGTCTACGTAGCTTTGGTATTATGCACCCCCACATTTCAATAGCAGCTCCTGTTTGGACACCACCCCAAAGATAGGCACTGAAGCTTCAGTGTGCAGCAAATGCTGCACTCAGATCGACAGGAAGTTTCACTGGGCATAATCTGATAGTAAGTTCAAATGGATTGAATAGGTGCTGGTGGAATTTTGCACCATTATTTCAATGTTACAAGGAATATGTTAATTCGGGGCAGTTTTTCACTGACATTTGCACCAACTGATTCTCCTCGTCAGTCAAGAAGGTTGTTTTTTAGCTTTCCAATTGGGCAAATATTGTTGTAAATTGCATCAACACCACTGTATACCCAAAACATTCAGAAGTTTTGGAATAAAACAGCACCGGCATTGGTGCAAACCCAAATATTCTGGTCTCTGTGTCCCCTCTGTGTAGAACCTTATTTAGCAGCCAACTTCTGCAAGAATCAGCACCGAAGAGGCCTGTCTAATATTTTATTGCAACCAGGAACCTGCTTACAATTTATAAACCTTGCCCCAACCTCCTTGCATTTATAGACGCCCCCTCGATAGTGGATTCCACAGGGTAGCGCGTTTTAAAGGTGCAACAGTGAGTACGGTGCTGCTCGTAGGCCTCGTGAATGACAATTTCTATGGACTGGAATCTAGAGAGTGCTAAAGTGATTCTTGTATTTTACTGACCTCTGCTGGCCGTTTTCTAACAAAGAAAGTTAAATAGGGGCAATAGCCACAAAAAATTTAAAAAAGAAAGACCCTCAGCAGAAAGCAATTTTGGTATTTTACTGACCTCTGCTGGTCGTTTTCTAACAAGAAAGTTAAATAGAGGCAGTTGCCAGAAAAATTAAAAAAAAGAAAGACCCTCAGCAGAAAGCAATTTTGGTATTTTACTGACCTCTGCTGGTCGTTTTCTATCAAGACAGTTAAATACAGGCAGTTGAACAAGTCCCTAAGCGGAAGCAGACAAGCCCTAGGGATGATCTCCAGAGCCCACAAAGTACATACACATATATGTATATACTAAAGTAAATACAAGAGGTCTCAAATGCTCGACCTAAAAAACAAACACACTTCAGAGAAATCTTGAAACGTTTTTGTTTCAGTAATTTACATTATCGTGGCCGCTCGTCACCACACTAAACAATATTTAGAAGTGAGTGAAATAACAATTTGTTTTTATGGGAAATGCACAAATGTTCTCATAAAATTATGCAAAACTGTACTTATTTTTCAGAATGTACCTTCAGTACATAGCTTAAATTCTGAACTCGGGGAGATATCTTGCGCACAAAATTCAAGCGAGATACCAGCAGGAGACTGGTTCAGACGCAAATATTTCTTTGTTGCGCTGTTACAGTTCCTGCAAAACATTTTCGACTCCAACCAATCAGTGCTTAATTTGAGCCGGTGGTTTCCGATTAGTGGTTAATTTAGAGAGGACCACAACAACAGGTATTTGTTAATTTAATATAAATGAAAAATGACTATTACCTGCCTCCAAAGCCATTCTTATAGCTTTGGGGGCCTGAAATAGCCCGAATTGTCACACTTGTAGGAGTGGAGATGGTTAGTAGTTGTGTTGTTACTATCATTGACAGCACAGCAGGGACAATGTGTGGTGCAAGCTGCAGTGGCCTCCTGACGAGAGCTGTGGCGCTTATGTTTTTTTTTTTACAAATTAAGCACTGCAACCAATCATCCGTGCGAGAAAATCACATGAAACAGCATGGCCATAAAACGGCAATAACATTTCATGACATTCACATACCACAAAGCAGGGACATTTCGCAAGATTTCTCCTGTGTTAATGAAAAATGCACTCAGGTCTAACAACATTTACTTTATAATGGTTCATCCGACGGTGCTGCAATATTTCCGTGCTCTCACACACTTGCTTATCCTTCTCTCATACACTCTTCCTTAATTTTGCTTCTCCCCCACCCTCTCCTCGATCCTCTCCTGCCACGCTCAATGATGTTCCCTTTTGCTTTCTTCTTATTCTCTCTTTCCAGTGTCTTGTTCTCGAGCACACGGTGTTCCTTTTCTCATGTAAACCTGCCTCTTTTTTGCCCCATTCCTATCTTTCCCTTTCCTCAACCTACTTGCAACATTCTCACCTTGTGGAGAAGTGTGGCTCAATGATTAGAGCGGCAGACCCTGATGCAGAGGTCTAGCCCGGGACCAGGGTTCAATTCCTTGCCTCAGTGGGTCTTGGGCTCAAAAATTCCACGGACCTGATAATTCTCGCCTCGGTGCCTATTCCAATCATGGAGTCCCACTCTGGGCAATAGCTGGCTTAATCTCCACAACGGCCCCCACAACGCTAAGGATGCCTGGCCTCCACCTTGGGGGTGCCCAGGAGTGGATGCCTCACAGGGAAAGCCAGGATGGGTTCCACAGCGGTATTCGTGCAAGCGCCTTGAGGCCCTTGTGGGTGAGTAGTGCGCTATACAAGTATCAAATTTACATTTACCTTGCAGCAAAGTCATAAAAACAGAAGTATCAACAGTTTTTCCTTCTTTCACACGGTTACTCCATTTAAATACAGGTCATTCTTTAGTTTTAGGTCCAAACCTTCTAAATGTGAACCCCAAACACATATATACTTAAAAGAAACAATACGTTTATTTTAGAATTTCATTTTTTTAATGCAGCAGCAAAAAAGTGGTGATCAGTAAAATAGCTATTTTGTGGAAAACAGTTGTATATGAAATATTGACTCTCAATTTTTTTTTAATCTAAAAAGATAATATTGTGCTTATATAAATTGTGAGTGAAGTTGTAAAGAAGTTAAATACAATGAATCAATCTAAAAAGATGAAAGGAGACCATACTTTTCTATTAAAAACTTGAATATCGAAAGACACACAGTACTTCACAGATCAGAACATGAGTCCTCTGGAGGGGAAACCCCCTGATCTAGGTAAAGCGGCAGAGCACTCTATGACCGCCTGCCATTCTAACCACAGAAGGTGAACACTACATCGCAGAGTCAAGAGGAGGGATAAGGGTCACGGCTAAGAAATAAGAAATGAGAAGGAGGGGAATCCCACTACAGAAATACTCTGATGTCTCTAAGGCAGATGGATCAAACCAAATTCAATTACTTAGAAAACAGCTTAAATTCACTGAGCCGAAATTCCTCCATCGCAACAAAAATAGCACATCAAGCGGCGGCACACCGAGAAGAGGCTCCGCGACCGTGGGTTATCTGAGCAGCACAAGCTTCTCTTCCATTGTTAGGTAAGAGTATATGAGTGATTGGGACGCAAGGGAAAGCCGAACACTGTTGAGTGTCAAGTGCCCCGAAAGGGATCTCTGCTACCCTGCCTTGGACTGTCAAATCCCTTTAAAGGTATCTCCACTAACAGGGAACCAGACAGGAGGCTATTTTAGATGACGCCTGACTGTCAAATCCCAGACATGAATCACTTCTACCCAGGAAAACAGGCTCTAGAAAGTTGTAGACCCAGCCTTGGACTGTCAGATCCCTATAAAGAGATCTCTGCTACTCACGGAAACAGATTCTAGACTGTTGTAGACCCAGGCTTGGACTGTTAGATCCCTATAGAGCGATCTCTACTAAGAAGGGAAACAGATTCTAGATTGTTGTAAACCCAGCCTTGGACTGTCAGATCCCAATAGAGCGATCTCTACTACCCACAGAAACAGATTCCAGATTATTGTAGACCCAGTCTTGGACTGTCGGAACACTATACAGCGATCTTTACTACCCAGGGAAACAGATTCTAGATTGCTGTAGACCCAGCCTTGGACTGTCAGAACCCTATACAGCGATCTCTCCTACCCAGGGAAACAGATTCTAGATTGTTGTAGACCCAGCCTTGGACTGTCAGATCCCTATGGAGCGATCTCTACTACCCACAGAAACAGATTCTAGATTGTTGTAGACCCAGCCTTGGACTGTCAGATCCCTATACAGTGAGCTCTGCTACCCAGGGAAACAGATTCTAGATTGTTGTAGACCCAGTGTGAGATTGTCAGATCCCTATAGAGTGATCTCTACTACCCACAGAAACAGATTCTAGATTGTTGTAGACCCAGTGTGGGACTGTCAGATCCCTAGAAAATGATCTATACTACCACGGGAAACAAGTGACGAGGCTGTTGTAGATAAATGGTGGCTCAGCCTTGGACCTTGCCACATGGAAAAGACCAACCAGCAGGCTTCGGAATGTTTTTCTCTTACCATTCCTATAGACTTTCTAGAGGACCTATTTTTATAATTACATATTTTTTCCTATTTTTAATCCTTACACACTTCAGCTTTCAGTAACACAAGGCGTGTTTAATCCCCTTCCTCTCAACTTTACATTTTCACTATCATTGGTGAACAAGTGCACTTCAAAATCTACTTCTGTCTCACCTGTCTTGGTTTCTTATGAGCAGCTTAAGAAAACAATCAAGAAAAACAGTAAAGAAAGGCAGAAGAGGAAGGGAGCACAGGAAGGCAGCATAAGAGGCAGCTCAAGAAGGTAGCACATGAAGCTCTAGCATAATGTAGCAGAAGAAAGTAGCACAGCATTGAAGTAAAGAAAGATCTCAGAAGAAGGCATCAAAGGAAGGCAGCACAGGAAGTCATGATAGGGAGCCACCAAAGCACAACGCCACAGCATGGAAAGGCAGCAGAGGAAGATAGCACAGGAAGGCAGCATAAGAGGCAGCTCAAGAAGGCAGCACATAAAGCTTTAGCATAATGTAGCAGAAAAAGGTAGCACAGCATTGAAGTAAAGAAAGATCTCAGAAGAAGGCATCAAAGGAAGGCCGCACAGGAAGTCATGATAGGGAGCCACCAAAGCACAACGCCACAGCATGGAAAGGCAGCAGAGGAAGATAGCACAGGAAGGGGGTATAAGAGGCAGCACAAGAAGTCTTGATAAGAAGCCACTAAAGCACAACACCACAGCATAGAAAGGCAGAAGAGGAAGGGAGCACAGGAAGGCAGCATTAGTGGCAGCTCAAGAAGGCAGCACATAAAGCTTTAGCATAATGTATCCTAAGAAAGTAGCACTTCATGGAAGTAAAGAAAGACCTCAGAAGACATCAAAGGAAGGCAGCACAGGAAGTCATGATAGGGAGCCACCAAAGCACAACACCACAGCATGGAAAGGCAGAAGAGGAAGGGAGCACAGGAAGGCAGCATTAGAGGCAGCTCAAGAAGGCAGCACATAAAGCTCTAGCATAATGTATCCTAAGAAAGTAGCACTTCATGGAAGTAAAGAAAGACCTCAGAAGACATCAAAGGAAAGCAGCACAGGAAGTCATGATAGGGAGCCACCAAAGCACAACACCACAGCATGGAAAGGCAGAAGAGGAAGGGAGCACAGGAAGGCAGCATTAGAGGTAGCTCAAGAAGGCAGCACATAAAGCTCTAGCATAATGTATCCTAAGAAAGTAGCACTTCATGGAAGTAAAGAAAGACCTCAGAAGACATCAAAGGAAGGCGCACAGGAAGTCATGGATAGGAAGCCACCGAAGCACAACACCACCGTATAGAAAGGCAGAAGAGGAAGGGAGCACAGGAAGGCAGCATAAGAGGCAGCTCAAGAAGGCAGCACATAAAGCTCTAGCATAATGTATCCTAAGAAAGTAGCACTTCATGGAAGTAAAGAAAGATCTCAGAAGAAGGCATCAAAGGAAGGCAGCACAGGAAGTCATGATAGGGAGCCACCAAAGCACAACACCACAGCATGGAAAGGCAGAAGAGGAAGGGAGCACAGGAAGGCAGCATAAGAGGCAGCTCAAGAAGGCAGCACATAAAGCTTTAGCATAATGTATCCTAAGAAAGTAGCACTTCATGGAAGTGAAGAAAGATCTCAGAAGACATCAAAGGAAGGCAGCACAGGAAGTCATGATAGGGAGCCACCAAAGCACAACACCACAGCATGGAAAGGCAGAAGAGGAAGGGAGCACAGGAAGGCAGCATTAGAGGCAGCTCAAGAAGGCAGCACATAAAGCTCTAGCATAATGTATCCTAAGAAAGTAGCACTTCATAGAAGTAAAGAAAGACCTCAGAAGACATCAAAGGAAGGCGCACAGGAAGTCATGGATAGGAAGCCACCGAAGCACAACACCACCGTATAGAAAGGCAGAAGAGGAAGGGAGCACAGGAAGGCAGCATAAGAGGCAGCTCAAGAAGGCAGCACATAAAGCTTTAGCATAATGTAGCAGAAAAAGGTAGCACAGCATTGAAGTAAAGAAAGATCTCAGAAGAAGGCATCAAAGGAAGGCCGCACAGGAAGTCATGATAGGGAGCCACCAAAGCACAACGCCACAGCATGGAAAGGCAGCAGAGGAAGATAGCACAGGAAGGGGGTATAAGAGGCAGCACAAGAAGTCTTGATAAGAAGCCACTAAAGCACAACACCACAGCATAGAAAGGCAGAAGAGGAAGGGAGCACAGGAAGGCAGCATTAGTGGCAGCTCAAGAAGGCAGCACATAAAGCTTTAGCATAATGTATCCTAAGAAAGTAGCACTTCATGGAAGTAAAGAAAGACCTCAGAAGACATCAAAGGAAGGCAGCACAGGAAGTCATGATAGGGAGCCACCAAAGCACAACACCACAGCATGGAAAGGCAGAAGAGGAAGGGAGCACAGGAAGGCAGCATTAGAGGCAGCTCAAGAAGGCAGCACATAAAGCTCTAGCATAATGTATCCTAAGAAAGTAGCACTTCATGGAAGTAAAGAAAGACCTCAGAAGACATCAAAGGAAAGCAGCACAGGAAGTCATGATAGGGAGCCACCAAAGCACAACACCACAGCATGGAAAGGCAGAAGAGGAAGGGAGCACAGGAAGGCAGCATTAGAGGTAGCTCAAGAAGGCAGCACATAAAGCTCTAGCATAATGTATCCTAAGAAAGTAGCACTTCATGGAAGTAAAGAAAGACCTCAGAAGACATCAAAGGAAGGCGCACAGGAAGTCATGGATAGGAAGCCACCGAAGCACAACACCACCGTATAGAAAGGCAGAAGAGGAAGGGAGCACAGGAAGGCAGCATAAGAGGCAGCTCAAGAAGGCAGCACATAAAGCTCTAGCATAATGTATCCTAAGAAAGTAGCACTTCATGGAAGTAAAGAAAGATCTCAGAAGAAGGCATCAAAGGAAGGCAGCACAGGAAGTCATGATAGGGAGCCACCAAAGCACAACACCACAGCATGGAAAGGCAGAAGAGGAAGGGAGCACAGGAAGGCAGCATAAGAGGCAGCTCAAGAAGGCAGCACATAAAGCTTTAGCATAATGTATCCTAAGAAAGTAGCACTTCATGGAAGTGAAGAAAGATCTCAGAAGACATCAAAGGAAGGCAGCACAGGAAGTCATGATAGGGAGCCACCAAAGCACAACACCACAGCATGGAAAGGCAGAAGAGGAAGGGAGCACAGGAAGGCAGCATTAGAGGCAGCTCAAGAAGGCAGCACATAAAGCTCTAGCATAATGTATCCTAAGAAAGTAGCACTTCATAGAAGTAAAGAAAGACCTCAGAAGACATCAAAGGAAGGCGCACAGGAAGTCATGGATAGGAAGCCACCGAAGCACAACACCACCGTATAGAAAGGCAGAAGAGGAAGGGAGCACAGGAAGGCAGCATAAGAGGCAGCTCAAGAAGGCAGCACATAAAGCTTTAGCATAATGTAGCAGAAGAAAGTAGCACAGCATTGAAGTAAAGAAAGATCTCAGAAGAAGGCATCAAAGGAAGGCAGCACAGGAAGTCATGATAGGGAGCCACCAAAGCACAACACCACAGCATGGAAAGGCAGAAGAGGAAGGGAGCACAGGAAGGCAGCATAAGAGGCAGCTCAAGAAGGCAGCACATAAAGCTTTAGCAGAATGTATCCTAAGAAAGTAGCACAGCATTGAAGTAAAGAAAGATCTCAGAAGAAGGCATCAACGGAAGGCAGCACAGGAAGTCATGGATAGGAAGCCACCAACGCACAACGCCACAGCATGGAAAGGCAGAAGAGGAAGGGAGCACAGGAAGGCAGCATAAGAGGCAGCTCAAGAAGGCAGCACATAAAGCTTTAGCATAATGTATCCTAAGAAAGTAGCACAGCGTGGAAGTAAATAAAGAACTCAGAGGACATCAAAGGAAGGCAGCACAGGAAGTCATGGATAGGAAGTCACGAAAGCACCCACCGCAGCATAGAAAGGCAGAAGAGGAAGGGAGCACAGGAAGGCAGCATAAGAGGCAGCTCAAGAAGGCAGCACATAAAGCTTTAGCATAATGTATCCTAAGAAAGTAGCACAGCGTGGAAGTAAATAAAGAACTCAGAGGACATCAAAGGAAGGCAGCACAGGAAGTCATGGATAGGAAGTCACGAAAGCACCCACCGCAGCATAGAAAGGCCGATCAAAAATAGATAATACTTAAAAAAAAAAAAGCGAGACAGAGAGCACAGTAAGAAATTGCATGTAAGGCAAAGCTGAGACTACCCAGAAAGCTACTCCATTTAGCAGATAGGAGTAGGAAACAACAAGACAAAAAAGATATGACATTTTACAACACTTAGAGACGTCTGCTCAGCGACAGACCCTAATGTCCAGAATAATAGGCCTATAAACACACAACAGCCAAACAATAAGGGAGGTGTTGCAGTATGAACAACTAAGGGCCGACTATAATTCCATCATAAAACTCGCACTGTTATTTCGCAAAGTGGACGCGCGCATCAGATGACCTTTTAAAAAATGCATAAAAGCATCTAACAGAAATGCCAAAGTAGGGAACACAACAGGGAAACGTACATGCATAATGACGAAGACAAAGAATTATTAAGGAAATCCCAGGCTGACCTGCAAATGTCTCTGCGGAGAAGAACTGAGACTCTTAAATTTGAACTAAAATGGCAGCATAAGCCAAGATGGCGGTATAAGGACAACACGGATTGCTACATGTGGATAAAACAGATTAATGTAGGTATTGCCAGAGAGAAGTGGAAAGCTTCACATCTTGTGCCTAGATGTCAATTGCTCTTTGCAGAAGACCATGCAGCATGGAGTATGTTGTCTCATCCACAATACACAATGTAGATATTACAACACCTCTCTAGGATAGTGCCCGGATGTCTCTCTTTTCTGTATACAGAGAGGCATAAAGTAATGAATACCTGAAGATGCAGTCTGAGGTGGGTGATTTGAAGCACCCAAAAAGAGTCCAGACAATTATTTTTGTGATATGTTATTTAAGTAGCACCTAATCTGACATTAGAATCACACTGCCGTGCTTTTCGTTAGCCAGAGGGGCGACTTTCCATTGCAGGGGCAACAGGACCAACAAATGTTTACAGAACAATTTATCTATGCTGGCAACACATTTACTAAACAAAATCATTATCATTTTGGACTCGAAACAAGCACAAAATATTTCTAATCATGCTCTGGCGATTGAATGAGGCTGATTCATACCATGGCATCCATGTGTCACAAAGTCCAGGTTGGACATATTTAACCCAGCAGAGTTCACATAGGGAAGGGTTAGTAGAGGGTGAGACACTTTGGGGAAAGGAATACATAGACAGAATAAGGCTGAGGAAGAGAAAGGACACCAGGGCAGTGAATGCAAGGAAACCTCTCATAAAAATGGCTGACAGTGCGTGTGCATTTCACCAAACCAGGAGTTACCATTTCCGACCCCTCCTGGGGCATACTCTTTACAACGGGGGACATAACATGGCAAATGTTGTCGACTTCTTGTCTTCTCTTTGACTAATACAACATAGTGGGCCAGCATCTAGGACTCAAAATAAACAACAGAGAACCTGCTCTTATCATATTGTCGAAACCATTAAATCCTTTCCACTATCACTATGTATAAACCATAGCTCACATCATCTCTGCCAATACCATACAGCCTGCGCTTCAAGAACAACCACAGGACAGGCGCCTCAATCACATTATATAAACCATAGATCACAGCATCTCTACCAAACCATGCAGCCCATTCTTTACGAACAGCCATAGAACACCTGAATACATCACAATATTTACACCACAGACCACAGCATCTCTAGCCAAACCATGCAGCCCTCCTTCAGTAACAACCATAGAACATGAGCCTCAATAAGACTATATAAACCACATATCACAGCATCTCTACCAAAACATACAACTCCTGCTTTAAGAGCAGCCATAGAACGCCTGCCCCTATCACAATATATAAACCACAGACCCCATGCAACATTAGCAAACCCATTGAGAATACGCTTTAAGCGCAACCATAGAACACCTGCTTTTATCCCAGTACATAAATCATAAATCACATACATCCGTAGCACAGCCATGAAATAAATGCCTCTTACAAAAGGTAAGGCCCACTCTGTGCACCTGATTCTAGCACAGACACGAGACGCTTTAATTTCGCAGTTTATTGAGTGTAGTGTACCTGCCACTGCCACAAACATGGCGCGAACGCCTCGAGCATAACACAATATACCAGAGACAGCTGTCGCCTTGTGCTGTGCTCAGTGGTCGAAGTGGGGAAAAAAAAGTAGGGGAACTGTGGGCGGAGACTCAGGGGGCGGGACTAACCCAAGGTTTGGATTAGTGGGCGGAGTCGGAGGTGTGGCTAGAAATAGCAAAACATACCAATTTTTGAACGTTTGGCATTTCACTGACCAGTTACAGTTTATAACGTTATTTAATTCAAAGAATCAATAAACATGTTAATTTGAGGTTTAATATATAAGTTGTTTATATTTAATTCATTTACAATGTGGGACATATTTCCAATCACAGAATATTCCAAATACGCTTATAAGTGGAATCATAAGCCATTTGTCTCCGAGCCATGCAGTTTCTTTCATCTGTACTTCTCCTCCCTGTTTCTAACCATTTCTGAACATAAAATTCAGGTTTAAATTCTATGACAGGTGGCCCCACGATATTTATGAACATTGTAGAAGACAGACGATTGATTGATATTCTGTTCCGCAGTGGTGTGAGCACATCATTCATTACACTAAAGCCCCGTTCACATTCAGCAGTTGAGGTACAAAAGGTGTTTATAATGTGCATTAATGGTTTCAGGCTTTCAGAGATGCAATTTTTATTTTGTTTGTACTCTCTGAAACCAAGGAGGTACTGCCTAGTATCAAATACATGCAACCCGATACAAAGGTTTTGTAATTCTCCCTCACCGTATAAGATGTCTACTGGATCTGGCCAATAAACTGGTTGTAGGAGTTTCATTCTATGTACTAACTCTTTGTATTCTATTTCATCATTGTTTGTGGTTGTGCCCCTCATCTCTCCCTAGCTCCACCCTCCCCCCCATGACCTCTTCCTCGGATTCCCTCACTGCCACCCTCCAACAGTGCCCCTCATCGCTCCATAGCCACTCCCACTACCTCCTCCTCGGATTCCCTCACTGCCACCCTCCAACAGTGCCCCTCATCTTTATGTAGCCCCTCTCTCATATGCATTTCATTTGTTGTGTAGCGCTACTCATATCAGTGTAGTGTGTGTCAGTACTTTACACCACGCACACATTATACAGAGACAACGAATCATACAAGTATGTAAATCAGCCTACAGGGAATGTCACATAAGCCAATGAGGATTACAAGGTGTATGAATCACATGTCATCCATACTGGTGGGCAGTTATTTTAAGAGGGTTTGGTCTGGAGAAGCACAAACTCAGGATTTAAAGAGTACTCCAGTGGTTAGGGGTTGGCTTTACTGATAAAAATGTATATCTGCCCAAAGATACTCATTTTAGCAACATTAGAATAATGAAAGACTGGGGAAGTTCCAACTATATCACAAAACAAAAAACGCGAAGTTCTAACTATATCATTCAGGTTTGCATACAGCTCTTTGATGACAGTTCATTGGTCACTGTCCTATGTTAGGATTGTAACTTCTGAACTGCAAGTAACACAAGGATCTCTGTGACAAAGGCAGTAACCCACTGAGCTTCCACATAAAATACAGTTCATCTGCACTTAGCTACTAACAGAGAAATGATTGCTCTCCAGCAGGATCATTAATACCCAGCGTTATCTGGGCATTTTTTTATTGTCCTATTGTTGTCCTGCATCAGCCATGATAATGATAAAAACGGATTAAATGAAGCACACACAAAGTACATGTCCTGCTGCGCCTGTGCAGAATTTAAAAAGAAAAACAGATAGTGACACATTCTCCTACCTACTCCATTAGTCAATCTTAGTGTCGCAGCCTGAAGGGATAAGCAGCTGCAGGGGTTGGGAAAGGTGAATCAAAATAAACAAACTTCTTTTCTCCTGCGCTGCATAGAAAAAGAATGTCCACGCAGCAGGACAGTAGGCAAAGGTAACCGCGGCCAAAGAAAGGATTTGTCGCCTTTTGCCATGCCCCTGTTGGAGATGAAGGGGTGAAAAAATAAACAAAGCCTCGTTAACATGTAAATGGTCTTTTAAAGACCTGTGAAGTACTCAGGTACGGCTGCGATAATCTCTGAAACTGTCTGTGTGTGAAGCACTTTGAGCCCCTTGGCGCCTGCCTTCAAGCCCTTACTAGAACCGGGCCTGAATTAGGGCAGTCCCGGGACGCTTTTTTTAAATCAAGAAGTAGGGGAACGGACTAGCATAATTTTTAAAAGTAGGGGCACGCCGTGCCCTTCCGTTCCCCCCCACTTCTAACACTGGCCTGTGCTCATGGGCTACATTTCTCGTCTGCGTTTTTATGACGCCTTTATGTGGTGGCGTCATGTGGCGTCTCTCTGGTGGCCACGAGGCAGAGAAACAAGCCACCGAAAGAGAGAGAGACATTAACCTTCAACCTTAGGAGGATGACCAATAAGGTGAAGTGACTGACTCACAAGAGAGGACGGAGAGAATATGGACCTGTTGGGCCTGGGAGCTGGTCTGGAAGGGATCCAGATGGCAAGAACAGAGACCATGTTTAAACTCTGACTCTAATTTCACCCTCACCCCCCCCCCCCCTCCCCACCCCCCCATCTAGAGAAAGCTACTTTATGTGCGAGGGTAACAATAAGCAAGACTTATCGCCCAGGTTTCAGCTAGTTTGTTGGGTGGTAGCATCTGCAGAGAAACATTGGTGGGGCTCCTTAAAGGGGAGGGTTGTTCCTGAGTCTGGGTACGAGGGTTATTTGAAATCTTAAGGGTGATGAAAGACCACACCCCTCTTCAGTTTTAAAGCTCCCTCTGTCTCAGCAACATCCTGTTCATGAATGTTGAAAAAACACCAAACATTCTAATTGTAATAAGGGGCCACTGTTTGCAGATGCTTACAGACCTCAGCTTCACAAACCTCTCACTCTCACAGACATATTGTGGTTTTAACACAATAAACAGGTCTTCCCTAAACCCCTCTTCTGAACAACATTAATACACATTTCCCTTCTTTTTCCTACAGAGAGCCAAACAGTAGTCCAGCCTTTAACATCCCATAAGCATTTTCATATTTTTAAAACAGCGTATTTTGGGGGCGTGGTCTCGCTGCTCATGGAGTGAGACGCACGCCGTTGTAGCTCCAGACTGCCGCTGCCGCTCTAAGCCTTTAAAGCGGTGCTGGGGACTCTTAGGGGACGCTGAGTGTGACATCTGGCCAGCGGCAACTTTTGGGAGCTTGGCGCTCACCTAGGACTGCTGGCTGTGGTGTGTGAGGCTTCGTCACGGTGGTCTCAGGCCCGGGCAGACGCAGCCGCCATCTTGGCTACCCTGGGCCTTGGGATCTCCTTGCCTGGCTGAAACCCGCTCCGCCTTCCTGCCGCTCCTCCTGGGTGCCCCGCTGGAGACCTTAGGGCCCGCGGCGGTGACTCAGTGGCTCGGACACCCGGTGCCACTCACAGAGGGGGCGGCCATCGGCGGCGGATCCCTGGACCGCCATTTTGAGCCTGCTTGGCGCGGTTCACGGGTGCGGACCGCAGAGCCCAGGTCGATCTGCTTGCTTGCCCTGGGGGGTGCCACATCCACGGCTGGGCCCCGGCAGCCCCTTGAGGTATCCTGCAGCATTGGACAGCAGGCGACAGCGGCCCTACAGCCACAGAGCCGGGTTCTGACCAGCGATATAGCGGCCACCATCTTGGACCTCTCTGGGCCCTGTAGAGCCTTCGCCCGGCGGGGGCCTGCCGCGTTCCACCGACGCCACACCAGGGGCCCTCTCTCCCCTGCTGGGGGCTGTGGCGGCGGCCCGGAGGTCCGGGACCCACCACACAGGCGCATTGAGGGTGCGCTGACCTGCCTAGATGGACTTCGCCAGCAGTTTGGGCTCCCTCACACGGTCAGGGGAGGCCTGCTGCCCGACCGACTTCTTGCACACCCTTGGAGACGCCGTTTGAGATCCCTGGCTGATACGCGCTGGCCCTTGCTGCCCGGACAATCCCTGAATGCGGTGCGCACCCCTGTGGCTGATGGTGATCGGGTGCTTGTGGACCCTGAGGAGCCCCTGAGGAGAGCTTGAGGTGGGTGCTTGCGGCCACCGTCTGGGCCCGGGACAACCTCTAAAGAAGTGCCTCTCTCAAGGTCGCCCCCCTGCACATTGGTGAGCTATACACACTCTGTGGGACACTGGCTTGGGGGCACAGCGAACCGGGTGTGCAGCACTAGCCCGTAGCGGACACACCGCCCCCAGCCGTGGCGCTGTCTATCGTCTTAGGACTGCCAGCGCAGCTCCGGGCACTGAGTCTTATGCCACTGGACGGACTTTCCCTCCGGCTTAATCCATGGGGGCCCTGAGACACCACCTCCTGAACCGGGGAGTGTGACGACACCTGCCGGACTGGTATAATTTGGGTCGGCAACAAGAGCGGTGGCTGGGCCCTGGGAGGACGGCCTCTCTTCTCACTCCTGCCCACCGGAAGGTGCGTGTAGTTCACTCCGGGGCGACCCTGTGGAGGGGCCCCTGCTTGCACCCCTTTCCAGGCCATGGGGACTAGTGGGACTGCGCTGTCCCGGCCGGTGACCTGGACCTCCTCGAGCAGCTGGTGGAGGTGTTGGGGGGCTCGAGACATTGGAGGACAATCCCCCTGCTATTCGCCACTCGCCTGGGGAGCGCCTTGCTGCCACCTACAGTGGTGCTCCCCACTACCTGCTCGGGAAGCCATCTGGCCCGTGGTGGCGTTCCTTGGCCTTGACCCCCTACCCGGCACGTAAGATACCGAGGGGTCATGACTCGATCAAAGGCAGGGAAGGACTCTGCAGCACCTCCGAAGGACAACCCCGTGACTGCACTGTGGAATAAGCCAGGCCCCGCTCCTGCTCTGGATATGGCATCATCGGCGGAAGGATCCTCTGATACTGTCACCCAATCCTTCATGGCCAATTTTAGGCAGCAACTCAAATCTGAAATTGGCTCCCTCCGGACAGAGGTACAATCCTGCGTCAGGGAGCTCAGGAGGGAAATTGTGGAACTTGGGGGAAGAGTGGATGACCTCGAAAAGACTGTTGACGCCCGCACGGAGGATCAGGAGCAACTATGGCAGTGTTTGGTCCCCTTGGAGGAACAGCACATCGAGCTCCAGATCAAACAGGAAGACTTAGAAAATCGGGGCCCCCGTAACAACCTGCGCCTAAGCTGGGTTCCTGTTGGGGCTGAGTGCTCGGACATCATGACCTTCGTAGCAGACCTGCTCCAAGAAATGAGAGGGGATGAAGATGCCTCCCCACTGGCCCTCAACCGCACCCACCGAGTGTCTGGCCGTCCTGGTCGCCCTGGCCTTTTCCCCGACATCCTGACCCAGGTCCACTTTTTTAAAGAAAAGGAGGCCATCCTCAAGGCAGCGCGCTACAAACTGGAGCTCACCTATAAGGGTGCTACCATCCAGCTGTTCCAGGATCTCGCCCCACCGCGTTGCGTCACCGCAGGGACTTCAAACCCATCACTGACAAGCTAAGGGAGATGGGAGTCCAGTATCAATAGGGCCATCCATTCGCACTCATCTTCCAATGGGAATCAAAGCGTCGGATGCTGCGGTCCTTACAAGAGGCTGCGCAACTGCTTCAACTCCCGGTTACTCCGCCATCTAGCCCCTCCAGACTGCCAACCCTGAACCGCGAACCCACAAAACCTCAATGGGCCAGAGTGCACCGATCTAGCCGCCCGTACCACGGAGGGGAACGTGCCTCCTCCCAAGCAAAACAAGACATCATCCAACACCTTTGTTCCTTAGATGGTGGGAGATCCCCCTTGGGCTCCCAGCCTTCCGAGAACTAACTTCTGGGCATCCCCCTGCGTCTCACGGATCTTCATCGACTTCACCGGCCTCCAGCGGTGGTGGGGGTCGATCCCCCACCTCCATAGCTTGCTCAACCCTCGCCTTGACTATATCCTGGCAGCGGCACTGGAGTGCGCTCCTCGAAGGCGATTCTGAAATTCTGAGACCCGCTTCCCCTCCTATTCCTTGGAGAGGGACATCTCTGGGATGGCCTGTGCTTCTGAGGGCAGATACCTCCTGCATGGTACCCCCCGATACCCCCTTCCATTCTGGGCATCTGCACCCACTAAATCAGCTGGGGTAGCTATCTTTTGTAGGGCAGGCATTAGCCAGGGAGACTCCAGAGTGACCCATAGTAAAGATGGCAGATTCCTCAAGCTGATGGTCAAGATCGGGCAGCAGGCTTTCACCCTTTGCAACATCTACGCTCCAAATCAAGCTCAAGACCTCTTTCTCAGGGACTTCCTGCAAGAACAGCTAACACATGATGACCCACACCTCATCCTGGGGTGACTTCAACCTGGTCTGCGACGCGGGCCTTGACCGTAGCAACGGCTCGTTTTATGGGACAGGGGCTATGTCCTCCGCCTTAAAGAGGCGTCTGACTGATCTTATCTTAACGGATATTTGGCGCTACCATTATCCGGCCGCTCGAGACTATTCTTAATACTCTCATGTTCATCGTTCTTATTCGCGCATTGACTATCTCTCTGTCTCACACTCCCTGATTAGCGACACTCTCTCTGCGTCTATGTCCGACATCTCTGTCTAAGACCACGCCCATGTGGAACTGCTCCTACAGGGTCACTCTTCTCGCTTACACCGCCCACCTCGGCGGCGCCTCCCCCCAACTTCTGCGGGACCCCGTAGATGTGGCACAAATTCGGGATGCTATCACCTTCTACTTTGCATCCAACGACCTCCCTCAGACCCCTTTTCCCATACTCTGGGACGCGTTTAAGGCCACGATTCATGGCTGTATTACGCCCATTGCCATAGCTCGGGAAGCCCGTCTTTTTGAAGATAACCTTTCGTGGGATGTAAAGGCACTTGAAAGACTGGACCAGGAATGCCCTCTGACTCTCCACAAGCGACGACCCGCCATGCTCAGAGGCCAACTAAGGGCGCATACAACCAACAAGGCTGAACACGCTCTCTTAGCCTTGAAACAACTGTACCTGGCCTGTCACCTCTGGACCCGGGCCGCTAAAGCGCACATCGCCAAACTTAAACTGGAGGATGACACATGGGCCACCACCGAAACCGCTAAATTAAAAGCTTTCCATGAATATTACTCATCCCTCTATACCAGGGAATCGCCCAGAACAGATACAGGCTGCATAAGGAGACTGTACCTGGTCTCCGATTAGCCGCTATCATGCGCAGCTCCTGGAAGATCTGCTTACCTTAGAGGAACTCACCGGCACCCTGAAGGACCTCCCTCTCAGTAAATCACCGGGCCCGTATGGCCTTCCGGTCTCATTCTATCGCGCTTTCCTCCCACAACTCAAGACCCACTTACTTCAGCTTTTTAACTCTTTCTCGGACACCGAGGGGCCCTCCACATCTATGCCATGGCGGAAATCACATTAATCCCCAAACCAGGGAAAGATCATACACTATGCTCCTCTTTTCGCCCCATTGCTCTCCTTAATACGGAGCTCAAACTCTATACCAAAATACTAGCTAAGCGACTCGATCCACACCTACCTGGGCTTATTGAGCCGGATCAGGTTGGCTTCATTCGTCATCGGCAAGGCGTGGACAATGGAGTATCGCACATTTAGTAGGGAAGGCCCAGCACTGGAGGGTACCTTCCTGCCTGTTGTCGCTTGATGCTGAGAAAGCATTTGACCGGGTGGACTGGGTATTTCTTCGGGCTATCCTGCACAAAATAGGGCTGGGTCCCCATATGATCGCTAGGATCATGGCTCCGTACCTTTCTCCACTGGCCCAGATACGGGTCAATGGCCAACTTACAGAACCCATCTCGATCCATAGAGGCACCCACCAGGGATGGCACCTCTCCCCCCTCTTATTTGCCCTGGTGGTCGAACCCCTTGCTATCATGATACGCCAGACCCCCGATATTCATGGCATCACACTTGGTGGGCTGGATCACAAAAATGCCTTGTTTGCGGATGATCTCCTTCTTACAATAACCCGCCCGCAAACCTCTTTGGTTGCTCTTCATAGAGTGCTCCAAACGTTTGATGAACTAGCGTCAGTCCTCAAAGTTAATCATGCTAAATCGTGGGCCCTAAATCTCACAATCCCAGAGGCGGAGCTCCCCATCCTCCAGTCTCTTGTCCCGTATCAATGGGCTGCCCATTCCTTTTAGTACTTAGGATTCAACTTGACTCCCCAACCTTGCCACATGATCACAAGTTAACTGGCAGGAGTGTAAAAAAGCCGTACTAGCAGATCTGAGAGCGTGGAAATCCTTCCCTATATCCTGGCTGGGGCGACTGAACACTATCAAAATGTCGATACTCCCAAAGATACTTTACTTATTTCAGACTCTTCCCATGCCCTTCCCACAACATCAGATCCAGAGCCTTCAGCCTAAGCTCACCACGTTCATCTGGGGTGGACATCGTCTGCGCTTCTCTAATAAGATTCTCCTGTCACCACGAGACAGAGGGGGGCTGGCTTGTCCTAATCTGCTAGAATACTACTGGGCTTCTCATCTCCATTTTATCTCTAAATGGATGGCGTGCGAAAGTGAGAAAGTCTGATTTCACATGGATAGGGCAGTAACCTGTCGACCCATTTGGGACCTTGCCTGGCTCCCACGGGAGGTCCGCTCTCGTAGAGCCTATATAGATATCCCCACAAAGACGGTGATTGATATCTGGGATAAGCTAGCATTGCATTGTCTAGAGATCTTACCACTTTTCCCTCCCCTCACACTCCTATCGCCCGCAACTCTCCTTTCCCTCCTGCCCTTCACTCACATTCTTTCTCGGACTGGTCAGATGAGGGCTGTTGAACGATTCGGGATCTCTTCTCCGGGGACTCCTTCAAATCTTTTGATCAATGTAAGCCGGACTTCCAGCTCTCGGAGGGGGCCAGGTTTCAATATATTTAACTCCGACAATGGGTCCAGACGTCATCCTCGGCTTGGGCGCCCACCCGCCCTTTTACCCCTTTTGAACGGTTGGTGCGCTCCTTTGACAACTCCAAGGATCTAATCTCTCGCAGATATCAAGTCCTCCAACATTCTCCGTGGGTCACCCCGCATACATATCAGTCCCGGTGGCAGTCGGACACATGCACTGACATCACAACCACACAGTGGGATCACTTGTGGCGTGATATCCCGAAGGTCTTCCATAGCATCTCCCAGCGGGAAACTGCGTACAGGGTCATAACCTACTGGTATTTTACTCCACATAGGTTACACAAAATGTTTCCTACCTCTTCACCTCTTTGCTGGCGTTGCTCAAGTGGCCCTTGAGACTTTCTCCACATTTGGTGGACACGCCCGCTCTTGACCATCTACTGGAAGGAGATCCTTAGCCATATCAGACTGGTAATCGCCAACCGCTGCCCGAAAACAAAACCCCAGTCATTTTGGGCCTCCGGCCAGTGAACGTGACTGCCATGACCCGCCGAGACTGGCATCTAAGCCTCCATATGCTTGGCACAGCCAAGCAGATCCTTGCTCTCTACTGGAAAAAAGCTGAAAAGCCTCCGGTCAATGTCTGGTTCACTCGCCTACTATGGCAATGGAGTTGCTTACGGCACGCCTGCAGCTTCGAGATACCCATTTCACCAAAATTTGGCAACTGTTGATTGATTACTTTTGCAAGCTGGAACATGCCCACCTCCAGCCCCTGAAGCTCCGGGCTTTACGCCTATTTGAGGATGATGTGACCCTACTAGATGCTGATAGCCTCTGGGGACCCACTAGCGGTACTGCTCAACCCCTCCCCTTGGTGGGGCTATCCCCGCAGGCCCCCGGGACTCCACCCTCTCCTCCAGCCCAGGCAGGTCTGATGGCCTTTTGAATGTCACCCGTGGCACGCACTGGCCACAGATATTCCAGCGCCCTAGCTTCGATAGCCCACGGGAAAACATTGACCATCACCCGCCTCACCTATTCACCTACCTTTCCTTTCTTCTCTTTCCACACTTCTTCTCCTTTCCCTCCTTTGAGTTCATTATTGCTCTTGTTGACTACACTGTTCTCAACTTGAATTGTAATCTCGATGAGCAGACTTGAAGCAAAAAGGCATTGCACAGGAGACTTCCTTGCTGGACTTCCTACTTGAGACGAGTTGGACCACATGCTGCTTATTGGTACGCACAGCTTGGTGAACAAGCGGTAGCAGGTACAACCTCATTAACACGGTAGTACCTAGGTACCTTAGCTCTACTGTATAAAATGCGTGTAATGTCGTCTTAGTTGAATCCGGTAGATGACGAGACTGAACGCTGTGCAATGGACCCTAATACACTGCGGGTGTGATGCACTGTAGTGCACTGGAGGAATGGAAGATAGTGCTGTCTGTATCTGCTCATGTGTGATTACTTTAAATGCCAATAAAAACATGTTTAACAAAACAGCGTATTTTCATTCTATCTGCAGTATAAGAAACATATAGTATTTAAAAAATACCTAACAGACAGCATGCAAGTATTAAGGCTTAACAAAGCATATCTTGGGGTTCTGATGGCATCTAAAAACCACCCAGCATTTGGCCTTGTGGTTTATTATGCCACCAGAACCCCTTCATGACATTATTAGACCATAATGCAGTTATTTGTTATGTATCTTCTGTTCATATATAAAAAGAGAGAGTGAGCACGAGAGAGGGAGTGAGAAAGTGGGAGTAAGAAAGACAGACAGAGCAAGACAGACAGAGAGAGAGAGGAGAAACAGAGAGAGCAATTAACGGAGCAAATAATATTCCATCGACTACCATGGACAGGAAGAACACAGAATATCTGATTGTGTAGCAGTGGGCAAATAATATGTGACTAAGCACTATGAGCAGAGAGGACAGATAATGACAAACTTAGTGTTAGTGGTGTGTAAAATGGTATTGTTTGCAAGATTTCACAAAACTTAAATGAATGGCCTAAAATGTGAGGTCTCACAAAGGCAAGCTCACACAACTAAGTCATACAACACACCAGCAGAAACTGATTCAAGCAGTTAAATATATTCTGATTGTGTGTAGTACAACATGTCAATTTTATATAACGAAAAGTTAGAAATGTTGAGAGTGTAAAGACTCCATGGCTTTGACCCTGCCAGTGCCTGGATACCCCCTGGGTTATCTGCGCCTTACAAATAATGTAAGACTTAACTTGACTTTACCACTGAATACCATGGACAGAGGGAACACAGAGTAGAACACTGGACCCTGCACCACCAAGAGAGCACATTCTGACTAAACAAACTTCATGACCTTAGGAAGCACAGAACAGTTGGCTGAGCACTGAGCAGACCACATAACACCGGACGAGTAAGCTCAGGCAGAGGGGTCTATAGAGAGACAGACCACAGAATACCAGACTAGACAGGATGGGCCGAGAGAGAGCACACGAGCCCCAGGTGAGGGGTGAGCACAAAATCTCCAGCGAAGACAGAGACAACCCAACATATCTGACTCCGCATCAGGGACACACCATAGACGAAAAGATTGAGCAGCAGGTAGAGAGAGCGCTAAGTATATGAGAGTGGACCCCATGGAGAGGCACGCGCACCATCGAACTGAGCATCATGGGTAGAGACGATATAGAACACACTGCTGAATAACAGGAGCAGGACAATGAATACCTGAGTCAGCACAAAGAGTGATGGAATCAGGCCAACAACTGACTGACTAGGAGGAGCGCAGGATATCTGGGTGAGCATTGGCAGAGGAAGCACTGAGTGCCTGGGGATGCATCATGGGCAGAAAGGGCAGAGAATACCCTACCAAAGGCCAAGACCAGGACCAAGGAGGCAGAATACCCTACTATATGCCATGTGCAGGCCGCGACATCCCTGAACCCGCATAAACACTGAGTGTATCACCCTAACGACTGACTGCATAGGACCAGCACACAATATCTGGGTGAGCATTGACAGAGGAAGCACTGAGTGCCTGGGGATGCATCATGGACCGAAAGAACAGAGAATACCCTACCAAAGGCCATGACCAGGACCAAGGAGACAGAATACCCTACGATATGCCATGTGCAGGCCGCGACACCCTTGAATCAGCATATACACTGAGTGTATCACCCTAACGACTGAGTACATAGGAATTGCACACGATAACTGTGTGCGCATTGACAGAGGAAGCACTGAGTGCCTGGGGATGCATCATGGGCCAAAAGAACAGAGAATACCCTACCAAAGGCCAAGACCAGGACCAAGGAGAGAGAACACCCTACTATATGCCATGTGCAGGCCGCGACATCCCTGAACCCGCATAAACACTGAGTGTATCACCCTAACGACTGACTGCATAGGAACAGCACACAATATCTGGGTGAGCATAGACAGAGGAAGCACTGAGTGCCTGGGGATGCATCATGGACCGAAAGAACAGAGAATACCCTACCAAAGGCCATGACCAGGACCAAGGAGACAGAATACCCTACGATATGCCATGTGCAGGCCGCGACATCCCTGAACCCGCATAAACACTGAGTGTATCACTCTAACGACTGACTACATAGGAACTGCACACGATAACTGTGTGCGCTTCGACAGAGAAAGCACTGAGTGCCTGGGGATGCATCATGGGCAGAAAGAACAGAGAATACCCTACCTAAGGCCATGACCAGGACCAAGGAGACAGAATACCCTACGATATGCCATGTGCAGGCCGCGACATCCCTGAACCCGCATAAACACTGAGTGTATCACCCTAACGACTGACTACATAGGAACAGCACACGATAATTGTGTGCGCATTGACAGAGGAAGCACTGAGTGCCTGGTGACGCATCATGGGCAGAAAGGGCAGATAATACCCTACTGAATGCCATGACCAGGGCAAAGAACAGAGAATACCCTAGTAAATGCCATGACCAGGACCAAGGAGACAGAATACCCTACTATAGGCCATGTGCAGGCCACAAAATCCCTGAACCAGCACAAATACTGAGTGTATCACCCTAACAACTGACTGCGTAGGAACTGGACATGATTTTTGGGTGAGCATCGACAGAGAAAGCACAAGGTGCCAAACGAAGCGTTCTGTACAGAGAGCAGATATTCCCTCACTGAATACAATGAACAGGGCACTGAATACCTGAATCAGCACAAAGACTGACTGAATCAGGCCAACAATTGACTGAGTGGAAACTGCACAGGACATCTGGGCGAGCATCATTGACAGAGAAAGCACTACGCTGCATATTTACGAGGGCCTGGCATCATCTTTGCACCACGCAACTTGGTACATGTAAGACGCAAAGGCCCAAGTCATATTTATGAAGCCACGAAAAGTGCCTTTGTGTGGCTTTGAATGGCTTCACAAAGATGGAGTACTGCAACGCAGCACAAATTATTGCATTGCATTACGCTGCACATGGTAGCCGTTCAATAGGCATTGCGGTGGGTGTTCTTACGCAACTCACATGTTTTTTGATGCATTCCCAGATTACCATGGACTTGTAAACCTGGAAATGCGTTAATATCTTACGCCTCCCCCATGAAATGTAACGAGGAAAAATATCTTTATTTGTCCTCGTTTTTTCCTTTTTCTGTGTGCTGTATTCTGTACACACAGAAAGAGGAAAGCGCCTCTCTGGATTGTTGTTGTGCAGGAAGGTGTCCCTTCCTGCACAAAAACAATCCTGGCTGCAACACAGGCACCATGGTGCAAGGGTGCCTGCGGTGGCGCTAGGCTGCGAAACGGCGCCAGCGCATTGGGAAATGACAGGAATGCACCAAATTGTATAACTGTGGTGTATTCTTGCCCTTTTCCTGTGGTGCCGGGCAGCGCAGCAAGGTAACTTACTGCCCTGTGTCATCATTCCCATAAATGTGCCCTTGAGTGCCTAGCGACGCACCATGGACAGAGAGAACAGAGAACATCTGGTTGGACGCCATTAATGGGCAGAAATAGAGCACAGAATATTTGACAGCACATCGCGGATTACTGTCTAAGCACCATGTATATGAAAAAACACAAAATATTAAAGCGAGCACGTTGGACAGACAGAGAGTGCGTATAATATACAATTAAGCTGCATGAACAGAGAACAGACTTCCAGACTGAGCGCAAACAACAGAGAAAGCATAAAATGACTCAGCACTATGAAGTGAGCATAGACTAGCGCCATGGACAGAGAGCATATCATGTCTGACAGAGGACAATGAGCAGACAGATCACAAAAGATGTGCTGAACGCTGCTGGCAGAGCAAAGAGTCTCAAATAAAAAGCAAAAGTCAACAGTCTTCACACAGACCATCATCTAAGAATTATAGACACTGACCACAAAGCACTGAGGAGATGAAAGGAACTGAGCCCAATTAACAGTGCAAGAGGCTAATGGCTGCAGCCTCCGAGCCAGAATGCATGCTTAGATAGATGTAGGCAGTTTTGTCACTGGAGACATGTAAGGCTTTTGTGCCTCAGCAGACAATGCATCACGTGACGTATCTGTTTAGGTAACTAGTCACAATATCGAAAAAAATACATCGACTGGACAGAATATCGAGTTTTTAATATAGAATGGACAGAATATCGAATTGCAAAAATATAGTGGTGCAGAATATCGAAATTCAGGTAAGAAATATCTATTTTCATAATATCGAAGTTAGTAATATCGACAGTCATAATATAGTTGTTAAAAATATCAAATTTTTTTATACTGTTTTAAGTGTTAGTATAGGTGTCAAAAATATGTATTATTTTTGTAATGTGTGTTTGAATTTTTTTAAAGTAATGAATTTTATGTTATTTAATTTTTGCGTAATTTAATTCCGTAGCGGGTTGTGGGTTTATAGGGGAATAGGGTGGGAAGTAATTTAATTATGGTAAATTAAATATTAATTTTTAGGAATTATTAATTATTTTTAATTTAATTTTGCGTTTTAGTTCTGTAGCAGGTTGTGGGTTTATAGGGGAATAGGGTGGGAAGTAATATAAATTGTGATTAAGTAATTATTTCATTTTATTTATTGGTATTGATAATTAATTTATTGGTAATTAATTATTAATTGGTAATTATTTTTTATTAATTGGTAATTCATTTTTATTAATCGATTAATTGATAATTATATTAATTGTATTAATTTATTATTTGGAGCGGGTTGTGGGTTTATAGGTATAGTACTTATTGAAATTATTTTTGTGTATTGATAATTAATTTACTGTTAATTAATTGGTAATATTTGTTTTATTACTTATTAATTTGTGGTATTGAAAATTAAGTTGTTATTAATAGGTATTACATTTTTTATAATGAATATTTATTGGTATTTATAATTAATTAATTATTAAATAATTCTTAATTGGTAATTCATTTTTAATATTTTTTTTAATGGTATTGATCATTAATGTATATATATTCAATTATTAAATCATTACTTTCCCTACTGTTGCACTCACTGGAGTGGGAATAGTAATTTTTACACCTACACTATCCAACGCTTTCCCTACTGTTGCACTCTCTGGAGCGGGAATAGTAATTTTTACTCTCCCGCTATCCAACACTTTCTCTACTGTTACATTTGGTGGAAGAGGGAGATCTTCTGGTACAGTCTTTCTGTCTGGAGGAAATACACCCCCACTGGCCCACTGATGCATCACACACAGACAGTAAGCAAGGTCCCTTTATTCCCTCGTCAGGGGCAGGTCAGCATTGACAGACAGCAAGCAGAATGACATTGTAGGGCTACATCAATAGGACGTGTATTTTCACATTGAAGATATGAACATGCTATGTGTTAGCAGGGTTAGTTCAAGAAGGGGTCGGGTCATATAAAATTGGAGGGAGGGGAGGATGGACCAGTAACATAGAAACAGACAATAACGTGCCACCCTACTTGTTTCGGAAGAACATCGAATGCAAATGAGATTAGCTACAATGAAGTTGGTCGTCAAATATGAGAATTATAAGGATACTTGTTCAATCACCTAAGACCACACTCTATCCACTGGGGATGGTTTTGTTCCTTTCCACACTTATGATGGATTTGAGATTCTTGTTTTTTCTGCAAACAATATCATTTCTGTTAACATGAACTAAAACCAAAAAGCCTCGTTAACACAAATGTTTATATTTGAAGCATTTTTCTGATTTTTTGTTCTTGGAACACCTGATACATTTAATTCTTCTACGACTGGTGATGTTGAAAAAAACTAAAGAGGTGCATTTTATGTTTTTTTGAGGAAATTGATCTCAAACAGTATTTGTGCTACAGGTACATAACCACACTTTTAACATCACAACTGTTTCTGCCATTCTACACTAAGATCAAAAATGGCAATATATTGCTCGATTATTTTTATTCACCAAAATGAGCAATTCTGAAATGTCTGAAGCCTACACCTTTTCGGTGGCTTTCATCCTTCCTTCCAGGTAGAAACTCAGTGTTGTGGATTCTACAGAGCTGGACCCAAATGGCTGACCTATTTCTTTTAGGGGTGTCTTCTCCTGTTAATCCACATGACAAGGTTCACCACTAGGAACACTTAAATCATGTTTGTATCATGTTCAAATATTCCTATTGGGTGGAGAGGCCTGAATGGCCAACTTCAGACCTGATGGGAACCAGGCTCAAGTTTTGGTGGCAAGTGTCAACTCCTGTGATTCTGGGCAAATCATTGAATCTCCCCGTTTCTACAATTCAGCGCCTTGAGACCCTCACGGGTGTTTCGTTTATATTCAATGCAGTTTCATAATTCATGTATGCAACCAGGAAATGTATCATTATTTTATAATCGAATATGGAAGTTGTTTTATAGTAGTTTGGAGTGTTCTGGAACTTTGAATATGCTTGCTAAGTTTTATGGCTCAAGTAAGCCTAGAAGCCAGAATGCTCAGGGGTGTACTTCACACATTTCCTAGAAGCGTGACCTCGCTTTTCAATCTGCCATTTGGAAGTGTGATTTTGGGAGAATAAGGATCCTAGTATTGTGTGTATTAGTGATATCTTCTCCTCAAAGGCAAGCAACACTTCCTCTTGGAGAAGATCATCTCATCTTCTCATTAGATATATTTTTGCTGAGAGTAACATGTTTCTGTCATGTGATTAAGGTCTACTGACTTGTATTGAGAAAAAGCATGCATATACTGGTCTAACATTCTCTGTGTTTAGTGCTATGCTCCAACTTAAATGTTTCTGGAAAGAGCACTGGTCATTTGGAATGCCAATTGTCTTTAATTCCTTTGCAATTAAACAATATTTAATTTAATGCTCTTCTGTATTGAACACTATTTGGACTTTTGGCTTACCAAGGTGTTGTGTTTTATTTTTAATCCCACTTAAAAGAAAATCAGAACCAATGGTCTACGAAATGTTTTCTGAATCCAAATTCAGATTTTTCCTGCACTGAGTTATTGAGCTATGTGGTGGATTACAACTGAGAGAGCTTGCCAATCAGGGTGACTTGCTAATCCAAGAATGGTTAGCATCTCAGATAGTGTGTAAATCTAGCAGCTACACATTCTAGATCTAGTCAACATCGGTTTACAAGGGATTCTGCTTCTCTCTGGGGTGTATGATACAAACAACAATATCTTCTGTTAACGTCCAGAGCATCGTTGATTGGTAAAGGAGGATTTCAACTCTTCCACTGTCTCGGTGGCAAACTGGGCTGTTCCATTTCCAATTTCACCACTTGTGTTTCTGTGTTGTGAAATTGTGCTGCAGATGCCTGAAAGGACACATTAGGCCTCACGGATGTTCAGTCTACTGGCAGAGACATTTAAGGCATTTGCGAAGTGGGCTCTGTCCCAGGGCCCCAGACTTTCAGAGGGCTGGCCCCTGATAGATCTACACATTCCTGCCCTGATGATATTGAATGATATTTAAAATAGATTTTTTTTTAAACCATTTCCTTTAATTTATTTTTTATACCAGTAATGTGTGGGACTCTGTTACATACATTTTGCACAAAAATGTTGTGTTTGTTTTTCAATGCCGCGCAACATTCATAAAAAAAAGTTCCATTGAAATTAAAACAAGACCTCACATATGAGAAATGGCAGTGGATTACAGAGATTATTTGCAATAATATTAGTGAGCTGCTGCTATATTACAAGATTGAAATCACACAACACAATCCCTGAATATTAGACAGAAGCACATTTAGAATTTGGACCAGTCTGCCTGTGTAGGCTCAGAGACCTGGCCAAAGAGGGCATGATAAAGCTGAAATTGAATCATAAATTCAAAGCTGCTCTGAACAGGGGCCCTTGAAATATATTTTTCTCAGGGCCCCAAAATCCTTAAGATGTCCCTATCTACTGATAGATATCAAAAGTGTGTATCTCGAGGATATTGTGAGTCTCTGATAAAGTATGAAATCGACCGAAGACTGGAAAACCAGCTAAAATAAAATCCCTAAAAGTAGAGCATCCTTTTTTTCTACTTCTCGATTACCAGTGGCTAGTTCAACTTTAGACTTTTAAATCAACACTGAATGGAAACTCTTGTAGGGGGCTGGTTCAGAGGAAATCCCATTTGGTTTGTACTCCAGTCTAATTGGAAGATGTATTCTAATAGTTGATATTTCTGAGCTCTTTGAAATATAGTCTATCTTCTGAAAATCACAGCCCGTAAGGTTGATCAACTTTGACCCCTTATTTGAATTATTCATTCACCTCACTGACTCCTTTTGGAAAGAATGCCCATAGATTCTGGTTAAGCTTGTAAAATTCAAGCTATTGTCTACCTAGAACGGCCAACACGGCAGAAGCAGGAGCGATGACGCTGATCTTGTTCAGCGTGCGCTCCACGGCTTAGGAACTATCTCCTGACTGAAATCTGACTGATGTCTGAAAATTTGCTTCTCAGGAGGAAATGAAAAACGTCCATGAAAGTATCCCTCATTATCCGACATAAATGTAAGCTTAACCCCTTGAGTGCCCATGACGAGATAGTCTCGTCATGGGCCGCGGTTGCGCTGTGCCCATGACGAGACTATCTCGTCATGAACCCCGCCCGCTAATTCAACGCCCGGCACAGGGCGGGGAAAGGGCGGGGCACACAAGGGGTTAAAGTCTGTGCTTTAAAAGAACGTTAAATGTCAATATAAATACATGAATAAATACACCTATCATTTGGACAGGGATTGTAAATAATCTACAGCCTACCCACAGACCACATCAAGCATTATCAAAACCATGAGACCAATTCTTGCTCCAACAAAGAGTCTGTGTAATCTGAAGATGAGCGAGTGGGGCCACTTTCTCCCATGAGCCACCTCTATCACCTGCACAGCCACAATTCCTGTTGCCCTTAATTGAGGGATGAGTCTGTGGATTACCAGAGGACTGACTGGGTGGGTTGATGTTACTGCCCAGACAACTGGACTGAGGTTATGAGAGCCAACACTTGCATCTTCCTGATACCCTCACCATGTCAAAGCCAGTCTTGTGGCTCTGGATATGGGAATGGCCATCTTGCGTTGCTGTACGCTGCACACCTATGCCGATTCCTGCACAAGTGCTTAGTACCCTGGAGCGAGAGCATTACGTTTTCCTTCAATACTTTGGGACCTATTTATGAAGAAGTGGTGCAGCGCAGGCAGGTCAATGCAATACGGCGCATTCCTGTCCTTTCCACTGTGCTGGCGTACAATGAGCTGTCTAGCACCAATACAAGCACTCTTGCACCATGGTGGCAAGGTGCTTGCATTGTACGCAGGATTGTTTTTGAGCAGGAAGGCACACCTTCCTGCGCAAAAAGAATCCTGAGAGGCTTTTCCATTCTGCAGCACATTTAGAAAGAGGAAAAAACAAGGAGAAATACAAGATATTTCTCCTATTTATGCCTCTCCGGGGGAGGCATATCTTTTTGGCACATTCCCAGGTTTACCTGTTCTTGTAAACCTGGGAGTGCATCAAAATCCATGGATGTTGTGTGGGAACACCCACGCAACACCCACAGAAACACCTCCCTGGTGCAGAGTAATGCAACCCAGCAATTTAGCTGTGCTACATTACGCAAGATGTATGAAGCCACACAGGGTTACGCACGGTGGCCTTACGTAGCTTCATAAATCTCATTTTTCACTTGCGTCACTCTTGCACTACGCTGCGAGGTGCAAGAGGGCTGCAACATGGCTCATAAATAAGTCCCTTAGTTTTAAGTTGGACCAGAAGCCATCAAATGTACTCATTTTTCTGTCTCGTTGAGGTCACCTCCCATCAATTAACAACTCATCTGTTACCACACAATGAACTTATGCAGCTTCAGAAAATATTTATTCTTTAAGTAGCTGTTTCACTGACCCACTATTGTCCATCTGGGTTCACATAGAGCTCAGCACATGGCGGAAACAACAAAACATCAGATGGATACTGAGTACTGGCCATGGCCGTGTGCACGGGGTCTTGACTCCGCCTCCTCTTAGACATGATTTAATCGGTCACTGTGTGAAGGCTTATCCTTGCTTCGGGTGACCTCATAACTCTTGAAGCGCAAAGAGGCAGTTGCATCCACAAAGTACGCTATATAAATAATCTAAAAGTCTCACTGCTCTTCCCCTGTGGCTCCTACCATGCACCCTGGGGCATCCTGGGGCATCCTTCTGATCTTGCCCCACAACACTTCAATTATAATCGGGGTTAAGTGTGGCCGGAAAGCTAAGCCTCTAGCTTCTGTGTTGAATGAATGACTGACTGAATAACAAATTGCATAGTGTTCTCCTGCCATAGGACTTTGTGTTTCAGCGCTAATCATGGGCGACAGTAGACGAAGCGAGAAGCTAAATGTCAGAGGAGAATAGAAGCGGTTAAAACATTTTGAAACAAAGAAGATAATTTTAATTCGAACATAAAGCCTAAGACAAGGAATTCCAGGCTCTGGAAGTCAGGTCTGAAAGGAATATTCTACCAACTCAGTGTTGTTATTCTAGGACCATACAGATTCAAATATGAATACCATCAAATGCTTAGTGCTTAATATGGGATTAATATGGGCTTGTGGGGGCCATTGGCACTCATCTTTGGTGACCGGCACTTATGCCAGTGAAGGAATGAATGCCAAGAGGACCGAGATGTAGGTCCATTCATTGACCCCATGTTTGGTCCAGACGGCTATGTTCTGGACTACTTGGAATCTGGACTCCTGTTTAATTCGGACACATGTTTATTATGGACCTCTTAAGCACATGGGCATCCAGTCCCGGGTACTGAATACAGTCCAATCAAAGAATTGCCGCTTGATTGGTTCTCATTGGATAATTGTATGGTTCTAGTAGTCCTAGGTTGGTCATTTTTCACAGGTGCTCTCATGGTCCAGAGAACGTATTTTGAAACCAAGTCAAGATATCACTCCTTCATTTCCACAAGGAGTTCTTGAACCAATGTGATGATCACTTGCTCGTGCAAGATCCAGATCAGAAGCACAGCCTGGTCTAGCAGGTCATATGGTCCTGCAATAGCACTTTGGTCAATTAATACAGATCTATGAAGCGGAGGGTGAACTCCCTAGGCAAGGAGATAGCTTGGTGGTTGGATATCCTGAGCATCGCGCTTCTTGTAGGCAGACGGGAATCAGTGTGGATCAACTTGTGACAGTAGAGTCAGGCTTCTAAAATCTATCAAGATCTTTTGGGACATAGAAGAATGCCCTAAGAAATAAAGAAAAACTAAGGCATTCATCAGGGTGGCGTCACTTCCTCCAGTACCACTGTAGTTCCAGAGACATGTTTCCATAGAAAGCAAATACACTAAGACCAGGCAAAGTTTTTCAGTTTTTTTTTTTTAATTAAAGCTGTTTTTTGCCAATTTCTTCCCAAAGGTGGTTACAGTTTTTGCAAATTTTTTACCCGAGCGAGACAATTTGTGCAGCAAATGTCACACAGGATCTGTAAAACTGAAGTGTGCTGCAACCGAGAGACATCTGCTCAAACAGGACACCCACCCGCATCTTCTGTGACTTTTGTATGCAAGGCACATCCTTTCATACAATTTTTATGCAGATGATCTGCAAAACTTCACATAAAACTCGAAGATTAAAGATATTCTGCCATGAAAACAATCACAAGTTCACCCAACACTAATATAAGCCGTATCACCCGATGAAGGTCATGGTGCCTGAAACTAGCACGAGGGAAGGCTCATGAAACAGAATGAATTCTGTGGTCGTTGTGAAGCTCATTGCAGCATCTAAGAAACTCCCCCCAGTCTCGTTTACAAGCAATCAGCGCACAGCAGATCCTTATTCCAGCACACTGCACACTGTACAGGCCCCAAAAGCACAGCAATGGATAGAGTGAAGGACACGGGTCACAGAGAGAGAAAATGCCCCCCTCCTTTAGTGCTGTGCTCTCTCTCACATAAGTCGAGGGAAAATTGACTCTCCGGATTTTTCATCGATCACCTGTATTTTGTTGCTGGTGTTGTATTTTTGCTGGTGTGTATCCTTATTAAGTCACTAATGTAGGAAGCCCAATACCGGTCGGTAACGGCCGATTTTCGGTAAATATACCGTTACCGACTGGTATTTAGGCTTTTGGTATGTAGGGGGATCATTTCATGATTCGGTAATTTACCGAATCGGTAAAATTACCGAATCGGTAATTTTACCGATTCGGTAAATACCAAATCATGAAATGAGATGTAGGGGGAGTGTGTGGGTGTTGTGTGGATTCGTTATTTACCACCAACTAAAAGTTGGTGGTAAATGACGAATAGGTGTGAAAAAGCATTTTTGTGCACTTTGCTGTGTGCAATGTGGCATATGTGCGCCACATGTGCACACATGGACGAATCAGGGGTGCAACAGGGTGTCAATGTGACACCCTGCCACCCATGTTGATGCCTCCCCCATTACCGAATCGGTATTTACCGATTCGGTAATGGCAACTGGCTTCCCATTCATTCCTATGGGCCTCCAGGCCCATAGGAATGAATAGGAAGCCAGTTGCCATTACCGAATCGGTAAATACCGATTCTAAAATACCGACACTTACCGATTCGGTATTTTTCTACCTACATTACATTTACCGATTCATAAATACCGAATCGGTAAAATTCGGTATTTAAGAATCGGTAAATGCAATTTACCTACATATGGCCCTAACTGAGGATTAAAGAGTTGAATACGCAGTCTCTTTTCAATGCATTAAGATGGGGGCTCTGTAGGTTACAGAGAACGGGTTCTGGTTGTACTGACTTGGGACAACCCGGGGTGCCTGGTATTTCTGCCTCTCAAAAGACACCAATCCCCCGCCAATTGACCGGAGCTGGAATGGGCAGACTGTTGAAGGTCGCCATAGTACAAACAGCCCCCTCTATGGGATTGCCTATACACTGCTGTACCCTGGTTAGGAATCCTTCAACATGTGATCCACATTGCATCGCTCAAAACCACTGAGGTTGATAAGGTGCAATCATGAAACTAGGATCCATTTTAGAACGCTGCCTACTTCATAGTCCTTTGAGTGGGTCAGCCTCACTTTTACAGGAAAAGTGCTTCATTCCAGGTCACCCCACTCGGGCACTGCACTTTAGTAATTTGTGATTTGGTGGATCAAGGCAAAGAGGAATAAAATCATAATTAATCGGAAAATTCCATTTAGTGATGTTTAGTAATTCATTTACTGCTTCAAAATCCCATATTCGAAGAGGGATTCTTAAAAGTCAGAATCGCTTATACTCGATCGAACCAGCCAACACGTGTTTCGCCCCCTTCTGGCATGCAAGCCTGGGGCTTTTTCAAGGCGTACGGCATCGGTACGGCAAGAGTAGTCACGGCATGTGTAACATTCAAAGTGGCTGTAAATCGTGTCAGGATTTCTGTACATGCTGCCTTGTCGGGTACGTTGTGTCTGCGGTCAGCTTTGGTTCCTGTGCTAGAGCGGTCCTCTTTCCAGTCAAGCAGTAGGACTAATTATGGTATTGCCTATATACTGCTGTATTCTGGTTAGCAATCCTTCAACATGTGACCCATATTGCACTGCTCAAAATCACTGAGGTTGTTAAGGTGCAATCATGGAAACTAGGATCCATTTTATAATGCTGCCTCCTTCATAGCCCTTTTAGTGGGTCAGCCTCACTTTTGTAGGAAAAGCGCTTCGTTCCAGGTCACCCCACTCGGGCGCTGCACTGTAGTAATTTGTGCCTTCAAAGTCATTCTTCTCTACCTCTGGCAGAGTTTGGGGGGCTGCTGCTTCTCCGTCCTGGCCTTCACCCTCTGACTCTCTTCGGCACCTCTTGAAAACTATCCAAGATCTTCTCTTGTTTCATAAAGTGCCAAGAAATCTTCTTAGGTATCTGAGTGCTTTATAAAAGATTCATAACATAACATAAACTAAGAGCACACCTATTTGTGTAATGGTAGAAGGGGCTGCCCACACTTTAGTTCTTATGTTTTTTTTTTCTTTCCCTATCATAACCCTTGACCCATTTACCCCAGCGGTGGCGCTTCTTCGTCAGGCAATGCCTGCAACACGCAATCACCTTATTGTCTTTAGAAGCATTCTCACAAATGCCTACACAAAAAAATTGTATAAAAACCTTACAGGTAGGCAATGAACCCAGCTCCACAAAGAGAGTATATGGTACGCAGTACCATAAGTTAAAAAAAAGGGAAAAAATAAACCAAGAAAAAAACCTATAGTTTGTACCTTTGTTTAAGGGCACTGTACAGCCTACCTCCCAGAATACAAAGAGAGTACACCGCCTGTGCTGAGCACCAGAGAGAGCGTAAACACTTATCGATAAAGTGAGCCACAATGCGGTCTACCCCTTGGAATATAAAGAGAGTAGACAGCCTGTGCCCAGCTCCATACAAAGAGCATATATCCATTGATGGAGAGAGGCACTATACAGTCTACCTCCCAGAATATGAAGAGAGTACACAGCTACACCCATCTCCACAGAAAGAGAATACATTCAGCATTAGAGTGAGACACTATACGACCTACTCTCTACAATATAAACACACACAGCCTGTGGGCTGCTCTCTGAAGAGAGAGCATACATCCATCGTTAGGGTAAGGCACTATGCAGACCACCTCTCTGAATATGAAGGGCAAACACAGCATCGTCCAGCTCCATGGATAGATTATACATCCATCGATAGAGTGAGGCACTATACAGCCTACCTCCCCGAATACAAAGAGAGTACAAAGCCTATACACAGCCCTACAGAGAGCGTAAACGCTCATCGTTAGAGTGAGGCACTATGCAGCTCACCTCCCAGAATATGAAGAGAATAGGCAGTGTGTGCCCAGCTCCATACAAAAGTACACATCTATTGATAGAGTGAGCCACCATACAGTCCACCACCCAGAATATGATAAGAGTAGACAGCCTGTGCACAGCTCCCTGGAGAAGGTGTACCCCGATTGATAGAGCGAGGCACTACACAGCATTCCACCCAGAATTTGAAGAGAGAACAGAGCCTTGCCTAGCTCCATGGAGTGAGTTCACCCCGAGAGTGATGCCCTCTACAGCCTACCTCCCAGAATATGATGAAAGAACACAGTCTGTGCTCAACTCAATGGAGACAGCATTCAGTCTTTCTCTGACAACACAGAAACCCCACACTACATGGAGATAATAGGCAGCCTGGACCCTGGACTATGGAGAGAGTATACAGCCTGCTCCCCAAAACAAGGAGAACGTATACGTCTATCCTCAGCTCAAATATTGACTGGAACAGGACACAGTCTTACCCAGTATCATAAAGAAAGTATTCAGCCAGAGCCCAGCTCCATTAAGATAACCCTCTGCTTAGCCGCAGTGCCATGGATTGGTTCTACAACCTGACCAGGGCATCAAAAGAGAGTTTAATACCTGACCCTAGCCCCAAATAGCAACTATATATCCCAACCCCAGCATATCGCAAGAAGCCTACAACCTGGCCACAGCACCAGGACGTGACTGTGAACATTAAATCTCACCACAGCAATATGATGAGAATATAAGTAAGTAATATTTTTTCTAAAGCGCGTGAATGCCGGGGCATCTTAGCGCTAGTGTACTGCCACCAATCAGGCAGAAAGAAATTAGGCTTACTTAACATTGGAAACAAAGAGCCAAGTCTTCAAGGATTTCCTGAAACACCCCCTGTTTGTTTAAGACCTCAACGAAAAAGGCATGGAATTCCAAAGCTTGCACGCCAAGTAGATGAAGCTTCTGCCACCCCAAAAGGCCTTCTTTACCTTAAGAAGGACCCCCGGCCTAGCAGTAAATGATCTTAAAACACGCTGAGGACATGCCATACGAAAGCATTTTGAAAATCGAAAGGTCCAGATCCATGCAATGCCTTGTGCACTATACACAAGAGCTTGAATTTAACCTATCATAGACAGGTAGCCAGTGGAGGGCCATAATGCTGTTAGATACAGAGCTGAATTTTGGGATTTTTAGAAGCAAATGGGCAGCTGCATTGTGCAGAGACTGTAGCTTTGATCGGAGACGTTTATGTATTCCCAAATATAGAACATTGAAATAATCTATCTTTGACCGAACCCAGGCAACAAGTACTCTTTTTTGCATCACTAATGGGATGAATGGAAAGACCCTCTTAAGTATCTTCAAAAGATAGAAATCCGAAGATGTAATGTGATCGATTTGTTCTGAGAAACAACGTTTGTCGTCGAACATGACCTCAAGGTTTTTTGCTTTTCAAGCTGGAGATGGAAGTGGACCTGAATCAACAGGACACCAGGAATCATTCTAAAAAGAGATGTCATTTCCAAGGAGTAACACCTCTGTTTTCTCTGTATTTAAATTGAGACAGTAGTTATCCTGCATCCAGCTAGTGATGTGTGCCAGACAGTTGTTAAATTATTATGCAGTGAGAACTCAACACAGAGTAGGGTATAAAGCTACCACCAGCTGGAAGAGAGAACAGAGCCTTACCACAGCCCCAGGGGGACAATGAACAGCCTGACCTCAAGGAAACAGAGAGCGTATGCGGTCGGACCACAGTAATAATGGGAGACTGAACAGTCTGAGCCAGGACCAAGGAGAGAATATAGCCTTATGGTAGCACTAGGGAACATATACAACCTGACCTCACACCTTGGGGACTATACATCCATACAACCTGATCCCAGCACTAGGGAAAGTAGACATCCTGACCCCAGCACATACAATAAAGTCCACAATTTGTGTAAGTGTCCAATAAAGAGAACAGAGAACTAATAAACATATTGAATGTATTCAGCTGTGAAGGTGATCTCTGCCCACCAAACATAGTCAAAGATTGTAAATTTAATAAATATCCCGACTTAAGCATGCCTCTTCGCTATTGGAGGAATTCCTGCTTTGTTAAATCCTCTATGGGTTACCTCATTATTAAAACATCTTCCTTGGACCCTCCAATGCAGTAATTTCAAGTCAACATCAAGCATTGTGTCCTTACTACAGGTTTTGAAAGAATGGCCACTTTTCAAGAGCGTGAGTTCCTAGAGTCGTGCCAGATGTTTGGAAACTGCTGGTGTGCCTATAGTTATCAAAGGTGGATTGCGACGGATATGTTCCATGTTCAACACTCCATTCATGATACCTAGACAATCACCTCCATGTGATATCAATGCTTTTAGTCTTGACAGAGAAACTAATGGGATATGAAACAACTTCAACCAGATCATTTTGATGATTAATACTCAATGCAATATCACTCCTGACTCTAACTCCAGAATTATACACTGATGAGGATATGGGCAGAACTGGACCAACATACTGTGTGACCAGTAAGACCTTGAGAAAGTCCTGAGGGTAACTGCCAGAGTAAAACATGGGTTGGCTGCAAGTTTTACGGTTAAATAAAATGATTTTTGCTTGCAAAATCTTTCTGGATTAAGTCGCGATTCATTGACGCCAGTGTATGCAAGCGATGCCAGTCAATGCAAGCAATGTGGTTTGATGCCATGGACTCTGGCTGCATTTAATGCCGTTGACCACCCATTTAGGAAACAAGACTAAGGTTATGGTGGTACTGGATGACGCTTTGGAATACATTAAATCAATCCCAAAAATGGAAGTGACGAAAGGTAAATGGAATATTCACATCTCAGACCAGGCCGAACTTATGAATGGTGTACCATAGAGTTCTGGTCTGTCTCTGTTTACACCTGGCAGTTACATTCATCCACTTGGCAACCTTCATCTCAGTCTTGACACATGATTTTAGAACTTAGTTAATGATACACAGATTATTTTCCAAATCTACATCAATTTTTATGGCGCTCAATCGCACACCAAACAAATCTTTGCAGAGTCCGAATGTTACTGTTGTCTTCTGCTAGCACAATGACTAGGCCCAGATAGGTCTACCACAGTGGATGAAGTCAGATCCTTGGCCAAGAATTTAATTTGTAAAAAAAATGCTAAGTAATGCCTGTTTTATCATCTACTTTTAAGATCAATTTCATGCGTCATATTGATCCTTATTTGGCCAAGGAACAGAGAGCTACAATAACCAAAACTGTCATAGGATCCAGAATAGACTGTTGCAGTATCTTAATTATAGGGACCACCAACAACCAGCTCCATAAACTCCAAGTCCTGCACAATACGACAGTCGTAGCAGTCACAAACACATCTCATCATGATCATACAGCCCATGCCATGGATAGACTGCACTGCCCACCAATAACAACAAGAAACACATTGAAATCCCAGACGGTAACAGAGACGGTGCTGTATGGCGAGAAAACAGAATATCTCAAAGTAAGGTTGAGATGTAATTATTCCACAAGAACCATTAGCTCCAGTGGTAGCTGGCTCCTAGACATGGCTAGAATAAATTGAACAGCAGCAGCGGGAAGATCATTTGTGCTTCATGTTCCTAAAATATTGAATGACCCCCCTATAATCTTAAAAACCCTCAACAATAGCTATTAACATTCTGTTGAACACTGACGCGTGCCTGTTCAGCTCTTTTCTACACCAGGGCCAAGACATTTTTGGCATCATACAAGGGTGTGATGATGATGTCGATGTTATAATCTGACCGCAGAACTAGGATGAGAGCAAACAGCCTAGCCCCAGCATCATGTGGAGAAAATACATCCTAACCCCAGCATCATGTGAAGAAAATACAGCCTAACCCCAGCAAAACAAGAGAGAAAATATAGCCTAACCCCAGCATCATGTGCAGAAAATACAGCCTAATCCCAGCATCATGTGAAGAAAATACAGCCTAACCCCAGCAAAACAAGAGAGAAAATACAGCCTACCCCCAGCATCATGTGGAGAAAATACATCCTAACCCCAGCATCATGTGAAGAAAATACAGCCTACCCCCAGCAAAACAAGAGAGAAAATATAGCCTAACCCCAGCATCATGTGAAGAAAATACAGCCTAATCCCAGCATCATGTGAAGAAAATACAGCCTAATCCCAGCATCATGTGAAGAAAATACAGCCTAACCCCAGCATCATGTGAAGAAAATACAGCCTAACCCCAGCAAAACAAGAGAGAAAATACAGCCTACCCCCAGCATCATGTGGAGAAAATACAACCTACCCTTAGCAAAACAAGAGAAAAAATGCAGCCTAACCCCAGCATCATGTGGAGAAAATACAGCCTAACCCCAGCAGAACAAGAGAGAAAATACAGCCTAACCCCAGTATCATGTGGAGAAAATACAGCCTACCCTTAGCAAAACAAGAGAGAAAATACAGCCTAACCCCAGTATCATGTGGAGAAAATACAGCCTACCCTTAGCAAAACGAGAGAGAAAAATGCACCCTAACCCCAGAATCATTTGGAGAAAATACAGCCTAACCCCAGCAAAACAAGAGAGAAAATGCAGCCTAATCCCAGCAAAACAAGAGAGAAAATACAGCCAAACCCCAGCAAAACAAGACAGAAAATACAGCCTAACTCCAGCAAAACAAGAGAAAAAATACAGTCTAACTGAGCATCATGTGGAGTAAATACAGCCTAACCCCAGCATTATGTGGAGTACATACAGCCTAACCCCAGCATCATGTGGAGAAAGTACAGCCTATCCTTAGAAAAACAAGAGAGAAAATGCAGCCTGACCCAGCAAAACAAGAGAGAAAATACAGCCAAACCCCAGCAAAACAAGACAGAAAATACAGCCTAACTCAAGCAAAACAAGAGAAAAAATACAGTCTAACTGAGCATCATGTGGAGTAAATACAGCCTAACCCCAGCATTATGTGGAGTAAATACAGCCTAACCCCAGCATCATGTGGAGAAAATACTGCCTAACCCCAGCAAAACAAGAGAAAAGGTAAAACCTAACCTCGGCGTCATGTAGAGAAAATACACCCTATCCTTAGCAAAACAAGAGAGAAAATGCAGCCTAACCCAAGCATCATGTTGCGTAAATACATCCTAACCCCAGCATCATGTGGAGTAAATACAGCCTAACCCAGCAAAACATGAGAGAAAATATAGCCTAACCCCAGCAAAACAAGAGAGAAAATACAGCCTAACTCCAGCAAAACAAGAGACAAAATACAGACGAACCCAGCATCATGTGGAGTAAATACAGCCTAACCCCATCTTCATGTGGAGTAAATACATCCTAACCCCAGCATTATGTGGAGTAAATACAGCCTAACCCCAGCATCATGTGGAGTAAATACTGCCTAACCCCAGCAAAACAAGAGAGAAGGTAGAGCCTAACCCCAGCGTCATGTGGAGAAAATACAGCCTAACCCCAGCAGAACAAGGGAGAAAATAAAGTCCAGTTCCAGTACCATAGAGAGAACGTACAGTCTACCTCAGCACCACAGAGATAAAATACAGCGTAACTATAGCGCCATGGAGATTAAATAAATCTAATCCCAGCAACACAGAGAGAAAATGCAGTTTAACTGCAGCACCATGGACAGAAAATACAGCCTAACCCAAGCAACACACAAGAGAAAATAAAGCCTAGTTCTAGCGCCACAGATAGCCTAACCCCGACAGCAAGAGATCAAGGGGCACATGCATCAAGGTAATCTTTTGCGATTACAAAATAGCTAGTTTTAAGTATTTGCTATCTGGTAATCGCAAATGCCTATGCATGAGGGATTCGCAAATAATCTTGGAATCCTTCACATTCCCTAATAGCGATTCGCAAATTGCGAAACGCTATTAGGCAATGCATTCCCATTCATTCCTATGGGGCACATGCATCAATGTAGGCTTTTGCGATGCCTTAAATGCGATTATTAAGGAATCGCAATTAAGGTATTGCAAAAGCCTATGCATGTAGGAATCGCTATAAAATTAGCGATTCCCAAACATTCCTAAAATACGACTCGCAAATTGCGAGTCGCAATTAAGGAATGCCTTCCCATTCATTCCTATGGGACTACAGGCCCATAGGAATGAATAGGAGATTTCATGCGCAATTTGCGAGTACCAGTAGGTACTCGCACATTGTTCATGCAATTTCAAGGGTGCGAGGGTGTCAAAAGGACACCCTGTTGCACCCCTCAAATTGAACTGTACACACATGCCCCAAGGGCATGTGAGTGTGTAACCTACACCTTTGAAAAATACACTTTAGTGCGTTTTTCAAAGTTTTTGCAAATTACCATCAAGTTCAAATTGATGGTAATTTGCGCCCCCTATTAGCAAAATCGCTATTTGCAATTTCATCATGCATTGCATTTAAGGAATCACAATTTGCGATTCCTTAAATGCAATCGCAATTTAAGAACTCGCAATAAATTGCAATTTCTTAAATTGCGAGAGCGTTTCAGTTTCATGCATCGCAGAGGCTCTTTTTGTGGGCGCAAACGGCCGATTTTTGCGAATCGCACCATTTGCGCTCGCAGAAAAGGTTGATGCATGTGCCTGTATGTGCCTACAGCCCCATAGGAATGAATGGGAATGCATTCGCAATTTGCGATTACCAAATTGGTAATCGCAATTGGCGAATGCAAATCCAAGGGGGCATGGGGGGGCCTAAGGCCCCCCCGAGGCACCCCCCAAAAAGGTTAGTATGCACATGTGTAGCACACACATGCCCTAACATAGCGCATTGAAAAATGCATTTTTGTGCATTTTTCAATGCATGCACAAATTACCATCAACTTGAAGATGATGGCAATTAGAGTTTCCTAAATGCAAAGTCGCATTTAGGAACTTCTACATGCATCTCAAATAGGGAATTGCAAAAAATTGAAATTACCTATCCTGCGAATGCAAAAAGGTACATGCATCGGAAAAGGCATTTTTCCATTCGCAAACGGGCCAATTCTGCGAATCAGCCCGTTTGCGACTGGTAAAATGCTTGATGCATGTGCCCCCTAATACAGTTTAACTTCAGCACCATGGACAGAAAAAGCAGCATAATTGTAGCAACATAGAGATAAAATACAGAGAACTGCAGCGTCATGGAAAGAAAATACAGCTTACCCCCAGCAACACAGAGAGAAAATGCAGCCTAAATGCAGCAGAATTGAGAGAAAATACAGCACAAGCCAAGCAAAAACGAGATAAAATGTAGTTTAATCCCAGCAGCACAGAGACAAAATATGCCATAAAAGCAGCACAACGGAACGAAAATACAGTCTAACCCCAAAAACACAAAGAGAAGGTACACCCTAACCCCAACAACACTAGGACAAAATACAACCTAACCCCAACAAACCAAAGAGAAAATAGAGCCTAACTGCAGAATCATACCAGCTGACCTCCAGCACTGTGGATGGTATACAGACTGACCCCAACTGAAGAGAGGGAGTATACATCCAGACCCCAGCACTAAGAAGAGTATAGATCCTCATCCCTGGCACCATGGACAGAGTGTAAGACTGACCCCAACAACAATCTGACCACCAGCATGGACAAAATATAAATTCTGACACTGGCGCAATGGAAGCAAAGTATACTGCTTGACCCCAGCTCTGTGGAGGGAGTATACACCCTGCACATCAGCACCATGGAGAAGGTATACATCCTACATCCCCAGCACCAGGGAGAGAGTATACACCTGGGCCTCCACTACCATGGGCAGGGTATACAGCCTGACCCCCACAGCACTAAGGAGAGTAGACAATATGAATCCAGGACAATCCAGCACCAATATATTCCAACCACCGCCCCCATGACAAGCCTCACCTTAGCATTATGAAGACTCTATACTGTCCCGCTACCAGCTCCACACAGAGTACGCAGGAAGAGTACGCGGCCTGATGACCAGACCATGAAGGGAGTATGCAGATGAGCTAAGGCATGATGAGAGATTGCACAGCATGGTCCTAGCATCACGGATAAAGCATAACGCCTACCCTCAGCCATGTTGGTGAGATAATAGACCATACCCATGGACACTGGATTTATGCGATTTTGCGGCCATGGCATTTTCCGCATAGTTATGGATTTCACAGATAATCCTTTGTCTGCTGCTTAATTTGCAGATTTTAACAAAAAATATATTTCTAGCTCGAACAGTTCAAAAGTGACTAAAACCGCAGTGACACGTGTTGCCGCCCTTTGCAAAGAATGACTGGCCACCTTTCACTTACCTATTGCCGCATTTTGCTGTTAGACTGGTACTAATGAGGTGAAACCTTTTCCAAGATAGTGTTAATGTGTAAAAATGATAAAGTAATGAATTAATACCATCACAAAATGTGCTGCATTATGCCGCATAATCTGCTTTTTCTTGCTGCAAAGGTTAGTCAATCCTGCCACATAATTTGGTCTGCCCCTGCTGCCGAATTCCAGTGGCTCTGACCATACCCAAGGACAATGGGCAGACCATCGTGGGTGAAACAAGTCGATAAAAACCCAATGAAAGGACATGAGTTTTGACGGAAGACAGTAGATTGGATCCAATGTGAGCCCCTGTGACAAGAAGCAGACAGGCGAGGAATCCCCTTTAGGAATCAAAGGCCTTTAAAAGAAACACATGAGGCAACTGAAATGCCTGGATATCTCTTTGTGATGCCCCAGAAGTCCCTAATTACTAAACCACCTGATCTAATAGGGAGACCGTCTCGCACCCTATAAGACATAGATGCTTCTATCTCCACTGTTGCCATTTTCACAGGGTTTGCAGGGAATTTCAAATTTTCGCGTTTGTACCCGCAATCTCTGATATAAATATGTCTATATTCTGCCACTGACAGTCCACCTCCTCACTAAGAAAGCATAACCCATCTTACATTCCAACCTATATTTTACAAAAGAAGTAGGCACACCTGTGTGTGGCATTCTCAAGCCCTCTTTGATTCGTGTGTGTCGCATGGCGGTTACAAAAGTTTATATTTTGTCCCTCTCCAAAAAGCCAAATATGCAAACCTGTAGGTTGACCCCCTACCAAACTTTCAAATCATCTCTAGGTCTTGTGGAAGCTTCTTTCAACTTCAGGGACACAGGGACTGCAAATGTTGGGACAATGACAGTTTTTCTGTCTGTCTGGTCCAACATATTTGAGATTGGTCTCTTAAAATATTGGACAACATCTTGGTGCAAGTGGACTGAGGCATGTATCTATATTTAATGTGATGGTCCGGTCTGTCGCTCTTGAGGTGGTGGGTCACCAGACACTGCTTGCAGTCTTCCCACTACCATTAAGGCATAAGGCCTAGCAGAGGACTCTATCACCTATGTCCAATCAACAACAAAAAAGGACGCGAAAGCCACTGCAGACTGGAACACTGGAGTTTTCATCTATAGAGTGCTGAGTCGGATCCACATGATCTCGACTTGTCTAATGTTTCTCTTTGACACCTTTAATCAAAAGCTGTGGGATAAACTTCCAATTACGTACTGATGGCACCTATCAGAACTGACCTCATTAGTGATAGCAGCAAGCGTGTGCAACCAGCACGCAAGCTTTAACGGGTAAAATTATAAGATAGAGACATAATGACTACAAAAATAAAGTCTCAAAAGGTAGGAAGGAAAACAATTCAGACCATGGAAAGAAAATGCTTAGCAATAAAATATCTCCTTGCTTCTAACCACACCATCAACTTGTTGGCCTCACCATGCAAGCATCTGCCACAATACAAAGCGGTAGTAGTGGCTCGCACGATCGCACTACGTATGCACAGATAAATGTATGTGGGTTAACAAGAAAAGTTCATCATCCGTAAAAGGAATGGTGCATATTGGATATCAGACACTCTACTACCAATGGTGTCAGAAAATGGCAAAGGGTCGAAGGGACCGCTGCTCATAACATAGATATAAGCGATATCACAGCACTCAGTAAGTAAGCCAATAGTTCGATTTTAGTCCAATAAATCAGGATCACGGTAAATTCAATCCAAGTCTTGTTTATTGCGTGTAACTTGAAATCTTCCGTCACAAAGTAGAATCAAGAGATACAGCCTATACGTATTATTCGTCACCTGCATTCGGGACACCATAGACACAGGCTGCTATACACGGGCACGAGGACGTTATCAGATCTCCGACACATTACCAGGAGCTTATCATATCTCCGGCACACTTTACATGCTTCCAATTCCCCTTCTGTCTGCTCCATTTTAGTTTTGACCGCCTTGGACCGCTTTTGGCCATCTACGTTTTAGGATTTACACCCATCTGGAGTTTATGAGATTACTCACAGATTAAGATATCAATGGGTGCTCCTAGCCACTAACCCCAGGGCACCCAGGTTACATGGTTTTCAGTCAGAAGACACCATTATCCTAGTCAGTATCTTGGAAACACAATTGGGGCGTTGATTCCAACAGACTTTTGATAGCGTTACATATACATTCTTTTCCACAGTAAAAGCCTTGAAAAAGTCACGCGGGTGACGAAACATGTGTTGGCTGTATATTTTGATGTTACTTTGTGACTGAAGATTTCAAGTTACACGCTATAAACAAGACTTGGATTGAATTTACTGTGATTCTGACCTACTGGACTGACATCAAACTACTGGCTTACTTACAGAGTGCTGTGATATCGCTTATATCTGTGCGGGTATCTGCTATTCCATTACATGGGAAGTGATCTGTCTGAATAAGGAAATGGTTGACAGGTGAAGGTATCTGTACACAAATATTTCCGTATGATCTTCGTTTTCGCAGTTTATGCGTCAACTCTATTTTTGAAGCCAACCATTTTCACAATGGACCCACATTATTGTACATTCACCAAAGCTTGTTTCTCGTTGTTACATAGAACAGAGAGGTAATCATGTTCAGATAAGACAAGGGTGGATCAAAGATGGACATTATGTGTTCCTCCTGCCATTTCATGGAAGCCATTAATGCTTGTCTACGGTGCAGAGTGGGGGCACTTCTTATCATGCCAAGTTATCCTTGGTACATAGAGTGGGGAAGGTGAGCACATCTTCCTTTGCCAACACCATGAGCTCTGCGGGGCTCCCCATTCGTTCCCAATGTGACTGAAGCCGCGATAAAACGGCATCTTGGCTATTCTAATGCCCTCTGCAGCGGGCTCCCTTAAAATGACGTCATCGGCGTGAACAAACTGCACGACGGGAGACCGCGTTTGTCGCGTGGCCTCAGAAATGCAGCCACACCTCACACAGGTGGAAAAGATTGGCATGGCTGTCAGCCGCGGACTTTGTGTTGGGCTAGAAAGCTATCTATGTATCCTCCTAGCTGGATCCCACCGGAAACTCCGACTAGTCTCCTGCAAGAGGAATGTCCAATGCCCTAAAACAAGCTGTGTTCGAAACGTGGCGGGATATTAAATATGGGCAGGGGTCAGGTCGCCCACCTCTTAAAATGCCGTAGCGGTTGAACCTGTAGCTATCTAGAAGAAGAGAGCTCCGGCAATCCAGATCTAGCGCACAGAGGGCATTATGTTGGCACTGTACATATGTAGTGCCTAGGCTAGTCCTAGAGTTAGCCAATGGGCAGCACTCATTACTGGTACTGGAGGAGCTTGAGGGGGGGTTGTATAGGTACCCATGCACCCACCCTCTATGTACCCAGAGAATGCCTTACCCTGCAAATACATAGTTGGTTGGTCGATTCGATGGTAGCACATCACCGGCTCCTCGTGTACAGTGCAGCAGTCCAACAGGTGCCAAGAAGCATGCTTCTCTGGCACCAAGGCTGGTCCAGGCACATTCGACTAGTACCACAGAGACCCCTGGCACCACCGCTGGAACGGCCACATATGTATTACAGGCACACTCGGTTTCCAACACAGGAGCTACAGGCGCACTTGCCTATCAATACAGGCGCATTCACCGGCTGGCAGAGCAGTAGGTACAGCCGCACTTGCCTACCACTACAGGTGCCTGTTCCGTCTGGCAGAGCGGAGGGCACACTTGCCTACCAATGCAGGTGCCACTACAGGAGCTACAGGCACACTCGCCTACCACTACAAGTGCCTGTACCGTCTGGCAGAGTAGAGGGCACTAAACGAGGAACAGGCACATTTTCCTACCAATGTGGGCTCCTATAGAGGTTGGCAGAGCAGGGGGCACAGGTGCCTCTACAGGAGCTACAGGCACATTTGACTACCACTACGGGCGCCTGGATCGGCTGGCAGGGAAGGGGGCGCAGGTGCCACTACAAGAGCTACAAGCACCGTTGCCTACCAATGCGGACGCCTGTAGCGGCTGGCAGAGCAGGGGGCACGGGTGCCAATACAGGAGTTACAGGCACACTTGCCTACCACAACGGGCGCCTGGGGCGACAGGCAGAGCAGGGGGCACACGTGCCTCTACAAGAGCTACACGCACACTTGTCTACCAATGCGGACGCCTGTGCAGGCACACCGGCAAGGCAGTCGCCCCGCTGCAGCCAGGAGCTTCTCTGAGCTCGACATCCTTCTAAAACACTTGTGTGAATTAAGAGACCAAAAACAGCAGCCTGGTATCAAAGCTAGCGCCTCGCTGCAGTTGACAAATCCCCCATGAATAGCGCCGCTGTGCTTTTGGGGTGCCTGTACAGTGTGCAGTGCTGTCCTGATATGCAGCCGCCTGAGGCAGCCGGTGGCCGTGGGGAGGTGGGGGGGGGGGGGGTTCATGCGCCGGCAGTCGCTGCACCTGAGGAACCTCCGCCGCAGCACACACATTTAGGCTGCGCCTCGGTCCTCTCGGCAGGGGCTGCACCGCCCAGGACACGCGGAGGCGCTTTTATCAGGTATAATGCGGTATGCCGCCTTTGCTGGCGCGCAGTCCCCCCTCCCCAGAAACTTTCACACACCGGTTTTTGGAGGGAGCGGAGCCGGTACGGGCAAGACAGGTCTCCTCGGAATTGTGCATTGCCGCAGATCAGAGCAGCTCTGCAGAATGTGATGTCAATTGTGGATTTACGATGTAATCACGGGCAGAAGGGGGGGGGGGGGCTATGGAAGAGGGGGGCTGGCAGGGGGTTGGAGAAGAGGTTTTTTACCATTCAATAGGAAAACTGGGGGAAATGATAGCCGCGTCCATATCCCAATAAACACCGGTTGCGCCCCCCTCACATCACCTGCAGATTGGGGTACCTGCTTCCAGGCGCTGACCCCCCGCCCTGTCTCATCTCTGCAGGGGGGGGGGTACCACCCTCTTTCTCCGCTGGCCCTCATCGCCGGAAACTGGCATCTTCCACCCACCCCCTCGACGTCCCCATGTCCGAATTCCATCACTTACCCTGGTTTGGCCCCCCCTCGCCGTCCTCGCAGTCCGCCACGCTGTTCAGCATCCTTCCCAGCGACCACCCCCAGCTATTTTAGGGGGGCTCCGAAGGGTCCTCGCCTCTCTCCCCCCTCAGAGCACTCGGGGAGGACGCTGGACCGGCTGCCTTTTCCCTTTTCGCGGGGACCAGAGGCTTTCTGCTGCAACAAGCCTTCTTGCGCCGTCTCCCCCTCTCCACTCTCCCCCCCGCCAGCCCCCCCCCCCCGTCAGTAGGAGGAGGCTTCACTGCAGACACACAGCCTCACTCACGGCGGCCCCGACAGCCTCGCAGCCCAGCCGGGGAGCATCCGGGGCATTAAGGACCGGGGGGGGCAAATGTTCTTGGGGGCTGAGGTATTCTGGGAGACGAGGGAGGGATTGGGGGTCTCAAGTGATGGAGTGCTCCAAGGAATGTATTGGCAAACCTATGCACCCCGTAGATTCCTCTCTTCGGTGGGGGCTTGGTAAAAAAGGGTTTTCTAAGGTAGCGTTTAAATGATGAAAACGCGCCCCCCCCCCCGCCCCCCCAAGCAGATGCCTTCACGGAGTGTGTGGCTCGACTGTTAATTTCTTGCGCAGCCTAATTTAACGAGGGAGGAGTTTTCCTAATAAAATCTGGCCGGGGCATGGATGCTGGTAGGGGCCTGCCGTGGGCATTAACTCGTTCCAACCACCTCTCTCGCATAGGTTCCCTAATACCAGACCTCGGGTCACGCCACACTCATGAGTGATGGGCGGTTGGGCACCCTTCTATGGCGCAGCTTCACCGACCCTCTTCCAGCATTAACAGACCGGGCATCTAATAGAGGCTTGCACAGCGCCTGGAGGACGAGCGCACAGGTGAGCAGAACATTGAGGAGGTGAAGGAGACCCCGGGGCGGGCAGTGCGAGAGTGGCATAGAACAGTGTCAGCTCAGGATGCCAGGCTTGTATGTCGACAGGAGCCTGTTTGTCCAGCCAGCCACGGCACCCCGGGAGCTATGGGCACAGGTTGCTCCGATTTAAGCGACTGGACAGGTGTATCTGAAGTAATGATTTGCAGGGAGAGGATGTGGCCTAATGGCCAGAGCGGTCGAGCTCGAAGCTGGGGTACCAGGCTCGAGTCTCAGCAGGGACGCTCAACATCCTGTGATTCTGGGCTAATAACGTAATCTCCCCCTGCTCCCCCCCCCCCCCCCCCCAAAAAAAATGTATGTGTCCGTGTGTAAAGCAACTTGTGCTCATGTAAAGCGCTCTGATTGATACCTTCTGGTCGAGTTGGCGCAAAATAGAACTGCAAAAAAGGACAGGACGGGATATAAGCAGAGAGCTGGCGGCCTTACACAGGGCAGAGTTAGGAATTGTGACCCACGACCCAAGATGGAGTCCAAGAGAGGCCTGATGGAGCGAAGAAGAGTGCACAGGGCGGCGCAAAAATAGACCCCCAGCAGAGCTCCAAAGAGATGCACAGGGCTGTGCCAAGTTGTGCGTGGGAAGAGGGGTGTTTTCTGCGTGAAGGGTGCCTGCGTGTGTGTGTCTAAATTCATACTCCCGTTTACCTTAATAGTAACTCTGTCCTGTAAACTATGTGGCTTAAATTATTTCGAGCGAGTTAGATCATACAAATCGCGACAGTAGCCGATAGAAGTTAACCTATTGCCGATTCAAGAGCTGGATGCAACCTTGTCACGAATAACAAGCACCCACGTCCAATGCACTCCACGGTTTGTCTTTGTAAATATTCAAAATTGCTGTATTCGTTCGTTTCTCGCAAAACATGAACATTTCTGCCAAATGTGAGGCGCTCTGATGTGGATTCGACATAGGCCGCATTACATAAAACTTCAAACAAATGCAATTTCTTTCAATATCAGTTTGTACTCAAAGCCCGCTTCGCCTCCTCGAAGCGAAGGGGAAAAAGTCCCCTCCGAGCTCCTCCACCGCTCGAGAAGGGCAGCCCTAGAGCCAATCAAACGCCGGAGAACAACTCTGCGTCAGCAGGAGGGCATCCTCAAAACAGCTCCATGTCTGGAGGAGCGAATCTTCAACACTGCTCCACAGCTGGAGGAAGGACTCCTAAAACAGCTCCGCACCTGAAAGAGGGTCTCTTTAAACAGCTAAACAACCGAAGGAGGGCCTCTTGAAACAGCTCCACACCAGAAGGAGGGAATCTTAAAACAGCTCCACAACCAAAGGAGGGCCTCTTAACCCAGCTCTACAATTGAAGGAGGGCCTTTTAAAACAGCTGCACACCCAAAGGAGGGCCTCTTAAAACAGCTCCGCGCCTGGAGGAGGGAATCTTAAAACAGCTCTACAACAGAAGGCGGGCCTCTCAAAACAGCTCCAAGTCTGGAGGAGGGAATCTTCAACACTGCACCACATCCGAAAGAGGGCCTCTTTGAACAGCTCTTCAATCAAAGGAGGGCCTCTTAAAACAGCTCCACAACGAAAGAAGGGCCTCTGAAAACAGCTCCACAACCGAAGGAGGGCCTCTTAAAAATTCTCTGCAGCTGAAGGAGCACCCTCTTCAAAAGACTCTAAGCTGGAGGAGGGTCTCTTCAAACTACGCTAAGCTGGAGGAGGGACTCTTCAAACTGCCCCACAGCTGGAGGAGGGACTCTTCAAAACTGCTCTACAGCTGGAGGAGGGACTCTTCAAACGACTCCAAGGTGCAGGAGGGTCTTTTCAAACTACTCTAAACTGGAGGAGGGACTCTTCAAACTGCCCCACAGCTGGAGGAGGGACTCTTCACACTGCACTACACCTGAAGGAGGGACTCGTCAAACTGCTCCACAGCTGGAGGAGGGACTCTTCAAACGACTCTAAGCTGGAGGAGTGTCTCTTCAAACGGCCCCACAGCTGGAGGAGGGACTCTTCAAACTGCTCTACAGCTGGAGGAGGGACTCTTCAAACGACTCTAAGCTGGAGTAGGGTCTCTTCAAAGTACTCTAAGCTGGAGGAGGGTCTCTTCAAACTGCCCCACAGCTGGATCAGGGACACTTCAAACTACTGTAAGCTGGAGGAGGGGCTCTTCAAACTGCCCCACCGCTGGAGGAGAGACTTCAAACAGCTCTACAGCTGAAGGAGGGACTCGTCAACCTGCCCGCAGCTGGAGGAGGGACTCTTCAAACTGCTCTACAACTGAATGAGGGACTCTTAAAACTGCCCAACAGCTGGAGGAGGGAATCTTCAAACCACTCTACAGCTGGAAGATAACTTTTAAAGCAGTTCCTCAACTGGAAAAGGAATTCAGCATAACCCCCACAACAAATGAAGTAGGGACACTTCAAAATCGATTCACAGCTTCAGGAGGGAGTCTCTAAACCACCCCACTGCAGGAGGGACTCCTCAACACTGGTCCACAGCTTGAGGAGCCCCCCTCCACCCAAAACAGTCTCTTTAGAGATGGAAGGCGGACTTTGCAAAAGAGGGCTTCTCCAAAAAAGCTTCATGACCGGAGGATAGACTCTTCAAAACCGCCCGACAGCTGGAGGAGGGACTCTTCAATCTGCCCCACAGCCGGAGGAGAGACTCGTCAAACTGCCCCACAGCTCAAGGAGGGACTCTTAAAACTGATTAACAGGCGGAGGATCTCTACAAAACCGCTGCAGAACTGGAGGACTACTTCAAAATAGCTCAATGATTGGAGGAGGGATTCTTCAAAACCCCACCACAGCTGCAGGAGGGACTTTCCAACCCAATCCACAAATGGATGTAATACTCTTTAAAGCTGCCTCACAGCTGGAGGGGGGATTCTTAAAACTCCTCCACAGCCAGAGGAGGGACTCGTCCATCTGCTGCACAACTCAATGAGGAAATATTAAAACCACTCCACATCTGGAGGAGGGACTCTCCAAAATAACTCCATGACTGTAAGAGGAATTCTTCAAAACTGCCCGACAGCTGGAGGAGGGACTCTCAAAACTGCTCCACAGCTGGAGGAGGGACTCTTCAAACTGCCACACAGCTGGACGAGGGACAGCATGAGGAGGGACTCTTAAAACTGCCCCACGGCAGGAGGAGGGGCTCTTCAAACTGCCACATAGCTCAAGGAGGGACTCTTAAAACTGCTCCCCGGCGGAAGGAGGGACTCTTCAAACTGACACATAGCTCAAGGAGGGACTCTTAAATCTTCCCCACAGCTGGAGGAGGGAATCCCAAAACTGCTACACAGCTCAAGGAGGGATTCTTAAAACTGTTCCACAGCTGGAGGAGGGACTCCTAAAACTGCCACATAGCTCAAGGAGGGAATCTTAAAACTTCCCGACAGCAGGAGGAGGGACTCTTCAAAAAGCCACATAGCTCAAGGAGGGACTCTTAAAACTGCCCCAAAGCTGGAGGGGGAACCCTTCAAACTGTCACCCAGCTCAAGGAAGGACTCTTAAAACTGCCCCACAGCTGGAGGAGGTATTCCTCAAACTGCTACACAGCTCAAGGAGGGAAACTTAACTGTCTAATGACTGGAGGAGTGATTCTTCAAAACCACTTCACAGCTGGTTCAGGCCCTCCAGAAATATGCTCCTCAGCCGCAGGAAAGCCTCTCCATGACTGCTGCATAGATGGTTGTGGGGTTCTTCAAAACCACTCCCCAGTTGGAGGAGGGACTCTTCAAAACTGCTCCAAAGATTGAGGATCTGGGTAGTAGAGAAGATCTTCAAACCAATTTCAAATCCGAGGGGTACCACTAGAACCACAGCACAGCTACCGATCGGTCCCTTCAGAGGCACTCCACAATGGGAGTTGGCTATTTCCTGTCCAGAGCCACTGAACCGCTTGAGAAGAGTTCATCCAGACAAACCCAGGAGAAGGGTCACTCTACAGCCAATCCACGGCTCGAGAAGCATACCTCCCAAGCGACTGCACAGCTGGAGAACAGCACCCAGAGATTCCTCCATTGCTTTTTCCGTAGGGGCAACTCTTTTTTGATGGATGTATTAGGGCTCGCCTGGCCATGGAAATTGCCCGATGCATGCAAGGAGATCCTGATGACACGATATACGTGTCAGCGAAATGGACTGGTTGGTTTTCAGTGAGGGCTGCGGTATGGGCAGTCTGCTTGCGGATTGTTTGTTGACATACCCACTGGGGATATTAATCATGCCATTACTGCGAGCAACACGGAAACTCACATGGGTGATACTTCCAGAAACTCCAAATACCAGAAGGTTTTGAGGCCCAATTGGGGGCGGGATTGCCATCTATTTTAAACTGAGTAACTGTTCATCTGTTTTGTTAGACATTGGCTGTGCCTGTGAACAAGGGTGTGGTTCGCCGAATACGCGTAAGGCAGCAACACTTGTTATGGCTATAAGCAGAGCGCAGGCGGTCTGCACCCTCATTAAATGAACAAATGACACCTACCAGTGTGGCTTTTTACATAGGGGCAACTCTTTTTTGATGTATATATATATAGTTAGGACTATGTTTCCATAGGAAAGGCATTTTTTGACTTGTCTATATCTTTGGTGCCGTTTGTTCGAATCTTCACAAAATTTCCCCAAAAATGTGTACCGGTGATTCTAGTTGTGCATGGAGGTTTCAGGATGATCCGGCAATCGGGGGCCAAGAAAAGGGAGGGTAAAAAAAAAGTGTTTCCCATGCAAATTTCTATAGGGATTTTAGACACGGCTACAGTCCGAACGGCTGGACAGAATTGCAGCAAGTTTGGTAGAAAGCTAGCTCTTGGTCCAGAGAGCACCCTTTTTGTTATTTGATCCAAAATCATCCAGTATTTTTATTATTATTAATAAAAAAAATCCAAATTTGGATCTAGGGATGTTAAATCTCAGCGAACCCTCCTGATCGGGTGATGTGATCTAATTGGCTGCCAACACTTCAAGTAGGAAGTGTTGGCAGCCATCTTGGGACTCAGCTTCAGACAAGTCCCAGAAAAAACATTAAAAAAATAAGAGGGGCATGGCAGGAAAACCCTAACCCTTTAGCTCTATTCTTGAGGTCCCAGAGGGACCCCCCAGGACAAAAAAGCATTTTTTAAAAATTTTCACAGATAATCACAGCAGATCCGTGACTCCGGCGAAAACTAAAACAAAAAAGAAGTGCAGGCTCTCGCGCTTGTTTTGAAAAGAGACCCCAAGGGCATTTGTTTAAAAAAAGAGGGGGCGCACAGTGACCCCTCCTAAGGCTGTTTGAGACCCAGGACCACCAACTCCCCGGGGCTTAATTTACAAAATGGAGGTAGGCAGCGCAGACCTCCCTACATGGGCTCTTTTGAGCCCCGGGGACCACCACCTCCCCGAGGCTTTAGTTGAAATATTGGCGGGGGCAGCGTAGGACCCCATCCAAGAGCTCTTTAGAGCCCAGGAGACCACCACCCCCAGGACTTTGTACCAATAAATAGCAAGGGCCATGCAGACCCCTCATGCCCCGGAGACCACCATCTCCCCAGGGCTGGCTATTAAAAAACATGCGGGAGAGGGGCCAGTGTGGCCCCGTCCCGGGCCATAGATTGTTCCATGAACCACCTGCTCCCCCAGGGAGGCCTGTGAAAACAGAAGGAGGGGCCATGCAGCCCCCCTCTTGGAGCCATTAATGGCCCTGGGGACCGCCAACCACTGTGTCAGCTCCTGCTATGTTCCGGGATGCCCACACCCAAACATAGCTGTTTGCTTTAGCTTGGAGGAAGCTGATATCTCCTGCCAAGCAAAAGCAAACACTCCGCTTACAGCAAGCAAGAGCTGTCAAAGTAGTCCTGCTTGCTGGAAGCAGAGGTTAATCTCTTTCCCTGCCCCCAGACATGCAGGCAAGGAAAGCAATGAAACTATTGCTCTTGCAAGCAGGGAGCTGCATTTCCAACAGCTCCCTGCATGCAAAAGCAATGATGGCTCCTGCAGGTGGCAGGGAGCTGGCTGAGACCGTAGGGGCCTTGAGGATCTCCCCAAAGTCCCCATTCTGCACAATGGGTGCCCTGGGTGAGACCAGTGGATCCAGGGACACATGGCCCCTAATAGGGTAAAATGAAGGGTAGAAACGCTAGCAGAAAGGGCAAAACACGGCAGGAAAACACCAAGGGAGGCAATATGGAGGAGAAGAGGGCAAAACAGAGGGCAGAAAAATGAGAAGGGAAGGCAAACCAGAGGCAGAAAAATGAGCAGGTAAGGCAAAACAGAGGGCAGAAAAACAAGCAGAAAAGGCAAAACAGAGAAGAAGATGGCAAAACAGAGAGCACTCAGACACTAATACACCCATTCACAAACCTACTCAGAGACTCATGAAGTCACTCTCAGATCCACTCAGACACTGATGCACCCACTCACAGACTTACTTAGATACATACACTCACTCACAGGTCTACTCAGAGACACACACACACACTCACAGACCCACTCAGACTCCTACACCCACTCACAGACCCACTCAGAGACTCATGCACCAACTCACAGACCACACACCTACTCACAGACTCCCTCAGACACTCATACACTCAGTCACAGACTGACTCACACACTTATGAAGGCACTAGCAAACCTACTCAGACAATCTGACACCCACATGCAAACCCACTCAGACACTCATGCACTGACTCAGACACCCACTCAGGCAATCACACACCCATGCACAGACACACTTAAAAACTCATGCACCCACTCACAAACTCAGTGAGACACTTATGCAGCCAACTCCAGACCCACTCACACACTCACTGACATACTCACTCAGACACTATCACACCCACTCACAGACCTATTGAGACACCCATGCACTCACTCACACACCACACTCACTATCAAAGGTTCCTAGTTACAGTTAGGAAATAATAAAAAAAAAAACAAGAAAGTCCCTTACAAAAACAAATGTTACAGTGGAGTTCTAGTTAGGGGATAACATTAAAAAAACACAGAAACTCACTAAAAAACAAAGTTTACAGGGGGGTTATAGCCAGGAAATAGGATTTAAAAAACCTTAGAAATTCATAGTAAAAAACAAAGGTTACAGGGATGCTATCATTAGGCTCATATTTCACTTGTACAAAACCATAGAAATTCAGCAGCTATAGCTACCTGAGCTAACTCTAACTTACGCACAGGCATTGCACTACTTATGACCTCACATATTACATCACTAATGACATGGTCAGTGACATCACTGATGACACAACCCACACAATCACTCACACACTCATTCACAGACTCATACAACAACTCACACACACAGCCACTCATCCATACAGTAACTCACACAACCACTCACTCATTCAAAGAGCCAGTCACACAGTCACACATACAGCTACTTGCACACCCATGCACTAACCCATACAACTAATCACACTGCCACTCACTCACAAATACAGCTACACACATATACACTTATTTGCCCATGCAGCCACTTACACATCCATACAATCACTCACACATCCATGGATCCCCACAGAACCACTTACATACCCATTCACACATACATACAACCACTCACACACCCACTCATAACCACTCACACACACTGTAACTCACCAATACAGTCACTGACACCCCACTCACTTACCTATGCACACACTTAACTACTCACTCACCCATACATCCACTTTCACATCCATTCCCTCACCTTCACAGCCACTCACACAGCCACTCAGTTATCCAAACAGTCACTCACACACCTACACAGCCAGCCAGATATATACAGAAACTCAGACACCCACTCACACCACTGATACAGTCACACAGCCACTCACATGACATATATTAGAAATATTATCACTCATTAGTAGTACACAAACCATACTACTTTAGCTTTTGTGGTACCTTAGTATATATGTTTAACACTCATAAAAGTTTAGAAAACGCTCACAATAACTGGATGATGTAATCAGTGATGTCATTTGAGATGTTATCAGTCATGTCACTAACCATGTCATGATTTATGTAATATGTGAGGTCATAAGTCTTGCATTCCGTAGGGCAAAGTTATAATTACCTCAGGTAACTATTAACTACTGAATTTCTATGGTTTTGTAGGAGTGAAATCTGAGCCTAACTATAATGTGCCTGCAACCTTTGTTTTTTTCAGTGAATTTCTAAGAGATTTTAATTCTATTTCCTAACTATAACATCCTTGTAACCTTTTTGTTTTTTAGTGAACTTAGTCAATAGGGAGGGGAACTCTTACTCTAGTTAGGGATCCCATAACAAATGTAACATAACATCTAATAACCTCTGTGTTCCTTTATTCCTAAGGGTCTCAGGACAAAATGTAAAACAACACATGATGTGTTCGGAGACACTTATTATTCCCAAGTCTACATAGTTCAGCATGTTTCAGCCAATTTTTCTCTGCCCACTAGGTCACCCGACTTTCTCAGGACCAAGTGGATCCCTTACTCCATCCAACCTTATTTGTGTAGTCCTATTCTTCCAATCCTCATTCACTTTGTACATGGCACACTCATGCTAACAAATCAACTTGTTCAGTGGTTGTTTGTCTCTTTATTGGTCCCTCAGGAACTACCCGGCATGCCTATGTTCATTTTGCGAGAAAAGTGTTTCATAGGGGAGAGCTGAAGGGTAAAACCTTCTGTCATTCTTACTCCACAGGTTCACCCAGCATCTGTACTTAGTCCGGTCCTGCTTTATCCTGAACAGATCTGCTCCCCCCCATTGTCTAAGGGTTGGACTTAGGGGTGGGCGTAATTTGCGTAGTCGCGCTTCGCAAAGCTCCGCAAGAAGGTAAAAATCTCCGCGAGCACGCAGAAATTCCGCGAACATGCAGAACTGCTTGCTCGCGATGCTTTTTTCCTGTTCACGAACGCTGTCTGCGTGCTCGGAGGGAAATATCTCGTGAACACGCATTTTGAGAACGCGAACAAGCAAAAAATTCCGCGAAGCCACGGAACGCAGAATTTTGGGCAATTCCGCATTCTCCGCGGAACGCGAAATTACCCAAATACCGCAAATTCCGCGAGCGGAGCGGAATTTACCGCCCAGGCCTAGTTGGATTGAGCCCATCCTAGAGCATTAGGCATACCGGATTTGGATCCAATGATAAAGCATGCTACACAAATTTAGTGTGTGTGAGGGTCCTTTTAAAAATAAAGCAGTTGCCTGCTGGTCAGATAGGAATAGTTAGGAAGTTGATTAGTCAATGTGGTCTTTCTCCTTTCATGTGGTGTGACTCCATCAATCATCACAATTCATAGACTTAGAAAGTTGTCTATATCCTAAAGCAATCTGGCCAAGATACCATATTAGTTGGTAATATTAGTTGGTAATAATTTTCAGAAATAATTTGCTCATTTATTTTAAAAAAAGAATGAGTCGAATTCATAGACATAAAGAGGAGCCTATGTCATAATCAATCCATCTATTGAATCTAGGAACCATATTTCTTAAAGATAATTTCCAGCAGCAAATTCCAAGTCCATGAAGCAAAACATGTATGATCTATATTCCACCTTGAGGTTCATAAACATAGAAAAAACACTAGTCAACTATCTGTATATCTATTGGGCCTGGATGTATTATGCATTCCATATCGATGTCAGCATCAACAGAAGCTAAGAAGTCTTCCCCATTCTGAAGGATTTCTTATCACCAGCGGCCGCCTCCAACTCAATTACCCACTTGGAGGACCTTTGCAACAATCTCTCTAAATTCTTAAAATCACTGCCATGTGCAGCGCCAACCCACAGCCAGATGGGTCAGACCTAGCCGAACTCCTCCTGCTCCTATCCAAAGCCCCAATACTAACCACAGACCCACTCAGACACTCATGCACCCACTCACAGACCCACTTGGACACACTCACTCACAGGTCTACTCAGAGACTCACACACCCACTTACAGACCCACTGAGAAACAATGACCACCATGAATTCCATCCACTCAGGGACCCCATTGGACCCCTAGCCCCACCACGCAACCTCAAGGAGTCTGCAACCAATCACCACCCTGTTGGCACCCTTTCTGAATGCCTGAACCTCTTATGCAACCTTCACAGATGGAAAACAGGCAACTGTCCTTCCATTGCTGAAGAAACCCTCTGTGGACGTTTCAACGCTTGTCAGCTACAGGCCGATCTCCTTGCTACCATTCCCAGCCAAGGTCTTAGAGAAAGTCATCAACAGACACCTCTTAGAATACTTCAATGACCACCAATGCCTTGACACCGCTGGTTCCAGACCCTAATACAGCACAGGAACTGCCCCCATCACTGCCACAGATGACATCTGCATGACTATGGACAGAGGAGACATGTTGGCCCTCATCCGTTTGGACCTCTCCAGAGCATTTGACATGGTAACCCACTCCATCCTCATCCAATGCCTACACGACATTGGAATACAAGAAGACGCACTTCAATGGATCTGCTCCGTCCTGACTGAAAATGACCCAGTCAGTCAACCTGGCACTGTACACTTCAGATGCCCGCCACCTCATCTGCAGAGTTCCAAAGGATCCTCCCTGAGTCCGACCCTATTTGTCGAATACATGATCCCTCTAGCCAGCATCATCCAATCTTACAACATCAATGTCCTCTCCTACGCTGATGACCCGCAACTCATTCTCTACCTCACGAACAAGACGCACAGTACCAGGATCAAGTTCAATGCATGCATAACTGAAATCACTAACTGGATAATGACCATCTGTAAAGTTGAACACCAACAAGACCTAAATCATGTACTTCAGGGATAGGACTTCACCGTGGGACTCCACCTGGTGGCCAACATAGCTAGGACGAACACCCACCCCCACATCCCGTGGCAAAGAAGCTCAGGATCATGATCGAGCACAAACTTGACATGACTGTCTAGGTCAACGCCGTCACCACCATACACTGAAGATGCTGAGGAAGATTTTCAAATAGCTCCTTATCAGCACTCGGGAAACCCTCAAAACCTTCCTTCTTACAAGCAAGCTGGACTACGGAAACACCCTCTATGCCCAGATCAACAAAAAAACGCACCAAAAGGTTGCAGTCTATTCAGAACTCTGCAGCCAGAATCAGTCTCAACCTCTAATGCTGCACACACATCACACTACATCTGAAGGAGCTCCACTGGCTCCCCAACCACAAACAAGCACAATTCAAATGCCTCACTGTGATGAAGAAATGGGAGTATTATATGATAGGGCTGTTGGGCCTTATTGTGCAGTACGCTCTCAAATACCATCTTGGGTCCAGTCAGGCTCGTTTACTTGACCTCAAGATCGACCCTGGATATCTGTGGCTGTGAGCAATAAGGCTTAGCATAGGAACTATGTGTAAAGCATTTAACAGCAATAAACAATGAAATAAGAAAGTCACAACAAATGAAGACAGAGGAAACCAATTTATAGAATTAGATTATATTTTTATGAATTGTTAGAGAACTTGATGAGCAAAATCCACCGGAGGATTATGGAGATACAGAAATTAAATTATTTTATAACTTTTAAATAAAACCACAAACAAGGATTGGTCAACAAAAACTTTGTAAACTTTTGAAAAGTTTGAAACAGTTAGTTTGGCTACTCCATCCCAGGTTGGGTGACTAAATCCAACAGGACAGAGGACTAGGGGTCCAGAGAGCAGGCTTTCAAGAGTTACCTGCCCACCAGAGCATTTTTAAGGCTAGATCTAAACTTTACAGGACAACCGCCATAGACTATAATGGAGTGGACCTGATGCTGAGGAATGCAGACAAAAAGATGCAAAATGGATGATCCGGTTGTAGTGCAATCAATGGGGGTGTCTTTGTGGTGGTTCCCTGGTCCACAGATGAAGGGGGGATGAACTTGGTCACAGAGATCGATGTCCCTTGAAATTCTCCACATTGCAGCAGCAGGCCACCCAGTGTTGGGCTACTGGTCAGTCTGCACCACGGTTGGAACAAAATGCTTAGGTGGAAGCTAGTGCTATTTGGGTGCAATTAATTCAGACTTGGGTAGCATTTCCAGATCAGGCAGACTCAGGTGCAACTTTTGGCTAGCTCTGATTTGTTCTTTTGGGAGCACAGCGACTGGTAGTTGCAAAACTTCAGCGGTGGCTACCAACTTGTCAATTTTGACAACTGCTTCTCTTATATCCCTGGAGCTGGTTCGAGGAGATCAGTCAACTGATACTTGGAGTCACCGCTGTAGGTTAGGGCTGGGAATCAACTTTTCCATGAGCCTGGAGCCACAGGCACACTCCAAACTTTGCTAGCCAAAATTGCAGCAGGTGCAGTTCTTCCGACGGTGCAGCCTCTCTTTGTGTGGGACCAAAAGCAGCTGGGCAGTCCTTTTTTGGTCCTCTCTCTGGTTTCACTGTGATCTGAGTGTCAGAGTGCTGGGGGTGCTATATGTATCCCAGGAAAGTGCCCTGATGTGACCACATGGTCACTAGTCAATGGGCAAAAGGGTCCGCCCCACCTAGTGACAAAGTTCCTATGATGTGTGGCAACAGACTATCCCAGAATGCCACACCCTTGACCCTTTCAAGATGGCATGACCCTTCCTTGGTCGTAAGAAGCTTGGTAGCCCACCTTAGGGGTGTGGCTACCAGAGGGCTACACGCCCATGGTATAACTGGTTTGGGAGCGAGTTTCCCCTCCTTTAACCTATCTCCACTTTGTCTGCAAGAACAAAACGCATCCTGCTCTGGGGTGTTGGCACTAATTCCCTCACAAAGGTGGTGTCACCTTTGAAGATTTACTTTTTGGCTACTTCTCCTGAGTGGCCATCCTGTGGAGGAAGTGACACCTCTCTCCATTGCTACTGCCTTTGTTCTCTGGCTGGGGAGTCACGCACACATCTCCTTAGGTGGTCAGAAAGCTGTCTTTTGTGCCAGGGCCTTTGTGAGGCTACTGGACTATCTGGAGCACAGAGTGGCAACTTACTAAAAGTTGCTTAACTTTAAGAGTGGCATAAATGTCAACTTCACCATTAAGTTGCATTTAATGTCATGATTAATTTGATACCTTACATGACCCAGTTAGGTAGTCCCCTTCCAGAGTTAGCCCGGTTGGGGTGCCAACCTGTAATCTCGTATTAACCATTGGGGCTACAAACGTTATCCACAGCAAAATGGCAATTTGGAAATGTTGCTGTTAAAACATATGAAAAATATATATCTTACTTAACAAAATACAGCTACCTGCCATAGGACTCCATAGGCCTTCCCTAAGGGAGACATATATATTGATGAGGTGTGGCTTTTCCATTGGTGTGAATGGCAAAGGCGAACTGGCAGTGTAAAACGCTGTATGTCCAGTCTGCAGTGGCAGGCTGGGAATCATTTTGTACTTTGTCACATAAAAGGTGACACAAATAGTGCTCCATCCCTGGGTGGACACTCTGCCTTACGTGCCCTGGGGTACCATATAAATGGGACTTATAAGTAAGTCAGTCCTTGACAATTGGAGGTATCCAGTTCAACATGCAATTTGTATAGGGTCAGAACACTGGCACTGAGGTCTGGTTAGCAGGCCTCAGTGCACTCTCGGAGTCGAGAAAGCAGCAGCATCAGTCCAAAAATGTGGGGTGAACATGCAAAAAGAGCCATTTCCTTAAACTCTCCCACACTTTCAAGGCACTACATAACACTGGCAAAGCATACCTCAACAAGTGCATCTGCTTTCACAAACATTCCAGACACCTCTGCTCGTCTGGACTCCTGCTTGTACACATCCAACGCATACGAAAAGCCAGAACGGCCAGTCCAGCCTTCTCCTACATTGCTCCTAAAGCATGGAACAAACTCCCACTACAGATAACAGCCTCCTCCTCACTTCCTGAACTCCACATGTAGCTGAAGTCCTGGTTTTCGGAGTAGTCCCACTAGTCCCTTGCCTTGGCTAGGCCTGCACCTGCTTAGTGCCATGGTACCATCCAGGGTGATAGAGCGCTCTACACATCTGCCAAACATAACATATTGTACACATGAGCAAGTTGTGAGTTAGTTATGTCAACAATGTATGATTCCTATTAATCAGTTCTACTAATACAGAACCAAGGGGCATATTATCAAGAAACGGAGTTAAAATTATCGCCACTTTAGCGGTAGAAAACTGCCGCTAAAGTGGCGACAATTGGGCTTGATAATATGCCGCAGAGAATTCACATAGAAGCCCATGTTCTGGTGTCAACATGGGCTTCTATTGGAATTCTCTGCGGGATATTATCAAGCCCATTATCGCCGCTTTAGCGGCAGTTTTCTGCCGCTAAAGCGGCGATAATTATAACGCCGTGCTTGATAATATGCCCCCATATCTTGTATGTTATATCATTGTTTATATCATACCTCATCAGTATCTTCCTCATCCTGTTATGTACAGACCTATATCATCGAAAGGTTATGGCATGTCTATCTACGTTAATTGCTATTGTAGGAAACATACCCAGTTGAGCCCCAATGTTGGTTCCACATCTGTTCATGAGCCACCTAAATTCTACCATTATTGTGTAAAGTGAATGAGTGCCTTTTTATGCTGATGGTCCAAAAGTATTGTTCCGTATGCACAGGCATTTTTTCCAATTCAGGACTTATGTTACCAACCTTTTCCTGCCCCTGTAGGCCTATTGCGAGGAAAATATTTCACCAATGCCAGCATTAGGTTCAATCCGCATATAGGGGCCGATTCGGATCCTGGAAAAAATTTCCCCGTACGAATCGTATCCGGATTTTTTTCCGTACGAATCGTACAAGTACCGTACAAACTGGCAAGTACGATTCGTATGGGAAAAAGTCCATACGAATCGTATTGGGAAAATTACCCCACACATCCTCAGGTCGGAAAACGTTTCCGACACGTCCCCGGACGATTTTACGTACAAATGTGAAAACTCAAGTCCGAGCGCGCAAGTACGATCCGTACCGGGCGTCCGATGTTACAACTGCATGGAAAAAACACCGTATGGACCGAACTTCCATAGCAACCATGGAGACATGTGCCCGCATACGCGCCGAACCCCCCCCAGCCCCCGTATGTACACGCCGAACCCCCAGCCCCCCGTGTATGTACGGACCGTACCCCCACCCGTGTATGTACGGACCGTACCCCCACCCGTGTATGTACGGACCGTACCCCCCAGCCCCCCGTGTATGTACGGACCGTACCCCCTGTGTAAGTACGGACCGTACCCCCACCTGTGTATGTATGGACCGTACCCCCACCCGCTGGGGGTCCGCTCCGTACATACACGGGTGGGGGTACGGTCCATACATACATGGGTGGGGGTACGGTCCGTACATACACGGGTGGGGGTACGGTCCGTACATACACGGGTGGGGGTACGGTCCGTACTTACACGGGTGGGGGTACGGTCCGTACTTACACGGGGGGCTGGGGGTACGGTTTGTACATACACGGGGGCTGGGGGTACGGTCCCTACATACACGGGGGGCTGGGGGTACGGTCTGTACATACACGGGTGGGGGTACGGTCCGTACATACACGGGTGGGGGTACGGTCCGTACTTACACGGGTGGGGGTACGGTCCGTACTTACACGGGGGGCTGGGGGTACGGTCCGTACATACACGGGTGGGGGTACGGCCCGTACTTACACGGGGGGCTGGGGGTACGGTCCGTACATACACGGGGGGCTGGGGGTACGGTCCGTACATACACGGGTGGGGGTACGGTCCGTACATACACGGGTGGGGGTATGGTCCGTACATACACGGGTGGGGGTAGGGTCCGTACATACACGGGTGGGGGTACGGTCCATACATACACGGGGGCTGGGGGTTCGGCGCGTACATACGGGGGCAAGGGGGGGGTACGGCGCGTACCGGGCCCCCTATTCCGCTGGCATCGCGGCGTACTTAGCTTTTCCGGCACTTTTTGGGTGCCGTAAACATATTGCCGTCCGGACTGCTGTCGGTTCGAATCGTACTTCCTGGTTCGTGAAACGCTGCCTGAATGCGTCCCGACGTCACGTCGGCGCTTTCCCGGATCACATTTGTATGGATATTTTCGTCGGTCGGTGTTTTTTACGGTTCGTACAGAAATGGTGTGTCCGTGCGAATCGTACTTGCATGTTTGTAATGGTTTTTTCCCGGGTACGAGTCGGACGGAGAAAACACTCCGACCGACGGTTCGTACCCGGTTTCTCCAGGATCCGAATCGGCACCATAGTGTGTCTGGTATCAAATCAAAATAAAACAATATAGAAGAGAAAAAGGATGTAAAAGCTACAAATAAAATCATTGATGCTCAAGTTGCCACGACGGGTGTTTGTGAGGGTCTCTCAAAATGAGTTTCAGTGCAAGGCAGTAGATTAAAAATACTTCCCGCCCTATTGCGCGAAAATTCCAACAACCACAAAAGCAAAACACATTATTTACAGAAAAAATAACAATACACTTTATTAAAAAAATAATAGCACTAGAAAATGAATTAATATACACAAAAAGAAATACATTGACTAATATTCAAATTATTAAAATAATTGAATAATTAATATAGTCAGTTATCTAAGTAACCAATTAACAAATAAAATATGTATTATCATATTTTAAAAATCATCTATTAAATAACTAGACAAGTATATATTTAACAGTCAAACGAACAAATTAAGCACATATAATTGTTTAAACAGTTAGAAACTAATTATTAAAAAATGTCCCACTGTATTCTTCTACAAATCCAACAAACTGCCAAAAAATCGACATCAAATAATTAAAGCAGTTAAACTTTACTACCAAATTTAAAAAAAACACACTAAAAATACCTAACATTAAAATAATAACTCTATTAAATAATTCCAAAACAATAGGTACAACTATATGTTTACAAAATACTTAAAAAACAATATCCTTACCCTTAATATTCTGTCACATAATATGTTTTGACATCACTGTATTTTTGATACAATATTTGTGTCTCACTGTGTTTTTGAAACTATAACTTGGCACAATACCATCTGCAATAGCATATTTTGGGATTAACAATTACACTACCTTCTATCATTTTAATGTTCAGGGTACTGAATCTCATTTGACCGAAGAATTGACAGGGAGAGGAACTTGATGTCTGTGTTTGATTAAATCCAAGTACTTACTGGTCAGTCCATTTATCTATTCATCCTTACCTTTCCGAGAGTGCACTGTATATTTTTGCCCCCTTTTTTATGCCTTTTAAATTCTCACTCGTTGTAGAGTCTGAAAGCTTGGTTCAAAGAGCCTTGTGAAAAGGCAATTACCTAAATGAGTGAGTGGGCAGAACATGCCATCTTCAATTAAGTAATTGAGCAAATGGCATTTGGAGAGTGACCCTTCCACTACTGATATGACCCCTCTTTCTGTGACAAGGGTGTAAAGTCAGGGGGCTGGAATGGAAACCTCACATGAATGTGGATCAAGGGGAAACATTCCTAGATATTTGAGCTGAATCAGGGACTTCACATATATTGGTTTACACGAGAAGACAACATGTGGCTAGATTTTGGAGATGCCACTGCCAAGCTCGAGAAGTCATATACTGTATCACCTTTCCTGATGTTTTGTTGATCAACTTCTACGTTTCCCCTTTCCAACAAATTATGTGACTAATGTAATTAATTGCAATGCTCTAAACTAGTCATATAGAAATATGTTGGAATTCTAAAGTAACATGAAGATTACCACTCTCAAAAAAGGGGGGTCAAATGCACAGGGTGACATATACTTCAATTTCTAAATCAAAAGATATAAGCAAAATACACATGTAACCCAAAAAATAATAAATGTGTTTATCCCTAATGATTCTCTACTTGAATTTGGCTAAAAAAAAAATAATCAAAAAGGCGAATGGTCCACCACAATAAGAACAACGTGTTACTACCAAGTCCTGTGACCTCATAAAACCTAAAGGCCTTCTATGGACCTGTGGCTGATGCAGCCTTTCCCTGAGATCCAGGGGCAACTGACCCTAGTCTCGTGGCCAATCGTAGGAGGTCCAGTGGACCTTCCACAGTGATGCAGCTCCAATCCACTGCTATGAAAGGTTTGTGTTTTTAACACTAGGGTGAAGGCTGCTGTCTGTAAGATATTTTTTGTTCGTGTTTTTTGCCTGTACGTCTGAGCTGTTTCCCTTGTTTGCTGTCTCCCTATGCAACTATGCAAAAGCACCAGTCTCTTGTGGAAGCATAGGACTTAGACTGTAAGACCTAGCTAAGGATCATTACGGATGCTGATAGCCGAATGGGCTTAAATTGAGAAACTGTCTTCCTCTGTAACTGAATGGGCTACTCTTAGGTGGAAAAACCCAAGGGCCGTATTACACATTTGCAGGGCGCAAACAATGATAATGCACCCTATAACGATGTATGTGCTGGCCCCAGGGCAACCGCGAACTCCAGCAGCCCCCAGGGCAGTGCACTCATGTGAAAACACAGAGCGGCTGCTGGCAGCGGCTTCGTGTTTTCACAGTGCAGGTGGCAACCCGCCTGCACTTTTAAAAAGGGATTAGACATTCTCTCAATGGTGGGTGCAGTCAGTGACTGCATCTGCCTGCAAGAGGATGTCTGGGGGGTTCATAGGACTCCCTTTCTCCCCTCCAGAGGGCTGCTCTCAGGGGCCCCACTCACAGTGAGTGTGCCCCCTGAGAGCTTCTTTGCCTATGCGCCCGCATCTGTAATATGGTGCGGGGGCAGAGGCAAAGGAATTTGCATGGGGGCGTGTCCTATGCAAATGAGGGAACGCCTCCTGAAGGTAGCGCTGACGCTTTAAGAGTTTAAGACCATCAGCGGTATCAGTATTACTGAAGGGGACACACAAGCATCTGCGCCCCCTTCTGTAATACCAAAGTGCCCCGGCGGTGCACAAAGCAGGCGCGATTGCCCATGGTGACCCCGGAGCACCTATTGTAATACGGGCCCAGAAGAACTAAGCCCTGTATGCAGTCCAGTATATGCTAAATGCACACCATCTCGTTGCAAATTGGGTTTTATTAAGAGAGGCGACTGATATACTATTGAGTTGCATTGAAAAATGTACATTTGCAGAAGGTCACAAAACCTCCTACCTCATGAATATGAATGAGACAGGAGGCGTCTGGAACCCCACTATGAATGTTTCTGAATGCAGGGATAGGGTCTTGCAAGGGGCAGCAGACCTTCACCCCTTTATTTGCATTCCTTCCAAGTGAAAACCTTTGATAAAAATAGCCCACGTGCCTTTAAGGTTTTTGTGAAAAATATTGTCCGCTTGGACGGCATAGCTTCAGTGGTAGCATGCAATGGTTCACTGGACCACTGTCTTCTCTTCTTGAGGCCAGTCGCCACGCTCCCAATGGGGAAGCGGTTTCAATTGGACAGCTTCCCTTGGCCAATCACGCACCTCTCCAAGTCATGCGTTGGTAACTGATCAATGCTTTGCAGCTGAGGTCTTGAATTATCAACACATTGCATTGCATCTCACAAATAGGAGATGGAAGCCACTTTCATGCCCGCTTCTATTTGTCATTCAGAATGAGTTGCAAAAGTTACTTTGTGATATTGAAATAATAATCCAACTCACAAAGCAACATAGCTTTTAGCTCACGAAGGTCTGAGATTTTGAAGTGAATTGTAGGCTTGCAACTTCCTATAGCCGTTGTAGATCAAGGCGCTAGATCTCTTTTGTGTGGCTCCCGTGGCCACCATATCAAATGAAATCAACTCCTTGTGTCTATTGGTTCACAAGTCCTGTGGAGACCGCTGAGACAAAGGAAGATGAGGGGCATTTGTTTCTAAAGGTTGGAGGGTGTTGCCTTTTCCTTTGGCTTGAGGCATGCAACTTTGAGAGCCAGGTATCAAGTGAGATTGGGCATCACTATCAGAAATGTACAGTATCCCTTGTGTTACAACGTCTCCTATCTTGTGTCACTTAGAAGGTGTCTGAGGCAATTGCCACCAATTGTGACGTCTCTCAGGCTTCAGGGGTGGACACTTGCTGCCTCCTTGTGAAGGGCAGGTAATACCACCCAGAGATGCCCCTGCCTTCTATGTGCATATACCATCAATGTGAGCAGCAGGGTGACTCAAGACTGACAGATTATAAGCAGGGACACTGGAATTATTTGATTGTGCGGCTGTGGCGATTTTCACAAAATTATAGATTTGCCGCAGTTGCCACATAATCCATCATCTGCAGATTTTAACAATTCTTTTTTTGCTTCCTGCTCAAACGGCTCAAAAGAGTCTAAAAATGCAGTGACGTGTTGCTGTGCAGTGAAAGGCCCTTTACAAAGATGGACCTGTCACCTTCTTGTTGCTTTTTGCTATATTGGGGAATTGAAATGGTTCTAATGAGGTGCAATCAATGCCCAGACAGTGTTCCCAAGTTTAAAAAATATATTAAATAATGAGGTAATACTAATCTAAAATTTGCCGCGTTAATCAGCATAATTTGCCTTTTCTTGCAGCATAATTTACTCAACCTTGCTGCATAATTTGACCCTCTCCTACTGCATAATTTCTGTGGGCTTGATTATAAGTGTAGGGAGACTAGATTCGTTCCTGTTACCAGATGTATATATATTTGGGCATAAATTGCTGGCATTTCTTCAATATTGAATGTTCCTCATTCATTTGGTGGGCATGCATTCTAAAGGTGGAGTGTTCTTTCATTTGCATAAGGGCATGAACCAATGGTATTGATGGAATCCTTTTGTCTGTGGGGTTGCACCATGTTACTGAAGCACGCATATGGTCAACAAACAGGCCCTGCAGGGATGCACTCCAGGAGATGGCGGATATTTATACAAATAAGAACCACCATTTAGGAGGGGACAAATTATCCCAAAAACGACCAAGGACCCTGCAGGTTGGGATAATTCTGAAGCCCTTCAAAAAGCAGACTCACTGTGCAGGCAGTCACGCTACCAATATCTAGTCAGGGACAATAAGAACCCCTGCCCTTCCGATGGGATCTTCCGGACTCAAGGCTTAGATGCATCTACAGAACAAGCATTTACAATGCAATAGGTCTCTCATTTCCGAAACTCTTGTAAATGCAAGTCGTATTGCATTGCAATTGAAAGCGCCCATGCCGCAGTATCACTTTAATGGCGGCCGCACCCCTTTCCTTAGACGCGGCTCGTCTAAGGAAAGGGGCGCGGCCGCCATTAAAATGAAAGTGCAGCATGGGGCAGTTATAAAAACCAAAGACACGGCCACCACTGTATGAGCATGGCAAGCTGTGCTATGAAAAAAAAAATTAAAGCGATTGGGGAGAGGAGTCCTGCCTGCAACAGCAGGCAGGAGAAAACCATTTAAGCAAATAGTGCTCGGAGGCTGTTATTAAAGCCTACCACGTAACAACACATGAAACAGGGGGTGTCCTCCTTGGAGGTTACAAAAAGAGAAAAGGTGGCACTAATGAGGGACTACTAAGCCTTGCCCAATGAAAAGGCACAGTTTCCAAAGGACAATGACACAAGCTAATGAAAAATATGGGAGGAGAGTGGGAGGAGCTTCAAGTCCAAACCTGAATACAGCATGCCTCGCAGAGCAGCACATACGCTGAGTGGTGGATGAACTACAGTTTCATGTCTATCCAGTACGCACGCTTTTTCACTTTCCCACCTTAGTCAAATGGGCTCGTGTGCACACCAAGGCCATGTGCACCCTTATTAAGATGGGCCCTGGAGTTTAACAAAGCAGTGCATTCTGGGAGATACATTCCTGGTTTGGTTCAGCAATGTCCCCAGGGCTTTCATTCGTTTAACAAACCAGTGCATTCTAGGATGTGGATTTTTGGTTTGACTCAATTGAACATACTGGACCAAATCATCCTAAATAAAATTGATTTGTAAAAGGAATCCAGAGGATTTAAGATGTGGTGCCCTGTGGAGCCTCCGTATCTGTGACTTTCCCTCTCACCCCTAGACGGGAGCCGCCCGCAGGTTCGCAGGACAGAAAGAAGTGCTTAATTTGAGTCGGTGGTTTCTGGGGTTGGGCACTGGCACTTAATTGTCAACACCAGGGCTTATGACAGTCTGCCACAAGATGGCACTGTCAGGCTAATTTAGAGATAGCCACAACAACAGTTAATTATTGCCGCCCAAGCTCTTATAGCTTTGGGGTCTCAAACAGTCAGAATATGTGCTTTAAATGGGTCGGTACTGCCCGGTACGGAGTATCGGCACTTTTTTATTTTGAAAGGGAGAGTATCGGCACTCTTCAAGAGAAATGTAATACTTTTAATTGGAAAGTACCGGCACTTCTCAGAAACAAGCAGGTACTCTGGCACAGAGTACCCGCACTTCTATTTTTCCATTTCAAGCACTGGTCAGAATTAACACACTTTTAGGAATGGGACGATTAGGAGTTGTGTTGTTACTATCATTGGCAGCATGGCAGGGGCAATGTGTAGTGCAAGCTGCAGTGGCCTCCTGAGGAGAGCCCTGGCACTTATTTTTTATACAAATTAAGCACTGACTGAAACACAGCGGGTCAAGCAAGAGGCACGAAAATCAACCAGGGCGGATCAGAGCAAAGACCATATTTTCTGATAAATTCATCTGTCGCGCTCTGAAGGGGGCGGGGGTCTCACAGAACACCAGTAATCCCTAAATCCCTGGATTACAACTCACTTTCGGGATGTGAGATTTGCCCAGCAGCCCTGGTAAGCATGCACAGCCTGGCACTCAGCACACAGCCCTGGCGCCTCTCTCTCTCCACACCCTCCCTTTCTAGCCATGATCCCTCTCAGACAGAGGCCTCGCTCTTTGATGCTTCTCTCCTTTCTAGTCCAGAAAGACGTCATGCCCTCCCTGCTCTCTCTTCATCTATTGTGCCCTGCAGTCTCTTGCTGGCCCGCTCGCCTTGGCCTGATTTCACCTTTCTAGCTCGCTGTGGCTCGTGGTACAGGTCTGATGCCCAATGGCTCCACCTCTGATGCCTCTGAGGAATATTAATGCATCTCTGACACCTGATACTCCATCTCTGATGTCCATCATTCCGACCCTGACACCTGTGATGCCTATCATCACACGTCTAATGCCTGTCATTCTACCCCTGACCCCTCTGATGCCCATCATTCCACCTCTGACCCCTCTGATGAGCCTTCTTCCACCTCTGACGCCTCTGATGAATATTATTGCACCCCTGACACCTGATACTTCTCACTCCATCTCTGATGTCCATCATTCCGACCCTGACACCTCTGATGCCTCTCATCACACGTCTAATGCCTGTCATTCCACCTCTGACCCCTCTGATGCCCATCATTCCACCTCTGACCCCTCTGATGACCCTTATTGCACCTCTGACGCCTCTGATGAATATTATTGCACCCCTGACACCTGATACTTCTCACTCCATCTCTGATGTCCATCATTCCGACCCTGACACCTGTGATGCCTATCATCACACGTCTAATGCCTGTCATTCTACCCCTGACCCCTCTGATGCCCATCATTCCACCTCTGACCCCTCTGATGAGCCTTCTTCCACCTCTGACGCCTCTGATGAATATTATTGCACCCCTGACACCTGATACTTCTCACTCCATCTCTGATGTCCATCATTCCGACCCTGACACCTCTGATGCCTCTCATCACACGTCTAATGCCTGTCATTCCACCTCTGACCCCTCTGATGCCCATCATTCCACCTCTGACCCCTCTGATGACCCTTATTGCACCTCTGATGCCTCTGATGAATAGTATTGCACCCCTGACACCTGATACTTCTCACTCCATCTCTGATGTCCATCATTCCAACCCTGACACCTCTGACGCCTCTCATCACACGTCTAATGCCTGTCATTCCACCTCTGACCCCTCTGATGCCCATCATTCCACCTCTGACCCCTCTAATGACCCTTATTGCACCTCTGACGCCTCTGATGAATAGTATTGCACCCCTGACACCTGATACTTCTCACTCCATCTCTGATGTCCATCATTCCGACCCTGACACCTCTGACGCCTCTCATCACACGTCTAATGCCTGTCATTCCACCTCTGACCCCTCTGATGCCCATCATTCCACCTCTGACCCCTCTGATGACCCTTATTCCACCTCTGATGAATAGTATTGCACCCCGGACAACTGATACTTCTCACTCCATCTCTGATGTCCATCATTCCGACCCTGACACCTCTGATGCCTCTCATCACACGTCTAATGCCTGTCATTCCACCTCTGACCCCTCTGATGCCCATCATTCCACCTCTGACCCCTCTGATGAGCCTTATTCCACCTCTGACGCCTCTGATGAATATTATTGCACCCCTGACACCTGATACTTCTCATCCCATCTCTGATATCCACCATTCCACCTCTGGCACCTCTAATGCCTATCATCCCAGGTCTGATGCCCATTATTCAACCTCTGACGCCTATGATGCCCATTATTCCACCTCTGACACCATTGTTGACTCTCATTCCACCTCTGGCCCCTCTGATGCCCATTATTCCACCTCTGACATGTCTAACTTCTATCATTCCACCGCTAATGCCTCTGATGCTTCTCATTCCACCTCTGATGCCCATTATTGTGTGGCACCTCTAATGTCTATTATATCAGGTTTGAAGCCCATTATTTCACCCCTGACACCACTGATTCCTCTCATTCCACCTATGATTCTTCTCATCCCACCTTTGATGCCTCCCATCCCACCTCTGATTCCTCTCATTCCACCTATGATTCTTCTCATCCCACCTTTGATGCCTCCCATCCCACCTCTGATACCTCTCACTCCAACTCTGACACTTATGATGCCTCTCATTTCCCCTCTGACACCTCTATCTCCCATTGTGCTTCAGACACATCTGACGCCTCTGACTCCTCTCATTCCACCTCTGATGCCACTGCGGAATATTATTACACCTCTGACACTTTTCATCCCATCTTTGATGTCCATCATTCCAACTCTGATGCCCCTGATGCCTAATACCTCTCAATCCACCTCTGACTCCAATGATGACTCTCATTCCTCCTCTGACGCCTCTGATGCCCATTATTCCACCTCTAACGCCTCTGATGCTTCTCTTTCCACCCCTGACGCCTCTGATGCCTCTCATTCTACCTCTGATGCTTCTCATCCCACCTCTGATGCCTCTCATTTCACCTCTGACACCTCTATCTCCCATTGTACCTCAGAAACATCTGACGCCTCTGACTCCAATGATGACTCTCATTCCTCCTCTGACGCCTCTGATGCTTCTCTTTCCACCCCTGACGCCTCTGATGCTTCTCTTTCCACCCCTGATGCCTCTGATGCCTCTCATTCTACCTCTGATGCTTCTCATCCCACCTCTGATGCCTCTCATTTCACCTCTGACACATCTATCTCCCATTGTACCTCAGAAACATCTGACGCCTCTGACTCCTCTCGTTCCACCTCTGATGCCTCTGCGGAATATTATTACACTTCTGACACCTGACACTTTTCATCCCATCTCTGATATCCACCATTCCAACTCTGACTCCTCTGATGCCTATCATCCCACGTCTAATACCTCTCAATCCACCTCTGACACCTATTATGCCTCTAATTACACCTATGATGCATCTGATACCTCTTGTTTCACCTCTGACACCTCTGATGCCAATTATTCCACCTCTGATGCTTCTGACTCTTCACCCTCCACCCCGGCGCCTCTGATACCTCCCATTCCACCTCTGATGCTTCTCATCCCACCTCTAGGCCTCTCATTACACCCCTGATGCCTCTGATACTTCTCATTTCACCTCTGATACAACTCAATCCACCAATGACACCTAAGAGGCCTATCATTACATCTCTGATGCCTCTGATACTTCTCATTTCACCTCTGACGCCTATCATTCTACCTATCTCTCAACCTCTAACGCCTATCATCACATCTCTAATAGCTTTCATTCCACCTATGATATCTCTCATTCTAACTCTGATATCTCTCATTCCACCTCTGATCTCTTGACCTCTAACTCCTCTGATGCCTATTATCACACCTCTGATGCCTATCATTCCACCTCTGATGCTTCTTGTTCCTCCTCCAACACATCTGATATCTTTTATTCCACCTATGATGCCTCTGACACCAATCTCTTGACCTCTAGCACCTCTGATGCCTATCATCACACCTCTGATGCCTATCATTCCACCTCTGATGCTTCTTGTTCCACCTCCAACACAACAGATATCTTTTATTCCACCTATGATGCCTCTGATACCAATCTCTTGACCTCTGACGCCTCTGATGCCTATCATTCCACCTCTGATGCTTCTTGTTCCTCCTCCAACACATCTGACATCTTTTATTTTACCCATGATGCCTCTGATACCAATCTCGAGACCTCTGACGCCTCTGATGCCTATTATCACACCTCTGATGCCCATCATCACACCTCTGATGCTTCTTGTTCCTCCTCCAACACATCTGATATCTTTTATTCCACCTATGATGCCTCTAATACCAATCTCTTGACCTCTGATGCCTCCGATGCCTATCATCACACCTCTGATGCCTATCATTCCACCTCTGATGCTTCTTGTTCCTCCTCCAACACATCTGATATCTTTTATTCCACCTATGATGCATCTGATACCAATCTCTTGACCTCTGACGCCTCTGATGCCTATCATCACACCTTTGATGCTTCTTGTTCCACCTACAACACATCTGATATCTTTTATTCCACCTATGATGCCTCTGATACCAATCTCTTGACCTCTGATGCCTATCATCACACCTCTGATGCTTCTCGTTCCACCTACAACATGCTTCTCGTTCCACCTACAACACATCTGATATCTTTTATTCCACCTCTCATACCAATCTCTTGACCTCTGACGCCTCTGATGCCTATCATCACACCTCTGATGCTTATTGTTCCACCTACAACACATCTGATATATTTTATTCCATCTATGATGCCTCTGATACCAATCTCTTGACCTCTGACGCCTCTGATGCCTATCATCACACCTCTGATGCTTCTCGTTCCACCTACAACACATCTGATATCTTTTATTCCACCTATGATGCCTCTGATACCAATCTCTTGACCTCTGACGCCTCTGATGCCTATCATCACACCTCTGATGCTTCTTGTTCCACCTACAACACATCTGATATCTTTTATTCCACCTATGATGCCTCTCATACCAATCTCTTGACCTCTGATGCCTCTGATGCCTATCATTACACCTCTGATGCCTATCATTCCACCACTGATGCTTCTTGTTCCTCCTCCAACACATCTGATATCTTTTATTCCACCTATGATGCCTCTAATACCAATCTCTTGACCTCTGATGCCTCTGATGCCTATGATCGCACCTCTGATGCCTATCATTCCACCTCTGATGCTTCTTGTTCCTCCTCCAACACATCTGATATCTTTTATTCCACCTAAGATGCATCTGATACCAATCTCTTGACCTCTGACGCCACTGATGCCTATCATCACACCTCTGATGCTTCTTGTTCCACCTACAACACATCTGATATCTTTTATTCCACCTATGATGCATCTGATACCAATCTCTTGACCTCTGACGCCTCTGATGCCTATCATCACACCTCTGATGCTTCTCGTTCCACCTACAACACATCTGATATCTTTTATTCCACCTATGATGCCTCTGATACCAATCTCTTGACCTCTGACGCCTATCATCACACCTCTGATGCTTCTTGTTCCACCTACAACACATCTGATATCTTTTATTCCACCTATGATGCCTCTGATACCAATCTCTTGACCTCTGACGCCTCTGATGCCTATCATTACACCTCTGATTGCTAACATTCCAACACTGATGCTTCTTGTTCCACCTCCAACACATCTGATATCTTTTATTCCACCTATGATGCCTCTGATACCAATCTCTTGACCTCTGACGCCTCTGATGCCTATCATCACACCTCCGATACTTATAATTCCACCTATGATGCCTCTCATTTCACCTCCGACAACTCCTATCTCCCCTTGTGCCAGAGACGCATCTCTCGACCGCTGACGCCTCTAATGGCTATCATTCCACCTCTGATGCTTGTCGTTCCACCTCTAACACCTCTGATATCTCTTATTCCACCTCTGATGCCTCTGATACTGATGTCTCGACCGCTGATGCCTCTAATGCCCATCATCACACCTCTGATGCCTACAATTCCACTTCTAACGCCTCTGATACCCATCATCCCACCTCTAATGCTTATCATCTCAGATGCGCATTATTCCAGCTTTAAACAGCGAGGTCACAGCAATGTCTTCAGCTCTTCCTCTCTCCTCTTCTACCTCCATTTCTCACCACAGTTTCCCCAAAATGCAAGACATCCCTCAATGGAAGGACAAACGTTATTTAGGAGGACAGACTAAAGTATACAAAACATGGTAGAATGCTTGAATTAATATCAGCCATTGGTAATTATTCAGGCTGCATCCCAGTGCATCGTTATTTTGCACACAATACCACCTCAGTTTGGATCTGTCCTGGAAATTTAAGCTGGACTTTTCCCATTAGAGCAGGGTTAAGACTGATTTGTATATAGCTGGTCTAGCAAGTTGTGCACAATAACGATGGATTGGGATGGGATGAAACCACGCATTCTGTTGTAATGCAAGCCATACACTTGGCGGTTACAACGTGAATGTCAATACCAAGCATTACAATCAATTACCAATTACCATTACCACACATATTTTTACAATGATTATGCCTTTACCACGCATGCCTTTATAACTAATTTCTTTGTAGAATCATGAATGATAAACGCATATGCGTGGTAAAGGTTTTACAAGCAAATATAAGTATTTTACAGGTAAATATAAACCCTTTTTATATATTATATAATATATATAAAAAGTTAATATTTTCCTGTAAAATACATACATATTCATGGTAAAGGCATGAATGGTAACGGCATATGCTTGCTAAAACATTTACAGGTTGGTACAAACTATTTTTTGTATACCTAGATATATTTGTTTTAAATTATATATATGCATATATATCTATATATGTGTATATTTTTTAGATATTTACACAAGTAAAAATACATATGAATGTTCATGTGTATATATTATATATATATATATCCTCAAAACCCCACAACCCCTCAACCCAATCCCATCCTAAACACTAAAGAATCACTTGGCACCCAAATACCCATACCCACCCTAAAGCCTAAAAAAAACCCTTGCCAACCAAAAACACTTACCCCCTCTAAAATACCCTTGCCACCCAAAAACCCATACCCACCCTAAACCTTAAAAATTATTTTGCCACCCAAAAAACATTCTCACTTTATACCCTTAAAACTCCATTGCCACCCAAAACCCATACCCAACCTAAACCCTAAAATTACCTTTGCCATCCAAAAACCCTTACCGAGCCTAAAATTACCCTTGCCACCCAAAAACCCATACCCACTCTAAACCTTAAAAATTCCCTTGCCACCCAACAACCCATACCCACCCTAAATCGTAAAAATTCCCTTGCCATGCAAAAACGCATACCCACTATAAACCCTAAAATGATCCTTGCCACCAAATAACCCATAACGACCCCAAACCCTAAAAAATCCCTTGCTACCAAAACACCCATACTCATACTAAACCTTAAAAAATCCCATGCCACCCAAAACACCTTACCCACCCTAAAATTACCTTTGCCACCCAAAAACCCATATACACCCTAAAATTACCTGTGCCACCCACAAACCCATACCCACCCTAAAAATTCCCTTCCCACCCAACAACCCATACCCACCCTAAAACCTGGAATTACCCTTGCCACGCATAAATGCATATGCACCGTAAACCTTAATAATATCCTTGCCACCAAATGACCCATACTCACCCCAAACCCTAAAAAATACTCTGCCACCCAAAAACCCATACGTACCCTAAACCCTAAAATTACCCTTGCCATACAAAAATACATACCCTAAACCCTAAAATTATCCATATATATATATATATATATACATATATTACCTACTGGCGGTCGCCAGTAGGTAGTTATAGTTAGGACCCTGTTTCCATAGGAAATCCGCAACATTCTATTTGGAATAACTTTGGCGCCGGTCGACGAATCCTCGCGAAATTTTCAAAACGAATGGGGCGCTACGCTCCGCTCCTACCCTGAAAGTCTCGGGGGGATTCGTCAAGCGGGTGCTGAGAAAAAAGGGGGGTCCCAAAACGCGTTTTCCCCATGCATTTTTCCATAGGACCTTTAGACACAGCTACAGCCCGAACGGCTGAACAGAATTACTTGTAATTTGGCAGAGAGGTAGTCCTCAGGTCAAGGAAGTGCCTTTTGTAGGTCTGGTGTAAATCTGTTCAGTAGTTCCTGAGAAAATAGCATTTAAATCAATATATATATCTGTAAGCGCGCTCCGAGCGCACACCGTAAGCTTACCGTACGCGTACGGTGCCGTGCGCGAGCGCGATTCTGATTGGCTGTTAGATCTTGGTAAACATTCGAATCGGTCAAAACCAGGAAGTGTCGGCCGCCATTTTCTCTCTCGCACTCTGAGGGGGGGAGGAAAAACAAAGTTGGATATCATAAAAAGGGGGCAGGCTAGACAGCTCCTAACCACCTAGCCTTCGTTATGGTGTGCCAGAAGGCCATCCAAAGTCCAAAAATAATTTTCTTTTTTTTTGCAAAAACGCCGAATACGCTTACCGTACGCGTGCGGTCAAAAATTAAATAAAAAAAATACAAAATCCATATATTCCCCCCCCCCCCGTGTGCAAAAGGTGCCCGTAGGGCTTCTTTTGTGCATGGCATATCAATTAACTGAACATGTAATAGAAAACCTTTCGCAACGAAGCGCATAATATGTCCTCCATGTGCGGACGGTGCGCGAAGGGCATCGTGCGTACATGGCCCATCCAGCGTAACGTGGGCATGCGGTGCGCGTAGCGCACCGCGTGCCCACCGTGCGCGCACGCAGCATGCTCACTGTGCGCGCACGGAACGAACTGCGTGAAGTGGGCGCGCACGGCACGAACGGCGTAAAGTAACTTAGCATTTAAAAAAACGTACAAATTCACTGAAAAAACCATAGGTTTCACACACGTTATAGTTAGGAATTAGCATTTAAAAAACCTGGCAAATTCACTGAAAAAACCATAGGTTTCACACAAGTTATAGTTAACTGTAGATTTCACTCGTAAAAAACCAATGAAATTCCACGTTATAGTCAGTGCAAGCAACTATATCTCACGCGACCGCAATCCTCTGCTGATGCTAATACTGTATTTAGACACTTATTTGCCCATGTCTTCTTCCATTAAATTTTAGCTATACATATATTACAAATATTTTTTTTTCATAAAGACACATATGTCATTAGCAGAGGATTGCGGTCGCGCGAGTTATAGTTGCCTGCACTAACTATAACGTGGAATTTCATTGGTTTTTTACGAGTGAAATGTACAGCTAACTATAACTTGTGTGAAACCTATGGTTTTTTCAGTGAATTTGCAAGGTTTTTTAAATGCTAATTCCTAACTATAACGTGTGTGAAACCTATGGTTTTTTCAGTGAATATATATATATATTAATATATAATATATATATATATATATTCACTGAAAAAACCATAGGTTTCACACACGTTATAGTTAGGAATTAGCATTTAAAAAACCTTGCAAATTCACTGAAAAAACCATAGGTTTCACACATGTTATAGTTAGCGGAAATTTTACTGATAAAAAACCAATGAAATTCCCCCGTTATAGTTAGTGCAGGCAACTATAACTCACGCGACCGCAATCCTCTGCTGATGCTAATACTGTATTTAGACACTTATTTGCCCATGTCTTCTTCCATACATTTTTAGCTATACATATATTACAAATATTTTTTTTTCATAAAGACACATATGTCATCAGCAGAAGATTGCGGTCGCGTGAGTTATAGTTGCCTGCACTAACTATAACGGGGGAATTTCATTGGTTTTTTATCAGTAAAATTTCCGCTAACTATAACATGTGTGAAACCTATGGTTTTTTCAGTGAATTTGCAAGGTTTTTTAAATGCTAATTCCTAACTATAACGTGTGTGAAACCTATGGTTTTTTCAGTGAATTTGTACGGTTTTTTAAATGCTAAGTTACTTTACGCCATTCGTGGCGTGCGCGCCCACTTAACGCAGTTCGTTCCGTGCGCGCACGGTGCGCTTCGCGGTGCGATGACAAAGCAAGAAAGCACGTCAACAAATCTGTTTCTGCTTTCCTCCGTGACTATGGTATGGGTGCCATTTACCACAACAACTTGCGTTATGACATGCAAGACATTTATAGAGGAGATGGTGTGCACTTCAATGATGAAGGGAACAGAGTCTTCCTCTTGAACCTTAGACTCTGCATCGGTACTTACTTGTAGGTACCACTAAAAAATCATTTCATAAACACAACGGCTCTTTTTAGAGCCCCCTAATATCTAAACACTTAAATCTGATTTTCATTTTTTTTTTTTTTTTTTTCTACCGTACGCTTACCGTAAGCTTACCGTACGCGTACCCCGTGATTTTTTTTAAAATCAATAAATGTTTTCTTTGTACTTTACAGTCCTTCTTTGACCCCCTCACAAATGTAAGGGGGTCTGTAACTCTCCTCATTGCCCCCTTTTCTTGTTTTCACTCTTTTTTTTCTGAGTGAAATACACAAAATGGCGTCCGCCGCTTCCTGGTTTCGGCCAATTCGAATGTTTACTAAGATCTAACAGCCAATCAGAATCGCGCTCGCGCACGCCACCGTACGCTTACGGTAAGCGTACGGTAAGCGTACCGTAAGCGGGCTCAGATATATATATTGATTTAAAGGCTATTTTCTCAGAATCTACTGAACAGATTTACACCAAACCTACAAAAGGCACTTCCTTGACCTAGGGACTACCTCTCTGCCAAATTTTGAGTAATTCTGTTCAGCCGTTCGGGCTGTAGCTCGTTCTAAAGGTCCTATGGAAAAATGCATGGGGAAAACGCGTTTTGGGACCCCCCTTTTATCTCAGCCCCCGCTTGACGGATCCCCCCGAGACTTTCAGGGTAGGAGCGGAGCGTAGCGCCCCACCTATTTTGAGAAATTCGCGAGGATTCATCGACCGGCGCCAAAGTTATTCAAAATAGAATGTTGAGGTTTTCCTATGGAAAAGGGGTCCTAACTATAACTACCTACTGGCGACCGCCAGTAGGTAATATATATATATATATATATATATATATATATATATATATATATATATATATATATATTACCTACTGGCGGTCGCCAGTAGGTAGTTATAGTTAGGACCCTGTTTCCATAGGAAATCCGCAACATTCTATTTGGAATAACTTTGGCGCCGGTCGACGAATCCTCGCGAAATTTTCAAAACTAATGGGGCCCTACGCTCCGCTCCCACCCTGAAAGTCTCGGGGGGATTCGTCAAGCGGGGGCTGAGAAAAAAGGGGGGTCCCAAAACGCGTTTTCCCCATGCATTTTTCCAAAGGACCTTTAGACACAGTTACAGCCCGAACGGCTGAACAGAGTTACTTGAAATTTGGCAGAGAGGTAGTCTACAGGTCAAGGATGTGCCTTTTGTAGGTTTGGTGTAAATCTGTTCAGTATTTCCAAAGAAAATAGCATTTAAATCAATATATATATCAAGTCAGTCAGTCAAATAGGCTTTATTTCGACATAAAATATCTTAAAAAGCGTACAACTGTAAGCGCGCTCCGAGCGCGCACCGTAAGCTTACCGTACGCGTACGGTGCCGTGCGCGAGCGCGATTCTGATTGGCTGTTAGATCTTAGTAAACATTCGAATCGGTCGAAACCAGGAAGTGTCGACCGCCATTTTCTCTCTCGCACTCTGAGGGGGGGAGGAAAAACAAAGTTGGATAACATGAAAAGTGGCAGGCTAGACAGCTCCTGACCCCCTAGCCTTGGTCAGGGTGTCCCAGAAGGACCCCCAAGGCCAAAAATTTAAATTTTTTTTTTTTTTTAAAAACGCCGAATGCGCTTACCGTACGCGTACGGCAAAAAATAAATTAAAAAACAAACAAACTCCACATAATCCCCCCCCCCGTGTGAAAAATGTGCCTGCAGTGCACCCTTTGTGCATGGCATATTAAAAAGATGAACATTTAATAGATAACCTTTCACAACGAAGCGCATAATATGTCCTCCGTGTGCGGACGGTGCGCGAAGCGCATTGTGCGTACATGGCCCATCCAGCGTAACGTGGGCACGCGGTGCGCGTAGCGCACCGCGTGCCCACCGTGCGTGCACGGCTCTAACTGCGTAAAGTGGGCGCGCGGTGCGCGAAGCGCACCGCGTGCTCACTGTGCGCGCACGGTGCGCGAAGCGCACGGTGCTCGCACGGAACGAACTGCGTGAAGTGGGCGCGCACGGCACGAACGGCGTAAAGTAACTTAGCATTTAAAAAAACGTACAAATTCACTGAAAAAACCATAGGTTTCACACACGTTATAGTTAGGAATTAGCATTTAAAAAACCTTGCAAATTCACTGAAAATACCATAGGTTTCACACAAGTTATAGTTAGCTGTACATTTCACTCGTAAAAAACCAATGAAATTCCACGTTATAGTTAGTGCAGGCAACTATAACTAACGCGACCGCAATCCTCTGCTGATGCTAATACTGTATTTAGACACTTATTTGCCCATGTCTTCTTCCATTAAATTTTAGCTATACATATATTACAATATTTTTTTTTCATAAAGACACATATGTCATCAGCAGAGGATTGCGGTCGCGTGAGTTATAGTTGCCTGCACTAACTATAACGTGGAATTTCATTGGTTTTTTACGAGTGAAATGTACAGCTAACTATAACTTGTGTGAAACCTATGGTTTTTTCAGTGAATATATATATATATATATATATATATATATCCAAGACTATTCCCGCCTCTGCCATAGAAACGGGTCTGACACATGCTCGGGACCTCTCCAGGTAGGCTTTATTCACCACTCAGGCTGGTACAAAGTCACAGAATAAAACACCTGGCAGACGCGTTTCGGCGAATGCCTTCCTCATTGCCAGCATTGTGTTTCACACAGTTAATTTGAATGGGGCTTTAACATACTGTATGTTGTCATCCTATTGGTCCTCATGCAACCAATCAGAGAGCTTGCTGGTAAAGTCTCTATTTTCAGTATGGTAATCAATTGCGCTGACGTTCTTGAAGCCCCTGTTGTCAAGTGACATCTGAAAACTCCCATTGCAACGAGGCATGTATGCAGTTCCGTTCAGCGAACGTAGGTTAAGTAACCGGTTCGCGCATTAAGTAATGCGCTGACGATGTCAGCTGTAAGGCCGCCCACTCTTCATTGCGGGTTCGTTAATGGCGATAATGTTTGCCTGGAGGTGTCCCGTTCAGCAACGATTTGCTGCTCTCTCCCCGATACCTCAATCCATGTCTCGGCCAGGGGGGCGCCGCCTTGTGCATTCAGCACTATCACCAAAGAGTTTGTCGGCGTCGGCGGAGCTCCAGAACGAGAGGCATGTCAGTAGTGCAGCGCCGACCGCTGCAACAATATCCAAGACTATTCCCGCCTCTGCCATAGAAACGGGTCTGACACATGCTCGGGACCTCTCCAGGTAGGCTTTATTCACCACTCAGGCTGGTACAAAGTCACAGAATAAAACACCTGGCAGACGCGTTTCGGCGAATGCCTTCCTCATTGCCAGCATTGTGTTTCACAAAGTTAATTTGAATGGGGCTTTAACATACTGTATGTTGTCATCCTATTGGTCCTCATGCAACCAATCAGAGAGCTTGCTGGTAAAGTCTCTATTTTCAGTATGGTAATCAATTGCGCTGACGATCTTGAAGCCCCTGTTGTCAAGTGACATCTGAAAACTCCCATTGCAACGAGGCATGTATGCAGTTCCGTTCAGCGAACCTAGGTTAAGTAACCGGTTCGCGCATTAAGTAATGCGCTGACGATGTCAGCTGTAAGGCCGCCCACTCTTCATTGCGGGGTCGTTAATGGCGATAATGTTTGCCTGGAGGTGTCCCGTTCAGCAACGATTTGCTGCTCTCTCCCCGATACCTCAATCCATGTCTCGGCCAGGGGGGCGCCGCCTTGTGCATTCAGCACTATCACCAAAGAGTTTGTCGGCGTCGGCGGAGCTCCAGAACGAGAGGCGTGTCAGTAGTGCAGCGCCGACCGCTGCAACAATATATATATATCTGCTTCCAAAAGGTTGCGGTTATTGTCAGTGAGCTTCCGAAGCGCTGGTGGTGCACGGAAAAGCCCTACCGCAAGCGCTTGTACACATACAAAGAACATCTTCCAACTTTTGTGAAAGAGACGGCACTCAGGGCAAAAGTAAATCAAAACAATTTAATAGTCGCTCCGGACAAACAGGACGCGTTTCGGCTGCGCAGCAGCCTTGATCACCTGAAGAGGCGCCATCTTTTTGCAGGTACATCTACTTAATAAAGTTATAGACATAAACGAAACACTCTAATGAATATCACAACACAGTACAATAACATAAAGCACTAATGACTCACGGGGGGTGGTATTAAAATATTCACATGAGGAATGTATTTCTTTTAACGGTCCTAATGGATTGAGATTCAAATGTTTAGAGACGTTAATAAAATGCAGGACAATTCTCTCTCTTAAAAAAGTACAAATGTAGAATATGTCACACTTTAACTATTCCGAAAAGCAATCTATTCAGATAAAACATGAATGTACATAAAGTGGAAATTGTTGTGAGTCAATCAATTGAGTAGGAACTATGGGTCATGAAATGTCACAAATATTAAAACTGTATTCGCAACAAGTACGGCCTATTCTTAGCTCGAATAGCTTTGACCCTTTGCCCCTTCAGTTTCATTTAATTGACAATTTCCACTTTATGTACATTCATTTTTAATCTGAATAGATTGCTTTTCGGAATAGTTAAACTGTGACATATTCTAAATTTACACTTTTTTAAGTGAGAGAGAATTGTCGTGCATTCTGTTAACGTCTGTATGCATTTGAATCTCTATCCCTTAGGACTGTTAAAAGAAATACATTCCTCATGTGAATATTTTAATACCACCCCCGTGAGTCATTAGTGCTTTATGTTATTGTACTGTGCTGTGATATTCATTAGAGTATTTCGTTTATGTCTATAACTTTATTAAGTATATGTACCTGCAAGAAGAAGGCGCCTCTTCAGGTGATCAAGGTATATCATAATAGGTTAGGTGCTTTACAGAGAAGGTTCCACCGTCAGGCCTTTGTCTTTATGCTTCCCTTAGCCTTCACTAAGCACTAACCACCTCTCTAAAATATACTTAAATTTATTGCTACTATCAATATTCTTGATAGAGTCAATCATGCCAGTTTTTAATGATAGACGACAGGAGCTAGCACAGGATCTATTTTCTACTGGTTGCAAACCGGCAGGTACAACTGTTAATACCCCCAAAACGGAGGGCCTCAGGGTTAAATTCCAAAAGCTTGAGAAATTAAAGAAAAACGAAATGTCCAGATGGTGGGACGGGACCACCCTGGAGAAATATATAGAGAATGACAAGATACCCCGAGGCTTGAGAATTTTAATTTTCCCTACCTTTGAGAACTTTGATAAGGAACAACTGGATGACTGGGAGGGAAACTTACGGAATGCTTCATTTAATATGATGCGCATTCTAATTAAAAATGCCGAAAAAAAAGGGTGTAAATTACAAGAGGAAATAGAGGAGCTAGAGAAAGAAATTGCTACCTCTGAATTAAAGGAGGTAGTTAAGAAAAATTATTTAATTCTGGATGAAATACTTGAGGGATACCAAATTTATTTAAAGGACAAGAAGGTAAAGAAAATCAAAAGGGATGATAAAGACTACAAAGATGGTAGAGTTTATACCTTCTCCCATAGATATGACAATATCAAGATACCCGGTGAAGGAAAAAGGCCATGGGAAGAAACACTAGAACTTACCACTGCCAGTAGTACAACTTCCCTCTCCTCCATGGTGAGTTCCATAACCACGGATGAATCACTAGCAGTGGTTGAGATTGAAAACAGACCCAATAATAATTTTTTATTGGAAATGGAACGATTAAGACTCAGTGCAAGATCAACGTCGAAAGACCAAAAACCAGAAGGGGGGGCGGAAATGGCAGCAACGGAAACAGAAACAACAAAAAAACCAAACAGGAACTAGAAGGCAGAATGACGAGATCAAAGAGGTCAGGGAACTAGTGGAATTAGACAATGAAAGTGGGAGAGAGGATGAGAAACCAATGATTGTGAATCTTTCTGAAAGGCAAATCTCTAAAGAGGAAACACTAGTTTTAAGTAGGGGACTAGGGTTTTGTCCGAATCAAATGGGGAATGATATTGATGTTTTTGTTGACTTGTCAAAGTTTATTAGACATTTGAAATTGAAAGATCATTTTGTACGAAATGCACCTATTCATGTGAAATCTATGCAAGATTATGTTCAATCTACTTACACTGTGAATGAAATAAATGTAATCCAATCAATAATGTCTATTGAGTACGAAATGCCCATTGATATTGAGACTGTTAGGGACGACCTGGAAATTGTGGAGGATGTTTCAATTGATAGCTGTCTTAAACTAAAATCAAAGTTTGTTCCCGTTGGTACACACTCCAACATCGACACATTCAGGGATAGGGTCACACAAGGTCTGTATCAAATATTAGAACATCCTACACCACCTAACCGGAGAAAATACAATCTTGCAGCTGCTGAGAACACGGCCTTGAAAAATCTAAAATCTGATCCGTCCATTGTCATACGTGAGGCGGACAAGGGGGGCAATGTGGTTGTAATGGATAAGAAGAGCTATATGGGGGAAATAGACCGACAACTATCAGACAGGGCATGTTACACCAAACTTGCGGGGAGCCCCATAAAGGCATTAAGCACCCATATAAATATGAGACTTACAGAATGGCGTGAGGTGGGGTTAATAAGTGAGGAGTGTAGATACCTTATGGTCCTTGAACCAGTCTTCCCCTGCATATATATTTTGCCAAAAATCCACAAGGACGGCTTCTTTCCACCAGGCCGCCCTATTATATCAGGGGTTAACTCACCCACTGAGAGACTCTCCGAATATGTGGATCACTATATACAACCGCTAGTACAAAACCTGCCAGCTTACATTAAGGATACCAAAGATATCCTGGGTAAATTCGAAGGACTTAATTGGTCTGAAACCCTCATGTTTGTGACGCTAGATGTAACCAGCTTATATACTTGTATCAAAAAAGAATTCGGGGTAAGAGCTCTCCAATTCTATTTGGGGCAAAGGACGGCGGACCACTACACACATAATGAGGTTTTGTTAGAGATGACAGACATCATCCTCTCAAAGAATTTTTTCCTCCACAATTCTGAGTGGTTTCATCAAACTCAAGGCACAGCAATAGGCTCCAGATTTGCTCCCGCTTACGCCGGACTCTTTATGGGTTGGTTTGAGCGGGAGCATGTCTGGGGTCGACATGCGGCAAGGTGGCTTGGGCATGTCATTTTTTGGGGCAGGTACATCGATGATGTTATCATGATTTGGGATGGGCCTGCCCCTGAGCTCATGGGTTTTTACACCTATCTCAATGATAATCCATTCAATGTCAGATTTACCATTGATTATAACAATGAGAAAATTAATTTTTTGGACATTACTTTTTTCATACAGAACAATGAGATTCACAGTTGTACACACAGAAAAGGCACCTCCTGCAATCGCACACTGCACTTTCAGAGTTCACACCCTTCGCATGTCATCAACAACATCCCCTATGGGGAAATGATCCATATGAGACGGAATTGTAGTACTGAAGATGCTTTTTACTCAATGTAGGGGAAACAAAGAGACGTTTCCGTGATAGAGGTTATCCGCGTGACATACTTGCTAAAGCATACAAGAAGGTAATGAAAGTCCCTAAGGCATCTACCTTAAAGACTAACCAGAGAGACAGAGCTAAGACGGCTCCTATGGCATTTAATACTCAATATAATGATCATAGTAGTAGAGTATATAATGTGCTTAGAAAACATTGGCACCTACTGTTAGATATACCCAGCCTTAGTAACATCTTAACCACCAAACCTAAAGTGACTTACAGGAGGGGACAAAATTTACGGAATATATTATGCCCTAGTTATGTGATCAATGACAGAAATCATACCTGGCTTAAATCAACCATGAGAGGTTTCCACATCTGTGGAGAATGTAATGTCTGCATATTTGGCAAGAAAAAAACAAAAATCTTTTGCTTCAATACTACATGTAGATACACAATAAACCACTTGATTAATTGCAATTCTAAGTTTGTAATCTACATTGTGGGCTGCCCATGTGATAAGATCTACGTGGGCAGTACCAAAAGAGCTTTAAAAATCCGTATACAGGAGCATGTAAGAGCATTACGCAATGGGGTTCGCAAATATCCCCTTACGTTTCACATGCAAGAGCACCACAAGGATGATGAGGCCTTGTGGTTCATGGGGATAGACCATGTCCCGCCTCATCCTAGGGGAGGGAACAGGGAACTGGCCCTGAGAAAGAAGGAAGCAGGTTGGATTTGTAGACTACGTTGTGTTGAACTAGGACATAACAATGAAGATGAAATGCATTACTTCTTGGAAGGTTAAGAACTGACTACACTTACCGTTGTATGTTAAACTTTCCTACATCTATCGCCTGTCTTTTATTGTATGAGAATATTCTATTTGCTAATACTATAATTATTAAACTTGGTTGTTATATATATTCTCCAGAATGTGAAAAAGAATGAACTCAACAACTGGGTTTGGACTTATTATTATGTAGCCTGCCTATCCATCTTCCTTTGCTTTCCCCTCACTTATCTGCTTTCCACTGCCCTCCTAACTGTTTCATCTCTTGGATTTACTATGGCATCTGACTCACTTTGTCCCCAACGTTTAGGCCTCTCTTATTGTCATATTGTATGACTTTATAGATATTGCATGAATTGGGATCTGACACCTATTGGTAGTTAGACTCTTTCTTAGTGTTTTTACTTTTACCTTTAATAATATAATCTCCCCTCCATGAGAAAGAAACATCATGCTCCTTGATTAGAGGTATAGGAGTGTACAATTTATTGAATTATCTATTGACTAGATTGTTATTTAGACTGTTCCTTGTAAGATTGGTACTCTTATCTATTTGCATGGTTGAGACTTAGGCTATTATAAAATGGCCGCTGTCTGGACAGACTTGTGACGCTTCTTTCTATCAGTTATGTCGAACTCTGTTGTGCTTTGTTTTAGATTTAACATTTGTCATGCCTTTATGTAGCTGGATATACATTACAAACTACCGCTGACGAACTGGGGAATATGCACAGCATTTATGATGGTCTCAAATTTATCGTGAGTTGATATAAATACCAATTTCACCAGCTTAGATGGTACCTAGTTCTCCTTTTTTTTAAATTATTTTTGCTTATTATTTTTCTCTGTCAATACATTGGTTTTTACTTACGATCTATTTATTCGTCATTATCCTCATTTATCCTTTGGCCAATGTATAGCTCTTACCATTACAAGATGGCCGCTAACATGACATTGATTTCCACCTATAGACGTGCTGACTCTTTCCTTGACGTCATTACGGCGTCCGTGTGTTTCTCCTGGTTTCCCGGGGTTATTTAACTCCGAGGCACTTGGAAATGGGTTGTTTGCCGCTTCTGTTGAAGACTCCTATATACGCCAACGGGTTCAGCCTTATCGGGGTAAGTCACATGCATGGCGGCTGTGGGGCCCTTATTATGCTGGGGTAGGGCTCAGACTCATCTGAGGTACGGGTCTATGCCACTACTGTTCTTTTGGGCTCCCGGGACTTGTATAATGGGTTGCTTGCCACTTCACTTAAGAATCCGATACATGCGAGCGTGTACAGGTCTATTGGGGTTATTTTAATTGCATAGTGTTTGTGGGGCCGTCATAATGTCGGATTACATCTTAGACTCACCGGAGATATGGGTCTATGTATTAGACATTAGAGCCGGATTTTATCATTTCTCTTATACCCGTGAGATGGCTCGCATAAGTGTTTAATGGTCTGTTATTAACTAAACTGATATAATTCGTTGTTAATTCAGAAGCGGGTATTTCCCTATTTTTGGATGGTGCTCGTTCGTGATCTTTAACTTCTGTCTTTGAAAACTTGATGATATGAGGGATATACTTTCAGCATTCTCTCTTATTACAGGTTGCTCGTTACCCTGCCTGATTGAGGTGGTTTGCCCACTAGAATTATTAGTGGATGTCTGCGTGATTTAGTTAGAGATAAGCTCATCCGAGTTTCACTTTTCCACGGTGAGTATAATTTGTCTATAGGTAGGTCTAGTCATAATAAATAGCACATTACGTGACACTGGTGAACGCATCTGAGACCTTAAGCAGTTAAAATATTCCTCTTAGTGGGTGCTTCAATTATATGCTCATTTGAATGTTGGGTTAATTTCTATGCTAAACAGTAACATTAAAATAGGACTGTATAGGATACCAGACTTTGTATCTAGGTGTCCTTTTAAAATTAGAACTGTATAGAAAGTTCCCTTTCTTTGGACATTTCCTCATTTGCATATGCCCCTCTTTGACCTGATCTGGTTATCTCTTTTTTATTTCGACAAAATCCTTTCTTTAAATTCACAGAGGATTATGGACTGATATTACCACGCCTGAAATTCTTATATATATAGAACACACATTATCTCGATATACTTGGATTATTGGATTCTTCTTTTATATCGCATATGACCGTCGTGACTTTGACGACGTCTTGACTTGACATTATGTAAGTTTTCAATAGACTAGGCCTTACTGTTTTTATTGGTCTAAATCACAATTAACAATAATTAATTCAATCTATACTCTATATCCCTAGTATATTGACTTCACTTCATATTATAGATTCCATCGGATGGGGGATTGTCTTTTACTGGAAAATATCGCGTCTTTATAAATATACGTTTGAAGATCGGTTGACTCCACCTATCTCATCTGGTGGGTATATGGATGGAATTATCAGTAGACCAATTCTCTTTTTGTCTCATTTCTCCTAATGAAAAATAGTGTCAAATTTGATATCCTCTGTAAGGATGCTCCATTAACATGGGATGGATATAGTTGTCAGACATGTGATGTGTATTGTCCGCTTATCTTCCCTTTCCTGTCTTTAAACTCTAAACTCTATGCTCAGTTACCCTATCTCAATATTCTGATTAGGCTGACAACTGCATGCTATATGGTACTGTATTTCATTGATCTATTTGTTTCTCTCCTTTGACCCCCACATTTGCTTGAATACTGCGCTTTAACTTCTCAATTCCCATCTCTATTTTCCTGTTCCCTTTTGGTCATACACACATTGAAGTTCTTGTAGTAAATTCTAATTAGATTAGAAATGTTCCTGGTCATTATTGATGTTGGCTGACACCTTTTAGATTAAGTGATGATCTTGATTCTCACTGAGTTTTATGCTGGTCGTGTGTAAAGTAAGAAAGAGTTGTCTCTTCTTTATATATATATATAATTGTTAGCTTCTTTCTTCTGTCGTTGTTTTAATTTTTGTATTGTTATGTACAACATATTATTGTATATTTGTTGTAGTCATGTTTTTATATATGTATATTGTATTGTTCATATTTAACAGCCCAGAAGAAGTCCATAGGGGGACGAAACGCGTCGGCTGTTCCACGTGCTAAACATCGCATGTCTTCACTGAAAAAAGAAAAATGAATTAATAAAAGAGATAAAGAAATACAAAATATTAATGTTGGAATTTCTTTTAAAGAATCTGGATGTACTTATCGTTGTCCATTATACTTTTTCTGATACAAGTTGCTTATTGAGTGGTGCACCTGCGCTTTGTTTTCAATTGCTTTTCGGAATAGTTAAACTGTGACATATTCTAAATTTACACTTGTTTAAGTGAGAGAGAATTGTCGTGCATTCTGTTAACGTCTGTATGCATTTGAATCTCTATCCCTTAGGATTGTTAAAAGAAATACATTCCTCATGTGAATATTTTAATACCACCCCCGTGAGTCATTAGTGCTTTATGTTATTGTACTGTGTTGTGATATTCATTAGAGTATTTCGTTTATGTCTATAACTTTATTAAGTATATGTACCTGCAAGAAGAAGGCGCCTCTTCAGGTGATCAAGGCTGCTGCGCAGCCGAAACGCGTCCTGTTTGTCCGGAGCGAATATTAACTTTTTTTGATTTACTTCTGCCATGAGTGTCGTCTCTTTCGCAAAAGTGAGAAGATGTTCTATATATATATCTTCTTGCACCCAATTTGCGGGCTGTACAGGAGTCTTCTACCTGTGATGTCCAGGCACCTGAAACGTGACTTCAACACACCAAATGAGCGCTCCACAATGCCCCTGATACGTTTGTGGGCCGCATTGTACTGCCTCAGGGCCTGGGTGTTCGGGGCTCGGAGGGGTGTCATCATCCACGGGCAGAGTGCCTATCCTTGATCACCTGTGACAGGGGAGAGAGATGTGTCAATCGGTGGTTCTGCATTCTGTGTTGACAGGCTTATTAGTATATTGGTGTGTGATGTGTGGGACTTTGGGTTTCATGTTTGACATGTGGCAAATGAGCGGCATCCATGTGTATTACGTTGCCTCACAGCTGCCCCTCACTCTCTCTGAGCCTATTTACTTGTGTGCGCTGCGTGGTTGCATCACTTGCACTCCTAAGACACACCATTGTCATGACTGTCTGCGCATGTCCACAAACCTGACAACGACACGTTGATATTGGCCGTTGAAGGCGGTTGGCCACATGTGTGTAGGCCTATGGTGAGGATATGGCGGACACAGTGGCACACACAGTAGTTGCTTTGGTGGCCATCCCGGAAGTGAACCACACCCTGAGCCTCGGGCTATTAATTTCCACTCCTACGCTGGCCCAGCCCACTCCGCTTACGCTTACAGGGGAGGACGACATAGCTACATGTCCAAGGTCTAACCCACTGCCTGAGGTAACATGGTTGCGTCCACTGTCTACGACACAACATACACCAGCAGTATATGTCCACATGGACATGTCTGTGCTCTGCATACTTGAGTCTGTCCAGCGTATCTCCGCCTAACTTGGCATTGTGTACATTCTTATTCATGGGTCACTTGCCTCCTTCGCACATACTTGGCTCCCACCTCTCACCACATCCTGCTATTGTGTGGTAGAGGTGCGATGACATGGATGGTTTGTCTACATGACTGGCCCCTGTTACCACAGTTGTCGTGTCTAGTAGGTGAGCATGTTGTTTGGCATGTTGTATTTGATGTTGTAGCGTGTGCATTCCCACAGTTGAGAGTTGCATGATTGTGTATTTGAATTGTGTGGTGTGTTCACTTGGTACTTACCAATGAGCAGTGCATTTCCGTAGGTGCCATCCTCGAAGCACTGGTTGATGATGGACTGTTGGAAGATGTAGGAATCATGCACACTGCCTGGGTAGTATGGCGACAACTTTGGTGAAGAGTCCCCGGTGGTCCACTATTGCCTGCACATTGATGGAATGTGTGTGCTTTCTGTTGCGATAAATGTGTGCAGTGTTGGCAGGGGGCACAAGTAGGACATGTGTGCAGTCAATTGAGCCCAACATGTGCAGGAAGCCAGCTATGGCGTAGAAGCTTTGCTTGGTCTCCAGCTGTTCCTGCACAGTGTGGGGGGAGGGAAGGTGCTGGGGTACCAAGCTGATGATGGCATCCAAGACAGTTGTGATGAACTTTGATAGGGCTGGCTGTGAGACTTCGACGACTCTGGCAGTTGTTGGTTGGAAGGTACCAGAGGCCAACAGGTGCAGCACAGCCAGCAGCTTTGTCTGCGGAGGGATGTTGGTTGTCTGCCGTGCTGGTACCGTCACGCTGTCGGCAATGTAGGTAAGGATGCGGAGGATGGTTTTCCTTTTTAGCCTGTAGTGGGCAATTACTTCCTCTGGCGTTAAGTCTGTGAGGCTGGTGCATTTTCTGAAGGACCGCTGTCTTATTCTGCTCTGTCTTAGTGGTAGTCCAGGGTGTGGGGGTGGTCCGGGGGACATGTGTTGGTCTGCCGATGTGGCTCTGGGCTGGGTTCTCTTTTATACTGCAGGTAGTCGTCCTGCTTTACACCAGTACAAGGCAGGTGTTCATTCCCTGCTGTTAACGCGCCTTATCGCCTGTTTTTGGATCGCTTCGCCGATCTGGCTGATCATTGAGAATGTGGCGAAGTGGTGTTTTCATGTGTTTATGCACGGGAACGCCTACTTGGCATATTATTAACGTTAGTTGTTGCTCTCATCCGTGGCGATGTTTTTTGCGGAAGCTATCGCTGGAAAACTGGCGATATAGGCAGTTTGCACCAGCTTGAGAATGGGGCGATAAATCTATTGCCACTTTTGCTGCGCTAAAGTGCCAATAACTTGGCAATAAGTCCTTGAGAATATGCCCCCTTGTTTTTGTCAATTGTTTGTTATACTATTAGTGAATAATATCACATTATTCACTATTAGTTTAAAAAAATGGAATACAGATAGCTGGAATATGATTTCCCTGGCAGCTGAGGTAAATAAAAAAACATGGTTTTAAATGTATGTATGTTGTGTGCATGAATACAGTTTTGAGTGTGTGTTTGTGTGAATGTGTGTGCATGTGTAGGCAGTGTTTGTGTATGTGCGTTTGTGTGTATGTGTGAATATGTGTGCAGGTATAAGCATTTGTATGTGTGAGTGAAAGTGAAGGTCAAGGGGCATGTGAAGTCACATTCGCTACCCCAGGCATTTTGGTGAATTGAAGTCAATCAATCAATCAATCAGTGACACTTGTAAAGCGCGCTACATACCCGTAGGGTCTCAAGGCGCTGGGGGGGGGGGGAGGGGGGGGTGCCGCTACTGCTCGAACAGCCAGGTCTTCAGCTTCTTCCTGAAGGAGAGGTGGTCTTGGGTCAGGCGCAGGTCGGTTGGGAGGGAGTTCCAGGTCTTGGCGGCCAGGTAGGAGAAGGACCTTCCTCCTGTAGTCGCTCTTCGGATGCGGGGGACGGCGGCGAGGGCGTGGTTGGCTGATCGGAGGTGGCGTTTGGGAGCGTGGAAGTTGACTCGGCTGTTGAGGTAGCTCGGGCCTTGGTCGTGTAGGGCTTTGTGTGCGTGGGTGAGGAGGCGGAAGGTGATTCTTTTGTTGACGGGGAGCCAGTGAAGGTCTCTCAGATGTCCGGAGATGTGGCTGGTTCGTGGGATGTCGAGGATGAGTCTGGCTGAGGCGTTCTGGATCCGCTGGAGTCTCTTCTGGAGCTTGGCGGTGGTACCGGCGTAGAGGGCGTTGCCGTAGTCCAGTCGGCTGGTGACGAGGGCCTGGGTGACGGTCTTCCTGGTCTCGGTGGGGATCCACCAGAAGATCTTCCGTAGCATGCGTAGGATGTTGAAGCACGCCGAGGAGACGTTGTTGACTTGCCTGGTCATGGAGAGGGAGGAGTCCAGGAGGAAGCCCAGGTTGCGTGCATGGTCTGTCGGTTTGGGTGCGGTGCCCAGGGCGGGAGGCCACCAGGAGTCGTCCCAGGCGGAGGGTGAGGAGCCCAGGATGAGGACCTCCGTCTTGTCCGAGTTCAGTTTCAGGCGGCTGGTCGTCATCCACTCGGCTACCTCTTTCATCCCTTCGTGCAGGTTGGATCTGGCGGCGGCGGGGTCGTTGGTCAGGGAGAGGATCAGTTGGGTGTCGTCGGCGTAGGAGATTATGCTGAGGTTGTGTTTGCGTACGATGGCCGCGAGGGGGCTCATGTAGACGTTGAAGAGGGTGGGGCTCAGAGATGATCCTTGAGGGACGCCGCAGGTGACTTCGGAGGCCTCTGACTTGTATGGTGGTAGGCGGACTCTCTGTGTTCTTCCGTCGAGGAAGGAGATGATCCAGTCCAGCGCCTTGTCCTGGATTCCGATGTTGCTGAGGCGCCGTACTAGGGTGCGGTGGCAGACCGTGTCGAATGCCGCAGAGAGGTCTAGGAGGATGAGGGCCGCTGTTTCTCCATTGTCCATCAGGGCTCGGATGTCATCGGTGGCGGCGATGAGGGCGGTCTCGGTGCTGTGATTGGCTCGGAAGCCGGACTGTGAGGGGTCGAGGGATCCGTTTGTCTCGAGGAAGGCGGCCATCTGCTTGTTGACGGTCTTCTCGATGACTTTGGCTGGAAACGGGAGGAGCGAGATGGGGCGGTAATTCTTGAAGTCCATGTAGACGTCCGATTATTTTTTCTCCTTATGACTACTGACCCGACACAAAACAGGTGCCAGACCTAAATGTTTCCCATCAGAGCTGTAGGTGGTGACTGGATTTGGTGACACCCAAAGTGTCACCCTGCTCTAATCTCAAAGTAGGAGCATTCCTTACCTGCTTATTTGGACACCGTTTACTTAGCGGTAGTCTGCTATAGTTTAGGACTATCACATCTCTTACAGATAGATGCATATTTCTGAATTTATGCATGAAGTTCTTCTCCTTTAAGACAGTACCTGCATCTGTTGACCAAATTGTGTATTCTTTTTAGGTCTGGCCTGCAGGCATAGTTAGTCATTAAAGAAATTGTCAAATATAAAATACATATATATCCATATATTGAGGGACCTTGTGTCAGCAAGCTTCAACCACTGGTCTGTTCAGCTGTCATTCATATTTTATGTATGTGCATAACCGCATACTGCAAGTGGCAATGGGTCAGCCTATTCCAGACTCTCAAGGTCTTCCACTAAAAGTTACTTTACTTTATCATAAGTGCACATCCACCACCTGATAATAAGTGCTCATCCAACTAGAAAGAAGTGCCCTTCAGCTCAAGGGCTGGTGGGCCAATACCTTACATTGGTAATGTTTTTTCCTTCTATTCTTTCTATTATTATTATTTTTTCATCCTCCTATGTTTTCGATGCCAATTCAAAACCAAGAGTATTTTGAACCAATAAGAGTAACATTATTATGACAAGTACATTAAAAATAAAAATGGATTTCTTTACCTTTTCGAAGTGTTCTATGTATACCCACCTGCTAGAAATCACCTATACTGTTCTATTAAACTGATATGTGATTGTCAGTTTCTAAAAAATATTAAGGTTTTATTGCAAACACATGACTGCTACATTTAGGCGGTAAGATATTTTCTTTTTTAATCATATGCTTCCAATTAAAAAATAAACATTGCGCCACTTTGCCAAAGCCACACCTTTTGGATTCGCCAATGCTTGTTTTAAGATGTCAGGCTTTGTCACAGAACATGCATTCTGTTTGCCTAAGCCACCTTGTTCAACTGTACCTGTGACGAGAACTACCTTTTCTGAGTGCCTAGAGTCGGCCAATTTGAGATAAACGTATTGCAAATTAGGAGCCGGAGTCCTGCCAGTTTCCTTAACCGGAATATGTACTGCCCCTCAGTCAGTATTGTAGAAGCTTCCATCCTATGTGGACCAATAGCATGGTTCCAGGATGATGGAGCTGCTGCTGCCGGTTCCACTCTAGCTATGGTCAGTTTGGGAAGATTGATTGTCCTCGACCTTGACAGGGAGTATCCACCTATGATGAGGCTAACAGCTCTCCTGAGAGAGGGAGCTGACAGATATCATGTCACAGACTTGCCTTTACGAAGGATGTTCCACAATGACCACGGTTGCCACCCTCCATGGCAGGTATACCCATGGTGCACGCTGTTGCACCACTCTCCAGGCAGCAATGAGTGTGGCCTACTAGTGTGGCACTGAGGTAGGACGTTTCCCCCACACAAGCTGCAATGGTTCCTTGTAACATGCGGGCCAACCTTCTGACCACTATCCTGTACGGTGTTGAGATCCAGCAACTTGACATTCCCTGTGCCACAGAATATAACAGGGGCATCAAACAAACCCAATCACAAATGGGGGCTATCGAGACATGGACCTGCTCGATTGCCTGATGTCCTCTAATTGAAATGAAGGGTATGAGAGATGGCTTACCAGAAATATCAAGTTACTTGATTACTTGGCACTGCATGCTAAAGGAAGCTGAGAGCAGTCATGGGCATCAGAAAACTTTAACTAGGGCACAAGATATAGCAAACGCTTGTTTTGTTTTTATTTCTCACACCGTAATCACATCCGCAAAGTGTGGGTCAGCTAGCGTTCCTATGCAGAGTGTCATCCTCCAAGGATCCCTCTGTTCCATTTTGTATCCTTCAGTTGCCTCACCGGCTCATTAGCAGTCTATGATGAGGTGAAGCTGAGTGCATCACACAGAGTGGGACCTGAGGCTTCTAGTGCTTTGCAAAGCCTGCTCCCTAACATAACAAGCTGTCATTTATTAATTAAGCGGTTACCACCATCTGTCTTATATCCTTTACAGTAAATGTAGGCATGTTTAGTGATTCATTTTGTAAACTCCTTTACTGGAAACCTTTGATTTTAACTCTATTAACCAAAGTGTATAACAAAATGTTAAAAAGTTAAACTGCAGGCCGGACTGCTAAATGTTTACCCTGTGCTGGAACCCAATATTAACAGCACCTTTCATGAGTTAGGACTTGACTGCTCAACCACAGATACCAAGAGAGAGCCAAAAGAACTAAAGCAGCATAGGCTAACCACTGCGAAATTTGTGTCAGTGGGGAGAGCATGCAGTTTCACCTTTAACACTACTATGTGATTCCCTACGGACATAGTGATCTGGAGAAAAATATTGACACCAGCTTTAGTGTGGTCCACTCTTTCAGAGAGAGAGCTGTATGTCTTTACTTATTGATGATGGCAGATAGCTCAGACTTTCAATATCCTCTACTCTGTGAAAGAAGTCTCTCATATCCCTACACTGACATCCCTCGCCTTCCAACACATACGGCTCTGTTTGCTCCATGACTTTTTCCATTTCCATTCCAGCGCAGAATGCTCAGTCCTCTATCTCACCATCCATCCAGGCTGTTCTGAATCTCCTGTCCCATGCACATATCACTACCTCTACATAGTCAGCACCAGAGCTGGAATTGGAAAAACTTTACTCCGTGAACCCATAAATTGAGAGTTGATATGTGGCAGAGGACAGGAGGTGGAGTCACGAGGGGCGGGGCTTGAAATGTAGAGTCTAACAGTCAACATACAATTTATTTTAAAAAACGTCTACTGCAAGAAATTGATAAGATGGGCAAAGGAGATAGCAGATCTGTTCTAGCTTACTTAATTGTTCACAAAAGGCTGCATTTTAAAATATCTTACAGGGTTAAGACATCTGATGCAGACAGCTTTTTGTGCCCAGCAAGTATGAGGTCATTATAATAGCAGTAAGAAAACTCTGGTAGTCCCAGTTCTGAGAAAGTTCTGTGTTTGTCTAATCATAGTTTTGTGTCAAAGTAGTATAGTAGGTTAACATGCCTGCTGCAAAGTACATTGTGTATCAAGCAGATCACAGATTTGATTTTTATGTAGAAAGGTAAGTGGGCTACTGCTTTTGACATGGAAATCATTATGTTACTTCCACTCTATAAGTTGCAATCCATCAAATATAGCACAGTGGTCTATTTACCACCATCAAGGAGCTGCAGGCAAACTGTAAGTCATGGGTTTAGTCCTTATTGCATTTTTTACTCAATATGTCCTTATTCTAAGATTTCCATGAAGGGGTCCTCAGGACTTTAATAAAGTCTTGGGGAATCATCTGATAAGTCACTTAGCTTATGCTGACGACCTTGCAATATGTTCATAAACTTCTGTTATACTTCCAGTATCAACTGACTGCTCTTAATTAATGAAATCTCCTAAATGGACTTGCAGTCATCTCAAAAACAAAATTCCTCCTTTTTGGGAAAAAAAACTGGACGCCGTGGTCATAGTAGTTTGAAATCGCAGATATGTTTGGATATCTCTACTTCACATTAGACAACAAGTTGTCTGCATCAAAGCATCTAGAAAAGTAAAAACGAAAATCCCTATAACAACTAAAGCCCAGAAAAGATTCTCTGACTATATATGGAGGCCAGGCACTCAAGGCCACTATTAACTATGTTTGCGAATGTGCTTCATCAAGTAGTGAATCCATGAGAGCTCTGATTTTTAAAGCGATAAAGCAGCAGGATTCTCCTGAAGCCTCCTTTTCAGAGAAAGCTACAGTTGTTTTATTAAAATGCCACTACTTATCATCTATTGATACCTTACTGAAAACGACAAAACTGAACGTACATATGCTATCAGGAAAGATCTACAAGAGTCATTTTCCTTGAGACTTAGGACCTGACTTCGGCAGACAGGTTACTCCATCACAATGGTGACGGATATCTAGTCTGCCGAAATATAAATCCAATAGGATATAAAGGGTTATATATTTTGGCGCACAGGATATCCATCACCGTTGTGATGGAGCAATCCGTCTGCCGCAATGTAAATCAGGCCCTAAGTCAATACATCAAGGTACAAATCAGTGAAATATCTTCTGGCTTTATACTTTTTACTCAGGCAGACCTACATTGATTCAAACTTGGAAGCCACAACCCAGCTCAAATTTCCAGTTTGAGGGTTCATGGAACATTTCCCACTTTGGTCCTTCCTGCAGACTTTGTAAGCAGTTTGATGAATCGTTGGACCACAACTTGTGCTCATGTCCAATTTCGCATGACTTGAGACAAAAAAAGCTGTTATCAATTTTTAGACCATTATCGCTTCGTACCATGATAAAAGCCAAAAGGGATTGCTTGTTTTTACAAGAGAACCAGCACATTGGGAAACGAACAAAGTTTTTAGACTTAATGTATGCCCTTCTGAAAATCTGTATATGAGTACGCCAAATAATTATTGTAGCTTCTACAGGTTTTTGGACGTTTCATTCTCTTTTGATCGTTCCTTTTCTATTCGCTGATGTACTTGTTTTGTTACATATAGCAGTTGATATTCACATGTAGGACAATGTCTATTTATGTGTCTGTTTGTATTTTATAACGATTTTTTTGACAACATTTCCCAATAAAATACTTACCTACCCCATCACTGTGTTAGGTTTTATATCCTGTCTTTGTGTTTCTTCCGATAGTTCACTATTATCATATAACGTCTACAAGTGTAGACGATATGCGATTCCCTACACCTTATAACCCTCAATGTATTAAGTAACATTTCCTGTACATTGATTTACACACTTGTATGATTTATTGTGTGTCTATGTGCGATGTAAAGTGCTCTGATCCCTGACACTGGGATGAGTAATGCTATAATAAAAAATAAATTATTAGGTGCAATTTAAATAGGTATTAGTGTATTTACTCATACACACAGAAAAATCTCGAATACTTACAGTTCATGCACATTTCGTACATGGGGAGTTGAACAAAGTCAAAAACCTGCCTCCAATTAAAAAGTTTCTTTGAAGTCTTTGAGAAGAGATAACTTGTGTGCCTTTGTTTTCTTCCATGCATTGGCATCTAGGTGTTAGGTTCCAGAAGACTTCTAACCTAGTGATGCTCGAACAAATGAAAGGCTGAAGACCCATTAATTCAGGCTCTTGTTTGTGCCCGGTTAGACATGAAAATAAGAAAGCCCAGTAGCGGCCTCCAGGTTGCTGCACTGAACTGAATGCAGAGAACATGCTGGCACTGCTAAATTATATCCCAGTGTTGGAAAATGGCACCAAGACAAATTCAGCATATTTCCCTGAAATAGCTTTCAAAGGGAGGATCTGGTGCCATGCCCCTACTTTCCACCACTGGTAAGCACTCACCACTAGTTCCCTACATTACTCTTCCCCTTCATTCAAAGCTCAACCCCACCCACTTCACTCCATCCCTCTGACACAGCTCTCACCCCTATATAATTTCATCATTGCTTCATATGTCTCTCACCCCTCTCTCATGACAACGGTATGCCTCCTAATTATCAAATAGGGAATATCGTGGGACATTAATATCATAAACAGAATATTGAGGAACAAAATATCGAAAAGTAAGTGGGTATAGAATTTCTATACCTAACTCTACATATATGTACTTTGGTGATATATATATATATAATATATATATATATATTATCTACTGGCAGTCGCCAGTAGATAGTTATAGTTAGGACCGTGTTTCCATAGGAAATCTGAAAATTCTATTTTGAATAACTTTGGCGCCGGTTGATGGATCCTTGCGAAATTTTCAAAACTAGTGGGGCGCTCCACTCAGCTCCTACCCTGGAAGTCTCGGGGTGATTCGTCAAGTGGGGGCTGAGAAAAAAGGGGGGTCCCAAAACGCGTTTTCCCCATGCATTTTCCCATAGGACCTTTAGTCAAAGGTACAGCCCGAACGGCTGAACAGAATTACTTGAAATTTGGCAAAGAGGTAGTCCTCAGGTCAGGGATGTGCCTTTTGCATATATGGTGTCAATCTGTTCAGTAGTTCCTGAGAAAATTGCAGTTAAAAGTACATACATATCTATATGCGCGCACGGTGCGCGCACCTTAACGTGTGCGAGCGTAATTGTGATTGGTGGTTACATGTCAGTCAACATTCGAATCGTCGAAATCAGGAAGTGTTGTCCGCCATTTTATGTGTGACAGTAAAAAAGAAAGGTGGAGAATGTGAAAAGGGGGCAGGGTACAGAGTTCCTGACCCCCTAGCTTTTGTCAGGGGGTCCATGAAGGACCCTGAAGGGTGAAAAAAACATTTTATTTTTTGTTAAAAAATCGCGGGGTGCGCGCACCATGCGCGCACCGTGTGCGCACCGTCGCGAGGTGCGTGCACCGTGCGCGCACGGCGGAAAAAAAATCATAAAAAAAATAGAATTAAAAATCTAATTTAAGTGTTTAGATGTTAGGTGGCTCTAAAAAGAGCCGTTGTGTTATTTGAGGAACAGAGGAACAAAAAAATGAAAAACATTATAGGGTGCCGCATGTGTGCTGCTGTATCTTGCTCTCTATTAGGGGAATGCTGGTGTCCCCATAAGAGAGAAGAGCATTGCACGCATTGCACCGTATATGCACCCTCTTGAAAAGAGGGTGTATATTCAGAGGAACAGAAGCAGGTGAAGCTGCCGCCGCAGATGAAGTGCTTGGCTGAGCTTCCGATGATGTGCTCGGCTGAGCTGCTGCGGATGTGCTCGGCTGAGCTGCTGGAGGGTTGTCTCTAGCAGCTCGAGCAAAAGCCACAGGATGTACTCCTTTAAAGTGCCTGATCATAGTGAAGATACTAAAAGAGTATTTCTTTTTAGGATCTCCTCTTGATAAGACAACACCACAAATAGTGCAGGTGACTTTTGGAGCATTCACCTTCTTCTGCCCCTCTGGAAATCTAAAAAATTGCCAGATAAAAGAGTCTTTCTGTTTCCTCTGTCTCACAAGGGTCTCCTGCTCACTCCCAGAAGATGACTGCTGCTCTGCCATTCTCAAGTACTGGAGTACTGGAAAAGCTGCTCAGCTCCTTCTCCCAGGGAATCAGAAGAAATAATGAGGGGAGTGGGTGTGGTGTTGGAAGTTTCTGGAACTGAAACTACTATAAACCAATGAAAAGTGTTGTTTCTTAATCACATGACCTGAAACTACTATAAACCAATGAAGTGTTGTTTCTAAATCACATGACTTGCCGTGCGTGCACGGTGCGCGCACGGAGCACGCACGCATGCGCGTACGGAGCACCCGCGCATGCGTGTACGGAGCACGTGTGTACGGAGCACGTGCGTACGGTGCACGCACGAAGTACGCATGTGCACGTGGAGCACGTACGCATGCGCACACGGAGCACATACGCATGCGTGCACCGTGCGCGCACGGTCAAAAACCCTTAAAAAAACCTTTTTAAAGTGTTATAAGTTTATAGAAGATATTAACTATGCTGTTCAACTTTATCCAAATAAAAAATAAAAAAAAGAGCTGAGCCATTCCATATTACAGGATAAAGTCAATCTATAACTATATACATAGGTAGCTTATTGTAAAATAAATATTTAAAAAATATAATAATACATTCATAAATTAGCATTTAAAAAACCTTGCAAATTCACTTCAAAAACCATAGGTTTCACACACCTTATAGTTAGGAATTAGCATTTAAAAAGCCTTGCAAATTCACTGAAAAAACCATGGGTTTCACACACGTTATAGTTAGGAATTAGGATTTAAAAAACCTTGCAAATTCACTGAAAAAACCATAGGTTTCACACACGTTATAGTTAGGAATTAGCATTTAAAAAACCTTGCAAATTCACTGAAAAAACCATAGGTTTCACACATGTTATAGTTAGCTGGACATTTCACTCGTAAAAAACCAATGAAATTCCCCCGTTATAGTTAGTTCAGCTAACTATAACTTGCGCGCCCGCAATCCACTGCTGATGACGTCACATATTACATCACTCATGCCATGGTCAGTGACATCACTAATGACATCACTGATGACATCTCAAATGACATCACTGATGACATCACTGATGACGTCATCCATGTGATAAATTACCACATCTTCTCACACCCTAAAATAACCTTTGATACACCGACTCAAACTTCAGAGTTCCATTCTCAAAACCATACATACTGCAATACCAATAACTACATACCCACTTATTAACTCTTAGGTCTACATACAACTCCACTCATTCACCTGTACAGTCACTCATACTTACAGTCACTCCATACAAGACTATCATATGCATTTATACACCTATATAGACACTCACACCACCAATCATCCATAGAGGTACTCTCACACCTAGTCAGTCATGCAAATAATCACACTCCCATTTACTCACCTATGCGGTTATACACACTCAAGTTCACTTACTCATAAAAATAGTACCACATTCTTACGCTCTTATAGAATCATTGATACAAGCACACACTCATCCATACAGTCACTCTCACAATCACACACTCTCACATCTACCCACTTATATACTCTTACACGCATATATACTGCCTTTCAAATATGTAGTTAGTCACAAATGTACCACTGAGATATACATTCAATCACAAACACACCCATACATACACTCACTCAACCATACAGTCCATCACAGATGCACTCTTAAAACCATGCACCCATAGAATCACCCACTCACACATCTAGTCACAGAGTAACACACACCCTACCCACACAAACACTCAGGAACCCATACAGATACTGAGACAAGCAATCAATAACTCATATAGACAGACACTCATATAGCTATTCACAAAACCATGCAGCCACTTATACACCAACATACAGACACATACCAACATTTACACAGTTTAGTCACTAGTCTGCAGTAAGATACATTTAATGACTCACTTATAGAGTCAGTTACGCACCACAGAAAATCATCCATTTACACACTTGTACACCCACTTATTCTTCAACAGGCCATTCCCTATATATATTAAACATATTAAAATTGTTCAGAAACACATACTCAATCGATGATGTCATCAGTGATGTCATTTGAGATGTCATCAGTGATGTCATGAGTGATGTCACTGACCATGCCATGAGTGATGTAATATGTGACGTCATCAGCAGTGGATTGCGGGCGCGCGAGTTATAGTTGCCTGCACTAACTATAACGTGGAATTTCATTGGTTTTTTACGAGTGAAATGTACAGCTAACTATAACTTGTGTGAAACCTATGGTTTTTTCAGTGAATTTGCAAGGTTTTTTAAATGCTAATTCCTAACTATAACGTGTGTGAAACCTATGGTGTTTTCAGTGAATATATATATATATACACATACATATATATATTCACTGAAAAAACCATAGTTTTCACACAAGTTATAGTTAGCTGTACATTTCACTCGTAAAAAACCAATGAAATTCCACGTTATAGTTAGTGCAGGCAACTATAACTCACGCGACCGCAATCCTCTGCTAATGACATATGTGTCTTTATGAAAAAAAAATATTTGTAATATATGTATAGCTAAAATTTAATGGAAGAAGACATGGGCAAATAAGTGTCTAAATACAGTATTAGCATCAGCAGAGGATTGCGGTCGCGTGAGTTATAGTTGCCTGCACTAACTATAAAGTGGAATTTCATTGGTTTTTTACGAGTGAAATGTACAGCTAACTATAACTTGTGTGAAACCTATGGTTTTTTCAGTGAATTTGCAAGGTTTTTTAAATGCTAATTCCTAACTATAACGTGTGTGAAACCTATGGTTTTTTCAGTGAATTTGTACGTTTTTTTAAATGCTAAGTTACTTTACGCCGTTCGTGCCGTGCGCGCCTACTTCACGCAGTTCATGCCGTGCGCGCATGGTGCGCTTCGCGCACCGTGCGCGCACAGTGAGCACGCGGTGCGCTTCGCGCACCGCGTGCCCACTTAACGCAGTTAGTGCCGTGCACGCACGGTGGGAACGCGGTGCGCTACGCGCACCGCGTGCCCACGTTACGCTGGATGGGCCATGTACGCACAATGCCCTTCGCGCACCGTCCGCACACGGTGGACATATTATGCGCTTCGTTGTGAAAGGTTTTCTATTAAATCTTCACCTTACATATATACCATGCACAAAAGGTGCCCTGCGGGCACCTTTTGAACATGGGGGGGGGAATATAAGGATTTTGGTTTTTTTTTATTTAATTTTTCACCGTACGCGTACGGTAAGCGTATTCGGCATTTTTTAAAAAAAAAACTATATATATTTTTGGGCTTTGGATGGCCTTCTGGCACACCATAACCAAGGCTAGGTGGTTAGGAGCTGTCTAGCCTGCCCCCTTTTTATGATATCCAACTTTGTTTTTCCTCCCCCCCTCAGAGTGCGAGAGAGAAAATGGCGGCCGACACTTCCTGGTTTCGACCAATTCGAATGTTTACTAAGATCTAACAGCCAATCAGAATCGCGCTCGCGCACGGCACCGTACGCGTACGGTAAGCTTACGGTGCGCGCTCGGAGCGCGCTTACAGATATATATATTGATTTAAATGCTATTTGCTCAGGAACTACTGAACAGATTTACACCAGACCTACAAAAGGCACTTCCTTGACCTGAGGACTACCTCTCTTCCAAATTACAAGTAATTCTGTTCAGCCGTTCGGGCTGTAGCTGTGTCTAAAGGTCCTATGGAAAAATGCATGGGGAAAACGCGTTTTGGGACCCCCCTTTTTTCTCAGCCCCTGCTTGACAAATCCCCCCGAGACTCTCAGGGTAGGAGCGGAGCGTAGCGCCCCATTAATTTTGAAAATTTCGCGAGGATTCGTCGACCGGCGCCAAAGTTATTCCAAATAGAATGTTGCGGATTTCCTATGGAAACAGGGTCCTAACTATAAGTACCTACTGGCGACCGCCAGTAGGTAATTTATATATATATATATTCACTTAAAAAACCATAGGTTTCACACATGTTATAGTTAGCTGGGCATTTCCCTCATAAAAAACCAATGAAATTCCCCCGTTATAGTTAGTGCAGGCAACTATAACTCACGCGACCGCAATCCGCTGCTGATGACGTCAGATATTACATCACTGTATTTAGACACTTATTTACCCATGTCTTCTTCCATTCATCTTTAGCTATACATATATTACATTTTTTTTTTCTTCAGAAAGACACATATGTCATCAGTGATGTAATATCTGACGTCATCAGCAGCGGATTGCGGTCGCGTGAGTTATAGTTGCCTGCACTAACTATAACGGGGGAATTTCATTGGTTTTTTATGAGGGAAATGCCCAGCTAACTATAACATGTGTGAAACCTATGGTTTTTTAAGTGAATTTGCAAGGTTTTTTAAATGCTAATTCCTAACTATAACGTGTATGAAACCTATGGTTTTTTCAGTGAATTTGTACGGTTTTTTAAATGCTAAGTTATGTATTTTTTAATATATTTTTTTAAACAAAACTTTTTCACGGCGCGCGCGGTGGGCACACGGTGCGCTTCGCGCCGTGCAAAACTTTTTCACAGCGCGCGCCCACTTTACGCAGTTCGTGCCGTGCGCGCACAGTGGGCACGCGGTGCGCTTCGCGCACCTCGCGCACACTTTACGCACTTTGTGCCGTGCGCTCACGGATCGCTTCGCGCACCGTGCGCGCGCAGTGGGCACGGAGCGCTTCGCCCCAAGGGCCAAATACATTTTTTTTTTTAAAAATCGCGGAGTGCGCGCACGCTGCGCGTACTTCGCAGAATTTTTTCCGTTTGGGTGGTGCGCGCAGGGTGCGCGGACTCGGCGATTTTTTGAAAAAAAATTTAAAAAAATGTTGCCCTTGGGGGTCCTTCTGGGACCCCCTGACGCCGGCTAGGGGGTCAGGAACTGTCCACCCTGCCCCCTTTTCACGTTCTCCACATTTGTTTTTCACCCCCTCAGAGTGCGAGAGACAAAATGGCGGCCGACACTTCCTGGTTTCGACCGATTCGAATGTTTACTAAGATCTAACAACCAATCAGAATTGCGCTCGCACACGGCAAGGTGCGCGCACCCAGCGCGCACGCTGCGCGCGTACAGATATATATATTGATTTAAATGCTATTTTCTCTGGAAATACTGAGCAGATTTACACCAAACCTACAAAAGGCACTTCATGGACCTTATGGCTACCTCTCTGCCAAATTTCACGTAATTCTGTTCAGCCGTTCGGGCTGTAGCTGCGACTAAAGTCCCTATGGAAAAATCCATGGGGAAAACGCGTTTTGGGACCCCCCCTTTTTCTCGGCCCCCGCTTGACGAATCACTCCGAGACTTTCAGGGTAGGAGTGGAGCGGAGCGCCCCATTAGTTTTGAAAATTTCGCGAGGATTCGTCAATCGGCGTCAAAGTTATTCAAAATAGAATTTTGAGATTTCCTATGGAAACTCGGTCCTAACTATAACTATCTACTGGCGACCGCCAGTAGATAATATATATATATATATATATATATATATATATATATATATATATATACGATATACATATATATATATTTATCTATATATATATATATATATATATCCTCCGTCCAATGCGTATAGACGATATGCCACCAGATCTCCAGGGGTGCTCGACGAACGCCCGCGCCGGGCTTGTAAAATTCAAACAACTCCTGTAACACGTAATAGATTACAGACCGGCACTCCGAGCAGTGTTGTAATTTTTCATCCGCACGGCAGAAAAACGTATACAGTGTCAAACGCGTTTTGCTTCCAAAGCCTTTGTCACGACTCCTATGCATGTGAGAGATTCCTATTTACAGGATTTATTTTGACACTGAAAACAGACAAGTCTCCAATGCAATCATGGCGGCCATATTGGAACATGTTCAGTAAACTTAAGTACTATACATTGATTTCCTGTTTATGATTAATATCACAGCTACTCACTGCCGCCTTTTTATACCATTAGCTCTGATGTTTATAAAATACTGTCTAATATTTGCTAACTACAGCCCCAGTGCGCAAAAACAAACGGCAAAAGCCCAAGTAATAATTTGCTAAATAATGAGCCTATTCGCTGGTCTAAAGGCAATACTATACATATGATTTCATGACATTCAGCACAGATCAAGTACTTATATAATCTTGCCCCATTGGTCCAACATTATAATATTATACAAAATTATAAATTCTCTGAAAAACATAAATTTAAATCATTTTAAGAAAAGTTAGCTTAGCTCTTCTGCATTCCACACAACTCTTGATTGACTCAATGTACATTTTCAAATTCATACCTGCAAACAAATAGAAAAAAATCAGTGTTAGTACATATACAAAAACACAACGCTCTTACAGTGCATTAACACTTTGAGTCAATAATTAGTTCAGATTCTCTCTTCTGCATTCTAAGAACTCTATCCCCAACCCTCGGGGACAACATTGGCTGTTCAATTACAAAAAAGCTCAATAGCTTGCGGTCCCCACAGTGTTTGTCATAGAAATGTCTGGCAACTGGATATTTTCTATAATTGTTCTCAATGGACCAGAAATGCTCCAGAACTTTCTCCTTGGCTGCAGAAATAGTGCTACCTATGTATCGTAGGTTGCATGGACACACTAAAGCATAAATCACATGATTGGTACTGCATGGCAAAAATTGATTAATCATGTGTGTGGACCCATTAAAGGTGGTGTATGTATTCATGATCTTGCTTTTGCTACATGCCCTGCATCCTCCACAAGGGCAAAAACTCTTGAGGTTGTGTTGTGTTATCGCCCTGGTCAGGGTGATATCACTTCTCACGAGTGTGTCCACCAGGGATTTGCGTCTGCGGAAGGTGATACTGGGATGCATACCCACTTCTTTGCCAATGACAGAATCGCTTTTCACAATGGGCCAGTTTTTGCTGAGGATCTGTTTGACCTTTTTGGAGCTACTGTTGTATGAGTCTGGGAATGGGAGCAGCAGAATCTTCAGTAGTGCTGTTAAACAATAATTGGTCGCTTTTAAGAGCACAGGCGTGCTTAACGGCTTTCCTGAGGGCCCAGTTAGGATACCCTCTTTTTTTTTAACCTTTTGAGCATGATTATTTGTTCTGAAAGATAGGCATCTTTGGTAATGAATTTCCTTTTATCCCGGAGAATCTCTTAGTAAGGGATGCTCCATTTTAAATTCTAGGCATGTTCACTAAGGGCATGGATGAGGCTATTTCTAGCCGTCTTTTCCCTGAAAAGCTTGGTTGGGATGTTGTTGTCCACAATTTAAACTATAGCATCAAGGTACACAATAGTGGTGTTACTGATGGTCTGGGTGAATATTAAATTGTGGTTATTCATGTTCAGTTTGGCAAGGAAATTAGTGGCTGAGTTACTTGACCCCTTTCAAATGATGAAAAGGTTGTCAGTACCTCAGCCATAAGATTACCATCTCCAGGTCATTGGATAAGGTACTGTCTTCACTCAATTGTTGTTCACATTAGCCAAAGGACAAAATTGCTAGACTGGGGGCTAAATAAATCCTCATGGCAGTCCCAAGGACCTGTTGGTAATAAAGACTACCACTGAACATAAAGATATTGTGCTTTAAGCAGTGGTGTATCATTTCCAGAATCATCTGGACATATGTGTGGTATTTGATTTTCCTGGCTCTCATGAAGTGCTCAGACGCAGCTATGCCCTGCTCGTGGACAATTACTGTGTCAAAAGAGCTGACATCCAATGTCATGAGCAGAATATTAGGTTCCCATGTTAGCCCTGTAATTTGGCCTAAAAAATATTTGATATACTTAACATAAGATGGTAGTGTCATAATGAACTCCATGAGTATGAAGTTGACATACCTAGATATATTCTCAAGGGCACTCCCTCTCGAGGATAGAATTGGTCTGCCAGGGCTGATATCAAACTGATGTTATTATGTTATGTATTTCCTTATGTACGGATGTACATTTCAGTAGATGGATTAAATGAACACTTATTTACTTTGCTTGGTACCATTTGGATTGAATGCAAATGTTCTGGTCCAATTTCTATGGCGATGTTGAGTAAGTATTTATAGCACTGTGATTGGTTTGCAACGATATGTGCGATCAAGGCCAGCAATGTCTGAAACATGTCTTATTTGGGAGTAAAGCCTGTGTTTCCTGTTGTTACAGAGTGAGCGTCTTTTCTTGGAGAAGGAAATGGACTGGATATGCAAAACCAGATAAGAAATGCACTCCCCAGTGGAGATTATCCACATAGCCGTATGCACTGCTGTTAGTGTGCATCCGATCGCAGAAACGATTCCCAGGGCAACTGGTCGACTACAGAGTGCATTTCTTATCTGGTTTTGCATATCCACTTCATTCATTTCTATTGAATACAACATCTACATGCTTTACAGCGACTAATCACTATTTTGAAATTTTGATCTTAACCTACTCTTTTCTTGATTGCACTGCTATTGCACAGTCCTGCACAGATACCATATTCTGGCACTAGTTTTTGGAGTTGCATCTTGATTATTGGTGTACAGCTTTTTGATTGACATAGGCGATTGACATCTTAGCTGCCCTGAAGAAGTCCATTGTTCAAAAGGACGAAACGCGTTGGCTGATGGTTTTCTAGGAATGGAATATAACATAATAAAGGAAGAAACAATACCCATGGACTGTATAGACATGGTTATTCATAAGGAAGTGTCATATTGAATTGTGTCACTTTAATATTGTTTCCATTTATTTGTATGTCCAGTTGTTGTGCGGCACACACTGTATATTATAATGCTGGACTGTGGTTTCAAAAAGCTTAGATTGTAATGTTATATACCCTAGAATGTGTGGTTAACAGCGCTGCACTAGTATGTACTAATATTACTGGTCTGTGATGTCACTGAACCTGTAGTGCAATGTTAGAGTTTGTATTCCAATCTTCTTACAAACCTGGACTGTGGTCAGGGCCGGTCATATATCAGATTGACCGGGACAGAGCCCTGGCCGGAGAAAATATGGTGTTTGTTTTTGGAGCGGGGGGTTCGTTGCGGTGTGACGGCAGGAGGCGTGAAGAAGAAGGGAGGAAGGCAGGGGGTTGATGGGGTGCTAACAATTACGCTGAGGTACATTAAGGTCTGATTACAAAGTCTTTAACAGGACCCCATTGAGACCAAGTGGGATGGAAGAGCTGCTGTTTGCATGCCATACATCAGGCAGCTCCCTGCTGCACCCCTCTGAAGATTTGGCGTCCCAGGCCTGAGCCCAGCTCGCACAGGCTCATGGCCACCCTGACTGTGGTGTTGCAAAGTCTAGATGGGACTGTCAAAGAAACTGGACTAATATATATTAGCAAAGTTGGACTGTGAAGTTTAGACTAAGATGTTGCAAGGCCTGGACACTCCTGTCCTAAAACTGGAATGTGATGTTGCACCACTGGAACGGAATGTAGCAAGGCTGGGTTAAATCCACTAAACTGGACTGAGATTACAAAACTGGACTGTAATGTCACACAGCACGCGCCGAGTTACAAACTTTGGTCAGTGATGAGACCAAATTAGGCTGGTGAAAAAAAGGGATTTGAATTCATACAAAAAAAACGGAGTATTAAGTCGCCGGGTATGGACAGCACTGCTTAATTTGAGCCGGTGGTTTCTGGTGCTCAGCACCGGCACTTAATTTTTAGCACCGGTGCTTGGGACAGCCTGCCACAAGGTGGTGCTGTCTATGTAATTTAGAGATTTATTCCTTTATTTATTTAATGCGTTTTTATATAGCGCTTCACTATAGGAACAGTAATGATACATAAGGAGAAAAATTACAAGTGAGCATGTTACAAAATCAAACGTTACGTTACATGAGGCAATAGTGACAATTGTGCAAGTATCAAGAGCAAACAAAATACAAGAGGTAGCAAACGATACGTTACAAAAGGAAAAAGTGACGTGTGCAGGTTACAAGAGCATACAAAGTACACGTAGAGGTAAAAAGATTGCAATAAATGGCAGACACTCAAAACACTAAAACAAAAGTTACGTTACATGAGGCAGTGGTGGCCGTTGTGCATGTATCAAAAGCAAACAAAATACAAGAGGTAGCAAACGATACATTACAAAAGGAAAGGTGACGTGTGCATGTTACAAAAGAGTACAAAGTACAAGTAGAGGTATAATACTGCATTAAATGGCAGACACTCAAAACACAAAAACACACTGGGAAGGCACTTCTATAGGCATGGAGAACAGAATTTCCTATAATGGAAGGACTTCCTTCAGAAAATAGAGTGTGTGAATTAAATTTGGAAGTGTCTTTGAAGGAGGAGAGCTTTGAGGTCAGTTTTGAAGGCCTGGGAAGAGGTGGTGGTCCGGAGCTGAGGCGGAAGTGAGTTCCAGATTCTCACCGCGTTGCCTGAAAAGGATTGGGCCATCGATCTTTCCTTCTTGAAAGTGGGAGGTTCAAGCAATGAATTTTCTGCATTACGTGATGGTCTGGAACCTCCAGAGAGTTTCAGTTTATTCGCCAGGTAGCGAGGGGAGAAGGAGTGCAAGGCTTTGTGGGTGATACAGGCAGTCTTGTAGATAGATCTTGCCTCTATGGGAAGCCAACGGAGGGTGGATAAAATGGGTGTGATGTGGTCGCTTCTTTTGGCCCCATATATGAAACAAGCTGCTGAATGGAGAACAGACTTCAGGGGGGACAGGTGGGATTTGGGGAGGCCAGAAAGAAGAGAATTGCAGTAGTCCAATCTGGAGAGAACCAGCGATTGGACCAGGGTTTTAAGGTCGGGCTCCGGGAAGAAGCGACGAATCCCCCAAAGAAGGCGCAGTTGGTATCGAGCAGACTTTGCAATGGAATCGATGTGGGAGAGTAGATTGAGTTTTTTGTCGAGTATGACACCAAGGGATTTTGCGCTCTCGACAATGATGGGTTTATTGTTCAGTAGATTAATCTGATACATCCATGATTGCACTGGGGGAGGAGAAAGTGAGGAGGAGAGGAGGAGGAATTCTGTTTTGGAGGGATTCAGGATCAGTTGTTCAGTTAACATCCAGTTTTGAATGGAGTCGAGAGTAGAGCTTAGGAAGGAGAGATCGTGAGTGGAGGCCACCTTAAGGTAGATTTGAGTGTCGTCCGCATATAGATGATAGTGGATCCCGGATTTACTCAGGAGATTTCCCAACGGTTCTAAATAGAGATTGAACAGTGTGGGTGCAAGTATAGAGCCTTGAGGAACACCTTGACCGACCGCTAAAGGAGATGAAAGACTGTTCGCTATTTTGATCATTTGGGAACTATCAGAGAAGAAGGAGGCACAGTGCCCTCCATGCCCATTCTCTGTTGAATAGTGTTAAGGAGAGTGTTGTGATTGGCAGAAAGGTCAAGAAGAATTAGAAGGCAAGACTCCCCTGAATCGAGTATCCGCAGCACGTCATCAATCACTAGCAGCAGGGCTGTTTCAGTGCTGCAGTTTTGAATGAAGCCGGACTGGAAATGGTCAAGAAGATCATTGTCCTTGATATGGCGAGAGAGTTGTTTTGCGACATATTTTTCTGTGATTTTCGCAAGAAAGGGTAGGTTAGTGATGGGACGGTAGTTGTTGAGGTCGTTCGCATCAGCGGGGGTTTTTTTAAGCAGAGGGGTGACCTGCCCAGTTTTGAAGGAAACAGGAAGGGAGCCTTGACTGAGGGAGAGGTTGACCAGAGTGGTCCAATAGGAAAGAGAATGGGTATAGAATTCAATGGCAATGGCACTAGGGATGGGGTCAAGAGAATGGTTAGAGGGCTTTGTGTCGAAGATACATTTAAGGAGGGCATCATCAGAGATGGGGTCAAAGTTTTGCCAAATGGTTAAGGATTTACGCTCCTCTGTAGGGGTAGGATGAATGACCTGATCTACAAGTGATTTCACCTTTTCGTCAAAGAATATAGCGAATTCCGCTGCTTTCTTTGTGGAATCCTCCAATTTGGAGGTTGGGGGAGAGCTGTTTGGGTTCTTGATGAGGTTGAATAGTTTTTTGGGTCTATTTTTGGCTGAGTCAAGGAGGGATTTGAAGTGAGACGCTTTTCCAAGGAAGATGTGCTTGTGGTACTTGGATCTTGCTGAACGAAGCGTGGCCAAATTTTCGGTGGAGGGCGCTTGTCTCCATTGTTTCTCAAGGACTCTTAGGTACTTCCTTTCTTCATAGAGGGATTTGTTGAACCAAGGTGCTGAGGGAGTGGGCCTTTTCTTTTTGCTTTGGAGAGGAGCGACATTATTGATTTCGACTGCAAGGACTGTGAGGCATTGGGAGGTGAGTTCGTTAACATCTAGGTCCGGGTGTAGCCTTGGAAGTGATAGCAAAGCAGAATCACAGAGGGTACTGAGGTCAATATTTTTAGCGTCACGAAACCAGGAAGTAGCCCTCTTAGGCTGGCCAAGAGTTATAGAGTGTGATAGGTGAAGAGAGAATGGGATGAGGAGGTGGTCAGACCAGTCTACATGAATAGGGGTAGCGATTGTCAGCAAGCCTGCTTTAGAAATAACAAGGTCCAGGATTGAGCCCTTAGAGTGTGTTGTTTCAGTGCAGTGTTGGATAAGGTTGTTTGCAGAGAGGAAGGTGGCCAGCAAATTTGCATAGGTGTCTTGAGGCGAGCCCCAGTGGACATTGAAGTCACCCACGAAGATCTGATTGTCACTTTACGAGTATTGGTCGCTGATGCAGTCCGTGAGTTCCTCCATAAACGAGGGGCTGCTACCAGGCGGGTGGTAGATAACATGGAATCTGAGAGGTGAGCGGTGGTGCAATTGAAGCTCAAGAGATAGGCATTCAAAAGTGTGGAAGGAGCTGTTAGGAAGAGCCTTAAGTTGAAGGGAGTTTCTAAAGATGACTGCAACACCTCCCCCAACTTTGTCAATTCTGTCATTTCTAAGTAAAGAATAGCCTGTGGGTATAAGGAGATCAAACATAGAGTGAGAGGTATCGTTGAACCAGGTCTCTGTGAGGAAGAGCATGTCAATATTGTGCAAGTTGATGGTATCGGAGATTTCAAGTTTGTGTTTTATTGCAGATCTGCAGCTGTGGAGCATACAGCGCAGCTCTGTCGCGACTGTTTTGGTGACGGGGGCACTTGGGCTATGAGGGGTGATGGGGATATTGTACTTATATGAGGGCGCTCGGGAGGGTTTAGGTGGATGAGTGGTTCTGACAGAGGAGATGGTCGGAAGTGTAGATACCAGGGTTACTGGGAAGTGAAAGTGGAAGACAGGTGGCGTTCGAGTGCTTGTGTGAATTTGCAGACGACAGGCTATGCTTAGCTATTATGGGTTGTGGGGGCGAGGTGCATCTCGTGGGAGGGTGAGTGTTTTCCAAAGGAATTGAGGTGTATGGAAAAGTCGAGATCTTGGAGCTTAAAACTAAAATGGTAGCTTCAAGTTGGGAGATGGAGGTGATTAGAGAGCCTAGCTTATTTTCCAGAGAGAGTAAGGCAGAGCACGGCATGTTGGGTGGCTCGATGCAAACAGGAGGGGGTGCATTTGGCGGTGGAAGGCAGGGAGAGGCGGGGGAACGGGAGGGGAGTAGGGGTATAGGGTTCAGAGGTGGGGAAAGGTTTTGGATGAGAGCAGGAGTTGGTGCACCAGGGGTGGGAGGAGAGTTGTTGTTGTTGGCGTTGCAAGAAGGATAGGAATTAAGGACAAAATTAGGGGGCGATAGGGGAGGAGTGAGGCGGTGGGGCGGAAGGAGAGGGGAGGAGTGTGTGGAGTCATAGGGATGAAGGAGGTTTGGGAGGAAGAGAGGGGAGGGGGTTGGAGAGGTCCTGGCAGCTAGGTGAGGTGGCTGTGAGGGAGCGGGTATCCGGCAGAGTGGGGGGGATTGGGAGATAGGGAAGTTGAAGAAAGGAAGTGCTTCTGCTCGGTCCGAGGGAGGGAAAGGGTTACCAGGGGGGGAAAGGGGGTAGCACAGCATTGCTGGAGGAGTGTGGGGAAGAAGAGAGATGGAATGTGTTTGTGGGGAAATCGGGGTACATAGTGAGGGGAGGAAAAGCAGAGAGGAGGAGGGATTAAGGGGAGATGACCACAACCACAGTTCATTATAAATGCTTTATTTATTCAAAATGACTATTACCTGCCGCCCAAACCATTCATATAGCTCTGGGGGCCTGAAATAGTCCGAATTGTTACACTTGAAGGAGTGTGCCCGTTAATGGTTGTGTTGTTACTATCCTTGGCAGCATAGAAGGGCAGAGTATGGTGGAAACTGCAGTGGCATCCTGACCGGACCACAGGCACTTATTTCTTTTTACAAATTAAGCACTGATGGACAGTGATCTAACAAAGCCAGCACTGTGATGTCGTCGACAATTTGTGCCTTCATGACAGGCTTCTGCATTTCCGATTCACAAGAAGAGTCTCGTGTTTTGGCGCTGGATACGCGATGCGCGCTGCCCTCGAAAGTGGAGGGGGGTTTGTGATGGATGAGGTCCCTAGCTGCTCGGCAGAACGTGGAGAGTTCTACACTACTCGCTCTGCCCATTATTCTTCACTCATAAAACGCTGTCATTTATTCCGGTTTATTACCGCCTGCCTGCCTTCCTCTCTCACCACATCCTTAATGCAGGGGGAAAGGGTTCCCGCGAATTCACAGCCGGGCTTCCAGTCCCGAGGCTGCTTACAACGCGGCAAAAGGCAGCCAATGACTGCAGCGGAAGACTGCGCGGCACGAACCGTGCCGTTTCATTGGCTCGTTCCATGCGTGCTGCCGGAAACAGCGCACGTGAGGATTTGATTTGGCGCTCAACCGTGACTTACTTTTGCATACGAGGCTCACGTTTTTGAAATCCACAGGCAACACATGAACGGTGACGTCAAGGGGATTCCTAGTGTGGCTTTCTGATAACGATTTGTATTTTATTTTGAAAAAGTCAACAAATCTGCAACATTAACTTCTCGTCACTAGAGATCAAGAGGACTGTATCAAGTCAGATCCTAAAATTATAGCATTTCATCGCACAGATGCGGCCTATATAACCAGTGATGCATAAAAATCCTCATTATTTTCCTCCCCCGGAATTATCGTTCTTTGATGTGCTAATATTTTAAAAGAGTGGAACAGGTGGGATCACAAGTGTCTGGGGTCATAACGTGAGAATCACATTCACTCGGGGCAGCGTAGCTACCCTTGGCGCAGCTGGTGCAATGGCAGTAGAACCCCGCGGGCTCCATTGAACCCTGAAAATCAAGTTTCTTATTCCCTTAAAGCAGTCAAAAAGGCCATTACTGATCCCATTAAAGAGGCGAGCATTCCTGCAGAGGTACATACACTCACAACTAGAGGTGGGTGAGCCACTGAAAGCTCGAGCAACGCTTGACCCTGAAGCCTGGTGATGGCTCTGGCTCTGCTAGAGGTCCTGTTGGAACCTCAAGCAGTGGCGGCCGGCATGACACACGGGTGGTAGGGCGGGTGCATGGGAGGGTTGCGGTGGGCACGCAGGTCACATTTAAAAAAAAAACATACCTACCTTTCGGGTCCTGCGTCTCTGCTCCTGCTCTCATCTTCCAGGAACAGGACGCACCCGGCACACAGGCTCCCCTGACAATCAAAATGCAGCTTGTGATTGGTCTGAGCACCGTGACACGGTGCTCAGCCAGGGGCTGGAGGGGTGAGCATATTCTCCAGGCATGCTGTAATGCAGCCTCCAAGGAGTACAGGGATAATGCGCATGAGTGTTTTGGGCGGCCCGAGAGTGCCGACCAAACAGTCATTGCGCACTTAGGAGGGATGTACCCTCCTCACCCTGCTCGTTCAGCCTCACCCCCTCACGCAAGCTGCTGCAGCAGGAGGGCAAAATAAAATGATAATAACATTATGTTATTGTCATTTTATTTTTTCATTTCTTTTCCTGCTTGAAGGCAGTGGGGCAACTCTCCTCTGCCTTAAAGAAGGAGCCGCCACTGACCTCAAACCCATGCAGGGCCAAGCTTTCAAGTGGCTTCTGCTTGCCACCCTTCCCCTACTCAGAATGCGGCATTACAGCCAGAGATGTAGATTTGGAACTGGGGAAACAGGTTCAAGGCTCAGCGTGGGCTCAATATCCTGTGATTCTTGGCAACCACGTAATCTTGCTGTTACTATAAAAATTAATGTTGCCTTGTGTAATGTAACTGATGCTTATGTAGAGCGATCCAATAAATTCGGGTTGAGTACACGCTATATAAAAACTGCAGAAGAATGCACAAAGAGGTAAAATCAAACCATTAACATAAAAAGGAAAGCCAAATAGACACCCATTTAGTGGCTGATTAGTACAAAGTGAAACCAGACAACCTAATCAAATCACGGCTTTCTTGATAAAATTGTGTGCTCTTAGAGAAATATTTTATTTCACCAAAACTCCTTGTTCTTCATTATCGCATATGAAAGCACATTCAGATATGTGAGTTCAGAATACCACTTGTACAAAAACCTATTGTGTTTGACTTAATAGACCATAATGCTGCTCTTTTAATAGTCTGGGCCCTCAAAAGGTTTTACATGACTACTGTCTTGCCACTTAGTTCACCAATGGTTCATGTTTGAAAACTATCACTTTTAATATCTAACATGTTAAAGAAGTACACTTTTTCTGAATTTTGAAAAACATTATCATATTTTTAGATAATATTTATTGTATGATTTATATTTTCAGAGCTGTGGCAGACCCTTGGTTCAGCTCTAGCTTGGCTCTCTATTTTAATCTGCTGGCTCGCCCACCTCTATTCTCAACAAAAAGACAATTGCATTTTCTTAAATTCTTTTTTAACTAAATTTCAGAGCTTTTCATCACAGCTGTGTCTCGCTTCAATTGTTTTCTTTTTGCCCTTAAATGTTCTCCCTTTTCATGGTTAACGGATGTCCTATGATCTTGGTGACCAACCAAGTGCAAGTCTAGTGTTTGCCGGTCCAACTCCAGGCTTTGGTAAAGCCCAAAGTGACACCTGTTTAGCCACACTGGCTACAATCTTTATAATAAACCACAGTGGTGAAGCTTACCAACCCAAATCCATACAGTTGCCCATAAATGGACCTTCCTCAACTACCAGACTGTGTAGTAAGATTGTGTTAACCTCCAGAGATGCATGGTTGCGGTACTGGCACTCTCTAGCAGGTGGCCAGCCCATGCTGGGTCGGCACTAGGGTGGTGTAATCGGTGCAACCGCACCAGGCGCTGACTTTAGTGGGGTGCTGTGTTTTCAAGTACAATACGGTTTTAAGAGCACCTGCTGCCGCGTTTCTGGCCTCCAGCAATGATTAGGCTACCATAAAAAGGTCAAGTAACTCTGTTGACTGATGAACCTGCTTTAGAGAGATCGGAGTTTTGTCTAGAGGAAGTTTTGACTCATCATAAAGTAGCGCAGGAGGTTAAAATGAACCTGCTGCAAAGCACGTGTACCCTGCAGATCACAAAGTGCATACAATGTAAATAGGTCAGTGCTTTCCTGCTTCTGTCAGAGACTCCCTTTTGATTCTTGCAGTTTATAAGAATAAATACTATTATAGAACAGTGAGAAATTAACTATCATTAAAGAGCTGCATGCAACCTGCAAGGTATTGATTGGAGCATTATGATTTCTCCCCCAGTCTTTCATTATCCTAATGTTGCAAAAAGGGTTCACTTGGAAAGAAATCAATTCTTATTAGTTAAGCAAGCCATGGTGTTACGTTTTAAATTTTGAGTGTGTGCTTCTCCATACCAAGCACTTTTAAACTGTACTGTCTACCAATAGGGATATCTTGTGACCGTACACCTTGTAGTCCCCTGTATGATGTAACATGTCCTATACACTGACTTACACACTTATGATTTTTCTGTGTGTAATGTGTATGTGATGTAAAGTGCCCTGACTACCTTACACTGGTATGAGTGGCGCTATAAAACAAAAGAAATGCATGAGAGAGAGTGGCTAGGGAGACTTGAGGGGCACTATTAAAAGGTGGTGGCTAGGGAATCTGGTGGAGGTGGTCACTACCTCCACCATTGATGGGGGTGCCAACAAACATTGTCGCACCGGATGCCACCAACGCTAAATCCCGGCCCTGAGTCCATGAATATGCTCCTCCCCTTTGAAGTTGCTGGCAAACTCCTGCGTCCATATAAGGAGAGGGTGTTGAGGTCTGACTGTAGGCCTCAGTATTCATCCTATTTCTCCAAGCCAAAATGATGGACAAGTTTGATGAGGAAGGGAGCCACAGAATATATCCTTTTCCCCAAGAAGCTGGGCACCAAGGACCAGATGGAATGTGTCACGAAAGCATTCCTGGGAAGAAATTGAGGTCAGGATCTCAGTCTAGAATTCTCTTTGGTGATCCTCTCGGTACTTCCGGATAAATAAAGCTGTTGCCCTTATAAGAAGAAATGGCTCCCGATGATGTACCAGACAGGCTCCTATGAGCAGGTCATCTATAACCTACAGGACAAGACCTCCTCCTCACCTGGGTGCCTTTCCTTTGGGATGAAGCCCAGCTCACTAGCTCTTAGATGAGAGCGCCCTTGCCCCAAAAGGGTGACCAGATATTATATCACACTGACACTGCCCATGAGATCCCATCTGGTCATGATCCTCGAAGGTGCGTGCATACCTCCCCCACTTTCCTCTTCCACTCCCGCCTTCTCAACATCTCTTTTCTTCTTTGCATCCCATTTTTTCCTCTTTTCCCCCTTCTCTCCCTATTCTCTCCCCTTTCCCCTTACTCTACTTCATCGCGGAATGTGTGGAGGCGAGTATGGCTTCTCTGTTTTCCTCTATTCATTTCTTTTTGTCATGTTACATATTTCTGCCCCCCGTCACCCCGCTGACCATTCTGTGTACAGATGTGGACCCGCGTGTCCTCCTTGACCTTGCCCTTCCTTGTCCTTCAAGGGCCCCTGCCTCATGGGAACACCACATGCCCTGTACCTAGCGCTCCTTTCATCTAGCATTGTGTTTTTTCGCACAGTATCACTGTTTTACATTATGTTCCCTGTCCCCCCTCCCCTAAACACTGTTTTGTTTTAATCTTCCAATTAAGAACCGTGAAAAATCAATCAAAAGATGGAAAGAAGTCACAGCTTTTCTTGTGTTGGGTCTTGGCTTTCAGGGTCACGTGCATCTATTTGGATCTTCTGGGGCTCTCCTGGTTCAAAAGAGTATATTGTGCCAATGATTCGTTAATTTCCCGTGAGAGACAATTCAATATATGGTCAGATCTCGCATCCTCGCTTCTGTGGGTAGTGGCATGAGCAAAGGGTATTTTGTGGCCATTCATGTGTGGGAGCAGGTTACCTTCATGCACACTCATTCCTCTGAGTCTCTGGCATACAGTGACGTCCAGCATGATTCTTTGTGGAGGAACATTGTCTCGCGGCTTCCAGTATTGTATTGGAGCAGTCAATACATCTCAGCGAGCCAAGATGTACTCCAAAACTAGTAAGGGCCACCACCCAAGTGGCATCCTTCTAGCGAGCTAAACTGGAGTACACGCCTCAAAAATGTGCACTTTGGCAGTCTGCAGCCAGCAGAAGTTTGGGACTTCTTTGGAGCACCTCAGAAATAGCCACTGGCCAGTTTTCTGGAAAGTAGAGTATTTATTGAGCGGATTTGAAGCCAGATTAATCAAGTAGAGAAGCTGTAAAGTGTCCACCGCAAAGCTTTCGGTCTCAAAAATCCCTGTGTTTAGTTTCTATCTTTGCTTCATTTGCTCCCAGTGACACGCGCACCCCAAGTACTAGTCCAAACTTTGCTACTTATGTCATCCCTGTGTTCAAGTCATCTCTTCGCCTCACCTTTTTATAGTCCTTATCCTCCCTTTGCCATATCTTACCCATCCTCTGTTGCTCTATTTTGCCCTCACCTATTACCATTTTCATATTCCCAAGATTGGTCCTACAACTCTCTACCCCAATATGGTTTATTCTTCGTCTGGTCTCCACCATATGGCACGCTTTCTCATTTCTGCCATTTTCGCCATCAACGTATATTCCTTTTCTTGTCTCCACATTACTGATCATTGCTTTACTCTCCTCTTTACACCACCTCGTTCCCTCATGTGGTACTTACTCCATTTTGTTCTCACTTTTCCTTTGGGTTCTGCTGATTTTTTTTTTCACCCTCCCATCTTTCCATCATGTTATAGTGCCCTCTTTCCCTCCCTCCCGTCTTTCACTCATGTTCTAGTGACCTCTTTTTCACCCCTTCCATCTCTCTCTCATTGTTTGTCCTCTTTCTCACCTCCCATCTTGCACTCGCATATGATAAACCTCTTTCAATCCTCCCATTGTTACCTCGTGTTCTAATGCCCTCTTTTCTACCCTCCGATCTTTCCTCATATTCTATTGCCCTATTTTCTTCCCATCAAATCTTTCCCTCATGTTCAAGCCCCCCCCCCCCCCCCCCTATCTGTCTCTCGTGATTTAATGCTCTCGTTCCGGCCCTCCCATTTTTCCTTCATCCTCTTTTCCTCTCTTTCCCAAACCTTTCCTTTCCTTCGTGCTCCATTGCTCCCCAGACCTACTCTCTTCCATCCCACCGCACCACTGCCAATGTCTACCAACATTTTCTTTCCGTCTCTTGCTTCTCCGTCTCTCCTGTGTTTTCTCTTGTCTGCCCAAGACGTCTTCTCTTCCTCCCTGTCTTTCCTCTCTCACTGTCCCAGGCCCCGCGTCTCTCCCGTTCCTCCCCCACACCGAGGGGAAGGGACATATAAAGATCTGCTCCCAGCTCTCCTTGAGGGACGTGCTCAGAATCCCAACGAGCGCCTGCCGCAGCTCGCCGGGCTCCGCGTATTTCGGGATAATGCCTAGCAAAGGGCAGACCCTGCGAGTGAAGGATGCCGGATCCGCACGCGGCAGTGCCGAGCCTGGGACCACCGGCGCGTGATAGGAGCTGGGGGTCTCTGCAGCCCCCGGCGCCTCCCTCTCATGCGGTGTTCACCTCCGCGGGGGGCCAGGACCTGCCCTCCTTTCACCCCGCCCAACCCCTGAGATGGGAACTGAAGCTCATTGCCACTCAGTCCAGGTGCATAACTGCATCGTGCAGGGTTTGGGGTGCTAGTGCGGGCACTCTGGCACTGCAGGTAATGAGGTTGGGGCAGAGGCTGGCTTAGGCAGCAGGGAATGGTGTTGGGGCACTGGCAGTGCAGGAGTAGTAGGGAACCAACTGGAAGCACTGGCTGTATACCAGATCTAGGGAATAGGGCTGCCTGCGTAGGAGCTGTAGTGGCACTGGTTCCATGGAGCTGTAGTGGCACTGCATGCATGGGAGATGCAGAAAACAGCGTAGGAGCAGTGGCTGCGTAGGTGCTCTAGGGCAAAGTGTACGGGGTGGCACTACAGGAGATGCAGGGAAGGGCGTAGGAGGGCTGATTGATTAAGAGCTGTAGGAGATGGTGATGGCTGTCTGTGTAGAATCACTAGGGGGTGGCAATGTCTGTGTGGGAGCAGTCGGGGATGGTGATGGTGTCTGTGTAAGAGCTGTAGGGGATGCTGATATCGTCTGTGTAAGAGCTGTAGGGGATTGCGATGTCTGTCTGTGTAGGAGCTGTAGGGGATGGCTATCTGTGTGGGAGCTGTGGGGGATGGTGGTGGCTGGCTGAGTAGGAGCAGTAGGGAATGCTGATGTCTGTCTGTGTAGGATCATCAGGGGATAGTGCTGTCTGTGTAGGATCATCAGGGGATGGTTATGTCTGTCTGTGTAGGATCATCAGGGGATGGTGATGGCTGTCTGTGTAGGAGCTGTAGGGGATGGCGATGTCTGTCTGTGTAAGAGCTGTAGGGGATGGCTATCTGTGTGGGAGCTGTAGGGGATGGTGGTGACTGGCTGAGTAGGAGCAGTAGGGAATGCTGATGTCTGTCTGTGTAGGAGCTGTAGGGGATGGCGATGTCTGTCTGTGTAAGAGCTGTAGGGGATGGCTATCTGTGTGGGAGCTGTAGGGGATGGTGGTGGCTGGCTGAGTAGGAGCAGTAGGGAATGCTGATGTCTGTCCAGGATCATCAGGGGATGGTGATGGCTGTCTGTCTAAGAGCTGTAGGGGATGGTGATGTCTGTCTGTGTAGGAGTTGTCGCGGATGGCTGTCTGAGTAGGAGCAGTAGGGGATGCCGATTGCTGTCCGTGTAGGGCCAGTAGGGGATGGTGTCGGGGGGATGGCTGTAGAGACTCTGGTATGAGCTCTGGATATGTAGGACCTGCAGGGAGTAACACTGACAGTACAGGAGCTGTATGATGCGGCACACGAAATGGTGTAGCGGGGATGACCACTTAGATGCTTCTAGGCACTGAGGTCGGGGCCAGGGCTGTAAGGTAGGGGCAATAGTAATATATGATCGGTAGTGAGTGGCGCGTGAGCGCTGGTTGTATTGCGCTGTACGGATGTAGGAGGCCTTGCTGGTTACGTGCTGCAGATAACGGCGTAGGAGAGAGCCCTGGTTTTCAGAGGCGTGTAGGCGCACTGACGTACAGCAGGAGGGCTGGCTGGTTAGAAACTATAGAAATGATGCAGTCATTAGGGCTGACTTGTTAGGTGGTCTGGGTAACGATGTACGAGCCCTAGCTCTGAGGAGGCTTTATGGGACACTGCGGGAACACTGACTACAAGCGAGATGTAGAGAATGACCTAGGACGCGGGCTGGTTAAGTAGCGGTGCAGGGCGCCTGACTGCGAGCGAACTGTGGCATGCAGCAACCCTGGCCCCCTAGCATAGTTGTGCGAGCACCACTAGCCGTCGAAGTGTGCGGGAACTGTGGTGAATGCAGAGGACTCTTCCCCCAGGTGGAGTGCGGCAGAACGTGCCCACGTGACGCCTCTGTCAGCGCCAGTTTACCGAATGCGGCGCGAGAGCTCGCTGGAAGCAAGAAGCGCGCTCGAGCCCCCCGTTGTGGCGCGAGGTCTCACCGTAATTACAGGAGGCGCTGGAAGGGGGTGAGCATGGAAGGGACTCTGCTTGCAATACATGCAGCCTTCGCCACTTTAATTACATCCTACCCGAGCAGAGAGCATATAATAAATCAGAAACCTGAGAGAGAGTCTAAGGGGGGAGGGGTGTGAGAAAAGTGGCATAAAAAGACTGACACTGAGAAAGAGTGGCGTGACAAAGTGGTAGCGGGACAGAGTCTCTGGTTGTATGACGCTATCCCGCATGTGTTTAACACGCATGCCTTTACAACGCCAGCATTAGAACGAACACGTTGTTACGACGTGTTCCTTTGGCACGCAAGACATTACAACGACTTGCCTTAGGGGGGCGCTTGACTTTGGAATAGTATTATTTAGTATTCCAACTCCAGTCTGTGCAAAAATAGGGAAGATGTTGGACTAAAAATTCAACACCACTCCACCTATGCGCCCCCTTAAAGCAAGTCATTGTAACGACTTGTGTTTTAAACGAATGTGTGCTAACAATGCGTTAATTCTATTGACTGCGTTGTGAAGTCACAGCGTGATTCCGGCATTGTTCTAAAGGATGTTTCCCTTCTCCTCACTGACTGAGGGGAACGGATACTGTTACTTAGAAACTACACGATTCGTTACTGGAAAACTCTTTACTCTGAGTCCTTTCCTCATCCCAGTACATAATCATTTAGGTGTCTCCTCCTCCTTATACAACCTGCTAAATAAACAAAAACAACTTCTAAAATGCCCCCGGCTACTTAAGGCCACATTTGCCCTTAAAATTCCTCTACCACTATCCAAACCTCAAGTCCTGTAGCAAGTACAGTTACAAGAAAGGAATCGGGAGTAGTGAGGTTACCAGAAAGTAGCCAGGCCATTATTTCCTCTTGCTCTCCTCGTCTTAGTCTGTATTTATCGAAGGTGCACACAATTCGAGGATTAGCTATTATGCCATCAATGCACCTCACCTCAGACTCCAGGGACGTGGCAAGGCAACACTTTGTTTCGCATGTACCCATACCTCTGTGTTGTCCCTGGGACCCCCACCCGTGGGCCAGCTCTGCAGCTAACCTCAGAGAGGCATTCTGAGTCTAAGAGCTGGAAGTAGCTGTCACTGTTTAAAAGACCTTGCACCATAGGTCTTTTCTGCACACCAGTCAACAAGCATTGGATATTGTATCTACCACAAATACACCAGGAAGGGCGCAAGCTCGGTGCTCTAACCTAAGAGTCACACATCATGTGTTTGACTGATTGAAAGGCCAAAGACAGCCCAAGTTGCACGACACGACTATTTAGACAAGAGGATCGAAGGACCATCTTTACAGGGGAGAGGGACGAGATAGAGACACAAATTACAATCTTTTGCTGTAGAAATTAGAGAAGTTATTAGTCAATAACCCGAGACCCAGCCTCAGCACACATCAGTCAATGAATATGCAAAAATAAGGAGGACTGATTACCAAGAAACTCAAGTCTCCTCAAATGCCTAGCTCAGGTAATGGCCACCTGAAAAATGTTCTTTCAAAGAAAGAGCTGAATCAAGGAAACTTGCTAAGAGTGAAAAGCCCAAACCCCCTTGCAGGGAAGCCAACAGCAAGGGCACACTCTAGCAAAGATTCAAAAGAAGACCAACCTCTGATTCTAAGGAGAACTCCTGATGCAGCCTAGTAGCTAGTCCCTCAAAAGTACTGAAACCTGTCACGCTGCACCATCAAGAAAGAAACTCAAAGTGAATTTAGCCTATCCTAATGGAGCTTCAAGACACTTGATCCCACAGTCTCACAGTCCCAGGGATTTAAGCCCAAATCCTTGTAACGCCCCAGAAGAAATCCTAGTCGTGATTATAAGATCTTCTGTGAAAGGGCCGCCTAAATCCTGGGCCAACTAGGCCAAAGCCTTAGAGAGACCAAGGCATTCCATGCCTCATCTCTCATCGTCCTCATCAAGCTACCCAGATCCTCCAAGGGAGAGGACAGAGAAGCTGAGAGAACGATATCAAGAGAAGTTACTCAAGTTTCGACCAAGTGAGACACAAAAATAAACCAAGGCATCTGTTCTAGAAAGACATCACTCCAAACATTAAAGCCCAATCTTTAAGCCAGAAACAGAGGACTGGTGGTTAGGGGGAGCACACAGGTCGAGAACAGGGACTCCGAATTCCATGACAGACCAGTGCTTAATTTGTAAAAAAAAAAAACAAGTGCCGGGGCTCTCGTCAGGAGGTCACTGCAGCTCCCACCACACATTGCCCCTGCCAGAGCTGCCAATGATAGTAGCAACAGAACTGTTTTTTTATCCCAATTGTATCCGGGTCTTTAGACTGTTTGCCTGTTCTTGTACAATGTATCTACCTATTTTACCCAATTGGTTCCCTCCCCTCCTAATTCTTTTGTATACCACCCTCAATCCTGTAAAGAGCTCTGATACCCTCATGGGTCTGGTTCGCGATCTATAAAACTATAAAATAAAATAAACTATTAACCATCACACTCCTACAAGTGTGACAGTTTGGACTATTCCAGACCCCCAACGCTATAAGAATTGCTTGGGCTGCAGGTGCTAGTCATTTTTAATGTATTTGGAATTAATAATTACCTGTTGTTGTGGTCATCTCTAAATTAGCCAGACAGCGCCACCTTGTGGCAAATGGTCACAAGTGCTGGTGTTGACAATTAAGTGCCGGTGCCGAGCACCGGAAACCACCGGCTCAAAATGAGCCATGTGACAGACCCACAAACAACTCCCGAAACATCTTGAAAAACTGACAAAAGGGGAACACGCAGTTCAACTTGCTCACCACTGCATTGTATTTTGTAGTCATGTTGTCCTTTGAACCAAAAGTTGAGCATCCTAAGAGCCAATAGCATATTTATGAGCTCTTTTGTGTTCAAGAAGTGCTCCAAAGCCTCAAGGACCAGATAAAGTACACTGGCTAGAACTCCACCCTCACGCTCCAGCCATAAACCAACACATCTGTCACTAGAATTAGGGTAATAGGAAATAACAGGGGTCCCCACACTGAATGTTTTCCAGACCCAACTTCCACTTTTCCGTAATCAAAGGAATCTGAAGGTCGAACTCTTGAATTTTTGGTTTCCATCATCACAGCAAGCGAAAGGCCATGGTATGCTCAAGTGTGGATACTCCCAGAGAACCACAGCACAGTTGGTGCCAACAAAACAGAAGAAAGGGGACACCACCAGGGACCCTGATGAAGCCCTAGAATGCATGAAGAAAGACTTTCAGGGAAGCCCTTGCTGACACAGCAGAGAGTCCCAGAGTGCCTGCAAGCCATAAGCTTAACTTCTTTGACCAATCTTGAGGTTGATGATAAGATGACAACCCAGAGGTGACTTCTTCACCACAAAACCCAAGAGTAGGTGCCCTGACTTTGTTCCCAGCAAAGACACAACCAAGAGTCCCCCTTCGACCGGAGATCCTGAAGACCTGAATTCTAGGATAAATTGCAAGTCAAGGAGTAATCTGGAGGGATTGAGGAGAACTCTAGTTTTTACCCCCCTCAGCACAGTGTCCAACACCTGTCTGTCTGAAACAGGGGCCTTCTAGCAATGCTGAAATTGAGTGATCCTGACGCCTTTCAGCAGATCAGTAGGAGCCCCGTGTTGTCAAGAATATTTGTCATGCCAGAAGGAGGAGACGTTGTCGAGGTCATGCTGGAGCAGAGTTTTCTGTTTGAAAATTCGTTGGTTTTTGAAGCTCTGGTATGTCTATTTGTCATATTAATTTATTAATTACTAGTAATTAATTATTTGTCTTGTGCAAGTGTGTTTATATTAATCAATCCGTTTGTCCTAATAAGAGAGAGTTACATGTGGGTACGCATAAATGTGCTGTTTAACAATAACGTGCGTGTTTTCATGTTTAAACGTTGCTATGTGCTGTTTATTTTTGAGCACAAAACGCTTTCCGAATTAATGCTTTTCTATGTTGCAAGTGCTAGATAGATGCATACACATAAGGGTATTAGTGGGATTAGCACTGTTTGATCACTATGCTGTGGTAACGTTGTTTTTGTTTCTTTTAATTAAGATGGTTTATTGTGTCCTATGGTGGCCTAGACAAAGATGGCCGATTTTGTAAGCCTGGCCTCGATTTGAAAGTAGAAAACCGTGATGGGAGAGAGCCCTGCTGAATATGGTCCTGAAGTCAGCTGACCACAGTCCTTGCTTGCCTTGCTAAAATTTCCGTGAGGACAGCAGCAGCCTGGGTAATCTCCAAGTGAAATGGAACGTCCTTTGCAGCCTTGGGAAACAAAGGAGCCTTAGAGAAAGACTCTGAACTATGGTATCATTGCCGAGGAGAAGTAGAACTAACAAGATACATTTATGTTTCTTGGTTCCTGTTCCGTAGTCTTTATTTTGTGATTTTTCCTGAGCGGAGATTTTCAAATGCAGCAATGTTACATCCTTTCCTTCTCTGCTCAGCGGTCCAGCGGACATTACAACTTTTCTATGTATCTTTCCTTTGTTCGATTCATTATAAGAATTGTTAGCCTAGAGAGGCCACTTGCCACTTGCCATTTGCCTTTGCCGCGTACCGAATCTGCGTTGCTGAGGATTGATGCTGAAGGGACTTCGTCTTGAGAGACTTTACCGAGAGACTTGTCCTGACCCGTTCTGACATTTAGCTAGAATAGGTAACTATGAAAAAATGATTTATTCTGATTGATTTCCATTTTGACTAATTTTAGATAAAGCAATATAATTTGAACATGGTGTTGGATATTATTTCTTGTCAATTATTGTGTATTATATTTTGATTATTGCCGTATAGGTTGTATAGATTATGTTTATGGACAGTCATAATAACCAGGTCTTATCGACCTCGATATAGATGCAGGGTGACTAGGAGTTTTCTTTCCACAGGTTTATTGCTGGTAGAGTATTTGAGCGTATGTTAGTGAAATGGGCCCTAGCGTATGATGAATGTATGTGCGTGTAACTGTGAGATTACTCTATCTGTGGTAGTGGGAATATTATACACACCCTGATCTCTATCAATTTCCTGGTAGCAGAGTAGGATGGTTATTGATGATTGTCTTGATCTGATAAGATTGCTTGTACATTAGCTTATTGATTATTGATTATTGGTTGATGTTGGTATATGTACTAATACTATATGTTGGAGTCGTAATGTTGAGTTATATGTAGTGCTTCTGGAACTTGGGAGCTGGTAGCAGTTCCGTAGTAGGGCAGAGGGAAGTATATGCTGCTCTCGGGAAAGACGGAATTGTAAGGAATAACGTGTGACAATTGAAGTTGCGCGTCACATTGTCTGGGTTCGGAATCAGTGACATTGTCGTATGTTACTATTAGATACTTCTGGTATATAAGGAGTGTGTATGATAGTGAAGGTTATCTGTGAAACTCTGGTCTTAAGTCCCAGGGATCCGTAAAGATTACCGTTAAAGCTTATCGCGGGAGAAGTAATAGGTATTCTCTGAGTTTGTTTGAGAAACTGGACAGAGGGAAGCTGTTTAGTTGATGTATGTTATAATTCTGTAGTGGGACAGATTGTTCGCTGTTCTCGGGAAGCAGGATTCTGTGTGTATGTACTATATTTTCTTGTATGAATGTGCGTAAATGTATATACATATTTAATTGATTGTAAGACTCTTTGGACAAGTCCTAGAGGAAACAGTTAAGAGATGTATGAAAGTTTGTTGACTCTTGAGGAATAGACTCTCTTTTACTATTCTGTGGTTAGCGAAGCAGACAATGGAGATGTTTTTATGTTGTAACTAATAGATTTTGTAGAAATTTTGACACGAAGTCTACTGAAAAGATTTTGTAAAGGAGGGGTAGACGAGTGACAGAAGACAGGAGACAAGCGACTGCAGCGACTGTTGACGTCAGAAAGACCGCGCTCTGATTGGATAGTGGATCAGAATAGTGTTCGCGCTAGGATTGGTGCGTTGGTGTGAGCCGCGCAAGGATTGGAAGAGCTATTTAGTGACGTAGACGCTCCAGGATTGGTGCGTTGGTGGGAGTCGCGCTGCTATTGGTTGAATATTCGTATTGTATATTTATAATACGGAAAGAGGAGAGTTTTTGGTAAACGTTAAAATGTATTACCAAGAAGAGAAAAAGAAGAAAACATTTTTTGGTAAAATTAAAAAGTGGTTTAACAAGGATAAAGATGTTAAAACGAGAGAGGGTGAGTTGTTACCTCCAACGAAAACACCTGCATCCTTCATGGCTGTGAAATATTGGTTTCATACCTGTATATGGTTGGAGAATTGGGTTAGGTATACTAAAGAAGATGGTGTTTTAGCATTTCCAGAACATGGTTCATTTAATCTGGCCGTGTTGAGAAATTTACGGGAAAAGATGTTATGTCTAGATAGTGGAATGGGAAGAGGAAGTACATGAGCGAGAAAAACAGAAATCTGGAGGGTACTACAGGTATATGTTTGGGAGGAGACATGATCGTGAGACTCATCATGATCGAATGAAAAGGTGGCGAGATGTTAGTATGTCAGAGGGATTATATCCGATGAGAACAGTTGAAGGAGGAGCAGAAAGGGTTCCTGAGTCAGAAATGAGAAAATATGGAGTTAATGAGTATGAGGATGAGGTCTTGAATGACATGATTTACAAGAGACCACCTCCATATAGACCAGAACCGGATAAGAGTACACCAGTTGTTTCTCCGATAAGAGATACAGTTTGTGTCAATGAGACAGAAAATGAGACACCTGAGTTAAGAAGTGATCACTACCTTGATGAGAATGCCAGACAATTAGCCAGAACTACAACAGAGTTGACTGAGAAGATTAGAGAGTTAACGAAGAATCTGAAAGCTGTTACGGTGCCTGTAACTATAGGTCCGGTTATGCCTGTGTTTGACAAACAGAGGACAGGTGAAAATGGACTGGTGATTCCATATGTTGGGAATAATTTGACAAATTCAGTTGGTCCTTCAGGAGATTCAGGCAAAGGAGCAGAAAGAAGTGACCTGAGACAATCAAGACATGACACATGTAGTGAAATATTGGATACTAGTGAAGCTAGTTGTTCAGGGATGCCAATTTTAGAACCGCAGAAGAGAGTGGTTCCAGTGAGAAAAACTGCTGAAATAACAGTTGAAGATTTGAATGATTGGATGAAAGTTCTACAGAAAAAGGATAAAGATTCACAAGTAATTGACGTGGCTAGGTTGCGTGTAGAACTAGAAGAGCTTGTTACAGGAACAGTTCCAACAGAAATTCTGAAGAGTCATCATGATGGTGAATTAATGTTTATGTGCAAGAACATTACCTGGAGAGCAAGAAATACACATGACAGGCTAAGAGCAATAGCGAATGAGCAGGGAGTTGACATTGATAAAGTGAAAGCTTTACAAAAAACCTACAGGATGGATTTTACAGAGAAGGATATTGAAAATTTGAATGCTACTGGTAGAACAGGACAGATTAAGGAAATGGTAGCATTATTGCGAAGATGGGGTGATGTAGAAAAGTGGAAGGATAGGTGGTATAAGAAAAGAGAGGAAGCTGAAGATAGAACAACTTATTCAGCATTTCCAGTGAGAGAAAAAGAGAAACCGGTGGATAATTATCCTATGAGAGAAATACCTGGAGGAGGATATGTACATGTTCCATGGACCATACAGGATATTTTATCATTCACGAATGATTTCCCTCGATTGAGAGAAAAGCCCGTCGAGTGGTATAGGCAGGTAGATAGGTTTGTGAAATTGTCAAAAGTGCTGTGGGTTGACCTGAATAGTCTGTTTGATATAATTGTTCCAGCAGACTTGTGGACTGAGTGTAAAATAGTTGTGAGTTGGCCTACTGAGGAATATCCAAGAGACCCAAGAACAGGGGCACCAGATCCAGAGGTAATGAGAAAGTATGATCAGGTGATGGTATACCTGAAGAGTAAAGTTCCTGCAAAAGAGACAGACTGGGTAAAGATGGATCGAACACAACAGGAAGCGAAAGAATCAGTTCATGCTTTTTACGAGAGGCTGATACTAGCATTTAAACAATTCAGTGGAGATGAACACCTGGGTGACAAAGATTTGAGTCATTTTGTATACAGATTTGTATATGGCCTTAGACCTGAAATTGGTGAGAGAATTCGTGAGCATACAGTGGATTGGCAGAGTAAGAAAGTAGATGAGATTCTGAGACATGCGAAATACTTCAGTGATGAAATTGAAGCGAAACAAAGAAAGCTGAAAGAGAAAGCAATGTGGGCACAAGTGAAAGTTGCGGAAAGACAGGAAGCACAGTTAGTGGAACAGGCGAATAATCCAGGAAACAATGCAGGGAATAGACCTAGATATGCAGGGAAAGGAAAAGGAAGTCTTGAGGAAGCGAAAAAAAAGTTTACTTGTCATAACTGTGGCCAATTGGGGCATTGGAGATCGGAGTGTCCTAATCCACCATTAGTGAGTAATGAGAATAAATCCTTAAATCAACAGGTGCAGAATGAAGGAAATAATCAACAGCAGCAACAACAGAAAGTTGTGAGACAGCAGAGTCAAGAGCCAAAACCGCCCTTGCCGCAGAATAAAGGGTTACAAAAGTATAATCAGGATTCAGGATTCTACAATGATGAACAGGTAAACAAACCAAGACGTTCAAACAAGGTACAACAGTACTTGTTAAAGAGTGAAGGGAGTGAATCTGAGGGTGATTATTGACGGTGCCGAGGAGAGGAAGAAGAGTGCATACTTGGTGCAACTCTAGAAATAGACCAGGCAGGACCATTTGTGGATGGGAAAATAAATGAGGAGAGTGTTACTTTTTTGGTAGACACAGGTGCGACAAGATCAACTGTCAGGTCAACAGATGTTAGAAATCTTCCTCTCTCGGATGAAGCAATCCAAGTAGTTGGTGTAGCCAATACGCAAATCAGAACACGTCTTACTGAACCAGTAAGAGTACAGATAGGGACATTTTCAGACATGCACAGATTCATTGTCTGTGACACGAGTCCAGTGAACCTGTTAGGTAGGGACTTGTTGTGCAAGATGAACTGCACAATTTTTTGTACACCGGATGGAATAGCCTTTGAGACACCAGATGAGGATGTTTTGTACCGAGTGACTCTAGAGAATAGAGAAAGTGAGTTAATTGGTGCATTTGCTGTGTTTAATCCGGAGGATTTGCCTCAAGAGCTGAGAGACACAGTGAAAAGGACAGTTTGGGATTTTACTGGAGAGGATGTGGGATTGATGAATAATGTAGATCCAGTGAAAATTGCAGTAAAAGAGGGAATTACATATCCTAACATTCCTCAATACAAAATGACACCAGAAATAATTGAAGGAATAACTCCTATAATTGAGAAAATGATTCAGCAGGGAGTCCTGAGAGAACTACTGAGTAGTCCGTGTAATTCACCGATAATGGGACTAAAAAAGCCTAATGGGAAATTTAGGATCGTACAGGATTTGAGAAAAGTTAATCAAATTGTGGTGGCATGTTGTCCTATCGTGCCAAATCCATCAGTGATCCTGTATCAAATTCCACATGATGCCGAGTGGTATACAGTAATTGATTTGTGTCATGCGTTCTTTTCAATTCCATTACATCATGATAGCCAGCCGATTTTTGCATTTAGGTTTGGCCAGCGTATTTTAGCATGGTGTCGTATCCCACAGGGGTATACGGAGAGTCCTTCGATATTCAATCAGTTATTGAAGAAATCGTTGGAGAGTTTGATCATGCCTGAGAGCTCAGTACTAGTGCAGTATATTGATGACCTACTTGTGGCATCAAAGACACGTGAAGCTTGTGAAGTAGATACCATAGCTTTACTGAATCATCTGGCCGATGGAGGGTTAAAGGTATCTCCAGCTAAATTGCAATTTTGTAAGAAAGAGGTGCATTATCTTGGACACAATATTGAAAAGGGTCTGAGAAAAGTGACGGATGACAGGATCAGAATAATCAGAGAAATGAAAGCCCCAAAAACTCAGAGGGAAGTGAGAATGTTCCTGGGTATGGTGGGTTATTGTCGTCAGTGGATAATTAATTTTTCTTTGATAGCAAAGCCACTGATTAAACTGACAAAAAGTGAGATGACAGACCCATTGGATCTAGATGCAGAACAAATAGCAGCATTTGAAGAACTCAAAAGTAAAATGTGTGAGGCTCCAGCTTTGGGTATGCCTGACTATGAAAAGGAGTTTGAGTTGTACTGCAGTGAGAGAAATGGATGTGCACTTTCAGTGTTAATTCAGAAGCATGGATTACTGAGAAGGCCTATTGCGTACTTCTCATCGACACTTGACCCTGCAGCTGTGGGTTTACCAGGTTGTCTGAAATCTGTGGCTGCAACATGCAGAAGTCTGGAACAAAGTGAGGGAATCATAATGGGATATCCTGTAAGGGTATTCGTACCTCACAATGTGGCAATTCTTTTGACAAGAAGCAGAACCCAGTACATGTCACATAGTCGGTTGACTAAATATGAGAAAGTCATTCTGGGAGCATCAAATGTGACTCTTGAAAGATGTGTGAATGTGAATCCAGCGACACTCTTGCCGGATATTGAAAACGTGGGTGTAAAGATGGAAGATGATCATGATTGTTTGGATGTGCTTGAGTATTGTACAAAACCGAGACCAGACATAAGGGATCTTCCCTTACATGAGAGTGATCATGTGTTGTTTGTGGATGGATCATGCCTGAGAAATGATAATGGTGTGTTATGTGCAGCATATGCGGTGTGCAAAGTTTCAGAGGTCATGGAAGCATCACCATTGAAAGGAGTGAAATCTGCGCAAGTTGCTGAATTGATGGCATTGACAAAAGCTTGCGAAATTGGGAAAGATTTGAGGACAACTGTGATGACTGATAGTCAGTATGGATTTGGAGTTGTGCATGATTTTGGCCAGCTTTGGCTACAAAGAGGTTTCTTGACATCGAGTGGAACTCCGATAAAGAATGCTGAAATGATTGGTAAATTGCTTGAGGCGATACAGCTGCCTAAGGAGTTAGCAGTTGTAAAATGTGCTGCCCATGGACAAGGAGAAGATTTTATAACGGTCGGAAACCGTTACGCAAATGATGTTGCGCAATACTGCGCCAAAACAAATCAGTCCATTAATCGGGACCGAGAGGGGGAAATGTCTTTTCTCTCTGTGATGTTTACTAATGTCTTAGAAACATGGGATGAAGTGAAACAGTTGCAAGATGAGGCAGGAGAGGAAGAGAAAAAAGATTGGATTAAGGCAGGATGTGCTCCAAGAGAAACAGACCATGTTTGGGTCTACAGAGATGGCAGACCAGTAATGCCTAACTCCATTTTGTCGTCAATGGCAAGAATGTATCATGGCCAGGGACATTTGGGGAGGGATGCGATGGTTAGGTCATTTAAACAAACTTGGTACAATGCAAAGTTCAGGACAATTGCAGAAAGCATCTGTCAAAGGTGTTTGGTTTGTCAGCAATTTAACACTGGGAAAAAGACAGTGGTGAGTCTGGGAACAATAGGCAGAGAAGGAGGTCCTTTTACAAGAATGCAGATTGATTTCATTGAAATGCCCCAAGTAAATAGACTGAGGTATGTTCTAGTGGTAGTCTGTTTGTTTTCAAGGTGGGTGGAAGCTTACCCGACTAGAAGAAATGATGGAATAACAGTGGCAAAGTTACTGTTAAGGGAGTTGATTCCTAGGTACGGGTTTCCAGTAACAGTTGAGTCTGATAGAGGTGGACACTTTCAAAATGAACTCATGGGTTTGATTTGTGAAGCATTGAAAATACAGCAGAAGCTACATTGTGCATACCGACCAGAGGCTTCTGGTGTGGTTGAGCAGATTAATGGCACAATCAAGAACAGGATTGGAAAAATGTGCTTAGCCACTGGCATGAAATGGCCAGATGTTTTACCTCTAGTGCTGATGACTATTAGATCTACTCCAGATAGAACTACTGGCTTGAGTCCGCATGAAATAATCATGGGACGTGCAATGCGCCATGCATTTGTGCCTGTCAATAAGTTGGTGACAATAACTGATGACATGATTTTGGATTACTGTAAAGGCCTGGCTGACGCAGTTCATTCTGTGTTTCACCAGGTTGGAGAAGAAGCTACCACACTTGAGAAGAAGCAAGCCCATGATCTGAGTCCAGGAGACTGGGTGAGGATTAAGGTACACAGAAGAAGAAATTGCTTGGTTCCAAGGTGGGGAAGGCCGAGACAAGTTATTCTGACTACGACAACTGCAGTAAAGTGTGCTGGAGTGAAACACTGGGTACATGCAAGTCATACTCTGAGAGTTCCAAACCCAAAAGAAGGGACTGGTAAAGAGTATTTTGAAGAGTCAGATTCCAGTGATGATGAAGATACAGAATCAGTGGGGAAAGAAGTAGGAAAAGCTTCGAATGAACCACTGCGAGTATCAGAGAAAAGATCAGATTCTGTAAGAAAGCCTGAAGTTTCAAAAAGCAGTGAAGGAAAAAGAAAAGAAAAGAGAAATTTCACAGAGACTACTCCTGAATCAGAAGAGGAGGAGATTGAGGAACCACTTGAGATTATACTTGAAGAAGTAGGGTCAGAAGAAGATAGAGAGGGACAGATTGCGGAAGACCCCCGAGGAGGTGTAGGGAACATTCTTGATGAGCTAGGTGAAGGGACAAGTAGACAGCAAGAAGATTGCGTGTCGGAGACTCGAGGAGGGACAGAAGTAGGGAAATCTCAAACAGTGGTGAAAGAATCTGTGGAAAAGAAGAAAACTGCTAGAAAACGAAAACAGAAGGCACTTGAAGCAGAATTGGATGATGAGAATGAACAAACAGAGGGTCGAGTTCTGAGAAAGAGAACTTGGATTGGAGAAAGAAGTAATAAAGAAATAAAGCCGAAAAAGGTGATAAAAGGAGATCGTTGGCCTAACAACAGAGTTAAGAGGCTGAGATACAGAATAATAAGAGCAAATACATCAAAAGCTGAACAAGTGAATGAAGTATCGAGTCAAAGTTCAAAAGCTGAAGGAGAAGAATCAAAGGAATCAAAAGAACCAGTAGAAATAAAAAGAGTAAGAAGACCCAACCAAAAGTACAGATCACCGGAATGGTCTTATGTGGCACTGTCTGAAGAAGGAAAAGAAGAAACAGTGACTCGAGATAATCCGGAAGAGATCTTGAGAGAAGTGGTTGAGGAAGATACTGGTGAAATTCTGAAAGTACTCTTGACTGACATTGGAGAAGAGTCAAGTACTGAGGATTTTGATGTTGGAGATCTAATACAATTTGATGTTGAAGAAATTGAAGTGAAGAATGACAAGTATCCAAACTGAATAAAGGAAGGATTCACTTGGATTAAGTGAACAAAAGGATCATTTGGAAAGACTGAAGAAAAATTTGGAAAGAATTGTTGAAGAATTTAAGAGTTCCAATTTCAGTAGTGGAGTAGTAGAGGCTAAATTAAAGTAGTAAAATGGCTAACATAGAGGATAATCAAAATAGATGTGCCTTCTTTAAAAGGTGGTGTAGAATGTGCTGCTGCTGTACTGGATTATTAATGCTTCTATGGGGTGTTTTAGTTTTATTAGTTACTTTCAAAGTTGAGTTTGAGATGCATACAGAGAATGTGACAAATGTAGAGAAGAATTCGCAAAAAGTAGTTCCGATTAGAATTAGTAATACTTACATACACAAAGATAGGTCAATTAATAACTTTTCTAGTAATGTTTTTTCAAAATTGTTATATGAGTATGTGAAAACAATGGAAGTGAGGGATTGCTACGTTTGTATGCAATTACCTGCATCCGTTTCAGAGGGTGTTACTTATCATCATTTACCAGCTACATATGGTATTTCTTGTAGTATTTTAAGTAGTGTTTTTTATTTGTTAGGGAAAGTAGATTATAAGATATCTAACAGAGATAGTATTTTTGGGCATTTGCCAATGAACAAAGAGCTGAATCCAGCTAAAGAAGCTAACACTTTTGGTGAAATTTTTATTGAAGAAAAAGGATTAACATTAGATTAAATTTTTAAGAATAATTTAACTTGCAGTCTGAAAGGAGAGGAGAAAGCTTTCCTGGATATGGTAGAGGAAAGGAGATTGAACATGCAGGAGAAAGCAGGAAAATATAAAGTGAGTGAGACAATTTGGGACAATGAGATGGGAAAAGAGTTGAAGAATGGGGTTAGTCCAACTTTAGCTTTAGATGCACCACAGAAGGGTAAACTTTGCATTACAAGAAGGAAATCCCAATATGATACATATTTTGTTGGGACTAGTGAGTGCCATGATACATACTTCATTGCAACAGGTTGGGGTTTTAGAGGTGGAGAAGATACAATTTTTCCAGGAGTATACTATGTTTGTGGGAACAAGGCTTATTACAAGTTGCCTGACCATTGGTATGGCACGTGTTATGTGGGCCTGGTTTTTCCAAAGATTTTTCATATAGATAAGATAAGAGATGTGGAACATATTAATTTACTAATGCGTTTTAAGAGAGAAACTTGGTCTGAAATAGTGGGTGATATTTTTGGAGTTTTGATTCCAGCAGTGGGAATTTCTTTGAATGCTTATGGAATTCGGAAACTGTCCACAGTGGTTGATCGCTTATCGACAAATACCGCTGGAGGGTTTCTTTTGGTGAATACGGAATTAAGTGCCGTACGTGCCATGTCTATGCAAAATCGACTTGCCCTTGATATTCTATTGGCCAAGGAGGGTGGAGTCTGTGGAATGCTGAAAGTTCAACATTGTTGCACTTACATTCCAGACGAAAGCAAAGACCTGAAGGTCTATATCAAAAATATTACTGATTTGCATGAAGAATTAGTACCACTTGAAGCTGAGAATTTATGGACTAAAATAGCTAATAAAATGATAGCTGTTAAGGATTTTATTGCAAAAATAGGTAGTACTATTATAGGTAGAATATTGTTTCCTTTAACTTGTATAATTGTTGCTTTATTGATACTGAGATTAGTGTGTGTGTGTTGTAAAAACAGGGGAGGGAAGAAGAAATTGAACAAAGAGAAGAAAAACAAGAGGTTGAAAAGAGAACCGCAAGAAATTGAATTGGAAGAATTGAGGGAGAGTGTTTACTTAGAGACAAAAAGGGATGATGAAAGAGTGACTGGTGTGTAATGTTGTGTAAGGGGAAAAAGACATTTCCGATTTCTCCTAAAATGGGACTAAATTTTCACTAATTTTTTTTTTGGGTTTATTTGGTGATAAAATCACGAAAGGGGGGATTGCTGGAGCAGAGTTTTCTGTTTGAAAATTCGTTGGTTTTTGAAGCTCTGGTATGTCTATTTGTCATATTAATTTATTAATTACTAGTTATTAATTATTTGTCTTGTGCAAGTGTGTTTATATTAATCAATCCGTTTGTCCTAATAAGAGAGAGTTACACGTGGGTACGCATAAATGTGCTGTTTAACAATAATGTGCGTGTTTTCATGTTTAAACGTTGCTATGTGCTGTTTATTTTTGAGCACAAAACGCTTTCCGAATTAATGCTTTTCTATGTTGCAAGTGCTAGATAGATGCATACACATAAGGGTATTAGTGGGATTAGCACTGTTTGATCACTATGCTGTGGTAACGTTGTTTTTGTTTCTTTTAATTAAGATGGTTTATTGTGGCCTATGGTGGCCTAGACAAAGATGGCCGATTTTGTAAGCCTGGCCTCGATTTGAAAGTAGAAAACCGTGATGGGAGAGAGCCCTGCTGAATATGGTCCTGAAGTCAGCTGACCACAGTCCTTGCTTGCCTTGCTAAAATTTCCGTGAGGACAGCAGCAGCCTGGGTAATCTCCAAGTGAAATGGAACGTCCTTGGCAGCCTTGGGAAACAAAGGAGCCTTAGAGAAAGACTCTGAACTATGGTATCATTGCCGAGGAGAAGTAGAACTAACAAGATACATTTATGTTTCTTGGTTCCTGTTCCGTAGTCTTTATTTTGTGATTTTTCCTGAGCGGAGATTTTCAAATGCAGCAATGTTACATCCTTTCCTTCTCTGCTCAGCGGTCCAGCGGACATTACAACTTTTCTATGTATCTTTCCTTTGTTCGATTCATTATAAGAATTGTTAGCCTAGAGAGGCCACTTGCCACTTGCCATTTGCCTTTGCCGCGTACCGAATCTGCGTTGCTGAGGATTGATGCTGAAGGGACTTCGTCTTGAGAGACTTTACCGAGAGACTTGTCCTGACCCGTTCTGACATTTAGCTAGAATAGGTAACTATGAAAAAATGATTTATTCTGATTGATTTCCATTTTGACTAATTTTAGATAAAGCAATATAATTTGAACATGGTGTTGGATATTATTTCTTGTCAATTATTGTGTATTATATTTTGATTATTGCCGTATAGGTTGTATAGATTATGTTTATGGACAGTCATAATAACCAGGTCTTATCGACCTCGATATAGATGCAGGGTGACTAGGAGTTTTCTTTCCACAGGTTTATTGCTGGTAGAGTATTTGAGCGTATGTTAGTGAAATGGGCCCTAGCGTATGATGAATATATGTGCGTGTAACTGTGAGATTACTCTATCTGTGGTAGTGGGAATATTATACACACCCTGATCTCTATCAGTCACACCCCACCCCTTATGCCATCCTCTGAACCTAAATGCAGTATCTTTGTAATGAACTGGAGTGGCCTGATAAAGGTGCCTGTGGTACTTGTGGCTGAACAATTTAGATGAAGAGGAAGACAAGAACTCAGACGCTTCAGCATAAGGGTGCGCTTTGCAGGATTCACTGTAAGCAAGAGCATACAGTGGTCCCTGAATGCTGAGTGGTACATTTCCTCCAACAGTGGGTCAAAAATCTACTCCCAAGGAAGGGGAGACCGAGCACCGATACCTTCTGGGCCTCTTCCTCTTTTCAGACATGTGGCCCTAGGAGCCGTTGAAGTCACATACACAATGTACTGGCCCGAGACCATAAAAGAAACATCTTCTATGAACTGGACCTAAAGTTCATTCTTGTTCACTAACTCCACACAGTCTGTACCTTCCTGAAGGCCCTGAACAAGAGGCTGAAAATACTTCAGTAGGGATTGCGCTGCATAGTTGGTCTACGTTACTGCCAGAAGAGCCAGTTTCAAGGCGGCATAGTTATAGCATTGAGTGACGTTAACTTTGTTTCCTGTTGGATTGGATGGAGCAGCTCCCTCCAAAGCCACCAAAGAACAGACTGAATAATCACCATAGGATCCATGTTAATGTTAATGTTAATGATAATTTATAGAGCGCACGTACACCAGGATCCATGACAACCAACTATGGCAGGAAATTGTCCTCAATGGGATACATCCCAAAAAAGATGCAGACTCCTGACTTGTCTACATAAGTGACATTTCTAGCTACAGATAACGAATGATGCAGGAAAATTGTGTTTATCTGGTAGTCTGAGTATTTTTGAACTGGAACTATGCAAATCCACAGTTGAATGAGCAGAGTCCCTGAGGAACTCTGGAGAATGTTCTACTGAAGACAAGAGCTTCCAGGCTCGTCACTCCAGCCAATCTGTGGTGTTCCTAACAATATTTCTTACCATTGGCTACCATGGCCTACTAACCTCACTTGACCCACGTTATTGGTGCACGTCATTTACTTGCAGAGGGAACCGTTGCACGGGTAAAGCAAATTATCTGTTGTTGAACCAATAAAGGTGGAAGTGATCAATTAGGAATACCTGAATGAGGGAGACAATCAAATATATGCCCCTGACACCACGCAAAACATAAGCATGTGCACAAATACTTTCTCAATAGATTATCACTTTACAACATTTCAAAATTTTCACATTTCCAAATGGTGGTTATGGTTTTGTAAGCTTGGTAATGGCAACCTCCCACAAATTATTTGTGACATTCCAGGCTCGTTGACAACATGAATTGCACATTGGCTATGTGTGTCAGATAAGGGCTCCCACCTTAAAAGACAAAGAAAAAAAAAGGAATAATTTGTAGGTTTATTTAATGCAGCTTATCACCCATACAGCCACTGTACATGGGCATGGGGAGATTAAGTGATTTGCCTAGAATCACAGGATGTTGAGCTGACCCCGAGACTCGAACTCTGATCCCCAACTCCTGAGTGGGCATCATCTCCCTACAGGAGCAATGTAAGGAAGCTGGTCAACTAGTGATTCCCACCTCACTATAATCTTTTACTCCCACCTCACTCTAATCTTCCATTTTCATCTCATTTTCATCTTCTATTCCCACTTCACTCTAATCTTCTATTCCCACCTCACTCTCATTTTACATTTCCATCCATTCGATATCACTCTAATTTTCTATTCCCACCTCACTTTGATCTTCCATTTCCACCTCACTCTAATCGTCCATTCCCACCTCACTCTAATTTTACATTTAACATCTCACTCTAATCTTCCATTCCCATCAAACTCCAACTTCCATTCCCATCTCACTCTAATCTTCTATTCCCATCTCACTTCTTCCATTCCCATCTCACCCTAATCTTCCATTCCACCTCACTCTAATCATCCACTCCCACCTCACTCTAATCTTCCATTCCGACCTCACTCTAATCTTCCATTTTCATCTCACTCTAATCATATATTCCCACCTCACTCTAATCAGTTTGTTAAATAACAGATAACCGAAGAAAAACCCGTGAAGCTTCCAAAGATGGACCAGACTGGTGCCACTTTCTTTGCCTACACAACTAGCTGGAACCACATCCATACTGGCTGCAGGACCATGCATCTGCTTAGAATACTGATTTGAGAGTGGCTCAAGAACCTGAAGAGTAACCTGCATGAGTCAGAACCATTGCCTCGTCTCTCCTCCAGTCTCGCGAGAGCATTGCGGCCTGGGCACACCCAAGAGGGTACCGTCCAACCAATGCCCTATCAAGAAACAAGCATAGAGAGTGTCTATGCTGTAAAATTATGAATTACATCCAGAAAACCACTCTGGTTGGCTTGTGCATCCACATAAACAGCAGAGGCCTACCACGGCGAATGGGGACCCCCTCTGGCAGACATACAGCTCCCAAAATAGATGGTCCCCGCTGAAGGCTCTTAAATAATATTTTACAATGTAAGAAACGGTATGAGAGTTTCTAAAGTCCATTCTGCAGCGACAATTGGTCATTAGGATTGCCTTACAAAATACCAAGCTGGTTTTACTACCTTGAAGATCTGTACAGTAGTTTCTCGCTCTGCCAGCTGCAGCGTTATCTTGCTGCCAAGTCTTACTTTGTAATACAAGTTATTTACAGGCCTTGTGTGCCAGTTCTATAGCAAAGTCTCCAGAATCAGTGGGCCTTTGCTCATAGATTGAATCAGGAGGCTGCACTGTTTCGTAAGCCAAAGTCACCGTCAGGTGAATCAGTAGAGCCTGGCATATGTGGTGCTCAGAATCTATAGTCAAGAGGGGGGGGGGGCATGCAAAGTTACTAGACTAAATTTTCTTTTCCTTGGAAAAACACACAAAGGAGCAGCCGCGGTCCGTGCAAGTAACAGCGGTGAGGCGCTGGGGCCTGGTAAGCGGGGATTTCGAGGGACGATGCAGAGGAAAAATTAAATATATAATTTTAACTGGGCATCGTCCCTCGAAATTCCCCATTACCTGGCCCCACCGCCCCACCACTGTTACCTGCACGGACCGCGGCTGCAAACGAGCGCCTCAAAGTCTAGAGCCATTTCTTCGTAGCAGTATGTCCGGGCAAGGGAGGAAATGTTACCATTGATTTGGCATCGGGACATGCTGTTGTGAGACCGTGTTTTAGTGGTAGTCTCACAAAAACCCAAATTGTAATGCTGACGCTTAGTACCAGGAAACCCATTTTCAAGAATAAAAGAAATGCCTGCCAGTAAGCTATGTTTAGTAACCCTAGGCTCTGCGGCTAAATAATGTGGGTGCAACCATATCAGATTTTCTAAACATCTGGACTTGCAGATCTCACTGAAGGAGACAGAACTATTACTAAGCTCCTCAGAGTATGTCAGGATAACTTATTTAAGAAACACTAAACTCTGGTGCTACTCGACTTCGCCCGCGTATGGTACAGAATATAGTCTGACATACATGTCATGTACTACATTTTCTTTACAGTCATCATCAAAGTTGTTGATGATTTGATCTTTGCTTGTTTTTGATTTTTAGTTAACATTTATTCTAATTAGTATTCTTTCAATGTCCAACGTTTAGTGAATTTTTTCGGTCAACCTGTATGAGGACCTTAAGTTATAAATCTACTTATATTCCATTGTGCATGTTAAACTTCTATCTCCACATTGATTATTTTTAATGGGTTTGCCTTTGTAGTAAATAAGAAAAAGTCTTGTTAATTAAAGCAAGAAAAAAAGAAAAAAGAGAAAGAAAAAAAGAAGAATTAATCCAGCAGATTAAGAGGCCCCCCCTTTTTCAGCCAGATTTCTTACGAGCCTGGTAAAAAAAATTAAAAATTTTAAAATGAATATTTTTTATTGGTCTAATGGTTAAAATGCTTTTCAAGTTTTTTTGTTTCCGATGTATTCTTATTATTTTGCATATGTGTCCCCTGGCAGTTCCCCATTGATTGGATACAAGAGGCTACTGTAACACTATTGGGTACACCTGCTTAATCACCTATACCTTAGGTGAGTGCTTGGGATCAATTCCCCCTTTTTTTCAAAAAATAAATTTTTCCTTCAAAAAATTCTTATCACAGCATAGATACATATCTTTATATATATTCATTTATCTTGTTTAGGCTGATATACATTTCCTGTGTCCTGAAGAAGACCCGATACGACTATTCATAAATAGTGCTCGGTGTAGGGTCGAAACGTTGACGGCTTCCCAGTCCCTTATTAATCGGATCTCCTTGTTGGTTAAAAGATAGGATATGCGACTTACAAGGATTATTGTATATCCATGAGGAATTTAAGGACTTTCAAAATATTCTTTGTATATATTTTGTTTTATTTAGTAAATACGTGTATATATTGTAACTATTCACATTGTCACTTATTGCACTAAGTCACTCCATTCACTTTGTCACTGCGTCGTTTTTCCAAATATTGTATATACAGCCTTTCTTTTTCCTTTGACTTTGCTTATTCTTGAAAGAATAGATACTTAACTTAAATATAAAGAATACATTTCTGTATCTAAATTGCATATCCTTGATTGATATTGATTATTTAATTGATTTGTATATGCTGTGAGTTTTGATTTATCGTTAACGAAATTATTTGTTTCCCTATGGAAGCATTGTTTATATTATGCTGATGTGGCCCAGGTTCCTTGGGTTATAGGGTTACCCCTGTTTCTTTAACCTCTGTCCTGTGCAAGCGCTGGCTTGCGAGGGTTCTTGGAAATTATTTCCACAATAGAAATAGCTGGAATTTATTTCAGTGCTATTGAACTATGTCAGATACTCTTTCCTACACGGAAGACTATATAGCAAAATTGATAGCTGAACAAGGTGAAATAAATGCTTTTGGAGTAGCGTCGTCCTCCAATAATACGACTCTAAATGATAAATTGGCAAAATTGGAACGTTTGGAAAAGAAACTAGTCAGAACACGATTGCATGGACACTTTTTAACCAAGTATCTGCAGGCTAATATGATTCCGAAAGGTCTCCAAATTAGAAACGAACCTGCCATTTTCCTTGATATCCCTAAATTTAGAGAAGGTTTTAGTTTTATTTCAAATAATTGCTCCAGGTACTGGATGGTACTTGGAGTTGAAACAGCATTGGAATACTCTAAAAAACTAATACAAGAAATTAGTGATCTCAAAAGGGAAATAGTAGGAGACAATACACTGACAAACGCTAAAGAAGCCTTGGAAAAGGCAGAAAAGACACTTGCCGAATTTCACACATTTACGTTGCATAAAAAGGCAGATAAATTGCAAAAAGATATACAGAATTACGATAAGAAGATCACATATCCTTATACCTCAGACGACTATTATCAACAAGATAATCAAGGTTTTTTCAATAACCGTAGTAGACAGGGACCACGAAGGTTTACTACTTTGTCTAATTCCTCCTTTGGGAGTAACTCTGAAGGTGAAATTGAACAAGCTTCCACAAGTACAGCACAGAGATTTCAGGGTCCTCAGCAACAGTCTTTTTTAGGGGACGCTTCATGGGGCTCCAACAGAGGAAGGGGGTATCCCAGACAGAGAGGATGGAATCGTGGGAGGGGAGGCAATCAACAATCATACACCCACAGGGGCAATCAGAACCCCTCAGCCCAAAGGGGCAACCAGCAAATGAGATTTTTCGATCAGGAAAACCACGGGGAAATCTCAACAAGACGTCAGACATACCGGTGGTGATTTTACCCCCTTCGACCATATGTACCAGCTCAGATTTGCCACTTTCAACCGTTGCTCTTCGTGTTGAAGACACTAGAGCCCCTGTGTCTACTAATAATGCTCAAAATTAATTCTTGGCTTTGAATGACAGTAACCCGATTATCAATCTCTCTAACTATAACTTGTCGCATGAGGAAACCAACATCCTTGCTAAGGGGTTATCGTTTGTCCCCACTCAAAGAACTGATCCATTTATGGTTAAACTTGAACTCATTCAGTTTTTCAGAAAGATCAGATTAAAATATTTTTTTGTTCAAAGAGAACCTGGTATTCGGTCAACTGCCGCAACACCTTTTAAACCGATTTCTGTCTTTACACCTTCAATACAGAAAATGAGTAAAAAAATTGTAGCTTTTGAGCAAATTGTGATGCAAGAGGTGTTGTCTACACTAGATAAACCTAGATTTGTTCCTTACAATATCTCTTTAGGAGAAAAATCGGCTCTTTTGTCTCTTAAGAACAATGAGCAGATAATTATTAAAGCTGCCGACAAAGGTGGTTCGATTGTAATACAAAATCGGATTGACTATATTAATGAGATCCAACGACAACTTGATGATCGTGATAGCTACCAACCTATCACAAAGGATCCAACATCTGAGATAAAGATCTTGGTAGACTCTTTAGTGACACAAGGTCTTGAATTAGGCTTCCTGAGTACTTCAGAGTCTAAATTCCTTTTGAAAATGAATCCTAGAATTCCCACAATTTATACTCTGCCAAAGGTTCACAAGAAACTTGAGAGTCCACCTGGACGCCCGATAGTATCGGGCTGCGGCTCCATATTGGAACCCCTCAATCAATAAATTGATTATTTCTTACAATCTTTTGTGACAGAGACTAGATCTTTTGTTCGGGATTCTACACATATGATTCAGATTATAGAGGACCATCCTTTTGATAAGGAGAGACAACTTCTAGTAACTCTAAACGTGTCCTCTTTGTACACGAGCATCCCTCAACATGAAGCACTTGAGGTGGTGAAAGATGTACTCAATATAAGATCAACTCCCCACAGAGTCCCTACAGAATTTCTAATTGCTATGCTTGACATTGCGATGTCAAAAAATTATTTTGTCTTTCAGAATCAATATTTTTTCCAGTGTAAGGGCGTCGCTATGGGTGCTAGCTATGCGCCGTCCCTGGCGAATCTCTACATGGATAGGTTTGAATTTGATCATTTGTATGGTGACAACAATCCATATAGAGACAGCATCGATATATGGAAACGATATATCGATGACGTCTTCATGATTTGGACTGGCACAACTACGACACTGACGTCATTTTTCAAATGGTTGAATGAAAGATCTAATGATATAAAATTCACAATGAATGAAAGCAATGAGGTCATAAGTTTTCTGGACCTTAATGTGCAAACCATGGATGGTAGATTGTACACTGGGCTCTATAGAAAACCCATAGAGAGGAATGCTCTTTTAAGATACAACTCCAATCATCCTCGCAGTCTTCGTGACAATTTACCTTATGGGCAGTTTCTAAGACTGCGCCGTAATTGCACTCAGAGAACGGACTACTTTGCAGAAGCAACAGTCTTAACAGAAAGATTAAGGAGTAGAGGTTATCCTAGGACTCTTTTGAAACGTGCCAAAAAGAGAGCGTGGTACTGTCCACGAGAAGTCTTGTTGGAGACTAAGACAGTTGAAAAAGTGAATGACAGAATAGTATGTGTCACTACTTTTAATCCAGATAGCCAAGTAATTAAGAAAACAATAGTCAAATATTGGAACTTGGTTGCTACAGAAATAGGAACCACTGATTTACCACTATTTGCCTTTAAACGTGGTAGGAGTATTAAGGACGCTGTAGTCAATGCTTATCTTCAAAGTCCCCCTGTACCAGATTTACGCTCACAACTTTCATTACCACCTATTTTGGGACATAAAAAATGTGGTAATTGTAAAGCTTGTTTGTCAACACTAGAAGGTCCTGATTTTGTTTGTGGTACAAGGAGTTACAAGAGACCTGTATTCACAAACTGCAATAGTTGCAATGTAATTTACGCAATATATTGTCCCTGCGATAAAATCTATGTAGGACAAACTACGCAAAAGATAGAGTGCAGGAACCTACAACACATGAGCAGGATTAAATGTAAAACACAAGGTGCTCCGTTGGTGGATCATTTTCTAAGTTTTAACCATGCACCGGATAGTCTGAAATGGACAGTTGTGGAAAAAGTGCGTTTGCATCCGAGAGGAGGCAACGTAATTGCAATCCTTAACTATAAGGAATGCAGATAGATCCACTCTTTGGACTCTGTAAGGACAGGACTAAATGAAAATGAGGAGACGAATAAATAATTAGGCATATTAGGCGTTGGCTAGGATATTTAGACATTCTTTACAAACCAAAATTGGAGGTTGCTTGGTCCTTATAACTTGTTGCCAACCCCCTAGGTTAATTGATGTTACATATCTTTGTTAAGCAATAATGACCTGTCTGTCAATTGTGTCGAATTAGAAAGATCTTATTCATATACCTTGAAGATGAAATACACATACGAATGTTTTCCTCCTTAAAAACAACTTGTTCGTATATATTGTTTATGAAAAATTGTAAATATCCTCGGAGGCTTTTCTTTTAATATGGTTGCTTTCAATGAAGTAAAAGAGGTGCTTAATGTGATGAATTGTTGGATAGAGGTTCTTCTATCTCATTGCTCATGAAACTACGGGCATCTCTTTAGTCCGTTGATGCAAATTTCAAAATAATGCCGTTGAGAAATCCACAATATAAACTCCCAATGGGTAAATACAGTTGATGCATAATATATTGTTGGTATATACAAATGAAAGATTCTATCACTTTTGGTGAAATACAGTACAAATTAAATAAAAGACTACGCGATATTTTGATTTTATAAAGAATCGCCATGCCGCATAAGTCCTGTTTCCATGTCTATTGACAACAATAGTGATAGTCCTGTCTCGATTTCTACCGGCAGCATTAATATAGCTGCTGCACGCGCGTCCTTCGCGCTTGACGTTTCAAATGATTTGAACTCCTTTCGATGGATGGAAGCAATCGACTACCATCAGGTACGGGTTGTTTAAACATTCGCAATCTAGCCCTGTGTTAAGCGTCAAGCTAGTTAAAGGATTTGGTTAGATTGAATTTATATCTTAACGCGTAGTGTTGTTTTTCGCCAAATGGATTGGTGGTTTGATAGCCGATTATCGGGCATTCCGGGAGCATATGGCCAGCTTCATTGTATTTTTTGCGAACGGGGCTCCTTTGAAGTATGGGCCATATAGAAAACTGTGCCATAGCAAGTATTCAGTACGCATTTTGTTATATAAAATGATTGTTCTCTAGTGTTTGATTAATTTCCTATTCGACCTGTTCCTAGAGCATATGGCCATTTATAATGTTGTCTTATTATCATACAGTAATCTATATCCTGATGCTGTAAATTGATGATAATTATGACTACTGGAGTTCTGTTCTTCTAGCATACAAAGAATGTTATGCTATGATCAATTGTGAGCCTTCGGACCTATTGATCGCTTTTTATTTATAATCCATTAGATGAGACGTTAGCCTATTGTAAACTGCACAACAATCTGTGATATCAGATATGTTTTGCTTATGTATGTTTTAGTGGAATTTGTGTCCTGGTGGCTGTGGCTATGTATGAAACCTCATACAAAAAGTCCTAACTTTGAAGTCAGGTGAGCCATTAATTCGGGTTACTTCACACGCCAAATGATTTGATCTTTTAATTAACTGTTGTGAACACCACATTGATTATTTTTAATGGGTTTGCCTTTGTAGTAAATAAGAAAAAGTCTCGTTAATTAAAGCAAGAAAAAAAGAAAAGAGAGAAAGAAAAAAAGAAGAATTAATCCAGCAGATTAAGAGGCCCCCCCCTTTTTCAGCCGGATTTCTTACGAGCCTGGTAAAATTTAAAAATTTAAAAATGAATATTTTTTATTGGTCTAATGGTTAAAATGCTTTTCAAGTTTTTTTGTTTCCGATGTATTCTTATTATTTTGCATATGTGTCCCCTGGCAGTTCCCCATTGATTGGATACAAGAGACTACTGTAACACTATTGGGTACACCTGCTTAATCACCTATACCTTAGGTGAGTGCTTGGGATCAATTCCCCCTTTTTTTCCAAAAATAATTTTCCTTCAAAAAATTCTTATCACAGCATAGATACATATCTTTATATATATTCATTTATCTTGTTTAGGCTGATATACATTTCCTGTGTCCTGAAGAAGACCCGATACGACTATTCAAAAATAGTGCTCGGTGTAGGGTCGAAACATTGACGGCTTCCCAGTCCCTTATTAATCGGATCTCCTTGTTGGTTAAAAGATAGGATATGCGACTTACAAGGATTATTGTATATCCATGAGGAATTTAAGGACTTTCAAAATAAGATTCTTTGTATATATTTTGTTTTATTTAGTAAATATGTGTATATATTGTAACTATTCACATTGTCACTTATTGCACTAAGTCACTCCATTCACTTTGTCACTGCGTCGTTTTTCCAAATATTGTATATACAGCCTTTCTTTTTCCTTTGACTTTGCTTATTCTTGAAAGAATAGATACTTAACTTAAATATAAAGAATACATTTCTGTATCTAAATTGCATATCCTTGATTGATATTGATTATTTAATTGATTTGTATATGCTGTGAGTTTTGATTTATCGTTAACGAAATTATTTGTTTCCCTATGGAACCATTGTTTATATTATGTTAAACTTCTATCTCCAGCACCCTGGTTGAAGCTTTTCTCTGAGATTCATCAAAGCCTCCTAAAAGAGAACTGGGGTTAAATCAGTGTGCCTTTAGGACAGATCTTTCTGTAACTAGCTGGATTGGAGGTGTTGTGGGCACTGGGTCACAGGTCATTAAGCCACTGGTTCCTCTTCCATCACTACTTCGCCAAAAATATCATTGGAGTAGAGTAGCCACAATGGATAATTCTTGGGTGAAAACACATCACAGCACTCCCTTGGAGGAAATTATATTGAATAAGAAGGCAAGTTGCCATTCAGGACCAACCATGTGACATCTTGAGGTGCTAAGCCGGTGACGCTATAGGGTTGAACCTGTTAAGCAAGTCAATGTCAAGCATGTGACGTGATCCAAGTGACAAACTAATGCCTTTGTCTGTTGGCAACCCGGGGGTGAGAGGCAGTGGAAAAACATTCATGTGAATCAATGTAGAGGAACATCTCTGCTACCCTGAAAAGCCAAAACTTTGACACTGTCAGCGCGCATCCATATGCTTATCCGGAATTTCCATCCTATGATAAACCTGTAACCCCATCCAGAACCTTATTAAATAACATTTTTCTAGAGATAAATATCTTGTTTACAAAAGGTTTATACGGTCCATGTCCATCTGTAGAGTTTCTCAACCTGAACATAAGCGTGTTTCACCCTCAGTGTCGGCACTGGGCCCACAGACTAAGGGCCCCATTAGTATGGTGGGCGGACTTTGTCTGCCCGCCATACCCTCGGGAAACGGGACCGCCCGCTCAGGGTGCGGCGGTTCCGCACTCCCCGTTAGTATGCTCCCGCCACACTGGCGGGTGCATGGCTCATCTGCAACATTGCAGTGGGCGGTACAGAGAGCACCGCCCGCCACAATGCCACAAAGGCAGATAGTGCGTTTAAATGCACAACGTGACAGGCACCACGCGGTGCCAGCCACGTTGTTCATTGAAAGGCAGGGGGGTACCATAGGTACCCCCTATGTGCATCCCTCACCCCCTGGGGCCCGCTACACCCCCCAATGGCAAACACCGCCTGCCTTTCCGTGGCGGCACACCCTACCTGCATAATAATATGGATGGCGGTGTCTACCAGACACCGCCACCATATAAACTGCTTTTCTGCCCGGTAGGCAATCGGGCGGATTGCCTACCGGCGGAAAAACGGAGGATGGTCTTTCCGTCTGCCGGGGTCCCCGCCATGGTAATGTGGCGGGGGAAATATGCAGCGGGTGGAGGTTTTTGGCGGGCGGATCGCCACCGCCCTTCATCCTAATGGACCTCTAAGGGTGCGATAACTAACCTAACTTGCCGTAGTGTAACTACGAGAAATTACAGCACAGATTATTCGGAATTATGCGAGGAGCGTAAATCTGCATTTTTCCCAGCACAAAATGCACCCTCACGTTCAAAATGACCCCTAGGATGCATTTTCGCTAAGAAAATAGTCTAAATGCAGCACAAATAGCAGCAGCTTCCTGGGCTCTTGCGGCAGGCATTTTTGCCTCAAATTACATGAATGGGTCAATCACGTAATTTTCTGTAATTTCATGTCACAAGAGTAACTCAAAATTGCCTACATTTCTTCAACGTAATAAAAAATTGGGCACAGGCTTACGAGAGACCTATTGTGCCTCGGCCTACATAATTAAAAAAAAAAAAAATTGTGCCCTGGCATATGTAATTTAAAATAGTGCTCAGGCCTTACATTCTTCGTCTTCTCTTAGGTCTCACTGGGTTTCAACATGGTTTTTCCTTGTGTTACAAGTATAAAAAACAAGCCTCCCTATCTTTTCGTGACTTTGCTTTCCTCAAAAAGAGTGCAAGTCAATTGTGTCACAGTAAGTGGGACTTGGCCACGCGGATGAGCTAGTTAGCCATATTCACTATGTATTTATGTACAAGCCCTGGAAGGACTGATTATGCTCGCTTCTAAGTACATTCAGGTCATAAATTATGCATGTCATCAAAGGGCATCCTAGCACTTACAACGTTTTTGAAAATATTGTTGAAGGGCATACTTTTATGAAAGTGAAATATAAAGAAAATATGCTGATAGGAATAAGAAATGGTGAATCTGAAGCTAAGATCTCCCAGAAAATTGGGGGCACCGGCTGGGCTTCCTTGGGAAAAAAGACCCCACTTTTGGAGTCTTTATTAAACAAGCATTGGCATAGCCAATAGGTCTCGCCTTTGGGACCTTATAAGTGTTTAGCCATGCAACAGTTGCATAACTAAATACTTATAAGGTCCCAAAAGCGAGACCTATTGGCTATGCCAAGCGGCCATGCGGCTGCGAAAGTGATCGCGATCAATCATCAAAGCGGATCAACTTTCCATTGTTCTGATTAGCAAACAGTGGTCTGTCTTCCATGAGTGGGCATCATTCTATGCCCACCAGGGATGCATTAGAAATGTGAGATGAAACATAGAAACACAGAGATTATTGTTCCATAAATTTGAATGATATAAGTGTTCTATGGCTATTAGGGGTGGGAGTTGACTGGTTTAACATACTCTCTATATGTATCAGAACCATCCATCCAGACCACCAGCTAAAATAAAAGCGTCCACACTAAAACCACTAAGTTTATCTCCTCGGCCCTTTCACCACCTCCCATTCTTCAAACCACAAGGATTACAACCTCCCAGATCAGATCAAGACCATGAAAGACACTTTCTGGAACTCATCATTTTATTCAGATTGCTCGCCTCTTTACTGCACCATAACCTCCAAACACAATACTCTAGACTGCATCTTCTCTTTCATATTTTCGACACCGCCAAGCCGCCGCCACAGCTATCATAAGTTTTAAAAAGTAACTAGCAAAGTTTATAAGATTTCACTTTCAAATTTGGAGGGAGATAATCAAATATTGACAAATTCCAAATGCTTTACAGGTAATAGAAGAGTATACAGCACAGAACTCAAATGATGCTCAACCGGTACAACTCTACTCGAAATACTTTCAAACATAGATGCTCACTCAAGCCCTCAAGACCCAACTAATCGGTACTTAAGTAGAATGGTTTCTTGGGAGTCAGGCAGGATGGACAATGTGCTTGAGAACAGTGCATAGAATATGAAGAGCCTCCACACAGAAAGGACCAGCCCTTGTATCTGCCTTTAGTTGTGAAAGTATCAAGGAGAATTTTCACTTGGAAGTGGCATTAGAAGAGAACATTTTGAGTCAGCCTTTGAAGGTGTTAAAAGAAGAGATTGTTCTAATAGTGCAGGATGGAGTTCTTGACTCTGGGTTACCACTAGAAAAAGCTGGCTTGGTAGTTTTTGCTTCTTGAATGTTGGAGTTTCCAGGAAGAGTGTCTATGCTCTGGTGTATATGTGGTGAATAAGAGATATCAGCGTAGTCGTGGAACAAGGTGTTTGAATGATTCAGGAGTGCGCTCAGAGACTTCATAGTCAAACTAAACTGTGATGGCAAAATAATCAATTTTCTAGGTACTCCTTGGTGAAGGGGTAACTTGATTAGAAACTTGCTAGTTTTATTGTTTGTTAGGAGTGGTTAGATTGTAATGACTCAAATCACCTTAGCACTGTTCTGCATACTCCCATCTGTAATTCTTTGGTTTTTAAAAGAGAAGCATGTTTGACTTATCAAATGCTGCTGATGGATCAAGAAGGATAAGAAGAAAGACTCACCATGGTCTAAGGTGGGAAGTGGGACTCAAATCAAGTCACATCAAAGAGATCTTTATTCGGCCATGTATGGCCATAAAAGAAAAAACAAGGCAAAGTCAAAACATACAAATAAAATAGTAAAAATCGCACAGAAATCGTATTGTGCAATTTTCAGTCAAAACGGCATTGTCGGCCAGGGGAACACAAGGCGACGTCTAACAAACTAGGCAGTGCTTAGGGCTTATGACGAAAATAACATTTGGGTATAAAACAACATTCATGCACAATGAGAATAATAGAAATATAAAATGTATATAATATAAAATGGTTGGTAGAGCAGTGATGTTTCTAAAATGGCATACATATGGAAAGGCCGCTAACAAATGCTGCTCTCGGTGATGGGTTCACGATGTTAAGACATAGGCAAGAATAAAGCACACCAGTAGGAGCGGTACTCAATTTGTAACTCCGCAGTCTCTGTACGACAGCTAGCTCTAAAGCCTGATTGTAGATCATCATATAGGTGGTTTTCCTTGATAAAGAAAAAGTGTTAGTTGTTTTCCCACACAACTCTCCAGGGATTTAGCTGGAATAGAGGTTAAAAAGTGTTTAGGTCTTCTGGGTCTGCTTTGTGTTTTTGAGAAATGAAGTGACTTGGGCAGTTTTAAAGTTGTCTCGTATGGTCATGTTTCAGGGGCATGGCCAGGTGTGTTAAGTAGGGGATGAAACTAGAGCTAATCTCCTTCACTGGCTTGGATGAGATGCATCTAAGGAATGAGAGGATGGTCCATGCTCCTTGCAAAATCTTTCTGCGTTATGCCTTGGAAAGATGACCAAGGTTTAGATGTGTGATGTGTTAAGTTGTCTGAGGGTGAAACCAGATTGCGGACAATGAGCGTGAGTTCTATTTTCTTATTTTGTCTTGGAGACAGGTGGAGAAATGTTTGCACTTTTCTTTGGGGTCATTGTTATGGTTGGAATTAAGAGGATTTCTGTGCTTTATAACAATTTCGAAAAGTTTCTTGGGACGACTTGAAAATATTTTGTTAGGTTTAATTGTGTTTTGCCTCTGAAAACGGGTCTTGTCTTTTATAGATGGATAATAAAAAAAGTTTCAAAAATGATCAGCCCAATAGTTATGCATTCTATATATATATTCCAAAAGTTACCGAAGTAAAGATGCACACTCAGAAGTCAATTGCTGAACACTAAGGTTTGATTCTGTATACCGCTATGCGTTTCGACACTAAAAGTGTCTTGATCACACGAATATCACAGTGTTACACGGACGTGCATAAATAAACAAAGAACATAGAAGAGGCACTCATTTGGCAGCCTACATCTGACATCAGCAATGGAAGCCATCTTAGAACAGTCAAAGGTTACAACACAATTTAAGATTGTTAACCCGATTTCATCATACCGCGAATTTGCGAGATGCTACCGTGAATGAAAAGCAAATTAATAATAAATGCCTACAGCATACCATGTTGCAAATAAAAGATAATCATAACAAGCTATATTTTCTCGTCACAATTCGAACATGCTGTTGTGCCTCCAAGATCGTGAAGGATTACATGCAAGTGCATCCGAACTATTTTTTCTGTTCTATTACCAATTACAATATTGAACCTGGCACACAGATAGTAATATAAATATATTAATACATAACCATTTTTTTTTTATATATATAGATGTATAGATATATGATGTGTATAAACCATAATGCAAAGGCACCTGTCCAATGTAAGCAATTAAACCAAACGTACTACAGCACACATACAAGTTTCATTATTTCACTGCAGTCACGGACATGGTTTTGATTTATCAGTGTGTCAATAATAGCTTGCAGACTGAGTCCGCGTGCGACATTCGAACCGGTGAGCTTGAGGTCACACGGATCCCAGGGCTTGCGCCCTGACCAGCAGAGCCATCAGCGGTGTGAGGAACACCTGGGGTCTGAATTTCATTTCATGGTTGATGTGTGATACTGTAGAGGAAAGTGTGTGCTTATGTGTGGGATCAGGCGGATTACTGCTGGGAATGAGCACGCGCACACAGCGTGTCATGCTGCGTTATTAGCTGGGGACTGACTGGGTTTGTGGGCGCATGGTTTACTGGTGCAACAACACATTTTTCAAAAGGCGAGAGGAAAAAGAGGCCCCATGTAGCCTTCCAGAGTGCCATAAAGCACACAACACTCCCACAAATCCCTTCAATATACGTTCATCTAGCTCCCAATAAACCTTCTATTACCCCTTAATAGTAGGCCTAGACGAAATTGGTAATTACACTGGAGTAATCAGAGTAATTTCAGGAGTTTCACATTACTCTTGTAACATGAAATTACCAAAAATTACATGATTACGTTAGTTCTCATAATAATCTGTAATTTGGCACAAAAATCCTACCGACGTTAAACAGGAACAACAACTTAGTGAGCGGTTGCGCTGTTTGTGTTCTGTTGCATTAAGTGTTGCATCCTAGCGTCCATTTTGGGCGTGAGGGTGCATTCCCTTCAAAAGTAATCGTGCAAATGCTCAGTAATGCTCCTCATGTAATTCTGCATACGTTTGTTATAACTTCACCTAATAAAGCTACAGAAAATGATGCTTGTTACGCGCACCCCAACTTAATACATCCTCCTCTGGACCAAACAAATCCCTACCCCCATGTAGTCCTCAACTTATCCCCACATAGCGTACAACAGTCACTCGAGTTGAGATGGCGGGCTAGGGAAAAGGAGTGGGTGCTTTGGGCATGTTGTTATGGAAAACAGCAATTACAACGCAGTCTGCCGAACATATGCCATTACAATGAAAGCTTTATAACGCATGCGTCTTTATCATGTATGCCTTTAGCAAACAGATTTTACCACGACCAGCCTTTACCACGAAAATTGTAAGTATAAAGGTAAGTGTAGTATATAAGTGTAGTATATATATATATATAGTTATAGTTAGGACCTCGTTTCTATTCAAAAAGCGTTTTTTGTTTTGCCAATAACTTTGGCGTAGTTTGACGAATCTTCGGGAATTTTTCAAAACTAATGGGGCGCTCCGGTCAGCTCCTGTCTTGAAAGTTTCGGGGTGATTCGTGAAGTGGGGGCTGAGAAAAAAAGGGGGCCCAACACTCATTTTCCCCATGTTAATTTCTATTGGAAAAATTGGAACAGGCTACAGCCCGAACTGCTGAACGGAATTACACCAAATTTGGCAAAAAGGTAGCTCTTGGTTCAGAAAGCGACCTTTTTTTAAATGGTGTAAATCCGTTCAGTAGTTCCTGAGAAATTAGAAGAAGAAAAGTTTCAATATCTGAGCACCAAGGAGGGTTCGCAAAACCTCCCGAGCACGAGCTCAATTCTGCAAACACTCCAAACTAAAATGTGTTGGCAGCCATCTTGTGACTCGGTAACCGAGTCACAAGAAAACAGTACAAAAAAGGTGGAAAACAAGAAAAGGGGGCAGGGTAGAAACATCCTGACCCCCTAGGCTGCTCAAGGGGTCCTACAGGGACCCCCAGGCCAAAAAAAGCATTTTTTTTTTTTTAAATGGCAGAATTCGCGCTGGATTTGCGAATTCGGACCAAAATCTTTTTTTAAACGAAGTGCGGGCTCCTGCGCTTTGTTTTCTATAAGCCCCCGGGTGGGCCAGTTCCCGGGGTGCAATCAGTAATTAATTTGTGGGGGCCCATGGGGGCCCCCCGCAGCCCCCGGCAACCGGCACCTCCCAGGGGCTTATAATAATTATTAGGGGTGCCTCGCAGTCCCTCCAAGCCCCGGGGACCACCACCTCCCCGGGGGCTTCAACTTAAATTTGGGGGGGCCTCGCGGGCCCCCCCAAGCCCCGGGAACCACCACCTCCCTGGGGCTATAGAAATTGAGGGAGGGGGTTGCGCGGCCCCCCTCCTGGAGCCCTTGATGGCCCTGGGGACCCCCACCCCCCAGGGCCAGCTCCTGCAATGTCCCGGGGTGCCCCCTGGCTCATTGTAAGTTGGAGGACTAAGTCCCCTTGAATCCCGAGAGTCCCTGGGGGCCAAATAGCCCACCAGGTACCTCCAGTAAGCACCACAGAGCTGCCTTGCAGAGAGGAGTTCCGAGGCCACGCCCCTTTTTACAACATGCTCCAAACACGGCTTCTGGCGCTGTCATAGCAAACGGCAATGTCTAACTATAATGTCCCTGAAACCTGTGTTTTTTTCAGAGAATTTCAAAGGTTTTTTAAATGCTAATTTCTAACTATGACGTCCCTGAAACCTATGGTTTTTTCAGTGAATTTCAAAGGTTTTTTAAATGCTAATTTCTTACTATAACATAGCAGTCGCGTTTGCAGAGTGCTGGAGAAAGGTGAGCTCGGCCTCCAAACATCTTTTAGCAATCCCACTGTGCGGGAATTACTGGAGGTAACTGGAGGGGTAGTTAGCCCCCAACGAAAACCTTGGGGGCCAACTACCCCTTTCGTTACCTCCAGTAAGTCCCACGCAGCAGTGAATTTCTATGGTTTTTTAAATGCTAATTTCTAACTATAAAGTCCCTGAAACCTGTTTTTTTCAGTGAATATATATATATATATATATATATCTATCACGAAGAAAATCCCAATGCTACGACAAACACTCTGGCGTAACACACTGGCACAGACTCCGAAAGCTGGTGTGACGAACGATGGCAGTTTATTCACACATTAGGAAAAGGTCCAACATGACGCGTTTCGGGTGCCAAACATGCAGCCTTGATCACATATATATCTGATCAGAGTATAGACTCCCTCCTGCTTCCTGTTGGTTGGAAAGAGAGTCACGGACCCAAGATTCGTGGCAGAAACCGTTCTTTATATTAGAATAGCCGTATGACGCGTTTCGGGCAGTGAGATGCCCTTGATCACATATATATATAGATAGATATATTATCTACTGGCGGTCGCCAGTAGATAGTTATAGTTAGGACCGTGTTTCCATAGGAAATCCGCAACATTCTATTTTGAATAACTTTGGCGCCGATTGACGAATCCTCGCGAAATTTTTAAAATAGGTGGGGCGCTCCGCTCCGCTCCTATCCTGAAAGTCTCGGGGGGATCCGTCAAGCGGGGGCTGAGAAAAAGGGGGGGTCCCAAAACGTGTTTTCCCCATGCATTTTTCCATAGGACCTTTAGTCCAAGCTACAGCCCGAACGGCTGAACAGAATTACTTGAAATTTGGCAGAGAGGTAGTCCTCAGGTCAGGGATGTGCCTTTTGTAGGTCTCGTGTAAATGTGTTCAGTATTTGCTGAGAAAATAGCATTTAAATCAATATATATATCTATAAGCGCGCTCCGAGCGCGTACGGTAAGCTTTCCGTACGCGCACGCTGCCGTGCGCGAGCTTAATTCTGATTGGTGGTTACATGAGTGTAAACATTCGAATCGGTCGAAATCAGGAAGTGTCGGCCGCCATTTTGTGTGTCTCACACTGATAAACAAAGGTGGAGAACGTGAAAAGGGGGCAACGAAGAGAGTTACAGACCCCCTAGCGTTTGTCAGGGGGTCCAAGAAGGTCCCAAAAGTATGAAAAATACATTTAAATTTTTTTTTTTAAATCGCGGGGTGCACGTACGGTAAGCTTACCGTACGCGCACGGCAGAAAAAAAAACAATAAAAAAAATAGAAGTAAAAATCAAATTTAAGTGTTTAGATATTAGGGGGCTCTAAAAAGAGCCGTTGTGTTTATGAAGTGTTTTTTTTGTGGTACCTACAAGTAAGTACCGATGCAGAGTCTAAAGTTCAAGAGGAAGACTCTGTTGCCTTCATCAGTGAAATGTACACCGTCTCCTCTATAAATGCCTTGCATGTTGTAACGCAAGTTGTTGTGGTATATAGAACCCATACCATAGTCTCTGAGGAAAGCAGAAATAGATTTGTTGACGTGCTTTCTTGCTTTGTCAATCTGCGGACAAAATTGGTTGGACCAGTTCCACTTTTGCCTTTGGCATATGTTAGAATATACAAAGGCAGATTGAGGAAAAAGCGACATCAATTGCAGAAAGGTGTCCTTAATAAGCATTTCCAGACCTACCCCAGTTAAAGTGCCTAGGTCATTTCCACCACAGTGCACAATAATAAGGTTAGGCTGTGGGAGATGTAGAAAGGTTTTCACCAAAGGCATTTATTGGTGCCACTTTAACCCTCTCTGACCAATCCATTTAATGTCTACATTTGGCAAAGCAAGGTCTCTCACCATACCTCTTTTTTCTGCATACTTTTCACTCCAGAAGACATAGCTGTGACCTACAACCCACACTGTGAACATCTTTCAAGGAGATCTGGATGCACTCAGGAGGTGTCTTTCAGTAGAATGGCAATATGAAATGAAAGACAGTTGTAAAATAGAGGCATACATATTTTTTTTAATAAAAAGAACTCATTGGCTGATTCAAACCATTTTACAGTTAAAACTAGGCTGTATGTGTACATTTTTAGAAGCATGTTTTGTATTGGTTCAGAAAATTGTGTTCCTACAGAAGATTAATTTGGATTTGCTGTTAGGTTTGACAGGTGAAGCACTCTTGCTGTTTGGAATAGAAACATTGTGTGCTGAACTTCTGACCTCTCTGCTCACACCAGTGTTCCATGAGCTGTTGCTATGGTAGCAGGCAGAAGTCAAGTTGGGGGAAGGGTTCATTTGGAAAGGGGTTGCAGTTTTCAACCAATAGAAATGTATGATTTCATTTGAAAAAATGTTGGAAGCACTGAGATTTGTAATTAACATGTATATGTGTGAAAAAAGTGAGGGAAACATTGCCATTTACTGGTTCTGGTGGGAGGAGAGAGGTGTACAGCTCTGAGATTCTGACTCTGATAATTTGCTGTTTGAGTGCCACATTTCTTTCTCAACTAACTAATTTTAAAGGTGAGATATGAGTTTGAGAGGGAATGTATGTGGTGAATTTTGATATAAAAAATAGAATTGTGATTCTTCTTTAAAAGTTGTGTTTTACATTTTGTGGTTTGGGAGATATTTAACGGTCTTGAACTTGTAAAATATTATGGAGTATGTTTTCACCATAAGTTAAGGTGTACTGGTATCACTGAGGAATAATGTTTTGTGCCTAGAATCAAACCATAAGTCTGTGTGCACACAGGAATTGTTGTCAGAGATTTTATTTGTGTTGGTCCGGTTCTGTAAGAATGGCATTTGTAGGAAAGGGGCAGCTTTTGTTTTATAAATATGATGGTTTTATTAATAAATAAGTTATTTTGTTGGTCAGGTAAGTGTGAAATTTCTGTATTTATCACACATTTAGTTTCATGCTCCCTTTTTTTCACTTCTCCTCTATCTGCTTTTCTCTTTTCCGTTGTACTCCCTCAAGGACCTTGTAGGGTGTAAAAAAAATGTTTTGTTTTAAAAAAAAATAATAATACGCGTACCGTACGCGTACGGTAAAAAAAAAAAGTAAAAAATTAATTAAATTTTTTAAAAAAAAGTTGTGAGGTTAGGTTGGCTCTTAAAAGAGCCGTTGTGTTAATACAGGGACAGAGGAAAGAAAGAATGGGAATATTAACAAGGACCACAGATGTGCTGGTCTAGCTTATTGTTTATTAGGGAAACACTGGTCTCCCCATGAACAATTAGACCATAACAGCTGGTGCACCTCATTTGTACCCTCTGAAATCGAGGGTTCGTTTCCAGAGGAGCAGAGGAGGGTGATGCTCCCACTGCAGAGGAAGGGCTCGGCTGAGCTGCCGAAGATGTACTCGGCTGAGCTTCTGCGGGTGTGCTCGGGTGACTTACTGAAGGGTTTGCTTCAGTATGTCGAGCAAAAGTCCTGGGATGTACATCCCTAATGTGTCTCACCATAGTGTGATTACCAAAGGAATACTTCTTCCTTGGGTTACCTCTAGATAAGACACGCTCACAAAGTGAGCAGGTGACTAATGGAGCATTTACCTTTTTCTGCCCCTCTGGAAAAGTGAAATACTCCCAAACAAAAGAATTCTTTTGTTTCCTCCTTCTCTGTCTGATGCTGCTGCTGCCCTGCTCACTCTCAGAAGAGGACTGCTGCTCTGCCATTGTATCCCAAAGACAATTCAGCTCCTTCTCCTAGGAAATCACAAGCAGTAATGAGGGGAATGGGTGTGGTGTAGGAAGATTCTGGAACTGAAAGTATTTTAAACCAATCAAAAGTGTTGTTTCTTGATCACATGACCAATAGGGTGACCAGACGTCCCCGTTTTCCCAGGACGGTCCCCGTTTTTGGAGAAGTGTCCCCGTGTCCCGACACTTTTCTCCAAGTGACTCAAACGTCCCTGTTTTCAAACAGTGTCCAGGTTAAACACAGAAATGTTTTTCATTGTTCCGGTTGAGCATGCGCGCGCATGCTCTCTTTGCACTGTTTACGGCATTTGTCGTCACTAAGGTGAGCACTGTAGCAAGAAGGGAAATCCTTTGAAGAAAGACATTTTACACACAGCGCCACCTACGTCATCGTGCCAGCCAAAGTTTCTACTTTGGATAAAACAATACTTCTTCATCCTGTAGCTTGTGTTCATAGCCATACAAACTTTTCAGTAGCCCTTATGCATACCGTGCAAGGATTAATGCATTGCTCATTGCATGTTTTATTCATAACCAATTGATGCATGCACTGTGTTCTCCATATCAAAGCTATGACTTGACCTTTTGACTGACCTTTCAGATCACGGCAAACTGTTTAGCTGGAAAGGACTTAAAGGAGCAGGGTTAACGCCTGTGGAAGAGGCGAGCAGCGCTGCTTGAGCTTTTTGCTCAGGTCTTCACACTATTGCACTATGAGATGATACCAATGGCTAGAGTGCACTTTACATACCCCAGTAAGGTAACATGACATCCCAGCAGTGACCATGCAAATGTGGGAGGACTGTGTGGTCGGCCAGCCTTTGCGACCCTTAAGACCCTAAGGCAGTAATACCTGGAGAGAAGTGTTTTTTTTTTACATAGGTCCATGACTGCCATTTGGCAATTCAGCATTCCGCAGTTTACCTCCCATGCTTTTCTGTCATGAGCAACTAAGCAACATTGGTGAGTTGTACTTTACGTGGTGCTGACGCGCAGCTATAGAAACGAGCATTGATAAAGCTAGTAAATCTGGTGTTTGCCAGCCTGTGATGTTTTATTGATTTTTGGCAAATATATGCTATAGTCCTTAAAAGTGTAAATGTAATAAAAAGTACTAATGCTGCTGTGTAAAGGAGAGGGGTGCCAATAAAAGACAGCGGATTTGTTGTCTGTAATGCTTCATCTCGGTCTGTGGAGGGAGCTGTCATTGTAGTCCTTTTTCTATGTCTGACAGCTGTCAAATAGTCCTACTTTTATGTCTATGGTTACTGCAAACCATAGTCCTACTTCTATGTCTATGACCTGTCCCCGTTTTTTTTTTTGAGAATCTGGTCACCCTAATGACCAACCGTACGCGCACGTTAAGCTTACCGAGCACGTACGGTAAAAGTACGCATGCGCGTACGAAAGACACGCGCACGCGCGCATGCGCATTACAGGCACGCTCGTACACTTCCGCGTAACGTGCGCGCGCGCGTCCGCGTATGAAGCATGCGCTTACGCGTCGCGTAGGGATTACGGACGCGTACGCAAATTGCGTAAGCATGCGCACACGGAGTATAAATATTACGTACGCTCGCCGTAAATAAAGCGAAGCGTGCGCTTACGGTAAGCTTACCGTCCGCGCACGCTAAAAAAAAAATTTAAAAAAGATAAAGGTTTGTTGAAGATATTAACTATGTTATACAACTATATCTAACCATTTATTTGAAAAAGGTGAATCTTTCTATATTGAAGAATGCATTAAAACCATGAATATTTACATAGGTAGAATAGTGTTTAAAGGAAAAAAAAAAAAAGAAAAAAAATGATGTAAAAAAACAAACAAATTCAATGAAAAAACCATAGGTATCACACACATTATAGTTAGGAAGTAGAATTAAAAAAACCATACAAAAACACAGAAAAAAATAGTAGGTTTCACACACGTTATATTTAGAAATTAGCTTTTAAAAAACCTTGCAAATTCACTGAAAAAACCATAGGTTTCACACACGTTATAGTTAGGAATTAGCATTTAAAAAACCTTGCAAATTCACTGAAAAAACCATAGGTTTCACACACGTTATAGTTAGCTGGACATTTCTCTCGTAAAAAACCAATGAAATTCCCCCGTTATAGTTAGTTCAGATAACTATAACTCGCGCGACCGCCACTCTATCACAAAGATGATGTCATCAGTGATGTCATGAGTGATGCCACTGACCATGTCATGAGTGATGTAATATGTGACGGCATCAGCAGTGCATTGCGGGCGCGCGAGTTATAGTTATCTGAACTAACTATGACGGGGGAATTTCATTGGTTTTTTACGAGAGAAATGTCCAGCTAACTATAACGTGTGTGAAACCTATGGTTTTTTCAGTGAATATATAGATAGATATATATATGCACATATATACAGGGTGCTTTTAGGGTTTAGGGTGGGTGTTGGTTTTTTGTTGAGAAGGGAGTTTTTAGGGTTTAGGCTGGGTGTGGGTTTTGGGTGACAAGGAGATTTTTGAGATTCAGGCGGATATGGATTTTTGGTTTGCAAGGGTATTTTTAGAGCTTAGAGTGTGTATGGGGTTTTGGGTGGTAAGGGGATTTTTAAGGTTTAGGGTGGGTATAGGTTTTTAGGTAGAAAGGGAATTTTTAGAATTCAGGGTGGGTATTGGTTTTTGTGTGGTAAGGGACTTTTCAGGTTTTAGGGTTTTGGTATGGGTTTTAGGGTGGAAAGGGAATTTTTAGGGTTTAGGTTGGGTATGGGTTTTGGGGTGGTAAGGGAATGTCTAGGGTTAAGGATGGGTATGAGTTTTCGGGTGGAAAGGGTTCTATTTAGGCTTTGGGGTGGGTAAGGCTTAAGGAGGGTTGGGGGTGTCAAGGAATACATATATATATATATATATGTATATATATATATATATATATATATCCGAACGCTGAGACACGGAAGTCTGGAGCTTCTAACGTGGCGGTCCCGGATGGGCTCCGTTTCCCTTGTATTCCACACTCACACCTTCGCAGTTTCGAAAGAAATACCAGGACACTCAGGATACTTTGAAAAGGATTTACTGGGCTGTGTCACGCCTCACCAACGCGTTTCGCTAGATAGCTTTTTCACGGTATGGCGGCAATCTCTTTTTCCCTTATTTACATACTGCCTCAAGGGCTGACATAAAGGTAGGACTAGATCCATGCAACGTTATTGTGTTGTGAGTATAAGCGCCATCTTAGCATGTTGTTAACTAAAACGAAATTCATGCGCAATACAAGAGATATAACAGCATAATACGGGTCATAAATAAAATATTAAGACCTTGTTACAAAAAACAAAACTTATCACAACTTATTATATGTTGACACAGTAATGTACTTGTCATCATGAGTATAATGTCCGTCACTAATTGTCAATAAAGCATTATTGACATTTTGCAGCTCATGCCCAAGTGGGCTTAGATCGCACCCAATCACACTGTCAGAGAAGGAACACAGTTGTTATCTCAAACTTTGCACATAGTCACATATTTAAATTATATACATGATTAAATAAGCAACCTATATATATATATATATTTCACATACAAGTGTGTATGTAAATAAATATACCCACATACATTTATGTATGTGTGTATACGCTTACATAAAAATGTACATATATTTCTTAAAAAACACATATGCCTTTACCATTCATGCCTTTACAATTACAATGTAAGTATTTTGCAGATAACTATAAAGCCTTTACACACACACACACATATCATATATGGATGTGTGTATATATTATATATATATATATATATATATATATATATATATATACATACACACCAAAAGCCACCTAATGTGAGGAGCGCCTCAGCCTTTCGGGTCGGGGCCTATCCAGATGCGTCAGACATCTCTCAATATTCCAAAAGAACAACACACACTATTCAGTGACGTGAGACAGGCCACTCCAACAGTGCTTCCTTTATTCAGAGGCAAAGGCGCTCCTCACATCAGGTGGCTTTTGGCGTATGGATAATACTGAACATTGACAAAGTAATGATGGCAGGGCCACTGCTGAGAGGCCTGCCTCTATTTTCGAAGTAAATTCTTGAACAGCCAGGGTTTGCAAAGGAATTTCCTGTGCACTTCTACTTCAAAGGCAAGTAACAAACGAATTTAAGAACTGTGTTTGAGCAGAACTGCTTTGATCTTTTACTGTGACCCTATGACTTTGCCATTATATGGAACTTTTCCTTCTAAAGGCACATTTAAGGTATTTAGAATACAGTGAAAGTAAATCCAAGTTTTACTACCAAACATTGAATGACTAAGTGATATCAAAATGGCAGCAACGGAGCATTACGCTTGTTCTGGTCTAGATGACCACAAAGGATACGAATGTGACGAATGTAGTGATGGCACAAATCGAATTATGAAAATATTGTATTTTTGGAGTATTGATGCGAACACGTATTTGAAGTAATTACTTACCATCACTGCAGAGTATATTTATCTAGAACTCCAATGCATATAATTCAATGGTGACTACCTCCTCCCCATTGGTGAAACACGGAAGGACTGCAGGATTCAGCATCCATCTGGGCGGATGACAGGAAGGCTGCCTGGATTGAAGAACAGTTTCATTACACAAACCGCAACACCTGAACTGCCCAACGCCTTCTGCATCTGCAGCCTCTGTAGCGGGCAGGGTTCGTGAAAACTTGCGGCAATGCTGCAAGTCTCTCTGTGTAATCACAGTCCCGTTGGGGCCCAACACTCCTCAAGCACCTTCCGCTAACACGAACTGTTGCAAAACGTATGCAACGAGCATAAACCATTCAAAATAAAATCGACTACATTAAAGAGGCTACAAGACAACTGGATGACGACAGAAAGTATGTGAAATTAACTCACAATCCACTAAATGAATTAACTCTGAATCTAGAAACAATGATCAAAAAGTGGCAAGACGAGGGGTTATTGACACCAGAAGAATCTCTATTCCTAAGGAATGAAAGCCCAGTGATGCCCACGATGTACTTCTTACCGAAGATACATAAGACTCTAACCAATCCCCCAGCCAGACCAATAATGTCAAGTTGCAATTCATTATACGAGAATGTATCAGACTACGTGGATTTCTTCCTGGCGCCGCTAGTCACAGACTTAACATCATACATAAAAGACACAGGGGACTTTCTAAGAATTCTATCAAACCATGGGATGGCATGAGGGGTACTATCTAGCCACAATCGATGTAGTATCATTGTATACTTCCATTGAGCATAACATTGGACTACAAGCTGTTGGATATTTCCTGACACAACGCAGTATACAACAATTTAAACACACAAGGATGCTCCTAGAAATGATAGAGCTCTGTCTTCGTAACAACATCTTTATATTTGATGGCCAAATATACTCCCAGCAGTGCGGAACTGCCATGGGAGTTTCATTTTCTCCAAGCTACGCCAACCTCACCATGGGTTGGTGGGAAAAACTAATAGCTTGGAGAGAAGAAAATGAAACACATACCACCAAAACAGAATTGTGGTTGCGTTATATTGACGACCTATTCCTCATCTGGAGTGGCAGCCAGAAGGAATTTGAAGATTACATGACCATCCTGAACAACAATGAAATAGGCCTACAGTTTACTCATAACATCAGCAACCAAGAAATCCAATTCTTAGATGTAACCGTATACATAGAGAACGAAGAAATCAAAACAAAACTATACAGAAAACCAACGGCAACCAATAGTATTTTACATGGGAAAAGCTTCCATCCCCCTCAACTGAAAAAAAGTATCCCTTATGGGGAATTTCTGCGTATGAGACGCAATTGCTCCGATGATCTAGAAATGGAAAAAACCTTCAAAGAAACAGCTATAAGATTCCAACAAAGAGGATACTGTGATAAAGACATAAAACAGGGTCTAGAAAGAGCGAGAGCCACTCCACGAGCACAGACTCTGAAATTCCAAAAAGAACATACAGAAGAGGATGCAATTATTCGAGTAATTCTGACATACAGCAAAGAAAATTATCAAATCATAGATATCCTAAAAAACCACAGGGATATCCTGAAGAAGGATCCGGACATTGGACAAAAAATTGGTAACCAACCTAACATTTCATATCGCAAAGCACCTTCTTTAAAGGACAAATTAGTGAAGAGCCATATGACAACCATCAAGAAATCGAGAAATTGTTTGGAGACCAAACAGACAGGTTTTGTACGCTGCAACACATGCAAAGCATGTAAACATGGCATGAATATGAAACAAACAGTGGATTTCATGGGTAACACATTCAACATCACAGAAAGGATTATTAACTGTGAATCTACGTATGTTGTGTATGTTATTGTCTGCGGATGTGGACTCTGGTACATAGGCAGTACCATCTGCCCGCTGAAAAAGAGAATCCTGGAACATCTTCGAGCGGTACAGAATGAAGACACCAACTACGCTATTGCGAAACATCTAAAAACTCACAAAGAAAACATGAAACAGAACATAAGATACTTTGGCCTGACAACTGTGCCGAAGAATGAGCGGGGAGGAAACAGAACATTGAAACTACGAAGATTAGAATCCAAAATGATCATACGATTCAAAACAAAGGCCCCCTTTGGTCTCAATGGTGATGAGGAGTTACACAGCCATCTGTGAACCTGCTGCACGACATGAACTTATAATGGATTAACAATTAAGGGCAATTTCATCAAGAATTTGCATCCGTGTCTATTTGAATAAACTATACAGTATTCCTTCACATGCACTGAGCAAATAATTACTGGTAATCATGCACTGAGCAAATACTCGATCAATTTATGGTTGTGACAGACAAGAATTCAGTTACACTACACACTAAGTGCTAATTACTGGATGCCTCACAATCTCGTTTAATATCACTGTATGCGAATAACTGAAAGACACGGATGCAATAATTTCCCTCATTGCAAAAATGGCAACCTATCCATTAAGGAATATAATTTGAACATGCTGAAAAATGGTAAAATTAAGCGAAACTACATCTCCCATAATTCCTCCTAAATGGTCAATATGGGCCCAACTATAAATAAAGAACATTGAAAACGGACTCACACACCGTGAGCAAGACCGATTGTGGTTGAAACGCGTTGGTGGTGGAGGTTGGTGACTATTTGCACGGAAAATAAATCCTTAATCATACAACTTCCTTATATATATATATATATATATATATATATTGTTAGTACATGTTAATTTTCCACCTGATTTCCTGACAGATTTATGGCTCAATTGCATTCTTACCCCTGATATGTATAGTACATTTCAACAATGTTAGTACAGTTCGGTGACTAATGCGTATAACAGCCATAGTTGCATGTCATACCTAATTTCTTTGTCAACCATGAGTCCTATCAGTGTTTTAATACTTGTTGTGGGTTTGTACCCCAAGGTAATATCATCAAGTTTTTTTTTTGGCTATGCAGCATGGTTTCATTTTAACAGGTTTGTTTCTTCCTGTGCTCGTGTCTTGTTTTTGATTTGCTCTTTTTAGCTTTCAGTTTTCCAAATGTACATAAAGTTCCTCGTCGTTATTCAGTCCTCTCGGGGTTTTTGTTCTTAACCTAATGACATACCGTGACTCCAGTTGTCTTAGCTTGAGTTTTCTGTCACCTCCTCTCTCATTTATTGGGATGGTGTCTAGTCCAAAGAAAGCCATTCTTTTCCAGTTGCTATTTTGGCATTGTTCCAAGTGTCTTGCAGTTGCATAGCTTCAATCTTTGTTCTTCACCGCTCTTATATGTTCTAGAATCCGCTTTTTCAGCATACATACAATACTTCCTACATACTGCAGGCCACATGCACATTGAATCAGATATACTACGAACAACCGTGAGCAAGGCCGCGAGGCTGAAACACGTTGGATGGAGGCTGACTGGCTCTGCATAAGGAATAAAGCATCTGTAAATTTGAAATCCTTGAGTGCAGCGTACTTGTTTGAAAAAAATAAATATATATATCTTTTATAATTAATTTTTTTACATTTTATTTTAAAAAAAAGGCTTTATACTTACCGGCTAAATTCTTACTTTTCATTGTAAAGGCATGTGTGCTAAAGGCATATGCATGGTAAAGAAATTCTTTAAAAAGGCAGGTGCTCTAAAGACGTGGGTGTTGTAATGAATGCGTTGCTAAGGCATGCGTTGTAATGGCATACGTGGATCCATCATAAAACCTGTGGCTATGTGTTTGAGTGGAATTAATTTTGTTCAAGGGGCCATAGGTATTTTAAGTCGCTTTCAAGTCCTGCTCCCGTACATTCAGTTAGAAAATCCACACGGTTTCTGTGACTCTGCTCCCTTACACACACGCAGAGATCTATTTTGCTACGACCTCAGCTGTCACCTATTGCCACAAAAAAGAAGATGATCATGCAGTAGCAGGCGTTTGGACAAAACAGACAGAGCTTACGGTCCGAGCCCGGATTGCCTTGACCCAAGCCTGACGACAGCTGGTCTGGCTCCAAAGTGTAAAGCAAGAAATGGATCTTCCACCTGAACCCATCACGTGCATGACAGCTCCTGACTGAGTCCCATGTAGATCGCAGGGGGGCCCCCTCAAGTCCGGTTACGCTAGTGTGTTGACATCCTACCTCCTGCATTCGAAGCAGGTAGAAGGCCGGACTTCTGCTTGGATACCACAAGGTGCACCATTCTCAAACCCTAAAGCCTCACTGCTCCCAAACCTCTTTACCTTCGGGAAATGAGGCTCTTCCAGGCACCTCCCTGCCCCTGCTGTCACTAGAACTCCCAGTCCTATATTTTTGCAGGGAAGAGAGGACACTGGGCCAGATGTAGGACTCCACAGCGTCTGGAGTGCGCAGTCGCAAGGTCTTTGCTATGTGCCAGATTTAGTGATGCAGTGCAGCACTCAGCGGGCACTGGTAATGGTTTACAGAAACCCTGCTTCCTTGTTGTTCATGATTCATGGTTCCCACTGTGAATCTTTGGAAGCAGCTGCAAATGGGATATGGAGACCAGTCTGGCCATGAGACTTCCAGTTTGCATTCTTCACTCTCTCAAAGGCCTGCTACTGGAATCCCCCCAAAATATTTCATTGCATACGCGACATGCAAGGAGAGCATACTGCGGACCATGGTACTATCGTCTGCTCCATACAGTGCCCAGAGGTGCCCCATGTACAGTGGAAGCTGTCTCTTTCATGCTTGCCCTCAACCTTGTAGTTTCCTCCTGAAGGTTATGTCTAGTGAAAGATACATTTTTAAGGTGTGCATGCCAAGCAACGATACCACCTTTATTTACCCTTCTTTCTTTTATGTCCCATCTTTCTCTCTCTGCTCATCCAGCTCATTGAAATGGCCCTTGGGGACATAAGCACTATACAGGGAGCCATCCTGACATTTCACCTTCAGCTCTTCCCTTCCTCCTGTTCTATCTTCACCTTCCATTCACCCACCTCCCCACCCCCTTCACACATCTGTCCCTCTACAACGCTTTGAAGCAGCCTTTATGAGGTATAAGCACTATACAAGTAATCAGCATGTCAAGACAAGAAAGAACAATGTAAAGCATACTGTTAAGGATGCTCAACTTTTATGAGAATTTGCATTTGTTAATGACATGTCTTCAAAGACAGTTTTTCATAAGAGACGCTCCAGAAGGGTGTAAGGCCTAAAATGATTATGGGCCAAATGCATAAAACAAAGAATTAAGACGCTCAGAAAGCTTCCTGTAATTAAAATCCGATTGTTGGGGCTGCTTAACAAGTTGAATGAAGGGGGAATTACTTGAATTTGCTTCCTTGAACGTGAAAGTTACACAAATGCAGGTGTTTTTAAACAAGAAGTGCCCTAAAGAGTTTAATTAGAAAGCGAAATAAAACGAGCCTCTTTCATCTCTTTCATGTATTCTTTTGAACATCGTATGCAAATATTTCCAAGGGTGAAGGGATCAACTAATTGGATACTGACGACTGCCAGCTTAAAGAGAAAGTGGACTCGTTCTTTTACTCTAGAATATTTCTTTAAAATGTAATAATACAATAAATGCAATTTATTTTAATTTTTAAAACGTCCTAAAAAATGAGGCGGTTTCCATTCCCGATTTTAAAGTAGCTAATTCAATACAAAATATTTAAATAAAAATAAAAGCACACGTTCATAGACGGATTATCCAGAATGAAGTTAACTTCACTATTTCCGTATAGATGCAGGTTCCCACGATCACATTTTACAGTCCCAACAATCGAATTAATTGAAACTGTGCGAACCAGTTCTTCTTTCGAGCTCCGTTTACCAATCCCAAACCCTTCTCAACAGCTTAAATCCTTATGAAAAGCAGAAAAAATCATTTTTAAATCAAATGTTTTTACTACTGTATATGCAGAATTAGTTTAGTCTATATTTTGGACATTGTTGTTTTTTCTTATTTAATAAAGACATTTTCAATGATGTAAGACATTTCAAACATTTCTAGTAAGCTTCTTTGAAATAACCTAAAAGATATCAGAAGGGTGAAACACACATTGAACAAGGAAAATGTATAGCAGCCCCTCCAATGCATTATGTGAGATGCAATTCAATCTATTCTTTTTATTCACGTTTTAATTGTTTTAGCAACAAATGCAATGCTCAGACTGTGTTTTGAAATCTATTGACGTGTTCCTGGCTCTTGGCACCCACCAGAAAAGAGTATTGCTTCATTTGGAGGTGCTCACGTGCTGCTAATTGTAGCTACTGAAAAATACCAAACAAAGCTTAGGTGCAGTCTCACTGGCTAAGACAGCCAATTGTTTGACTCTTGGCCAGTTTTGACCCTGTGAGGCAAAGAGTATGAGACCCATCTCTGGTATACCCATTGCACTTAGAGCATCGCCTTAAATTCACAAATGGTGATTGGTGGAATGCTTGCAAAACACTCTGGGCCCGATTCACAGAATTAACTTAAGACAAAATCCTAAACTTACTACTTTTGGTATTCACAGAATGCACTTACTACTTTTGGTATTCACAGAAGGGATTTACGACTACTAACTTTACGTCCGCACTCGGGCCGGAAATTCCGGCCCGGAGGCGGAGCTTTCGGCCCGGAGGCGGGGCTTCCGGGCCGGAGCCGGAGCTTCCGGCCCAGAGGTGGAGATTTTGGCCATGGCTAAATCTCCGCCACTGGCCGGAATCCCCACCTCCGGCCCGGAAGCTCTGCCTCCGGTCTGGAAGCCCCGCCTCCGGGCCGGAAGCTCCGCCTCCGGGCTGGAAGCTCCGCCTCCGGGCCGGAATTTCCGGCCCTGGTTGCGGACGTAAAGTTAGTAGTCGTAAATCCATTCTGTGAATACCAAAAGTAGTAAGTGCATTCTGTGAATACCAAAAGTAGTAAGTGCATTCTGTGAATACCAAAAGTAGTAAGTTTAGGATTTTGTCTTAAGTTAATTCTGTGAATCGGGCCCTCTGGCACTGGCAATCAATTTCGTCATATTCCTGTCCATCGTGTTTAGCCCATGGCACGGCTTCAGATGAGCATCACCAGATTAGAAACCAAAATATGCTTGGAGAAAAAAACACAGAAGACCGACCTTCTGTATCTTAGCACCCAAGATCTGGAACAGCCTTCCATCTGACATAAAAACCTCTCTAACCCTACTCAAATTCAGGAGAAACTGAAGGCAATATTTTCAAGAAGCTTAGGGCCATATGTATGAGCACATTTCCACATAGGCACAGAATGGGTAAAACCCTTTGATACATCTGGCCCAATATCCCCTTACCCACTCGATCACGCCTCTTGCTGACTTCACGTTAATGGATGTATTATTCGCTGCGCTTTCTCCCATGTTCCATACTCTGTTGCTTCCAAGCAAGGTTTGCAATGTACATGCACCATGACACACATATACATAACCTCTCTCTTCCAGGTTTTACAATTGTCACAAAGGCTTACTGCATAAACCTCAGGATCACGTGCACTGACTTGTCCACTCTCACGAGCCATACCCATCGGTGACGACCAGAATTGCTGCAAATATGAGTGTGAATAATGCTTTGCGTTCCACTCAGGGCTGAAATGGCTGTAGCGGGCATCGGGCGTTTCCACGGGAGGCTGTAGGGGCGGTGGCTTGTTTCGCAGCAGTGCTGCAATATCGCCCCCCAGTAACAAAAGCAGCAGTGCTTCACACTTGCATCCCCCCAACACCTGGGTGGCGGGGGCTGGTTCGACAAAATTGCCAGGGCTGGTTTGGGTTCCCAGTCCAGCCCTGGTTCCATTGTACTGTTGCTGTTCCCTCTTCACCACCACTGTTTTTAATGTTCCAATGTCAGAGCTGTACAATGACTTCTATCATTTGTATGGCACTAATGTTGTTTCTTAATCTAGGCGCTCTTTCTATATGTTTTTGGGCATCATTATTTCGTTGTCTGTGGTTGTTTAAGATTTGTTAAAGGTCTAGTAACGGTCCATGTTGATTAATGTAAATGTAAGATTAGTGTGATCCTGTTAAAGATCTTTGCAGTGTGTTTTGTGCATAGATGGGTGCAGTGGGAGCCAGCACGGCTCGCGGGTGGCGAGTCGGTGCATGGGGGTGTAGGGTGGCACGCGGGTCACAATTTAAAATAAAAACACTTAGCTTCCCGCCGGGCCCCGCGTCTCTGCTCCTGCTCCCATCTTCCAGGAACAGGAAGTACCTGGCACACACCTCCCCTGAACAATCACAACACTGCAATGCAGCGTTGTGATTGGTCTGAGTGCTGTGAGACGTTGCTCAACCAGGGGCTGGCGAGGTGGGCATGTTCTCCACGCAGGGTATAATGCAACCTGCATGGAGAACAGGGAAAGTGCGCATGACTGGTTTGGGCAGCCCAAGAGGTCCGACCAAGCAGTTATTGCACACTTAGGAGGGTTGTACCACTCCTCCCCTGCTCTTCAGACCCTCCCCGCCCCCTCACGCAAGCTGCCGCAGCAGGAGATCGAAATAGAATGATAATTTACGTTATTATCATTTTCTTTTTTCCTTTCTTTTCCTGCTTGAAGGCAGTGGGCCAACGCTCCTGTGTCTTAGCAGAGGAGCCGCCACTGGATAGATGTGCTGAAGCAATTCGTTTTAGTTGAGCTGGTGGTCCATTGCCCCACCAACTGTGTTCTAAATGGCATTTCCAGCCACATAAATACATATCTTTGAATGGTTCGAATATGTATGTTTGTCTTTCGTGAGGGAAGTGCCACTGAGTTGTCAGTACTTTGACGACTCTCCGGCTTTGGTGCCATGTTGTGTGCTTGCCTGTTGCGGTGGGTCTGCTTAGCATGTTGTCTTTGAGAAAGCTGAATTAGAAGTGTTATTGGAAGGCGTTGTGTAGTGAGTACTGTTAAGTAGATGCTGTTAGAGTGCCTTAAATTACTTCCCACTGCAATCCTTAAATGTACTCCCTTGGTACCACGTGCAGCGTATTTAGTTGAATTCATTCGTTCTGAATGAAATTCAGACAAATACAACCAGCAACGGGGCGCATCCACTGAAGAAGAAAGCTGGCCTAGTTTATTCCACCGAAATAATGGGCAGAATGGTGGGTCCTGTTTCTAATAATAGCTCTCAAAAGCTAAACATAGTTGAGGTTTCATCCCCAGTTTCTCCAAATAAATATAACCTCATGGTACAGAAAATGGAACAACTGGATGTGAGAGCATCAGCCACCTTGACCCCTGTGCGGCAAAATGGAAGCAAAGTAGACAAGTGTATCAGCCGCGCGCCATGATTAGGTTTTGTCTGACCCAGAATCGGGAGCCCTTCCTCCGAGATGCTCTTGCAACAATGCTTCAGCTGCCTCTGTGTTCTGTGCAGCCCTGTCCCTGGAGACTGGCAGTTTTGCAGACCAAAGCAATCCTACCCTGACCCCCTTTGAGATAAATTTCTTTCAAAGTTCACTCAAAGCCTTCCTTTTCCCTGAAGTCTCTAGGGAAGGAACTGGAAATAGCATCGCCTTCTCTACTGTTAAACTGTAATTTACCTTTGCTTCTCAGACCAGCAGCAAGGTGAGTGCATCTCTTGGGCCTGTGAATCTAAAAATGAGGTTAGGGAATGTGTCCTGGTGCACGCTATGTCTAAATTGGACTGGGTCTGGTAAGTAAGAAGAAGTAATTTTCACCCGGTGCTGCATGAAAATCAGCAGGATTGTGTGGCGCAATCTTGAAAAACTGTCACATCACACTGTGATGGTGTCACCGATTGTGCTCATGCATAAAAAGCATTTCAAAGTAATTTTGCCACAGCACTCAAGTCAACATTTGGCACAAAATTGTTTTTGTATGTGAAAGATGGTCAGCGCTGCCACGCTCTGCATTCACTCCCACACAAACAAGCTTTAGGGGCCCGCCGATTTAGACTTTGGCGGGCCAGATACTGCGTTGCATTTTATGCCAAACCTGAGTTCCACCTGCCTTATTTGGAGAAGGGCAGATCGCAAGTGTTCTGTCGGCAGAGCCCCCATTGCGTCCATCAACAGAATACTTCCTCCGATGACCAGACGAAGTAGGGGCCTTTGGAGGCAGGACATTACTCTGTCTTCCCTATTTTGGGCGGACACTTTAATGCATTTATTTCCTTTCCATACCCGCCAGGAAAAAACCTGGTGGTGAGAGACAGGAAATAATAATGACTCCCACATCCAGGTAGAAAACTCCCAGGATGTGGGGGTCATTAGATTTTTTTTGCTTTGCACAAGTTACTCCCACTTTGGGAGTTTGATTTTGAAGAACAGAATACTTTTTAAAAGCATGGCAGCTGGACGTCATGGGTGACATTACCATACCCCAAACTTTTCCTACATTCACTGGAACTGCCATGATGGAGTTTCTAGTCAATGTGGAAAGACGTCCGTGGGGCCTGCGGAAATCTCTAAATTTGGTTGTCGGGATGTCTGTCAGGGTAACGTAGTAAAGTACGGACATTAATACGTCTGCCAGAATCTTAATGAGGCCCTAAATCTAGACCTAAGGATCCCATTAATAAAAACAAGAGGGACTACTTTATATTGTTGTCCTTTGTTTTGGACCCATTCAGTGAAAAATCGAATTGGATTGTCATCTTTTGTACATGCTGACACTCCAATGGCTCGAATGTTTGTGGTCTAGCGATGATGATTGAGTCTTCTGTCCCAACACAGTTTCCAAGGTCAAAACCTCCTTCTTCAGGAACACAATCAGTGCTGGCACAAATCCTCAAATCGTGGATATTTGAAATGGTTAATCAGTAAAAGACTGCATCCGCGGCCTGAAAGGAAAGAGTGCCCAAGAGCTCAATCATCTCTTCCTCTCCAAGGGCCAGATGTACGTAGTTTTGGGTTTGAGATTTCATAATAGCAAATCTTTGTCGTTTCGGTGTTAGAAAATCGCAAACAGCTATGTACAGCAGAGTGTTTTACTCCTTTTGCGATTCCCAGTGGGTCGCAATTGGCCTACCTCACTAATATTCATGAGGTAGGTTGCAAATTGCTATCCATTGGGAACCGCTAAAACGCAGGTATGGTGGCCTGCTTGGGACAGCAGACCACCATGACTGAGTTTTTTTAAATAAAGCACTTTTTTTTTAATGCAGCCCCTTTTCCTTAAAGGAAAACAGTAAACATTTAAAAAGAAAAATGAAAAGTTTCCTTTTCATTTTTTAAGAGCAGGCAGTGGTCCATGGGACCACTGCCTGCTCTTAAAAAATGTTGGCGCCCACATACACAAAGGGGAAGGGGTTCCTTGGGGACCCCTTTCCATTTTAGAATGGGTTAAAACCAACTTAAAGTTTGGTTGGAAAACATTCATACATACCCTTGTGAATCGATATTAGGGAAGGACGCCCCGAACACGCCTCTTCCTAAAACCGAATCACAAACCCAAATTGCAATTAAGTAATAGGTTACCAAATCACAAATAGGCCTTTGTACATTTAAAAATATTTTTTTCCGGTTGCAAACGGCCCTATTCTGTGAATTGGGCTGTTTGGGAGCTGAAAAAAGCTTTGTGCATCTGGCCCCAGGTCTTGAAGACAGCCACTACAGGATGACTTCTGCTTCCCAAATGTCACTCGTGCATCTTGTGCTGCCGGTAGAGGTTAGGAAGGTGCTGTGCATCCTCACATCTCCTGTTATGTAAATATATTCACATTATCATGTATTCGAATGCGGTTGACCAGTTTCTGAGCACTTACAATCTGTGCAGATAAGAAAAGTGAAGCTCAAAGAAAGAGCATAATTTTCCAAGGTTCACAAAATTTGGTTAAGTCAAAGCTATGATTATAATTCTGGTCTGCTTGTCCAACAGCCCATGGCAACCCCTAGACCACATCTCCTTCCCTGGGACTCCTGAAGTCTTATCATGGCTCTTTCTCATCACAGCAGGCTGGACCTCCAATTTCCTGCTCTGACATGTCCAGACATTTAGAATATTCGACCATTGGAACCCTGACTATCCTCTACATTAATCTCGGCCATCTTGACTCTCGGCAGGTGTGGTACCAACATGCCATGAATGTTAATCTCTCTGGCTGTCATTACAACATTTATCCTGAACCTTGACGTCTGTTGTGGTTTCACCTATAACTAGGGCAAAAACAGTCCTTGGTTGCTTGGTTTCCAGTTCAGGGATGATCTGGATTGGCAATTGGGGGCTAGACTGTTCCAATTGGAGCAGGGTCAAGACTGATTTGTATATAGCTGTGTCCAAGCTGAGGTGGCATACTGTGCAAAACAGTGATGGACTGGAATGCTGCCCGAGTAATTACCAGTGGCTGAGATTAATTGAAGCATTCCATCCATCCCTTTTTTTAATACAAAACTTTGTAGCCCTGCGAGGGACGGTATGCCCAGCGGTGGGTCTCATGCACACCTTGTCCCAGGAAACAAGCTGGACCCGGCTGATCAGTCCATAACTAGGGTGAAACTGGTCCTGGGTCGCCTATGTACCAGTCATGGAAAAATCTGACTTGGCAGTTCGGGCTGGACTGTTCGAACTGGACCAGGGTCAATACTGATTTGCATGTCTCTGGGTCCAAACTGAGGTGGCATGGTGTGCAAAAAAATAATGTACTGGAATGTGGCCAGAGTAATAACCAGTGGCAGAGATTAATTCAAACATTCCATCCATCACTTTTTTTATACTACCCTTTGCCATCCAAAGAGGGACAAGTATGCCCAGACATTTGCAAACTGTGTCCCTAGAATAAACTGCACCCAACTGATGAGCCCATAGCTGCGGCAAAAGCGGTCCTCGGTTGCTTGTGCTATAATTCAGGTAGGATTTGGCTTGCCAGTTTGGGCTGTACAGTTCCAACAGGAGCATGGTCAAAACTAATTTGCATAAAGCTGGCATGGTGTGCAAAATAACAATGGATTGGGATTTAGCCCTGAGTAATTACCAGCGGATAAGATTACTTCAAGCTTTCCACTCACCACTTTTTTTGCATACTATAGTTTGTCGCCCTAAGTGGGATGGGTATGCCCAGATGTGGAACACGTGCACACTGTGTCACTGGAACCAAGGGTTATGACCAATTACTAGGGTGAAACCAGTCCAGGGTTGCTTGTGTTCTGGTAGGAGCTGCCTCAACAGTTTAGGCGGAATGTTCTAATTGGAGCAGTGTCAAGACTCATTTGCATAAAGCTGGGTCCAAACTGAGGAGGCAAGTTGTGCAAAAAAGTGATGGATGGGATGCAGCCCTGAGTAATTTCCAGTGGCTGAGATTAATTCAATTTGTTTACTACAGTTTGCTGCCCAAAGTTGGACAGCTATGCCCCAATGTGAGTCCTATGCACTCTAACTCACTGGAACCAAGCTGTACCTGGCTGATGAGCCTATAACTAGAGCTAACCACATTTTGTTTTGCTGGTGTCCTGGTTCAGTGAGGAAAGGGCTTGACAGATCGGGCTAGACTGTTCCAATTGGTACAGGGTCAAGACTGATTTGCATATAGCTGGTTCCAAACTGAGGTGGCATAGGGTGCAAATAATGATAGACTGGGAAGTGGTTCCAAGTAATTTACCAGTGGCTGGAATAAATTCAAGCATTCCATTCCTCACTTTTTTCTATTCTACAGTTTGTCACCCTAAGTGGGACGGGTAAGCCTAGACAGGGGTCTTGTGCTCCCTGTGTCACTGGACCCAGGCTGTACCTGGTGATGAGCCCATAGTTAAGGTGAAACCAGTCCTGGGTTGCTTGTGTTCCGGTTCAGAGAGAATCTAGATTGACAGTTCATGCTGCACTGTTTCAATTGGAGCAGGGTCAAAACTGATTTGAAAATATAGATGGGTTCAAACTACAGTGGCATGGTGTGCAAAATAATGTTCGGCTGGGATGCAGCCCAAGTAATTACCAGTGGTTGATATTAATGCAATCATTCCATCCATCACTTTTTTCTATACTATAGTTTGTTGGCACAAGTGGGTCGGGTATGCCCAGACATGAGTCCAGTGCACACTGTGTCACTGGCACCAAGCTGTACCCAGCTGATGTGCCCACATCTAGGGAAAAACCGGTCATGGGTTGCTTGTTTTCTGGTTCAGGGAGGATCTGGCTTGGCAGTTCAGAATGGACTGTTCCAATTGGAGCAGGGTTAAGACTGATTTGCATATAGCTGAGTCCAAACTAAGATGACTTCCTTTGCAAACAAGTGATGGACTGGGATGCGTCCTGAGTAATTATCAGAAATTAATTCAAGCATTCCATTCATCACTTTTTTGCATACTGCAGTTTTTCAGCCTAAGCGGGACGGGATATGCCCAGACATGGGCCTGTGCAACTGTGTCACTGGAGCCAAGATCTGGCTTGGCAAATTGGGTTGGACTGTTCCAATTAGAGCTGGGTCAAGACTGATTTGCATATAGCTGGGTCAAAACTGAGGTGGCATGGTATGCAAAATAAAGATGGATTGGAATGTGGTTCCAAGTAATTACCAGTGGCTGTGATTAATTCAAGCACTCCTATCATTACTTTTTTATATTCTCCACTTTGTCCCCCTACGTGGGACAGGTATGCTCAGACATGGGGCCCGTGGACACTGTATTACTGGAACAAAGCTGTATCTGGCTGATGAACCCATAACAGGCTGAAACCAGTCCTGTGTGGTTTGTGTTCCGGCTCATGGAGAATCTGGCTTCACAGTTTGTGCTGGACTGTTCCAATTAGAGCAGGGTCAAGACTGATTTGTATATAGATTGGTTCAAGCTAAGGTGGCATGGGGCACAAAATAACATTGGGCTGGCATACAGCCAAAGTAATTACCAGTGGATGAGTTTAATTCAAGCATCCCATCCATCACTTTTTCGTATACTTCATTGTTTTGTATACTACATTGGTGACCCAGTGCTGCTTCCAGCCCTAACAGCTTTAACTCCACCGAGCTCGCAGACTTATTTCAGCTCTAATGTCAGTCTATCCATACCTGCATCTGTTGAAACCCTGTGCATTCTGACACCTAGCTGTCCTGACTGTTATCTTGTTCGGGGCTTGGGACAACTGACCATACAGTGTTCTGATATCTGGTAGAGGAGATTAGCCCTTTTCTTCTGCCCCATGACTGCATCCGTATTTCTTTTATTGTTAGCTTGACACTTGGTGGTGTTTTTGACTGGATGCCTAGATTTCTGAGTGCCCTGACCACAACCTTGACCTCTCACTTCCTTGGTCTTAGCCAGTAATGATTTCACATGTGTCCTTATATCAGAGTACCCTGATATCTGACTGCTTGGACCACAAAGTTCATGTACACTAATTCCTGTCTGACATATGTCAACATGGTGCCATGTGAGTGGGAATCACACATCAGGTTTTGTCATCTGTTTCCTGGCATCGCTGGGACAGATGGTGGTGGTTCAGTAGCTACATTCTTGTATAATTCAGTCACCATGGTATAATTCTTTCACCATTTAAAGATGGCCACCATTGTTAAAACTAAATCAATCCAAGAGGACTTCAACATTGCCCCTGTATGTTAAATATCCTGACCAAACTTGCTTTTAATTTTTCTCCAGCTTGTTCTGTAGACTATAAAGGATCTAATGGAGTCTTCTCGCTCCATTGGTCCTGTCTGTTTTTGCTGGTAGGTTCTATGTTTTGTAATCACAAAAGGGCTCCACAATGTGTGGAGGAGGGAACAGGAGGCGTGGGGTTCTAGGAGCTAGCGGCCTCCATTGCTAAATATATACCACAGAAAGCTGCTCCTAGTGAGGTATGACCCTACTACAGTTATAAAACCATTGTGAGTGGGGACATCTCACAAAAAGTGACAGACTGGTCTCACACACCACCTGGTGTCATGCTTCATCATCGGCCAGTCCTCGCCCTCTAAAACCTTTGTTTGATAGAGGGCGGGCATACACCTGGAGACAGGGATGCACTTCGAAACTAAGGAGTGGGGGACCGTGAAATGGAAAGTGAAGTTAAATGGCAGGTACGGTAATCATATTGTCAACGTTCATTGTACATTCAGGCCGTAACATCTTGTGCAGACTTACTCTGTCTTCAGCCAGACCTAAAAAGTACATGTACAGACAGTGCACTTCAGTAATGGGACCACAATTCTTGGAACACACCGAAATCCCAGTGTGTTCTGGGAGTTGTAGTCTTGTCTTGCTTCCATTGAAATAAATGGACTGACGTATGATTATGATTTGTAACAGGAAATCACAGGACTGGAAACATAGGGTTAGATTAATCAAATATTTTGTGCCACCCTTGCACCACGCGAGGGAATGCAGAGCAACACAAACCTTAGAGCCTTGTGAGGCCCTACGTGGCTTGGTGAATCTGGAGTAACGCAAGGCAGCGGTGCAAAGTGCTGCTTTGCGTTTCTCCACCCCAGGGGGGTGGTTCATGGGTAGAGTGTAGATGTTCCCACACATCCACCCATGGATTCTTAAGCATTCCAAGATTTACCATGAATGGTAGAGGTGGGAATGTGTCAAAATACTACACCTTCCCAGGGGAGGCGTAACGAGGAGTAATATGTTTATTTCTTCTCGTTCTTTCCTCTTTCGATGTGTGCTGCATTCTACAGCACGCATAGAATCAGGAAAAAGCCTAACAGCATTGTTTTGTGCAGGAATCTGTCCCTTCAGGCTCAAAAACAGTCCTGCCTGCAATGCAGGCACCCTAGCTCAATGGTGCAAGGATGCCTGCGTTGGCACTAAGCCGCACATAGTGTGCCAGTGCGAGGAAAGGGCAGGAATGTGCCAATATAATGTTAAATATGGCTCATACTTGCCTTCTCCCTGTCATGCAACACATTGCATGGCATTCAGATAAATTTGCCTCAAAATCTCATTCTGAAACATGGAGTTATGTGCCAACCCAAGTGCAGCCCCACAAAGCAGCATGCACTCATACTCTCTCCAGGCAGACCTCTCTGGATTCCCACATCTATGCGTGAGCAGCTCACCTACATAGACACCATTTCTTGGGAACAGGGACTATGGAGGCTTAGAAAAAAATAGAAAATGAAGTTCTCCATTGACTTGCATTGAAGTGAAGGTTTTTTTTCAAAGCAGAAGACAGCTGAAATAAAGTCATGTTTGGGTTAGGAAATCAGGCGCTTCCTGCCTGAATCGTGATTGGTGGCATGTATCCAGTACTGTTTTTTGTTTGCATTCTGGGACTTGTAGTCCAGTTTACCGCATTATAAAGCCAGGACGATAATTCCAAAAACAAAAATAAACCTGGTCTGGATGAGCTTCTCAGAAAAGGGCCTGGGAAACTTGAGCTCTCTTTCATGCTGTGCTGTAATGAGGATGGGCTTCATTTTAGACCATTTCCAGCCTTAACCCCACAAGCGGTTACTCTCTCCTGTCTGCCCTCAGTAGCTTTCCCTGTAGGTATGAATGGGTCAGGGTGAGGGAGGATTGGTGCGGAAATATATTAACAAAAGTGTGTTTTGTCCTAAGAAGTTAATGAGCATCTGGAAGAGAGCTTCTATGTCTCTTGAATTCACTATTCCCAGTCAGGGGGCACTTTGGTCTTATATCCTGAGCTCATGTGGTGAAACCATTGCTTAATTTAAGCCAGTGGTTTCCGATGCTCACCACCGGTACTTAATTGTCAACACTGGCACTTGTGACAGTCTGCCACAGGGTGGTGCTGTCTGGCTAATTTAGAAATGACCACAACAGCAGTTAATTTTTAATTCAAGATACATTACAAATTACTATTACCTGCCGCCCGAGACATTCATATAGCTTTGGGGGCCCGAAATAGTCCAAATTGTCACACTTGTGAGAAGCGTGATGGTTATTTTTTGAGCTGTCTTTATCATTGGCAGCATGGCAAGGGCGGTGTGTGGTGCAAGCTTCAGTGGCCTCCTGACAAGAGCCCTGGCACTTATGTTTTTACAAATTAAGCACTGGGTGAAAATTCTGTGGACTTTGGCAGCATGTGTCCTAAATGGCCAAGGAATCCGGCTGTGGCCTGTATGTTATTCCTGCTACATTTACATATATTTAAATTAGTACAAATGTGAGATTTGCAGTTTACATTGTGCATGTTGGAATATTTTGCCTGTCTACCAAATATATATTTGTTTCAAAATATAAAAAGAAATTATGCATGTCTGCTCGCTGAGTGCTCAGAGTGCCTTTTCAGTATGCCCTCAGGCGCTATCAGAGCAAGCACTATCAGAAGCGTGCGCTGACACTATGGGGTCGATTTATTACACTTTCATGCAGCTCAGCAAGCCACCTGCTGTGCTGTGTGAAAGGGAAGGGCTGGAATGTGGCATGTTTAACATAATACGGCACATTCCTGTCCTTTTCTTGTGCCAGCGCCCTTTTGGCTGTCTAGCACCAATGCAGGCTCCCTTGTGCTGTTCTGCAATAGTGTCTGCATTGTAGGACATATTCCTGCACAATAACAATCCTCTGTGCAGAATGCAACACACATAGAAAGAGGCAAAAAAAAAGGACAAATAAAGATTTTTCTCCTCGTTACATCTCACCTGGGGAGGCGTAGCATTTTGATGCCTTCCCAGGTCTACCAGTAATGGTAAATCTGGGAATGCGCCAAAGTTCACGGGGGGATACATGGGAACACCCATGCTCCATTCATGGAATGCCTCACTGGTGTAGAGTAACGCAGTGCAGCGATTTTCAGGTCGTTGCATTATTCTAGATATATCATGCCACGCACCATGTGTGCCTTGATGGATCTTACTTTAGTGTTGCATCGCCCTTGCGCCTCCTTGCGTGGTGCAAAGGTAACCCAACACTTTCATAAATATGCCCCTCTATTCAGAGGGTGGTGATGCGCTGTGTACAAGACAATGATCTAACACTGTCCAAGGCAATGTCCTGTCCTCATACCCTCCCAAGGGTGGACCTTCACACTGCAACCTGGGCAGTGCCCTTGCATTGAAAAGGTGCACCCTCATGCTTTATCAGAAGTGTGTTCTTATGTTATATCCAGTAGGATGGCACCACACTGTGTACAGGACAGTGCTCTAAAACTCTGTCCACAGACACTGTCCTGACCTCACACTCTGTCCAGCGGTGGGCTTTCATATTGCAGCAAGGACAGTGCCTTTTCTCTGACATAGAGTACACCCTCATGCTTAATCAGATATGTGCACTGACATTATATCCAGCAGGGTGCCAACAACCTGTGTACAAGACAGGGCTCTAGAATGCTGTCTCGACCAGAGACACTGTCCTGTTCTTACAATCCGTTTAGGAGAATCTTCACACTGCCAGAAGAGTGATCTCACAGTGACAGAGAGTGCTGTGGTCAGAGGCAGGGGGGAGGGACAATTGACAGTTCTGACGGGCTCACGGAGCCCATCCAACCATCGGTCGGAATGTAATTCCCTACAATAAGGGCGGTGCCTGCTCGGGCACCACCGTAGGGATTATGATGTCCCTTTCAGACAGCCTTTCAATGGTGACCCGACCGTCATTGAAAGGCTGTCAGAAATGGACTTTGGGGGCCCTTAGCAGGGCCCCTGTCTCTCTGTGGCCTCCGCTATGAGGCCTGGGGGGTACCTGTGGTGCCACCCCAAAACACCCATAACCCGCATGCCAGGCACCACATGGTGCCTGACACGGTGCATGGATATTTGAAAACATCCATTTTACCAATGCAGCTTGTGCTGCGGCCCTTTTGTGACTGCAGCACAAGCCGTAATGGAAAAATAGATGTTTTCGACCGCCTCATGGGCTGCTCTTACACTCTGTCCATAGTTATTTGCCTCAAGTGTGCACAGTGTGGGACTGTTCCCTGCACCCAATAAAGAGCTACCCTAACTCTGTCAGAATTGTACACTCATTTTCTCCACATTCTATGTCCAGGAGAGCAGTGTCACAGAGCCGCCCTCACTCTATCAGAAGCCTGCACTCACTCTCCATATTCTGTATCCAGGAGAGCACTCTCATACTGTCAGAAAGCTGTCCTCATCTATCAGAAGTGTGCGCTCACACTCTCCACATTCCATATCCTGGAATGTGCTCTCACACTGCCACAGAGCCACCCTCACTCTATCAGAAGTGTGCACTCACTCTCTCTGCATTCTGTGTAAAAGAGAGCACTCCCACACTGTCATAGAGCCACCCTCACTGTATCTGAAGCTCTCCACATTCTGTATCAAGAGTGCTCTCACACTGCCACAGAGCCTCCCTCACTCTATCAGAAGTGTGAGCTCACACTCTCCACATTCTGTGTCCAAGAGAGCGCTCCCACACTGTCACAGAGACGTCCTCACTCTATGAGAAACTCTCCACATTCTGTATCCAGGGGAGGGCTCTCACACTGTCACAAATCTGCCCTCACTCTATCAGAAGCATGCGCTCACACTCGCCACATTCTGTATCTAGGAAAGCACTCTCACACTACCAAAGACCCGCCCTCACACTATCAGAAGTGTGCACTCACTCTCTCTGCATTCTATGCCAAGGAGAGTACTCTCCCACTTGATTTGATTGGGGATTCATAGAGCACAACAAATGCCTGAAGACGTCAAGGCTCTATAGTCGCAGTGATATGGGTCTTCCACCAAGGAGTGTAACACAGTATCTCCCCAAAGATAACCTATAGCATAAAAAGCCAGGCCTTTAATGCCTTCCTAAAGGGAGAATCAGATATAATACCGGTCCAGTGACTTGGCAACGAGTTCCACAGTCTCGCTGCTGCGACTGAGAAGGCTCTACCTCCCCATTCCTTCTTCTGAAATCTGGGCACTGTCACCAGATTAAGGTGAGCTGAGCAAAGATTTCTACCAGGGGTGTAGCTATGAAGCATAGCGCTAGGTCCTGCTGGGAAGATCTGCTAGAGGACCCTGTGCACTAAACAGACAACCTTTAACATAATACGTGTTCTTATAGGGAGCCATCAAAGGTCATGTAGTCCCCTGGTCACTGACTGCTGTTTAGGAATGTCCAAGGTGAGCCTGGCCAGTGTGTTCTGCACTAGCTGTAGTTTAGCTTGGGGGTTCTTGTTGGTTTCCACATATAGGGCATTACAGTAGTCGATTCTAGACATGACGAGTGCCAGAGCCACGTATTTCCATGCTGCAAGGGGAAAGAAAGGAATATGTTTCCTTAACATTCTGATTAGCTAGAAACAAGTTGATGCCACTCTATCGGGCTGGAGGTCTAGGGAGAGCCGACAGTGTAGCAGGACCCCCAGGTTCTTAGCCTTCTCATTAGGTGTAGTACTTACTGTCTCAGGCCACCAGCTGTTATTCCGAATGGAGGTTTGAGTTCCAAAAAGCAACACCTCAGACTTTTCCCCATTGAGCTTCGTGTAATTCCTCCCCACCCCTCTGCTACTGCTGTCATTCAAAGGTTCAAATTGACATCAGTGGCTCCCGTGTCTTTTTTAATTGACTCAATAAGCTGAGTGTCATCTGCGTAGAAAACCACACGAAGCCCAAATGAACGAATAATCAAGGGGGGAGGTGTACAGGTTAGTAAGTGTAGGCCTTAATGATGAGCCCTGAGGCACCCCACATGGCAAAGAAAAAGGGTCTAGATGGTTGTTCACTGCCACCCTCTGAGATCTATCATTAAGGAAAGATGACAGTAGTTTTTACGCTCTGCCTGAGACACCAAGTTAGTACAGGCCATCAACCAGAAGAGATGGAGAGCTGGTGTCAAATGCAGCAGACAGATCGAGCAAGACCAGTGCCGTGCCTTGCCCTGCATCCACAAGTTGCCTAAAACTGTACATAGCCAACACCAATGCAGTTTCGGTTCCGTGATCTTTCTTTAATCCGCAATGTGATACATTCAACCAACTCTACGCTTCCCTGAATGCCAATAAGTGGTTAATGAGACGTCTTTCCAAGATCTTAGTAGGAACGGGGACAAGAGAGATAGGTCGAAATTTTTTAAGGTCTTTGGGGTCCAGGATTCGTTTTTGAGAAGAGTCTTCACTGCCACCTCCTTCCACATTCAAGAATAGCAGCTAGTGGAGATGCCTTCATTCATTATGGTTGAGAGGGGGTGCACTACCACACTCACCACCATGTGAAGTATCTTAGGGGCACAGGGTTTGAGCGGGGATCCTGACTTAGTGATAAGAAGAAACTGCTACAAGAGTTCAGGTGTAAGAAGGAAATACCGTGAGCCTCGTTGTGGTTACTTCGGTGGGATCAGAGGAGATGAGGGACTCTGATTGCCACTCTCTACTGAAGGGCAGGGAAATGTCCGCTGCTTGTATTGACGATTCAAGCTCCTTATAGATGTTAGCAATCTTTGCTTGGAAGAACTCTGCGAGATGATTGCATAGCTCTTGTGAACCAGCAGATGCAGAAGGGGGCAGAGGTGTGGAAAGCTGCAAAACAAATTTGAAGAGTTCTTTACAAGAATTTGTGGCCTCAATTAGTGCAGTACATTATTTGGATTTTTCTTCTCTAAGAGCTCTCTTATAGCCCCTAATCATGGACTTGTAAACCGGCCGGCCCTGCTCCCCATAATTCTGTCTACAGACACGTTCCTGGTGCCGACAAGCCTGCCTATGCGACCTCAATCTGTCTGAAAATCAAGAGGCTGAGGGAGCTTTCCTTTTCAGCTCGAGATCCCGCTTGGGAGCTACCTTATCCGCAGCTGCACATAGCCAGATTGTGAGATCCTCTGCACCTCTGTCCACATCCTCCTGAACCACCAAGGGCAAGCTACCCAGTACAGTCTGGAGGGTCTTAGCTAAAACCCCCTTCCAATCCACCCTATGAGTCTTGGAGTGGACAGGTGTGTCCCTCCCACAGAAGACAAAGCAGTTCCAAAGGGAAGCACATTGCAAAATGGTCAGACCAGCTGAGGGCAAGCACAGACTGAAATGACAGTCGGGGTCATTGGAAAAGATTCCATCAAGAGTATGTCAAGCTATATGGGTGGGGACCAGAACCCTCTGTGACAGTCCAAGGCAGGCTATGGACTATTTCAGAGCTATGGTGTCTCTGTTCTTACTCTCCTCAAGATAAAAAGGAAAGTCTTCAAAAAATGGGAATAAATCCATTACCCATGTGTGGCTCTATGAGGTTTGCTTTCTTAGACAGAAAAAGTCCTGGAACCAGAAGGGTCTGTAAATTAATATACCAGAGAAAGAGCTGGTAGGATAGGTGTTGTTCTTAAGATAGAGAGATTCACAGGAGTTGCCAGAGATGTTGGTATCTAGGTTACACTGACATTGTGCCTTGTATATCACCACCCAGCCTCCTCCCGGCCTACCTGCTCTATCCAGTTTGAGGATGAAGAAGTTGGAGGGAATTGCATCCACTAGGTTGGGGCCCAAGGCTTAGTTGGCCCAAGATTCCCTAATAAAAACACAGTCAGGGTTGTGTGCCGACATAAAGTCTTCAAGTTCTACCTTGTGTTTTATAGTAGATCTAGCATTGATTAGGAACCCTTTAAAGGAGGGTCCAACCTCTCTGTTTCTTCACGTAGCCCTGCTGGTTTAGTAGCACTATGGAAGTTACCTAGTGAACCAGTGGGCAGAAAGGATGTCATAAGACCACAAGTCTTACAGACACAGTGCTTATGACCATAAATACCAACAAAACTAAATGCAGTACATAGGTTGGGTTTACCGTCCCCACGTAAACTCAGAAGCTGCTCTCTAGAGTATACTATGGGAGGGAAGGTTGAGGGCCAACGGACCGCAAATCTGGATGGCAGGTGCGATTTGGGCACAGACGGGCTTGCCTTTGGCACGCCGGCGGAACGTCTGCGCTCTCATAGCCCTTAAGTAGCATCTCTAAGTCAGAAGGACTAGTGCGCTGACTTTCCAAAAATGGTGCCCTGCAACTCAACCAAATAAAATGTGCACCTCTGACACACTGGATGAGTGCCAGGAATAGGTGAAAGAGATGCTAAATGCTCACGGGGGAGAAGGTACAAGAACCCATTTGGTGCCATTTTATACCCGTACTACTGAGTGTCACTCATCTTCTATGCTAACACTCATGTCTAAGATATGAGCGCCAAGCAAAAATTAACTTGTCAGTCAACAATAGCTTTATTCGGTTAATAATTAAAACCATCAAAGCATACACAAAATTTCATTTGCAAATAGTTACATGTAAAAATAATTAACAAAGGAATTTCAAACAATACACAGTGCACAAATATACATAAAAATAAGTTTAAACAAATAATTGGCGAATGTGAACATTAAAAAGTAAGGCAGGCCAAAATTTATAAAACTATTTCATGATTTCAAAAGAAAGGGATAAAAAGGCCCGGTCTCGGACTGTCAAACATGCTAAAAAATAGAGCTAAAATATATTAGACTACATTCGATTTCTACTTCTAATTGCCCCTGAAAGATAGCTGGCAACTCCAAAACAGACAAGAGGAGAGCCCAGCATTTGCAGAAATACCAAGGCGGGCCTTACTTGGTCAAAGTGATAGTTCTTAAAAATGGGGCAAATAAATTTCTTACGTAACAGAGTGTAAAATTTACAGTAAAAAATCATATGCAGCGTATTTTGTTCGGAGGCGTTATCACAGGGACAGGGGCCCAAAGTGCCCTCTTTAAAAAAGCCCTTCGGGTGTGCTAGGAGCCAAGGTAACATGTCATGTTTAAACCTAATCAATAAAAATAGATGAAAAGGGTTATTTATATAAGTCAAGTATGGCTGAATCTCATTGCCCATACTTAACATGACAAATCTCCTAACAGACGGTTTACACACTTCCTCGCCTTCTCTCTGCAACTTTGCCCTGCACATGAACTGCGACTTTAAGTCTTTTATTTCCAATTTAGACAGCTCACATGGTCTCTCAAATAATTCTAAGCAGCCAAGAGTCTCCATCTTAGATTTAATATATCTTAGCCAAGGAATACACATGGCTTTGTCAAGGACCAGACAATCTTGTATAATGAGCTGGTTTAGGGTTGGTGGATGCTGCGCCCAAACCCTTAACCAACCCATTAATGGGGCAACGGAAATCTGATCCACTAGATACTCAGCCCCCAAATCTTCATGGATATTAAAGATTGAAGTAGAAACAGGCAATGACAAAAGTTTCCGAAAAAAGGCATTCTCAATTAATTGAATCTCCACTGCCGACACGTAGCCCCAGACCTCACTACCATACAGGGCCATAGGGACGCACTTAGCGTTATATATCTTCAAAATTGCGGGCAAGGGCTTGCATCCCAGCCGTTTTGCAAAACCCAACAATGCTCCTGTTGCCCTAGCGAGAATATTCTGTTTCTGTGCGCGTTGCGCGACCCATGATCCTCGGTCATCAAAAGTGACCCCCAAATATGGAAAGGTCTGGACTTTTGTTAGCTCCTGCTTATTGCAGAAGAATTTAACCTTTTTAGCAGCTCCATCTCCTATTGTCATTGAGTGGGATTTTTTAAAATTAATTACTAAGTCCAAGGAGACCATAAAATCGTTAAAACCATTTAAAAGGGCTTGAAGGCCTCTTGCAGTTCTAGCCAATAAGACCGTGTCATCCGCATACAACAAAGCGGGAATCAACTTAGTACCTACTCTTGGGATGTCTTTACAAGATGAGGACAAAACTTCCCCCAGGTTATTAATATAAAGTGAGAAAAGCAGGGGGGCAAGAATGCACCCCTGTCTTACCCCACGCTTCACCTGCCAGGCATCAGTTAGATTCCCGTCCTTGTTATAACGGACCGCCGCAGTAGTGTCTTCATGTATAAGTGCTAAAAAGGAAATCAGCACAGGGTCAAGACCCATAGTTGCCAGGGATGCCCATAGTTTTTGACGATTAACCAAATCAAAAGCAGTAGATAGGTCCATGAATGCTAAGTGTAAGACCCCCTGCTTCGCAATCGTATACTTCCCAATGATGAGATGCAAATTAAGGCATTGACCTACCGTGCTCCTTCCCTTTCTGAAACCATACTGAAGGTCCGAAATAATGGAGTTGTCCTCCAGCCATGATGTTAACCGTGCTAGGACAACTTTACCCATTATTTTCATCGCAGAATCGAGAAGAGAAATAGGCCGATAACATGCCGGATCCTCTCTAGCACCTTTTTTAAATATTGGTACTATCACGGCCTTACCCCAAGAACGGGGGACACCCTCCTTTGCTACCGCGTTAAAAACTAAGGTTAGAAGTTTCGCCCAGTAATTTGAATCTGCCTTGTACAAATCTGCAGGGACACCATCGGGGCCGGGTGCTTTGCCCTTTGCCATTGATTCAATGGCGTCCTGAACTTCAGCCTCAGTAAAATTAATTTTCGATGACAGATTAGTATCCCCAAAATTTACAGGATTCTGGTCAGGAATCTCAGAATAAAGCCCACTAAAATGAGACACCCATTTATCTGGGGCAATAAGACAATCATTAATAATATTTTCCATTTCATTAAAAAGTGGGCTGTTAATTACTTTCCAGAATTGGGAACTACTTTTTAAGACACTAGCGTCTGACAATTCTTCCCACGCCAAATTTTTCAGACAAGTTTTCCTTGCCTTTAGTGTTTTCTTGAAGGATCTTCTTGCCTCCACAATCCTGCTGATATCTTTAGCGCCATCTTTTAAGGCCAGTAAGAGAATAGAGTGCGCGCTACTACATGCCTGATCAAACCAGATTTTATGCTTCTTAGGTCTTGGTTTCCCAACGAGAGTTAGATTATCCATAATCTGGCTGGTTATTCGCTCAAAGGCACCAAGAATATCCCCTGGTTTAGACTCTATCGCTAGGCAAATATTAAAATCCTCCAAATTACTGTGATACAGTTTCTCGAGAAAATCACTAGGAGTAATAACCTCCCATCTCAAACGAGTTCCCTGTTTAATAGGGACTATGTTTGAATTAGAGATTGTAGACATATGATTAGGCCTAAAGACATCATTAATATTTAATTCCAAAGATAATGGATTGTGGTCACTAAGGACGTTTGCAGTGACACAAAATGGTCCTATCAGTCCCTTCATAGTACAGGAAATTAGTATATGATCAATAATACTGTTGTGACCCTGACCAGTGAATGTAGGCACAGGAGATACTAAGTTCTGCATTGGCACAAATAAATTAAAAGCAGATACAAAAATTAACTTCTCCGTGGGCGCTACGTAAATAGCAAAAAAATGATATATCCATTAAGTATTAGAGTAATAACTGTTTCTGTCCAAGGATTTCATACAATGTTACTTTTAGACTACTGTTTTCTGTGACAAGCACTGGCTAAGCAAATTGGTCTAGGTTTAATGTGTTAACCCATTTGACGTATGCACATTCAACTCAGACATGAAACAAGACATGGGCAGCATTTATCCATGTCTTGACTCCTATATAGTCATTTTTAGTTTCTGTATCAAATAAAGAGGGCTATAGTTGTAAAGTAGTGCTTTGTGCAGCTCAATGCAAGAACTCTAGTGAAGGTGGAAGGATGCACCACCAAAGTCATAACATTAGGTGACACATCAATATTCCTCTGGGCTGAGCCAAGACGTGATTGACAAAGTCTCAAGACAATGGGCCCAAACATGCCAGACAAAGAAAGCCAGTGGTTGACACGGGTAGGCCCATAGATCTCTCTCCATATATTTTAATCATTAAGTTTGTTTGACACCTGCACTGCCCAACCCTAAACTTAAAGATACTGGGAGAAAGCCAGTGATATTGAGTAGACCAAGGCATCTGGTACTGTGTAAGAACCTAATATGATCGAAGTAGAACTTATGCAATGTACATACTCCCACGTTCCAGCCGGAATCGGCTGGCTGATAGGGCAGTGCCTGATGGCCTCGTCTGTCAGGTCAGCGTGTGGGCCTGTTTTCATGATGTTTGTTTGCCTGTTTTATGGTGGGCCCATTTTTGCTACTGATTTCTATGATATTAAAACAAACATTGCATGTAACAAACTCAAATCCATGCAGTGTTCCATACCATGAAAAACACTTCTGCAGCAAACCTTTAAAAGTTCAAAACTGACCCAATTTGCAAACATGAGATAGTTTTTAACCTATCTAATTTGCAATTTTTAGTGCCTGGATATTTTTTAGCTATATAATGTACAATTTTAGTCACCGGACCTACGTTCTGTCCCACTTCGATCCTGCTTCCAGCAAACTAGAAGTAGTCGGGTTCAGAGCCAGACCGAGGAACCAAAAACAGCCCCAGCAAATTTTTTTAGATATCTATCCATCCATCCATCCATCCATCCATCTATCTCCTCTCTTCTCTGTTTTCTCCTTCTTTAATAGCTTTCTGTCCTCCTCCCTCTCTTGAATCCTCCTGTGCCAGGATCTGGGGAAAACAACCGAGGCACCAGCAGCTGGTCTGGGCTTTCAAAACCGGACTCCAATGGTTACAGCCCACTGAAGAAATGCCCGGTAGAATAAAAGGCCTGTCTGGCCGAGGTCTGGTTATAATGTAGGCTGTTTTACTGCAGAGTAAAACAAGTCTGTAATTTCTTAAGATATCAGACTAGTTGTGATGTCAGAGGTAGCCTGAAATATCTTCCTAACTAGGACAACTTGTGTTGTCACGTCTGTCCCCGGATCACTGACATAATATCGAAATCAACAATATGATGAAACAGAAATATCATGTCAAAAATATCGATTTCCTATGCTTATAATGGCAAATACAAAAAAATAGTTTCACAAAAATATTTTTCCTTAATGTATATATATGCATTAAAATAATGGTAATTAAATAAATCTTAATCAATTGCATAATTAACAATAAATAATTAATTATTAAATAATTATTATTTCATTAACTTCCCACCCTACAAACCCACTAGTCAACACCTAAACTATAACTAAAGTATATAATTATTACACAATTTACATATTCATTAATCCATTAAATATTTAATTATACATTAATAATAATTATTTTGTCAATATAATTATTATTTAATTAACTTCCCATCATATGCTCCTACAAACCTAGCAACATGCATCTAAAATATATCTGAACTAAATCAATATTACATAATGTATCTAATTAATCAATTAAATAATTGATAATAAATTATAAATTAATTGTTAAATATTACTTAACTTCCCACCGCTTACCCCTACAAACCCAGCAAACTGCACCTAAAATATAGCTAAAATATATGATTATTACACAATGTGCATAATTAATAATCAATTAAATAATGATAAATTATACATTAATTGTTAATTGATTACCTAATTAACTATACCCCTACAGATGTATTAACCCATACCTAAAATATAAGTATAATAAATCAACGCTACATAATATGCATAATAAATATCAATCACATACTTACTTAAAAATGATTAAATAATAATTATTACTTAATTAACGTCCCACCCTATCCCCCTACAAATCCAACAAACCGCTACAGCACAATAAATTACTATTAAAAATTAAATTAAAATTTCTGAATCACTTAAAATTGCAAACTATACTTTAAAAAAATTCATAACAATTACACAAACAATACTAACACATAAAATGAATATATATAAACGAAAAAACAGTAAATTCATTAAAAAATTATGATATTTACAACTATATTATTGGAAATATTATTTACAACAACGATATTCTTAACAACAATTTTACGTACCTGAAAATTTTTTATTCTTGACAACGATATCCCTGCATCACGATATTTTTGCACAATTTAAGCACCGTGGTGCTGGTTTTTGAAGAGCAGCCGCACTTCAACGCTAACCTAGACAGACAGCTGAAAATGTAACAAACAGAGAGCTGCTAAGGTGTTCACTGGAGTGCCTTTGAATTCGTTCTGACGCGTGTCTTCCTCTCTCTTCGTCCATCTGTTGGAGATGGAAATGGGAAGAGATAGTGTTTCTCTTTGCTTCCCTCCTTGTTTTGACATTTAAGTTTGTAAAATTATCTTTGTCAAAACGCAGGTGCATGTAAAGCCCACATCACAATGGCTGCCGGCTTTACAAGATGGAAGCATGACGGTAGGGATGTGGAGCGCGAGACTGGCAGTCACGTGTTATAAAAATGATTACCTCAAATGTAGGTAATGAGAATGTCATGGGTGGGAGATGGCAATCTCTCATTTATCGTGCGGGGATTATTTTCTTATTACAGGTGCATTCTGACTTCAGAACAACGTTTAACAAGACACTGGTGCCCCTACTAGCGTGTAATATCTTATTACAAGCAGGTAGTACCATCCCAGAAGGACAAGCAAACGAGAAAGTAGAAGGGGTGGGCATGCAGGCCCATCTTCGTTCTGTGGTTTGTCACACAAGAGAGTCTGCACATGTCAGGAGTAGCACTCCCGGTACCAAAGGGGGTGGTGATGGACGGAGCATCAGAACCAATCAAACACTCACACCCAGTCAACAGATCTGGATTTGATCCATCACCGTTCTTTAGCCCACTCTGCCACCCCAGTTCAGACATGGCCTCCCACCAGCTTTCAGCCAGGAAAACCATGAATGCTGGGAAAGCCACTTGCTACAGTCGCTAAACACGTAGAGACACTACATGCTTGCGAATCCACATTACGGGCAGAGCCACTGGAATAATACGACCTTCTGCTGTAGCGTTTTCTGCATAATTATGGATTTGCTGCATTTGCTACATAATCCATCATCTGTTGCATAATCTGCAGATTTAAATAAAAAAAATTGTTTACAGCTCATATGGATCAAAAGTTACTAAAATCACGGTGACCCGTGCTGATGCGCGGTGGAAGGCCCTCTGCAAAGGTTGGCTGGTCATCTTTCAGTTGCCTATTAATGTATTTGGATGTTAAACCGGTACTAACGAGGTGAAACCGTTGCCCAGACAATGTTAGCGTGAAAAAATGGCATAATTATGAAATAATACCATCACAAAGTGTGCTGCATTAGATTAATATTTTGCCTTTTCATGGCACATCGTTTAGTCGACCATACTGCATAATGTGCCCTGCTGTATAATTCCAGTGGCCCTGATTATGGGTTCTCCCACTCATGCCCCTAGAAACTGCAACGGCTTCATCAATCAATCATGAACTGATTATGGGTTCTCCCACACATGCCCCCAGAAACTGCGGCGGCTTCATCAATCAATCAACAACAGCATTTGCAAAGCGCCGCACTGTCACCCTCTGGCTATCTGGGCGCTGTGTCTCAGTCGAAGAGCCAGGTCTTGAGTCTCTTTCTGAAGTCTGCCAGCGAGGGGGCTGTACGGTGCTGGAGGGGAAGGTTGTTCCAGGTCCTGGCAGCGATGTAGGAGAAGGAACAGGCACTTCTGCGGCTGCGACGGATGCGGGGGGTTGTGTGTTCATGCTGCATCCTCTTAGATGGAAGAAGACTCACAAAGGCTTGGATCCACTGACAATAAGACACACGTTCCTCAAATTGGGTACGTTGTAAGGATAAGGCAGCTCAGAATTCCATGACCTCATCAAGGTACTCAACATTCAGCCTGGTGCCCTTAATGGTGATAACACTCCTCAGTATCCTTACACTATCCAGTTAGGGTACATTATCCCATCACCTTGGAGTTCTGGTATCTAACCTCTGAATGGTCAAAAACATTTCTTATGGACTTGCAATATCCTCAAGACACACAGCCAAGGGTATCTAACCCAGAAAGTTAGTGGCCTTGGTGTTTTCACACTCAGTCACACAACCTTTCAACCCCAGGATCTACAAGGCTGGACCCCTGTGTTGCCGATTAAAGCTATACAACGTAGGTCACGGAGCGCCATATTCACACCAGGCTCACAGCATAACCTCCGAGTATGTACAAGAACTCCACTTATGTTCAATATTTGCATATATATTTCTGTGAATATCCTGTACTTCTGCCATGGATCCGGTTGCCGTCCTAGACCAACACTAAACACCATACCCCCAATCAAATCACTTTTAGCAATCACCCCCTCTAGCAATGTAGCAATATTTGAGGAATTTAGGAGCAGTGTTGAATTCTTTAATGCAGGTCCGGCCTTAAGCAGTTGCCAAGCATTACTTTGCCATAGTACCTGTACCGGACGTGAGCACACCAGGCCACTGCTGATGCACATTATAGATAATCCAACTGGATTTTCTATTGACAGGTGTAAGGAAGTCGTGAACTTCATGGTCGAAGTAAATAGCATGCCTTCAGGCTCGATCAGAGTGGCGCAAGAAGCTTTGGAATGATAAAAGGCATTGGTAAATGCATTAAGTTTTGCCTATGTGATTAATAATAAGCTGTTTTTGTTATAAGTTGTAACTTGCTGAGTAGTTATACAATATAAGTTAGAGAAAGTCTGTTAAAGTGTTATGACTTGTTCATGTACAAAAAGGTAATATATTGTGCTGTACCTAGTTGTATAGTGTGGGTAAGCATTAGCAAAATTTTGAAAAATGAAATGAAAGAGGAAAATAATAGAATGGATTGATGCAATTGCAATATTGTGTGTTTAGAGGAGTTCAGACAACTTTTGGGCCCGGTGCCACTGCACCTGCTGCACCACTCAAATCAGGCCCCTTGTTCCTGCAAGATAACTGCATTTGTGACTACCTGTTTAGTAGTAAAATATAGCAATATTTGGTGTGTAGAGGACATAAGACAACTTTTGGCCCCAGTGCCACTGCACCTGCTGCACCATCCAAATCTTGACCCTATCGCCCGTAAGATAACTGTACTTGTGACCAGCCGCGGTCCGTGCAGGTAACAGCAGTGGGTGGTGGGGCCGGGTAAGGGGGGATTTCGAGGAATGCCGCAGAGGGACAATTCATTATTTATTTAATTTTTCCTCGGCATCGTCCCTCGAAATCCCCCCTTACCCGGCCCCACCGCTGTTACCTGCACGGACCGCAGCTGCTTGTGACTTGCTGTTTGGTGTTTAGAGGGGTTCCCAGAACTTTACACCTGCTGCTCCATTCAAATCATGACCCTGTTGTCTGCAAGGTAATTGCACTTCTGACTGCCTGTTTATTCGTAAAATATTTTATTATTTGGTGTTTAGATGGATTCTCAGAGACTCAGGCCCCGGTGTCACTGCACCTGCTGCACCATTGAAATCATGACCCTAGTGCCTGCAATGTAACTGCACTTATGACTACTTATTTACTAGTTAAATAGAGCAATATTTGGTGTTTAGAAGAGTTCTGACAACTTTTGGCCGGGTGCCACTGCTGCACCATTCAAATCATGAACCTATTGCCTGTAAGGTAACTGCACTTGTGACTGCCTGTTCAGGAGTAAAATGTAGCAATATCCTGCGTTTAGTGTGGTCCCTAGAGCTTTTGGCCCCAGTGCCACTGCACCTGCTGCACCATTCAAATTAAGTCCCTATTGCCTGGAAGATAAATACAGTTGTGGCGGTCTTGTTTAGTAGTAACATTTAGCAATAATCTGGGTTCGATGAGGCACCCAGGGATTTTGGCCCCAGTGCCACTGCACCTACTGCACTTTTCAAATGAAGTCCTTTTTAACTGCAAGGTAACTGCAATTGTGACTGTCTGTTTAGTTGTAAAATATAGCAATATTAGGTGTTTAGAAGAGTTCTGGTCACTTTTGTTCCGGTGCCACTGCACATGCTGCACCATTTAAATCATGCCCCTTTTAACTGCAAGTTAACATCAATTGTGACTGCCTGTATATTAGGAAAATATAGCAATAGTAGGTGGTTAGAGGAGTATTGACAACTTTTGGAACTGGTACCACTGCACCTGCTGCACCATTCAAATCATGACCCTGTTGCCTGCAAGGTAACTACACTTGTGACTGCAGGTTTAGAAGTAAAATATAGCAAATGTTGGTGTTTAGTGGGGTCCCTAGAGCTTTTGGCCCTGTGCAACTTCACCTCCTGCACCATTCAAATCAAGTCCCATTTAACTGCAAGGTAACTACAATTGTGACTGCCTGTTTAGCAGTCCAATATATCAATATTATGTGTTTAGTGGGTTGCCTGGAGCTTTTGGTCCTGGTGCCACTGCACCTGCTGCACTATTGAAATCATGACCCCAGTGCTTGCTAGATACCTGCACTTATGGCTGCATGTTTAGTAGTAAAATGTAGCAATATTAGGTGTCTAGAGGAGTTCTGATCACTTTTGTGCCGGTGCCCCTGCACATGCTGCACCATTCATATCACGTCCCTTTTAACTGCAAGGTAACTACAATTGAGACTGCCTGTTTAGTAGTCAAATATAGCAATATTATGTGTGTAGAGGAGTTCTGACAGCTTTTGGGCCTGGTGCTACTGCACCTGCTGCACCTATTCAAATCATGACCCTATTGTCTGCAAGGTAATTGCACTTGTGGCTGCCTGTTTAGCAGTAAAATATAGTATAGTTCTTGTATATTAAGTTAATTTTTAACATGCAATGTATATTACAACAGTTAGAATTTGATCATAATGACCAAATAGATTAAGTTGAAAAAAATCAATCCGATAATGCCTACAAACGTCAAAGAAAGGTACTGAGGCAGGAATAGGATATGCCACAAACGTTCTAAGGCTAAACCATCTGCTTAACACAACTAAGTAATAAAAAGCAAGCATTCCAGCATACTGTTAGAAGCTGTCTATCATTTCCATTGGAAAAGATCTTATCTTGACAGTGAATTAGGCTTAAACAGTGTGAACAGCTTTAGTAGAAGTATCGTAAATGCGTGCAGCCAGGGAAAGTTAACAAAAATATGTTCCACACAAAAGCGAATAAACACAGTAATTTGGCAATGGTAACTGATAAGAGTCCCCTTTTAAGATATATTAAAAGCAAGAGACTTCACAAGCACAGTGCAGGCGCTGTGCAGGCAAAACCTAAAAACGCGCGGACCTTAAGACATTTTCTTGATATGTGCAGTACCATAGTACTCAGTCAGAGAATAACTGTAATAGTTTACCACCAGTCTTTGCTTGTTCAAAAGTAATTCAAGATGATGTGTAAAAATCATTGGTAGATCATGTATACCATGGGTTTGCAAATTTATTTACACGTACACTTAAATTCAGGGGTAATACCGCACCTCCAAATTGCATTGAGGTTTACTCAGCATCCGATAATTACCCCAGATTTAGCACAAGGGTCTAAATCATCCCATATGTGTCTTTAATGGGTCTAAACAGATGCACTTTTACCTTCATAAATATCCATCAGTAATTCTGAACACTGATTGACATCCCTATTTCTAAGCAGCTATCTCAGGCGGGAAGCTCTTCCTTGTAATGCACTGCGTATACCACAAAATTGAGGCAGAAATGTCGCCCTGCTCAGAATATCAACTACAGAACATCGGCTACTACCACATCGTCAAGTTAAGCATATCTGGGTAATTATACATATAATATTCTTAACTCCTCATCTATGTACCCTGAAGACATATACCGCTAAGGTATATAAATGTGGAGTTAAGAACTGTAAATCTATATGCACATAACATTACCTTTATAATACAGTGGGAGTCAATACTCTGGAGTCTAGCTATATCTTAGTAGCACTATATTCAAAACTCAATATTGTGGTAGAAGACCTGTTGTGCATCATGCCTGGCCTTTAAATGTGCTTGATGTCTCTTATATTTAATAATTCCTTCCTGGACCTTTCTGCCTCTATTGGAGTGATTGGCCTCCTTCAACTTTTGCCTCCAAAACTGATAGGAGGCTTTTTTCGCAAACCTCCTTTGAGATGTGCGTCAACACAACACTCTGGTGAGCCTCTCTTTTAGGGCTTCCTACCTCCAACGATACATGCACATTTTACCAGGATTTCTGAAACCTATCTACTGGTCAGATCTGGAGAGACATCATCTGTCCTCATTTTTCTGGACTTCTGAGTAACTTGTAGCCATGTCAGTTATGTTCCTTCCTTCGCTCCTTGTATGTGCATGCGTCCAGATCGACATGGATAATCGAGCCTCCATCAGCATTCCAAGGGATGACATACACACCAATACACCTACCCGGGAGGTGCACAGGAGCAAGAAACTAAATTATAAATCCCAGGTCCAATGGGAAGTGGTGATCAACTGCTTCCCAATACTAAACCTTGGAATCTGAAAACTCCTCCCTGGACCGAAGCGGATTTCAAAACTCGCCATTGTGGTCCTAGGAGTGTGGTTGGTTCAGATTCTTATTCTAGTCTTTAACTCAACAGCGGCTTCAGGCAAGGGACACCCTTCTTGGTACAAGAGTATACCCGTGAGCATTGAGTTGGTACAGCTACCTAACGGTTGACCTCACGCCTCGACTCTACCAGAAAGTACTTTAGGAATTTTTTCTTGGGAGAACTGGAAGCACTGGTAAAGTAATGTAGAATAAAATTTGAAACTCCAGCTTCTCCCAAAGGGGTTCCACTGCAGCTGACCGATAGTCGAGGCACCTCTCTTTAGTTTACCAGCACCAACACATGGATTACAAATGTCATTCAATTGAAATACAAAGTACAGACTAATAACCAGCGGTCTTGTGAATGTCCTTATATATTCAACCCAATTTGGATATCACCCAACACCATGCAATACTGAGGTTTGCAGAAGATGTCACTCATTTAATAAAAACCCCTATAGTGTTACAGCATTTGATGGAAGCACTAAATAAAGAAAAATAAATCAGACAAATATTGACAGTAATAAAACTGAAACCCTTGGGTTTGATGTCAAGAGGAGAAACGATTGTGGTACTCAGTCGCATGAGATTATAGAGGAAACATCTCAGAACAACCTTTGTTCAAAAATGCCTCCTCTTTCAGGTTTAACTTGTGCGGTATTTGCGCCATTCCTAGCGAACTTAGGGGCATATTAACAAGGGCTTTGTCTCCGCTTTTTTGGCTTTAAAAGCCAAAAAAGCGGACATAAAATTATCGCCCTATTTACAAGAGGGTGCTAACATGCATAATCACATGTTAAAACCCTTTTTCCCGACGCCTCCCTTTGCATCTCTAATGGGGTGCAAAGTGGGCGTCACTGGGCAGTACAGCCTTGCAAATATCGCTGATGTGCACATCGCAATATTTACAAGGCTGCCCCAGCATTTTAGCAGACGTTAGTTTTTGGAGAAAACCGCTGTTTTCTCCAAAAACTAACGTCTGCTAAAATCCTGACTTATCTATCCCTAACATAGGGGGTAGATTATGCTGCTATGACCACAGGGTCGTATCAGCAAGGTTATCGCCCTTTTGCATGGAACATCGCTGGAAAACCAGAAATGTTCCCTGCAAAACGGCGATTTCCCCCGCTATCTCTAGAATGTTTATCGCCCTGGAGCAACGCGTTATTGATAACGCGCTACCAGGGCGATAAATTCCAGAGATAGACGGCGATGAATAACAAAGCGCTAAGCGCGCTTTGCGTTATTCATCGCCGTTCCTTGCTGATATGCCCCATATTGTTTTCTGTATCACTTTAAGGGGCTTTTGGTCAACCTCCTTCAGCCATTGCTCGATTTTGCTTTGGAACCTTCAGTCATTGGATTATGGTCAATCACATTTTAAATCAGCTCATACGAATACTTTATCACTATTTTTTTATTGGCTGGGTTGTGTGATCTTCCACCCAAGGTGGCATGTACAAAGGACTATTTCATATCTGAAATCAGTTGTCAAGGGGCTCGGTAGGATTGGTTAGTGCTGATTTAAGCATCTGAAAAATGGATGCTACCGATACTGCAGAAAACCAAGCAGGTTTACGTTGTGTGGCAACCCCATTTCAGTTTGTTTTTTGTATTTTTTGCTTTTTATTACAATTATTACAATAGGTTTGCATTTGTACACAAGAGCAAGCCAGATCCACACACCATACAATTGGTTAACCTGTTGGCCTTGCTAATGCTTGCTATTATTATGTGGAGTTCTGGTCTAACCACTTGCATGTCACAAAATGTGTGGTTTTAATTTCAACCTGCCAAATTACCGTACCCATGTCATCGACTACAAACATACAATCAAGGTAATTATATATAGGGAAATATTAACAACAATTCTACTTACCTTGACAATGTCTTGGTAGTTGATATCGCGGAAACAATATTTTGTCAGGAGAGCATTAAAAGCGCAATATTGTGGTACGACACTGACCTGGAGCGGGATATCCCTGCTTAAGGAAACTTTGAAGGATTCTATTAGGAGTCTTTAAGAACATGGTAGTAGACAAACTTTTCTGAAACATGGCTTGATTGTGGTTAACTGTGCAGTAGGATAAACATTTGTGGGAGGCTGTCTAAAATTTCAAGCACAATTAACTCCCTCCCGCTCAAAAATGGCCTCCCCGGGAGAAATTGAGGACAAGGCGGATACTTCCGGTGACTGGACGGCAGGCACAGAATATTGGTCGACTTATCGCGGCGTCTATTCTCAGTAGGTATCGAAGTACCCGGCAACACAGATTGCAAATGAAACCTTGAAGGAAGGCTGCCTGCTTGAAACCAGTTGGCAACTGGATCTGCACAGTGTATTCATATTTACAGTTATTTCAGATTGTTGTGCGGGATTTAAGTCCCAGGCTGAAGTAGACAATATCCCTGCAGTGTGATATATCATGTATTATTACTATACCATACTTTGTATTACGCCATATAGGCACATCATACATAAGACATACTGGCTAGCAATAATAGGTGTCAATGCAAAGTCTGCATTCCTCTTGAATTATCCCCAGGGATATTAAAATATGATCTCCCGCATGGCTGTGCATCGTATTACCACTGAGCAGACGCAAATCATAATAAGTTGAAAGCGGATCCTATATTTATCACACTCAATTTTAATCCCATCGTTTGGCCTAAATCAGAAGTGTCCCGGCTGCCGTGTTCAGAAAAAAGAAATTTATGCGAACGTTTCAAAACCAGAGGGTGAGGGGAAAAAAAAGCATGCCTCCGCACTGCGCGCATCAGTGCCGGCTCTTATTCGGCATATACAGCCTTGATGGTGGACAGGCATGGAAACATCGCTAATGCTGAGAGATAAATTTGCTCTTATGGGTATAGCAAAGACACAGATTAGATCCACAATGCTAATGAAATTTTGCTGTGTTGTAAGAGAGAGAGCTTTTGTGCATCAAATGAGCTTTTAATGACCGAGGAGGACTGCGCGTCACCCAGATGAGATATTGTTATTAATTAAATCGTGCTGCGTTTTTGGTAAACTTGGAATTGAGCTTCGTATGGGGTTCTGGTGTCCTTCTATACACATCATTTTGCTAGTCGGCTTCCAGACGTTCACTTTGCTGGTTACCCTGAAATTGTTGATGTGGCAGCAAATCCCAGGACAGCCCATATGGCGGCGTCCATGCGGTGGTATCGAAAGGTACACCGTGTGAGGTGCTCTACGATGCAGCGGTGTAGCCGCACTCAGCGAATGTGATGCGATTTATGGAGGAGCGCATCCCCAGTGGTCTCCTGTGGTACGATGTATCCTGCAAAGTGTCCTCAGTCACCCCATGCAAATGTTATGCCTCCAAGTGTCCTAAATCAGTTCAAGTGAGGTGGTTAAAGCAGCAGGAAATCTTCAATAAGCTCTCATGATCTGCTCTGGCTGCAGTGTATCCTTTTTAACCACATTATGAAGTCTATGCTGGTGTACTCTCCGATAACACATGCAAAGGGGGTTTAAGTGGCAACGTATAGTGGATCCATCCAGGTGCTTTCTTATATGACGCAATTTATCCCCTGACAGACAATGGAATGTAGTGTAATCTCTTGTTGTCCTCAGTTAGACCATGTGAGGTGGGTGATGATGCAAACTACCATAATTTACCTCAAGTTGGGTGGATTATGCGTGAGTGAATCCAACGACAGACCTTGTTGAGTTGTTACTACATGGTTCATCCTCGGTCAGACAATGAAAACCTGTTGCTTATCTGCAGTTAAACCATGTGGGGTGAGCTACGGTGCAATGTATCATCAATTACCCCAAATAGGATGGCTTATGCTTCAGGGTAGCGTTAGACAACCTGAGTGTGAGGTGGTTGGTCTGTTTATCCTCAGACCATGTAATTTGATTTAGAAGCAATGTATCGTCAGTTCCCCCAGTGAGGTAGTTTACGTCTCCGTGTATCCTCAGACAGATCACGAGGCGGTTAATGCTGCATTGCATCCCAGGTTATTCGTAGTCATGTGACTTATGTTGCAGTTTCTACCTAATTACCCGTGATTTCAGTTCATCCGCAACTGTCAGAAGTGATGTCGTCTATGTAGGGTATTTTATGGTTTATTATCCCTCAGACCATGTGATGTTCTTTAATGCATGGTTTATCCACAGTCAGACAATAAAATGCAGTTTCATCTGGAGTTTGTGATTAGTTAGAGCAGCAATATGGTGTAGTCTGTGGTTATCCTCAGCCAGACCATGTTATGTGGTTTAATGGGTGGTGCGGTACGTCTTCAGTGAACCTTTAGGACGTGATATGTGTTGATTTGTGACCTGGATCAAGATATGTTGCCTCAATCAGACTCCATAATGCAGTTCATACCATGCAATCCTTTCAAACTTTGCAAAAAATACTTAGATTCCCACGTTGCTTATTCAAATTCATCTTCTACATGCACCCAGTGAAGTCTAATTTCTTCTGTGGGTATTATAGCGCAGTCATGGACCGGTTGCAATACCGAAGATGTGGCTCGAGATCATTCACAAACTTATGTGCCAAAACTTAGTAAAATAGGACCACAGTAAAGCAGAAGTGGTAATCACTTACCGCAGCCTCTTTGGCAATTTAGCTAGTATGATAGCGTTTTCAGTAAGACAGTGACCTCCACTTTGGACTAATGGGCAAAAATTTGTGAAAATGCTGTCAAAACCCATTCAGTTTTAGGCCCTAATTTGCTCCCTGCAGGGATCCGAATTTAGTAACAAACACGTGTTGGAGACCGAATCAGAGTTTTTTTTATCGTTTTCCTTCAACACATTTTGTGAGCAAAATAAAGGTCAAATTGGTGAGAGCAAAAATGGTCAGAGAGAATCAAAGCCTGGGATAGCTGGAAGTGCACATTCCATTAAGAAAAATTGAGGAACAGCTCTGATGTTTTGTGCAGCTTTTCGGGGAGCTTGTCTTGTAGGAGTTAGGCGATGTCTTCTGTTGCTAGCCTTGAGAAAAACACGTCTACTCCTGGTAGTTCATATGGTTTTAATGACTCCAACAATCTTTCTCATTTGAATTTATAATTTTAGACCTACCTCTATTTTTGCGGGTGGGTGGCAGGGGATGGAATCTGTGTATTTAGAACTATAATGGCATTTAGGCCCCGATTACAAGTTTGGTGGCACTGGGCCATGCCCCACTGCCGCACAGAAAAATCCACGGTGAGGTAGCCCGCCAAATTAGGAGTTTCCTCCTGACAGGTGGGCTTTTTTGGGCATTTCCACAGTGGTGCCTCTAAAACGGTCACCGCAATGGGAACACTTAAAAGAGTTTCTGCATGGCATGGACTGAAAAGTCCATGCCATGAAGGAACTGTTGTGCATGCACCCAGGGGGGTACCTGGTATGCCCCTCTGTGGGCATCCAGAGAGCGCAGAGGCATAGGGGCCCTGTAGGCCCCCGTTTGTTTCCTCTCCACCAGAATTTTCATGGAGGAGGAAGAACCATGAAAACCCTTGCGGAGAGGAAACTCCTAATATGCTTGGCAGGACCGCAGCAGTCCTGCAAAGCAAATTCATGCTCTACACCACCGCAGAGAATTATGGTTCCCAGGTTGCTGCAGCGGGGCTGTGGCGGTGCCACTGCCTAACTTATAATAGGGCGGTGCGGGAGACCGCCGCGTCCCCGCGAGTCTGGTAGTCCTCAGACCGCCAAACTCGCAATCGGCCCCTAAGTGTCCCATTTATTACAATACTGGTCCTTAACTAATCTGATCCTGTTCATTAACCCAAACATTCCCACTCTGCTGACCTATTAATGCTTGAAGCCATGCTTTTGTGTTGGTTGACGGCTGGTAAAAGGTGTAGGGAGTCGTGACAGACAACAGATTGAACACCGACAGGCCTCTAGCTAGTTGAACAAAAGACACTTTTGAGTAATATTTAAGTTTAGTTGTGCAATCGGTACAAAACCATGAGCTCACTTAGTGGGACGGGTAGCAGACCCATTAATTAAGGGTGTAGCTCCATTGGTGCAGCCGGTGCAGTGACCAGCAGCGGCTTCTCCACCATGGCGGAGGAGTGTTGCTCCACCTACCAGCAGCAGAAAAAATTAATAATAAAGCGAAAATAAAGCTTTGTTTATTATCATTTTATTTTTCTCTCGTAGCCGAGGCTTGGGGGCAGTACCAAGGTGGGGACAGGCTGGAGGGGGAGTGTTGGGCACGGACTTCACTGAGCATGTGGGTATGGCTGGCCGTCTCAGAGGCCACTGGAGCCTCCACCACTCCATTCCCCCTGCCAGTGCTGTCCATAACCTCAGCACCACAGCTACTAACCATCACACTCCTGCAAGTGTCACAGTTTGACTCTTCCACACCCCTAAAGCTATAAGAATGGCTTGGGTGGCACATATCAGTCATTTTGTTATGTTTACTGAAGTTTTAAATAACTGTTGCTGTGCTCATCTCTAAATTAGACCGAAAGCCCCACCATGTGGCAGACTGTCATCAGTGCCGGTGTTGACAATTAAGTGCTGTTGCAGAGCACCGGAAACCAACGGCTCAAATTAAGCACTGCTCTTACTATGTCTCAGTACTGCTGCAGCCGTACCTGGTGCAGGGTGGAGAGATGTGCATTGTCAGAGCTCTTTATCTACCTCAGTAGAGGTCTATGAGAGTCTGATGCAGGTGGGGATAGAGGTGCATTGCCAGAGCTCTTTACCTCAGTAGAGGTCTAGGAGTGTCTGATGCAGGTGAGGCAAGAGGTGCATCGCCAGAGCTCTTTATCTCAGTTGAGGTCTATGAGTGCCTGATGCAGATGAGGATAGAGGTGCATCACCAGAGTTCTTCATTCATCTCAGTAGTGGTCTAGGAGTGTCTGATGCAGGTGAGGATAGAGGTGCATCACCAGAGCTCTTTATCTCAGTAGAGGTCTAGGAGTGTCTGAGGCAGGTGCGGATAGAGGTGCATCGCCAGAGCTCCTTATCTCAGTAGAGGTCTAGGCGTATCTGATGCAGGTGAGTATAGAGGTGCATTGCCAGAGCTCTTTATCTCAGTAGAGGTCTATGAGTGTCTGAGGCAGGTGAGGATAGAGGTGCATCCCCAGAGCTCGTCATTCATCTCAGTAGTGGTCTAGGAGTGTTGGATGCAGATGAGGATAGAGGTGTATTGTCAGAGCTCTTTATCTACCTCAGTAGAGGTCTAGGTATGTCTGACGCAGGTGGGGATAGAGGTGCATTGCCAGAGCTCTTTATCTCAGTTGAGGTCTAGGAGTGTCTGACGCAGGTGGGGATAGAGGTGCATTGCCAGAGCTCTTTATGTCAGTAGAGGTCTAGGATTGTTTGAGGCAGGTGAGGATAGAGGTGCATTGCCAGAGCTCTTTATCTCTGTAGAGGTCTATAAATGTCCTAGGCAGGTGAGGATAGAGGTGCATCGCCAGAGCTCTTTATCTCAGTAGAGGTCTAGGAGTGTCTGATGCATGTGAAGATAGAGGTGCATCGAAGGAGCTCTTTATCTCAGTAGAGGTATACGAGTGTCCCACGCAGGTGAGGATAGAGGTGCATTGTCAGAGCTCTTTACCTCAGTGGAGGGCTATGAGTGTCTGAGGCAGGTGAGGATAGAGGTGCTTCACCAGAGATCTTTATCTCATTAGAGGTCTATAAGTGGCCTAGGAAGGTGAAGATAGAGGTGCATTGCCAGAGCTCGTCATTCATCTCAGTAGTGGTCTAGGAGTGTTGGATGCAGATGAGGATAGAGGTGCATTGTCAGAGCTATTTATCTATCTCGGTAGAGGTCTAGGAGTGTCTGACGCAGGTGGGGCTAGAGGTACATCGCCAGAGCTCTTTATCTCAGTAGAGGTCTAGGAGTGTCTGATGCAGGTGAGGATAGATGTGCATCGCCGGAGCTCTTTATCTCAGTAGAGCTCTATGAGTGTCTGAGGTAGGTGAGGATAGAGGTACATCGCCAGAGCTCTTTATCTCAGTAGAGGTCTAAGAGTGTCTGTGGTAGGTGAGGATAGAGGTGCATCGCCAGAGCTCTTTATCTTAGTAGAGGTCTATGAGTGTCTGAGGTAGGTGAGGATAGAGTGCATTGTCAGAGCTCTTCATTCATCTCAGTAGAGGTCTATGAGTGTCTGACGCAGGTGAGGATAGAGGTGCATCGCCAGAGCTCTTTATCTCAGTAGAGGTCTAGGAGTGTCCCAGGCAGGTGAGGATAGATGTGCATCGCCAGAGCTCTTTATCTCAGTAGAGGTCTAGGAGTGTCTGATGCAGGTGGGGATAGCGGTGCATCGCCTGAGCTCTTTAACTCAGTAGAGGTCTAGGAGTGTTTGAGGTAGGTGAGGATAGAGGTGCATCGCCAGAGCTCTTTATCTCAGTAGAGGTCTTGGAGTGTCTGAGGTAGGTGAAGATAGAGGTGAATTGCCAGAGCTCTTCATTCACCTCAGTAGTGGTCTAGGAGTGTTGGATGCAGATGAGGATAGAGGTGCATTGTCAGAGCTATTTATCTACCGCAGTAGAGGTCTAGGAGTGTCTGACGCAGGTGGGGCTAGAGGTGCATCGCCAGAGCTCTTTATCTCAGTAGAGGTCTAGGAGTGTCTGATGCAGGTGAGGATAGATGTGCATCGCCGGAGCTCTTTACCTCAGTAGAGGTCTATGAGTGTCCCAGCCAGGTGAGGATAGATGTGCATCGCCAGAGCTCTTTATCTCAGTAGAGGTCTATGAGTGTCTGATGCAGGTGAAGATAGAGGTGCATCGCCAGAGCTCTTCATCTCAGTAGAGGTCTAGGAGTGTTTGAGGTAGGTGAGGATAGAGGTGCATCGCCAGAGCTCTTTATCTCAGTAGAGGTCTTGGAGTGTCTGATGCAGGTGAGGATAGAGCTGCATCGCCAGAGCTCTTTAACTCAGTAGAGGTCTATGAGTGTCTGATGCAGGTGGGGATAGAGGTGCATTGTCAGAGCTCTTTATCTCAGTAGAGGTCTAGGAGTGTCTGATGAGGGTGAGGATAGATGTGCATCGCCGGAGCTCTTTATCTCAGTAGAGCTCTATGAGTGTCTGAGGTAGGTGAGGATAGAGGTGCATCGCCAGAGCTCTTTATCTCAGTAGAGGTCTAGGAGTGTCTGAGATAGGTGAGGAGAGAGGTGCATCGCCAGAGCTCTTCATCTCAGTAGAGGTCTATGAGTGTCTGAGGTAGGGGAGGATGGAGGTGCATTGTCAGAGCTCTTCATTCATCTCAGTAGAGGTCTATGAGTGTCTGACACAGGTGAGGATAGAGGTGCATTGCCAGAGCTCTTTATCTCAGTAGAGGTCTAGGAGTGTCTGATGCAGGTGAGGATAGATGTGCATCGCCGGAGCTCTTTACCTCAGTAGAGGTCTAGGAGTGTTTGAGGTAGGTGAGGATAGAGGTGCATTGCCAGAGCTCTTTATCTCAGTTGAGGTCTAGGAGTGTCTGACGCAGGTGAAGATAGAGGTGCATTACCAGAGATCTTCATTCATCTCAGTAGTCGTCTAGGAGTGTCTGATGCAGGTGAGGATAGAGGGGCATTGCCAGAGCTCTTTATCTCAGTAGTGGTATCGGAATGTTGGATGCAGATGAGGATAGAGGTGCATTGTTAGAGCTATTTATCTACCTCAGTAGAGGTCTAGGAGTGTCTGACGCAGGTGGGGCTAGAGGTGCATCGCCAGAGCTCTTTATCTCAGTAGAGGTCTAGGAGTGTATGATGCAGGTGAGAATAGATGTGCATCGCCGGAGCTCTTTATCCCAGTAGAGCTCTATGAGTGTCTGAGGTAGGTGAGGATAGAGGTGCATCGCCAGAGCTCCTTATCTCAGTAGAGGTCTAGGAGTGTCTGAGATAGGTGAGGATAGAGGTGCATCGCCTGAGCTCTTTATCTCAGTAGAGGTCTTGGAGTGTCTGAGGTAGGTGAGGATAGAGGTGCATTGTCAGAGCTCTTTATCTCAGTAGAGGTCTAGGAGTGTCTGATGCAGGTGAGGATAGATGTGCATCGCCGGAGCTCTTTACCTCAGTAGAGGTCTATGAGTGTCCCAGGCAGGTGAGGATAGATGTGCATCGCTAGAGCTCTTTATCTCAGTAGAGGTCTAGGAGTGTCTGATGCAGGGGAGGATAGATGTGCATTGCCGGAGCTCTTTACCTCAGTAGAGGTCTATGAGTGTCCCAGGCAGGTGAGGATAGAGCTGCATCGCCAGAGCTCTTTAACTCAGTAGAGGTCTAGGAGTGTCCCAGGCAGGTGAGGATAGATGTTCATCGCCGGAGCTCTTTACCTCAGTAGAGGTCTTGGAGTGTCTGACGCAGGTGGGGCTAGAGGTGCATCGCCAGAGCTCTTTAACTCAGTAGAGGTCTAGGAGTGTCTGATGCAGGTGAAGTTAGAGGTGCATCGCCAGAACTCTTCATCTCAGTAGAGGTCTATGAGTGTCCCAGGCAGGTGAGGATAGATGTGCATCGCCAGAGCTCTTTATCTCAGTAGAGGTCTATGAGTGTCTGATGCAGGTGAGGATAGAGGTGCATCGCCAGAGCTCTTTATCTCAGTAGAGGTCTATGAGTGTCTGATGCTGGTGAGGATAGAGCTGCATCACCAGAGCTCTTTACCTCAGTAGTGGTCTATGAGTGTCCCAGGCAGGTGAGGATAGATGTGCATCGCCGGAGCTCTTTGTCTCAGTAGAGGTCTATGAGTGTCTGATGCTGGTGAGGATAGAGGTGCATCGCCAGAGCTCTTTATCTCAGTAGAGGTCTATGAGTGTCTGATGCAGGTGAGGATAGAGGTGCATTGTCAGAGCTCTTTATCTGCCTCAGTAGAGGTCTATGAGTGTCTGATGGAGGTGAGGATAGAGGTGCATCGCCAGAGCTCTTTATATCAGTAGAGGTCTAGGAGTGTCTGATGCAGGTGAGGATAGAGGTGCCGTGCCAGAGCTCTTTATCTCAGTAGAGGTCTATGAGTGTCTGATGCAGGTGAGGATAGAGGTGCATTGTCAGAGCTCTTTATCTGCCTCAGTAGAGGTCTATGAGTGTCTGACGCAGGTGGGGATAGAGGTGCATTGCCAGAGCTCTTTATCTCAGTAGAGGTCTATGAGTGTCTGATGCAGGTGGGGATAGAGGTGCATTGTCAGAGCCCTTTATCTGCCTCAGTAGAGGTCTATGAGTGTCTGACGCAGGTGGGGATAGAGGTGCATTGCCAGAGCTCTTCATTCATCTCAGCAGTGTAATATCTGTGCAAGGTGAAAGGGCATTGTGTAATCAGTAACCGCACTTTGATGAAAGTGAATCTGTTTTATCAATGCCACTCTGTACATTCCTAAATAAAAGATTCCCGGTATTCCCAGGGTGCCCACCTTCTAGGGCACAGATGCAGCATGAGATGCCCTTGGTATCCCAACACCGCGTCCACAATGCTGAAGATTGACCTGCTGCACAGCCAGTGTGTGGTGCACCCTAGTGCAAGGCAGGAAATGCCCCCCTGGCTGCTGTTTGAATTATAAAACACATCAATAGTCAGGGTTCGGAGGGACCCTAAGGCTCTCGGCCCCGGTGCCAACGCACCTGTTGCACCAAAGAAAGCTACGCCCCTGGGGCTGATACGTTTGGGCGGGTCACACATGCAAGAAAATCGGAAGTCCGTTAAAAACCCACAACACTAAAGGGAACTTGCCCAATGTTACATAATAAAGTTAAGAAGTTTGAAAGGGAGATGAGAAAATGATCTTGAGAAAATGTATTTCCAGGGGAAACGTGTACGTTATGAAACCCTTCGTGATGCAATAATGTTGGGCCACATTCACAATTAAATGTTATATAATAAAGCCTGGATACCTTTGGTGTAGGTTTTGTGTACAACTTTTAGAAATTCACAAACATGCCTGGAAAATCAGTGCCAGTTGCAGATTTCCAAGCCTATCGCCGGAATGTCACGTGACAGTTTCTTCATGCTCACATTTCCCAGATGTGGACTTGTACGTAGGTTACAATTCCATACTAGAAAAATGCAGACTAATGTGCAAAGGTACATTTTTTTATTTCCTTTTTTCTGCACAGGGAAAACATTTTTGCTCATGGAGAAGCCCCTGGCCTATATGCCCTCCGAGTTTGGAGGTGAGCCATTCCTTTCCACCCAAAGGGAGAATCATTCTGGTCTATTGTTTTTACACCGTTTCTAGGGTGGAAATGGCTCAGATCAGAGTTTGTGAATGCCAACAGGCCTGTAGCTTAGCAAGGATGCCATGGAGCCTGACGCAACAAGGAAAATGGGTTACCAGACTGCTGTTGGGGTGGTACATTCAGTGGTGGCTGGCTTGTACCCAGGGTGGTAGGCACACAAAAAAAAAATAATAAATAAATTCACTTACTTTTGCAGTGCAACTTCCTCCATCCTTGGGTGTCTTCCAGGAAGCTCCAGATGCAGGAAACTACACTACCCAATCCTGGTGCTGCTCTCATGGCACGAAAGCAGCGGCAGGATTGGATAGAGCAGGCTCTCCCAGCGCTCCTAGGTGCACTGGAGGCCTGCGCTTTCTCTATCCAAGCTGTCTAAGCCAGCTAGGGTAGAGAACTTTAAAATGTGCATGTCTGACTAGCTGTTGCAAGACCACCGGCCAAAGTGACATGCGCATTTTAAAGAGCACAACTTCCTGCTTCCGCCTCTCTGCAGCGTTGGCCCCACCCTGTCCTGACACTTAATTTGGGACAGATTGCTGAAAAATAAAATGGTAATAAAAAAAAACTTTATTACCATTTTATTTTTCAGCTCTGGCTTGTGAGGCGATGCTCCGCCGTTCAAATGGAGGAACCGGTCCTGGGTGAATTACAGCAAATCTCAAGGTTCCATGGACCCGCCACGCCCACTGAACCTGCTTCACCAATGGCAGCTACGACCTGCAACAGGCTCACAAGCTCGTGCCCCTCCACCAGCTTAGGCGGCAATTCACGCTTTGATCCATCCTGTCCACACCCTTCACACCAGTTAACTACTGTGTAATTCTGCATACACGTCACAGGGAATTTTGCAGTAGTAAAGTACACCTGTCAACAATCCTGTAGATTCCTGCCAGGTGTGAATGGAACAGTTTTCGGCAAGAAATGCGTTTTCTACCCAAAAAAAGTCCGCAAGATTCCGCCCTACCGTAATACGATGGACTCATATACATCAGGATGAGTTCTACTACCATCCAACACACACGAGCCCATTTAAACATGAGTGCCCCTGCAGTCACCAACTGCCCCTCAATATCTTCTGAGTGCATTAGTCGTCTCAAAACTTTATTTCGGCTGCAAAGGTAACCATAAATGCACAACACACAATCCTCAAAGCGGTGTACAAATCGTTCCCATGTTCAGTGTACATAAAAAAAACCAAGATAAAATACATCTGACATATAAAATATCAGAGACATTTTAAATGGTAATTTCCAATAAAAATGCATTCATATAGCATCTCCGGCGAATTTGATTCAAGACAAATCATAACCGTCAAACTCAACCCTCAGAAAGGATTCATACGATTGCATGGATTAATGTTGTGCTCAAACATTACAAGGCAAACAAGGGCTGGAATGAATAAAAAGCAATAAAATCGGCATAAAGAAAAAATTCCTAACCCATGATCTTCAATCATTGATGGTAGTAACTAAAATAACATTTAATTTCTTTTTGCAATTGCACATTTCAAATAGGAGGAGATGCTTGCTCAGACAGCGGGAGAGTGAAGTTGTCAGTACACCAGGGCACCATCACGTCTTTTGATTCCACACACCTTTAATAATGAGAATTAAAAACCTCTTAGAAAAAACAATATAAAAGTGGCAGAAAAAGGTAAAATGGAGCAACCTCTGGGATGAGGACTCATCACATGGACAGATTACAACTTTACTGGCGTCAAATGGCCAAGGGGGAAACCAAGGTGCCACCTCACGAAACCAAGTCTGAATCTGGTTAGAAGAAGTCTGTCGCAGTAACCGTCCATCCCTTCTAGATACGGCTCAGCGCTGGCGAAGTTCGGAGCCTCGTGTTGACCCTGACAGTGGTTTTTGCCATCTCAGATTCGTCCCCTAAACTTGATCTCGAGGACTTGAAGGTCTTCTTGACCCAGACAAGGTTAGATTTGGATGTAGGAGAAGGGCAGGAAAAGTGGTCGGGCCTCCCCAAATTGGTCAGTTCTAACTTGATATCATAAAGCCAGGGGAGTTTCAGACTTCTTTCACTAGCTAAGCAGTCAAGGATGGTCTCTCTATTAAAACCAGCATGTGGATTTGCCCATTTGGCACTCCACAAAGCAAGAGGGGCCAATTAGATAGGCCTCCACATACTCAAACCCAATGCCTTGATGTACAATACAGGTTTAGCATGTTGAAGGCACGCTCAACAAGCACCTCAGCACCCTATTCTGCTCTGCCTGGAGGGAAATGGCATTCGAACAGCCCCATAGACCGGCCTCATACATAAGAATCAGGAGACATTTGCTCCTGTACACCTCCAATAAAGGGGCCACTGGTTTATTTCCAATGCAAGAGGCTAAATTGTAATGCACCCAGCTGCACTCGCAAATTTATGGGGGGCTTTGGGTTTGCATGGTTCCCAATTCCCCCTTGCATCGAAGACAACGCCCAAATAAGAGACTTCCTGGGTAGAAGCACCAGGATGACCTTGTAAGTAAACACTTCACATCTTATGGTACTTGGTGCCACAGACCATAGTGAACATTTTGGATTGATTTGCGGCCAGGCCAAGTGACCCCATGGAGCTAGCAAAATCCTGAAACAAGGTGTTTAAGCTCTTTAGAGTTCTAGCAAGTAAAACAGCGTCATCGGCATAAAACAGCATAGGGACCATTTTCTTTCCAATGAGAGGGAAGTCCAAAGATTTCCCAATGAGAGCAGAGCCTAGACCATTTATATATAGGAGGAATACATCTGAGCCAGGGCACAACCCTGGCGCACCGCCTCCCCCAATTTTAAGCTGTCTGTGTGCTCGCCCAAGGGACCAAACCTTACAGTCTCTGAGAGGTCAAAATGTAAGGCAGGCAGTGCATTAGTCCAGAGTCACCAGCCATGGTTAGCAATAGCACGGTACTGGAACAGCGAAAAGTAGTGTATTTTTGGCGCACTGACCTGTCAAAGCGTCTGTTGCTATAATGCAAATGCATTTTGTTACTGGATAAAAGTAGCCCCCTTTTCACTTTGTTACCTTTGCCCCATTGCAGAGTGTACAGTCATATGGCCTTATGCACCCCCAGCATTTCACCAATGGTTGATCCCATCAGTCTGCAGGGCTCACAAAGGAGGCTGGTTATTTTCAGTACTTGCATCCGGACTCTGGCTCACAGTGAGAATGACAACTCCTTTATATTCACAAAGGAGGTAAACTTGGGCATTTTCCCTCAGTTGGGTGAGCAGATGTAGGGGGGTCACTCCTGAAGAATCTGGGACACCTTCCTACACATAAAGGCTCATTAATGGAGTTTTGCTCTTTCTATTTGTGCTGCAGAATGCAGCACACAGAAAAAGCAAAGACGGGGAGAAATAAAAGTATTTCTCCTCGTTTCGCCATTCTAACACCTGCTCCTGCATGGCGTTCGTTTTTGGCGCTGCCTCAGATTTACACATCCTTGTATATCAGGAGCAGTGTAATAAAGCAATGGTTGTTGCTGGGGAACGCCCAGAGCAACACCCATTGCACGTCGCTCTCACGCTAAGTGAAGTGTGAGAAGGGGATGTATTTACAAGGCGGCGTTAAGCCACAAAAAGTGGCTTAACGCTGCTTTGTAAATATGGAGAAGGGCATGGCACCACCAGAAGGTCGCTAAAAGTGACGTTTTGGTGGTGCTATCCCCTTGTACATATACCCAATACTGTCCATGGCTGACCCTCTTTGATTCCCCATCAGAAACTTCTCCATCACCGCCATTGCTGTGTCCCATGTGACCACAATGGCTGCCGATAACTGCTGGGTGAGCAAGCGGGTGAGATAACTGCTGGGTGAGCAAGCAGGTGAGCAAGCGGGTAGTGCAATAACAACATAAACACCCTCATCCAGATAATTACTGTGTTACAAAAGACAGAAACACAGCCACACTTCCACAATGATGCAAGAACACACACTCAGACCTAGTTCCTTTTCTTGAAGGCTCACCCACCGCTGGTCCTCCAAGGCACGATTGAAAAATGTTATGCCATCTGCATATCAAACTTTCGAAGCATGAATCCTGCTTGGGACATGGTTCACCAAACTCTGGAAGTTACAAAGTGTTTTCTTTATTCTAAAGGCATGGCTTGGTGCTTGAAAAGCCTGTCTGGGGTTGAGAATGTAGTTTTACACTTCGCACAAGAAGTACAGGAAATCTTGTGAGTGCCCACTGCCCACATCCAAGATGCTTGAAGAATGGCAAGCTCCCTGTTTGTCAATGAGCTCATCATGTGTGGGTGTCGGTCCTTCTGATCAAACTGAGTGCTCTGTAAATAATACAGTAAACAAGTCACATTAGTCCTGTGTCAACTGGGCTAGCCTTTGGGCTCGGCAGTGGTTTAGACTTTCTAGAGACTTCATTTTGGTGACCTCCATTTTAGTGTATGTTTGGCCTCAGTCGAACATCCCACCGTTCTTGGACTCGGCTAATAGACTGTCAATGTCCTGGGTACACCCCTGTATACACTCTCAAGTCAAGGAAACAGTTCTGCAGATTGCCACAGCAAAGTGTTACACCCTCTCTGCTTCTGAAATCTCAGTGATAGAGAGAGCTGCCCTTCCTTCACTCAAGCATCCATCCCAGCTCAGGGGTGGGCTAAAGTTCCTACCTATATGAAGCTTCATGGGCCAGAGCCATATCCATGTAGCTGGTGTAGGGTTTGAGTCAACTGTTGTGACATCCCTTTCAAGGTACTCAGAGGGAAGACCAGAGTCTATTAAAGATTCTAAAAAGTGCTGACTCTAATCTTCTAATCTTCAGAAAGGTTTAGTGTGATGCCTGATGGCCTCCAAAAAACGCAGTAGGTGGGCTCCACAAGAAGCTCCTGCTGGTCGTCTTGGTATCCACTGAGAGCTGCTTTCTGACAACACTAGGCTTTTATAAATCCTTGGCTAGCCTGGACGCTTGCTATTGCAGTGTGAATTAGCTGAGACATTGTCTTCTAAAAGCCCAGAGCACAGTCAACTGAACTGAAGGGACTCTACTCCTTTCTGCATCACATCCCTCTAAGTGTACAGGTAGGCATGGAAGGGGGATGTCTCCCTCTCTAACTAAGGAGGCTTCCACAGTGCTCATCATGTTTTTCAACATCTTATCTGAGTACACAGCCAGGAGGGTCCCATAGACCTGCCAACTCACACGGTGCCACCATGTGACACACAACATCTGTTCCCATCACACGGTCACACTGTGACTAGCCGATATCACATGGTGGCAGGGAAAACCGCTGTAAATAGTGGATTTCCAGATCCTTTCTCGAAGGCTTTGAATTGCCGACATCCATTAACGGGTGTGAAAACACCCCAGGATATCGGCACCAGCCTCATCAAGCTTTTTTTTGTTTTTGGAGGAGGGGGAATAGGGCAGGGTGGGGGCAAAAGTGCCTAGTAGATACTCCCCGGCACGAGGTCCTGCTCCCTCCTAGGCTCTGCCCCTCCTCACACAATGAGATTTTTGTTCAAGTTGGCAGGTATGGTCAAAGGATGTGGGGAAAATGCAGGTAACCACACATGCCTATTATTCTGTCTTCATCTATGTCGACATGAAGTCGATTTCCCTCTTGGAAACCTCTTCTGATACCAAAGTCTAAGAAAAGATTTCAAGCAGAGCTCAAGCTACCAATGTGGCATTTGTGGTCTTAAGGCCAGTGGCTTTTTGTATCAGGTGACATGGTTTCCCCACAACAAGGACATATTGAGTCCTCGTCACACCAGTGCATCCTGACCCCGAAACCTTTTCTGGCTAGGCTAAGAGGAACATCCTTTGGGACTTGTGTACAACTTACTTCCAGGCCATCCAACTTTCAAGAGTATCACCTCTTTGTACAATAACACACCATCCCAGAAGGCAGAAAATTGCCCTGCAGGTTTTCCTAGCTGATTTCTGCCCAGCCTAGGTGTGCAGTCCCTGTTATGGGACACATCCGCTTCACGTGGTCAAACATCGCCTGGTCATAACTCTTTAATATAGTGACTTTTTCTGGCCAGGTAGATCACACAGGCTGTGCAATGTAGTCCACAGCTCCTCGGTAGGAAGCCCCTTCATAGAGTAAATAATTATGCATGCTCTCAAGATGGGTCACCAGTGACAGGTGCATCAGGTATTTATCCCTGTTTCCCCAGTAAAGTATCTGTCCTTTTAAGGTCTCCAGAGTTATATTCAGTGGTACCCACCATCCCAACCATAAACACAATCCACCCAAAGATCATCTCTCACATCCACAATTAGATTTTAAATCCTGCCTTTCATCTGCAGTGTCTCCAAGTAATAGGATGCTGTTTGATTGGTTGGCGAATGACAATCATTCTCTTCCTGGCACGTTTTGAGGATAGGACCTTGAGCTGAATCTCCACGTTCCTTCGAGATTTATCTTTCCACTTATGTTTCCTCCCCCTGCTCTGTTATTTCTGTGGTTTCCCTGAGCTCCACTATTGCCAATCAGCGGTTCGGCATTTATCTCAAGCTTCTCCCCGTCCTGATCCAGTCCTCTGGCTTTAATCGCTACAACTAATCAAATAGCACCATGATCATCCTGCAACTGGAACCCTCTTATTTGTCACAAACACCTGCACACAAGGTCCACGCCTCCTTGTAGCGGGGGATTGGATGACTAAGAACCATCTAAAGTGTAATGAAAACAAAAATGAAGTTCTTACTCAACTGCTGGCATGTTGCAGTTGGCCTCATTCTCAACTAAGTCTTCACTGGCCAAAAGAGACCTCCAAGTACTCAAATTCAACTTGAGAGTGATGCGACACTTAAGTAGCCTTATAAACATGTCTAAGGCCTACCATTGTAGCCCGTGTGTGCAGTTTAACTGCCATTTCGACCAGGCAAAATAAATCTATTGCCAGGCCTGAACCTTCCTTTTCAATACATACAAGTCACACCTAGGGTAGGCCCGAAGCAGCTCGGGGGCAGGTGGCAGTTTATTTAAGAAGTTAGACATGCACTTTTAACTTTTACATGTTTTGGTAGTGAAAAACTCTTAACTTCCTTTTTCACTATTGCAAGACCAACCTCTCCCTTAGGATAACACTGGGTAGCCTATTACATTTACTAAGTGATAACTTTCAAGTGGGAGCAAGTGGGAATGTCGACTTTAGTGTCTAAATAATTGTAAGTTAAAAACCTCTTTAAAGGTAAAGTCAAATTTTAAGTTACATTTCTGAAAACAGCACTTTAAAAAAGTTGGCATTTTCTTGTCCTAACCATTTTGTGACAGCAGGCTGTATGCTGGGTCACATGACTAGGTGTACCTGGTAGATGGTCTTTGCGTATTACTCCCAGACAGTGAGACAAAGCGTATTAGGTGTTGGTAGAATGGGCCATCTCTAATCTGATGAGTGGGGGGAACTATCACCTACCACACTTGCACATCACAAAGGCTCTGTCTGAGCACACTCACAAAGGGGTTGACAATAGTGTTTTGGGACCCCAGACTAGCTGGGGCCAGGACAGGGAGGAAGGAAATTCCAAGCACCTCTGGGGTGGAAACTCCAGAACCTTCCCCTACTTCAAAGTGGCACCCATTATAAATAATGGAGCCTCAGACCCAACTCTTCAGTTTACCTCTGGATTTGTGGAAGACTCGGGCTGCTGTGCTGCTCTACCAGAAGGGCTGCTACTCTGCTGCCCTAGGGCACTGCTGCCTGAGTGAGAAGGACTGGACCTACACCTTGAATCCAGGACCACCAGAGTGACTCCAAAGGCTCCATCCATCTTGTATCCAGCCACTGGACTCTGTCTGCTGTGAGTCCTACCACCCAAGTGGTACCAACCCAGTCCTGGACCCTTGGAAGTGGACCTGAAGGTGATCTGCCAGTCCAGCTGTGGTCATGTGGGCAGAACCGATGCAGACCGATGCATCTCCTGGAAATGCCAAAACACAAAGCATCCCCGATGCTTAACCTCACATCGCAGCCCACAGCTGCCTCGGAACCACTGCTGTTCGATGCATCATTGGCACAGACCTTCACACAGCAATCCCCTTGTCGACTGCATCCTCGATGACGACGCAGGACTTTGCATCGCAGCTATGTAGTTTCTTCAGAACTGCTGGTGCATGATGCATCTTCAATACAGGACTTCGCATCACAAGTCCCTCATTGATGACTCCCTCGATGATGACATAGGACTCCGCATCGCAGCCTTGCAGCTCCTTTGAACCACTAATGCACTATGCATCCTTAATGTGGGATCTTGCAACGCTCAGCAACCTGGATTTATGGTACTTTGTTCAACAGGCCTAACCTTTTCCCTGTACCCAGCCCACACTCCATCGTGGTCGACCTGAGCTTGTGACTTTGTCCCGGTCCAACACAACCAGATAACCAAAGTTGGCGCTTTGTGCTTCTAGGCACTATTTTTATTTAAAACTTTGAAACTGCATATCTCCGGTTCTACTGATTGGATTTTTGTTTTTATGGCCTCAATTAATGTATTAAATTCTACTTTATTTTTCTAAATTAGCAAGGGGTTTTTCTTGTGTTGTTTTTTCACTTTACTACTGTTTGAAGTCCTGCACAAATACTGTGCTTATTGCCTCTAAGTTGACAGAGATTGTGGTTGCTGCTTGAGTAGGGTATTACCCCACTCAACAAGTAACCCAGTTTTCTACATTAGGCCTCTATCTCTCCCTTTACCACCACAACTCTTCTTCTCTGGTCCCACAACGCACCCTCACTATCCCCGCAACTTCACCTTTCTACAAAACTCCTCCTCTCTGCCTTCACAATTCTCCTATCCTGTCTGCACAACACTTCCTCTGTGTCCCCCAAAGCCCCATCCTTTCACCATAAAACTACCCTAATGCCTCCATAACTCTCCCACCTTGGACCATAATTCCTGGCTCTTTCCCTAAAACTGCATTATGCCCCCATGGCTCTTCTGCTTTCTGTCCCCAAAACTCTACCATTATATACGTAGAACTTCCACTTCCTGTCATTGCCTTGCTCTCCGTCCCCACAGCACCCTCATATTTTGCCACCTTCAGACAGGGGCAGCTCTGTTTGAGCAGAGGAGCGTCGCCCCACTTAAAAATCCCCAGAGTTTAAAAATAAAATGGTAATTAATTACTATTTTATTTTTCATCCCCCGTCCTGAGCCGAGTATTAAGACAGGGGCGGGGCTGCTGCTAAGTGACAGCAGCAGGGAGGTGGGTGGGCTGGTGTGGCACTGTTTAAAGTCTGCATGTCTTTTTGGCCGGCTGACTTGCGAAGGCCAGCTACACATGTGCACTTTAAAGAGCTCTAAAAAAGCTGTCTTAAGGCAGATAGGTTAGAGCAAGCCAAACCCTCCTGAGCACTGTAGAGCACCGAGTGAGGCCGCTTCCACCAATTCTCTGGCTGCTCTCATGCTTGTGAAAGCAGCCCTAGGATTGGCCAAGGGAGTTCCTGCATCCGGTTCATGTGTCGAAAGAAGAGGTTCGGAGTGAAGACGTTGCCGAGCTCAGGTATGTTTTCATTTAATATATATTTTTTTAAGCATGCGCGTGCCCTCCCTCCCCGTAGATGTCAGCAGCATCTGCCTTCAGATCTGTCCCCAAACATCTCCCGTCTTTTTCCCATAACTCCTCCCATTTCTGTCCACAGAACTCCTCTCGGTCCCCACACTCTACCATACTAGTCCTTATAACCGCCCCACCCCCTTGCTTGTTCTTCTAGGGGCGCAGCTAACACTAGTGAAGCAGGCGCAGTGGCACCGGTGCCCAGGGCCTTAGAGGCCCCTTGCAGGGTTGGATTGGGCTTAAAAATCGGCCCGGGCACGCTAAAAAAAAGTGCCTCACATTTGCATATTGCCTTTCTGCAAAACACTGTTTCGGCAAAGTTTTATAAAAAGAAGGGGGTTGTCTGACAGACTCACGTTGTTTTCTTAAATTTACTTAGATAAAAAATAAATGCACGGAATAGCTCACACAGGTGAAACACACCTGAAAACGAGTGAGGCCACTTTTTCTCAGGCCCCGGCCCACGCTCAATATGCATACATTAATGGGCCGGTCCAGCGAGAGAAAGGGAGTGACACCTCTGCCCTTTGATAAGAGGGAGGTAATGGATGTCCATCTGCCTCCAGAAAGGCACTCAGGCATCCACTGGGCCGCTGACGGTATCTGAACAACACAGACACCGCCCAAATCGCCCCCCCCAAGCTGCCCAAAAAAGCGGCCCAAAGCCGGACTCGGATACCGGCCCCTTGCCCATTGCCCGAGTGCCCGCCTTACCAATCCGACCCTGGCCCACTGACCCCAAAGTATGGCTACATTACCTCACCGTCCAGTGGACTGGGGCCATTTGTTTGCTTGCACCAGGCCCCTTGTCATCCTTGTTAGGATACTGGTCCCCACAAATGTTCTTGGCCTCCACAGCTCTCTCACATAATCACAACGTGTTCTTTTTATATCCAAACTGTTCTCTATGCCAACAAGTTTTCCTCTCTGCCCGCAAACTCGACCGTTATTTCCCGCAACTCGCCCTCTCTGTTCCAACTCTCGCTTCATATCTACAAAACGTTTCTTTGTTTTTGGGCCATTAAACCTTCTTTTCTGCAACTACAACTACAAACATGGGCATTTTTTTTTTACCCAAAACTCTTGCAACCTGTACACATAACTTTCGGACACGCTATTCCCTTTCTAACCTTAGAGCTCATTTCGGGGTTCTATCTCTCATCTTGACCTCACGGTATATCCAGTGCTTTAAATGGGAAAAAATAACTGCAGGTACTCATTAAAATAGAGGTGTGGCAAGTGGGCGGGGCTAGGGGCGGGGCGAAGGGCAAGATATGTTCATACCTAATGACTTATGTACCAGTTGCAGCACGTCAAAACACAAGAGAAATGCGTTTATGGAAATTAAACAGATTAACACATTACACGTAATTACATGCACCTCGGAAGCAGTGCGGAATCTGCCCTGGAAGAGAAACCTAACCTGTTCCTGCAGTGCTGTGGATCAGGGTACCGGTACTCTCTCTGGCTACAGAGAAGTGCCGGTACTGACAGCAAAAAAATCCGGAAGTGCCGGTACTCAGTACCGGTGAGTACCGGCCCATTTAAAGCACTGGGTATATCATTTCTCCACGCCCCCCCCCCCCCTCCACAATCCATATCCATTCTCCCCTCAAAGCTCCTTTTCCCTCCCACTTACAATCCTCCACTGGGGCATTTCTGCCTCTATTTTTGAATGTTCTCTCTGCCTCCCACGCACGGCCTCTGCCTCCCACGCACGGCCTCGTTACCGAGAGCCTCCTAGAGGCAGGCGAGATGCTCCATGTGGCTGCTGTAATCCCTCCCCGACGTGCCCCCACCTCCCTCCTCCCGCGCAGCCGAGAGGAGGAGTTGCCATGGAAACCAGGTTTGATCGAATAGTGCGGGTTTTCTTCCAGGCATTCTGCTTTTCAACATCTCAAACATCATTTCACTGCTACATCGCGACAGGTGGGGAGATTCCCGGGCACCCCCTTGCTATGTGTAAATATCATAGACTCCATACTCGGATTCGTGCTGGCAAACAGCTCATGCCAGAAGGTAAGAGAAAGGGACATATGAAGATAAACTAATGTGCCCAGGATCACAGAGCTCATCAACTGGGGAAGGTGGGATTAAAAGGTGGGATTAAAAACTGGCTTTTCAGCTTCCGTAGTCCACAGACCCTTTTCCTAAATCCATGCAGACGACCCTTAGCTCCCTTTTTGAAAATACATATCACCGCACTGACCCAGTTGGAAGTTTATTCGGTACCATAGGAAACCAATAAACTGCAAAATATCAACCATACATAAAAATCTCCTTACAAAATAATCTGCACGCATTTACATCAATGGTGAAGCTTGTGCTTCAAACTATGCTGGGTGTGTTGGTCAGGGGGCTAATGCACCTAACACTGGGGTCTATGTTTGAACCCTTGATTCTGCCTCAAACCCAAGTGGTGACTTATAATGTAGGTTCAACAAGCTTTGCACCACTTGTAATGCCTTTAGTAATACCAACGTAAAATTTGTGGTGGTGAGTTACTACACTCGTTAAAAGTGGGCGGGGCCTACTGCTCCACAGAGAGTGAATCTGAAAGCAACAGTGCATTAATCTATAATTAACAATGCATGAGCTGTTTCGCTTGACTGGTTATGGGTAGTTTCTCGGTGTTCTCACATATAAAAGAACAATGGGGCATATCATGGACGGCGTTAAAAATTATCGCCGGTTTAGCGGCTTGATAATATGCCCTTGAGAGTTCCAATAGAAGTCCATGTTCTGATGTGAACCTGGGCTTCTATTGGAATTCTCAGGGCATATTATCAAGCCCATCATTGCAGTTTTCTGCCGCTAAACCGGCGATAAATTTTAACGCCGTCCTTGATAATATGTCCCATTGTAGGTAGGGGAAAGAACGCGCAAAAAAATCTTCAACGGTTGCTTCAGTATTCAGTTTGTAGCGTGCTAAAAAGGGTCTCGCTCTGTGATCCAAGAGTGTAGAGCAGAATCCAAATGCCGCGTCCCTTGTTAGGGTCCGTCCCCCCTAGCACTGCATTGCCCCGTTGTCCTGGGGTTGGCCAATAATCACATTTTCAACTTAAATTCAGACACTGATTATTTCTTGTTAGGCGATATTTATTTGTTATCTGCCATCTTCAGTTTGAATTCCTCAACATCACATTGTTTCAACTGTGTTATATATGTCAGACCGCACCGTTAGTTACAATCTTCAATCCGTCCTCCATCCCGATGCATTCCGGGCAAAGAGCCCTTGGTCAGGGGATATCAGTTTAGTGTGTTGTAATCATTGCAGAGCTCTCGAATGTCCGGCAGTGCGAATGCATGTAAAGCAGTGCTAGGGGGGACGGACCCTAAGAGAGGACGCTACATTTGGATTCACATATAAAAGAACATATATTAGGCATGTTGTCAATCAATAGCATTTAATGCATTTGCTGAAGGTAGTGTCTTGCTTCATTATGAACAAAGCCTTAGTTAACGGCCTGGGCAGTGAACTCTGCTCCGTTCGCTGAGTTTTTCGCACTCCGCGGAGCATGCAGAGGTTCCAAAAAATGCTCGCTGGTGAGTGCGAGCGAGGAAAATCCAACACTAGACCACCTCCCAGCAAGATTTCTCAACGCAGGCGGTGGCTGATGGTCGCAACCGCTCGAGTTGAGAAACCATCCATTCAAATTGAGAAAGCTGCCGCTCGAGTAGAACATCTACTCGAGCGGCAGAAAGAAGCAGCGCCCTCTGGCACTGCACATGGTGCCGTCCGCGCTGATTTTCCAGCGTGAGACAAACACACGGCACTAAAAATCAGCACGTACGGCACGACCTAACGCACTCCGCCACTTGCGGAAATAAGCAAAGCGCTGCAGATTTTTTTGGTCACTTGGCACAGTTCCGCTACTCCGTGAACTCCGCCCAAGCCTATGAGCTATGTCTTTTTGCAGATGGACAGTCAACACATTTCACCCATTAATAGAGTGCAGGCCTGGGTCTTTTTCAAGGCTGTAAATAGTAACAATTCATACAATTTCCCAAATTCCATGATTAGCAGTCAACTGTATTCGTGATTGGGTGGCACTCGAGTGCTAAACTGCATTCATGCTGATATTCAGGACTAGTGTAATGTGACACACTAGTGACAACAATTTTATAGTTCATGAGGAAACACAAGACTGGTAGAGAAATACTCATACTTTGTATCTTTTTTGCAATTAATCTATGCACACAAACGCATGTTTGGAGAAATTTAGATGTGTACGGTGGATCCTTTGTACACAAAGTCTTAGGGCACAGGCCCAGACGAAGGACTTTCTCTAGCAGGATATGGATGAGTCCTAACAAGGGGTTAGTTTGTTGGTTATTTCCATTTGATGCAGAATCCCATATTGGGAATCATGAGCAGACGGAAACCATTAATTATCCTTATACTGTGTGTACTGAATGTTAGAAAGATTGGATCATAAGGTTGGTGTGTTTATGTGTAGAAATAGCAGCATGGCAGTGATATGGGGAAAGTAACATAACATGACCAGCTGGTGGTTTTATAGGTAGTAACTAATATAGTCAATGAGGAATGTCCTCCTCGATTTGGAGGGATACAGTGCTTAATTTGAGCCGCTGATTTCCGGTGCTTGGCACCGGCACTTACTTGTCAACACTGGCAATTATGAGATGGTCAAGAAATTGAGGCCTAAGTATCATATTATGATTCATGCACTTTATATAGCAGAGTGACTGTCTTTTGATCCTGATGAATGCCTTGAACTACATTGTCACTTGGGCAGAAACATGTTGATCATTAGATAGGGTATTTATTTTTAACCCTATACTCACTTGCATTTTAATTTACTATCACATAGGCAGGAAGAATAAAGTTGTTGCCCCTATATAGATAGTTTTTAATCACACATTTCAATTTTTTTTCTTACTCCTTTGCACTCTGCCCCTCCTTACCATATCGAGTTGGTAGAACCAACACGTGCTTTGCACTCCTGCTCCTTCCCTCTTGGGTAAAGTCGTAGCCCACACGGGGTACCTTGCGGTCCCCGTGTGTAGGAGGAACCCACTGATGAAGCATGTCACCCTCGGGTGAGTGAGGGTTTTCGTCCATAACCGGGTTATGCCTAGCCTCATGGTTTGTCCACAATTCTTTTAGTAGCGCTACCCTATATTATGTGTGAGTAATATTAGTTTTAGAAGACATATAGGAAGGAAGTTTCTATCACGTAGCCTAGTTCTTCCTTGACCCTCCTACATGTGAGATATATACTTGTGAGAGTCTGCCATATGGTGACACTCTCTTTTTAATTTAGTGATGAGCTGAATATTAGTTGTTTATTAATACAATTTACATAAAAAATGACTAATTCCTGCCGCCCAAGCCATTCTTACAGCTTTTGGGGGGCTGAAATAATCAGAATTGTCACTCTTTTGGGAATGTGATGGTTAGTAGATGTGTTGGTACCAACATTGACAGCACCGGCAGGGGCAAGTGGTGGTGCAAGCAGTAGTGGGCTCCTGACAAGGGCCCTGGCTCCCCTGAGCCAATCAAAGTCCCCGCAAGCAGGGAAAAAATAAAATGATAACCTAGAGTTACCATTTTATTTTTCCTTTATTTCACTGCTGCAAGGCAGTGGGGCCAACCCCCCTCCGCCTTAGCGGAAGAGCCGCCACTGCTAACATCCATGTGTTATGAAGGGTAAACTACCATAAAAGTACCTTGTGATAGGAAATAATAGTTCATGGAGTAGCTGCTGAACCCAACTGCAGAAGAAGCATGTTCAGCAGACAGGGTACTCGGTTGCAAATGCAATAGAGCACCCTTCCCACCAATCGCTCGGTCCGCCTACCTCCCTTGAAGATGGGTGGACCCTAAGCTTTCCATCAATGAAGTTCAGTTGGCCCTGTCGATGGAAAGCTTTCTCCTACCGCCCGACAAAGCAGGGGCTGTCGGAGGAAGGGCATTTAGGGTGGATGGTGTAATGTCCTTTTTCTTTCTGTCCATCACTGCCTGGTTAAACCTGATGGCGACGGACAGAAAAAACACAACAATGACTACCACACCCTGGGAGATACTCCCAGGGTGTGGGAGTCCTTCCTTCTTTGTTTTTCAGAATCTCTCCTGCTTTTGGAGTTTGTTTCTGAAAAAGAAAAGAAGCTTGAAAGTTGTCAAAACCGATGTCAGCCGTCCACTAAACCTTTTGTACCTTCACAAGAACTGTCTGGTTCCTTGGAACGGTTGAGAGATGGCAGCTGGGCCAGGGGTTATCTCTAAATTTAACAAAAGTATCATCAGTTGGTTAAGATAAAGTCCTTGACTATCCCGACAGACACTACTCTGTCTAACTCAAAATCATGTCCTGTGTTACGGGTGTAATGTAGGCTCCTGTACCCAGTGGTTAATTTGTAAAAAAATAAGTGCCGGGGCTCTGGTCAGGACTGGAGGCAGCTTGTAGCAGTTCATTTCTCCTGTTAGCGCCGCCTATTAGAGAACCAACTGCTAATCATGAAAGTGGGGAGAAGATGTGGTGGTAATGGCTAGAGCTACCGACTTTGGAGCTTGGGAGCCAGGTTTGAGTCTTGTCGTAGGCTCAATATCCTGTGAGTCTCGGCAAATCGCTCAATTTCCCCGTAAGTGAATGTGTCCTTAACTGGTGCTCATGAAAAGTGCCCTGTTGATGATTAAGTGCCGGAAACCACCGGCTCAAATTAAGTACTACCTGTCCCTGTGCATAGTGAAGAACTGCGCTCTCCATCGTCTCGCATCTTTATCTTTTTTCTCTCTGCTCAAGACCTTTGGTGTTCACCCTCTATCCCAATTAGATTCTTTTTTGTCTCCCTTTCGATGTAATCCCTGTTGCGCCGCAAATTTTGACTCCTCCGTTCACCCACTAACTTTCTGATCTCATTTTCTATGTCCTTTTCTCCTTCACTAGTCTCGGTGCTATGCATTTTGCCCCTCAGGCCATAAAACGGTCTGGTGCGCTGCAGCGAGCCAACAGTGCCACGCAGTGGCGCCGAGCGGAACATCACTCCCAAGAGTCGTTTCTCTGCAGCAGATACGTCGGCCAATTAGGAGACCTTTAGGGTGCATTTTATCCTGGCAGCGATTGCAGGAAGCGCGGGAAAAATGGTCCGTGATCTACATATTTCTTTATTTCCAATTTGTATAATGGATACAGTGGGGTGTCCAGCATCCCTGCGACATTCCTGCTTCGGTGCTTTCAGCTCGTAAAAATGTAAATATGTGCGATTTTTATTCTCCACCCTTAACTCCCCCTTCCCTGTGGTTGGTGGTAACTGCCTGAAATTACATCATCTTGGGGCTACATTTTAGATGAATAGCCGAAGCTTCGCATTTTAAGATGAACCGAAAGCCCCGGGGCGTAACTTGTAGTAAAATATGTTCCAGGGCCCTTGTCAGGTGGCCACTGCAGCTTGCACCACCCTTTGCCCCTGCAGCGCTGCCAATGATACTACCAACACAACTACTATTACATTACTACAAGTGTGACCGTCCAGACTATTGCATGCCACAAAGCTATAAGAATGTCTTGGGTGACAGGTCATAGTCACTTTTTATTTATATTGAATTAAATAACAACTGTTGTGATGCTCAGCTCTACATTAGACAGACAGTGTCACCATGTGGCAGGCTGTCATAAGTGTCAGTGTTGACAATGAAATGCCAGTGCCGAGAACCCCCGGCTCAAATTAAGCAGTGGAATGCCCAACTTTGACGGCATTTGTTATCTCAAAATGTCACATGCTGCAGATGCTCTTCAGTAACCTTGTGCTTTTGAGAGGCTATGTGCCTAGATGCTATAATGTTTGGAGTGTTGTGGACTAAGGCTTTACTTGCTGCAGATGTGTAGCACACCACTCCTTAATATACAACTCTGAGAAACAGAGAGCTCAACTTTCCCTTTTCTATCCCTGAGTAGCACTGGCGTAACGAAAATTGAGGGGGCCTACCTGCATGATACGAAGAGGGGCCCCCTCCAGGCTCAATCAGGAGCGCTCTGGCCAGAGTGCAGTGCCGAGGGGGCCCCCTGGAGCTTGGGGGCCCCCCGCACAGCAGGGGCTGCGGGGTCCTGTGCTACGCCCCTTCTGAGTAGTCCCCCTCCCGATTGGTTTTTCTTTGAATTCTGGGACCTGTAGTCCAGATTTTGTAATAGGTTAAACAGGTGCAGGGACGGACAGGCCTTTTATTATTGCACCAGGAATTTCCCCGGTGGGCTGGTGCTCTAGTAGGATGTTTTGAAAGGTCTGTCACTTTCCCAGCTCCCTGAAGTTCATTGCAGCCAGCATGGGAGGCTTCAAGAGTGAAGAAAGGAGGTGAAGTGAGAGAGAACACGATTAGAGAGGGAGAAGAGAGAGAGGAGAGAAGGTGAGAAAATGGGTGGATGGAAAGAGAGAGTGTGCGAGGAGACACAGGGAGCTGGGCTAGTTTCAGCATATTTGCCAGAGCTGCTTTTGGTTCCCGACGAATAGGAGTCCAACTCCCATAGTGTAAAGTAAGCCCTGAACTGTATGAGCTACTCATGCATGGATGTGGGAAGCTTGAGAGCTTTGGAGAAACACCACAGATGCACACTGGGTCCATATACAATAAAATATATGGCTTTACGATTTGATCGCGTAAACTACGCACTGCATCTGTTTAACTGTGATTGTGCATGGGCTGGAATTTTGCAATTCTGCAGCTGCAGCTTTTCACTGCATAATTAAGGATTTGCTTATTTTGCCACATAATCCATCATATGCTGCATAATCTGCAGATTTTAACAACAAAAAATATTTCTAGCTCAAATGAATCAAAAGTTACTAAAGCGGAGGTAATATGTGTTCTCACGCATTGGAAGACCCTTTGCAAAGGCTAACTGCTCATCTTTCACTTACTTATTTGTGTATTTGGTTGTTAAACTGGTACTAAGGAGATGAAATCTTTGTCCAGATGGCATTATCATGTGTTAAAAAAAAAACGAAATGAAGTAAAACTATCAAAAAAATGTGCAGCATTATGCCACATAATATCCCTTTGTTGCATAATATAGTTAAACTGCAGCGTAATTTGGTGCTCTCCCGATGCATAATTCCAGGGGCCCGGTACATGGGTTACAAGGTTCGTATTGAGTAAATGTCAGTACAGGACTTTTCTGTCAATCCAGCAGAAAATCTGTGTTTGAGTCGAAAAAAAATAGAGTGGCATTGACCTGTACTGCAGCTAGCATGTGTGGTTCCCCTCAAGGCTACATGCTTATCTTCCAGATCCATTCATGATTAGCTCATCCAGTCCAGGTCTTCTGTGCTGCATTTTGGGACTTGTAATCATGGTTATTTTATGACCTTCTCAATCCTACCTCACCCAAGTCCTTAGTGTATGAGGTGGTCCCACTTCTCGTCAGACACCACAGACACCACAGGACTGAGCAAAAAATAAATTCCCACCCTTTCTCCAGTGTCCTCCCTTCCTCAAGCTCCGCCTCCTTACTTGGAGACACAAGGAGAGAAGGACCTCTTGTGTCTGCTTCCCCACAAACTGCTACCTTGTGAGGCCTGGCTGCATTAGGACCTTTGCAAGCAGTTACTTTTACTCAAGTATATGTGGCTATCCGGGCACCTACAGAGAGTAGTTCGATTTATTGACTCTACGGCACCCAGCTCCATTTAAGTGGTCTGTAGAGTGTGGCTCCAAGGTGGAAAGCTTGGGGGCCACAGCGAACTTCTGGGGAAAGGAAAAGTACCCCCTGGCAAGTGCCACGCATCACACGTTAGAATAACGCATTTTTGGTAATTTTCTCGTATTACCGCAATGCCTGAGATTGTCACGCAGAAGAAAATGCTCCGGATGTGCAATGGAACCGTGTAGTTCCAGTTTCGCGCTTTGCTGGGAGGGACGCATAAAAGCTGAGTTCTGAATAGTTTTTCAAAGGCCACAAGATGGCACTAGTGTACAATGGGAGGTATAGGATTCTCGATATATTATGACATGGAAATATCCTGTTATCATAGAAACTCATATTCAAGTCAAGCAAACTTCAGAGATTTGAAGACCAAAACACAAAACCACACGACCACATAATTAATATTAAAAAAGCACCCACTGCTCATACCATAGTATCAAACAGATGTGGATGTCCAGCCGCAAAACGACGCTTCAAAATACAAGCTTCTAAACACATGCCAAAATCTGGGTCAGTCTAAACTGCAGTAAAAGAGGGGCCTATTTGGAGATCTGCAGCTGGAGCCAAAAAAAAGCCTGCTGGCTTTCTCTTTCTTGTATACACGCCACAGGAATTTGCAGCCCCCATCAGAGGGTTAGAGGAAAGCAGGGCCCTGGTCTCAGAGGCCTGGTGACCACCCTAATTGTCTGCCTCCCACCCTTTGATGAGCTTGGCTTACCTGGGAGGGTAAAGAGAGGGAGAAATGGCCTCCTGCTCTTAATTGACCCGCTAATGGTCTCCAGCTCTGTATTGACAGCTTTGTCTCGTATATAGAGGACAGGGATATGAAAATTAATCTAAAGAAAACATTCACAATGATATGTGGGAAAGGGAAGCCCAAAAATAAATTTCACCACATTAAGGGAGAAGCGCTTGCGGAAGTGGAACGTTTCACCTACTTGGGCATCCACCTCTCCAGCTCTGGACATTGGGGGACCCACTTGAGATCAGTGGGACTAAAATTCCTAAGATCTTCAGAAGCTCTTTTTTGGTTTGCAGCTAAATTTGGGAATACGCCCATCAGTTAAAAGTTGACCCTATACAAAAGTAAATGTATACCTAGTGTTAATTATTGGGCATCCCTGTGGGGTTTGACAAATTATCCCATTCTACAGAACCAAGAGAATCTCTTCCTATGTAGACTCTTGGCCGTGCCTCGATCAACCTCCTCTTATAAAGTCCACAATGAACTAGCGGTTCCGTATCTAGAGGGCGGCCTGCAGATTAGCCCTAGCAGCCTGCGGCACAGTTAATGGAGCAAAGCTGGCACTAAATTTACCAGAGAGGTGATAGTAGACTGCCTTACCTTGGAACATAGAGCATTGTTTATATTGTATTGTAATTGCATTTCTATAGAGCTGACAAGGCGTCGAAGCACTTTTTCGGCGAGTGGCACGCTACTCCGGAACCCATAAAGGATTCGTGTTGTTAGTATAGTGAAATATGAAAGTAATTTGAGTGGTGGATAGGTTAGTCAGTTTTTTTGATTCATAAGGAAAGCGGAGGGATAGAAGAGGGAAAAAGGTTTGCATTCATATAGCTCTTGTTACCCCTGATGGGGTGTTAAAGCGCTTTTTTTGGAGAGTAGTACGCTACTCCGGAACCCATAAAGGATTAGTGGTGAATTAGTATAGTAAAATATGAAAGTAGTTTGAGTGGTGGATATTAGTCATTTATTTGGATTGAGAAGGATAGCGGAGGGATAGAAGAGGGAAAAAAGGTAAGCATTTATATAGCGCTTGTTACCCCTAATGGGGTATAGAAGCACTTTCTTGGCAAGTAGCACGCTACTCCGGAACCCATAAGGATTAGTATAGTGAAATATGAAATATATAGTGCGGCTTCCCACCCGTGACGGTATCCAAGCGCTGTCCATGGGCACGAGGAGATGAAGTGATTGGCCCAGAATCACAGGATGTTGCACCGACGCCGAGACAAGAACCCAGATCCCGAGTCGGCAGCTCTGGCCGCTGTGCCACATCCTCTCCCTGTGTGAGTGGACTCACCAACCTCTCCTTGGCCTCCTCTCCTGCTGCATGCCTTCTCTCTGTTTCTGCTGATGGTCCTTCCTCATCCCTATACTTCCACACTGCCTTCCATCACTTTATTGCAGCCATGACTTCTGTGATGTGGGATGATGGGAACCCTGACGAAGGTCATCCTCCACTTCTGCTTCCAGGTAACAAGATGGAGTCGGGGGAAGCAAACCGGACACACAGAAGAAACAGTGGAGGATTTCAGTTTTGTTTACCCAGGTGGTGCATGGAGGAGGTGAGGCCACCTGATGTAGTATGCACTGAAACCCCAAGGATGATCAGAGTAATGGTGATTACTGGTAAATAATCAGCACGCTATAAATGTGTGTCGGAGAATGCAAAACAAAAACTCAGGGGTGGATTACATACTCATGCATGGAAAAGTTGAAAGCTCTTCAGCACCTGGTAAGGGTTCCCGCATCAGTCAGAGAAAGCCTCATAGCGACCTCGATGCCGCATAGGTAATGATTCAAACTACTGCAAGGCCTGTTCTTTGCAGGCGCGCAACACCCATTGGACTCAAAGGGCTTCAGCCCCCCCCGTCGTGTGTGGCAGCCCAGGATGAGACAGCTTCCCGGGCACACACACAGCCGCACCAGAGCACTTCACAGGTCTTTAAAAGACCATTTGCATGTTAATGAGTCCTTGCTGTTGTTTCACCCCTTCTAAGAGCCCCTGCAGCTCTACTCTGTCTATTGCTTAAAGATTCAGCCCCCCCGAAATTTTTTCTTAGCCCCCCCCGAAATTTGGCTCTAGTTGCGCCTCTGGTTCTTTGCACTGGTGTCTGCTCGCAGAGGAGATCTACCGCTATTAGATGAGGGAGATCCGAATGAGAGTGTGAGGGTGAGTGAGTGAGATAAGTCTTCATGCGTGCACACGTGTGTAGCGGGTAACATACTGAACTGAACCCGCAGGAAAAGAGATGTCAGGGAGCATTATGTGTAACATATAAACTTGTATAGAAGCACTTCACAAACCTCTCCCACCTCCAACCCACTCACCATTTCCTAATCTTAGGTCTGCTTCTCGCCGGCATCCTGAAGCACCGAGAAAGTGGGGAACACGCCAAAGTCTGAGGACCACTCCTCCCCCCCAGCTGTTCTCTCCACCTCTAGTCCTTTCATGTCAGTAGTTGTAGCCTGGGCCAGAATATGAACATTCTGATCTCCCACCCTAATGAGATTGAGACCACCATGTTAGTATCATCTTACCATGGTGGGTCGGACTGGCTGATGATGAAGCATGCCACAAACGAGTGGGTGAGGCCATTCCGTCCGATATCTTTATGCTTTGTGGTGGCCATTATCCTGGAATTCAGTGTATCTTTCATTCCTAATAAAAAACAGGAATATTATTCCTGCCATATTAGTAGTTTTAGCCTGCCTGTGAGGGCAACCTGGTCAGTTTGCAGGTTCTTCCCATTGAACATTGTAGTTCCCTTTTCTGTAGAAATATTTGTTTATAGGATTTGTATAGCACTGGAATGTCACCTTTCGGTAACTTCAAAACATTTGGTGACCCTATAAATATATAGTATATATAAAGTGAAAGCAAGAGTCACAGAGAACTCAGTGAGCTTCATGAATATCAGTCTACGAACTGAGTGGGCCCTTTCTACCTGGTGCCCCCAATCCACCAGGTATTCCCAAATTGCAAAGTTCTGTAGGGAGTTTAGTTGTTTGGGAGTAGACACACAGGTGAGGCTGGACTTTAGTTTGTAAATTCTGAGAGCAAATGCCATACCTTAGTGCCCAAATATATACTGTGTGCACAATCCGAGTCTGCAGCGCTATACAATCTCCTTAGGTGAAACCAGCACAGATCTGGATAGTGCAGTCAATGTTGAATTACATTTTTTCACGTCTTGATTCTATTGATGTTGACAATCTAATAATATTTCATTAAAATACTTAGAGGCCTGCTCTTGACATTGGTCTCCTGATTAGCTCTGAGGCACTGCAGTTGTGGACTCAAGGGTGAGTTGAGTGAGTGAACAAGTGAGTGAGTGAGTGATTGAATGACGGATGTTTCTACCAACCCACAGTCGATCCACCTAGTACTGAACAGCAAGAGTAGAGGGCAGTTTATGCAGGCCATCTGCCATTTTGCTGCCTTCCTCTCTTGCTGACCACTTTAGTCTAAATTCAGTGGTTTTTGTCAACCAGTCAAACGTTGCTTCTTCTCTTCCTGCTCCTGTTGTCAATCTTCTCTACAGTCCTTCCTTTATTTCCTGCACCACTTCCGATTTCTCTTAGTGGGGCACATTTGGTCCTTGATGATACTGCCAGCATGACTCTGCTTGTTTACTTATCTGCTACGTCACTCCTGTCCATGCCACGTCATTCCTGTCAATGCATTGTTATGGTGATTTGTAGAGTTCAGATCTCACCCGAGAGTGTATCCAGGCGCTAGATAAGGAGGGGACTGAGCTAGCCAAGTCCATGGGTGTGTGTGTGTGGTGGGGGGTGTGTGTGGGGGGGTGTGCGTACGTGCGTGTCTGTGTGTCCTTCATTCATTTCTGTCTTTTTAACCAATCTGGGGTGCATGAGGGCACTTTAAAGGTTTTATGCGAAATGTGAAACTACAAGTCCCAGTATGCCACGTTCTGTTGCAGAAATAGACATGATTATCTGAAAGTATCACAAGTGTGCCACTTACAATTATTCCCAGTGCTTTAAATGGGCAGGTGCTGTCTGGTACTGAGTACCTGTACTTCTTTAATTTCAAAGGGAGAGTAGCAGCACTTCTGAGCACTGCTGCAATACGGGAAACGGCCACTACAACGCGGCCGTTTCCACGCATGACCATAACCATGCATGCATTACAACGCATGCATGGTTACAACGAAAGCCTTTACCACGCATACTACTATATTACGAGATTCGTAGTAAAGGCATGTGTGCTAAAGATAAAAGAAAAAAAACAGGGGGTTTAGGGTGTCTCCCCCTCCCAAAAAAGCGTGGGATTAAAAAAGGGGGCTTGGGGGGGCATCCCCAAAAATAAAATATTTAAAAAACGCAGCTGTTTCCGTCATTTAAAGAAAGAGATGTGGAGGCAATCGGCGTCATTAGGGGAAACGGAAGGACACTTTGACTTCCTCTTAATGACGTGCAACGTCACCAAGGAAGATCGAGGAGAGGAGAGGTAAGGGGGAATGAGGGGGTGGTGTCGCACAGGGGTAAATTTAAAGGGTACATTTTTAGTGTGATATCCTTTAACATGAAAATGCCATTAACATGCATAATTTAACAACGAAAATCGTTGTAAAAGTATGCGTGTAAAAGGCATTTTCATGGTAAAGGATATGCGTGGTGATGGCATTCGCGTTGTAACACATGCGTGGTAAAGGCATGCGTTACAACGGAATGCGTAGTAAGGTCATACAACCCTGCAATACGTTTAATGGCAGAGTACCTGCACTTCTTTGAAGCAAACAGGCTCTCTAAAGAGCGAGTAGCTGCACTTTTATATTTCCATTTAAAGCACTGGTTACACCTTTGTGAGACCCCCAGTAGTTGCATTTCACATAACCCATAGAAAGTGAACGAGACCGTCCCTAGCTACTCACTGATTCAGCTGCATACACTAAAAAAAAGGCATAATGCAAATCAATGTGGCCCTGATGTAAACTGTAAAGACAAGCCCCTCGAAAAAAGACTAGTGTTTTACTACCTAACTGTGAGCATTGAGCACTGTGTCACGCCACAATGTATATGTACAAAGGTCCTATGCCGAGATCGCCCCCTGCTCTAAATGTCATGAGCCCCCTGATTGGTCCCATCTTATGCCCCCGGGCTCAAACATAGCACTCAAAAAGGTGCAATTCTGCAGGGACAGCATCAGCTAATGAATGCTGCACGAGCCCAGAATCACACTTCTCAATGTAGAAACATGACAAAAATAACGCCATGACATCAGCAGCCACCAACTGCTGCACGTGCTCACACTTTACACAGCACAACACAGGCAGATAACGCAAACAGGCCATCGTCAGCTAATGCGCTTGCAGTGCACCTGCGGCGAATCACACTACTCGTCCTGCCAAAATGACTCAATCTAAAGAGCAGATTCACAAAAAGTGGTCTCAATTTATAACCAGCCAAATTTGCAACCAGATTTGAATTTTGCGACTGATTTATGTACTTATAGGTCAGTTTGTTGAACTCCGAATCGAAGAAAGTCTCATTCCGGTATACCTCATTAATATTCATGTAAGTAAGTCATAAATTGCGGCTCACTATGAATGGACGAAATCACAGAAAGGGTGTCCTGCAAATTAGCAAACCATCATATATGTGATTGATTTAAAAAAAATATATTTTATTTTTTGTAAAAAATTAATTTTTAAAAACTGCAAATTTTCCTTAAAAGAAACGGGCTGCTGTAAAAAACACATGTTCTTCTTTTTTAGTTTCACTGAGAGTTGGCAGTGGTCCTCTATCAAATCAGTATTTGGAAGGGACTCCCGCATCACGTCCCTTCCAAATACTGAATTGGTATCCAGTTGTAATCCCATTTTAGGAGTTTTTACTGACTCCTATCATGGGTTTGGTAGATATGGAAAAACTTTTTTCGATTGCAAACTCCATTTCCTTCATGCTAGAACAGTAGATTGATGTAATAACTTAACTAGAGTTGCCCCTTGCTCCATTTCGCCAATAGGGGTTGGCAGAATTATTTACCAAAATGCAAAGTCAAAATCGAACCTCTTGTTTTATTAGCATGCAAAGGGTAGGTTGTTTTGGAATACTACAAATATTAGCTCGGCAGTCTGACTAGAGAAAAGGTCAGAATCTGTGTCACAGAACACAGCTAGCGTTTCCATGTCTCCCACGACCACGTGAATACTCAGAGAAGGTGACGGCTACCCACAACTATTTGGATTATCGCAAAACCAGTTAGAATGATCCTACCTCAACGAACCACTCTTATTGGTTAAAAGTTTGGTCAATTAGAATTGATGAACCTGCATGTTGATTCACAATATGATGAGCCATACTTTGAACCAATTAGAATAGTAGACTATTTAGGACCTTTCTATTTCCAATTATGAGATAGGACCTGCCCTTCACCCTGGTCATGCACCCTCTTTGTCAGATGCATGCCCAGACCTTTGATGGCAGGTAATTATTTCCTAGTAATGTCCTCTAGAGTGTTCACTGATGCTATAAGAGATGCATAATTTCAGATGATCTCCTATTTGGCTCCAGACTCATTTGAGATGTCATCAGTGATGTCATGAGTGATGTCACTGACCATGTCATGAGTGATGTAATGTGACGTCATCAGCAGTGCATTGCGGGCGCGCAAGTTATAGTTAGCTGAACTAACTATAACGGGGGAATTTCTATGGTTTTGCACGAGTGAAATGTCCAACTAACTATAACACCCCCGAAACCTATGTTTTTTTCAGTGAATTTCTAAGGTTTTTTAAATGCTAAGTCCTAACTATAACGTGCCTGGAACCTATGTTTTTTTCAGTGAATTTCAAAGGTTTTTTAAATAATAATTTCTAAATATGCCTACAGAGATAGGACATGTGAAGAAAGAAGAGAAAACGCACAGTAAGAAAAAAGAGAAATGCAGAAAGAAGCAACAGAAGTCCTCAAAGTTGAAGAAAAGTACAGGAAGAAGGAACACGTGCAGAAAGAACAAACAGAGGAGCAGAAAGAAGCCTTGTTGCAAAATCATCCTGTACCCTCAACTTTTTTCACGGATACTGGTGGTAACGGAGTCTGACTAACCAGTCCTAGAGCCAGTGCTATGTTAAAAGACACTTAGAATACAGTGAAAACACCTACATACACTAGGGAACACTATGCGTCGGGGTCCCCCTGTGATTAGCATGACCTCCTCTGTAAGCCTCTAGTATATAATAGGGCAGGGGGATTAAAACTACCTCTTAAAATGCGCCACAGGGCGTGTTTGCACACTGGTGAAGTGAGGGAGGGACTGAGCTGACGTGTGCAAACACGCCCTGTAGCTGTTTTAATTTGGGGGATAAAGTCCCTTTGAATCCTGAGGGTCCCTGGGGCCAACTAGCCCACTAGGTACCTCCAGTAAGTGCCACATAGCTGCGTTGCTGAGAGGTGTAAAAAGGGGCACGGCCTAGTCCACCTCTCTGCAACGCAGCTCCGTGGTGCTTACTGGAAGCACCTGGTGGGCTAGTTGGACCCCCGGAGCCCTCAGGATTGAAGGGGAATTATTTCCCCAACTTAAAACATGCCACAGGGCGTATTTGCAGACGTCACCTCAGGCCCCGTCCCCTCCCTTCACCACTATGTAAACACGTCCTGTGGCCATTTTAACTTGGGAGCTTAAGTTCATTTGAATCCTAAGGGTCCCTAGAGTCCAACTAGCCCACTAGGTACCTCCAGTAAGCGCCACAGAACTGCTTTGCAGAGAGGTGTAAAAAGGGGCATGGCCTATGAACACCTGTCTGCACCGCATCTCCCTGGCGCATACTGGAGATACCTCTTTGGCTAGTTGGCCCTCAGGGACCCTCAGTATTGAAAGAGAATGAAGTCCCCAATTTACAACTCGTCACGGGCGCATTTGCACAATGGTGAAGGAATGGGGCGTGTCCTGAGTTGACATGTCTGCAAACACGCCCTGTGGTGCGTTTTAAGTTGGAGATTTAATTCCTCCTCAATCCTGCGAGTCCCTGAGGGCCAATTAGGCCACCAAGTACCTCCAGCATGTGCCAGAGAGCTGTGTTGCAGACAGGTGTTCAGAGGCCATGTCCCTTTTTACAACACTCTGCAACGCATCTCCATGGCGCTTACTGAAGGTACCTGGTGGGCTAGTTGGTCCCCAGGGAAGAGGAATTAATTCCCCAACTTAAACCGTGCCACAGGGTGTGTTTCCTGCTCTCTTTTCCAAAAACCAAAGCAGTTTGCCGCGGCTCCCGCCCTGCCATAGCAAACAGCAGTGTCCCGGGGGTGGGCACCCCGGGACACTGCAGGAGCCGGCCCTGGGGGGTGGCGGTCCCCAGGGCCATCAAGGGCTCCAGGAGGGGGGCCGCTCTGGATGCGCAGATCCTTCCGATATAAAAAAAATTCAGCGCGGGCTCCCGCACTGAATATGGTAATTTGCCCCCGGGGGGGCCAAATCCCGGGGGCAGAGTAAAAAAAAAAGTGGGGGGGTCCCAATCCCCCCCACACTGCCCCGGGGACCGCCACCTCCCGGGGCTCGAACATTGTATATGCGGGGGGCTCACTTGCCCCCCCGCAGACCCGGGGACCGCCACGCCCTGGGGCTTCGTGAACATGGGTGGGGGGGCTCGCAGCCCACCCAGCTCCGGGGCCCCCCACCCCCCGGGGCTTGAAACAATTTGGAGTGGGGGGCTCTCAGACCCCCTAGCCCCGTGGACCGCCACCCCCCAGGGCAACTTGTCAGTGTTGAAGGGGAGCCACGCAGTCCCCCTCCTGGAACCTTGTATAGGTCCTGGGGACCGCCACCCCCCAGGGCCAGCTCCAGCAGTGTCCCGGGGTGCCCACCCCCGGGACACTGTAGTTTGCAATGACAGGGTGGGAGCCTTGCAGCTACCGCCCTGTCATTGCAAGCTGCTTTGCTTCATTGAAGCGAGAGCAGGGAAACCTTCTCTCGCTTCAATGAAGCAAAGCTGATTGCTTTTCCACATGGGGAGCAGCATGTTAGCTGCTCCCCATGTGGAAAAGCAATGCCGGCTCACGCAGGACGCGGGGAGCCGGCTGGGACCGTGGGGGGATTGGGGACCCCCCACGGCCCCCAACGGAGACCAGGCCCCGGGGATGGGGTCCCCGGGGCCATAAGTGGCCTGGGAGGGGGGCCACGTGGCCCCCTCCACCATTATAAAATAAAAAATTAAATAAACAATGGCCGGCCCCAAGGGATGGGGTCCCCGGGGCCTTAAGTGGCCAGAGGAGGGGGGCTACGCAGCCCCCTCCATAAAACATACAAACATTTAAAAAACAGGCCAATGCCCCGGGGGATGGGGTCCCCGGGGCAAACTATGACCTCGAGAGGGGGGTCACGTGGCCCCCTTCCCTATTTTATTTTTTTATAAATAAAAATTCTGGGGAGGCCCTGGGGGATGGGGTCCCCAGGGCCCAAAAAATAGAAAAAGAAGGGGGGCTACACAGCCCCCCTTCTAAACAAAAGAAGAAAACAAAAAAGACGGGATCGGGCGGGAGGCCATCCCCTCCTTACACCACTCTGCAAACGCACCCCCTGGCGCGTTTGCAGAGGGTGAACTAATTCCCCTTGAATACTGGGGGTCCCTGGGGGCCAACTACCCCACCAGGAACCTCCAGTATGCGCCAGGGGGCTGCGTTGCAGAGAGGTGTAATGAGGCCACACCCCTTTTTACACCTCTCTGCAACGCAGCTCCGTGGCGCTTACTGGAGGTACCTGGTGGCCTAGTTGGCCGCCAGGGGACCACAGGATTCAAGGGGACTTAATCCCCCAACTTAAAACGCACCACGGGTCACGTTTGCACAGTAGTGAAGGTAGGGGGCGGGGCCTGAGGGGATACTGTGCAAACACGCCCTGTGGCGCGTTTTAAGTTGGGGAATTCATCCCTATTCAATCCAGAGGTCCCCTAGGGGCCAACTAGCCCACCAGGTACCTCCAGTAAGCGCCACGGAGCTGCGTTGCAGAGTGTTGTAAAAAGGGGCGTGGCCTCTGAACACCTCTCTGCAACGCAGCTCCCTGGCGCATACTGGAGGTACCTGGTGGGCTGGTTGGCCGCCAGGGGACCTCAGGATTCAAGGGGACTCAATCCCCCAACTTAAAACATGCCACGGGGCACGTTTGCACAGTGGTGAAGGTAGGGGGCAGGGCCTGAGCTGATATGTGTGCAAACCTGCCCTGTGGCGCGTTTTAAGTTGTTGAATTAATTCCTCTTCAACCAGAGGTCCCCTAGGGGCCAACTAGCCCACCAGGTACCTCCAGTAAGCGCCACGGAGCTGCGTAGCAGAGTGTTGTAAAAAGGGCGTGGCCTCTGAACACCTCTCTGCAACGCAGCTCCCTGGCGCTTTCTGGAGGTACCTGGTGGCCTAGTTGGCTGCCAGGGGACCTCAGGATACAAGGGGACTTAATCCCCCAACTTAAAACATGCCATGGGGCACGTTTGCACAGTGGTGAAGGTAGGGGGCGGGGCCTGAGGGGCCACTGTGCAAACACGCCCTGTGGCGCGTTTTAAGTTGGGGAATTCATCCCTATTCAATCCAGAGGTCCCCTAGGGGCCAATTAGCCCTCCAGTAAGCGCCTCGGAGCTGCGTTGCAGAGTGTTGTAAAAAGGGCGTGGCCTCTGAACACCTCTCTGCAACGCAGCTGGTCTAAAAGATGCAAAAAGATTCAATCCTGCGGTCCCCTGGGGGCCAACTAGCCCACCAGGTACCTCCAGTATGCGCCAGGGAGCTGCGTTGCAGAGAGGTGTTCAGAGGCCATGCCCTTTTTACAACACTCTGCTACGCAGCTCCGTGGCGCTTACTGAAGGTACCTGGTGGGCTAGTTGGCCACCAGGGGACCTCTGGATTGAATAGGGATGAATTCCCCATCTTAAAACGCGCCACAGGGCGTGTTTGCACAGTGTCCCCTCAGGCCCCGCCCCCTACCATCACCACTGTGCAAACGTGCCCCATGGCACGTTTTAAGTTGGGGGATTAAGTCCTCTTGTATCCTGAGGTCCCCTGGCAGCCAACTAGCCCACCAGGTACCTCCAGTATGCGCCAGGGAGCTGCGTTGCAGAGAGGTGTTCAGAGGCCACGCCCTTTTTACAACACTCTGCTACGCAGCTCCGTGGTGCTTACTGGAGGTACCTGGTGGGCTAGTTGGCTCAATCCCCCAACTTAAAACACGCCACGGGGCACGTTTGCACAGTGGTGAAGGTAGGGGGCGGGGCCTGAGCTGATATGTGTGCAAACCCGCCCTGTGGCGCGTATTAAGTTGGGGAATTAATTACTCTTCAATCCAGAGGTCACCTAGGGGCCAACTAGCCCACCAGGTACCTCCAGTAAGCGCCACGGAGCTGCGTAGCAGAGTGTTGTAAAAAGGGCGTGGCCTCTGAACACCTCTCTGCAACGCAGCTCCCTAACGCATACTGGAGGTACCTGGTGGGCTAGTTGGCCCCCAGGGGACCGCAGGATTGAATCTTTTTGCATCTTTTAGACCAGCACTGACCCTGAAAAGTAATTCTAAGCGTACTTACCAGTAACTTGTATTTCCTTCCATAGGAATCCATTGGGTGGTTTTCACCAGAAACGTTTCTAAGTGTCCAATTTTGAAACGTACAAATATTCCTCTAAAATCAGCCGAACTACGAATTCCGATTTACTCACCTGTTATCAGGAGAGAACCCAGGGCTGCATCTTTTAGCCCAGCACTGACCCTGAAAAGTAATTCTAAGCGTACTTACCAGTAACTTCTATTTCCTTCCATAGGAATCCATTGTGTGGTTTTGAGCAGAAAAGTTTCTAATTGTCTATTTTCACAAACGAAAAATATTCCTAAAAAATCGTCTGTATGACTTAAACACATTCTTTCAACTGTTTACAGGAGATTGGCCAGTGCTGGATCCAGAATCCACCACTGAGTAAGAAAAAGTAACGATAACACTACTTACCTGCCAAGTGAATTTTCTGCCGTAGGATAACATTGGTGATTCTATGTGAACATTTTTCTAAGTGTCAGCTTTTAAAATACAATAATAATCCTTAAAAATCACTACTGTAACCAAAACGCTTTTACTCAACTGTTTACAGGAGATGTCCAAGGACTGAATCTAGGATCCAGTCCTGTGGTTAGAAAAGTAATCCATAAAGTAACTAATTGCATTTGACTAGAAATTCACATTGAGCTCAATGTTGCTTTGTGTTTGAAATTGGGTTGCAGATTGCAACAACTGTAACTACTGTACTTAAAAGTCTATTGCCTATTTGCAAAGTATTTAAACTAAAGTAATTCATTCTGAGAAAGTATATTTTGTATTGTAATGTATAATGTAATTAAAAAAATACAGTTTAAAAAATGTAGTAAATCAGTATAAAAAAAAATCAGTGTAACAATTAATACATTAAAAATTGTCATTTACAAAACGTTTGAAATTCACTGAAAAAACCATAGGTATCAGGCCTGATATAGTTAGGAATTAGCATTTAAAAAACCTTTGAAATTCACTGAAAAAACCATAGGTTTTAGGGGTGTTATAGTTAGCTGGACATTTCACTTGAACAAAACCATTGAAATCCTCTGATATAGTTAGTTGTACTAACTATATCTCGTGCGCCCGCAATCCACTGCTGATGATGTCACATATTACATCATACATGACATGGTCAGTGACATCACTGATGACATCTCAAATGACATCACTGATGACATCATCCACGTGGCAATCAGATACACCTCATCATACACTAGTATAACCTTTCATCACTCACTGTAAAATACAGAGTGCCAGATTTAAAACCATTGACACACCGATACAAGTTTCTAAACACCCACTCAGTGATTCCTAGATCTATACACACATCTAATCACTTACCTATAGATTCACTCATATCTGCTGTCAATGATCAATCGAACACTATCAAATATACGTATACACCTATATCGACATTACACACCAGCACACATCCTAATCACTTATGAAGTCATCCTACTCACTTATGCAAACAATGGATCATACTTACTTTTACTTAGCTATACACTTATAAAAACACCACCTCATCTATTCATATAGATAATAGCTCATACTTAGTGTGTTATAAAATCACTATTACAACTATACAGTTATCCATACAGCCACTCATACAATCACTGAGTCTTATGTATACTTATTTATATACAACAACTGACACATACACTGGCTTTTATTTTTCTAGTTTGTTGGACATGTACCATTGAGAAATATATTTGCTCATCGCCACACCCATAAAGATATTCACTCACCCAAACAACTGTTATAACATGTAGTTTTAACTTCATATACCTACTGAATCAACTATTCACACATCTTTGGGCAGTCACACAGCCCCCACCGAACCACACACACATTCACTCTCCCATACAAATACTCAGTTAACTAATCAATAAATAATATAGACTTTCATGTAGCTAGTAACCAACTAGTGCAACAGTTTACACAACAACTGACAAAGTGATACAGATATTCACACAGTTTAGTCACTATCCAATATATTTAGTGAGACACTATAAATTAGTCACGTAAATAGTCAATCACACTGCTACTAAATCCTCCATCCAGATATTTATATTTATATATCCCCTCATCCTTCAATGCAAATTGATATATATATAATACATATTTAAATAACGAACCAAACCCCATTCACTGGATGATGTCATTTGAGATGTCATCAGTGATGTCACTGACCATGTCATGAATGATGTAATATGTGACATTATCAGCAGTGGATTGGGGGCGCGCGAGATGCAGTTAGTACAACTAACTATATCGGAGGAATTTCAATGGTTTTGTTCGAGTGAAATGTCCAGCTAACTATAACACCCCTAAAACCTATTGTTTTTTCAGTGAATTTCTAAGGTTTTTTAAATGATAATTCCTAACTATATCAGGCCTGAAACCTATGGTTTTTTCAGTGCATATATATACATTTACAAGGCTAAGCGAAAAGCAGGATAGGCCAGACATAAAAGTAACACGAAATGCTTTAGTCCTACATTTATGTTTGACTTGTACCAGTTTCTGCTTCTCAAAATCTGGTCACCCTAACATAGTGGGAATAAGGAAGCCAGAAGAGAGTATTGTGGGGAAAAGAGCATGATAGAGAAAGGGGACCAATTGTTTACAGTGAGAATAGCGTAGAACGGTGAGGGCATGGTGGGAACATAGTGAATGAGGGAGACTATGAAGGGAATAGGGTGCGTGGATCAGGGAATGGTGGGAATAGGGTAAGTGAGGGCAAGTTTGATGGGCGTAGAAGGCATGATGAGAATACTGGACAGTAGTGAGCGATTGGTGGGCAAAGAATGTTTGGAGGAAAATGTGATGGGAATTCTATACATTTGTGAGAGCATGGTTGACGTACACATCGCTGACAAGAGTAGGGTGGGAATATGTAACCATGGAGCCGCCGGACTAAGGAAGACAGGAAAGATTATGCCATTTCTACTCACTACATAAAACAACATGTTGGAAGCAGTTTGGTACTGTGCAGCACATTGCATCATAACCAGCCTTAGGAATGCTCATTGCTGCACCCCAAGTCTCTGTACAGGGTTCCAGGATACCAAGAGAGTGTTTGTACCTGGCAAGCCCTCTGTTCAGTGTTCCTCTTGAGACATGTTTACCATTTGAGAAACATCCCAATGTAAGAGCCATTTATGACCCTACACACCTTCCTTTTAGGAGGTGCAAATCTGAGCCCAAACCTCATGGTGTCAAAAATGGAGGAATTTTAACTGTATGTATCACTCCTCTTCCAAACTTAGGCACAGTGACCTAACAGAAGAGCCCCATTCTGGTCCCTCACACATGCCACCAAAATCATTAACATTTATTCCACATAGCTCTCTTCCAACCAAACATTACCCCACAGTTACCCATCCACTAATGCGCTTCGTAGAGCGTATGAAGCACTTTATAAATGCAGTTACAATGCAATACATGTAGGGACTCACCCAAGAGGTAGTGGGTGAGTTTGGATTCTGCGAATGGCTTTTCCTGTTGTTCATGGGAGAGTATCGTGTGTTGATTTGGTGTAAAAGTGGGTCACAATCCAAGGCTGACGTGGCGATAAAAGGCTAAATGAAAACAAGGGCAGATTGGCCGTACCGGGCATCAGGTGTTCCGCCGAGAGGTTGGAAGGGTGGGGGGCTGCTTTTGTTATCAGGGGCCCCTTTTGCAGCAGTGCAGCAGTTTTAAAAGCACTGAAGAGTTCCTTGTATATCCAAATGATTTCAGGCAACATTAAAAGTGTTTATGGTACCTGCTGGGGAGAGATCAGAGTTTTGTCTAGTGGCAGTTTTGACTCATCTAAGTAGGCACAGAGGGTTAATATGCCTGCTGCAAAGAGTGTGTACTATGCAGATCACAGAATAGTATTTTATGTGCATAGCTCAGTGGGTTTTTGCTTTTGTCATAGATATCCTTTTGGCACTGTGTAGTTCATAAATTACATTCTTAATTTAGGTCAGAAAGTTAGGTTTTTTCCGCAGTCTTTCATTATTCTAATTTTGCTAAAATGGTTTCGTTCAGTAGAAATAAATTATTATTAGCAAAGTCAATCCTAACCACTGTGTTATGTTCTGAATCATGAGTGTGTGCTTCGTCAGACCAGGGACTCTTAATAAATGCCTACCGGTATGGATGACATGAATCCTACGTCTTGAGGTCCCCTTTGTCTTATGTAACATTTTCTATACACTGATTCACACACGTATGATTCATTGTCTCTGTATGTGTGTATGAAGTAAAATGCTCCAACATTTTACACTGGTATGAGAGGCACTATAAAGCAAATGAAAGACAGGTGAGAGAGAGGCTATGGAGAGATGAGAGGCACTGTTGGAAGGTGATAGTGAAGGAAACATTGAGGAGCTCCAATAAAGATTGCCGTATCCTGGTGCACTGAATGAATACATTTTTATTGTTTCAATTAATCAAAATTGTTACAATTAAGTGCAAGCTTCAAAGATTTAAAATATTACATTAGGTAATAAAACAAATAAAAACGGTGCAAGTGGTCAACTGTCAAAGACTCAATTAAATCTAGTCCATGAGTAAAGCGATGTCCTAGAGTTTTTCATTAAGGTGCAGATTTTCACTCCTCTATATAGGACCAAGAGAGATTTTGTGGCGGGTGTACAGGTACATGTTCGATGCTTTTAGCCACGGAGATTTCAATAAAGTGCAATGAGTTCTTTCACCTTGTGTGCAAAATTCGCAAATCTTGCCAGTTCCATTGGTATGTTCAAATTGAAAAGAAGTTTCATTGCATCTTGGCATGTTCATGTTCTGTATTTTAAAAACAATGGTTTTAGTAAAGTGCGACGTGCATGTGCCAAGCAGTGGCATATGCAAACCAAGTGAGCCATGGATTCCTCGTACTGTTGGCAGAGTCGGCAAGTGCTGACCACCTCTAAAGATTTCCAGCGGATGTTAAGATATTTTATCGGCAGCACCATGAGTCTCACTGCTAAGATTCGCTTTAAAATTGACTTGTTTAAAGCGGCATCAAGATATGACTGCCTTAGGCGGTCTTCGTAAGAGGTAGCAAGTATTCTGATGTTGCTGCTGGAGAGCCTCAGTTCCTTCATATCCTCTTCCTTAGAAAGTAGTCTACCTTGTTTTTTTAAGATCGATTTTAGGGTGCTGGGCTGATGAATAAAATCCTGTAGTTGGACATGTTGAGGTGAAATTCGGTGCTAGCAGTGTGCAGGACTTTGGACCACGAGTTATTTCCTTTCTCAAATATTGTTTTTAAAATTGCTTTCATTGAGTGCGGGGGGGGGCGCACATACCCCTCGACAGAACCGCACAATAGAGGCCCAATGCTCGTAACTCTGTTTGTTTAGCCCAAATTCCAATCGGACCAGTGGATTCCGGGCATGTGTTGGTATTTGGAAAAGTTGCTTAAACGCTTGACAGTTGGCTTGTTCCAAGATGTTACTAAAAGCCGCCGGGAATGCTAGTTGACCATATGTGAGTGAGGGTAGCAGCTTAGTGCATATGACCTTTCTGATGGGTTTAGTGGATGGGCCGCTTAATTTAGAATTCAGTTTGCATAGGGCCTACGTCACTGCCTTAGCTTTTATTTCAGTGGAAGAGATGTGTGCCGTGGGTTTCCCATTGCTCATAAGCCAGACCCACAGGTAGTTGTATTTGGTTGTTGCTATTTTCAAGATACCCAGTCTCCAATGTTGTCTGAGTTTGAGGGCATACTTCCCAAATATTATTACAATTGTCTTTCCTGCATTTGCCCTTAAGTCATTAATGTTGTTGTACTTGTTTAGTGCTTCCAGTAATCGTTGCATGCCTGTTTTGGTGTGGTCCAATAGCACCATTTCGTCTGCGTACTGCATTAAAAATAATCTAGTCGAGCCAATTTTAGGAGATAAAAGGTTAGCCTTGGATAATGTATTGCCGAGATCTGCCGTGTATAAGTTAAAAAGGAGGGGTGCCAACACACAGCCTTGTTTCAGCCCTCGGTCTGTTGGGATCTTTTTAGTGGCTGCATTCGCCGTGAGTTTCACCCATACCCATGTTCCAGTGTAGAGGCTGATTATTGCCTTTAGCAGTATCGATGGTACCCCCCAGGTTTTGCAGTTTCCGCCACAGCAGGCTCCGGTTAACGCCATCAAATGCCTCGGAGTAGTCCAAAGAATATGCAAAGAGTGGAAGCTGCTTTTCCTGAGTGGACTGTTCTGCTAGGTAAGCGAAAGCTAAGATGTTATCCGTTGTTGATGCTCCAGGCCTAAAACCGGATTGTTAGGCTGGTAAGATTTTATTATCGTCAGCCCATCCCAGCAAGTCTTGTAAAAGAAGGCTTGCATATCCTTTTGCCTCGATGTCCAGGAGAGCAATCAGCCTGTAGTTCGCTGGGTCCCCGGTGTCTCCCTTTTTGTGAATGGGTTGCAGCAAAGAACCTTTCCAGGCCTCCGGGACTGTTGAGTTGGTCAGGCAATACTGATAAAGTGGCGTAAGTATGGTACCCCAGAAATTGCAGTCTTCTTTGAAGAGGTGTCCTGGTAAGCCGTTTGGACCCGGTGCTCCATCCTTTCTGGTATTTTTTCAAATTAGTGTGACACGGTTGGCTTCAACATGGTGCTCTGATGTTTCTTCGCTATGCGAGAGTTTCCCTGTTACTGGCTGTACAGCTGTATCTTCTATGGGTGGAGGGAAAGTGTTTCCCAAATCATCGGTGATATGGAGATGTTGATGGTGCGGTTGAGCCTGAGTTGGCGCTCGACAATACAATGTAGCCACATGGGCAACCCATGCGTAGGTGGAAACCACGTTGCGCCTATCGTGGCCGTGCCCTGAGAGCCTATTGATATATCACCAGAATTCTGCCTGTTTATTTGGGGTCAGCAGGCTATGGATGTGCAACCATTGGGAGTCTTGCTGATTTCTTTTGCTATCCCATACGTTTTTCCTGTGTGTTTTCCTAGCTACTAGTTGTGTTTGGAATGTTTTGTCTTTCCCTCTCGCTTGTGGGTGCGGCTAGCTGATCTCAAGGCCCGCTTGCTTTGCTCCACTTTTGCTTACCGGTGTTGTGGTTGGCAGCAGATCCTTTCTCCTGAGGCTCGCCGGTGGTTTATTTGGCTGCATATTAAAAGTTCGTACACCTCTGTTGCCAATTATCGCAAATATTGCCTGCTATAAATTTGTGGGCGAGTCTGGGCCAGATGCTTTTCCACTTGCGTAGTGCTGTGGTATCTATTGTGTTCTATTTTATTCTCCGCTGTAAGGTGTGAATTTCCTCCCCATTTGTGTGGCCTACTGGGGCAATGAGCGGTAGCCTGGCCATTTGTAATGCAAAGACTATGGCCAGTGGAAAATGGTCACTTGTCTGGAGCATAGGTTTCTGAGATTCTGACACTTGTCCATGCAAGCGTTTACACACGAAGATATAGTCGATCGTGGCTTTGATTTTCCCCTGTAGTGCTGTGTACAAGGCAGCCTTGGGGGGGTTGAGGATTTGTGTAGGTTTTAGTCTGTGTGTGTTTAGAAAAGTATTCATTAGCTTTCCAGCCGTATCCGATGGCAGGGCGTCATTTGGTGCAGTCCCTAGGTTTCAAGTGTTAAAATCACGACGATTATAATTCCACAGTTCGGCTGGCTGCTTAGGAGCTCTGCCAGTGTGTCCACTAGAGCCCTCATGGCGCTGGGTCTTGATGATTCATTACTATTAAAGTAGATGTTCACAAGTAAAATCTTTTATTGGGCAGCCGTTGAATTTGAAGCCTTGCAAAAGAGTAGCTTGGGCCATCCCTGTGTTCAGTAGGGGTGCAGCTTTTATGTTACTGCTGATTCGTGTGTATATTGATAGACCCCCCCAATGGTCTTCCGAATATGTTGTGTTTTTTTGCCGGCTGTTGAAATTCTATGAAGCCTTGAATGGCCGCCGAAGTTAGCAGCCAAGTTTCTCGGAGGCATAACAGATCCCCAGATTGTAGAAAGTCAACTGATTCCGTGTTCTGTAATGTGGTTTAAACCCGTACACCTTCCGTGAGATTACTTTCACAGTGTCCCTCAGTCCAGAGCTGTGAGAATAATCTCTTTGTTTGCTAGGAACAATTTGTTCTTAACGGTGGGTGGGTTATTTCTGTTCCTTCCTTGTTGCTTCTTTTGAAATCCATTTTTGCACTTTCTGTGTACGTACGCCTTGTTTGAGTGGAGTTAGGTGAAAGATGTATTCTTAAATTGGGGAAAGCTGTAGTGCGAGCAACGTGGTTTGTTCCTTTTAAGCAGGACTTTTGTGAGCTCTCTATATTTTTGATGTTAATGCCAGCTTTTAACATGAACGGGTATTTTTCTTTTTTCGGAATGTGTACCTTGATCCCTCAATTCGCTAAGCGATCTTTTTCTGTCATGATTTTTAGGTCTCGGCCTGGCAAAAGCAGCGCATACGCTGCTCTCGCCATACGAGGGCTTATTGGAATCAATACAGATTCCGAAGCTCTTGGAGGTGGAGTTGAACCCCCACCCATCTTCTTCATTCGCTGGCGTCATCCTCCATGCAAAACGCAGGCTCACGATTGCTAGCCTGCCTCTTCTACGAGCAGGCTCCCAAGGGGCCTGGGAGCGGGGCTGGAGGCTGCAGACCTGCAAGAGCCTGACATTTCCCTGCCCGCCGCCGGGGCCCTCCCCTCCAGCAGGCCTGGACTTCACAGTCTTTATAATAAAGTATCTCATGACCATAATTGTGGGCTTCACCTCTGGTGTTTGGGTCTGGTCCGGCAAGACCCTGCAGTCCTGGCACAGCTTCTACCACAGGTTTAGAGGCACAGCGAAGGGGGAGACAACAGTATGAGCCCCTGGCCTAAAAGATTTTAATACTGCACTGTGGAGGGCGCACAGAACTTGGACTTCGGTGTGGCCTTTCTGAATAACAATAAGCTGGGCTTTGTAGAGTCGGGCCTAAAACCGTGTATGTTGGACACTGAACTGGGGGGCGCACAGCAGCCCCCAAAGCCTTACCTTATACCACTGTGCATGGAACTGTGACAGACCCATTTTGCAGGAAATACGATGACTTTAACAGGACACCAGGTATTCCATCTTATCCGCTGCTCATTATTTGAATGCCCATCAATCCTATTGTACACGACCCTCCTCTCCCCATAGTTGTGTGAAGATGCCCATCCTTGTAATGTCGGTTAGTTTCAGGCTCAGGACAAGTAACCTGAAATATCCACCTGAACTCTGCTACATTACAGCCACTGCGGCTACCAGCAGCGCTGCTCTGTAATGAAATTGTACCAAACCTACTGTTTTGGCTGCGGGGGGAAGTGATATTTAGATTTCTTCTTTTCTTTTGGCTTTGTAAGTAAGGTGACGTGGGCAGAAGTAACACACGAGTGACAAAGTGGATCAGGGCCATTTTCAGAAGCTCCTGTGCATATATATTGCATGTGCATATTTTACTTTGTTGTTTTAAACAATAGTTTAGCGAGAAAAGTCAAGGCTCAAAAATCTGAATCTTTGGCACACTATGCACACACTAACAGCGCCTGCTTGAAACGAGCATAACTTGAAGTGCAGTGACTGCTCCATTCTAGTGTATTTCACTGGAAAGTGCAAGTTATCCCATCGCGGTAGTGTCACTGTTTATGAATGTTGCGCGGTCCAGAAACCTCCCTAGCTTCTTGGGGGATTGTTGGCCAAGGTAATAGTACTTGTGTTGTCGACCTCCGAAGGAGAATCAAAATATTTGCTCTGTTAGGATTCCCATCTCTGATTGCAGCGCCCGGTGGGGACCGGATCAAGTTCTGTGTACTTACTAGTTTGACATCTCATTGCCAGTATAGAGTATCAGTGGAGGAATGCATAATTGTTAAACGAACATTTCTTTTTAAAGACAAAAAGCGAGTCGTTTTACTTATAGATCTCAGGTTTTCAAATAAAAGCTAGAGTGGCATTGCAGTGTCTGAGGGCTGACGGTTCCACTGACAGGTTGAGAGCTATGGCAATACTCGGGTATTAAAATAATAAGAAAATACATCACAGTTTGTTTTTCTAAATCAAAAAGCAAGTTCCTTTTGTATTTTAAGTCGTATTACTTTATTGGCATTTTAAAACATATTACATTATACAGTGCAGTACCAGCAGTAAGGAGTCCCTTGGCAACAAGAATATGCTGATATTTAAAATGCAATAGGTATCGCCTTTCATTAACTTAAAGCCATTCGCTTTGTTATACAATACCATTAGCAAAGCAAATGGCTTTAACTTAATCAAAGGCGAGACCTGTTGCATTTTCAATGCTTGTTTGTGGTATAGAATCAGTTTTCCATTTTAATATTGACGACTCTTTTGTTTCATTGTTGACCAGAAGCTTGAATTGTACTTGGATGAGGTCTTCGGTCACAATCAAGGAGAGTCACAAGAGAGGGTTTTCAGTAGGTAGAAAGTTGTGGCGCTCAGCTATATTTGCGTGTGTGTAAATGTTATAAATAACGTTATAGGTAGATATGGTGCTAGCCAGGTAGGGGAGACCCATGTAACCTCTATGTCTGTGTAGGAAAATCCCACAGCAATATCGTACTACCAAGTCCTGGGCACTCATATAAAAGAGTAATTAGAACAATTGGAACAATTCACTAAATGTAAGTCCATACTAAAAATCCTTTAAAGAAAATCGCAGAGGAGTTGTTTCTTATTTCTTTTAATTTCCTTTGTGTTGTCAATCAATCAGCATAGAACAACCAGCCGACACGTGTTTCGTCAGGGTAATGGTGGACCCCTGACTCTTCAGAGCTGTGCTGGTGTGAGCAAGGTGGTGTAATCGAGATGTCAGTGTTAATTCCAACCCGGCACGTCTATACTGGCGGATATGTGTGACTTTGCCAAGTCTGAATCCGCGGTTGCGGGATTAGTATGTACAAAACAAAGTTCCCTCTCCAATGGAAGGTATATCCCAATCTGCACTCCTTTGAACTTCACTCCTTAATAACACGTAATCAAGTGTATATCTGCAATCATAACTGTTTTATTATCACAGTAGAGTGTTCAAAATGTTGATTCAACAATTATTGTCGTTTTATACAGTAAATACTGTTCCATATTGAAAACATAGGTACTCGGGTTACAAGTGTAGATCCTAGGTACTCGGGTCACAGGGTTTTTAATCCCAATGCATTTCGGGGTCCACCCTTCCTCAGGGGATGCTCCCTATGAACAAAACATATTCTCTTAGTGTTTCTGCGCCAGAATGTAAACGAAATTACCGAAAAAGAAAAAGAAAAAAGGTGTAAAAAGTCCTGCCATAGATAAATTGCGCCATGCAACAAGTAAAATCTGTACAGTTGTGTTAACTGTGCGGGGTTCATAAGTGACGTTGTGATTAACTCACCCAGAAAGACTATGGTGTTTGGGGTGGTGACGAACATAGCGTGTGTGAGTGTGTTTTAAACGAGATTCCTTAATGGAAAAGACGCGGTGCTCGGTAAAATGTGAAAAACCCCCGTGTTAGAAATTACAATTCCCCGTCGATCGCTAATACCTTAAACCAGTGCAAAGTCAATAGCCTCAGTGGTATCAGTCAAACTGAGATGCATACCTGCTTAAACCCGCCATACGGACGTAACTCCTTCGCGTTCGGTGTTCATTAGAATCGGAACTGTTACTAGTGTGCCCCGGAAGTAAATAGTGAAACGTGCGCGGGCTTTGCTGATAACTATAGAAGAAAGACTATCACCCGTTGAATCAGATTATACCCAATATTGACCTAAAGTGGATTAAACACTTTTTCTGCAGTTAATCATGGTCATACGGTGCATGAAAATACATAACTAGAAAACCAAAAACAAATCTGGAAACATTATAATAAAAGAAAACCTCGAAACATTGTATAAAAATATTCACTCAATAATTAAATCATGGTCGCTGTACAAGCACAGTAATACTGAATGATTATTTACAGGTAACAATTATACTCCACCCGGTCATTCAGCCCTTTTGGGTGTAAAGAGTCCAATTTGAAAATCCAGTACAATTCTCTTTGTAGAAGGAATTTTTTATTATCCCTCCCATTTTGTTGTTGGATTTGTTCAAGGATGAGGAATCGGAGTTGGCTGATGTTGTGTGAAAATTTGTTGAAGTGTGTGGCAATAACAGATTTGGGATTATTTGTTCTTATATTGCTCTTATGTTCTGTTATTCGGATTTTTATCTTGCGTTCCGTTTTGCCCACATAAGTGAGACCGCATGGGCACTTGAGAAGATACACCACGAAGCTGGAATCACAGGTCGCTGTTACTCGTAATTCAATTGGAGTGCCCTGGGTAGGATGTGACAGTGTAGTGCCTTTCATGATGTTGTTGCAACTTCCGCAATTAAGGCAGGGGATGGTATCCTTATGTGTCGCAGTTACGGCATTCTTATTTTGTTTCAACAGTTGTAGCAAATTCGTTGTGCGTTGGTATGCGAATATGGGGTTTTGATTAAAAATGCCGTTGAACTCAGTTTCAGCTTGTAACATTGGCCAATATTTTTTGATGGTTTGTTTGATCTTTTGACTTTTTGTTGAGTATTTTGATACAAAAACATTGTGTTCATGTCTTACTCCCAAGTTTTTGACCATTAATAATTCTTGTCTGCTTTTTTTATCTGCTCTTTCTTTGGCTTGGTGTAGCACAGACTCAGGGTATGCTCTTTGTTTAAATTTTATCATCATCTTGTCTTTGTTGGCTTGGTACAATTCTTCTGTCGATGATATTCTTTTAATTCTGAGCAGTTGAGAGTATGGTAAATGCTGTTTCAGACTCATTTGGTGGAAACTTGAGAAATGTAAGAGGTTGTTTCTGTCTGTGCTTTTGATGTGTAGTGAAGTTACCAATTCATGGTCTTTTATCATAACTTCAACGTCTAGAAAAGAGATTTTCTGTTTGTCAATGGTGTGTGTGAATTGAATTCGATTGTCGGCTTTATTCAGCTCTTGTATTGCATTCAGTAATTCCACTTCTACACCTTTCCAGATAAGAAAGATGTCATCAATGTAACGGATAAATAGGATGCTATTATCCATCCATTGTTTTTGCGATAGGATATGGTTGATTTCAAAATGGTGCATGAACAAATTTGCGTACGCAGGAGCTGCGCAATTGCCCATTGAAGTGCCGTTCAACTGAGTGTAGTATTGATCTTTCCATGTGAAGTAACTATGGTATAGCGTAAAGTGCATTAGCTCCAACAAAAAAAATACTGAGGTTGTTGTCTTTATCGCTTCTTAAAAGAAAATATTCAAGTGCCTCAAGTCCTGAATTGTGTGGAATTGAAGTATATAGTGCCTGTACATCCATGGTACAGAGTATGTAATCAATGTTCTCTGCCAATTTGATTTTGTCTAGTTTTGTTAGGAAATCGGTTGTATCCTGAATGTATGTTGTCATTTGTCGTACAATTGGTTGCAAATGTCGATCTATGTATTTTCCAATTGGTTCATGAATAGAGTTCCGGGTGCTCACAATAGGTCTGAATGGAGGATGTCGTAAATGTTTGTGGATTTTCGGTATCATGTACAGGTAGGGTGTACTGGGATTTTGTTTGATGAGAAATTTTTTGTCTCTTTCATTGATTGTTCCTAATTGAAGAGCTTTGTCTATGATGTTTATTAGAACTTGTTTGAAAGATGCAGTCGGATCGGATAGCAGTTGCATGTAAACCTTGTCATCCGAAACATGTAGATCCACGCTGTTCTTAGTATGTAGCCACAGTAACATACACGTAAATGTGTTCAAAGTGTTAGGTTTGGGTAGAAACGTGAGCTGTAATCCCTCTCTGGAGGCGAGCCACAGAGGACATTCCTTGTATTAATTCACATACTTTGACACATATCCGTGTCTGTGTTGTAAAACTTCCCTCTCTCACGTGGATTTGACGTAAATACCGGGGATTACAGCTCACGTTTCTACCCAAACCTAACACTTTGAACACATTTACGTGTACTTTACCGTGGCTACATAATAATCCCGCAACCGCGGATTCAGATATCTCTACAGACTTGGCAATGTCACACATACCCGCCAGTATACACGTGCCGGATTGGAATTAACACCGGCATCTCGATTACACCACCTTGCTCACAACAGCACAGCCCTGAAGAGTCAGGGGTCCACCATTACCCTGACGAAACACATGTCGGCTGGTTGTTCTATGCTGATTGATTGACAACACAAAGGAAATTAAAAGAAATAAGAAACAACTCCTCTGCGATTTTCTTTAATGGATTTTTACTATGGACTTACATTTAGTGAATTGTTCCAATTATTCCAATTACTCTTGTATATGAGTGCCCAGGACTTGGTAGTACAATCCAGGAGAGCACAGGAATATGTTGAAATATTTGTAAAATATTGGACCTGTTTAAAATGTCGGCGCTTTCCCTTGAGGTGTATTCGGGAGTGAGGATTGTGATGTTATTCTCTTCTTTCATTTGCCCTTGTACGCTTTGGCATTCGTCGCTTGAGTGTGTGGACGGTCCTTGTGCATTTGTTATGGTCGCTCTGATATCTTTGTGGATGACTTTGATCCCCCGGAGATAAATTTGGTTCGATGGCGGGGTGACTGGCATTTCTCTGCCAGTAGCGTGAGGCTAGATTTCCTGCTTATTACTTTCTCAATACTGCTTTATTGGAGAGGTGCCTGTGCTGACTGTTTGCAAAGGCACTTCCGGCGCACGATGGGTCCCCTCCTCCTTCTTGTCTGACAGTCCCTCATTGGTGTGTGGACTTGAAGTTATTTTTGGGTTTGTTGTATTGTTTGGCTGGCCATTTTCCGGCCTGGAGCTACAGCTTTTCTTTTCAAAGATTGGATAAAGTTTCTGTGGCTCTGCGGTCCTTATTGCGAGAACCTTTTTTACGTGTGTTTTTTGGCTGTGAGGGCCAGCTGGTTCTCTCAGGCTCAGCTGTGTTTCCTTTATCCTGCTCCGTTGTTTATTGGTTTTAGCTTGTTTTTTCAAGCGTTTCTTTGCTCTCAGTGATAGTGTTTTGGAGGGTTCTGTGGTGAGTTCCAAATTGGGTGGTCCACCAACGTTACTGTACAAGGTAGTGCCTGTGCCGGTTTCCTTGTATGTAAGTGTGCTTTGGTGCATCACTGCTGCCAGCTGTGAAGATGACGGAGGTGTGTCCATGCCCAAGGAGGGCACGCCAACTTGAATTTTATTCTGCTTGGTGGTCTTTTCAACTGGGCATGTGTTGCCCACACAGAAGTTCATATCCCTCGTTGCTGTTTGTGATGGCACAATGAGGGTGCTTGCCACATTCGCCGGGTCATTAATTCCTTTTGCATCCTGTAATATTATTTCGGGAGTTCTTTGATGGGACTGGACTGTGGTGGTCTGAAGACTTTGCTTAAGTTCTGTGATAATGGATGTTAAAACTTCTGGAAGTTAACTACGCTTCTCCACGATTGGTAAGCACGAACACCTGGCGGGTGGTAATGACCTCAGAAAATCAATTTTTCCAGTTAGAGTGTCGATTTTAGCTTCAATGTTAATCATGGCTATCGTGATTGCCTGCATGGTATCCATTTGTATTTCCAATTTTTGCGTTTGTCAGGTGACCGCGTTGTTAGCCGTAGATAAAATGGAGTTGATTGAAGACCATAAAGAGTTTTGGTTGTGACAACCCATCTGGGGTGTGCACTTAGTTTTGGCGGTGGAATGGAGGAGATTTTGATCTCCCGAGAGGCTATTTTCTCTCCGTTCCTCTTTCGTCGAGGGTAGGCTTTGGTTAAAGGTGAACATTTTTATTGTTGATAAGCTCCGTGAGAGGGGAGAGGGTGAAAACAGAACATGCGGGTTGTTTCTGCTTTCTGCCTGTGAGTCCGGCGTGAGCTCCCCATGCGTGTAATTGTTGTCTTTGCCTTTGTTTATTGATTCTTGAGTGGAAGATATTTCTAAGATTTCCAGGGTTCTCAGGCCTGACACTTTGAGCCTCTTTCCCTGGGGTTCCGAGTGCTCTAATGCTGATGAAATTTCAAGGACCTCTGGAATGTCTTGAGTGTTTTCCTCGCACTGAGTCTGGACTGTTGCGACTTGCATCTCCACCTGGGGTGCTGGATGCTCTGGTGATGTTGAGATTTCAAACACTTCCGTATCTCCATGCCCTGGCCCTTCTTTCACCTTATCTCAGTGTGAGTTCAAGTCTGCGTTGATGCTCCCAGCGGGGTGCAATGTTGCGTCAATCGATCTCCCGCTGCCCTTGATTCTCGTTTCCTGGGTCCTTTCCTGGCTCTGACTCATGTGCCTTTTGGCTTGTAACGTTGTATGTATTAATGTGTTGCTGTATAACTTATTCTTTCCCAGTATGTCCAGTCGAGGTGTTATTGGGATGAAATATTTGCAGATTGACTTGTGTCAATTTTTGGGCTTGAATTTGGTGAATGCGGCAGAGGGGTGGACGCCAACCGAGCTTGCTTCCTTGTTGCCGGCTTTGTTCTATTGCCTGCACTAGTAAATTTGGTGAGTTTGCTCATGTTAAAATTTGGCTTGTTCTTTCTCATTTGCCTCTTGTTGTGTGTGAGGGTATTTATGGTTGGCAGTGTGCTTGTCTTTCGCTCCCCTATTCTCTAGTTTGTAAGGGATTTTGCATTTTAATTTGTAGATCAATTTCCAGCTCTGTGTCCGTGGCTCGAGCACTGTGTGTCTGGGTGTGCTTCCTTTTCCAAAGCCACTCTCAATGACTTCCCTGCTCTCCAGCGTGTTGGTTGGTGTCATTAAGTTGGACGGGAAAATAGCAAACGGACCGGCGGGTGGACAGACAGGCAAGCTGCGGCTGAGTGTGGCAGGAGCTCACTCATGTCCTGTGTGGCCCTTCTTGACCAGGGCTGCGGCCTGGCCTGTGACTGAGAGCTCTGTGCGCAGCTCTTACCAAGGGCTTCGATGTAAGGCAACCAAAGTTGGGGGGTGCCTGCTTGCTGCTTTCTACTTGCTGCCTGCTTGCTGCTGGCTCAGGTGGCTTGGGTAGCTTGGGTGGTTTGGTTGAAAATGGCGGGTAGAGGGCAGTATATTGTTGTAGCGGGTGTGCGGGTTGGCTGGATGATAGGTGCCACTGATGGTGGGTAAGATGCTGCGAAGGGCAGATGTAGCTGTGGGGGGGCGATGGAGTGGCAGGGAGGCGCGAGAGCAGGGCACGTTAGGCGCCGCAAGCTGTGCCCAACCTAGTTGGGCCACCTCAGCGGGGCTCCTGGGCACTACACTCCACGGCCACCACTAATGGCGGCTGCGCTCTCATGCTCTTTTTGACCCCTGCTTAGCCTCTCCTCCGCCCCTGTGCAAGCCCTGTGCAAGCTCCTGTACAAGCTCCTGCAAGCACCTGTAAATCTACCACACCACAGTGTAGCAATGTCACACACCACACACCGCCCCCTCGGTGCTCCTAGTACCTTGTGCCTTGTGCCTGCTGCAGACCTCTGTGCCCCCTACTGTCTCTAGCGCCGCTCCGGCCTTGACTTCAGCTAGCAAAGACTCCTCTCCTCCCAGCTCCCGCTCACAGCGCTGGTTTCTCGGCCGATTCTCAGACATTTCTCGCCTTTTCACCTTGCCTCCAACGGGGTGCAAAAGTCCTCAGGACCCCTCTCCGCTGATAGTGGGGTCAGTGGCAGCGTTTTGGCAGCGTTTTGGGCACAGCGGTAGCGGCAGCAGCTCCTCGCTGCACTCGCAGCTTCGGCTTCGGGCTTCGGGTTTCAGCAAATCGCTTAATTTTCCTGTGCGCACTGCTTTGGGCAATACTTTTTCCGGGATCACTGACGCATTATCTTCCGGTTAGCAAGGTAGTGGTGCACTGTAAGGTCATCATTTAATATGCTTTAAAAACGAATCCAATTGAATATATAATGAAAAATGTGTTGTAGAATGCACCATTTTCCACAAATTTTCTCATGTGAGAAACCCCCCCCCCAAGCCTTCTCGTAGTGGTCAGGCTCACTTGCTAGGCTAGCTCACTATATACCTTATGTGGCTGGCCTGAACAAAAAAGCAGCATCTAAGAATTTGGGAACGTGTTTTCGCTCCCATGCCGGAAGCACTGCTGTTGCATCGTAAAGATTATGCCACAATTAATTCCATTAAATCGTTTTATTCAAGGTATTCCAAACTTTTCATTTGCCTTTTCAGTTCGTTTTGTCACATGAAATCCATTTTATGTATAAAAATCTGATGCAGTAGGTATGCCCATCCAGGCCTTTTCACTAAAGCAGGACATATACATATTTTATCCTCAGTAGTGTATCATTCCCAATGCATTTCGGGCTGCTTCATCGCCCTTCGTCAGGGGTTCACTACAAATATAAACAGCAAATTTAGACAGTATATTTAAAGTTTAAAAACATAATGCATTTTAAACTAGTGAATGCTCATTATATATGCATTTTAAATGCCTCGAACGGCGTTCTCCCTCTCATAACCTTGAATAAAACGATTTAATGGAATTAATTGTGGCATAATCTTTACGATGCAACAGCAGTGCTTCCGGCATGGGAGCGAAAACACGTTCCCAAATTCTTAGATGCTACTTTTACCCACGTGGCCGTAGGGCGGACCGCGTTACCGGGATGCACGCATCAAATGATTAAATAGATGAAACATTGTCGAAGAGGAGTGCACTTCAACTCTCTGTTTTTGTAATTAACTGAACAAAAAAGAGCAGCTGAGAACTGTAAAAACCGTAAACAACATGAACAGTCCGGGAATCAAAAAAACAGAAGTCATGTGCCCTGCGCAAGAGTGACAGCAATGTTCCTGAGAAAGAACAGCTGGAAACGCTTGTGCAATACTGATGTGCCAAGATAGCAGAGTATGTGCACACATGTTGCGATTTAGAGTACGAGTTCTCATGTCATTGGTTCATCACACACCCAACACTGAACTGGCCTCTGTTCGAGGATTCTGCCACAGTGGGCACCCACAGAGAGGGGTGGACTACCACCAACACAATGTGGCTAATATTAGACAGGCCAGCTGTTTCCAAGGCTTTAGGTTAAGGCACCTGGTGGGTTAGGGCCTGTCCATAGCTATTTTAAAGCTGCTCCAGTAGCAGGGGAGAAATGCCAGTAAATGTGGCTGGCCAGCTGCCTTCAAGGCTCTATGCTCAGCCCCATGCTGGTTTAAAACTGATTTAGTGTAGGTGTTTATTTTTCTTAAAGCAAAGATTCCATGTGCAGGACACCTTCTCTGTGGTAGCTCCACCTCCAGTGCTTAATTTGAGTCGGTGGTTTCCGGTGCTTGGCACTGCCACTTAATTGTCAACACCGGCAATTATGACTGCTGCCACATAGTGGCGCTGTTTGTATAATTTAAAGATGATCAGAACAGCAATTGTTTATTAATTCAGTATGTATTAAAAACAACTAATGCCTGCTGCACAAGCTATTTTTTATAGCTCTGGGAGCCTGGAATAGGCTGAATTGTCACACTTGTACCAGTGTGCTGGTAAGTAGTTGTTTATGGTCTGCTACAGGCAACGCTGGCAGTGGCCATGGGTGGTGCAAGCTGCAGAGGCCTCCTGACCAGAGCCCTGGCACTTAAGCTTTTTACAAATTAAGCACTGTCCTCCTCCATCGTACCACAGACACAAATGCTGACCCGTCACAGACACTGCTTCACATCTCATGTTAACAAAACACCAGGCTGCAAGAGGGACATCTCATTCGTATTGTCAAAGTGCCACCTGGGCTATTTGAGGCGCTGCAGTTCACCCCTGATTGTCTAGCTGAAGGTTCAAGAGACGCAAACAGCTATAGAGATGATGAGCCCACTGCTCTCTCCAGGTGGGGGGGCTTGGGGTGACGTCAGCTGCTCTCTTCAGGTTCCACTGTTCTCCACTGATTGGATGGGGACTGGACTTTCCTAGATGGGGGGCCATGGTATAACAAGAATCCCCTGAAGGGTCAGGAGCATCCAATGGTTTACAATCTACAATGGACAGAACTCTTGAAAGAAGCATTCCTATGCACTTTGATTTCCTTTCAATTGCAATAAGTTTCATAATAAAATTAAAAAAGCATTGATAAAGTTATTCGTGGCCTCGCACTGCTATTCCTGAAAGGGAAGTAATGGTGAACACTGTATTATGAGAAGAAAGAACAGGACCAGCAGCCCATTAAGAAACATTGAGGGAGTGTCAGGATGCTTTAAGAAAAGACAGTGTAAAAGGTGAGAAAGCAAAATGGGTTAATGCACCCACTGCAGAGACTCTGGAGTTGCGGACTGGTCAAAGGTTTGCACTATGGTGAGGCAGCTGTCTGAGTGGGTACTCGTACTGCAGAGATCCAGGGTTAACCTGACAATGACAGGCTTCAAACCTAGTGGTAAAAAATACAAGAGGAGCGAGAGGGAAATGTAAGGTCTGCCTTTTACACCGTTCCTAATCTGACAACGCCGAAACGAAAAAAAAGGGCATACACTGCGGATTAGAAATTTAACTAGCTGCCATCAGTAAATGCCAATGGGCATGCTTTTTAGGGTGAACCCTTCCAGACAGCATAGATGCCTGATGTGCTAACGACATCTTGGGGAAAGATTCCCTGGAAATGTATTCCGCCCATTGCTTACCATTGGCTTTGTATTTTGCAGCTCACATTCCATTGCTTTCTGTTTGCTGGCTCTCTTTGGTTTAGGCTGTCCAGTTTGAGTTCATCCCTTCTGTTGCCCAAACATTGTTTACTGTATCCTTACGAGATCTCATTTTCTGTAAACAGTCCTTTAAATCTTCTTCTTATCTTGTCACATTTGCTGTGCATTTAAACACAGGGATCTTGGTGTTTACTTTTCTTTCTGTGACTTCAAAGTGAGAGCATTTATACCAAAGCAAATGGAATGCAGATTACTATCCCCATGGAGCCCGCTTGTGCGCCTCCTATGCTCCAGTTTATGAGGCTGTAACATAACCCTTAAAACAGGCCTGCGGGGTGGAGGGGCACGCACATTCTGTGACGGTGCTAAATAAATATTTATGTCCAGGTTCTCCTATCAAACAACTGCTGGTTTTTCCTAAATGTGATCCTCTAGTAAATGCCTTCACAACTACACTTAATAAACAATTGCCTCGGTATGTACAACACATGCAGTAGCACCATGGCATGAAATCCTAGACAACACAGATTACTGCTTTACTGAAAAGTACAAACAGGAGACCTGAAACCCACCACATTATTTACACTACAGTCTCAGACATCCTGCCTATGTCAAAACATAGTGTTTATACTATTTGGTGGATGCATATGTTGTCAACAATGACATAGGTGACTTAAACTCTTTGTTGGCGCCCCCCAGTGACTTTCTCCATGGTTTCCCTGATTAAGACTTTCCAACAGTTTCCTTCTCTCTGATGGTTATTATTTGTTTAATAGCCCTATTCGTACCGGTCCAGGCTGTCAGAGCAATTTACATCACCCCACATCATACAGAGACAATGAATCCTAATTGCGTAAATCAATGTATACAAAAGTTTACACAAAAAAATAAGGACTACAGGATGTAGGCTCACATGTCATCCATACAGGTAGGCACTTGGTGCTCTGTTTCGAGAAGAAGAGACTCAGGATCTCCAATGAAACCGTGTTTGGGGTTGCCTTTATCAATAAGAAACTATTTCTAACCAAACCAAACATTTTTACTAACATTAGGATAATGAAAGACTGTAGGCAAAAGAAATTCTAACCTAGACCTTGTAGTTTGCGTGTCGCTCTTTGATGACTGTTTATAGCTCACTGTCCTATATTAGGTTTGTAACGTTAGAAGTGGAAGTATCGAAAGGCTCTCTGTGACAAAAGCAGTAACCCCCTAAGCTATCTACATGCCATTCACTTTTGGGATCCGCATAGTGCACGTTCTTTGCCATAGGCATATTAATCCTTTGTGCAACTAACATTTGACATAGCTGTGATCTCTCGCCAGCAGATACACTAACCTGTTGAGTGCTCATGACGAGCTGAGCTCGTCATAACGGCCGCGGCCCGCCCACGCGCAATTAATTCCCCGCCTGTGCAGGAGAATTAATCAGTGGGCGGGGTCGTGACGAGCTGGGCTCGTCATGAGCACAGCCCCACAGTGAGTCATGACGAGCTGAGCTCGTCACGAGCAGTGCGGCGCCGCGGCCCCCCCATCCCCTCCCCGCACCGCGGGGGAATTACCCCCGCAGGGAAGGGGTTAATCACCAGAGTTATTGTGGCATCATTATTGCTGTCAGAGTATTGCTGGATGTACAAGAACTTTCAAGAAGGTGCTTTTATACTTCTAATTTTTTTTACATCGAGTCTCTCGAGCTTACTGCAAGTGCAATGCCGTTGTTTGCACTGCCCTATGCGAGATCTATTAGCTTTGTCAATGTTTTTTATCAATGTTGTACAGCGGCCCACCTGCTATGCAGCATAATTAAAAGTGTAAAAAATGTGCTATCACATTGTAAATGCTGCCAATGTTATAACCATTATTTTTTTACTTGCATCCATGCTATAGATAAGCCACACAGCTGTACAATATGGCTTAAAAACATTACAAATCCAAATGGTAGAGAGATTTCTAATGTTTTTCTTGCCATGTTGTACATCAGCATGGCTGCTGTGCAGCATGGTTGAAAGCAAAAAAAATAAATGATATAAAGCAAACAGCGTTGAGCACATGAAAGCACTTTTAAAATGTTTTAGCCACGCTACTGTACAACATGGCTAAAAAAACATTAGCAAACCAAATAGATCTTGCAAAGGCAAGATCGGTTGTCTTTGCCAATGCTTGTTTGGAAGGCCATGATCACACACACACACACCCCCCGCGCTCCTTCATCGGCCTGCCCCCTCACACCAGTTAAGACTCAGCTTCTTCCATTTCAGGTGGGCTCACACTTGCTGTGGAGCTCTTCGGGAGCAGCAGGTTGAAGTCTCTCAATTTCGCCAGTCATCGCTCTTTGTGAATCATTGCCAGGACCTCCTAGTCCAGTATGGGAGTCTGTAGTAATGAAGGTGCGCACAGGTAGGATGTAGTTCATGGAAGTTTTATTGGAGTAGGTTACATGTAGATAGAGCATGTCAGTTGTTCCAATGATGAGCAAGCAATTATTTGCATTCTTGGTGACATGGTGTCATTAGGTAGAAAATTCAGCGGTGGCTCCTCCTCTAAGGTGGAGGGGTGTCGCCCCACTGCCCTCAGAGCAGTGCAAAGGATAAATAAAATGATAATAACAGAACGCTATTATAATTTTATTTTTAGTATTGTGCTTACAGCCAGGTTAGTGCGGGGCTGGGCTCGCGTGACGTCAGAGGGAGGAGGAGTGGTTAGTGCACCATAAGTGCGCTTAATGGTTTGGCCAGCTGTCTTGGGCCGGCCAAACCGTCATGCACTCTTAGCATGTTCTCCACCGAGCTGTACTGCACAGCCTGAGTGGATAACATGCACAGGCCCCCACTCCCTCTCTGAGAACCAACCCACAGCGCTCAGACCAATCACGATGCTGCTGTCATTCTGGTAACGCTGCAGCGTTGTGATTGGCTAGGGGAGTCTGTGAGCCTGAGTGACGCTGGAAGCCAGGAAAGCAACGAGGATGGAGGAGAGGAGGGGGTTGGCGACCGACGACTAGCAGGTAAGTCTTCTTTTTCTTTCTTTCCTAACACTCCCACGCACTGCCCCTGCCACCATTCCCTACCAGCTGTCGCTGAGAGGATTTGAAGCATGTTCTGCAGTCTACTGGCAGTCAGTGCAGTGCCTGCCTGAGGTAAGACCCTGCACTTTTGCCCAAGGTCAAATAGAAGTGGAACTGTTGCTTTGTGGACACACTGCAGACACTGCACCAAATGCAATTAGAAGTTGATGTGTGGGAGATTATGGTATTGGCCAGAAAGGTCCTGGCACATGGCCATCATTTATTTGGTTGAAAGGGTTAGGCTAGCCGTGGTCCGTGCAGGTAACAGCGGTGGGGCGATGGAGCCGCATGGGTGGGGGGTTTCGAGGGACGATGCAGAGGGAAAATTAAATAAATGATTCATTTTTCCTCTGCATCGTCCCTCGAAATACCCCCCCACCCACGCAGCCCCACTGCCCACCGCTGTTACCTGCACGGACCGCAGCTCGTTAGGCTCATTCCAATTAGCTGCTGGCAACCTCTTTGGATCCATCAAGGCACTCTACTCTTCCCCACATGCAGCCCGAACACTGACTGTTTTGCGTGCAGGCGAGACACGTGAGCGATTATTCTAGTTTGCATGCCGAGCTGATATGTGTTGTATTTGGAGGGCAGGGTGGTCACACTAGAGTCTGGACCATCTCAACAGCATTATTGGCCCCCAGGCAAGGCAGTGCATTTGGCCCTGCCAACACAACCACTCACAGGATTAAAAATGTTTAACAGAAACTTTGCGTTAAACTCTGTTCGTGGGGCCCGCGGGCAACTGCCCAGCGTGCCCATGCGTTAAGACGGCACTGGTAGGAGATAAGTTCTTTATTATATGTTAGGCCCTACGGATACAGCAATAGCAGGTCTGTCATGGCTTCGGCCTCTCTCCTAACCTCCTGTGTTCCACTCCACACCACACCACACATATCACATCTTTCACTCTCAACATTCCAGACACCAGCGCAGGCATACAGGGAATGGGTGCAAACAGCCCAAAATAAGGGTGGCCTTTTCTCCCAATTTAGCTCCACAAATCTGCTGAAAAAGTGGTGGATTTGGCATGATTCAGTGTATGATGAATCCTTCCACTCAGCTCTTCGTATTACATACTCTGCACGCGCGCTGCGAGGTTTTACCGCAGGCCAGTGAGCAAGGAAAAACTGAGTTTGTGCTGTTCCCCTTTTCTCCGCATTAATTAGCAGAGCTTAACATCTTTCCAAGAAATGCAGCTTTATGTGCAGCTAATTTTGTTTGCTGCGAAGCGAGCACAGAATGCAGCACACAGAAGCAGGACTACATTTCTGTTTAAAAAACAGTCACTCGATGCTGCTCCTACATGGTCAACATACTTTGAAATTATAACTTAATTTGTGTCGGTGGGTGCAGTTGATGGGCACTGGTACTCTTTTTTGGGGCCAGGGATAATTTTCTTTATCAGACTTCGACCCAGAGCAAGAAAGAGAGAGAGAGGCAGAGAAGGGAGAGACAGAAGAAACAGAAAAGAGTGACAAATGGAGAAAGTAGGAATTAAAAAAAAAAACAATGAGGGAGATAAAGAGGCAGGAAGTGTAGAGTTGAGAAAAAAGAGGCAAGATGTAAAATCAAGACTTTTCAGCTTTAGTATTTGGCAACCCTCATATTTCGCAGCCCCAGAGGTGGGTGCCTATGAAAGACTTTGGGGCATTCCCTTTTTGTTTTACAAACATTGTTTGGTGTCAATTCTCAGACAATATAGTAAATATACACACTGAGGGTTATATATGACCTTGCATGCAGGGGGGGTTTCTTCACTTTGGAAGGGGAGTGTCACCCCCACCCCACCAGGAGCATTGGCTGGCTGGATGCTTCAAAGTCTGTATGGCACTCTGGTTGGCTTTTTTGCGTTGGCCAAAGTGACATGCGCACTTTGAAGCTCTCCACCTAGCTGTCTTAGACAGCTTTGTGGAGACCAAGCAGAGGCCTACAGGGCCTAAAGGAGCGTCCAGCCAGCCTGCTCCATTCAATCGGGGCACTGGTCTCACAGCATGAAAGCAGCATCAGGATTGGTTAAGAGAGTTGGCTGTGCCTATGCTGGAGTGGAGAAGATCGGAAAAAGCAAGGATGTGCAAGCCAGGTAAGTGATCTTTTTTCGTTTCCTCCTGCTCTCTCTTCTATCCCTCCACCTCTAGATTTGGTGGTTTGCCCGCGCACCCCCCTAGTACCCATAGCTGGAGCCGCCACTGCTTGCATGGTCCTAGATTTACTCATTTTTGGAATGCTCAAAGGTTTCTCGTATGAAGGTCACAGGTTTCAAAGTGTATATCTCGAATACATATTATAAACTTGCAATTGTGATTATGCCAAAGTAGTTCCACATGTGCAAATATATGTCGTGCACTATTGTGTATGCACTATTGTGTATGGTTAAAATCTATTGCCTGTGTACAGTCATTTTTCAGGGGGAGAATATATTTCCCCCTTCCAATACACCACCACTTATTTTGGTGGTGCTACTTCCCCCTTACCAGCAAGGCGAGGAATATATTCCTGGCAAGGATAGCATTACATTTCCACCTTTTCCAGGCAGGTGTGAAAGGAGGTCAGAGAAGAGTTTGTGAATTCTCACAAATATGTAGGTTTGTGGATAAGCACAAACTTGCAGGACCCTTCTGTCTGGAAACACCAACTCCTCAAACCTAATCTTACCCTTTTATGAGCGCAAACCCATTTTTTGTAAACTATAAAAGTATTTCCACGCTCATGAAAAAGGCTCCTCGTATTGGCCTGGATTGTACTGTAGAATTAATGTTGCGCTTTTACCCGTGGAGGAAGCAGTCCGATTTTAAAAGGCCCCCCTGGAATCCCATGTGATTCCAGGGGGGCCTTTTAGAAGAACATGATGGCAATAGTGTGGGTGGTGGTTTGGCCTCTATAGAGTACCTTCATGTTTAATTCAAAGGGGTCTCCAACTGTAGCTCTCCAGCTACCTCTGAGTAGCTCACCTGTGTGCAGCCCAGCTTATTAAATTAGAAGGCTTTTGCTTGTTTGAATTATTATACATATTAAACAAATTGAAATTATACAACATTAATAAAATTAGTAGCTCTCAATGCGTTTCATTGAACATCAGTAGCTCTCAATACAGAAAAGGTTGGAGACCCCAAGCTCAAATGTGCACATAACTTGTGCATCAGACCATATTTCATTCCCTACACTAAGGTTTTGCTAAGTGCATTCAGTTTAAATAGATCGCTTCTAGTACAAATTTGGCTCCAATATCATCATTAAATAGCATTGTCGGGCACTTATATTCTAAAATCGTGGTATCCTCCAAAGTGATTTGAAAAGCTCCATAGCTTTGGTGATAGAAGACATCACACGCATTAAACGCAAAGCCATCCAACTAAGAACAACAAACATCTCTCACACAACACCACACTTCCGTGATATGCACCAGCCAAATTCGATACTGCAAAGCGGCATTCACAATTGGCAACACAAACACTACTTGTAAACACAATTGTGGCTGTCCATAACACACCAATGCAACACAGTGTTACTTGGTGATACTGCGCAATCTCATCCTGACATCTTACGATGCTCTTAATATCATTGCTGACCATTGTCCAACTTGTTAAAAAAAAAGAAGTGCCAGGGACCTCCTTGGGAGGCCACTGCCGCTTGCACCGCCCATTGCCCCTGCCAGGGACAGTACCAACACAACTATTAACCATCACACTTGTATGTGTGTAAATGTTTATTTGATTAATAAATACCTAGTGTGTGCTCATCTTTAACTTAGACAAACAGCACCACCATGTGGGAGACTGTTGTAATTACAGGTGTTGGCAATAAAGTGCCGATGGTGAGCACTGGAAACCACCGGCACAAATTAAGCACTGTTGCTGACATATATCAGCCAGAGGTTGTTGTGATACCACCAGAGTTGATTTTGCACCATGGTTGCAGATGGTGGTTACTGGCACTCATTTGGGGAATTAGAACTTTTTTTCATCATTACATGTGATGCAGGACAAGAGAGGAAGGAAGAAAAAGAGGAAGAAGAATTAAGCGAATGACAGGAACACAATGACAAAGAGAGAAAGAAGGGACGAGGAAGAAGTGACATAAAGAGAAAGGAAGTGTAGCATGGTGGTAGAACGAGGAATGCAGTGGAATCAAAAGTAGGCAGTCGTGGTCCTGCACAACCTCAACGTTCTGCAGCTCCAGTTGTCAGCTCCAAAAGAAAGCCTTGATCTCCTCCACTAATATCTGTAACAAAGTAAGCACAGGGTCTAACCCCTAGGATCAAACCCCAGCTGCAGCAATTGGCAGAAATCTTCTGATTCTGGGACAATCACGTTATTTAAGTTGTAAATTGGTATAATAAGATGATATGAATATGTAAAAAATAAATTGTTTTAGTGTACTGCCCCAATTACAGACCACTACCCCTCTCACCATCAAACCCTAGCTTTGTCATTCTGTTTTTATCAGGACCCGACATTCTTTGCGGTTCTTTGTGGAGAGACTCCAGCTGAGATGCCCCTACTACAATAACAATGCTGACTTTAATGTGTTCTGTTACTCGCTTTTGCCTTTACATTCATGCTGATTTTTCATCCTAAGACTTTGTCCCAGTGGAACAGAGGTATAGGCAGAAGAGGGGGAAAGAAGAAGGAAACCTGGGTGAAAAAGAACCTACTAAAATGACCGAAAGTGTCATAAAGAAACAAGTCAAAAAGAGACAAGAAGTGCAGGTCAGGGACAAGAGGCATAAGGTGGAACCACAACTGGGGGCCTGATTTAGATCTAGGTGGAGGGGGATACTCAGTCACAAACATAACATATATCCCGTCCGCATTATAACAATCCCATTATATCCTACGGAGACATTGTGTCAGAGTATTCCACCTGCCGAGATATAAATAAGGACCTATGTATCCCCGGAATTCTGCTACAAAAACTTTGTGTCTGCTGACAGCCTCCTCATACAAAAAACGTTGTCTCTCTTCATTTTTTAAAAATTTTTATTAAGCAATGAAGTGTCATAGTTAGATTTTGGGTTTAACAAATACACCGAAGCACACCACTCTTGAGTTACTCTAATCCTTTTTGCGTAATTCGCAGTCCAGCCAATCAGAAAGGTTTCCTTTGAAGAAATTCACCACGCATGATGAGTAGGTGTTTTAATTGATTCCATTACAAAAAACAGCAGCCGACGTTCCTCACAGAGAACGTTACTGTGAATGCAGCGCCGTATAGAGTGAACGTACCAAGGACTTCACTCTTTGAAAACGGAGCCCATCACATATGACCATCGATTGATCTAACACGTTATTTGAGACACAGACAACTATTCCTGAAATATATAGCGGTTACTGTTGACGTTGACTATATCCAGCATAAAACCCTTCTGTTTACAGTCTCACTTCACAGACTAAAAAAAGCACCACAGGCCCACTTCCCAATGTTCCCAGCAGAACCCCGACGTCCCTGGCATTGCACACTCTTCTTGCCAGCCCCACTCGACACAAGCTTCTCACTAAATTGTACCAAGCTGCTAGGGTGGATAGGGTCCTTTCCGATGATAAGAGCCTGGGAAAATGGAACGAATATTTGGACCCACAGTTGCCCCGGGAGGAATGGGAACACTGCTGTAATCTGACTAGCGCCCTCAACTCTAATGGGAATTTGCATATTATACATTTCAAATACCTTCATCAGGTCTACCATACATCTAACAGGCTTTTTAAATACGGTCTCAGAGAAACGGACACATGAACACGGTGTGGTGCCGCGGGTGCGGATGTTTGGCATCTATCCTGGGCCTGTAGGCGGGTGAGGGAATATTGGATTGAGGTGGTTGCTAAACTGTCCAAAATTATTGGGTTTGCATTGAGTTGCTTACTGCAAGTGTGTCTATTGGGGCTACTCCCTTTCCTGAAAGGTGCTGGGGATAAGCTGGCAAGGGTGGCGCTGCTTATTGCCAAGCGGCGAGTGGCGATGGTGTGGACCAGCAAGCAGAGTCCTACAGTTGAACTATGGCTCAGGGATTTGACGTACTGCAGGGAGAATTTAGTGCTATACGTGGAGGTGACCTCCAGACCGAATGATATTTGGGAGCCTCTATTGATCTACCTACGCACAAATGTACAGCCCGATATCCCTGAAACTGTGACTCTAAATAACGCTCAGTATCAAAGCATGCGATATATGATAATTGCTATTGTACTGCCAGAACTAGAGTCTACCCTCTGTGTGTGTAAATTATGGCCACGAGTTGTTTGATAGTAATGTCATTTTTTCACATTGTCATTCTTTTTCAATGCCTCACCTGTAAATTGTATGAGACTATATGAAAATCAATTTAAAAAAAAGAAATGTAAAAAGCTATCTGGATGTACCATTCCTTTATACTTTTGGATTTACAGATTTCGACTTGAAGTATACTGGGAGTTCTTAATACGAATTTCTTTATATTTACAAACTACAAGATATTGACAGAGCTGCCATTAAGTGATTTGAACTCAAGCCTTGAGGAAGTCCATGGAGGACAAAACGTACGTCGGCTGCTGTTTTTTGTAATGGCCTAAATTAAAACACATATAGTGACCTGACTCATCATGCGTGGTGAATTTCTTCAAAGGAAACCTTTCTGATTGGCTGGACTGCGGATTACGCAAAAAGGATTAGAGTAACTCAAGAGTTGTGTGCTTCGGTGTATTTGTTGGACTTTGGGTCTAGACTGTTTTTACAGTTCTAGCGGTTTTACACCCAGTGGGCGGGTGTTGTGACACCATGAGAGCACCCAGATGATATGTAACGGAACTGCAATTGGTGAAGAATTACTATACCAGACTATAATAGATGTGCAAATCGATTAGCATACCCACATTGTCTGTTTGTTTAATTAGATTTTGGGTTTATGGGGGTGGTGTCTGAATGATTCTTGAACCAATGAGTCAGTTTGTTACTTCATGAACACATCTTCTTGCCAAACAATCAAGAGACACTTCACTTTACTGGTCTGGGCTGTTTGGTGGTCATAAAGGTCAGGTAGGGGGAGGCAACGGTTGGTCAGCAGGCGAGGAGGGTCAAGAAGAATGACTTTAAACAGCCTGCCCTTGCCACCCTCTCACCATCAAGTGGCTCTGCGAGCTCTCATGTGGACCACCAACTGGAAGAGAGGTGTCATCAGCATTAGAGGAAAAGCTGAATTTCAGATATTGGAGTGATCTGAAGTAGGTGGGATCCTTCTGGTACTCCTCAGAGATCTGGGACTGAGGTTGTAGAATATATTTGCAGCCTTACAGTTCAGCAAAAGAAACCGTAACCCGTTAACAGCTCCAGAGGCACAGGTGACAGTGACTACTTAAGCTCGCTAGAGACCCAGACAAGATGGACTATGGGATTCAACAGCAAGGCATGATTCATGGTATCACAATTTACCAACAAACCCTTATTATCAGACCAGATATCTCACCTGTTTCTGCTTTGGCTAAGATATCCCGCCGGAGAGCCACCAGTGAGGCCCCTGCCCCATGTTTGGACCATGCATGTCAAACAACTCTTCCTTTTTCAGAACATCCTGGAGCTCTTTGACCCCTACATTGTCCAAGAATTTGAAGGGCCATGTCCAAGAGTTGAATGGTAAATATTCACCACTCCTGGATCCAGTGTGGTCCTTTAGAGATGAGGCCTCACTGTAAAGCCGTGGAGTCCAAAGCTTAATCTAAAAATTGAGGGAGAGATTAAACTCCCTGGTATCAAGTGTAGTCACTGTACATACATATTCCTGTGGAGAAAGCACTAACAAGTGAAGTGGGGTTGACGGTAATGTATGGTTGGTTGATCTCCTGGATAGAAACTGGATAAAATGCAGAGCTGGTGGATGACCGACAAAGACTTCAAAAGTCAAAGTCCAACTACAAACTTGTAGAAATTATTTGTGAATAATCCTTTAAAGTCTTGAATTTTAGAAATAAAAAGAAAGAGTTCAAAATGCTCAGGCTATTTATTTGGCTTTCTTAAGAGATGAGTTAATCACACAGCCTAGAAAATTGTTACAAGCCTTGAAGATGAATGTCTGTAATTTTATGAAGCAACCCTCCGACTCGTATTATCTTTAGGTCATTTAAATAGACTGATAGCATCTTCTGGGTAATTAGATAAGCTAGTGGCATCTCCTGGGCAACTATGAAATAATATAACAAAATATGTGCATTTGTAAAGCACAATTTCTCCCTTTGGGCATCTTGTGCTGAATAAAAGATGTTTATTGTTATCCAACCTCTCAAAGAATAAAGGCTGAGCGAGTCCGCAGGATGCGAACCAGTGACCGAGATCAAACACAGATTACCACACAGCCACCATACCTAACCCAGATATGAAATATATGCAGGGCCATTAGAATTATGTGATTTTGTGCCTGTAGTGTTTTCTGCATAATTATGGATTTGTCACATTTGGCACTAAATTCATCATCCGCTGCATAATCAGCATATTTTACCAAAACAAAATTGGTTCTAGCTCAAACAAATAAAAAATTATTAAAGTTTTGGTGGCACATGTTGGCAAGTTTTGCCTGCCATGCAGTGGAAGGCCCTTTGCAAAGGTTAACTGGTCGCCTTTTGTTTGCTTATTGCTGTATTTGGCTGTTAAACCGATACAAATGAGGTGAAACTTTACCGAGATAGTGTTAGAAAATGTAAAAAAGACAAAATAATGAAGACTATCCCAAAATGTGCTGCATTAAGGTGCATAATTTGCTTTTACCTGCCACATAATTTAGACAACCTTGCCACATAATTTTGCCCTCTCCTGCCTCATAATCCGGCCCTTCCCAGTCTCATAATTCCATTGACCCTGATTATATGGCAGGATATGAATGGATATGACATGGCATACCATAACATGGGACAGGACCTGATAGGATGATTTGGAATGACATGTGAACTTATAATTAAGCAGATGAGCACCAAAATGTGTCTTCCTGGCACTGAATAACAGCGACATCTTCATAAAACAGAAACACACTGAAAGTAAGAGACTGAATGAAAGGGCCAAATTAACCAGAGATTGGCTCGAGCTTAGAAAAAGTGGCTTCGATGGTGATATTTCCATTAAACCAAGGAAGACTTGGGGCCGGATTACAAGCAAAGGTGCTATTTGTGGCACCTGGTATAATGATACCCTGGGGTTTGTTATTTATTCACCTGCCGAAATTTAATGAATGTTGGGTTATTTAAAGCATCCAATGATTATCAGATGCATTCATTATAACCAAACTCGTAATTCCGTCCTGTGCATAAACCCAACGGAATTCACCACCTATCTTAATCAGGGCTTCAGTGTTTTTATATTTCAGCACCTGGGTCATAGCTGTGGCACGACATGCTTACCTGAAGGAGAAGTTTAAGACCTTCCCCTCGCATATGTGCAGCAGTTGGGCCTGGGCATATGCAAAAAGAGATGCCAAGTGGGTACGTAGTGCCACCCCCCCCCCCCTTCACAGCTTCACTCCCTTCAATTTTTTATTTTTTGTGCAGTTTTATAGAACGCGATCTCGACCCGAAGAAACACCACATCCTCTCCAATTGGTGGAAACAATAGGCAAAGGGCCTCATTTACAAGGCCATTCTGCCACCTGTGTGTCGGGTTTTTTTTTTTTACACATTGGCAGCGCAGTGGGCTTGCCCATATTTACAAGGCCAAGGAAAGTCACCCTGCATGACTTTTCATGGCCTTGTAAATATGGCTCCCTTTCATGCTTTACTTGGCTTGAAGGTGACATTCCATGGCTGTTGTTGTGGGTGTTCCCATGCAACATCCATGGAACCTGACACATTCCTAGACTTACAACGTTTTGTAAAGCTGGGAATGCATCAGAATACTACGCCTCCCCACAGCATTCTGCAGCACACATAGAAAGAGGAAAATGCCATCAATGATAGTTTTTGTGCATGAAGGTGCATGAAGGTGCACAAAAACAATCATCCCTGTAACGCAGACTCCCTTGCAACATGATGCAAGGGTGCTGCATTGGCGCACGGCTGCTGTTTGTGCGCCGGCACAGGGGAGAAGAACAGAAATGCACCGTATCTTGGGATAAGGCGCATTCCTGCCCTTTTATTTGGATGCCCGGCAGCACAGCAGGAAGCTTGCTGCACTGCCGTGAGTCAAAATATAGTAAATGAGTCTCGAAGGGTCTCGAATATCAAAGTCTCCAAATATGGGCTACACAAAAACTTGGGTCAGAAGGACCCTAACAATAATTGAAGAGGGACCAGGTAAGGGAGCTGATTGCGACTTCAGAATTAAGCACAAACTCCTGTTTGCGACAAACTGGCTTTTGGAGTTTGACAGCAATCACCACCAGGGCCGGCTTTAGCTCTGATGGCGCCCGGTGCGACGATCATTTTTGGTGCCCCCACACCCCATGACCGCCTCCTCGGATTCTCTCACTACCACCAGCCATAAATGCCCCTTATCTCTCTAATCATAAGTTGTTGCTAAACACCCCCCTCCCCAAGGTCGGCGCCTCCTGCACAGGTCAGCGACCGATGCGGCCGCACCTGTCGCACTGCCCTAAAGCCGGCCCTGATCACCACATATCTGAAATGTTTCCTTATGACACTGCGCTAGAACAAAACTCACACACTGGGAGATGGGAAAAAGAACTAAGAGACAAGACGTGCAAAAATTGGGCGTGCATAGCCGAGTGCGCATCTTATCCCTCATTCTGAGCAGGTAAACAGACTGATGCGCTAAAAATACAAAATGTGTTTTTTTTCCTTGCCATAACCAGTATTTTACTGTTCAGACTTATAAGAAAATTAGAGATATGACTTAAAGCCGGTATTTTTCCCCTTATCAGTACACAGTTAAAAAATGTATTGCAGTTGGAAAACTCTTAAAAAGTGAACTAGAGCTGCCACAATGGCATCTGATTGATAATTAAAGTAGACAGAGTTAGAAAAAGACATTTTACGAATTCATGCAGAAGAGTTTACATAATTTTCTATTTAAGTATCACTTCCCCCTCTTACAGAATCTTAAAACAGGGAAAGGTGGCAGCTTAGAAATGGCCACCAGATTCGTGTTTATTCCTTGTCTTTTCAAATACTGTTCCTCTCAAAGGCCAGCAGGGGGCAGTGGGACACCATGAAACCCATGAGCAAAAAAGCATAAATATATATCTCGGCCAGTTTAAAGAAATCACTGATACCATGCTCCTGTACTTAATCCAACTAGCTTGCAGGATAAACGGTGCCACGTGCCAGCTAAGGTCATCAGTGAGCCCTAGAGTGAAGGTTTTGAGGTGAGGCGTGTCCCCTGGGGTGGCAAAAGGTAACCGTGAACAGGGCCTGCTGAGGGGACAGTGCCCTACCACAGTTTTCAAGTCCAGCCGAGGCAACAGATATGTTTATATGTATCGGTATTTATATAGCGCAAAAACTAACTAGTGAACAACGAAGCACTGTACATTAGTTAGGGAGATGCCGGCTATAGGCTCATGTACATCAAGTGGCGATTTACATCTTTGAACCACACACGCCCCTAGGTGACACATGGGACCCCTGGAAGCGAATAACAGAGGAAGGGTCAGACTGGCCTATAGGTAGGGTGACCAGATTTTGAGAAACAAAAACCAGAACCGGACAGACATAACATAACACACGCTCAAACGCAGATTCTCGCGTTCACTCTCCTTGAAACAAGTTCTTGCACAGAGAGAAGTAGGTTCTTGTGCATACAGAGTCAGTGAAGCTCTGCCACAAACAGACCTCAGCATCTTTTAGAGCTGAACCCCCTCTTCCGCAGATAGAGCTGAGCTCTAGCCCAGATGCAGCCACGTCCGTGCATACATAGTGCTTAAACCATGAGCTGCCAGGGCACAGACCGAGAACCCATAGGTTAGGGTGACCAGAATATTAAAGCCCAAGACCAGGACATTTCACAAAAATAGAAGGAGGACTACAAATGTACATCAAGCGAGCGCACAGAATGAATTGCGCTCTGCAGCAGAGAATTACAGAACAGACAGTAAGACCGTACATAAAATGCAATTTTTAAACCCAGTAGCTTTCCTGTTAATTAAACTGCTTTCTTGAAACAACTGCTAACTATCCTTGCTTTGTAAAACATAAAAAACACCTTCCTCTGTTTTCAATCGACCCTCTCTGAAAACCGGGACATGAGCTAATTTTCAAGGACAGCTGGTCAAAAACTGGGACCGTCCTGGCAAATCTGGGACACCTGTTCACCCTACCATAGGTACTTTCTTTCATTGAGCCGGAGAGGAGTTGATGCATAAATAATGCTGCACCCCTGGACAGATGGAGCTGAGCTCTTCCAAGTATGCAGCTGAGCTCCATTGCAGACAGTGCTGAGCCCCTGTGCAGATGGAGCTGAGCTCTTCCAAGTATGCCGCTGAGATCCATTGCAGACAGTGCTGAGCCCATGTGCAGATGGAGCTGAGCTCTTCCAAGTATGCCGCTGAGCTCCATTGCAGACAGTGCTGAGCCCCTGGGCAGATGGAGCTGAGCTCTTCCAAGTATGCCGCTGAGCTCCATTGCAGACAGTGCTGAGCCCCTGTGCAGATGGAGCTGAGCTCTTCCAAGTATGCCGCTGAGCTCCATTGCAGACAGTGCTGAGCCCCTGTGCAGATGGAGCTGAGCTCTTCCAAGTATGCCGCTGAGCTCTATTGCAGACAGTGCTGAGCCCCTGTGCAGATGGAGCTGAGCTCTTCCAAGTATGCCACTGAGCTCCATTGCAGACAGTGCTGAGCCCCTGTGCAGATGGAGCTGAGCTCTTCCAAGTATACAGCTGAGCTCCATTGCAGACACTGCGTAGCCCCTGTGCAGATGGAGCTGAGCTCTTCCAAGTATGCCGCTGAGCTCAATTGCAGACAAACCTGAGCCCCTGGGCAGATGGAGCTGAGCTCTTCCAAGTATGCCGCTGAGCTCCATTGCAGACAGTGCTGAGCCCCTGGGCAGATGGAGCTGAGCTCTTCCAAGTATGCCGCTGAGCTCCATTGCAGACAGTGCTGAGCCCCTGGGCAGATGGAGCTGAGCTCTTCCAAGTATGCCGCTGAGCTCCATTGCAGACAAAGCTGAGCCCCTGTGCAGATGGAGCTGAGCTCTTCCAAGTATGCCGCTGAGCTCCATTGCAGACAGTGCTGAGCCCCTGTGCAGATGGAGCTGAGCTCTTCCAAGTATGCCGCTGAGCTCCATTGCAGACAGTGCTGAGCCCCTGGGCAGATGGAGCTGAGCTCTTCCAAGTATGCCGCTGAGCTCCATTGCAGACAGTGCTGAGCCCCTGTGCAGATGGAGCTGAGCTCTTCCAAGTATACAGCTGAGCTCCATTGCAGACAGTGCTTAGCCCCTGTGCAGATGGAGCTGAGCTCTTCCAAGTATGCCGTAGAGCTCAATTGCAAACAGTGCTGAGCCCCTGTGCAGATGGAGCTGAGCTCTTCCAAGTATGCCGCTGAGCTCCATTGCAGACAGTGCTGAGCCCCTGTGCAGATGGAGCTGAGCTCTTCCAAGTATGCCGCTGAGCTCCATTGCAGACAGTGCTGAGCCCCTGTGCAGTTGGAGCTGAGCTCTTCCAAGTATGCAGCTGAGCTCCATTGCAGACAGTGCTGAGCCCATGTGCAGATGGAGCTGAGCTCTTCCAAGTATGCAGCTGAGCTCCATTGCAGACAGTGCTGAGCCCCTGTGCAGATGGAGCTGAGCTCTTCCAAGTATGCCGCTGAGCTCTATTGCAGACAGTGCTGAGCCCCTGCGCAGATCGAGGTGAGCTCTTCCAAGTATGCCGCTGAGCTCCATTGCAGACAGTGCTGAGCCCATGCGCAGATGGAGCTGAGCTCTTCCAAGTATGCAGCTGAGCTCCATTGCAGACAGTGCTGAGCCCCTGTGCAGATGGAGCTGAGCTTTTCCAGGTATGCCGCTGAGCTCCATTGCAGACAGTGCTGAGCCCATGTGCAGATGGGGCTGAGCTCTTCCAAGTATGCAGCTGAGCTCCATTGCAGACAGTGCTGAGCCCCTGTGCAGATGGAGCTGAGCTCTTCCAAGTATGCCGCTGAGCTCCATTGCAGACAGTGCTGAGCCCCTGTGCAGATGGAGCTGAGCTCTTCCAAGTATGCCGCTGAGCTCCATTGCAGACAGTGCTGAGCCCCTGGGCAGATGGAGCTGAGCTCTTCCAAGTATGCCGCTGAGCTCTATTGCAGACAGTGCTGAGCCCCTGTGCAGATGGAGGTGAGCTCTTCCAAGTATGCCGCTGAGCTCCATTGCAGGCAGTGTTGAGCCCCTGTGCAGATGGAGCTGAGCTCTTCCAAGTATGCCGCTGAGCTCCATTGCAGACCGTGCTGAGCCCCTGTGCAGATGGAGCTGAGCTCTGTGGAAATATGGATTTTTCTGATCAGTTATGTCCCCTATCTTGGACCCCAACGGTTTCATGTATGAATCACAAGTACATGTATGTTCCCTCCAGTTCCAGTTATGAAGACGCAAACACATGTGCGTCCACCGTCAACATGTCCTCTTTCAGATCCGCCATGAATAGGCCGGATATTCCATTCCTAAGTATGAAAGGCCACCGGCTTTATATGGTTCACTTAGGCCATTTTACAGTCCAGGCAAGTAGGCCCTGATCCTGTCATCAAGCTTCTCTTGCCTTCTGCCTCTGAAAGCTCCAGTCTGAGCCTGCATCTGTGACCATGAACTTTGTCTCATTCCCTGCGCGGCTCACGATGCCTGACATCAGCCTGTTGCCTGCCAAAAACTGTATTTCACCTTCGAAATTATCTGCTCCGCTCCCTGCCCAATGCATTCCTGTCTAGTAGTTTAAGTAAACATTCTTCCAGCTACCGAGCAAAGGCCCGGCTTCCCTGTCTTTACGCAAGTAATTCATAGCCCTATTATTATGGAAGACTTCTGCCCTCGCATCTAGTGTAGACACTTAGACGCTTGTACACGCACTAACAGTCAGTATAGTCAGTATAGAATAAGATTCTACTCTAAGAGACCTCTCTTTTGGATAACATAGTTCTTTAAACATAGGATGTTAGATATGATTTGGGATTAGGTTGACTTGACCCTCCAGACATCTGTCGCCCCATGTAGAGCTAAATGTCAAGTCCCCTTCACCCCCTAGTTGCACGTCAATCACACGTCATGCTGCTGCGCGCGCATTTCTGCCAAATATTTCTGCTGACATTGCGAAATTCTTTCATGGAACCACCCTATTATGACATCACACCTGATGACGTTCTTTAGTTACACCCAGTTACGCCTACTTTTGCTACGTATGTATGTTTTATCTTCACTATCAATTGTTACGCCTCCTGCATTTGCTTCACTGTAATGCCTATTGTATAAAAGTGATTACTTATCAATAAAGTATGTACTTCACTTCCTGAACCTCCGTGGTGATGGAACTTGGAGTCAACGATTCGAATCGTCCATTGGAATAAAGCCCATTCCGAACCTCTAATACCACGGATTCTGCCTCTTATTTTACTGAGCTATTTTTATTATGTTTCTGTATCAAATTAAGTCCCGGTAATTAAATTATTTACCACATGAATGGCGCCCGAATAGGGACACTTTCTCATCTCACGCGCCGGCGGTGCGTTGCAGGCCCGGTCTCCTGCCACAGCTGGACGGACAACAACGCGTACCAGCAGGATTTCCTGTATCTCCCTCCGGTCAAGCGGGGGCGACTGAGGCTGCGATCAACACCCAGACGAGGCGGTGAGAAGTGCGAAGTATCCCGACCAGAGCCTAGCTGAGAGAGCAAGATCCGAGGTATACAGAGGCCCACCAAGTTCCGAAGTTCCGAAGTTCCGAGGTTTCCGATGTTCCGAAGTTTCCGAAGTTTTCGAGTCGAGTCCAGTCCAGTCCAGTTCAGTTCCGTTCCGAGGCCTTCCGTTCCGAGCTACCCGGTGAGTACCATTACTGGGGAGGCGTTCTGACGTGCACATAGCCTGTGCCGGTCAAGACGGGTTTGGGTACACAAATCCGGTCTGCACTGTTTTAGCAGTGTATCTGTACTGTTTAGCAGTATATCTAGTATATCAAGTATATAAATTCAGAATAATTCAGTTAATGCCGAGTATTATGTTTAGTGATTAAGTTTCCTTAGATCGTCATCATCATTGTTGCTCATTTAAATGTTAAATGTTAAATGTGTTAATACGTCCTGCATATTGTGGTATGAATGACTGTTCATTATTTTGTTTATTGTATTAAGTTTGTTCAAGATCAAGTATCAGATCAGTTCTCAATATGCCGTTTTTTTCGAAACTAAGACAGATCACAACTAGGAAAGGGGTACTCGAAGAAGCTGTTCCTATTCCTCCCAGGGACACTCCAGGGTACTTCATGTATCATAAACACGGCTTAGACGCTATATTATTTCTTGATTTATGGGTAGACTACACCAAGGAATTACCAGAAAGTCAGAGGTGGCCCGCAGCTGGGACCTGGGATGCAGAGTGCATCATGAAAGTAGAGGAAGAGTTATGGAAAAGGAAAACCAGACAGTCACAGAAAGACGCCGTTGAGTTATGGCGTAAAGAATCTCATAGACGTACAGAAAAAGCACTCAGACAGGAGGAGAAAAATAAGGAGAATTCAAATAAAGTCCGAGAAAATCTATTAATTGAAGAAGGTACACGAGTGAAATCAGAACAAGTAGACAGACAAAGAAATGCCCTTATGAATGGTATGTATCCCCTTCTGGCCGAAAGATTACCTAAGGCTACTCCGGAGATACCAAAAGACTTGCCACCCCAATATTTCCAATAAAAATGCATCCTAAGGGGCATCCTAGAACAGCAGAAGATGTTTTTCTTTCCTCATATTTAGATGACGCAGCTCCCGAGTATGCTAACCCCGCCCCACATAGACCGTCTGCCGGGGAGGTTCAACGCCAAGATCCTGTATCTGTACCTCTACAACAACAAATCCTGACACAAGTTCCGGCAAGCACATCTGTTTCTACATCTGTTCCTACAGCTGCTTCTACAGCTGTGTCCACACCTATAGTTGCTGTATCGCGTTCAACGAATCCTTTCACGCCCGATACCCCAGATGGGGCTACTGGAGGTGCTACCAACATTTTTTCTACGCCACCCAGAATAAATAAACTTACTTTTCAAGAGTCAGCACATCCACGTACCCCCAAACTCATAAATTCCCGCACGCTTAAGGAACTTCTTGTAGATTGTAGATATGACCCTGTGCCCGGCAAAGAGGACGAAATGATCCTGGCATCATTACGTATCAGACGAGCGGCGGTGTATTTAGGGAAGTTACCAGGAATGACTGTGCATCTAGATAATATATACCATTTTGTCCAAACAGGACGAGATTCTGAATGTATTAACAGAGCTATGGAATACCAGAAAGTGGAGATACAGGGGGAACTGTTACGTTTCCTCATAAATTGTGTGATCAGAAATCAAGACCGACCGGGGGTAGATCCGGAAACAATGGAAACTCTTACCAGATGGAGCCAGAATATATCAGAAGGGAGACATGATAGGCAAAAATGTATAATAGCCATGTATCGAAAGATCCGTAAAGAAATAGAACGCCTACACGAAGAGAGATTAGCGGTAGACCAGTTTGAACAAAACGAGGAGGAGGAAGGATCAGGACTGCCCACAGGACAGTCAGAAACCATAGCCTATGTAGGTAGAGGAAGATCTTGTAATAATACTAGATGTTTTACTGACCCGATACGTCCGATATGTCCAGATAATAACAGGAATTTCCAAACACCTATAATAAATATAAGGTCCCCCGAGCATTCGTTCCAAGCCGCTGACAAATTACTCCGAGAACGAAGGGGTTACCATTTACTCGATTCTATGGATGAACAAGAATTAGCCAGGTCAGCCGTTCATTGGGTTGACAGTCCCGGAAAATATGGTGATGATACAGTAGCACACACATTTTTGAACCTCACCCCAGATGAACAGCGTTTAGCTGAGATTTATATGATTCAACAACTTCTTATACTATATAAAAGCCAACATTCAGATCCTGGTCCCTTACCTGATATATTGACTGAACTACTCACGAATAGATGGAGAGGTTCAGGTACTAAGTTAATTAAAGAAATACTAGAATCAAGAAAGCAGTACATTCTTTTTGTATGCCCAGAACATGTCTCACTGCCCATCAAGGAAAGAACGACGTATTACATGGACAGACAGAATCCCTTACGAGAAGTACACCCAATAAAGGGCGAGGACAATGAGTTTAAACGTGTATTTGTATATACGCCCATATCAAAAATAGAATTGTTAGAAATGAAGAAAGTGGTACCCAGTCATGACAAAGACCCAGCGGGTTTTCACCGTGAAATTAAAGACATGTTACTCATGGGAGAGTATACCTATCCCGACATTATGACAATATTAAAGGTATTAATGCCTGCTGGCATTTATGAAAAACTTAAGGAAAAAGAGTGGGAGGTGGGAGACCAAAAGATAGACTGGACAGCATTAGAAGTAGAAGAAAAGGCCCGAACTGCAGGAGCAGGGCTTGGGGATAAAACTAAAGCACTACCAGGTTTACTAGTACAGGTACTGCCACGTTTATTAACTACGAAAAAGGAAGACTGGGGTGCAATTACAGCCTGTAAACAAAAGCAAGATGAAGACACTAGTGATTTCTATGCCCGATTTGAAAAATGTTTTGGTATAAATAGTGGCATAAAAGCAAGTAGCGAATCATACCCACATCTGTTTGTGACGAAATTAGTTGAAAATTCCTTGCCCCAAGTGAAGAATAGAGTATTAAAATTTGAGAGTACCTGGCAAGGTAACACCCCATCACAAATGTTACAAATGTTACAGTATCATCACAATAGAATTAGAGAGGAACAAGAACATGAACAAAGACGCATGAAAGATACAAAAATGAAAATGCTAGTCTCCCAGACAGTTCCAGCTGAAGGTCATAAAAAGGGTACGACACAGTCCGGTGATTCAGCAGGACCTGTAAAAGGGACATGCAACTATTGTAAACAGCCAGGTCATTACATACACGATTGCCCAGTCCTGAAGCGTAATATCGCCACAGGTAAAACACAGGAAAGACCACGGCCACCTAGACAGGATCAGAATGAACAAGGAGCCCCACAGCATGCACAGTCCATGCCAGCTCCACAACAGTCTATACAGTTTGTGCCAGCTGCACCAGCGCTGCCTGTTGCTGCCACACAAACCACGACACGACAGCTGTACCAGACCGCACAGTACGACTATCCTGATTATCAACGATACGCATGAAGCAGCCTAGAGAGGGAAGTTGACTTACCCCTTATCGAGGTCCCTGTAGACCAAGAAGGACCTTATGTACATAGTGAATTATTAGGCCAAGATAGAAAATTTTTACTTGATACAGGGGCAAGTCGAACAACCATAAAACGTAGTGAAGTTCCAGGGGCACCCCTCTCAGGCTCACAGAATATTTCCCTTGGTTTTTCAGGAAAACCTATTGTTAATGAAGTATCACAGCCTCTTCCACTTACGATAGGACCCTTGACCCGAACTACAGATTTATTGCTTACTAAATCATGTCCAGAAAACTTGTTAGGTATAAAAACACTGAAAGCTCTAGGAGCTATAATATGTTGTTCTCCGGAAGGAGTAAGATTGTTTTTACGTGATTTCAAAGGTCACTATGTGTCTCGAGACATGGATCCCCGACTGCAGACTTTACCTACACATTTATGGGCACAAGGCCCTACTGATGTTGGTTGCATGAATATTACGCCATATCGAGTTACACTAAAGGCAGGAGTGGTACTACCACGAATGCGACAATACAAGTTACCACCAGATGCTGTAGTGGCTTTACTGCAAATCATTGATGAGCTCATTGCCCAAGGAGTGGTTGTGGAAACAGACTCCAATGTATGTAATTCTCCGATAATTCCGATTCTTAAACGAACAGATCCAAAGGCCCCGCCAGTATATCGATTGGTTATTGATCTGCGCGAATTGAACAAATGCATTGTGCCACAATTCCCTGTGGTCCCAGATATCTCGTCATTACTGACAGCTATTGATTCCGAAGCAACATTCTTTACTGTAATTGATCTCAAGAATGCCTTTTTCAGCGTCCCAATAGATCCGGAAAGCCAATACTTGTTCGGATTTAGTTTAAATGGACGTAGCTTTAAATTCACACGCGCACCTCAAGGATTTACAGAAAGCCCCAGCATCTATAGCCAAGCCCTGAAACGAGAACTCGACAGTATCCACATGCCAGTCAACACTGCCCTGCTTCAATATGTCGATGATCTGCTGATCACCGCTAGAAGCGAACCTGAATGTGAGAAAGCATCACTGACAGTTTTACAATTTCTAGCCGAAAAGGGGCACAAGGTGTCCCCTTCCAAGCTGCAATTCTGTGTCCAGCGAGTTGTTTATCTTGGACACTCGCTGTCCAAGGAGGGAAGGCAGCTTACACCCGACCGCATTCAGTTAATAGCTAACATGCCAATACCCAAGACACAAAAGGAGGTGCGGGCTTTCATAGGCCTCACTTCATATTGTAGGCAGTGGATCCCTCAGTATGCATTTCTAGCAAAACCACTCATTCAATTGACAACACAGGAGGCAGCCACATCGACTGTTCTCCCTTGGACTCAGGAACATGCACAAGCTTTTGAAAGCCTAAAGAAAGCCTTATGCCAAGCACCTGTTTTAGCAACACCATGTTACAATAAACAGTTTACACTCTTTGTTACAGAACGCGAAGGTACTGCCTTGTCAGTACTCACACAGGAACAAGCAGGATCACACAAACCATGTGCTTATTTTTCTAGTACATTAGATCCCGTAGCTCAGGCTTTGCCCGCGTGCCTAAAATCAGTGGCAGCAACAGCTTTAGCAATCAGACAAAGCGATGCCATAGTGTTAGGACACCCATTGACAGTACAAGTACCACATGCAGTAGAGGTTCTTGTGAATCGAACGCAAACACAACACTTGACTATTGCGCGACTTACTGGTTACGAATTAACATTGTTTCAGCCACATGTAGAAATTAGACGTTGTAACACATTGAATCCTGCCACACTTTTACCCGTAATCGGAACAGACCCACTAGCTCATGATTGTATTGAAGTTATTACAATCACGACGAAACCCAGACAAGACTTGACAGATGTCCCATTGTCAGACCCAGACCTGACGTTGTATGTAGATGGTTCATGTATGAGAACAGGTACAGGAGAGTTAGTGGCCGCTTACGCAGTCACAACAGACACTGAAATCATTGAAACAAATTGCATAAATACCTTGTCAGCTCAAGCCGCAGAGCTCGTCGCTCTGACACAAGCCTGTATTCAAGCCACAAATAAAAAAGTCAACATATACACTGATTCACGTTATGCATTCGGAGTTGTACATGACTTCGGCGTGCTGTGGCGAGAGAGAGGTTATTTAACTTCTCACGGTGCCCACATTCAGCACGGACCCCTCATTCATGCCTTATTAGATGCAATACATTTACCCACTGCAATATCAATTATGAAATGTAAAGCTCATACGAAAGTTACTGATATCATTTCTCAAGGCAATGATCTAGCTGACAAAACAGCTAAACAGACTGCTCAAACTCAAACATCCGACATGACAAAGACAATAGTCCCGACGCCAACACATTGTATGACGGTTAAGGATCCCGCTCTTGACGTAATTGACATACAGACACATGCTACACCAGACGAAATAAAGAAATGGACTGAATTAGGAGGGATCCAAACGGATCAAGGATGGATGACGAAGGAAAAATCTGTGTGGTTCCTTCCTGATTCAATGGTCCAAGTCATTATCAACACTGTACATAGTCCAGCGCATCTAGGAGAAAAAGCTATGCTAGACAGCATTCAACACATTTGGTTCAACAAACATTTACGAGCAGCAGCTAAACAAAAAGTTCGTACCTGTATGATCTGTTGTCAGTTTAACCCAGGAAAAAGCATTCCCGTAGAACAGGGTGGATTTCAGCCTCCTGATCACCCTTTTGAAGTCCTCCAGATGGATTATATCCAGATGGAACGATGTCGAGGATTCAAATATGTTCTCGTAGTTGTCTGTGCTCTTTCCCGTTGGACAGAGGCATACCCGGTTTCAGATTACACTGCCCCGACTACTGCCAAACAGTTAGTTCGAGAATTCTTCCCACGGTACGGTTTACCACGTGTTGTCTACTCAGATAACGGCCAGCCGTTTTCATCCGAACTAATGAAACACGTTTCACTTTTGTTAGGCTATCAGTGGAAATTCCACTGTGTCCGATACCCCGAGGCAGCAGGTCTCGTGGAAAGACATAATCAGACCCTGAAAATTAGATTGTCCAAAATATGCAGGGAGAAAGGTGTCGACTGGGTAGTAGCGTTACCAGTTGCACTCTTTTACATGAGAATGGTAGCACACTCTCGAACAGGGCTATCCCCGTATGAGGTGATCTTTGGCAGACCACCAAATATGTGGGGGACGCCTATACCACGCAAAATAACTGATATTGACTGTAATATGCTGACAGATTACTTGGCTTCCTTGATGTCTGCACTACAATCTTGTCGTTCACAGGTAGCTGCAGCTTTTCCCGACAACACTGAGGTGAAACCCCATGACGTAATTCCAGGAGATCTGGTCTTAGTGAGGAACTTTGATCGGAAGTCTCAGCTGGATCCTAGGTGGAGGTCGCCTCAGCTCGTATTGCTAACGACGAGGACAGCCGTGAAGATCGAAGGTCGAAAAGGCTGGATACATTCAAGTCATATCAAGAAATTTCATGGACTGTCGTCAGACGTAAACGACACACCTTGCGTGTCTTCCCCGATTGACTCAAAACTTCCTCTGGTTGAACTGAATAGCCACGAGCTATACAAACTAAAACTCAGGTCTAACCGGTCAGGCAATTTGATTGTTTAAGTCCTCTCCAAGGTGAATCGGTCGAATTTGTCTCTGACATGTATCCCTTAGACCTGTATAGAGAACGAAACAGAAGGATAAAACTGAAACGACATGCGTACTGTAAATCACTGCGTAGTCATTGCACAGTGACGTTATTAATTTTGTTTTTCTTAAGTCTTTTAATAATCACTGCAAGTATATTATTGCACATATATTATCCTATTTCTAGACATGTTTATAATGTTACTGCTGAACATTCTTTTAGTGAATTACCTCCGCATGAGTTGTCTTATAGATTTGCGCTGCGCAATAACACGTTTATTAGTATGTTACATCATTCCCATCAGGTTAGCAATGCTACAAATTGTTGGATATGTGGCCGACTCCCTCCCTATCAGAATTATAAAGGAATTCTACCTCTCTTTCCATACCCGTTCACACACAACGGCTCCTGTGGAGCATGGTTTAGTTTAATTAATTCTCTAGATTCGAATTCTGCAGTTTATCAAGACAACTGGGTATGGGGAAATTTGAACTTAGTTTTACTTAAAGTCTGCTACCGTAACAAGGAGGGACTTCCCAAAAGAACAGGAACTGATCTAGAAAATGAAGTGTATGGATTAGGTAATTTTACGCTTAATCTTATGATCCTAAATGTCGAATCCGAAGCTACTCCAATTTTGCCCGCTATGTCAATATTTCCAGTAAAAGGTGAATTATGTGTAAGAAAGAATGGTTCCATACATATGGGCCATAGTAGATGCACCACTGTAATAGAATTTAGTGATCAAGGCAAGTCTACATTTAGAGCTTCCCGCCATTCCTATTTCATATGTGGTCAGACGGCATATGTACGTTTGCCTCTAGATTGGGATGGTACCTGCTACATCGGATTCCTTTTGCCACCTGTTTTCCTAGCTCCTCCTGATTATCACAGAAATACTCATTTAGTACACAATAGAGAAAGGAGAGATCTCCCAATAGTCGATTACACTGAAACAGCATGGGAAAAATACACAGATTTCAATAAAGGTCTCTTTCCCTATATAGGTACCGTTACTAATAGTAAGCTGATACGTAGATTAACTAGAACCCTTGAAGCAGTAGTGAACGAAACTATTTCCGCCTTAGGCAATTTAACAGAAGAGCAGTCTGCTATGCGGATTGTTGTGCTTCAAAATCGTCTTGTCCTTGACGTCATCCTGGCCGATAGGGGCGGAGCTTGTAGGGTCATCGGATCAAGTTGTTGCATTTTCATACCAGAAAATTCGCCATCTGTATATAAAGCCATAACTCGCCTTCATAAGATTGTAAGCCAGATACACCAGAATCCAGGCACCTGGACTTGGTCCGGTTGGTTTTGGAGTGTATTATCTACCTTTGGATGGAAGGTCCTATCCTTCCTAGGTATTGGCTTTCTCATACTATTCAGTTGCTGTCTATGTCTACAATGTGGACCAGCGATCTGTGGTCTGTGTGCCACATCGTGTATTCCACCACCAAGATTTCATTCATCCCAGAAGAAAAAAGAAGAACAAATGATGCTATATGAACAGATCAACGGATTGATGAAGATTGATATCTCTTAACGGGCAAGTAGGGGACAAGGAGGGAATGTGGAAATATGGATTTTTCTGATCAGTTATGTCCCCTATCTTGGACCCCAACGGTTTCATGTATGAATCACAAGTACATGTATGTTCCCTCCAGTTCCAGTTATGAAGACGCAAACACATGTGCGTCCACCGTCAACATGTCCTCTTTCAGATCCGCCATGAATAGGCCGGATATTCCATTCCTAAGTATGAAAGGCCACCGGCTTTATATGGTTCACTTAGGCCATTTTACAGTCCAGGCAAGTAGGCCCTGATCCTGTCATCAAGCTTCTCTTGCCTTCTGCCTCTGAAAGCTCCAGTCTGAGCCTGCATCTGTGACCATGAACTTTGTCTCATTCCCTGCGCGGCTCACGATGCCTGACATCAGCCTGTTGCCTGCCAAAAACTGTATTTCACCTTCGAAATTATCTGCTCCGCTCCCTGCCCAATGCATTCCTGTCTAGTAGTTTAAGTAAACATTCTTCCAGCTACCGAGCAAAGGCCCGGCTTCCCTGTCTTTACGCAAGTAATTCATAGCCCTATTATTATGGAAGACTTCTGCCCTCGCATCTAGTGTAGACACTTAGACGCTTGTACACGCACTAACAGTCAGTATAGTCAGTATAGAATAAGATTCTACTCTAAGAGACCTCTCTTTTGGATAACATAGTTCTTTAAACATAGGATGTTAGATATGATTTGGGATTAGGTTGACTTGACCCTCCAGACATCTGTCGCCCCATGTAGAGCTAAATGTCAAGTCCCCTTCACCCCCTAGTTGCACGTCAATCACACGTCATGCTGCTGCGCGCGCATTTCTGCCAAATATTTCTGCTGACATTGCGAAATTCTTTCATGGAACCACCCTATTATGACATCACACCTGATGACGTTCTTTAGTTACACCCAGTTACGCCTACTTTTGCTACGTATGTATGTTTTATCTTCACTATCAATTGTTACGCCTCCTGCATTTGCTTCACTGTAATGCCTATTGTATAAAAGTGATTACTTATCAATAAAGTATGTACTTCACTTCCTGAACCTCCGTGGTGATGGAACTTGGAGTCAACGATTCGAATCGTCCATTGGAATAAAGCCCATTCCGAACCTCTAATACCACGGATTCTGCCTCTTATTTTACTGAGCTATTTTTATTATGTTTCTGTATCAAATTAAGTCCCGGTAATTAAATTATTTACCACAGCTCTTCCAAGTATGCCGCTGAGCTCCATTGCAGACAGTGCTGAGCCCCTGGGCAGATGGAGCTGAGCTCTTCCAAGTATGCCGCTGAGCTCCATTGCAGACAGTGCTGAGCCCCTGGGCAGATGGAGCTGAGCTCTTCCAAGTATGTCGCTGAGTTCCATTGCAGACAGTGCTGAGCCCCTGGGCAGATGGAGCTGAGCTCTTCCAAGTATGCCGCTGAGCTCTATTGCAGACAGTGCTGAGCCCCTGTGCAGATGGAGGTGAGCTCTTCCAAGTATGCCGCTGAGCTCCATTGCAGACAGTGCTGAGCCACTGTGCAGATGGAGCTGAGCTCTTCCAAGTATGCCGCTGAGCTCCATTGCAGACCGTGCTGAGCCCCTGTGCAGATGGAGCTGAGCCCTTCCAAGTATGCCGCTGAGCTCCATTGCAGACAGTGCTGAGCCCCTGGGCAGATGGAGCTGAGCTCTTCCAAGTATGCCGCTGAGCTCCATTGCAGACCGTGCTGAGCCCCTGTGCAGATGGAGCTGAGCTCTTCCAAGTATGCCGCTGAGCTCCATTGCAGACAGTGCTGAGCCCCTGGGCAGATGGAGCTGAGCTCTTCCAAGTATGCCGCTGAGCTCCATTGCAGACAGTGCTGAGCCCCTGTGCAGATGGAGCTGAGCTCTTCCAAGTATGCCGCTGAGCTCCATTGCAGACCGTGCTGAGCCCCTGTGCAGATGGAGCTGAGCTCTTCCAAGTATGCCGCTGAGCTCCATTGCAGACAGTGCTGAGCCCCTGGGCAGATGGAGCTGAGCTCTTCCAAGTATGCCGCTGAGCTCCATTGCAGACCGTGCTGAGCCCCTGTGCAGATGGAGCTGAGCTCTTCCAAGTATGCCGCTGAGCTCCATTGCAGACAGTGCTGAGCCCCTGTGCAGATGGAGCTGAGCTCTTCCAAGTATGCCGCTGAGCTCCATTGCAGACAGTGCTGAGCCCCTGTGCAGATGGAACTGAGCTCTTCCAAGTATGCCGCTGAGCTCCATTGCAGGCAGTGCTGAGCCCCTGTGCAGATGGAGCTGAGCTCTTCCAAGTATGCCGCTGAGCTCCATTGCAGACAGTGCTGAGCCCCTGGGCAGATGGAGCTGAGCTCTTCCAAGTATGCCGCTGAGCTCCATTGCAGACAGTGCTGAGCCCCTGGGCAGATGGAGCTGAGCTCTTCCAAGTATGCCGCTGAGCTCCATTGCAGACAGTGCTGAGCCCCTGTGCAGATGGAGCTGAGCTCTTCCAAGTATGCCGCTGAGCTCCATTGCAGACAGTGCTGAGCCCATGTGCAGATGGAGCTGAGCTCTTCCAAGTATGCAGCTGAGCTCCATTGCAGACAGTGCTGAGCCCCTGGGCAGATGGAGCTGAGCTCTTCCAAGTATGCCGCTGAGCTCCATTGCAGACAGTGCTGAGCCCCTGTGCAGATGGAGGTGAGCTCTTCCAAGTATGCCGCTGAGCTCCATTGCAGACAGTGCTGAGCCACTGTGCAGATGGAGCTGAGCTCTTCCAAGTATGCCGCTGAGCTCCATTGCAGACCGTGCTGAGCCCCTGTGCAGATGGAGCTGAGCTCTTCCAAGTATGCCGCTGAGCTCCATTGCAGACAGTGCTGAGCCCCTGGGCAGATGGAGCTGAGCTCTTCCAAGTATGCCGCTGAGCTCCATTGCAGACCGTGCTGAGCCCCTGTGCAGATGGAGCTGAGCTCTTCCAAGTATGCCGCTGAGCTCCATTGCAGACAGTGCTGAGCCCCTGTGCAGATGGAGCTGAGCTCTTCCAAGTATGCCGCTGAGCTCCATTGCAGACAGTGCTGAGCCCCTGTGCAGATGGAACTGAGCTCTTCCAAGTATGCCGCTGAGCTCCATTGCAGGCAGTGCTGAGCCCCTGTGCAGATGGAGCTGAGCTCTTCCAAGTATGCCGCTGAGCTCCATTGCAGACAGTGCTGAGCCCCTGGGCAGATGGAGCTGAGCTCTTCCAAGTATGCCGCTGAGCTCCATTGCAGACAGTGCTGAGCCCCTGTGCAGATGGAGCTGAGCTCTTCCAAGTATGCCGCTGAGCTCCATTGCAGACAGTGCTGAGCCCATGTGCAGATGGAGCTGAGCTCTTCCAAGTATACAGCTGAGCTCCATTGCAGACAGTGCTGAGCCCCTGTGCAGATGGAGCTGAGCTCTTCCAAGTATGCCGCTGAGCTCCATTGCAGACAGTGCTGAGCCCCTGTGCAGATGGAGCTGAGATCTTCCAAGTATGCCGCTGAGCTCCATTGCAGACAGTGCTGAGCCCCTGTGCAGATGGAGCTGAGCTCTTCCAAGTATGCAGCTGAGCTCCATTGCAGACAGTGCTGAGCCCCTGTGCAGATGGAGCTGAGCTCATCCAAGTATGCCGCTGAGCTCCATTGCAGACAGTGCTGAGCCCCTGTGCAGACATAGACGGAGGTGAGCCAATTCACAGGCATGTTTGAGCACTTTCAGCATTCATTCCTTTAATGTAGAACCCGAGGTTATGTGGGGACTGAGAAACCAGGACCAGCGAATATTCTGCAGGAGTATCACATGCCTCTCACCTGCGTTAATCTCGCACATGGCCTGTTTCTGATAGGAAGTGAGGAGGAGAAGGAGGGAGGGAGGATGAACGTGAGAGAGAAGGGATTGAGAGAAGCGATTGGAGAGAGAGAGAGAGAAGGTAGACAGTAGTGAAAGAAAATTAAGCATGTGTGAGAATATGGACAGAAAAGAGAAAAAGAGAAAAAGAAATGAGAGGAGAGTGGGACTGAGATGGAAAAGAACAGAGATAACGATTGAAAAGGAAGACGCCACAGAGAAGTTTGAACAGCCGCGTTTTCTGTTTCTTGCGGAGCTCAAGTAGGCGAAGGCAGCTCTAATACGTAGGGGCAGGTCATTCCAGGCTTTGGGCACGAGGTACAGGAAAGCAAGAAGGCTGAATCTGGTTCTGTGTATGCAGGGGGTGTGTGCGAGCAGGAGGCTGGCCAGTGGCGTAGCTAGACCTTTGGTCTAGCGTGGCGGTCCCTGCATCTCCCCCCCCCTGCGGCAGCCGCATGTAAGAGCGGGGGGATAGTGGCTGCATGTGTTGACTGGGAAACATTTGAAGATTTCATTGAGCATTTTGAGGGTGTGGAAGCAGGATGTGCGACTATGTTCACAAAAGTAAACTTTACCGCACATTTCCCCCATTTTCTAGCTCCCTTCATCAGAAGTCTGCCTTTCACTGTGAAAACTGGGCAGTGCTGACCGTGGCTGGTGCCGATACCAATCTCCAAAGAAACATTATGGTCACCAGCATACTTTTTTTTCAAACAAATTAAGCATTGGGTTAGATATGACAGATCCACTTGGCAGCTACACTTTAGAATTGTAAAAAGGTGATCTAGTTGAATTCGAAATTATGTTTCACGTGGAACAACAAACGCAAACCCTACACATACTGAAGGAGTTTGGTGTGTTATATATTCACTTCCCTGGCTTGGTTGAATCAGGCAAACTCCAAAGTGAGTGGATGGAGGAGTAAAGCATAAACTTTGTGCGGGCAGCTCAGCTTGAAGGGTGCAGCAGGAGGGATTTCCTGCAGGATCCTCTGTTAGTGCATGTGCGCTAATCATTAATATATGGTCTGGTGTCACCACAAACAAAGGTAAGAGCTCCATCATGGCGCTCTCAAATCATGGTTCCCTCAGTGGACCAAAGTTCTGCATACCCCTCTATACTGCTAGCTGGACCTTCCATCTTCCTGTGAGAGAGCACAAAGCATCTGTTCAGGTGAAGGAACACGAGCTCCGCACTGGCTGAGGGTGCGGGTGTTGTGCTCTGGCGGGAGATCCTGGAGCCCATGTAAAGGAGCGCAGCAGGATTACGGGCGTGCAGACGCTGCATGGGTCCACTCACAGGTCCCCTGGCTATCTCAATCTAATCCTGCAGGAGTGTCTTTTGCTGCCAATGCTCACCATAATAACAATACATTTACTTTTGCCATGGCTTCAGCTCCTTCACTAATATGGCTGCCAATGCTAATTCCCATGATGAATATCTGTTGCAGCATGCATCTTCGTCCATCCTTCTTTCATTTGGAGAGAAAAAAACAAGTTTGGCTTAGGCATAAGTGTATAGTTTTTTAATAAAAAAATTAACCTAGAGCTAGCAAAATGGGAAATGGCTGTATAGGTGTAATTCACAATATTGCCTCACTCTTCTCACAGTAGTGCATAGCCATTTTAAGTTTATTGAAAAGTCATTACATCTTCGAGTAAAAATGGATGTATTTCATGTTTTGGTTCTTGTGTTGCACAAAACACAGTGGTATAAAACCCATGGAGTACAACAAGCCATGAAATATGGGAAATATTTCACAGTTACGTGTAAAGTACATATTTTGTTGTCATAATGGTAATCCCAAAACCACTGTGCAGAGGGTTCACATTGTCCAGGTTACTAAAAATATGCAACTTGGATGATCAAGGTTATTGAAATTAGGCTGCAAAAAAAAGGCAAATTATGTGGCGCATTGTCTGGTGGTATTATTTTCATCCGTTTGAACAAGAAACAATTTTGATGAATTCTGCATATTTTGGAAATTATGTGGCAAATTCAGTAAATCCATAATTATGATATAAACTCTGCAGCAACAGAGTCACATAAATCCCCTGATCTTACCACTGCCTACTGTTTTATCAAGAATGTATTTATGACGGTGAAACAAAACCTCAACATTTTAATTCCAATCAACACCCATTGTTACCTGCACTTTGAATAAAACTGCTTGTGGTATAAAAAACACTTAATGCGTACCTTGTAATTGCCATCTCAGACGTCCGGTGAGATTTACAGACCACATGGCCAAAGATATCACTAGAACCCCTCAATGATGATATTGTACCAGATTATACAGTTACCCGTAAAGTATCCTCACATTTAAAATATTGTGTAGATGCAAATAGATAAAACTCAACCTTAAGCAAGAGACAACTCATTTAGGTGCTACCCATGTATAATCAAATTAAACCCGGACCTATTGGCTTCCAAATGTGTCTGATTCCCAGTGTGTAGCCCACCACCACTTTTTAGTACTATACCCAACCACCCCCTTCCCCCCTCCCCCTCCACCGAAATTCGGGTCTAGTTGCGCCCTTGGGTCAGCCTGTGGGCCATTTTTTGGGTTGTTTGTGGGCCTGTTTTATGGTGTGCTGGGCCGGTTTTTACTATTGATTTCCAGGATATTAAAACAAACATTGCCTGCAGCAAGCATAAATGTATCCAGCCTTCCATAACTTGCAAAACAATTCTTTACACGTTCAAAACCACCCCAGTCTGCAAACATGGTCTACTTTTAAGCAATCTAATTCACTCACAGGGACAACTTTTATTTTTATTTTTATTTATTTTAAATAGGCCCTGGCCTATTTTCTGCCTCAGTCCAACCTTGCATAGAAGTCTGAAAGCAACCACAACACCAGAATAAAGCACCGGGCCTTCCTTGGCCAACTGAGCAGTGAGAGATACTGTCTGAAGGAAATGACACATTATAAAAAGTCTCCTTTCATTCATAATATAACCATTATTTGTTAAGCGCATGTTCAATCTTAGCACTATCTAGGCGCTGATTAACACGTTTGTTCTCCCACTCAATGTGACTCATTTTAGCAACATCAGGAAGATGAAATGCTGAGTGGCTATACAAGGATTCGACCCTGGGACTCCACACAAGTTCTTAAAGAAAATGTATTAGTCCAATGAGCCGGAAGAAAAGTCAGAGGTGGACTGAATCCTTTTTGGGTTCCTTATGCGCTAGGATAGTGGGAACATTCCCCTGTATTTAGGGCATGAGTGTAGCTCTGGTGACATCACAACTGCACTATACCCTTGAACTTACATCTGAAATATGCACTTTCTCACATCACAGACGGCTGTAGAAAGGCCTCCACAGACCCAACTGGCACGTGGCCTGCAAGGGCGCTTCCTTCCAATGTTGGAGCTTGCCGAGTCAAGTCGAGTTGTGATTTCACACACATTACCAGGTTCTCAGACAGTGCTTAATTTGAGCCAGTGCTTTCCGGTACCCAGAACCGGCACTTAATTGGTTTTCCGTGCTCGGCACCGGCACCTAATTGTCAACACCATAATTAGAACTGTCTACCATATGGTGGCGCTGCTCATCTACTGTAGAGATGAGCAGAACAACGGCTGTTTATTAATACAATATACATTAAAATAGTGCTAATACCTGCCTCCTCAGCCATCCCTTTAGCTTTGGGGACCTGGAATAATCTGAACTGTCCCATTTGCATGCGAGAGAGATGGTTAGTAGTTGTTTTGGCAGCTATGTCAGGGGCGATGGGTGGTGACATCTACAGTGGCCTCCTGCTCAGAGCCCTGGCCCTTAATATTTCACAAACTAAGCAGTGCTCTCAGACTCTGACTGTCACTAGCACTGGAGGGGAGGAGAGCATTGTTGAACTCGGTGAAACATGAGGAATCTTTTGGGTGCAATAATTACCGCCAACATTTTTGCTCTTCAAAATGGGGAATAACACTGACTTTCTGCACTCGAGTCCAGCTAGCCCAATATTTACATATCATTTTCTCCACGCCAGCATCCAGTATATATTTGCACGCTTGACTTGCTGCTGTATCTCTGGGAGAAATTACCGATTTGTGGAGTTTATGTACCCAGTAATCAGCAGGTACAATAAACTTTGCTCAATTTTTAACTACAGTCCCTGCACAAACTGCAGTTTGCTCTTGGCCCAGATGTAACCAGGATCTGACTGTCTCCTGGATTAAGGCCCTATAGGTTGAGGTGTCCTGGTTCCCCACACCCAGAACCTTTTGTCTGTGGAGTGTTGTAGTGGTCGCAGATGCTACTTTTGGAGTTGGAAGCTCAATAAATACTAGTGATACAACCACCTCCAAGCCGGGTTTTCCTAGGTCGATGGTTAGATATGGGCCCAGAAAAGGGTATCCAATGCAAATGCAGTAGGTGCCAGTTTTATGCCTGAGTTTCAGGATAACCACTGTTTAAATGATTTGGCTTTGGACCTACACTGGACAACCCTTGTCTCTCTAGTACTATCTGCTACTCGCCGAAAAGCGCTTTGATGCCTCGTCAGGGGTATGCAGGTGAAGTATATCAAAATACAGACAGAAGTTGAAGGATCTTTTATATTTGGGGTCCACAAGCATAGTTACAGCGCCTTTAAGAAGATCAGTGCTCACACACATGCCCCGCTGGCCCCTGCGCTGAAGCATGAGACCGCACCAATCCAAGGCGGTTCCATCTTCTGGTGGATCTTCCATAACTGAGTATCTCTTATCCGAATCTCTTGTTGCACTGATGCACCACCCTGCATAAAAGGATGAGGAATTAACACAGCGAGCAGAGCTGGTCACACCTCAAGTCAACACTAGGCTTTCCCATGGACCATGGCCAGTCACGCCTAGAGACCTCACCTGGTATTTTCGTAGAGTGGATTCTGATTCACATACATGACTCTCTTTCCATTGGCTGCAGTCCAGCTCTCTTACCATGGGAATGAACATTCAGTTGGAGCGCCATCCACCCGTGAGTTATGTGCATGCACACAAGCAAAGCCACCCCTCAATAATAGCATTATCTGCTTCTAACAGACCAGAGACACACTGGTTGCCTTCCAGAGGGGATTGTCATACTGGGCTGTAAGAAAACAGGCTTTTTACAGGTGTCCCCCCACTTTTTGCGTCACTTGGACGCCAATGTTGATAGTAGATTGCTCTATTTCTCTGTCATGTCAGGCGTGTATGGGCAGTTCTAGGCTACGTGGATGAAACTCCACCTTCCTCCTTCTATAACATGGCTCTCACATGTCCTTAAACCTCTTGCCAACACCTGAAATAAATAACGGGAGCTGATATAATGTGGCATGGCCCCTAACTCGAAGCAAACCAGAGCCGGTGAATTGCCCTATGGTGGGGGGAAGGCTCAGTAGGCCTCTTTAGGCACCTACTCCTGCAAACATGCTCGGGTCCACTTCCTTCCATTGTGCTTCCAGCTCGGGCCAGGATGATGCCCTGCAGGGTCCAATTCTGTACCTTAAAAATCTGGTACCATAATATTGTAATATATCAATCAAAGGGAGGGAAATAGAAGAGGCTGTGGTCCATTCGGCTTCCAGCTAATATAGTAATAATCAAAGGGAATGGATCACTTGTAGCTGGCACCAGGGTTCAGATCGTTGTTTCCGATATTCGGTAAAAAACCCTCATTCACGTAAGATAATTCGTGGGCGGTATATCTTGGTTCTCCGCATTGATATTTAGATACGTGACAGCATCATCATAGGGTTTTTCCCATGCTTCCTTCAACCCGGAGGGAACCACTGGACGATCCAGTAGTGATCAGGGAAAAAAATTCAAAAAAAAAAAAGGGGGTGAGAAGTGCTCAGGCGTTGTGATTAGATTAAAAAGTTCCTCTAGCTACCTATATATAATTTTATTCCGTTAGGTGCAGGGAAGAGAAGGATAAAAATGGCTAGTTGCAGAAAGGACATATTATGAATCCGCTGCAGTTGTGGTCTGAGTGGTTGGTCGACATGTTTCAGCCCCTAATGTGCCCAGAGGGGTCGGGGGGCTTTCTTCAGGACCTCAGGTGAAAGTGAAGTGAAGATTGAATAATATTCAATGACAGATGGAAGTTCTAGTCTTAATTTCAAGAACTTCTTGAAGGTTAATACCTAGGTTTGGGGGGGGAAGGGAAGGTAGACAAACGTCCTTAGTTAATGCAGGGAGGACGAAGTTGTTGGATAGTCTAGCTGAAAACACAATACATAAGCAAATATAAATGGCAAATCTTTTGATACATATTGGTATACATCTTTAGCAGCAAGTGGAGAAACGAACCGTCTTAAATTGTAGACATTTGAATGAAAAATAATAAAGAGTGTGGTTAAAAATAGTGTGGTTAAAAATAGCACAGAAAAATTGGAAACACAGGTATTCATTCGTTAAAGCCATCTTGGTACACACACGTCCACCAGATCTCAGGTCGAGTCTGACCCAGAACACCCTGTGGACACTACCTCCAGTAACTGGTCATTTCCCGTGTGGTAATTGCTCCGTTTGCCATCTCACAGAAACTGTGAAAACCATAGCACTATCACCACAAATGACTTGGTCCATGAGGCAACACACCAACTGCAACACGACCCACGCAATCTACATGATCACTTGCCCGTGCAATCTCAGATATATCGGGATGACCTGCCGCAAAGTCAAACAGAAAATCTGCGAGCATAGAAGCAACGTTAAGTGTAGACGAGGAACAACAAAAATGAGCAGCCATTATATTGACCACCCACACACAGTGAACGATCTCAGATGGTTAATACTTGAAACCCTCGCCTCCAAAACATTCAATGCAGAAAAACTACTCTTTGAGAAGGAACAAAGATGGGTCCATCGTCTGAAGACTAATTCACAAGGATTAAATGACGACATCCCTTGGTTGAGTGTATAAACACAAATAGTTAATTAAGTAACTTGATTGTGAATACACACCCCTTTCCATTTGAGCGAGATGTCTTACAGAATTGAGAGAACACTAACATACACATCCTCTTCTGAATGTGCCATTTACGAGCTATATGCATCTTTAGAATGACATATATGAGTACTCTATTTCTCATATTTAATAATAACAATGCCTATGATTCACTATTACCTAAATTACACTTAGCATGGTAATAAGCCTCACTACACGCACTTCAATATAGACATAATCTACATATATATTACTCTCAACATTAACATCGCCTGCATACCAACAGACAACCTAAACCATAGGAATGACCCTCGCTTTTAACAACCTTTTTGACACTCGCGTCTATTAGTCCAATAAAGTTTATTGACAACATCAAAATACGAACAGTCTCTCTTCTGTGGCGCCAACACAGTACTTAAACCCACCCTCCACGCCTCCTACGCAAACAGGATACCAGTGTCAGCACAAGTCGTGACTGCACCGAAACCGCGGTATGAAGACAGAACAGAAGACACGTAACGTTATCTAAAACTCTTGACGTTTTCCCCATTTATTTTATTGTATTTCTTTCCTAAACAGTAAAACCGCAACCTGTCCCGCCCCACGGAGTTCCAAGTCGGAACCCCCAAAGGTATTTACTTTTGTGTTATATCGCGGATCATGCATAACAACCAACCGCAACAGAGACACACTTCTCTCTATGCCTCGCTATTTGTTTGTTTGTCTCTCTACTCTTAGTATTTGCACTAACCTACGCTTTAAATAGACTGTGATTAAACAAACCGAGAGCACTTATTTCCTTCTGCTCCGCATCATAAAATATTTACAAAGGGCTCTCCATAACAAGAGGAATTCCTTTCCATCTACCCCGCCATCCTGAAATTCACCATTGCCCATCAACGACCTGGGGCTCTTATCCAATGTCTTCTTTGTGAATATTCCTTTTTTATGACTATTTGCACTAACCGAGGCCTTAAAAAAGACTGTGATTAACATAACCTAGAGCACCACAAAATATTCGCCGAGAGACCTCCGTAACAGGGGTAGCTCGTTTTGCTCAACAACGACCTGGGGCATATATCATTATTTTATTACTACCTAGGGACACTTAATGTTATAACTAACAACACTACTACCTACCTATAGTAACACCTGGCTTTAACAAATGAATACCTGTGTTTCCAAGTTTTCTGTGCTATTTTTAACCACACTATTTTTAACCACACTCTTTATTATTTTTCATTCAAATGTCTACAATTTAAGACGGTTCACTTCTCCACTTGCTGCTAAAGATGTATACCAATATGTATCAAAAGATTTGCCATTTATATTTGCTTATGTACTGTGTTTTCAGCTAGACTAACCAACAACTTCGTCCTCCCTGCATTAACTAAGGACGTTTGTCTACCTTCCCTTCCCCCCCCAAACCTAGGTATTAACCTTCAAGAAGTTCTTGAAATTAAGACTAGAACTTCCATCTGTCATTGAATATTATTCAATCTTCACTTCACTTTCACCTGAGGTCCTGAAGAAAGCCCCCCGACCCCTCTGGGCACATTAGGGGCTGAAACATGTCGACCAACCACTCAGACCACAACTGCAGCGGATTCATAATATGTCCTTTCTGCAACTAGCCATTTTTATCCTTCTCTTCCCTGCACCTAACGGAATAAAATTATATATAGGTAGCTAGAGGAACTTTTTAATCTAATCACAACACCTGAGCTCTTCTCACACCCTTTTTTTTAATTTTTTTTCCCTGATCACTACTGGATCGTCCAGTGGTTCCCTCCGGGTTGGAGGAAGCATGGGAAAAACCCTATGATGATGCTGTCACGTATCTAAATATCAAGGCGGAGAACCAAGATATACCGCCCACGAATTATTTTACGTGAATGAGGGTTTTTTACCGAATATCGGAAACAACGATCTGAACCCTGGTGCCAGCTACAAGTGATCCATTCCCTTTGATTATTACCATAATATTGTAACCAAAATATCGTCTTACAGAAATATCATATCCTAAATATTGTTTACAAAAACATAATCTCATTGGAATTAGTAAGAGAAAATCTATACCTAATAGGACAGTATTATTATTATTATTATGATACCACTTGTTAATGCTGACTTCATGTTACAATGTTCTGTGACCTGGAACATGATAGCTGGCTGCGGCACTGCTACTTAGGAACAAAATTATTGTGACTCAGGGCCATCTTAACAGCATTAAAGCCTCGCGGGCAATGCAGTGCACTGGGCCTGGCCTATACAACCACTCAAAGGAATACAAATTTAAATTATTGATAAAATAAACATATTAAATTCTGGTCTGTGCATAGATTAGCATGGGGCCCGAATTGGCGTGGGGCCGCCAGTCAATTGCCCAGCGTGCCCATGCATTAAGACGTCACTGTTGCTACTTTAATACAAAAGAGCTCAACATCTGGCCAAATCGGTGCAAGATAATTTTGGACATTTATATTTGTACCCAGCGTGGAGGCCTCCGGTTCTTAAGCAGCAGATTGGTGGAATTGTATTTGACAATATATGACAGTCTTTTAATTTATTTTAATGTCTTTAATTTAATAAAAGATTTCAATATGGAAGATCTAACCAATCGGTAATGGAGGGAACATTTTATGAGCCCTCCACAGTCATAAATAAAGACTCCAATGGAGGGAGGATAAATAGTTGAAAATGACTCCTCCATGCTTATGAAGCTGTTAGGTTCATGGGCCCTGTGGGTAATTTCCGGCATACAATGGAAGTAGTATTGAAAACTACTTTTATATGTGCACTTAGTAGGAAACACACCCTGACAGGTGTTCTAAGCAGAATATCAAAGAATTAAAACACAGAGGGCCCGATTCACAGAACTAACTTACTACAAAATCCTAAACTTACTACCATTTTGTTATTCACAGAAGGCACGTACTCATTTTGGTATTCACAGAAGGTACTTACTCATTTTGGTATTCACAGAAAGCACTTACTCATTTTGGTATCCACAGAATGCACTTACTCATTTTGGTATTCACAGAATGCACTTACTCATACTAACTTTATGTCCGCACTCGGTGGTGGAGATTCCAGCCCGGTGATGGAGATTCCGGCCCGGTGGTGGAGATTTCGGCTCGGTGGTGGAGATACTGGCCAGTGGTGGAGATACCGCCACTGGCCGGAATCTCCGCCACCGGGCCGGAATCTCCACCACCGGGCCGGAATCTCCACCACTGGGCCAGAATCTCCACCACCGGGCCGGAATCTCCACCACCTGGCCGGAATCTCCACCACCGGGCCGGAATCTCAGGACCGAGTGCGGACATAAAGTTAGTATGAGTAAGTGCATTCTGTGAATACCAAAATGAGTATGTGCCTTCTGTGAATACCAAAATGGTAGTAAGTTTAGAATTTTGTAGTAAGTTATTTCTGTGAATCGGGCCCAGAATTACTAAAAGAATGAGGAGTCGCTTGAAGAAAGAAAAGATATCCTAACCCTCCAATGGGATCAAAACCCTTCATACACCATTGCCGCTGTGTTCACTGTCGCTGAAGTGACGCGCAACATTGAACAATGTGGTAGATAATATCACTGATGGGACAAAATATAAATGTGGCACAGGACATTGTTAACGTGGCACACAATATCACATTTGTGACACACTATATAGGTGTGGAATACAATATAAGTGGTGGGGCAAATTAGGACTTGCTTGTGCTGCATAATTGTGGTGTGTTCTCACTACTACATTCCAATAAAGTTTTATTGATGTATTCTGTTACCATAGCTTTCTATTGCTCTGTAGAATGTATTATGTCATTTGGAATGCTTTAATGTCATAGGTTGGAATGGGAGGACAGAAGCGGCTGGAGTTGATTGTAACTGCACGTGTTGTTCTGATGCACCAGTGGGTCTTTATTTGGTTTATGAATTAAACATACTAAATTACAATTTACGACTCCTGCGCCTCTTTACAATTGCGACAAGTGGTTTTTACTGACCCACTGTGTATCTTTTAAAAAAAGTTCTCTTCGCATTGGACTGTGCTGTCTTCACTTCATTTGGTCTGGTATTTCTACATGTTTGCCAGCGCTTTTAACCCCTTCCCCGCTCATGACGGAACCACTCCGTCATGAGCCACGGGTGCGCTGTGCTCATGACGGAGTGGTTCCGTCATGCTGCGGCCGTTGGCGGCCGCTCCGCCCACGCGGAGCTAATTCCCCGCCTGTGCGGGCGATTAGCGCAGTGGGCAGAGACGTGACGGAACCACTCCGTCATGAGCACAGCTCACCCGTGACTCGTGACGGAGTGGTTCCGTCACGAGCACAGCGCCACCGCAACTGCCCCCAAACCCCCCCAGCGCCGCGGCGGAATTCCTGCCGCGGCGAAGGGGTTAAAGAAGATCTTAGCATCCTGATTTATCTTCCCGCTTACGGATTTCTACTGTACTTATACCGGATACAAAGTACTGTTTTCTTATACTCTTACCGGATGGCAGTTGAGAGGGGCTCTGAGTTCGTTCTTTCAAAAGTAAATTGTGCTCGAGCAAACCTCGCGCTCTAGTAAGAATCTTCGGCTGTGTTTCCTCTGACGTTCTCTGTGCATACGTAGGAATGTATCCTTTCATCATCACGCAGTGTTTCATCTGACGTCCTTTATGCATACGTGGAAATTCTTTCATCAGCACGCAAGAGACGTCACGCTGTGGCCATCGAGAATTTTCACGGAAACTGTTTGCCGGAGATTATTAGTGATTTCAGCTTCCTTTATTTAATGTCACATTTCTCTCGAATTATTGGTTGCGGTCCAGTTTTAATTAAATACGAGTGCACTTCAGTGATGTGCACACTATTTACAGTGTATTTTACAGTTTTGCTACGTGCATTTCAGTGATGTGCACACTTTAAAAAAGAAGTATAATTTTTTTTGATGTGCACACTTTTAAAAGAAAGTACAGTTTGCTTTCTTTATTTATTTTAAGCATTTTAAATCAGTTACTCTTTGTTCTGAACTGCAGTGACGTGTACACTATAATAATTTTGGTCCTTTTATCTTATTTATTCATTATGGCTGGTTCACAATTTTGCAATCAACCTGCTATTTTTTTACAAGTTCCTGGAAAACCTAAATTGATGTGGATAAAATGGTTAGATACTTTTGAAAACTATCTATTGGGTATTGATGGAGTCAAGTTCTCTCCTGAAAGGAAAAAAGCAAATTTATTTAGTTTTTGTTGAAGAAATTGACTATTTGGGTCACAAAATTTCAAGTCGTGGTATTTTTCCCAAAGATGATTTGGTGAGTGCCTTGGATAAGGCAAGTAAACCCTATGATAAAGATTCCCTACGTTCTTTTTAGGGTTAGGGGAGTACTATGCGAGGTTTGTTAAAGGATATGCTTTGGTGGAGGAGCCATTGAGGCAACTTCTTAAAAAAGGAACAAGTTTTGTCTGGACACAAGTACAAGATGATGCTTTCAATCAGATCAAAGACTTATTGCGCAGGCACCAGGTCTTAATACTTTTGATCCCAATGGTAAGTCATTTGTCACGGTTGATGCCAGTGCTATAGGCTTAGGGGCAGTGTTTACTCAGTTGGTTAATGGCAAGGAGAGAGTTATTTCTTTCATTTCTAGACGAAGTAGAGGGGCTGAGGAACACTACAGCACCATCGAGAAAGATGCTCTTGCATGCGTGTGAGCTGTGGAAAAATGTTTAAAAAAATGTGGGGACGTCCCTTTGTTCTAGTTACGGATCACAAACCTTTGGTATATATGATGGATGGAGTGAGATCTGGTAATGCCTCCTCGAGATTAGTAAGACTTATAGCACGGTTACAGGAATTCAATTTCTAAATAAGGCATATTATGGGAGGGAAGAATGTAACAGCTGACTGTTTGTCTAGACTTCCTCCTGTAGATGTGTCTGAGGAGAAGATAATTGATCTTCATGAATGTGTTGTAGCTGTTGTTGATGCAATTGGTAATTATGATATGGATATTTCTGAGAAAGAATGGTGTGAATTTCTTGATCAGAATCAGGTTAACCAAAGTCAAACAATTTGTGGTCAATGGTTGGCCACCAAGTGAAAATTTGGATTCTTGTTTTCAGAGTTTTGCTCAATTGGCACATGAACTTACTATTGAAAACAACATGTTAATGAGGCATGATTTGTTTGTTCCACCTGTTGGTATTAGAAACAAGCTTGCCACTTTAGCTTATTCTGGACATCCCTGGTGTGTCTGGTACTAAAAGATTACTTAAAATGCACTATTGGTGGCCAGGGATGGATGCTGTTGTAGGACGTTTTGTGGATAATTGCAAAATTTGTATTCATTCAGATAAACACTGGAAAGTGTCTACAAAACCTATGAGCATTCAAGAGGTACCTCAGCAACCTTGGGAGAAAATTTCTATAGATTTTGCTAGTCCGTATGATTGCTTGGGTAGAGAGAAGAGATTATTGATTGTGGTTATTGATAACTTTTCCCAAGTGGTTGTACTATACTTTTGTTGAGCATCCTAATACTGATGAGGTGGTATTTTTCTTAGATAAGATTTTTCAGCAAGAAGGAGCACCTAAGATTATCATGTCTAATAGTGTGCAGTTTGTTTCAACTAAAATGCACAGTTTTCTTTAAAAAATTGGAGTTCGTTCAGAGAGAGCACCGTTGCATTGGCCAAAGGCCAATGGTCAAGTGGAACGGGCTAATAGATTTTTCAAAGAAGGAATTCAATCAGCATTAGAAAATAATGTGGTTGTTTTTGAATTTTTAAAGGAAAAAATTGGAAGTTATCATATTACTCCTCACTCGAGTACAGGTGTATCTCCTTATGTTTTGATGAAGGGTAGACAGACCAGAACTTTTCTCACACCTGATTTTGTCAAAAATGGTACTAATCAATCCTTTGAGGATTGTGTTAATAAAGCGAGAGACAACTTATGGGTGTCTCGTACATCTAATAAAACTTACCATGATGCATATGAGAAGGTCAAATGCAAATCTGTTGAAGTTGGAAATTGGGTGCGAGTTATCAAACCTACTTCTCAACAAATTAAAGGTTCTTCAACATTTTCTTTACCCTTCTTAGTGGAAAGGGTTAGTGATTCTGCTGTTTTATTGAAAAACAAAGGGTGGTGGAACAAAAGTGCCATTATTGTTCTTAAGCCTGGACAGGAGAATTTGTTTGAGAAACTGGAGAGCGATGGTACTTTGTTTTGTGAGAGAGGTGGTAAGAGTGATTTCATGAGTTCTTCCATGAGACATGATTTTGAGTGTTCTGCTGGGACTCTTATGGATTCTGTGTCTGATGAGCAGATGGGAGATCATTTGGTTGTGTGTGACAAAGAGTGTAATGATTGTTTGGGTCTCAGGCCCTTCGAACTAACCCAAAACAGTTCTCGAAGACTTTTCTTTAATTTTGGTTCCTGGTGACCCACTCTCTGACCAACGTAACTAAGGATATTGTTTTGTGAAGCCCTTGTGGACTTGTGTTGAGAGTTAACGTAGTGTGGAGTACGACACTAGTTTACTGTGGTTGGGGTCTTTTATTCCCAGCCTGGGATAGAAAGGGCTGAGGTGATTCTGACATCCTGGTGGTTTCCAAACATATGCTGATCTGTAGTACTTGTTTTGACCGAGTTTGATATGCCACTGTACCGGAGTTTGCTATTCGGTTTATGGGTCGCCATGTGAACGTGGACGCGTCACCCTTTCCTGACATTTCCTACTCCCACTGTATGTCTTTGTCATTCATCATCCCTGCCCTTCTATTTCATATGGTATTGGGATGGTGTTAGATGATGATGTGTTATAGTCTGTATTCATATTTGTCAGCCTGTGTAACAGTTTGATCATCTTTTCCTGACAATGTGACTTTCACTGTGTATTTTATTATAAAAGGTGCCACTCAGGAGGTGAGCCAAGTCTGGTTTACATCAACCATAAAGAGCAGACCCTTGTTGTCTGTCTCTTGCTTAATACTTGGAATATTTTTACTCTGAGGCTTGACTTCTTGTCATACGCTTTGGAGCATTTGGCCAAGCCGTATGCTAATTCCCGATATTGACTTATCAAGCATTTTGACTAATCCTTTTTTTGCTTTCTGTATTACACTTTAAATTTCTTAATAAACCTTCATGGTGTCTTACGTTGACTGATCTTAAGCCTTCTTGATACTTGAGGCTTATTTAATTGACTATGCGGATTTACTTGTTGACAATCTGGTATTTGTAGGGACACATTCCCTCATATGATCTTGAGGGCAACACCATGACCGATCTTGCGTAGGCACTTTATCTAAGATTATCTAACGCGATAGCATCAAAACCTCGTCTGACCCTTTGTGAGGACAACAAATGCAAATACCCCTGAGAGTCGGCTTGTCGATGTCAGAGTCACATTACTCAAGGTCGCATGACTTAGGAGGAAGCATTGAGGGACCGACGAGGGAAGAAGAAGGAGACACGGAGGAGAGTGTGAAGCTCTGTGGTTAGATGGAAGCTTGAAAGGGGTGGGCAAGTTTTTCTTAGTACAGATAAATTGTTACATCTCTGGTCACCTGTAATTATAAAATCACATAACTGCTCAACTGTAACTTATTACACTTAACTTGTGTCGTCCTAATTCCTGCTGCCAGATCAAGCAGCCAAGCGGCAAGACAGCTAACAAAGAATCAGTATAGTTGTGCTGTAAACAATTTTTATTCTTGTGATTTGTCTGAAATTAAATGTGATCAGCACCAAGGAGGCATTTATGTGCGCTATAGTTCATTATATCAAAGAATACCACTCATTCTGAGCTGCAGCGTTTTATAATCTGATTGATAGTAAACTGCCTTTTTGCAACAAATTGCTGCTGTTTGCAGTGTTGAATTGTGCACAACAGATTCTGCTTTTATTCATGTCTATCACTATACAATTTGTTTCATATGAAGACCCGGACACCAAACATTTAGGAAGCTTATGTGATGGCTAATTATGTAACCATGTAATAAGAAATAAAATACCCTCTGCTGAACATTCAAAGAATGTTTAGAGTCCACTTGGAGTGCCATGGCCTTATAGAAGAACTCGACCTTCGGCTTGGTTTCTCCATATGGGCTTGCAACTCCTTTGTGACTTGCAATACACTTATAATGTATGGCAGGGGTACTATATCCCGTTTATTGCAAATGTATACTGACAACAGAACGTGACTGTAATAGTAAAATGGCGTTCCATCTGGACCAGCATGTGAGGAAGCCACAGCCTCTAATAGAAGATACAGCGTATGGCGACCCAACCACCTGCTACGGCCTCTGACTTGGAGCGGCCATGCACGTTGCCGCTCCTACGCCTGCTGCCTCTCACTGTTGAAGCTGGCACGTCACCCGTCTTAGTGTCTCGGCCTCTCACTGGAGAGTTCATGAACACCATTCATCTTCCTGCTGATGATGCCCTCCGGTGAGTCCACACACGCCACCAATCTTTCTGTCAAGAGGCTGCACGCGCCGTCCATCTTCCTGTCCTACCCTGCCCATGGAGAGGCTACGTTGCTCACCCGGAGGCCAGGCTGCCACCAAGTGCTTAATTTGAGCTTGTGGTTGCAGGTGGGGTCAGACTTTTTTTTTTACCTCTTTAGACTTCCACTCAAATTGGGAGAGAGAAAAACACACAGCGGTGGCTCCTTCACAATGGCGGAGGAGCGTCGCCCCACGGGGGCAGCCAGCAGCCAAAAAAGAAAACAATATTATTGTGTGCGGTGGGGCCGGGCAATGGGATGGGGCGGAGAGATGTGCACTACTAACTGTGCATGTCCTGTTTGGCCTGCCGTCTAAGGCCGGTCAAACAGACATGCACGGTTAGGTTTCTCCAACCTGGCTGTATTGTACAGCCAGGTTGGAGAAACAGCACAGACTCCCAGAGCGGAGAGTCAAAGCAGCCCGCTCAGACCAATCCCTGCGTTGCTCTCATGCAGCACAAGAGCAGCACAGGGATTGGATGGGCAGTCTGCTGCTGTCCCAGTGTCTGCTGGGACCAGGAAGCAGAGGAGCTCCAAGACGCGAGGCAGCAGAAGAAGCTGGAGGTATGTTTTTTTTTCTCCCCCTTTATGCCCCTCCTGCACCCCCTGCAAATTCCCTCCCCCTGCGTGCTTTCTCCACCCACCCTACCACTGTCAATATATATTGGCCACCCATCGAAAACACAAAGGAGGAAAGAAAGAGGAATAGAAAGACAGTAAAACAGTTACAAAGGAAGAAAGTGGGGATGAAAAAGAAAAGGCTCTGCAAGAGTAAGGAATGCGGACGGGGGTATCTGGTGGCGGATTAAAGAAGCATGAGGTGGAGTCAAGACTAGGCAGCTTTGGTATTCTGCACCCCTGATATTCATAATGCGAGCTGTGGACTTCTGAGCAAAACGTTGGGCCCTAGTGCTTATTCTTTTACAAAGTAAGCACTGATGCCACCCATTTTCCTGCTAGGCCATCTCACTGGAGAGGCCGTACATGCTAAGACTCCAAATGCCAAGGCCTCAACGTAATATATTTGATTATATATAGCTTGTTATATAGCTTGTTGTCTTTGCACCCCTATTTCCATTGTCTCGAATAACTTTAATGTGTCTGAAATGTTTATTGCTCACAAACCTCTGCATGTTCAGTAGCTTTTAAAGGAAAGGCTGTGGGATATTATTTTTTTCTAGTACACAACAACATTTAAATGCCACAGTAAATGAACTGAACAGATATTTCAAAATGTTTCAGAATTATTAAAGCACAAATAAACAAAAAAAAATTGTAATTCTGCAGTGTGGTGGACACAGATCAAAACATATTAATACACTAGATAATGCTGATTTCCATACATCATTGTTTGTGTGCTGTATAGTTTGTATGTTTGTGCAAATGTGATGGTAACTTCAATTGAAAATGTGTTGTCCGTAACGGTGATGCACTACCACACCACACATACTCCACTCTATGCCACTCCACTCTACGCCACTCCACTCAATTCTACGCCACTTTACTCCAGACTGTGCCCCTCCACTCTATGACACTCTACACTACTCCACTCTACAACACTCTGCTCCACTCAAAGCCACTCCAAGTCTATGACACTCTACAACACTCTATGCCAGTCCACTCCACAACACTTTACACCACTCTATGCAACTCCACTCTAAGCCACTTCTCTCTATGACACTCTACTCTACTCTACAACACTATACGCCACTCTACTGTACTCTAACTTTCTAAGCCACTGCATTCTACTACACTTTGCTCCATTCTAGTCTCCAACACTCTACTCCACTCTACGTCACTCTAAACGACTTCATGACAGTCTACTCTGTTCCACTTTACACCACTTCACTCTACAACACTCTACTCCACTCCTCGCTGCAACACTCTATGCTACTCCACTCTACACCACTCCACGCTGTTTCACTCCACTCTATGCAACACCACTCTGACACTTCACTCTACATACAACACTCCACTCAAAAACACTCTTCTCTACTTGAGGCCACTCCACACTACTCCACTCTACCCCACGACACTCTACTCCACTCAATGCCACTACACTGTACAACACTCCATGCTACGACACTGTATGCCACTCACACATGCAGTTCAGGCTTGACTGTTCCCATTGGGCGCAGGGTCAAGACTGATTTGCATATGGCTGGGTCCAAACTGGAATGGCATGGTGAGCAAAAAAACTATGGATTTAGGTCCAGATCTCTGTACGGGGGTGAATGTATGACATTGTTCTGCATTCTGTCCATCAATTGTTCTTTTTGCATTTGTCACACCGAGTGGAACGGGTATGCCCAGACGTGGGTCCTTTTCTCACTGTGCTACTGGAGTCAAGCTATCCTGGCTGAAGAGGGGTGAAACCCCGAAACCGGTCCTAGGATGCTTATTTCCAGTCCAGGGAGGACCTGGCCTGGCAGTTCGGGCTGGACAGTTCCCATTGGGTGCAGGGTCAAGACTGATTTGCATTTGGCTGGGTCCAAACTGGAATGGCATGGTGAGCAAAAAAAAGATGGATTTAGGCCCAGATCTCTGTACTGGGGTGAATGTATGACATTGTTCTGCATTCTGTCCATCAATTGTTCTTTTTGCCTACTCCACCTTATCACACACTACGGCACTCCATTCTAGTACACTTTCCTCCATTCCAGTCTACAACACTATTCTCCACTATACTCCACTCTGCCCCACTCCACTCTACTCTATTCCCCTTTACACCACTCCACTCTATGCCACTCCAAAACACTTTACTCCACTCCTCTCTACAACACTCTATTTCACCCCACACTACTCCAATGTATACCACTCCACTATAAGACAATCTACTACTCTACTCTACAACACTCCTCTCAATGACACTCTTCTTTACTCAAGGACATACCATACCACAACACTCTACTCCATTCTATGACACTCTACAACTTTCTACGACACTCCACTCTATGAGAATTTACTCTAAAACACTGCACGCCACTCCACTCTACAACACTCCTCCTCTCTGCTCCACTCAATGACACTCTGCTCCACTCTACGCCTCGCTACTCTAAGGCACTGCATGACACTCCCCTCCGGGACACTCTAGGCCACTCCACTGTATGCCACTCTATGCTACACCACTCTATGACACTCTATGACACTCCATTCTACTAGACTTTACTCTATTCAAGTCTACAACACTCTACTACAGTCTATGCCACTCCAGTCTGCGACCCTCTTCTCCACTCTACCAAACTCCACTCTATGGCACTCTACTCTATTCCACTTTACACCACTCCAATGCATGCTACACCACTCTGCTCTACTTACTCTCTACACCATGTCACTCTACACCATTCCACTCTACACCACATAACTCTATGCCACTCCACTCCACGCCACTCTACTCTATGGCACTCTACTCCACTTTGCATCACTCCAGTCTATGTCACTCTACTCAATGACTCTCTTCTCTACTCTAGGCAACTCCACTCTACTCCATGACTCTCTAGTCCACTCTACCACACTCCCCTATACAACACTTAATGCCACTCCACTCTGCAACACTCTACTACACTACACTTTACAGCACTCTACCGTACACCTCTCCACACCACTTTACTTCACTATAAGCAACTCGTCTCTAAGCCACTTCACTCTACAGCACTCCATTCTACGCCCCTGCACTCTACGCTGCTGCACTCTACTCCACAACACTCCAGTCTACGCCACTCTACACCATTCTATGCAACTCCACTCTACAACATTGTAGGTCACTCCACTCTATGACACTCTACACCACTCTTCGCCACTCCACCCTACACCACTCCATGACACTGTACTCCACTGTACACCCCTGAACTCTACGACACTCCACTCAACGACACTCTATGCCACTCCACTTTACAACACTTTACTCTATGCCACTTCATTCTAGGTCACTCTATGACTCCTCACTCTACTCTGTAATACACCACCCCACTCTACACCACTCCACGCCACTCTACTTTACAACACTGTACCCCACTCCACCTCACTCCACTCTACAACACTCCACTCTATGTTATTCTACACCACTCCACAACACTGTACTCCACTCTATGACACTCCACAACACTCCACTCTACCACACTCTGTGCCACTCCACGACACTTTACTCTAAGCCACTTCACTCTCTGACACTCTACGCCACTCCATGCCACTCTACTCTACTCTACTCTACAACACAGTACCCCACTCCACCTCACTCCACTCTACGCCACTCCACTCCATGCCAAACTACACCACTCTACTACATGGGACTCGAACTCCATTCCACGTCCCTCCACTCTATGACACTCTACTATACAACACTCCAATCTACAACACTCCACTCAACAACACTCTTCTGTACTCTAGGCCACTCCACTCTACTCCACGACACTCTATTCCACTCTATCCTATTCCACTTAACGACTTTCCAGTTCAGGACACTCTACGCCACTCCACTCTGCAACACTCATTGCCACTCCACTCTACAACACTTTACTCCACCCTACGACATTCCACTCTAAGCCACTCCACAACACTCCTCTCTACAATACTCCACTCTATGACACTCCAGGACACTTTACTCTACTCTACTCTAAGCCGTTCCATTCTATGCCACTTCACTCTACAACACCCCACTCCACTCCATGACACTCCCCTCTACGCCACTGTACGACACTCCACTCTACGTCACCATATGACACTCTACTCTATGACACTTTAAGCCACTCCACTCTATGACACTCCTGGCCACTCCATTCTACTACGCTTTACTCTATTCTAGTCTACGACACACTACTCCATTCTACGAAACTCCACTTTATACCACTCAACTCTACAACAGTGTACTCCTCTCCTCTCTACGACACCCTACTTCACTATACGCCACTCCACTTCAAACCACTCCACTTTATGGCACTCACTTTACAACACTCCACGCCACTTCACTCCACAACACTCTGGTCCATGCCACTAACTTTTAGTCACGCTGAACAGCAGCCAAGCTGATGTATAACATGGCTAAAGCACATTGGCAAAGCTAATAGCTCTTGCATAGGTAAAACCTATTGACTGTGCCAATGCTTGTTTCCGTGAGTTAATGTTATCTTTAATATGTTTATTTCGGTACACAGCTTCTTAGTTCAAGGCAGCAATAGTGCGTTTAAAAAATATCAACAAATAAACTAGTTTTGTACTTTTAATATTAGCTGTTTTGAAGTAAAATATGTCATTGCTTAGCTAAACTAGTTGAGTAAATATTTAAAAAAAGAAAAGGTGTGCTCATCTGAAAAGGGCAAAAATGTTTGTTAAACATGTAATAAGGCCAAAAAGTTTTGTTTTTTTAGAAAAGCCACATGTTCTGAATTCTCGCGAAGTCATGGATCGCCTTTCACTGGCAGGCCCCTGGCATACCATGTCCTCAGGCAACCTTTGAGCAGAACTAAATGTCCAGGAGAGTTCCAAGTTAGGTGCCACTTTCCACTCTTTGCACAATTGCAGGTTAATGACATTTGAGAAAGAAATGTATTTCTACAGTACTCAAAAACAGCGACAAATTGAGCAAAATGGCTAATGGGTGGGTCGCTAAGAGTCGATTTTCCAGGCTATGGACAGGGAAGCCTGTCAGCCTGCAGCCATCCTTTCAACCATCACAGGATGGGTTCTGCTTCTGTGAAAGATGTTGTGGCTCCTTACATCAACGACGACCAGTAAGGGCAATTTCTTGCCCTAGTAAGGATCAGTGTCGGACTGCCCTATAGGAAAAGCAGGCGGTGGCTGATGGGTTGACCTGACGGGTTAGTGTGTGGGCTGGTTATTTGTCTGGTAATGTGCCTGTTTTATGGTCTGCCGGGCAGGTTTTACTGTTGGTTTCCATGATATTAAAACAAACATTGCCAGCAGCAAGCTCCAAAACATGGAGTCTTCCATACTTTACACTGTCCCTGTTTGCACCACAGAGCACCTTTAACTGACTTTCCATTATCGAAAATCACCCTAGACACCAGAGAGCCACCCTCTCTCTATTCAGTTCTTTAGCTGTTCCCGGTCCGAGATGAGTTAGCCGGCCTAGAGCACTACTTCATCCCACAAAGCAGCTGTAGGCAGGATACAGAATACTGGCACACTAATCATCTAGGAGCCATGCAGGCCCTGGCCCCTGCAGTACTGTCTGATGACAGGGATACTGAGCCCCAGCCTCATGTGACCAATCAGCCCTGCAGTGTCCTCCCTGTACAAACATAAACCACTCCAAAAATGCAGAGTGCAGGAAGCGTAGTTACCGTCTTCCCTGCCCACAGACCCTACATTAATCAGTTGGCAACTGTAGGACCTAGTACCAGAGACATCCTTACACAATAACATACCCAGATATTTTCCTGGGGTGGAAGAAGATAAGGGGTGGCAAAATCACTTGATCTCAGAGTGTCTGTCACTAAAAGAACAAGTAAAGGTGTTACAGAAGCGATTACCATGGCTAGAGGCTCCCACTGTGACACACATTTGCTGTTACCCATAGCCACATAACCACTCCACTCTATGACACTCTACACTGCGCAACTCCGCTCTATGACACTCTACACTACACCACTCCACAAAATCATTTGATCTCAGAGTGTCTGTCACTAAAAGAACAAGTAAAGGTGTTACAGAAGCGATTACCATGGCCAGAGGCTCCCACTGAGACACACATTTGCTGTTACCCATAGCCACATAACCACTCCACTCTATGACACTCTACACTGCACCACTCCGCTCTATGACACTACACTACACACTCCACTCTATGACACTCTACGCCACTCCATTCTAATACCCATAGCCATAACTCTCAGTGCGTGCTACTCGCCGAGAAGCACTTCAATGCATTGTCACGGGTAGTAAAGGCTATATAAATACAATTACACTAGTCTATAGCCTCTTTAAAAGCTTAGAAGCAGTTTACTCTCTGTTTAGGTCTCGCCTGACCCAGCGCATGCGCTGGTCTGGCGAGACTTATTGAGAGGGCTCCACAAAGTGCTACCAGGCCAGACTAGAGCTAGAGTGCAGGTGCGCGGGCGCGCGCGCCGTGCTTTACCGTGATTACTTTCACTTTCGCGGCCTCACGGCCGCTTTGATGTTTGATCACGATCGCGATCACTTTCACTTTCGCGGCCACACGGCCGCTTTGCATAGCCAATAGGTCTCGCTTTTGGGACCTTATAAGTATTTAGTTATGCAACTGTTGCATAGATAAACACTTATAAGGTCCCAAAGGCGAGACCTATTGGCTATGCCAATGCATGTTTTAATGTGTTGCTCAATGTTTCTTTCAATTTGTTTTAAGATGTTTTCACTTTGAGGTGCTGCTAGGCTCAAATTTCTCCTTGCATGTAAACAGCGGCATGCGATTTAAAAGTGAAAATGACATCTATATAGTCTTTCTATATTTAAAAGTGTGAGGCTACTTTTAGCATGTGTGGCTTTTATATAGCGCCTAATTACTGAAGAGGCTGCTTTAGGATGGTTAGAAACACAATATATATCCTGACACATGTATTTTTTAACTACATCCTGGGTATCAAAGTAAGTTTGAAATAGAAATGATGAGGACATGAGTGGTTCGCTTCTTAAAGCTATTTCTTTGGCTTTTAATTCGTTTTTAATGAATGCATGGCAGGTGTATCCATGGGCTTAAGGGGGCTGTTGTCCTGTCTGCTTATATTCATTTACTCAGAAACTTCTATGAAGTCTGCATGCACTTTGCAAAGTGTATTATGCTATGCTATGCAATAGGATTTGTAAAGCACATTTCCGCCCCAGCAATGGATTTTCCCACAAAAAAGGGCATCACACAACAGGGAGAAGCAGTGAGAAGTGGCACAGGGAGAAGCAGAGAGAAGGCACACAGAGAGAAGAAGTGAGAAGGCACACAGAGAGAAGCAGTGAGAAGGCGGACAGAGAGAAGCACTGAGAAGGGGTACAAAGAGAAGGCGAGGTAGTAACTGAGTTGGCGAAAAGCCAAGTTTTAAGCCGTTTCCTAGAACAAAAATGATTCTGCGTATTCCTTCTGGACAAGAAGCCACCCTTTACTCACTAGCTCCCTCAAAACCAAAAACTCTCATTGACTTTCATCATTCCTCATTTCCAATAACATTTTCAATCACCCATCCTATCGAAGAAGGCTTATCTTCATTACCTTCTCCAGGCAGATGAGACAAACAGTCTCATCTGCAGCATTGTTCTTGGATTCAGGTATATATTGAACCCAAAAATTGTACTCAACCAACCTCTCTTGTCCATCTTCTCCACCCCTACAAGTAAAGATTTGAGATACGGGATGAACACCTGATCTCACCATAAATTAAACCCTTCCGCCCAGAGAAAGAACTTGAAATGGAAAATGGTACAATATACAGCTAATGCTTCTCACTCAATAACAGAGTGTTCTTCAATAGCTCACTCCGAGATTGAAGCACAAGCTATGACCTTTACCTCAACTTCAACAAGTCGGGACAGCAGAGCCGCAAGTCCATTGATGCTTGCACCAGTTGACAAAATAGTTTTCTTACAAACGTTAAAGTGGCCTAGTGTTGGTAACATGCCAATGTTTTTTTTAAGGAATTGAACGTAGTAACTACCTCACTACTCCACTCAAACCTTGTTCCTTTATTGAGTAAGGATCTCAAAGGTTGTGAAATAGCAGAAAAACTAGCAATGCATTTTTAACAAAATTCAGCAAGTCCAGGAAATGTGCCTACTTAGGGCCTGATTATGATCTTGGCAGATGGGATACTCCATTACAAAAGTAACAATTCCACTACATCCTATGGAACTTGTAATATGGTAGATGGGATATTGGTCACATTTGCGACAGGGTATCCCATCTACCAAGATCATAGTCAGGCCCTTAGTCACTATTCTCTGGAGGTGGTGCCTCAAACTTTTCTGTACTCAGTCTAACTTTTGACTTATCTCCTCTCCTGAAATAGCATGTCCTAGTGTCATAACTTAAGTCACACAGAATTAGCATTTTCTTTTTTTACAGATGAGCCCAGAATATTTTAGTCTTTCCCAAACCATTTTTAAGGTTTTATCATGTTAAGACTTGTCTTTCCCATACACTCCAATGTCATCTTGAAACAATAGAACCCTTAGCAAACCATCCAGTGCCTTCTTCATTACAATCTGTAAAACATACAGCCACAGACGCTAAAACAAAGGAAATACGTACAAATCTGTATGCCCCCACAGGTATGACAAAAGAGGTTAGATGTTTGTATTCATCTTGCAGGAGAATTTGGTGATATGTGAAAGACCGAACCATTACACCAAACAACTTTGCATTACTTATCTTCACAAGAGTCTCTGTCATATATGGTAATGGATGGTGGTCAGCACACATTCTGATTTTTTCCCTCCATCCTTCAGTGCTAAAACAACTAAGGCAAACCACTCAGAAGACTTCATTTCTTCATTCACATCCAGAATCAATAATTTCTGTAGTTCTTCTTTAAGTGGTCGCAACGTTATGTTGGGAACTTTTATTACTGTGGGCACATTTGGTACGGATTTATCTGTAAAATTATTTTGTGTGTAAAGTTTTTGAGCAATACCTATTCACTTTCAATCACCTTGGGGAACTCTACCCAAATATTACCAACTTGGTCAGAGTTAAACAGCAACAATACTCGTTCAGATGAACTTAGATTTAGAGTTCTCATATCTACTTGGTGTTGCCACATAAGCAGATTTTCACCATGCTTGGATACATAGACCTTGCCTATCTGTCTGTATCTGTAAATTGGATTCTCTTTACTGAATTACCTAAACAAATCAATCCCCGTAGCCCACAGGACCCCCATTGCCCATAGACTTTATATCTGAGAGTTTAATTGAATGTTATAGACTCCAACTATGGTGTTGCAATTCTTGTCACCAATCATCGCATAAGGTGAAAACAAATCCGCTAACACCATCAGTTCATTTTCCCAAACACAGATCTCACATTCAGACATAGTTAAGGGTTCCCAATCCATTTCTACATCCTTTCTTAAACTTAAAACAACTTTCTTTTCATCGTCAAAATAATTCACATTTTGTGTTTTTCCGGAACAACACATGCATGCATAATGACCCTTCTTCCCAGTAAAACGACCTAGATTGCTATGGAGATTGCCTTCACTTCTACAACTATAATATTTGTTCATTCACCCTTATTCTCTTTGTTAAAAAATGTGTTGTCAATATTTGTATATATAACAGAATCATTACAATTGTTTTGAGTTGAAATTTTAATTTACAGATTCGCTGGGCTCACTCACATTTTCTTCCTTCGATCTTTCATCTCCCATACCCAAATATTAGTATTTTCCATTCCCTCTATGAAAGCTTCCTTGAGATCAGAGTTTTTAAGAGAAGTAGCTCTTGAACTTTCTGATTATTGGTACATCTTACCCATTGATCTCTTTTCAATGAATCTGTAAGAGTATCAAATTCTCAAGTTTGTGCTAGTGTTTTCATTGAAGCTACATATCTTTTAATATTCTCAGATTACCTTTGAACCCTTGTTAAGACCTTATGTCTCTCCAAGACAATTTCGATCTGTGATCCAAAATGTTCCTCCGACATCAAAACTGACACGTCATACACATTGTTACGCTTTCCTTTTACATTGACACCGAATTCAAATTCTCATATATGTTTTTCCCTTCCACTCCTAAGCTATGAAGTGAAATAGCCTGCTTCCTTTCGGCAGAGGACTCCCCCTCCCCCGCCCAATTGCCAGTAAATATGAGTCAAACAGTTGGTTCAAATGTTGCCACGGTAATAGAGGATCCCCTTTCTCAGACAGGAAACTGTGGGGGTTGGGGAATATTAGCTGCTTTGATAGTTTAATTGTTATGGAATCAAGTCAAGTTACTGTTTGTCTGCAGCCTCACCGACTGTTGAAAGCAAATAGTTTGCTGGATAGATTCCCAGATGATCCATGATGAATGCGACGAAAATACTTGTTCACACCGCAAAGAAAATCAACGTCGTTCAATTCAATTTTAAAGCAACCAGTAGTAAAATACCTATGTTAAAGTATTTTTAATGTGCAAGTTTGGGTGACAAATTATTTGAGTGACAATCAATATTATAGTGAATTTTATTAGTAACCGATGAAATAATAATATTTCACTTGGAAGGATTTTGCTAATGCATTTAGAATTGTATTTATTAATGTGTTGTCTTAATGCAACATTGTCCTTTGGGACACCATTTGATTGAAATGGATGTTGTTTCTGATCATCAGACTGCTCTCCTGCTCATTACCCCTGCCAATTCTTATCCCCCTGAGTGTCATCTCTTGCTACTGTTTCTGCAGACTTCGAAGAGCACAGGATACTGTGACATAACTGGTTATTTTCCTTCGAGTGAAGTGTACTTCGAATGAAACTTTCTTTGTGTACCATATGCACCATATGCATTGTCTTGGAGTCCTTCCTCTGTAGCTTCCCGAATACGGTAGAAGACTCTAGTATATGAGCTATTGTTTGACTAATGTATCATAATGTTTTGCATCTCCGGGCAGCAACAGCGAAGATGCTGCTGGGGGCTTCTGTAGATGTGGGCTAGTTCTATTATGGCTTTTTGTGACATTTATTGTTCTGGTTTGTTGGAAATGTGTCATCACTTATCATACCTCCATGAGTCTGCAGCTTTTGATCATTCATTATTTTAGAAATGTGCATTAAAATATCCTGGTTTTGGGATCGAACCAGAGACTTTCTATCCATTTGTTAGATGATCAATTCATCTTCCTTTAGAGATGCTGTCCTTTCTCTGTTGATTTTCGTGTATTCCAGAGAATTAGAATTATTCAGATTTCTGACTGTGTACTCTGTATTTGTGTATTCAAGGCATTTAACCATTATTCTTTACCACTTGATTAAGGATATTTTGTAAAATCCTTTAACTTTCCCTTGATTTGGAACTCAGTTGTTGGGAACTCAGTTATTGAGTGGTCCCAGTTGCTATTTACTTGCTAAATTGTTGGGCCTGATGTTAAGGAGGGTGGTGACTCTTATCACAAGGTCAAGGTTCTGCCTCAGGTACGGTTTGGGGTGATCCAAATATTGGGGTGCAGTAGAATAATGTGGTTCGGCTCCCACACTTCCGCCACCTGACATTTGTGCAGTCACCATTCTGTGTCTCTGTCACAACACAGGAGGTGGATTGTTTTCTTTTTACTTAAAAACTTGTAGTTGATGCTGCCTTGTCTTATTTTCTGATGTGTGTAATGTATGACATTTATTCTGATCACACTCCCTCTATTAGGTTAAATTTAAATTAATACATGCCATTTAATACAATGATAGGTTATTGCAGTTCTTACATTTTCTGGAAGTAAAGGTAATAACAGGGGCGGCCTTAGGCATGTGCAAGGTGTGCACCTGCACAGGGCCGCCAATCCCCAGGGCCGCATACCGGACCACGTCCGTCTGTCTGTCCACTCGGGACAGCTGTGACTGGATGCAGGTGAGACATCTGCCTTCCAGGCGGATGAAGCGGGCAACAGGCATGTGTGTCTCTGAATGCAGGGTTCCTTTACTCCCTGTATTTTTCTGGATGTGTCAGTGCTGTCTGTCATTTTGTCTTTCTTTTTGGGTCAGTAACGCTGCCTATTAGTGTTTCTGTCTCTGTGGGGATCGGAATTCTGGCTGTTATGATGTTATTTCGTCTGTATTGATGCTACATCCTCTTCCGGTGCCAGTTTCTGTTTTTTCTTGCATATCCCACTGAGTTTTCCTGTACCTAATCAGCAGAGACTGGTTCTTCTGACACCCCTCTCAGTGTTTGCCTCTGATCCTGATGAGGATAATGCAGTTTCTTCTGGTGTTTAGCTGGGGTGTCTAATACCGCCACAGGTGGTCCTCCGGGGAATCAGCTGCTGCATCTCCTGGCGTCTACACCTCCGGTGTCAGAAAGCCTACTCTACTGTCTAGCATCAGTAATGCTGTGTTCTAGTGTCTGAAACCCTGTCGCCCCTTAGGGACGGTGTTAGTGATTGCTTTTGGTGTGTCCCACTGCTTGTCTCTACAGTCTCTTAGTTGAACCTAGACACCAGTGTCTCGATTATTGCAGCACCAGAGTCAGTATACGCTGCCTCTGGCGCCCCTGCTTGGCTAGTTGTTTCTACGCTGCCTCTGGCGCCCCTGCTTGGCTAGTTGTTTCTGAGATGATTTACATTAAAATCTCCCGCATCTCATGGCGTCCTCGGTACCTCCATGTTGATCTTTTAAGTTTCAGTCACTTTCTCCCCAGTTGTCTTTGTTCGTTATCGCTAATGCTCTTCTTTTAATTATTGTTCATTTCCCAGTGTTTGTCTTCGGTTTTGACAGTGTCACTCCTGGTGTCTGTCTCTGTGCCGCTGTCTCTTTGGTAGCAGCAATACTGTCACTTTAGTGTTTGTTTCTAAAGTCAGTGCACCTTTATTTATTTGGGTGCTTTGCTGCTGTTTCTCATTTTTACTCGGCTTTCCCTCGATGTTCCTCTCATTAGTATCAGTCTCCCACTTTCGCCTACAGTGTCCCTCTTTTGGTGTCTGTGTCTTGTGTCAGTGCTGAGTCGCGACCACCCCCCGCCCCCAACAATTTATTTTTATGCCAGCAATGTGGTCTCCTATAATGTATTTGGTATCAATGCCATTGGCTCTCTGGCGGTCTCCCTCTCGTGTCAGTAATGCTGTCACTTCCGATGTTGCCGTATCTGTTCAGCTAAGTCTGTCTTTAACCATGGCAAACTTTTGTGCGCCACTGATTCTCTCTATTTCCATGCGTACGATTGCTGTTGTACCTGCCAAGTGGAAAGCACAGTGTGATGTGTGATGCCCTCAAGGGGGTTGTGAGTTTTTTTAAGCCAGTAGTACTTCTCGTTTTGGAAGTTGTAGTTTAATTATCACGATAAGTATGCACTTAAAATTTCAGTATGTGGTGTGTCAGTGATGACTTACTCTGCATCGTGCTTATGTCTGTGGTCCAGTTATCAGACTGTTGGTGTGCCTGTCTCTCAAACTGATGTGACAGCGATGTTGCCTCTTCCTCTGTTTCTTTTTCTTCAGCTTGGTGTACCTCTTTTCACTATTCAATGTTTGGGCTTCTGCATCAGTCATTGATGGTGTGGTTGTTTGATGTAACTGACAGTTGGGCTCTCTATGTGTGGTCTTCCATGGAATCTGCCTTTGGTGTTAGTAAATATTGTCTTTCAGTGTTTTTTATGTGTTATTTGTACAGCACAAATATAGCCGATCAGGAAGGTAGTGGAGCCCTATATAAGATCAAGGGGTAAATTTCAGTCGAAAAGTGATTGCAGGGGCACTTGTGTTCTGAGAGCAGAATTGGTCTTGACAGCCCGATGGTTACGGGTATGCTGTTTCATATTCTTGCTGCATGGACAGAGCAGGCTTGTTGTCTTGGTTTTTCCATTTCTTCCTTTCCCATCTGAATGTGTTCCTTCCGGTTGATGGTTTGTAAAGAGTCAACAGACCTGGTGAGCTTGTCAGCCAGATAGGCAGGGGTGGTGGTTGTGTGGTGAATTTTAGGGTTCAAAATCTTCTCTCAAGGCCAGTGTGTCACTGATTTTGGTTTTTAATTTCTTGCACGGGTGAGAGAGGTGCCATTTCTTCTCTCATATGTCACTGAAACCACTATGTGAGTTAAGCTGCCCTTCCCTTTGGATGGGATCATTGTGTATTACATCATCAGTTTTTGCTAGGGTCTCTTTGTTGTCAATAATGCTGTCTCCTGGTGTTTGCCCCAGAGTTCACTGATAGTATTTCTAACGGATGCTTCTTCTGCATGTTTCTTGTATATAGAAATAATCTCAGGTGTCAAATTGGATCAATAAACTTTTAAGCCCTGCTTTCCTGGGACCAGATTTGCTACTACAGATGCACCACATTGGCACTGCCCACAACTCTGATGACATTCCCTTTTTCATATCTGTCCCAGAAGCTCAGTGGTTAGGGAGTATAGTTGAATATACCGCCTTTTGTTACCCCCGCCCCCTCTGTACTTCTATAGTAGCAGCGCTAACAGTTCTGTGGTCTGGGCTAAAGCCACGTTTGAGTTGCATGCAACAAATGGCAGTATCCGTCTTAGCTACAGCTTTGCAGTAATATTGCAGCTTCTGAAACCCTTTCCCGATCAAGTGTGCTTTCCTACTGTTGCTACACTGCTTCATCTGAAGTCCAGACTAATTCAAGCAATTGGCACGTGCGGGCTAGTTCTTATGCAGGTTATAGGTGTATGTACCGATGGTAAGCCAAAGGCCCTTCTTAAGGTGTGCCACTTTCAAAAAATATAGTTCCTAACACTCTAAAGCATATCAAGCATTCTTTGCAAGAACGGAGCTGGGCAGTATCAGATGTTCAAAGGGGTCATGGATTAGAGAGAGTCTGTGGAGTATACCTGATTGGAGTATTGTTTCTTATAGCCGGCTCTTGTTCCAACACAAAAGGAAAGTTGAAGGTGGCTACAGGGCATGTGACTTTGAGGGTGTGCAGTGCAAGTAATTCCACTTAGGGCTGAGCTATCGGGGACAAATCTAGAAACAAAGATGTCCAGCCTGATTGTCATATAGGATCATTTCTTTTTTTCTTGCAGAGGTTTGTCCTGGTAAGAAGTAAAAATGGATCTCTCCAGCCCTATGTCAAAGACTGGACGCAGTGAATGTCTGTCCAGTTTCTCTCTTAATTTCTTGAGGATAAGGCGACTCCTCCCAGTATCCACAATATAGCTTTGCACAGTGTAACATGTTAAAGTAATCACATGCTCTCCTTAAGAGGGTCCCAGTTAAGATGAAAAAACACAAAGGTCAATAAAGTGGCAATTTGAAAATCCTTGAGTGAAGATGGAGATATTGTTGTAGTAGATAAGTCAGGAACCAAACTTTCCGAAGCACATGGAACAGAGAAGAGCCAGACCAAAGAATCTAATGGAATTCAACTGCATGAAGCAAAAATAAAGAAAACATTGTACAATGAACAGGACGAAAAATAGGGAAAAAATGTCTTTCAACTCATCTTCCTCTTGTGAATGCTTCACAGGAAAGATTTCTGCTTTATCTTGGAATAGGAACCTCTATTCGAGTTCTCTGGACAAACCACACCCTTGGAAAGGGTAGTTTATAAGCATGGCCTTGCCTCCTTCCTCAGAATTATGACCTTGACTAAACACTCAAATAAGACCAAGTTAGAAATCCTTCGCCGGCTGCTCCACTGCCGCCTGCGCAGACTAAAGCTTTTACCTCCCACAGTACATACACCTTTCTGGCTGAACGCGGTCACTGACCGTCAGTACAGCCCAGGCAGTGAAGATGCGCAGTTGCAGGCTTGGTGTAGCGTCCAGCAACACACCGTCTGACTTTGGCAGTAAGTGGCGCCGGGGTGTTTCAATCTCACCAAGGCGGGCGTTGCGGCTGGCAGACGTCGGAAGCTGAGGATAGAGTGATCTGCGCAGACTCAACCTCCTCAAACTGCTTCCCGCGTGCGGCGTGGCGTGTGTCATCAGTCTGCATTCTTTCTGGTGGTCGGACTCGGAACGTTACGACACGTGCGGTGCCATCTAGCTGTCACACATTGCCAAACTGTGGTAGGAAGGTGTGTCTCAGTGAGTCTTACAATTTTTTAAATACAAAGAAAAAAAACATTTTAGGTGAAAAAGGGAAGAAAGGGAAGCATGATAGGTTTTTGGTAAACAGTAGGTAAACATGAGTAGTGCGTCACGTGCTGAGGTTGCAGAAATTTGTTTCTTTTGCAGTTTTCCTGGTGTGCCTGGGTGAAAACGAACCCTTATTTACTACATCGCTGCCCGCGTATCCAGAGGACACAGGTCCTGTCATGGCCCTGCAGCCGTCTGTGCCAGTCCCTCACGTCGTGTGTCACAATACCCTCCTCCTCCTCCTAAATGTTATCGTTCTGAGACAAATTCCGAAGGGTAGGAGCAGCCGCAGGTACTGGTCATCTAAAGCCTTTTCTGGACGTTTTATTAAAACACCTTCCTGAGCTCCGCCCCACCCGGACCCCCTCTTCCAGGGCCCCCTACCTACGCTCCCTGCACAGGGCCACCATGAGCCTAGAGCCGCCCCTAGTAATAAGTTGTTACAACACTTAAATAGCTACATTTCTGGAAAAGCTATATTTCTGGAATATGTTTCTGCATGAGATTATACTTTTGTTTAAACACTAGTAAGAAACATTTAAAAGAAAAAAAGAATGATGCACGAGTTGCACTAGCACCATAAGTAGGCATGGCCCAAATTTGAATTACTCATCTCACAAAACTCAGAAAATAACTTAAAATTTCACATTTTGTGGTTTGAGGCTTCTGTTTTTTAACTGAGTGTCTCTCGCACAAAGAAAGTTTTGCGAGATACTAGCAAGAGACTGGTTCACACAGAAAATGCCTCATACGGCTGGAGCCTGAGTTACGTCCCTGGCACAAGAGAATGAGAGAGATAGAGACAGACTGAAAGCGAGGGAGAGGGATTGATTCAGATCTGTAGGCGAACTTACTTTAACCATAAGAGTACCAATAATAAACGCGCTATCCTATGCAGAAATTAGTGCAGTGTTTCCCGTGCTAAACAACAAACTCCACAATATCTTCTTAATCATACTGCGTTGAGGGCCATAGATAGAGAGATACTACTAACAACTAAAGTTGCCCAATCTCTGAGGAATCTGAGCAAGAACTGCTTTGCACCCTTAGTCACAAAGCGCCTTCGCCATCCCTGCTTGCTTCATGGGGGGTAGGGCGTGTCCCAGATTCCATTTATATCCACCCCAGAGTGTGCCACAGCCTCTGCACGTGGACCTAATTGGATCAGTCCATTATTCACTCATTAGCACACTGCGCGGATGTTAATTCTAATCAGCGATAATGGATTCCACTGATACAAGGAAATCGCTTTCAGTGGGTGGAATCTAGTGGAAGAAAAGCAGAGCGCCTAAGAACAGGGACAAAAGATCCACCAACGTCAGCCTAGGGCTAACACGTGAGGCATCAACTAAACAGGGGCGGCCATTTTAAGCAATGCAAATTTCATGCAGCGGGGACAAATGTGAGATACTACTCACAAAATATCACAGCTTACAGAACATTTAATAAAACACTTCAATTGGGTCAGAGGATACACTGCGTTAAGAGTCGAGCTTCCTCAGGTGTTCTTGTAAATTAAGCGAACAAACTCAGTGCATGGTTGCGACGCCGGGGGCTTGGGTTCTATCTTTCACTACAAATCAATATTGTACCTTTACAGAGCAGCGCCTCAACTCGCCAAAGAGACCATAGCCATGGTCTTTCACCTGGAGATTGCACTTTCTTAATAGGTTGAACAGCAAGCCTTGGGGAGCTATCTCGGGACCAATTTCCTTGCTTTAGGGGAGCAAAAAAAACTAGACCACAGCTCTTTTAGAACCTTGGCTAGACCAAAGATTTCATCTGTATTCATGCCCACACACACTATCCAGGAGGCTTCTCCAGGCCAACTCCAGTACAGCACAGGAATTCACCAGGCATCAAGTATTCCACTTCATTAGGGAAGTGGTTCAGGCCTGGTCCACCCACAGTCCATTTTAATTGTACCACAGTAGGGTTGGGCATAGGTAGTTTGAGTGTGGTGCAAGGACAATGGTGACTATTTGTTCTGTTAAAAGTTTGTATATGTGAGATAACGGGCTCACTACTCTGCACGCGGCACTCCAAGGCAACAGAATTCAAGAAGTGTTTTTTCTCTGAGCAGCTAATGCGCATATGCAATTGGTTTCTATTTGTTCCAAGTATGGACGACTAAAATCAGTAGCGGCCCAGCACTATCGGTCTATTGATCCCTAGGTGTCCATTATTGCAGTGCTAGAAGTCTAATTTGATTCTTTTCCATACTTATGGAATTAGAAGTTCCTCTTACCTTGAGTTAGCAGGTAATTGTCTTCTCAATAGAGAGCTCATTCCATTAACCAAAATTTGTTCCACTCTCAAGAGATGAGAAGACGATGAGAGCGAAAGCAGTTGAAGAAAAGACCAAAGCTCTTTAGGAGATACAATGATCCGCATAATAGGACAAAGCAGCCAAAGCTTTTCTGAAATCTGTCTCTATAGACCTAGAAGAAATACCAGTGCTACATGTTCTATTAATTGGTTAAGTGCCACACATTGCTTCTGCGGATGACGTGTATTTCCAATTGTCTTTTTCCTGCAAGTGAAGGTTGAATCTTGCTTGATGTAGCCCTTCAACCCTGCGGCAATGAGCAATGATTTTTACGAATAGTTCCTATATACCAGTTTTTTAAGTTATAATGGCTCTGATAAAGTAAGCTTTCAGGCAAAGCATCACTAAAGATTTCATACATTTTTCCTGTATAGGATTTTTGAGTTCTACATGAGGACAGTCGCTAAACTTCTATGGCGAGTGCATTGGGGATGCTGACCCGAGAACATCCCCATGCAGATTATTGACTCGTAATACTATAGAATAAACCACCCTGAGCTCATAGTGAAGATTTTCTGTGGTTAACAATTCGAGATTAATAATTCCTATGTCAATGAATAGCGTATTTCCTATTTCCAGAAACAATCTTTGGTACAAAGGAAAGGTTGACCATCCTTTCCTTACCCCAGGTATGAAACAGCTCAGTCTCCAAATTCTGAAAATTGTCCCTGCAGGTACACCATATTGGGATTGTAAAAAATAAAAAACAAGGACAGGTAAGAGATCCAATGTGTAATTTTTGGGACTACAACTGGCAAATGCAGATACATGGAAGGTTCCAGAAATGCTCTCTACCTGGACGTCCTGATGCTTACAGGTTCCACTAAAGAAGGAAGATAAAGTTAGTATTGGTCGAAAGACACTAATATTATGCTACGGGCCCGGTCAGAGTCAGTGCTCTGCCGGTAATCTCATGTTGATCCCCAAACTACTGTGGATCGTTACTAAACTCGTTCCTTTGTGGCAAAAGGCATCAATCTATGTAACAAATACTTATAGGTGTTTGTTTTTCTCCTTCTACAGCTATTTTCAGGCTTGTTCCAAACCTGGTTTGCCACGGAAGGGCACAGATAGCGCATTGTTCCTAGCCGTGCCTCTCAGTAATATAGCATCTACCAACCTACCTGCCCGAAGCCTGTCGCACAAGGTGATTACAAATAACTGTTAAAGGTTTATTGGGTTTAACAAATGCTTTGTTTAATTAATATGCTAGACCAGCTGCCTTTGTCACAACATTACATAATAAGCATACCAGACCTATGGCATCAGACATAACGTTTCCCAGTGCACCAATCAAGCCTTTAGCCCGTCACCGTAACAAATTCAGGCCTACAGTTTTGAGTGTAATTTGTCTAACAGGCAACCATCAGAAACATGGTAATACAATTTTAAGGATATAAAAATGACAGTGGCTAAGCAAAATACGATCTCCATTAAGAGGGCCTAACAAGGATTCCTACAGGGGAAACTTCCTATATCCAAGGTTTGCCACATGGGGTAACCAACACTAAAACCATTGCCTACTACCGTAATCTGTGAGATTCTATGTACCAAAATACCTATCTATAGGCTTTAATACAGGGTAATAACAATTCACACTTAAATGCCTATTGTTCCTATTGACTTGAACACATTCCTTTCACAATAAATATTTCGGGCAGCCTGGTGCCTTCTTAATAACATTTCATAATAAACAGATCAGACTTGCAGTCATAACCAACACAGTCCTGCTGTATTGAGAATAAACTTTACCACAAGCCAAAAAGTGCAATACGAGCAGTCTTTTTAGTGGAAGCACGCAATTTGTCACAATAAATTCCTATACTCGAGAGGGAACAAACATGTGGGTGAAGCCTAAGCCCCTCTCTTAATAGTAATCTAGTAAAGCTATTTTGTGAGCACATAAGGTGAGGCGACTGTTACCCTGTCAAGCCACATCTAAAAATGTATGTAAATTAGTGTAGCCCTGGGCATCCCCTACTGCTCTCAAACACAAAACTGTACTCTGAAGTCTAAACTAAATTATTGAAATTGTGGGTGCTCGGCCTGTGATACATTTCTCCCGACTACCCTCCAGCCATCTGTGCTGTCGCCAGAGAAAACCAAACATTGTACATTATTTAGTTATCTAAGACACTTTAACAGCATTACAATGTCATGTGTGTGCCCTGGAAAGAGCTCAGGCTCTCATACTGCTGTTGGCTCAGGCAGCTGCATATATAAACAATATAATCACTTCTGCATGGAGAGGAAGCACTTATTTCTGTGGAAGCACACAACTTGTGTCCAATCAAAACACATACTCCTGGATACTAATATGAGAGAAGAGCCAAAGGCCTTCTCTGTTATACTTCTGAAAGATCTTTTTTAAGTTGATCACATTACATCTAGCGTTAGCTGCACTGTCGATCCAGACCTAAATATCCTACAATGGACATCATTCAGCTAAGCCACACTATATTCACGAAGTTATTTTGAGAAAGGCCCATTTTCTGGAGTTCTACAGTGGTCTGCTTGATAACAAAGGGCCTGATTTAGATCTCAGCAGACCGGTAACTCCGTCACAACACTGACAGATATCCCGTCTGCCGAAATATAAATCCCATTATATCCTATGGGATTTATATTTTTCCGGACGGGATATTGGTCACCATTGTTACAGAGTAACCCGACCGCCGACATCTAAATCAGGCCGAGTGATCTTGAATCTACAGGCATCATGTTATAGCACATTAAAAAAATGTATGGAACTACCAGGGAGACGTCAAGCAAATAGGATCAAGCACATTTTAAAGAATTGCTATACCTTGCCTTTTATGATAGAAAGAAAAAATATCACTATGATTCAATGTTTCCCAACCCTCGCTCCATCCCGACCTGTAAAAATTGCCAATGTTAAGATGGTGCTTTCCACATCTCAGTTGGGCACTACATGAATTGTTGACCATGTTCTTCAAGACAATCCATGGACTTTTTACTGTAATGCTCCCCTGCTACTACCCACAAGAAACTTGCGAAATGCAAATCCAAACCCACTTATTTATTTATTTATTTATTTATTTATTTATTTATAACGTTTTCTATAGCTCGAACATGATCCCGAAGGATATCAGAGCGCTTTACAAAGAATGGAAGGAAAGACCTAAGTCCAATATCGACATCAAGTAAGAATACACAATACGAATAATCACATAGTTCCCAGACAAACGAATCAGGAGAGTCATACAATAAACAGGAATATAGCGGGCTAGGAGGGGGGATATAATGCTGTAAAGGAGAGCAGTATCAAATGAGGTACAATGGTTGTATCAATGGATCAATGAATTTGAGCAGCATCAAGTGAGGTACACTGCAGGGTCCCTCACACTGGAACTCAAACCCGGATGACTTTATGACGATTGCCTCCCTCTGATTATCCAGGGATGCGCTAAAGTACAGTTCCTCCAACAGAAGCGCCTTATCCGGATTACATACACCAAACCAAACCCCACACTGTAGACCAAGCAGTGTCAGACTACCCCAGGCCTCAGATTAGCAAGAAACCATAGGCTTTACATTTAATCACTCTTAGTCACTAGGCATCACGAAAAACGAACATCTCCATAGGCTCCGGCATGATCAGAAGAAATGACGTTACCTACAAATCCAACGCTCAACAAAAGATCTACTATTGTGCAAGCCTTCTTAGCGCATGCGATGAAGCATGGGTACACTCTTCAACAAAACTATCTACACCATTTCAAGCAATCTCTGGAAGACCACCTGCTGTTGTAGCACCTAGGTTTACCCTGACTACTGGCCGCTCAACTCCATTCTCTTTGATCCACCTGCCTGTCCCTCATTCTAAAACATTAATGATTTTTTTAATTAGAGTTAACTGGTATTCTGGTCTCCTGATGCACATGTTCTCCAGTGTAAGTATACTTGTGAAACTGTCTGAGGCTCTTCCTGTTTAGTCACAATCGTCCCTCCTACCTGATGTAGGTTCTTCTACAAATGTCTGTACGGTGTTCGGGACGGCCTTTTCTGCGGTTTTACGTGTCCATGTAACCAGAAGATCAGTCTATATTCTCATGTATTGCGTCAAACATAAATCCATTATGGTTCCATCCATTATAGATTTTCCAGATAACCACTGACTATGCAAAAAATGCTGGTTTAGATTCACTGTATGTTCATTTATCTTGAGTGAATATGCTAAAAATCCAGGATTGAAACAGGCGCTCCTGGACCTACGATGAACCGCCCTGCTGTTGAGGATCTGTGGTAGAAATCTAGCCTGCCAATAACCAATAAAAGTCCTCCATACTGCAGTTAGCCATTGCGGGGCCCCCGCTATGACTGCACGGCCTCCCCCAAAAGTGTGATGGCCCTTTGTTAGGCGGCCCCTGAGTGTCTCAGGTCCATAGGGGTTTCAAGGCAAACAAGAGGGGCTGCAGTTGTAACACTGAGTGATTTTTATGTTTAGTTGTTGATAATCACTAACTTTGCTGAATAGTTGCAACTCACACATCATTGAAGCATGCTTACTTAACCAATGCGACATCTACGTATGGCCAACATATGTACTACACATCTCTATTTAAATGCAGGAGACGTCGTAGTGATGGGTACCTTTGTTATCTTTAATCTTTTGAACCCAGGAGACTGAGTCTGCAAGATGCCACTACACAGACTGAAGTATATTGGTAATAATTGGAATTTTTTAAAATTTTACTTGAAGATCTACACTAGTTGGGTCATTTTTAAAAAGTCCTACTACATTATCCCACTTATAAGATTCATCCGAAGTCTTGTGGGAATGTGGGACTTTCTCCAACGTAAAGTGCAGTGAATTTAAATTCTCTACAATTGTCATCCATTTCCCCCCACATTTTCCTCATACCTCTCAAAGTGGCTCCCACATGCGTTGCGGGAACTGCTTGGGGTAAAGTACTCTTTGATAAGGTCCATCGTTCAAAGACAGACCTTATGGGAAACATCCATTACAACTCAGTCATTACAACGACCTACCCTTACAAAGCAACTGATACAACGCAACTGCCTTTACATCGCATGCCATTACAATGCATGCCATTACAACGCATGTCACTACAACGCATGTCATTACAACGCATACCATTACAATGCATGCCATTACAACGCATTATAAGGTTAGTAATGGAGATTTTCTAGTATTAGGGTGGGTATGGGTTTTGGGGTACATGGGAATATTAATTTTTACCCCTACGCTATCCAACACTTTCCCTACTGTTGCACTCACTGGAGTGGGAATAGTAATTGTTACCCCTACGCTATCCAACACTTACCCTACTGTTGCCCTCAAAGTATTATGCGTTGTAATGGTATGCGTTGTAAAGGAATGCATTGTAATGGTAGTTTTAAAAAATGCGTTGTAATGGCATGCATTGTAAAATCATGCAATGTAATGGTAGTTGCAATGTAAAGACTGTGTTGTAAAAGCATGGGTTGTAATTGCATGCGTTGTAACGTCATATATTCGTCACTTATCTATTTCCAGGACACAGACCACCCCCTAGACCACCCTCTAAGGCAAGAGCCATCCTCAGGTATAATTAAGATAGAGGACTTCACACCATTAAAAAAATTTCCCAGCACGGTAGGGAACACTTATAAAGATTTTTGGTCCTAGACTCCATGGTCTACATGGTTGTCGCAGATAGACAGGACGTCATTTCCTCCTGCAATGTGTTTGCTAATAGGTTGCAGCGGATGGCAGAGCCGGTAGCATTTCTGCCATCAGGAACCCAGCATCTTCCAGGGGTTAGGTGTCTAAGAGGAGAACAGGTAGGACATTGTCCCTTCTCTACATATATGTAGCTATCATTAGTGCAGCAGGTACAGTGACCCTGGGGCACAAGACGGCCCACTGATCCCTAATTATGCCTGTGTTTCAATATCAAACCCTGAGCAAAGGGGGGGGGGGGGTAGTCTTTGCTTGCATTAGGCCTCAGGACCATCGCTATGTCAAAGCTTCTCTATATGAGGCCATATGTCCCTCGATATGTTTCGATAGGGTCTCCCTACCCTGCAGCACTTTTTAAAGAGTGGTCGAAATGCCGCAGATCACACGTCTCTGCTTTGTGTGAATATAGCCAAGATTTTGTCATCATTTGATTTAGTGTTTATGGCAAGAGTGGAATGCCATATGGGCAATGTAGGGGCGTGTGGGTGGCATAGGGTGTAAAGTGGGAGGTTCGAGTACAGATTTCACTAATGAATCACCATGACTGAGAATAAAAATCCCACCGTGAATTTTCCTGAGCCTCACAGTGTGCAGCTTCGCAAATAGACTACGCTGATTTGAACCTTTTAACTGGAGATCGTGTGACGTCACTTCAAGCACAGACCTAAAAAACCACAGTATGCATGTAATTTGTAAACACATTGCGTAAAAGTGGATTTCTGGAGCCCGAAAGGGGAAAATCCAAAAGGGAACACGTGAGAAAATCGCATCACTTACGAGTTGTTCATAACATTTTAGGTAAACACCGCACGATGTCTTTGGCAGGTATTGGGTGGTCGGTTTGTTGACATAGTGTACTTTAATACAAAGCACACCGGTGTGTTCTCTTCTCTCCCTGGTTGAGGGGGCCAAAAGGGAGAGGAACAGAATTCCTAGGTTGGGCTGAAGCCTCCCCGGGCCAGGACTTGGCGGAGCCAGGGCCGAAGCCAACGGGGGTGGTTAAGAACATATTTGGGCCCCTGCAGCAGCAACAGAAAACAGACTGGGGTCAGGGGGGCGTCCCTTTGAAAAGACCATTGTCTGATTGACAAGTATATCGCAAATTTGCACTTGTAGAACTCAGTGCTTAATTTGTGTAAAATATTAAGTGCCAGGGCTCTGACCAGGAGGCCACTGTAGCTTACACCACCCATCGCCCTTGTCATCACTGCCAAAACAACTACTAACCATCTATCTTGCATGTAAATGTGACAGTTCACATTATTCCAGGTCCCCAAAGCTAAAGGAATGGCTAGGGAGGCAGGTATTAGCAATTTTAATGTATATTGTATTCCTAAACAACCATTGTTCTGCTCCTCTCTAAATTAGATGAGCAGCAAGTACGGTGTTGACAATTAAGTGCCGGGCCCCGATCCTAAACTAAGTGCCGGTGCAGAGCACTGGAAAGCACCGGCTCAAATTAAGCACTGGTAGAAGTACAATTTTTGATGATTTACGGAGATGGCGGAGGTTCATGCATGCCCGTATCCACAAAACTCAGCAGTAGTGCATCTCGAAAGCTGTGCGAGGCGCAGACTGTTTTTTTAGAGTTTTATATCGCACAAACTCGACCCGAAGGTATCAGAGCGCTTTACATGAGCACCAGTTGCATTACAGACGGACATATTAATTTTAGGCACGGGGAGATGAAGTGATTTGCCCATAATCACAGGATGCTTGAGTCTCCCGCCAGACTCGAACTTGGTTCAGCAGCTTCAAGGTCAGCCGCTCTAGCCGTTAAGCCAAGTCCAGGTATACCGTGGAATATTTTAAAGGCTGTTAATAGCCTAACGTGTAGTTGTACATAACGTGATCCTGGACAACTAAAGCGAAGCTGAAGTGCAAATGCACATTTTTTGTCTTTTTTTTAAACAGGGAAGTATATTTCTGAATGGGAAAACCCTCCTCTGTAGCGCTCACCAAGTCTGAGGGTTCATGGATATATTTACATTCATAAATGTATGCTTATGGCAGCGAATGGCTTTGTGAAACAGGACTTCCTAGTCCACTAGCCCCTTAGTGGTGGGCGAGCCACTAAAAGCTAGAGTCACGGTGGAGCCACATGCCTGGCTTTGGCTCAGCTCGAGGTGCTCTTGGGGCCTCCCGCCAAAAAGGTGTCAAGCCTTCTAGCAGCTTCTTCCGGCCACGCCTCTTACCTCGGATCAAGGCAGTGGCGTCACTAGGGGGATGCGGGGGGTGTGGACCGCACCGGGTGACACCATCACATGGGGTGACACATGACACCAAAATGCAAATATAACTGTCTATGATTCTATGTCACTCTATGAAATTATTCTTATGCATTGTTTCAGCCCAGTGACAGAAATTTATCAAAAATATCTCTGTTCTGTTAGTTATAAACACAAAAACGTGTTATAGTTTTGTTTTGCGTCAACCCAAGTGACGCCGCTGCGAGCCTCTGCTTTAAATCGCTACATAAATGAGGAGGAACCCGTTACCCGGCCGCCGGCCAAGATTATTGTCCAATTAACTATACGACGTTGGCGTCCGGACGTCGATGACGTTCGAAACGTCACTCACGTGGCTCCCGGACCTGCCATTTTCATCAGCCCACTGCCCACGTATGGTCCCGTTATTTGGCACTGGCAGACTCGGAGGAGGTCCATCATGGGGTAAGCCGTGAGGGGGTGACACCATGAGTTACCGCACTGGGTGACACCAACCCTAGTGACGCCGCTGCATCAAGGTTTTCTCCCTAGGGTGACCAAAATTGTAAAGCCAAAAACCGGGACATTTCATGAAAATAGAAGAAGGACTACATGTTTACTTCAAGCGAGCGCACAGACTGATAGCACTCCTGAGCAAGGAATTACACCACAGGTTGTTAGACCATACATAAAATGCAATTTTTAAACCCAGAAGTTTCCCTGTTAATTAACTTGCTTTCTAGAAATAACCGCCCCACTATCCCTGCTTTGTGCAACATAAAAAACACCTCCCACCATTTTCAGCTGACGCTCTCTAAAAACCGGGACAGGAGCTAAATTTCCTGAAATATGCCCGGACAGCTAGTGAAAAACCCGGACCATCCGGCTAAATCCGGGACGCCTGGTCACCCTACTTCTCCCCTCACACCCCAACCCCTTGCCCTCCTGCCGCAGAAGAGGTGCTGCCCAACACTGAGGTTCTTTTTCAGATGAAGAAGACAAAGTGCCGTGAAAGTGCTCAGAGAGGGATCTAATGCTAAGGGGCAGTCTGTTTTGACGGCAGACAATTTGAAAAAAAAATGGCACTATTCTCCAAGCACGTTTACAGCGCTCTACAGGTTCTTGGTAGTGGAGGCCATGTGGCCCTCTGCCCCCCCCCCCCCCCGAATCCCACACCAGAGAGTAATCAGACACTCTGCTAGGTGCGAGTTATGGATGAATGCTTATCAGTAGCTGAGCTCTGCACTTCTTCAGTGTCATGTGAGCTCCCTTTGGGCTTTCCTAGATATGTGCTTTGTTAAAGTGTGTTATTGCCTTCTGTAAAGGTGTTCAGTTGCTCCCCAAATCTCCTGGAACTGGTCTCTTTGCTATGTCAAGGGAAGCGGCTAATAACAGCCATAAATAGAGTATCCTGCCTTCCCTTTTCTAGAGATACTTCTTGTTTAAACTTGATTAGGTATGTAATAACGTTAAATTATTTAACACTGTCATAGTGCTGCTGTAGAGCCTCATAGAATTAAAAGCAAATCATTAACTTTTGAAGTAAAAGAGGGAGAAAAGGATACTCATCTAGTGGCTGAAGTGCACAATGTGAAACCAGAAACCAAATTGTCTGATCCTAGCCAATTATTATATTTCTCTGTGCATGCTTTTCCATCATCAACACGTTTGAGAGCACTTTGAAATGCATTAGTTTTGGACACACTCTGTACAAAAAACTTGGGTGCACGTCATTTATTAGACTTTAATTTTGCTTCATCTATGATAATAACCCAGGCCACTTACAGGGTAACATACCAACTGAAATATGTGTCTGTTCACTACAGGCATCGTCTTCAGGGTAGTGGGTGACTATAAAAGTATTTTTTTTTAAATATCTTTTTATAAGGTTTTTACAACCCCATTTTCCCCCCCAGGCACAAAAGGAACACATACAATATTCAATAAAACAATGGTACAAACAAATATATCAAACCTCTAGAGTTCTGTTTTTTAAGAAATCCATTCCTGAATGGGTAACCAAATTGTATAACCCAACCTTCTCTTCCTTCGCCCTTTGGTTCTATAAATTGAAAGTTCAAAATTATACATAGCTAACAGTCTTGCTCTCCGATTCAAAAAAGTGGGGGGATCGGAGCTTATCCACTCAGTAGTAATACATGAACGAACCACTGCCATCATAGTAAACAAAAGTGCACTCAGTGTATCATTTCTTGCATTAGCAATTGGGTCTGAACCTACCCCAATAATAACGAAATCAGACGTGATCTGTATGGGGGTTCCAAATATAACTTTTAGAAATTCCTCCAACTCAAGAAAGAAACTCCCCAATCTCGGGCAGGATAAAAACATATGAAGTGAATCAGCAGCAAATAACCCACATCGATTACAGTTAACCCCAGTTGTAGCCCCCCACCGGGATATCTTCCTAGGGGAAATAGTAAAGATCAAACAGGGCCATATAATGCTGACTGCGCATTCTTCCTGTCATTAAGACGCTGTTAGCAAGCTCAAGTGATTTGCTTATATTGAGTTCATCTACCCCAAGTTTGAGTTCCCATTTCCTTCGGCATTCCTTCAAATCGTCAGGGAGCACTTCAACTAACTGTTGATATTACTGCCCTATCGTAATTCTGCTCAGAATTAAGAGAATAAGAATAAGAAGAGCAGAATAAAAGTATTTTAAGTTCATGTTTAGAAACCTTAATTTCTACTAAATGCCACTGAATGGATAGATAATACTTTAAAAAAAATTGAAGAATATTTACCATACTTTTACACGCTTTACATGCCAAATATGTTAATTACTCAGCTCGGGTTATGGTTCTTGTAGCCAAGCCAGACCCCTGTCTCTGCTGTGCCTCGGCTCTCCCTTTTAATTTTCTGGCTGGCTCACCTGTTCACTTCCTGGGGAGTGGGGGGGGGAGGGGAGGGAACCATCCCTTGTGGATCCATTGAACAAGGAAGTAGCGAGGTGGCCATCACCTGCCAAATAGCTCGAGATGAACCTGCAGGTAAGATGGCTGGGAGCTCAATATGTCTGCAAACCACACTCTAGTAATCTGGAGCTAGACATAACAGAAACAGGCCGTACTCAAACACAGTGGTTTCTTCCTCCCTGTGAACAAGATGGCGTCGCTCCTGTGCTTGCTACAGATAGCACTCTTGGGTTTCTGGTTGAAAAACATTCCTGGATCCAGGATCCACTTCTCCGCTTCACTGGGTCCTGATGCCTTAATGAATCCCTGCCAAGAGAAGAGCCCAGCTGAAGTACTTTAAGTCGTCGATCCCCTAAGGACTCAGGAAGGAGGACTCCCGAAACCTATCCGAAATGTCCAACGACTGAGGGCGGGTTGGCGAGGAGGCAGGTCCATCACCAATCTTTCATTTATTTATGTAATGTTTGATACAGTACAGCACCTTTAGCCAAGGTGCTTCCCGTTCCAAAAACAAAACACTGTACAATGCAAAAGAGACTCCCAAGGTACAGCAGGATGTACTCGCTAAGTGATACTCAGCAGATGTCCTTTTAATAAAGTCTTGGAAACAGATAGAGTAGGGGCAGTATGGATACAGAAAGGTGGGGAGCAAAGAGTGTCAAGGAACAAAAGCTCAAAGAAGCGCAAGGAGGGATAGAAATAGAAGAAATTGTGAGCCAGAAAAAAGAGAATGAGAAAGGGTGCATAGAGAAATCGATGAGCATGGATTATTCCCACTGAGCACATTGAACTTAAACGTTCGTTTCCAGGAGGGAGCAGCCAATCTGGTCCTTGTTCAATGGAAATGACACAGGGGCACCCTACCTTCCATCTAACTCTTCCCATTGGCTGTTAGTGGTGTCCTCGCTCCAGAAGCTTGGGTGATTACGGGACCTTAGGGGCTCCTATTATCTTCCAAACATTATTGATGGCAGAAATAAGGTCTGGTCTCTTCCTGCTGTTGTGCTCTATGTGTCACATCAAATAAGATATTAGCAGAAGAGAACAGACAAGAGCCTGTGCCTCTGCGCGCCTTGATGGCGCAACAACGTGGTAAGTGGAACTGTCCACACCGCTGAGCGGGTACACTCTTCCTTGTGACGGTGTTGACGTACAATGGAGAAGTTGTGGAGAGTCCCACCCCACCACTGTTGTTCACAGCTGATGTCCAAGCACCGAGAACGCTGGGAAATCCACTGGCTGACTGTAGATTGATTGGTCTATGTGCTTGGAATCACCTTAGAAAAATATATGACATTTACTGTTCTAATTAATACAAGAAACTCCAGGATTGCCCAATTAAAGGAGGGAGCGGAAGAAGCATGGCATGCATCAGGATGCCAAACGGTGGATACAGAGGCTTCCATACAGGGGCCTGAATTAGAGTGTGGCGAAGAAGGTACTCTGCCGTAACCGCAACGGATTACCCTCTCCGCCAAACCTTCGGTCCACCCACCTGATTTACAGACGTGCAAACCTTAAGTATGTCAGCTACGGGGCCTGCTCCAGCTCCTTCGCTGACATACTCGTCAGATGACCCGACGGAGTACAGACCGTACGTATAACACTGTCCGACCCACTTAGAATGGGTGGTGTCATAGGTTTGTTTTTTAGCTGTTCGCCAACGCCAGATAAAAGAAACATGACAACCCACACCATAGGAGACAACTCCTCTAGCATAGTCCGTGTTGAGATTTTGTTTAAAAAAAACAGACGTTTAAGAAAGTTGACGAACGGCCATCATGTTCACATCCTTCTGTTGGGTTACATTGATATAGTTACATTTGTAACAGTAACTCCTATTATTTACTAGCTGCTGGAGGAGGGTGTGCAGGGCTGTGTAAAACCCAGGGTGCTTTATCAGTATTCGTAAAGCTCCTTGATTGCCATTGTCACATTGTCAGCTGTTTGGAGCTTGTCGCATCAAGGGATTCCAGTGTTTCCATCACAAATCTGAGATGTCCTGCCATAAAGAGCTTTTGGTGATATGTTCTTGTTTGCCTTTGATTTGGTGGCATTGTCTCTTATTCAGAAGGCAGTGGTGTGTGATTAAGGGGTCCAAGAGGTCTGCCAGAGGGCTGTGTCTAATTGTCTATGGATGTTTTAGGTTGATAGCATGCCCTTTGCGCGACGAACATTGATAGCCTAGCCCTATCGCGTTTTAGCTACGTGGCTTCTTTGAGCGGTATTGGTGCAATTAAGATGTTCTGTCTAATATGTTCTGTTTGATGTTTGCATGTGGTATGCATCGTAGGCAAGTGCTGTGGGAGCATCATGACAGCCACATATACAGTGTAACTGTTTTGTGTTGGGAGTATGCCATGTTATCTGTGTGTGGGTGGTTCTGTCTCCAGTAGCGGCCGGTATCTGGGCAAAGTGGCAGGGCGGGAAGAGGGGGGAACCGGGGATGGACAACAAAATAAAATAAATAAATAACTTACCTGCATCCACGCTCCGATCTGGCTCCGACGCTCCGATCTGGCTCTGAGCACTGCAGGCAGGCACAGGCTCCCAGAACCCCCTGTGGCCAATCCTGACATTGCATGAAAGCAGCAGCAGGATTGACCTGAGCGCCATAAATTTGTGCTCCCAGGTAGACTGGGAGCCTGCGCCTGCTCTCTTCAATGCGCATGACGGTTTGGTTCGACTGAGACGGCCGGCCAAACCGTCATGCACTCTGAATCCAGGGCAAAACACTCCTCCACCAGCCTGTCATCCCTGGCCCTGCCCCCAAGCCTCAGCTCCGGCAGCCAAAAAAAAACAATAATAAACGAGCATTTATTATCGTTTTATTTTTCATTTTTTTGGCAGCTGGCGGAGGGGGGGGGCGACGCTCCTCCGCTATAGCGGAGGAGCCGACGCTGCTGTCTACCATGTGTTATTGGATAATTATGTTATTTCATGGTGGGAAGCGATTGGATTTATCACTTGCTATAAGCATATACATAGTGCCAATGTAGTCAGAGGAGCGCCACGCGTGTTTAACCAAAACATCGTAAATAGTGTAGGTCCAATGATCTAGATGCTGACATCACCTGATCACTCTTAAACCGAGAGATTCAGAGTGACTGGGAAAACTCATTCGATAAATCTTCTCCCGCCATCTCAAAGTCAATGGTTCCTATCTCTGTAAGCCGGTTAGGACACAAAACATCCGTTAGTTTACAATAGGAAGGAAAATGTACAGGTGACACCAGAATAACTCTGATAAACGGTCAATTCTGGCACAACCCAAATACTCAGAGAGAGGTGCCTGAGGAATGAAAGCCAACATACTGTGACTCAAGAATGATGCTCAGTGGAGACTGACTCCAATAAAAGATAGGTGTGGTTGTATGTCAAAATATCAAATGGTAAAATATCGACCCGCAAAAATATAGACTGCAATTTATCGATTTGCATAATATCATCAATGTAAGCAAACACAAGGCGAGTATAAATTTCCTACTCTACCTATATGTCTACTTACCTTGACAATTTTGTTCAAGTGGTATCTTGCAGTCGATATTGTGGCAGGTCGATATTGTGATATCACAACCCCTACACATGTCCTGAAGAATTTGTGCCAAAGGGCAATAAGGTACAGCACATAGAGGGCACCCATATTCTGGCATTCAACGTGTTGAACAACGCAGCTTGGCCCTCTTGTCGACTCTTGTCGGGCAACACTTTGGTAGCCAAGATTCCTTCCATGCCTTGTGGATCTCTGGTAAATTTCTAGATGGCCCTGCACCTCCCTGCTCACAAAGCCTTTGCCATCATGATAGCCAAGGGACATCTGATCTGGGGGATGATGGAGGCTGCCTCGCGTCTATTTCTGTGCACATATGTTGCATTTGCCAGTCCATTACTGAGTTCCAGCCAACCACAGATTATTGTGGCGCAGAACAATCCAAAGCTGTTATGCATTGTGTGCGCAAGCGGCCCTTCAGCCCGTCAAAGCAATGTCGGCTCTTAAGAGCGCGGTCATTCATGGCGGCCATTATTCACTCAGCCTTGTGTGGGGTATATTATTCAATGTGCAGATGCTCTCTCTCTATTTCAGACTTCCACCACAATGTGTCCACCGTGCACGCCGCAATGGCCGTTTCAACGGAAAGTCACCTCTTCAGAGCTCAGTTGTTAATGGCGGCCATTATTCACTTAGAGCCACAGTGAGCAGTTATCATATTTAATGTGTGGACCTCGGTACTTCAGACTTTCATCAGAATGAATCCTTTAAGCACACCGTGTTACTATGCAAAGTCACCACTTTATACATCAGTCAAAATGACGGCCATTTTTGAATTATCTGTGTTGCATGAGCTACTGGGCAGACCTCCCTACTACAGACTTCAGTTGTAATTAAGGTTCCCTGTTTTCCATTTTTATGGACTTTTACAGATAAATACAGACAGAAAAAAATGTGTTTCTGTCTGCATTTCTTTTTAAAGTTGATAAATACAGAAAATTGTGCTTCTTTTGAGTGACTCTCCGAGCTGTCTTTCATGAATTGTAGCCTAACAGCTGAGCAGACTGACAGCATGGGGAATTAAAAAAAAAAAAGGATGAAATTTCTTTAAATATTGTCATTTGTCAACATACATTTGTAGTATAATGCTAATATTTAGTGGATATATTGTTAAATAATATTTGTCAGCTTAAATACCAAAAGCACGACAGACCTCAAAGTATGAGTGCGTGTCCTATCAGTTAAATATGGAAATGTACAGTTTTACAACTTCATTTATGCACAAAACACAAAATAAATATGGATAAATACAGATAAAATGATCAAAAAATAAATATGGATAAATACAGACGGAAATGTTAAAAAAATAAATACCATAAAAACGGGAGCCCAGGTTCTAATATGTCCATTGTGTCCTCCATGCATCCAGTATTTCGGTGTCACCTCTTCGTAGCACAGACATTGTTTTCTGCCACCATTCACTTGGCCGTGTGACTTCAGTTTAAGGCGCGGGTATCACTACTTCAGACATTTTGGGGCGACCGTGCATGCCATGTTTCAACGCAATGTCACCGCTTCACCGCTTAGTCATAATGGCTGCCGTTTTTCAATTATCTCTGTGATTTGTATTAATTAATCTGTGGATCTTAGCAACTCAAACCTCTATCATAATGTGTTTGTTGTGAAACAAATGCAGGCTATGTTTCAAAGCATGCACTGCTTCATGGCTCGGTTATTAAAGGCCGGCATTATTCAATTATCCGTGTCTGTTAGTAGCACTTACTAGTCTGATTTCACAGTTCAACCTTCTGTCATGATGTGTCAGTGAAGCATGTCATGTGGGTCGTGTTTCAATGTAGCCTCTTCGTAACTCGGTCATTAATGGTCGCCACCCTTTCGATTATCTGTGTTTTTCTATTATTTAATGTGTAGGTTTCATTAACTCATCAATCCCTTCTATTAGGTTTATTGTGTGTGCCTTGTGGGCCAAGTTTCAATGTCGCATCTTCATATCTCACTCGTAATGGCCGCCATGTTTGAATTATCTATGCCGCCATTTTTGAATTTTCTGTGCGGCCATTTTTGAATTATCTGTGTGTGTTGTATTATTTAACGTGCAGGCCAAATTTCTGCAGACATCCCCCGTAAATGTCGTGTAGGCCATGTTTTAGTGTCACCTCTTGGTAGCTCAGTCCTTGTTTACAGTCTCTCTTACTCATGGTGGGCGGTTAGCAGAGCTTGCCTTGCACCCTCCTTTCACGTCAATGACATTCTAGAAACTGCTATTGTATGCGCATCATCTGTCAGTTGTGTTTACGCGGGAAGTGGTGTATTTCTCGGATTAATTGAAGCTTTAACTGTAATAAATTGTACAGATAGATTACTTGAGTGATTGTGTGGTTATATATAATGGGCTCTCTGCTCTTCTATGAATAATATGCTTTCACGCCCTCTGAGGGAGCGCGGTTTGAAACACGCAGAGGTTTTGTGCTCCACGGTTCAGTTTTAGGTTAACTTGTTTTTTCGGTTCTCTCTGCCTGACTCACTTTTCTTTGCAGTTTTATGTGTCTTCTTCTTTTTCACAACAAATTCTTTTTTCAGCTTCTTGAGGTGCAGCTCTGCACGCCATTTACACTTAAAAAAACAAATCTTGAGTAGGTCGGTATTACTCTTGAATAGTCACACCAATTCACTGAGAAATATTTGTGACTTTGGCACCATGTTCTGTCTTTTGATGCCAAGTAATAACAGTAATAGCCTTTTTATATAGTGCTTTATACTGGCTGTCTACCACTTCTAAGCACTGTAACTAAAGGGCGTTACTATTATCCAATCTATAGGTATTTGATTTACAAACTCAGAAGGGCAGGAAGTCGAGTTGGCCTTCCCGAAATTTGAACTGGTGATGTGGTGGTCAAAAGTGATGTGGTCAGTGAGCGTTTAACTTACACAGCCATTTTGCCAACACTATTCGTTCCTTCCTAAGCTCATCAGAACATGTGTCCTAACATTAAAGACTGTGAAAGGGGCACATATGATCTCTGACATTTAGGGGACCTCTTGACAGCCTTTGGAGGGAGCAGAGATGCTGACCTGAAGCCACCAGAGGAGGACAACTAAGAGACCTGTTTGCCATTGGAGCTACATGGACCATCGTATGTGGGATTTACGCCCCCATAACCTGACATCTTTTAATTTAAAATATGACTGTGACCCATGGGCATCCTTAGGCCCCAGTGCGGTTTAAATGGATCATATAAATTCTCTGAACATTCTGGTTCTATTTGAGACTATTGAAATCAAGGGAGTAGCCAGAAAAATAAAATACACCCCACTTTTAATCATATTGCAATGCATAAGTGAGTGAAAAATGGTCTCAGCCATTTTAAGATGGTCCATTGGAATAATTACCCCAATTCTTCCTTTTTTCCCTTCTTTCCTTTCCATCTTTCTTTCCTTCTTTGCATTTTTCTTTCCTCCATTTTATTTAGGGGTGGACGTAACTGGCATAATTTACCATTGCGTAATTATGCAAAATTACAGCAAAATTATTCAGAACCACGCAAGGAGTGTAACCCTGCATTTACTGGTGTTATCTTAGCAGAAAATGCACCCTTGTGTCCAAAATGGACCAAGGGATGCATTTTGCACTAAGAAAACAGAGCCAACTGCAAATGAACATAACTCGCTCTTGCAGTAGGCATTTTTGTCCCAAATTACTCTCAATTATGCACGCAAGCGTAATCATGTAATTTTCGGGAATTTCATGCCACAAGAGTAATGAGTAATGACTGATTACTCTGCTGTATTATTATTTTTCTTTCTTTGCACTTTTTACCTTTATTGAGCCATGTTTGCGTGCATTGCCACCCTTTGGCCACCAATGACACAACTGTTATAATCTTTTTTCTTGCAGTGTTATTTATTAGCTTCAGTTTTTCTCTTATGACCTGTGAATCATAGGTCACAGTTAAGAGGAGTCATTAAGCACTATTAAATCTGTGCAGTGGCAACCCCTGCTTGAGGTGGTTTAGCGGGTGCCTTGCTATGTCCTTGATTGGAACCCAGTTCAGAGCCTCAATGACTATTCAATATCAATCCCCCCAGCTGTAAAAGACCAAGAAGAAAGCCACTCAAAATACTGATTTGTCTGACTTTATACATTTCAAGCTTGGGTGCCCTAGTTTCATCAGTCATGAGACCTACCAGAGACCCTGATTTACATTCAATAGTTGCAACCTTAGGCTATTAGGTTGTATTTCTCTGGTCCTCTAAGTAATCTCTGCTGAGCCAGCACAGATGGACCTCTGAGCAGGAACAGGACTTCAGAAGTTGCTAAATCCCTCAGGATGTGAGCAAATCTCAAACTCTGGAGGATGCTCCATCTCTGTGACATCCCTTGAACGATGAGGAAGAGGTCCTGACCAATGGACGGAGTAAAGCCCAAGCAACACCAAGAGGAAGGAACAAGATGCTCCATCTCTGTGACATCCCTTGAACGATGAGGAAGAGGTCCTGACCAATGCACGGAGTAAAGCCCAAGCAACACCAAGAGGAAGGAACAAGATGCTCCATCTCTGTGACATCCCTTGAACGATGAGGAAGAGGTCCTGACCAATGCACGGAGTAAAGCCCAAGCAACACCAAGAGGAAGGAACAAGATGCTCCATCTCTGTGACATCCCTTGAATGATGCAAAAGAGGTCCTGACCAATGCACGGAGTAAAGCCCAAGCAACATCAAGAGGAAGGAACAAGATGCTCCATCTCTGTGACATCCCTTGAACGATGAAGAAGAGGTCCTAACCAATGCACGGAGTAAAGCCCAAGCAACACCAAGAGGAAGGAACAAGATGCTCCATCTCTGTGACATCCCTTGAACGATGAGGAAGAGGTCCTGACCAATGCACGGAGTAAAGCCCAAGCAACACCAAGAGGAAGGAACAAGATGCTCCATCTATGTGACATCCCTTGAATGATGAAGAAGAGGTCCTGACCAATGCACGGAGTAAAGCCCAAGCAACACCAAGAGGAAGGAACAAGAAGCTCCATCTCTGTGACATCCCTTGAACGATGAGGAAGAGGTCCTGACCAATGCACGGAGTAAAGCCCAAGCAACACCAAGAGGAAGGAACAAGATGCTCCATCTCTGCGACATCCCTTGAATGATGCAAAAGAGGTCCTGACCAATGCACGGAGTAAAGCCCAAGCAACATCAAGAGGAAGGAACAAGATGCTCCATCTCTGTGACATCCCTTGAACGATGAAGAAGAGGTCCTGACCAATGCATGGAGTAAAGCCCAAGCAACACCAAGAGGAAGGAACAAGATGCTCCATCTCTGTGACATCCCTTGAACGATGAGGAAGAGGTCCTGACCAATGCACGGAGTAAAGCCCAAGCAACATCAAGAGGAAGGAACAAGATGCTCCTTCTCTGTGACATCCCTTGAACGATGAAGAAGAGGTCCTGACCAATGCACGGAGTAAAGCCCAAGCAACACCAAGAGGAAGGAACAAGATGCTCCATCTCTGTGACATCCCTTGAACGATGAGGAAGAGGTCCTGACCAATGCACAGAGTAAAGCCCAAGCAACACCAAGAGGAAGGAACAAGATGCTCCATCTCTGTGACATCCCTTGAACGATGAGGAAGAGGTCCTGACCAATGCACAGAGTAAAGCCCAAGCAACACCAAGAGGAAGGAACAAGATGCTCCATCTCTGCGACATCCCTTGAACGATGAGGAAGAGGTCCTGACCAATGCACGGAGTAAAGCCCAAGCAACACCAAGAGGAAGGAACAAGATACTCCATCTCTGTGACATCCCTTGAACGATGAAGAAGAGGTCCTGACCAATGCACGGAGTAAAGCCCAAGCAACATCAAGAGGAAGGAACAAGATGCTCCATCTCTGTGACATCCCTTGAACGATGAAGAAGAGGTCCTGACCAATGCACGGAGTAAAGCCCAAGCAACACCAAGAGGAAGGAACGAGATCCAGGTCATTGAGGGCAGCATTAAGTGTCATCTAAATGAAGTGAGCCACCCAGAGCCGCTAAGCAGATGTATGACACAATTAACTATGCTTTTACAATGCATGTCATTACAACGCGGGCAATACAACAAACACATGGTTCCCATGCGTCCCATTACCATGCAAGTCGTTACAAGGACTTGCCTTAGGGAAGCGCTGGACTTTGAAATAGTATTTTTTACTATTCCAACTCCAGTCTTTAAACAGTTGGGAAGGTGTTTGCTTTAAAATCCAACAACACGTTCCCTAATGCAAGTCGTAATGAAAATGGAAAGCTTGGTAATGGAACGCGTGGTAACAATGCGTTTGTTGTATTGCCCGCGTTGCAATGGTACTGCGTAGTTCTAGCTGCGTAGTAAAGGCTGTTTCCCACGCTAAGCCCTTGCTTCTCCTGTGGCCAGATTTGGATCAATGACATCTACCTTGTATGAGGAATTCAGGTGCACAGGTGGAAAATCCAGAACTGTGTTCTATGGCTGCAAGATGGCTGCTAACACTTCCTGGTTGAATTTTTGGCAGCCAATCAGTGCTATGCATTTCCCTGCATGAGCTAGTGATTTTTTGCCAAGTCGTTGCAACCACAGATATCACTAACTGTATTTCCTTATATTTCTCAACAACTACTAAACGGATTTACACCAATTTACAAAAAGCACAATCTGCAGAGCAAAACCTAGCTTTCTGCCAAACTAGGTGTAATTCCGTCCAGCGGTTTGGGCTGCAGGCATGTCTAAAGGTCCTATGGGAATTAACATGGGAAAACTCACTTTTTTTACACCGCTTTTTTTTGGCCCCCGCATGACGGATGACCCCAAACCTTTCCATGCACAAGAAGATTCAGCCGGGCACATTTAGGAGTGTGCGAAATTTTTGTAAATTACTTTTTCCGTAATTTCACAAAATGACAACAAAGTTACATGAAATTACGCATAATTACACTGATTTCATTTTTGCGCTACATTTTAGCAGGAAATGCATCCTCGTGACAATTTTTGCCATGACGATTCATTTAACTAAAGCACCAAACAACAGCTGCTCGATCTGTGTTATTCCCATGGGCTTGAAGTAAATTTTTTTTACAGCAAATGGCACAATTCGCAGTAAATTTGTACTGCAAATGGTGCATAATTACGTGAAGTGGCATAATGGTGTCATTTCAGAAATTTCTTGCAATACATGTAACACAAGTTCTCCGAAATTCCACATTTTACACCAGGCTAATTTATATTTAATCCAGGCCTAGTTAAATAGTGACCTTAAAGGGATGGTGAAAACCTAAGAGAAATCATGAAAGCACTATTTTCCTTGGTACATTTAATATCGAAATTCTTCGGAGTCTGTAACGCATGTAACAAGCTAGCCTAGTCCACTACCAAAACCTTCTTTTCATAGAATGAGAATGGAACAAAAATAAATTAGACAAGTTTGGGAGTCTTCTAGGGCCTAGTACCCTCTTGAAGTAATTGCTGCTTTGAGAACATTGTGATGTAGCCATGACTTGGCATCAACAGTGTAAACCCTTTTCATGGAAAATAATGAGTCATTCCCTCCCCCTTGCTTGACACAAACATAGAATACAGCTGTTTCAGTCTCGATTCCCTGACACAGCTCTTCTCACCCAGCCTATGTAGACTCCTCAAAAGGTAAACAACCCTTCACAAGCCAAGTCTCTCAATTTCATGCACCACCTTCATCCTTATTCGATCTGAGCTGTGGCTCACAACAGGTCTTTACAGTCACACTGCCCCTCCAGAAGAGAATGGCACTACCGTTTCTGTCAGGGATCTCCTTGAAGCAGGAAAAGTGCAAGGATTTATATACACCTGGCAAAATAGCATTTTGCTGCTGGAGTACTCCTTTGACATTGAAAAAATCATTCTCAGGCCTTTGGTAATATTTTGGCATACAGTGCGCTCTTTGGCTGCTTTCTTCTATTTGAACTTCGAAACAATACACTAAAATGTAGAAACAAGAACATCAAGCAAATACATAAATAATTAAATATTTCATTTAATTCACAAACAAATATTTATTTATTTTATTTATTTATTTGAACTTGTAAGGCGCAACAGCTACCCAAAAAGGGTTTCCCGGCGCCGAGATACAGCAAGAAAAATGTCAGGGGCGAATGCTAGCTACTCTAGTTATTGCTCGAATAACCAGGTCTTAACATTTCTTCGAAACCTGTCATAATTTTCCTCAAAAAGATACATTTAAATTTTAATAAGAAGGTTGTAGCTTTTCTAAATTTGTTTTTTTAATTTTGCTCTAATATATGCTAAACCTATTGTACATCACTTTGTCTTTTTTTTGCTCCTAGTGCATGCTCTATTACCAAATTGAATTTTAGCCTCCAATTTCAAATTCCTTACAGAACGTCTTTAAATGTTCAATTTTACAGTTTGTTTCTTTATGTACACTTTATTAATCTGCTAATATTATTTAGTTTTCTTTACAGTCACAGGCCCCCTGAGTAGGCTTTACGACAGTGGCGGCTGAACCCTTTTCAAAGAAGTAGGGCGATCAGGCGGGAACTCCAGAATGACCTTAGGCGCAAGCCCAAAGCTCTTAATCGTGGTCCATTATAAACAGTGTTTATAACGGGCCACAAACAAATTAAACTGTATATGAAATTAAAAGAAAGGAGAGCATACTTACTTACTCCATTTCTCTCCGGTCGCAGTTCTGCAGCAAGGGGTCTCTGAACCAACTCCCCTAACTTATCCAGATGCTGCTCTGTTGCTGTTGACCAGCATGAGAGAAGCTGCAGGATTGGTTGGAGAGGGTTGGCTCAGCGCTCCTACAAGCACTGGAGGCCTGTGCCTGCTCTCCACCCAGCTGACTAACACAGCTCGGGTGGAGAGGTTTAAAGTACGCAGGTCAGGCTGGCGGTCGCAAGAAAGACATCCAAAGTGACATGCGCACTTAAAATTTAGGTGTGCACCATAACTCTTCCCCTGCTGCCAGTCAACATTGCTCCCAAAACTTGGCTCAGGCTAGCCGGCTGCACTGAAAAATCACTTTATTACCATTTTATTTTTCATGTATGCTGCGCAGGGCAACGCTCATTCGCTCTAGTGGACGCACCGGCACTGCTTCAGGGACCCTTCGGGGTCCACCAACCACAGGTTAAAAATCACCGCTTTAAGCAATGACTTTGTATGTGATTTACCGAGGTCACCAGCAGGAGGTGGCACGGGGACTGCATTTGTGGGACATGAATAGAGACATGCCTGTAATCAGTGCTGAATTTGAGCAGGAGCTTTCCGGTGCTGAGCACTGGCACTTAATTGGTTTCCGGTGCTCGTCACCGGGACCTAATTGTCAACACCACACTTAGGGCAGTTTGCCACAAGGTGGCGCTGCTCATGTAATTTAGAAATCAGCAGATTAACAGTTGTTTAGGAAAACAATATACATAAAATAATCACTAATACCTGCCTCCCCAGCCATTCCTTTAGCTTTGGGGACCTAGAATAATCTCAACTGTTGCATTTACATGCGAGAGAGATGGTTAGTGGTTGTTTTGGCAGCGATGACAGGGGCGATCGGTGGTGCAAGCTGCAGTGGCCTCCTGGTCAGAGCCCTGGCACTTAATATTTTACAAATTAAGCACTGCCTGTAATAGTCGCATGGTTAGGGATCTAAGAGACAGGAACCTGAGTGGCGCATCTTCCAGCCACTCCAGTCTGGCCTGGCTCACCCAGCAGCCGGCACAGCTGAGCTGAGGCAGTGTTAAGTGGCTGGCTAATGCACCAGTGTTTTCCACTTAAGCAACTGGACGGTTCCAATCATGATTAATTAGCTGCTTTCGTTTATTGTCTGGTTTCTTAAGCGGTTCCCCTCAACTGGGTACCTGTTATTACGTATTATACATATTACACACTGCATTAGGTGACCTTGCATTGTCTTTCCACCAGGCATTCCCTCAGAGTGTAATAATCCTAACGCCCTTGCGTTAGTCAACGCTCAGATGCCTGCAGCTGCTGCACGAGGACAGTCCAGTAAATCCCGCCCACTCTCGGCCAACACGGAAATGTGGAGTTGCAAAGACACATGTCATGCAGTTCCCCTCTTCCAAATGTCAAATGCCATCTGTCCCTTAATTACCTACACATAATAAACATATTTTGCAGCCAGAGCTCATTCAGGCATGGAAGTGCAAAAAGAAAGGTTACAGGATAGAAGAAGGTAACAGAGTAGGAACAACAAGGTTTGGAAAAGCAAATAGGTCTCGCCATTTGGACATTTTGGCTTTGCCAACGGTTTTTAGCAATGCTGTCAGCACCCCAATGCAGTGCAGCACGGTTAATGTATGACGCTGCTGCCTGTGTCGTTTTGTATGAGCGCGAGCCACATATGTCAGCGTTTAGAAAAACAACGCAGGTGTTTCTTTTTTTTTTATTTAATCTGGTCCAAGTTGGATTGGTAAATAAAAATAAAAAAACATGCAAATGTGTTTTTTTGTAAGTGGGTGGGGTGCAAGCAACACAGGGCAGTAAGGAAGCAACCCATTGGCAGTCGGGGGTGGAAGTAACACAGCGGAGAGGGTGTGGGGAAGCTACACCAGGGGGAGTGGATGGGGATATGCAACATGTGGGGCACGGCTAGGTGCACAAAAAGTAAACTTGCGAAAGAGCAATGTGGAGCTGTGAGTGAGGCGGAGCTGACAGGTGAGATAGCAACAGGGGTGGAAGCACACAAAGTTGAGCGCACCACTGGAGTGGGCAGGGATGAAGCACATGGGCAAAGCAACACAGGGGGGGGGGGAGTAGAAGCACATGAGGGAGACAGCTGAAAAACACATGCTTCTTCATGGAGTATTTAAGACAAAAGAAAAAAGTAGTTCCATAAAAGTGAGCACTGAAAGGCCACAAGTAGGGTGGCCATGCCCCAGGAGTGGGACAGGATGGACAAGGTAAGCAATTGATTAAGCAAAAACAAGCAACATGAGAGTGACAGTAAACCAAGCAATGTGCTGGCTACAAGCCCCTCTGTGTTCTTGGTAAGACAGCAATACGTCTTTCGCAAACATACAGCAGCACTGTCAGGTGGGATCGATCTAACGAAACAGCACTCAAGCAACACACCTTTTGGATGTAATGTCCAGCTCAGACCACTAAGGTGCAAGCAGGTAATTCTTTTTGTACACATTTCTGTCTCAAGCGACTTTCTGTTCCTCTAATAAATAGTCTTAATTGCACTGACAGACTGAAAACTCTTCCTTTGCCTATACTCTGGGATTACCATCTGGGAAGTCTGAAGCAACTGAACCTGGTGGGCAGTGAATGTTGGACACAGGATGTATGAAGCTATTCAGTAAACACCTTATTTCTAGCCGATTTCTCTTATTCTCTATGTAAAACTAGGGAGAGTTTAGAAATAAATAAATGACAAGATTTAAGCCACAGGTGTAAGGCTTTGGTGAAACTCTCAGTCCTTTAGACACTAATCAAACAAGTGCTGTTCAGTACCATGTTCCAACTTTCAAGTCTAGGTTTCTGTCACTGATTCCATGGAACCCCTCTCATAGAAAGCTATGACTTTGTGTTACCCTATGGGACTTTAGGACCACGGAATGCGCTGGAGGTTAAAGTCTTTATCATTGGCATCTGTTCAGGTACTCCAGAGGTAGGGTAAGGAGAAGCCATGGGAATCAAAGTACAAGAGCACCCCTGAAAGACCCAATCTACACAACCAATGTATTTTTCTAGGTACCCATTTTTTGCTTCATTTGGGAGGGGGAAACAGCGTTAACAACGCTGTCTCCACAATGCAGTTCCTTTACAACACGGTCGTTACAATGACTGCGTTGTTACCACGCGTACCATTACATCGCAAGTTGTTTCAACGACTTGCTGTAGGGGACGCACTAGTGTTTGATTTAGAAACCAACACCTTCCCTGCTGTTGCACAAACTGGAGTAGGAATAGTAAATAATACTATTCCTAAGTCCAGCGCGCCCCACAGCAAGTTGTTGAAACGAATTGGGATGTAATGGTTCGCGTGGTAATGACGCGTTCATCGCAACGACCTCGTTATAAAGGAATTAAAGGAATGCGTGAACAATACACAAACTTATTTTGAATTTTCTGTGGTCTGAGGAGCTTTAACATATTTGCAAAGCAATATTATACATCTCAAAATCTGTAGTAATAGTAACATTTGCATTAATGCACACATTTACCTCATTAACAGGCTTTTTAAGATACATTTAAGTCAAACATTGGAGAATATTTTTACTTTTAGTTCCCCAGCAGTCCTAAGGCTTTCTTATACCTTTTTGTTGCGGTTCAGTACCACTGAATGCTGTCAGGACAGAAAACCTCTTGTCTAGAGACAGCTTTCCAAAAACTGTGTTTGGGTTGCAGTATGGGGACCCTGTTGACGCCATGTTGGCCAAATCTACCCCTTAAAATGGTGTAGTTCTGTACTGGTCATGTAGGTATTAGACCAGTGCTTAATTTGAGCCAGTGGTTTCAGGTGCTTGGCAACGGCAATTAATCATCAACACTGGTGCTTGTGAGAGTTTGCCACTAGGTGGTGCTGTCTGGCGAATTTAGAGAGGACCACAGCAACAGGTAATTATAAATTCAATATACATTAAAAATGACTCTAATCTGCTGCCCAGGCCATTCTTATAGCTTTGGGGCCTGAAATAGTCCGAACTGGGACACTTGGAGGAGAGCGATGGTTAGTAGTTGTGTTGTTGCTGTCATTGGCCGCGCTGGCAAAGACAGTGTGTGGTGCAAGCTGCAGTAAAGCTCCTGACGAGATCCCTAACACTTATTTTTTTACAAATTAAGCACTATGTTAGACACACATGTGGTCCATTTCTCTGGGCCAGGGGAGTCCCTGTAGGTGATAGAAAGAATTAAGAGTTTCCTGCAATTCCAAAGACAACTTTGTAACCCAATCAATAATTCAAACCTTGTCGTCCAAACTGATGATCTCAGGATTTACAACATCGTTTTGGCCCTTTTGTTCACAATAGGACTTCCTCAGGAATCAGGATACAAAATATCTTTTTCAGTTCTTGACAGAATTAGTAGAATCTCAAGGCTCTATGTATGGGACAAGTTTCTTTTAACAGAGCTAGTGTGAAAAATGAGGTATGGAGGATAACATCCTTCACTGTTTATTTTTTTATTAACATTGTCATATACCTGCCCATCTTATGCAGATGGTTGCTTAATGTGTGGCTGTCAATACATTAATTTTATGATCAGTTATATCAAAAGCATGGACCTCAAAACATAGAGATCCATGTAGGAGCTAGTTGACGTGGAAGGGGAATAGATAATGATGCATATTTAGAGCTATAACATGTAGCTTGTCAGATAGAGACCCAGCACTGGTCAGGTGAGTAGCGACTCAGAGGTCTGCCAGGTAAAATATTCATAGTAGTGCCCCAGACTATTTTTTAAAACGGCCTCAAGATGGAGAGTTCCAGTAAAACCCAACAAGATCTCAGCTGAGTGTCTTATGGGATTTCCTAAATTTAGGTGTAAGTCCCTGAAGAGAAAGTCCATTAATAAAATGATGGTCAGTTCCATGGAATACAGTGACTCAAGATATCAGCCATAGAACATTTTGCTTGTAGATAAGCAATAAAAACTTGACTATTTTAATACAGTTCTTGTACACTCGTTTGGGTACTCGCTGCAATGTTTATGCTCTATCTATAGTGCTTTGAGGGTTTGATTGGCTATTGCAGTACAGGATGTCGCGAATAAATCAGCAACGTTTAGAGATGAAATAGGTTCATAAATAATTTGACAATTCAATGATTCAGGTAACAGGGATCCAATATTTAAATTCCTAAAGGTTTTTTGGTTCAGGTATAGGAAGAAAAGCCTCAAATAATAGAACCTTACCCCCATTCACCTTATAAATGGTCGATTATTCTAGGTTGGTGCCTGTGAAAAATTGGGTTGTTGGTTGAAGAGGATAAAACCCTACTCAAGCAAAAGCCATAATCCTTATCAGGGCGAATGACAAAAGGTCACTAAAGTAACCTGTGCTTAACACTCCGGTAACTGGGCACAAAAGTATTCCGGCTTAACTGAGAGATAATGTGTAAAGTATTTATGCAGCACTGAAACAGTAATAAAGAGAAAACACAATGCCAGAAAAATCCAGACCAATATAGAAAAGTAGAATACATTTAAATAAATGATTTGCCATCAAAACAAAAACAATACAATAGGTAGAATCAGAGTTATGATTTTTTAAAGTTTAAAGTGCAAAATAGCACCTAACAGATCAAAGCGCCAATTGTGGACATCTAGTTGCGCAAGATAGGGGCAAAGTCAACATTATGGCCAACCACGATGGAGCACAGGTCAGGAGCACAAAGTGGATTGGCCCGGTCTCCGCTTACTTTTGAACTTAGAGAACATTTGAAGAAAAATGTTATCTACTGTAAAGTTCAGCAGAGAAAGGCAACCGGCAGTGTAAGCTGAGGAGCAAGTGTCGTCATCTGGGAGCCACTAGTAAATGTCACAGTGAACATTTCTACATTTGGACTTAATCTCTTTTATGGAAGTCAAAATTCTCCAGTCGGATGAAGCTGAAGGCTGTAGCTGACGAGGGCTCCACGAGGTTAGATACCCCTTTTGCGAGGAGCTTCTGAACAGGATTTGCTGCTGCAGAGAAGAACATAGCAAATGCTGCCCCAAAGTCAGGCAGACCAGCTGGTAGGTCCTGGTTCCCTTCCCCTCTTTGTTCTCAGAGCACATTTTGGCAGAAAATCTTCTATGTCCCAAAGTTTTGGATTTGGGCTATCTGGGCACATTTAGCACCACTTCCAAGGGTCCAGGACTGGAGGGGCACCACTCGGAGAGTCAGGACTCATTCATTCCGGGTCCAGGTATGGGTTCAAAATGGTTGGAGCCATTTCTATCCCTGAAGCAGCAATTAGGGGCCTTTGACAATCACCACTGCAAAAAAGAATATGATAAGACCTGCAAAATTTAATTGGCTAACCCGGAACCTGATGGGCATTGGCTGCGGCAGGAATTCCGCCGCAGCGCTGGGGGGGTTTGGGGGCAGTGCGGTGGCGCTGTGCTCATGACGGAGCCACTCCGTCATGAGTCACGGTTGAGCTGTGCTCATGACGGAGTGGTTCCGTCATGACTCCGCCCACTGCGCTAATCGCCCGCACAGGCGGGGAATTAGCGCCGCGTGGGCGGAGCGGCCGCCAACGGCCGCCGCATGACGGAACCACTCCGTCATGAGCACACGGCGCCCGTGGCTCATGACGGCGTGGTTCCGTCATGAGCACGGAACGGGTTAAAGAAGCAGTGACTGTAGGTAGCTTAACCTTGCAAGCAAATGGAGGAAGGGGTCAGACCCAAAGGCCCACTGTGCACATGCATGCAGCAAGAGGTTTTTGTATTAGTGAGCCTGAAAAATTAAACCACCCCGAAACAAAAGCTCTTTTATTTGAACTGTCCAGTCACACCACTTGAGTTCAGATTGATCATTTTTTTCACATGTTAGCCAAGAACTTTTGATTTTAAGAACATTATATGTATGCTATACTTACTTAGTTATAGGGGCTTCAATAGTTCCCTCGTCCACTGGTCTGTTATTGTGTCATGCTTATTTTTTTCCACACAGTACAGAGTACATCAAAGGGAAATGGGCCAGCCCACTTCAGCAATTGGCTAACTCACTGTGAATGTTAGCATTCTTCCCCTTCGCTAGGAACCTATCCATACACAGAGTAGTTCCCTTAAGTGACAGAAATTACAATGTCAATACATGCATATTTCTTTACAAAATTATATTTTTGCTTCTAGTCAATTTGTTTTTCAGATTGACAAGAGCCCAGAAGCTTACCCTAATAATCAAGTTTTGGAAAAACTATGACAAAGCAAAATAAGTTTGACAAAGCCAAAGGCAGCCAAAATCAGACCCATTGGCTTATCAATGCTTGTTACACATTTCTGTTCACCAATGGCTTTCAGTCTTCGAATAAAGCCACATAATTGCATTGCAATGGTAGATTGGAAATCTTTGCTCCGCTTCCGAAATTGTATATATTCACTGACATTAAAATATACCTCGTATGAAGCAACTGAGAGAATCGAACTTAGTGGGTCATGGATGTTGGACATATATGGTATATAACTGTTTCAATACATATATTGTTACTTGTTGATTTCAGCAGTCACGGCCGATATGACTCACGGGTGGGTGGGTAGGTGGCGCGCGGGGAGGGGGTCGTGCAGGAGGTCAGGGGGAGGTTTAATTTTAAAAAAACTTACGTTAACTTACCTTTGTGTTTGCCAGCCTGTCCCTCATTGTCCAACTGAACAGAAAGCAGCCACAGGCAGCCTCCCTCCCCTCCCCCAAGTCAATCACAATGCTGCAATGGCAGCGTTGTGATTGGCTGGGACGCCGACCCCACGGTCGTCTATGGGTAGGCCATTTTCTCCATGTAGATTGCATGCAGCCTACATAGAGAAAATTCAGAGTGGTTATGACTGGTTTGGTCGGCCCTGGGGCCGACTAAACAGTCAGCACACTCAGAGTGGGCAAGCCACTCCTCCCCTGGACTCGAGCAGACCTGTCCACCCGCCCTCCCCCAACCAGGCATACCTTTCTGCTTTCTCACAGTGCGAGAAGCAGTAACAGAAAATGGTATTTAAAATACCATTTTATGTTTCTGGGTCTCGCACTGCGAGAAAGCAGTGGGGCAACGCTTCGCCACCCACGTGGAGAAGCCTCCCCTGGATTTCAGTTATTTTCACTGCAAAATAAAAGCGAGTTTACGATTTTAAAAGTTTTAAAATTAGTGCTTCATTTATTAGGCTGCCTCCTAGTTACATAGGCCGATGCTCTTAAAATGTTCCTTAGTTATGCTTCTGAGGCAACTCCTCTACGGAGACCTATGCCCTTTTAATCCCACTAAAGTATTGCTCATAAATCAATAGTTCTCATCCCATATTTAGGATAGGACTCACAGATTTCACGTGTTCCCAAGAATGGAAATCAATGACCACAGATATGTCAGTTTAACAAGGGCAGTGAAGGTCATTTCATCAACAAACATTGATGTGAATGTTACTGTACTCACCATTGGTGTGAATAAGCAATAACAATGATGGCCGAACCACACGTTGCCTTTGGAACGCGGTTGGTACAACCAATGCGCTTTAACCACACATTCCTTTACCACGCATGTCATTACAACAAAATACCTTAGGTAAAGCGGCATTGGAATTTTAAAGTCCAGCGCTTTCCCTACTGCTGCACAGACTGGAGTTGGAATAGTAAATTATACTGAATCAAAGTCCAGTGCTTTCCCTAAGGCAAGTCGCTGTAAAGACTTGCGGGGTAAAGGAATATGTGGTTAAGATGCATTTGTTGTTACGGCCGCATTGTTAAGGCACATGTGGTTTAGCCATGCGTTGTTATGTCATACAACCCTATTGGTTAATTCAATTTGTTTGACTGCAGTTAAACTGAAAAAACTGCGTGATGCCATACCAACCACCTTACTTTTAGGTCTAGGGCTAGCCGAGACTTCAATACATTTGTATGTATAACATACTTACTTATAGGAGTTTTCAACTAGCCCTCTTCATCCATTGGTTTGTTATGGTGTTGTTCACATTTTTCTTCCACTCCCTACAGCATGGGGCAATGGGACAGCCCACTTCAGTCATTGGGTAGCTTCACTGTGAGTGACAGCATTCTGCCCTTTCACAAGGAGCACATCCAATGTTGAAGGCCCCGGCATCTTCACCAACAGTAACGTTTTACAAAAACCGTGACAAACAACACAAGAATTGACAATGGCAAGACCAACGAACCAACTAACACCAGACCTATTGGCTTTGCTAGAGCTTATGAAATGTAATCTTGGAGCCCTCACTGAATAAGATAGTGCACCTATTCTGGTCAGGTGTGTAAGTAGTATTCTCCACAAAGTGCATCCTTAACCACTCATTCCGATGCTATGTGGAAAAGTGGAGAGATTTGTTCTGTAAGCAACTAAATGAAACATGGCCATGTGGACTGCCAAGCCTCCAAGGGGGATGATTGGAAATGTGAAGTGTTTTCATATTTGGCCCCGGCTCCGAGCACGCAGTGTGCCAAATGTTGCTGATCGTGATGCGCAGTATGTAGTGGCTGCCAGTGCTGGATTAATTGTTCTTTTGAGCGGTCTTTATGAGGCAAATGCATTGATATCAAACTTTACTGAGCAGCCATTGTTGGCATCAAAAACCACTGCAGTGCCCTTTCTAGTTTCATGGTGACACAAAACAATCCTACCGCTATTTCTCAGAGGGTAAAGGCAGGGCCACTAAATTTATGCAGCACGGGAGAACCAAATTATGTGGCAAGCTTCACTAAATTATGTGGCAAAAAAAGGTGAATAGTGTGGCACAATTTGTGTATTAGCTCATTATTTGGACTTTTTTACACATATTAACACCAAAGGTTTCACCACATTAGTACCACTTTGATACCCGAACCCAGAAATAAGCAACATATAGATGGCCAGTCAACCTCTTGGATGGGCTTTCCATTGCCCAACAACGCATTGTTGGACATTTCAGTAACTTCGCTGAAACCTACACATTATGCCACAGATGATGGATTGTGTGGCAAATTCATAGTTATCTGGGAAGTTGCATAATTCGAGTGGTTCGTGATTAATGTCAACAAAATTGTTGCCACTTATAAATGTAAATGTAACCCCTTGTAACCCTACATCCCTTTGGTAACAATCCTGGACCATAGGGAAGGGGGAAGGGCAATGTTCCCTTCCTACATAGGGGCAGGGATACTCTATATATGGTAACATGGATTGGCCTCCCACCATATAAACAGGGGGGGGGAGGTGCCATGTGACATTTGGGACAGAGGAACTTATGACAACTCCACATTCCCATGTTGGCAGGAAGTGGATGGATTGATTGGACAGTGTTGAAGCACACGAGGAGCAGCTGCAGACAGCTGAACTTTGACTAATGCAGGGGGTGCTTTGATTGCTACATTCAGAGGGCATTTGTTGGTCGGTAACATTGTAAGGTCACCCCTTACAGAAGTCTGGGTTGATTTTATAGTTAGCTTCATGATAAGTAACTAGTTACCCGGTGGAGCATTTTAGCAACCCTGATGCAGCCGCAGAGCTCCTATGATGTTTTTTTTTTGGTTTTATGAATAAGCATCTGGTTCTAATACATCACTGAGTTGCTTTAGGGCACCTGTATCCTAAATAAGTGTACAGCTTACTGTTGCTTTTACATGTAAAACAAACAGATTTTGAAATGGACTAGATGACTTTGTAAAAATGTTAAACATAGCTGATAAGTAGTTTTATGACGTGTAACATATTTAATAATTTTTTGCATTTTCTGCCTTCAGTACTTTGCAAGCTGGGATGTTGAGCCCAGAATGAAAGCGTTAAAAAAGCAAAACTGCAAGCCCCACAATGCAATATGCCATTGGTTGGAAAGCCAGGAATGGGGGGTGGTATCATATGCCATAGTGCTAGCTGGCAGGCTTGTGAAATGCAAAATAAAATGTACCTCCTCATTTTCTGCCAGCAGCGGCTCGACCGCTAAAGCAGAGGAGCGCCCCCCCACTGCAGGAAAAAGGAAAAAAGGGAAAAATAAAATAACACAATGTTATTATCATTTTATTTTTCCATACTCAGGCAGTTTTACGGGGGGCTGGGCTGTCTTCACAGTCAGCAGGGGGCGGAGTGGTTGTGGCACTTAAGTGCGCATGACGGTTTGGCAGCCGTATTGGGATGACCAAACAATCATGCGCACTTAGCATGTTCTTCACCTGGCTGTACTGCACATTGGGTGGAGAACATGCACAGTCTCCCACTCCCTGTCTGAGCACCGAATCAGGTCACTCAAGTCAATCACAATGCTGATGTCATGCGGGTGACAGCAGAGTGATTGGCTTAGGGAAGCCTGTGTGCCTCTTGCTTCTGGGAGGAACAGAAAAGAATGAGGAGAGGGGGAGGCCGGCAGCCAGGTAAGTGATTTTATTTTTTCTATCCCCCCCGCCTCACCTGTACTATTCCATGGCAGCCGCCACTGCTTTCATCCTTTCTTCCTTGCTGGCAATCACCGGATAAACAGCCCAGCGAGTGAGAGGGCAGGAATAGTCTTGAAGCATATGACTGCTAATGGGCTAATATTAACACTCCCTGGAAAACCAACATGCTAAAAAAAGATGCTATTTACCAGAACAATGGGAGCAGCAGCTGGATGTGTTTGAAGAGGCACTGAGAAAAAAAACAATGTTCTGACACCTCTTTTCCTGATGGGAGTTTAGATTGATTTAGGTAGAGCGCCTGCGTCACCTCTGTGTGTGATGTGCCCTGCCTTGAACAGGTGCAGAACAGACAGCCTGAGAAAGGGAGAGGAATGGGAGATGCATGTCTGTCTGTCTGTCTAATTCCAAATCCCAGTCAAATAGTTGGTGTTTAATATGCCATATTTGAGATCTGTCTCTACCCTAAAAACTCAACAGGTTAGTGTGTCTGCTGGGGGAAAAAATCATTACAACTCAGTCATTACAATGCACTACCTTTACAACGCAGTCATTACAACGCATGTCACTACAACGCATGCCATTACAACACATGCCACTACAACGCATGCCATTACAACGCATTATAAGGTAAGTAATGGGACTGTTGCACTCACTGGAGTGGAAATAGTAATTTTTACCCCTACACTATCCAACACTTACACTACTGTTGCCCTAAAAGTATTATGCGTTGTAATGGTATGAGTTGTAATGGTATGCATTGTAATGGAATGCGTTGTAAGTGTAGTTTCTAAAAATGCGTTGTGATGGCATGCGTTGTAAAATGATGCGTTGCAATGGTTGTTGCGATGTAAAAACCGTGTTGTAAAGGCATGCGTTGTAAAAGTTTGCATTGTAACATGCCCTATTGGTCTGGTGGTGAGATCCACTTGGGCAGCCTTGGAGCCCAGCAACATAATTTCAAATGTGCATCCTTCTAAAGTTGACAAAAGTGGTACCTTTGTCTTGGGAGATAGTCTCATGTCATCCTGCATAGCTTGGATGTTCCTGGATCTTTTTTATGGGGCACAGGGTATTTATTTACCACCGAAAACTAATGACAACTGACAATTTAAAACAACTCTACTGAAGCAGTGGTGGCTGGCATCTACGGGGAGGGGGGCTGGGGTGCCTGTAAAATTAGATTAAAAAAATTAAATAAAACTTACTGAACTCAGCAACATCCTAGCTCTGGACCTCTTCTTTCACAGACACAGGAACCGGGAGCTAGAACTCCCTTGGCCAATCCTGGCACTGCTCTCACCAGCATGAGAATAGCGCTAGGATTGGTGGGAGCGACCTCACTCGGTGCTCCACAGCGCTCTGAAGACCTTGGCTTGCCCTAACCGCTGGATTAGAGATGTTTAAAAGGTGCATGTGTGGTTGACCGTCGCAAGACGGCCGGCCAAAAAGACATGCGCACTTTAAACAGTGCAACACTCCCTGCTGCTGTCACGTAGCAGCGGCCTGCCCCCGTCCTGATGCTCTGCTCAGGGGATGACAAATAAAATGGTAATTAACTACCATTTTTATTTTTCATCTCTGGGGGCTTTGGGGAGATTTTTAAGTGGGGCGACGCTCCTCAGCTCAAACGGAGGAGCCACCCCTGTATAGAAGGCCCTTACTCTGCCTCTTCCTAGGAGGAACATAATGAAAGAAGAGTTACGGTAACTCTCCTTTTCTCGCTGCTCCAACAGATATACAGACTTCCAGCTTTCAATTTGCCCAGGTCCAGGGGTGAGGAGCAAACCCAGTCCAGATTTTTCTTGGCTTTATGAGACTTGTAGTTCTGATTTTACAATAGGATCAATTGGACTTCAAATCATAGAATTCAAACAAAAACCTGGACTGGATGAGCTAATCATGCACGGAACTGGGAAACCTTAGAACTCTCCATGTACTGCACCACTCATCCTCACTCCGTCCCCAGAAAAACAAAAAAATAGACAGAGGACAATTGGTATTCATACATAGCAACCTCTTAATTACAGCAAAGGTAGTGGATGATAATAACACTTTCCATGTAGTGGGTGTTTGCCACCCACACCACCACTAACTACTCATAAATATAATACAAAAGCAGCACTCTTAATATTAAAATCACAAAGGAATTAAGACAGGTAACCAGTTACTGTGGGTGATACGTATATCGCTGCTTTTGGCACTTAATTAGGGAACCTCACAAAAATCAGGTGCAAAACTTCCAGGGCACAGATTACAATTGCACGTGACATCCTTTGACATTTTGCACCCAACCTAACGATTAGATCCAAAAATCGGGCTTACAAGCGGATTCTGTGCCTGTTTGCATGTTGCTGCTGCATTTTTAGGTCTTGCCTACAAGCAGCGCAAGCTACTTAATTGCAAAATACTGTTTGTGGGCTATGAGAAGAACTTACAAAAGGCTTACAGCACACCCATTGCATAGGTTTGTGTGATATCCTCATCTCTATGGTTACTGATAATTGTCTTCTCTCCACCTGCTCACGTTTCTATGGTTCTTCTTGGATCATAGGTTAGAATGTATATATGTCATAGCGTGAAGATACTCAAGCTGTGTAGAGGCAGTTGCAGCTGGTAGCCTGGCTGGATGGGATCTTCAGTTAAGAATAAACTTCTATCAAATACAACTTAAGTCTGGAGCCTGTTATCTTCAACATATCACACTGACGTAGTCGGCAGGATACAAACCTGCGTGGGGATACTCCAATGGATTTCAATTTTACATAGAACTCGTTCGAAACAATAGTAATTTTTGCACCAGAATCAAATAGTACACGTGTACATGCCCCGTCAACCAATATTTCGCCAAATGGGCACGACTTCTTAGTAGAACCACTTTCAATTTCTGATACAATCTGACCACATTCAAAATCATCCGGACTGGTATTAGCCCCTTCATCCTCATAAATTTCAATTTTTTTGACTCTAGGAACCAGTTTACTTTTACATACAGACGGAAAGTGTCCTTTCTTTTTGCATTTATTGCAAACATGACCCAGAGCAGGACATCTTTTATCATTTGCAAGATGCCCAATCCTATCACACTTATAACACTTCAAAGTTACAGGTGTACTGCTGGATTTTCCTCTGCTTAATACATATTTCTCTTTCACTTTGATTTTGTGTTGTGTTATATTTAGTTTGCTGAGGAAGGGAGATGTGTGATATCCTCATCTCTATGGTTACTGATAATTGTCTTCTCTCCTCCTGCTCACATTTCTATGGTTCTTCTTGGATCATAGGTTAGAATGTATATATGTCATAGTGTGAAGATACTCAAGCTGTGTAGAGGCAGTTGCAACTGGTAGCCTGGCTGGATGGGATCTTCTGTTAAGAATAAACTTCTATAAAATACAACTTAAGTCTGGAGCCTGTTATCTTAAAAATGTCACAGTTGGCTTTACTGTCACTCTTATTCGCATGATTCTTGTTCACTGGCTCTGCCTGACCCCTCTTGTGTTTGTCCCTCACCTGGAGCACAGACTTGTTACTATATTTTTTGACAGGCTTACTTGTATTCTTCTACTGCTCATTTTAAGGAACTCCTTTTTTCTTTTTGTTCAGCACTCCATGAAAGTGAATGTATTTTCCAGCTATCTCTCTCACGTGCATCTGGAAAAAAACTCCCCTCCGTGCTCTGTATTGTTCTCTTTGGCAAAGGAGGGGACTATCAGGGCTTATTCACGAGGTCCATCATACGTGCCCAGTCAATTATTTCCACAAAGAGTATGCAGTTCCTCAGGGCGGACAAAGTCTTAAGGAGGCAGGAGGAGGGGCATCCTCCTTGTCAGAACTAGAGTCCTCACACACCCAGCAAGCTAGGTGTCATGCTTCATCATATGGACTTGCTCCTCGTCGGGTCGGCGCTGCAATACCCGACAGGCACCCTTAAAGGGGCTCTTTGGCGGAGATCTTTTGTTCCTTGCCGTATGGTGCTGTGGGTGTGAGGGCTCTAAAAGTAGTGTAGATGTGGTGAAAGTGAGTGACATTAAAAAAGGTTGGATAGTCCAAATAAACTTTTATTAGGCTGGCTATCCACCATCTTAAAAGCAATTAGAGTGGCCGCTCTCTGACTTTATGCTGGCTTTATGGTCCAGTGGAGCTAGGCTCAACTCTCGTGGTCGACATGTTTCATGCACAGTGGTCAATACTGATCCGTGGCATTTCATCAGGACCTAGTGTGTGCACTATCTACATGCAGTGGTTGGTGCAAGAACCCCTACCTACCAAGCTTCATGGATGTGAGCATAAAGTCCCGCCAATCCAAGTGGTAACCTAACTGTAGGGAAAGACTCACTCCATTCGGTGTTCGGCTCCAGACACCAGTATCGTGGTGTCCTATCCACACGGGATGTGCGCCGGTACACCTACCGTGCCAAGCCTGAAACCGGAAAGCACTGGCTGTGTTGTTCTTTCCCTCGTCTGCTTCTACTCCCATACAAATCCCAAATGTCGGAAGTTTTGTTCATTAAAGAGAGCATTTTTATTGCAACAGATGCTTCCAGACATGAGGTGCTATAACTTGTATATTTCAGGGTCTGTTTGAAAGCAAAAAATAGGAATGAAATTGAGGGGGGGGTTGGGAAATTGTAGTTGTCCTGGAAACTGTACATTTAGTTCTAAATATTAGATTTTTGATCAACATAACACAATTGCACCATTTATCTTAAAGATACAGATATTTGTAATTTGGTGCCCAGGGGGAGGAAGTAATTTGACCAGAATCAAACAAGCCATAGCTGAGATAGGAACACAGACTTTCAGGTTCAAAGTCAACTACTTCGCCTTCAGACTACCTTTCCACTGGTCATAGTTTTGCCTGGAAGTCGTTCTGTTGTAAGTATCAACGCTAGTGCATAACATGTGCTTGGTGAGTCATTGAAATCTTACTGCAATGCCAAGGTGAGACGTTGAAGGTATGTGTAATCTTTATTAGATACAAGAAAAAACATGCAGGCTGCCTGTAAAATGAGAAAGGAAATTAGGTCACCATTTTTGTGAACACATGTCCTTGTAATTTCCCTAAGGATGCAGAATGTTTACAGTCCCTCTACAAATAATTGTAATGGAGCAGAACCAGTGGTACAGAGAAGAAACTGCAGAACATCTTATTCCTTAAAAAATGGGCAACATACACCTAGAATTAAAATATGGACATGTTTGCAGCAATATTTAAATTTAGGGTTTAAAATTAGGCCTGGGTGAAATTTTAATTATGCAGGCAAAATGTGTCCCATTAGTGAATTTAGAATGATATGCAATTTTAAAAATTTCAGAAAACTTTGTATCATGCTCTCCTGTCGGCGTCTCGGGTTACTTCATTTAAGCGAGATAAGCCCCAATGTGAGAAAAGCCATGTGAGATACCTGTAAACCACATTTTTGTGCTAAAAGTGTAATTTCGCAAAATTCCTATAAATGTAGACAATATTACGGAAAAAATATCAAACCATCCCCACTTTCTGCCTTCCCAATCTTTCTCTTCTTTCTCATTCATTTTCACTCTCTCCTCCTCCTCTATTTCTCGCTCTCACCTTCTCTCCCTCTCCTGAAGCCTCCATTTTGCCTAATTAACTTTGGGGATCTGGAGAAAGTAACAGAGACACAAGCAGCATCTCTGGAACTTCATTATAATTTCTATTTGTAAAGAGCGAACATATCACCCATTAAGGGTTTCAAGGCGCTGGGGGCCATCGGGGGGATTAAGTGAGCTGTTACCCAGAGTCACATGATGCTGAGCTGAGTTGCCGCCGGTGCCGGGGATTGAAGTGTGAGCCCTGCGCTCGGAGTCAGCCAATGGTTACAGCCCCCCAATCCCGTCAGACCACTGCCCCTCCTCCCCCATGATAATTTCCCCCCTCCACCCGCCCCCTCCCATGCCTTTTGTGATAAATGTCCTATGTTAAATTAGAGAAAGCATCCCTTTTATACACGAAAAATTTGGATTTAATTTTTGACCTGGGTCAGACATTTTTAAGAAATACAGCCACCCGTTTGGCAGATAGAAAAACTCAGGCTACATCTCTAATTCAAATGGCCGACTGTGAAACACGTCCCCTTGAACTATTTACATTTAACTCAACACAGGGCTGCAATGTAATAGACTTTTAGCAGAGTTAGGTTCTCTCTCAGATTCATGGATTAATGGTCAAAGAGCAGCCCTTCTCTCAAAGACAAGCAGTAATCAAAGCCACAGCTAGGGATCCCCGTTTTGTGGTGTTTCTTTTTTGACATTTTCTCCTTTATAAATCCAACAATAATTGTTGTTAAATTCATCAATTTGCAGCTACATTTTCCAACATTTAATTAAACATCAGAGGAACATTTGAGGTTGGGTGTCTTTTTGAATTTTAGGTCTATGTCACAATTACATCAGGCAAGTGCAAACCAAAGCCTTCAGCACCCTGATACTCTAAAGAACTTGCTGACAATAAACTATTCCCAGGGCCGGCTTTAGCACTGGTGGCGCCCTGTGCGACAATGTTTGTTGGCGCCCCCCACAGACTCCCTCACTACCACCCTTTCACAGTGCCCCCTCAAGTCTTGATAATCACTTTCTCTCACATGTATTTAATTAGTTGTATAGCACCTCCTATACCAGTGTAGGGTGTCAGAGCACTTTACATCACACACACTACACACAGACAATCAATCATAGGTGTGTAAATCAGTGTATAGGATATGTTACATAAGCCAGAAGACTGCAAGGTGTAGGAGTCACATGACATACATGCTGGTAGACATTTTAGTTTAAGAGTGTTTGGTCTGGTGAAGCACAGGCTCAGAATTGAAAACATAACCCCATGGTTTGGGGTTACATTTAATAATAGGGATTTTTTATTCTTACCAAAATAAACCCTTTTTGAAACATTAGAATAATGAAAGACAGAGGAAAAATGATAATGCTCTAATCTATATCTTGCAGTTTGCATGCAGCTCTTTGACAGTTATTAGCTCGCTGTTCCATGTAAGGATTTTAAAATCTACACTGCCAGTAACAAATGGATCTCTCTGACAAAAGCACTGACTGATTTAAAATATATGCACTTTCTGATCTGCATGGTACACATTCTTGGCAGCAGGCATATAAACCCTCTGTGCTACCATAAAATGAGTTAAAACTTCCACTAGACAAAACTCCTTCTCTCTCCAGGAAGAACATGAATCACCGTAGTTATCTTGACATTTTTATTGCTGTATGAGAATTGCAGGAGGCTAGCAATGCAGCAGCAGGTGCTTTTAAAGCTATAAAATACTTCCAAGGACGGCGCCCCTTGAAGAGTCAGCACCCGGTGCGGTGGCACCGGTCACACCACCCTAGAGCCGGCCCTGACTATTCCCCCGCAAAACGCACGGAAAACAGACCTCTAGTCCATCTGCGCAACATGCAGACACCCCACCACAAAGCCAAAGCAAAATCCTATACCAACACCATCAATGAGGCCAACGGAAGCAGAAATCTCTTCAAGACAATCAAGCACCGAATCAACCCTCTGCTGGAACCACCTACTCTTCACTACACATCAAAGTACAATGTCATCAACCTCTTCTTCAGTGGAAGCATACATAAGATCCAACAGCACATCGGCAACACCAAGCCTTCTTTATTACTTATATTTTTCCCTTCCTGTAGAATCCCACAATCATCAGCTTTCAAAGCCCTATCCTACTCAGATCTCGCTGACATACTCAACTCCATCAAAGCCACTTCTCATGAAGATGGCTTCATAACCGCTCTCTCTCTGGAGACACTCTTTTACCCCGACTCACTATTATCAATGCCTCCCTCATTCAAGGTATATTCTCAGAAGATCCCAAGATAGGCCAGATCCCACCACTCATAAAAAACCCTGTACAAGACCAAGATACCCTTACCGAAAACTAGCCCATCCCTCCCCTACCATTCATTGTCAAGATCATTCAAAAAGTAGTCCATGTTCATCTCCAAGATCGCATCATTGATAACGCTCTCCTGCATGACTATCAGTCTGGTCCAGATCACGCTGCAGCAAGCAGACAGCTAAATTACACATCGTAGATGATGCCCTCTTAACCACAGATGAAGATGACCCCTGCCTCCTGATATTGCTGGACATCTCTGCTACTTTCAACACGTTTGACCGTCTCACCCTGATCCGCACCCTTAAGTCTCGAGTGGGATTCTCCGGCAATGCCCTTCAAGGTTTCTCCTCCTAACTTTCCAGCACCCACCAGTTTGTTCACATGGCTGCTCCCTATCACCTGTGGGGTCCCCCAGGGTTCCTGTCATCTTCAGCCTTTACATGGAGCCCCTTTCTGCTCTACTCACAGACAACAACATCAAGATTGGCCAATATGCCGATGACACATAACTGTACTTGATAGTCTCCTCTGCTTTAGACATCAACGCCTCCAACACTATTTGCACATCTTCCAGACCAGGTAGTTCAAAGCCTTCATGAAGCCCAACTCAACCAAAACAGAATTCCTGCTATTTGTCAAGAACAACAAACAAGAAACAGTACAGACGTGGCTCAACGTCATGATCCTTGGCAACTTTGAACACCAACTTTCCACAAATGCTAAGTCACATGGATTCTCCCTGGACACCATCCTCACCACAATGGAACACAAGGCCAAAAATGAAGACAGCCTGGTACCAGCTCTGTCTTCTACATAAAATAAAACAGTTTTTCCCAAAAAGCGACTTTAGGACTTCTGTGCAAGCCGTCGTACTCTTGCGTCTGGATGGTGGTAAGGACCTAATACATGCTCCCCCCCAAAAAAATATTTCACATTGATACCCCTGAAGGGAATTCTACACGCCACAGCACGTCTTATCCATACATAGCTATATACCCAATGTTATGGCACTCTCATGTCAACTGGAACAATTTTCCAAACCTGGGGTTTTGTTGACGAAATAATGCATTCTGGGAGGTGCAAACTTGGTTAACTTGGTTAATATCTAATGAACCAACTGGACCAAAACACCTGACAATAATTATTTGTAATGGAAAAGAAGATCAAAAACAATGGCTCCCTAGGTATTATTTTGAAATACAAGTCTATTGAGGCCCTCCTCAAACGTATGATAAGAATCGCAAAAGAATATGAGATGTAAATTCAATACACAATACAGACATGGAATCTTCACAAATGCACCTTACGTATATTCATTTGACATATGCTCTATAAACTTCAAACTACAGTCAGAAGGGGAGGTGCACACAGAAATGCAAAGCCTATACACAAGTTCTATATGACCAGGGAAGTATATATATACACACAAGTGCCAAATGACCCAACTAGATAGTTTAAACAATGCAAAACAATGTTTCAGCAAGAGGGGGTTTTCTAGACCATAATATCTCTTGAAGACAGTTCTGGTTGGGGAAAAAAAGTCGACATTTCCACACTTGGTGGTTGAAATCCACGGGTCTTTCTCAGGACAATGCTTTACGACTAAAGCAGGGATGGGGGTTAAATTCTTCCTTCAAAAGTAGTCTCATATGGCCCCAGTAGGGCACAACTGGAGACGCAAAGAGTCTATATGGCAAAATAAATTCAGAGACTCAGAGAGGAATTCCTTCGATGTAATATATCAGAGTTTCTAGAGCATAGGGAATCAAGGACGCAAAATTGGAGCGAATAAATCTGTGCCTTCAGTAGGCTCAAGCTATACCTGGACCTGTCTCTATCGACACGCTCTGATTGAATCACAGAGTCTACTGCGAAAACATCACAGGAGGAATCTAGTGACCCTGATGATATGGACTCATCTAGTAACCTTATCTACGAGTAACCATATACAAGAATCTGAAAACATTTGCACTGAAATCCAAGAACTTTGTTTCAATCAAACACACATGGGACATAAGTGGAGAAGGCCTCCTTCTCAGGGGCAAAATCGTCAACCTGTGCAGGTGCAGGTGTGAGCAGCTCATGCATTCCTTTTATGATCTCTGCATTCTGGGAGTTTTAGTTTTACTTTCAGTAGTCTAAGTGCAGAACTACAAGTGTCAGAATGCAAAGCGGAGAAAAGGGAATTGGATGAGAAACTTACACATTCTATGAGGCAAGTTAAGATATCTGGCAGATCTGCGACTAACAAGGGTCTCATAACCCATGTTCGTCAGAAAAGAGTTTGGTCGGTGATGGGGTTGGAGTGACTATAGAGCCAGTACACATCCATGTGTATCAACATGGTTTCCTCATGCGACCGACACGCAGACCCCCTACAGAGTTTGTTCAGTTTTTTAAAATAAATACTAACATGTATTATTATTTATATTTTATAAATGCATGTATATTTTTTTTTAATTACATTGGTTAGTATGTCTCCTTAAATTCTTTTCATATAACATATTTATGATGTTTTGTGATTTAGTTTAGTTCCTCTGATATTTAGCTACGGCTTCCATCACTTTTTATCACAGCTTTAGTTTCTAGTGACTTGTTTCAATCTTGTCTTATGATGGTTTATCATATACAATAACATTTTACTACTACAATGTTCTAAATAAAAGCAAAAAAAGAAAGCTACAGTCACGACCAGTGACATCCTCGGTAAAAACCTACAAGTCCCCGACAACCACATAAACAAAATGCCCAGGACAAAGGTCAGACTCACCAGACCACTCACCAAAACACTCAAATGTAAAGAAAAGGATGCACATTGCGCGCATTTATTGGTATAACAAAGTAGTACTGTACACATCTCGCTAATATAACCCACGGGGACACGGCAAAATTACCGAAGTTACACAAACAACAGCAAAAAAACACCAACTGAATACACATCACCCACCAGGAAGAAAACAACAGAACATGACACAGGCACCGAGGAACAGAGAGAAGCTGCTAATCTGCAATTCTTAGAAACTGAAAACAAGTCAGACATTGATTTAGCTGTCTCAAGTGCTAAAGCGTAGGCTGAGCCAATACATAGATATGCTCACCGCAAACGTCACACAGAATCAGAAAAACATCTTCTAATAACAAAAACTAGTATCTTGGAAGAAATCATGGCAGCTCAAAACAAGCCATCGAAGCGTGAGTCACTGAGAAGAAGTGTGCGTGGGAGAGAGTATATGTGTGAGATTGTGCGTCTGTATGTATGTGTTTGTGTGTGAGTGAGTGAGAATGCGTAACAGGTAGTGAGTGAGAATGAGCGACTCCGAGTGAGAAATAGTGAGTCCGAGTGAGAATGGGTGAGTCAAAGTGAGAATGAGTGAGTGAGAGGTTAGAGTGACAGCAAGTGAGTGAGGATGAATAAGGGCGCGATGGAGCGTGAGAGTGAGAATAAGAGTGAGTGACAGTGAGTGAGTGTAACCGAGTGAGAATGGTTGGGTCAGAGTGAGTGAGAATACATGAGACTGAGCAAGAATGAGTGACAGAGTATGAGTGAGTGCAAATGAGTGAAACAGTATGAGGGTGAGAGTGAATGCAAAAGATAAGAGAAGGAGTGAGGCGAAGAGTGAGTGAGAATGAGTGAGTGAGAATGAAAGAGTGTGAGTGAGGGAGGGAAAATGCATGTGAATGAATTAAAGTGACAGTGAGTGAGAACATGGTGCTATTCTTGCGAGTCTGCTTTGGACCTATCAACCTGAAGCAAATTATTGACGTATAGAGACACCCACTTCAAAATGCTGGGGCTGGCATATTGAAGGCAATTCTTAGCATGACAGGCACATGACTAGCACAGGCGTACTAGAGTTTATATTTGCCAGTGGCATACTAGATTTAATACTTGGCACTGGTATGCTAGGGGTAACATTTAGAATATGGGACACCCAGAGCAAAATGTTGGCACTGGCATACTGGAGGTAATTATTGACATAAGGGCACCCATGGAAAAAATGCTGGCACTGGTATACTGGACGAAATCCCTGGCATATGAGGCACCAGTGGCAACCTTCTAGCACAGGACATTGGAGGCAATTCTTGGCATAAGGGAGGACAACTGTGGCATTTGAGCAGGGACAACCATGACAAAATGCTGGCCTTGACATACTAAAGGTCATTTGTGACCTAAAAGTCACACATTAACTTTTTGGCCCAAGGGGGCTCCCATGACAAAAGACTAACACTGGCAAAATTGAGGTAGTTTATGACATATGGGTTCACGCATTACACATTTTGAAAAAAAGGGTGTCAACTCCTGGGAAGTATCAGGTTTCATTGGCTAAGAATGCCATGAAAGGACTTGCATATTTAATGAGTCCCCTTTCAGAGCCTATGGGTTTTGAGCAATTTTATGTTCTTTAAAAATGAACTATTTTGCCTCTTTTTTTCACGATTTTCTCCAGCGGATTAACAAACCCTCCCTCACCCCGAATCCTCCCTAGAAGAAGTTGGGCTCACTACCTCGCCACGATGCAGGTCAATTATTCCATGCCATCACTTTCAACCATCACCAGCCATCACTGCAAGAAAAGAAGGTAAACAGCGTCTTGACGAGCATGTGTTACTTTCTGCAGCTTCCTCTGTGGCCCAAACAGTATGCTTAGGTTTTGTAAAATGAATACATTCTTCACTGCACTCTTCTTCCATATAAAAGTTTAAAAAAACATTTTAAAACCAGTTGTTCGACTGTTTCGTTTTAGCGTCTACATTAAAAATGACATGTTTGAATAAATAAATTCACCTCTGTGATTCAGACGAGTGATAGTGTCCTTGCAGCTGATTATAAATCATAATGTATTAAGAAAAAGGAATAATTTAAATAAATAAGATAGTTTGCATTAAATAAATGGTTTGTATCAATAAATAAACGTAGTCCTAACAACTATTATTTAAATCTCTTTATTTCCTCTCCCCATGATTCATCAAGACATTTCTCATTGTTATATACCCTAGGGGAACTATTAAAGTCATGTAGTATAAATCATTTAGGTTCCCAGTGCAGTTCTGTATTTTGTGTCACTATATCTTCTTCAGATAAACACATAATTTTTCCAGTAATACAAAGAGAATCAAGTCAGGGTATCTGGTATATGATGTCAGCAACGTAGCATAGAAGCAATCTAAAAAAAATATTTGTCAGTGTTTTTTGTTTTAGTAATCATGCAGTAATAATAGAACTACCACTGTCCCAATTGCATGGTTAAAGTTATGTGATATCACCCCTTTGCGAAGAATCAGGGTCAATGGCCATATCATGTAATTTCCTGTGAATCATTAAGGTCAAAGGGTGCGTGATGCCACATCCGGTACCGCCAGCATTTTGGCGAATCGACATCCATGATGCTCATCCCAGCGTACTAACCCTCTTTCACTCCCTATTCACCCTCATATTCCAATTTTAGCCCCTCTGACTAGTACACCTTGCTGTAAGTGATTCAGCAGCCCTCTTACTGCGGTGCTAACACATAACCACTTCTACCTTTAGGAATTACTCAGACCTTGTATGGAACGCTATCAACCGCATCGAATTGTAGTACGTATCATGGATATCTAATATCTTAACGGTGCACCTTGTTCACTGCACCATAATTGGGGCTCATCTTGGTCCCTCAGGTACAGCACCTATACACAAACTCATCTCCCATCTCTACACTCTTACTCTCCACTGCTGTCAAGACCTGACATAAACTTGGTCAGGTCTTGCCTCTGGCATAATATTTTGGCCCCGACACAACTTGCGATTTTATTTTCCAACACTCTGCGTGTTATGCTGGATCAAACCTGCAGCGACTCACTGTGGAAAGTCTCTGGTGACAGCTTTATGCTCTATATATGACAATAGATAACATGCCTATATTAGGCGACCCATCGTCTTAGGCGGCATCAGTGTGTTGTCAAGGCACAGCCCAAAATCTATAGAATTCTATGAAATAAGACCCCTGTAGGAAATCTTAAACACTGCCTAAATCATGCTTTCCTGTAAAGAGAACAACTTAAATTTATGAAGCACATCCAGGCTATTTCTTCGGAGGGACAGGCATAGAGCAAACTACAGGCAATCGTCATCTGGAGCTCAGAATAAGCATATCTGGCAGTTTAAAATTTCCAAACAAACTACAAGAAAAAGTATTTGCCTCGACTCATCAAAAAACAATTGTCTTTAGCACCGCCAATAAATTAAAGAGCGAAACCTCATCATTTCATCGATCCTTCTGTAGGGTAGTGAAGTGACATCAACACATCTGTCCTACTGTATGGGAGTGAAGCCGCGTCATCTCACAAATCCTACAAAAGGAAAGTGAAGCCACATCATCTCATCAATCATAATGTTGGGGAGTGAAGCATCAATCCAAAGTAGTGGAGAGAACCCATATCATCTGCTAAAACTTGCAGTAGGAGAGTGAAGTCACATCATCTCACCAGTCATAATCTAGCGGAGAGAAGCATGAATCCTACAGTAGGAGGGGGAAGCACATCATCTCATCAATCATAATGTAGGAGAGCGAAGCATCAATCCTAGAATGGTGGAGTTAAGCCGTGTCATCTCATCAAGCCTACTGTACAAGACTGAAGCCACGCCATCTCATCAGTCCTACAGTAGGGGAATGAAGCCTTATCATCTCATCAAACATAATGCATCGGAGTGAAGCCTCGATCCAAAAGTAGTGAAGTGAAGCGACAACATCTCATGAATCTTATAGGAGGAGAAAGAAGCCACATCATCTCACCAATTGTTCTCTAGTGGAGAGAAGGATGAATCCTAGAGTATGGATGAGAAGCCACATCATCTCAGCACTCCTAATGTAGGTCAGTGACGCATATCACCTAATTACTCTTACAGCTGGAGAGTATAGCCACATCATCTCATCAATCTTAATGTAGGTCAGTGAAGCATCAATCCTAGAGTAGTGGAGTGAAGCCATATCAACTCATAACTCTCACAGCTGGAGAGTATAGCCACATCATCTCATCAATTCTACTGTAGAGGAGTGAAGTCACATCGCCGCATCAATCGTTTAGGGGAGAGGATGTGGCCTTATGGCTAGAGCGGTCGACTTGATTGCTGGAAAACCAGGTACGAGTCTTGGCAGGGACGCTGAACATCCTGTGATTCTGGGCAAATCATTTAATCTCCCCGTGCCTACCAAAATGAATGTAAATCGCTCCGGTACCTTCGGGTCAAGTTCGTGCTATATAAACTCAAAGAAAAAAAAATCGTAAGCTACAGGAGAGAAGCATCAATCCTACAGTAGGGTAATGAAGGCACATCATCGCATCAATCCTCGTGTAGGGCAGGGAAGCGACATCGTCTCTTCAATCCTAATGAGGAGAGTGAAGGCTGCGGTCTAACAGTGATAAGTGACTGCACAGAATGTGATAAATCTCGGTAAACATTAAGCACACCGAGCTCCTTAAAGAGGTTCCGGGCATGCACAGAAATCGCCCATATTCTACATGCGGATAAGGACTGAGAAGATTCTTTGCTGATCAACACCCAAATATAAATTGTAGTACCACGCCAAGATAAGCAGCCAAAACGTTTTGCAGTATCTGGCCATAAATCAAAAAAAAATCAGTTTTTTATAACGCAAACTTAACCCAAAGGTATTGCAGCGCTTTACAAGAGCCGTAGTTACATTACACAAGTTCACATTCATGTGTTTACGCAAGTGGAGATTAAGTTGTTCACAGGATTAATCAAAGGATGTTGAACCTAAAAAGGTGTAACACAGGCCTCTGCAGTCCCACGGTGCAGGGGGGCACCTGCATGTACTTTGCATCGGGCCCCCCATCAAGTTTTGTTACGCACGTGGAACCAACATTGAGACTCACACTTGGTTTCCTGGTTGGCGGCTCAGGCCATAAGGCCACATCCTCTCCATATCCAAATTCTGAATGAGGCAGAGCAGATACAAGAGGAGAATACAGTTCTTTTTTACAACAAGTCTAATACACAAAAATGTGTCATGCAGAGATGATACCTGCATAATGCTACTCACATTGAAGGCGGCTAGCTTTTAGGACCAGGTAAGTCCCCACCTTATAGAAAATGGCAACCTTTGCAGGAAGATGTGTAGGGCCACTGATTACTCATGTAAAGCACCTGAATGGTGAGAAATTTCAACCATAAACAGATGCAGACTCCACTGCCAGTAAACTGAGGCTGCCTGGTAGAGACAACCCCTTAAACTGAGAGGTCAGATTCTGCTAAGAGACAGAATGCTGCATACTGTAGGGCTCCCGGTTTTATGGTATTTATTTTTTGGACATTTCCGTCTGTATTTATTCATATTTATTTTTTGTCAATTTTATCTGTATTTATCCATATTTATTATGGGATTTGTGAAAAAAATAAAGCTGAAACTGGTATTATTCCACATTTATTTAACCAATAAATATGGAGTCATGCTTGAATGCCTGCCAGGTTTCAAAGATATGAACACCCGCAGAAGATAAATCAATGCACCTATATGACAATATGCAGATTTAGTATCAGCCTTGTGCAAATCGACCTCTGTTCAAGCATCTTTAACTAAAATTCCCTTTTTTAACCCCCTTACCTATCAAGCCACACAGTTATTAGCCTGGCAGTCATGGCAATGTGTATTTAGAATCACTCAAAAAGTACCTAATTTCCGTTTTTATCCACATTTAAAAATAGTTTTCTGTCTGTATTTATTTGTAAAAATCAGTAAAAACAGAAAACAGGGAGCCTTATGTATAAGTAAACAGAGACCGCTTCTCTTATAGTGGCTTACAGGATCGGACTGGGACAGAAAATGGGCCCAGGGACCAAAATAAAAGTGTCTCCAAATAGTGAATTAAAAAGCTAAAAAAGTGGCCCATGTTTGCACATTGGGTAGTGTTGAACTTCTAAAGACAGTCTAAGTGTTTTGCCAGGTATGGAACACTGCAAGGATTTGAGCTTGTTGCAGGCAATGTTTGTATTAATATCTGGAAATCAACAGTTAAAACTAGCCCCACAGACCATAAAACAGGCCCATTAACATAAAAAATAACGGCCCAAACACTGACCTTTTAGACTTCTGCCTGGTTGCCCTATAAGGCGGTCGACCCTGGTGGATTCAGTGCTTAATTTGAGCCGGTTGTTTCCAGTGCTCAGCACCAACACTTAATCATCAACACCGGTGCAATTCAAGTGCACCAGTTAAGGACACATTCATTTATGTTTACTATTAATAATATTTATTTATTTACAAGAAGATTAAGCGATTTGCCCAGATTCACAGGGTGCCGAGCCACAGAGACTAAAACCTGGTTCCCCAGCTCCAAAGACGGCCGCTCTGGCCATTACGCCACATCATCTCCCCACTTTCATGGTTAGCAGTTGGTTCTGTATTAGGCGCTAACAGGAGAAATTGGCTGGTGCAAGCTGCCTCCTGACGAGAGCCACAGCACTTTTTTTTTTTTTTACAATTTAACCACTTGGTGGCTTACATAGCAGGTCATCTGAAAACTTAACTTTTCCAAAATCAGTGAGGAAAATGATATTTTTTCAACAAATATTTGGAAATAAAATTGCAGCCTCTTCCTTAAAGGCAATCAGGAATCGTAGAGACAACTGGATAAAATGGCTGTGCACGTGCAGGCCACCAGATGGCACGCGGCAAATGTTTTCCTGTGGTTGCCCGTGCCATGGACGCGTCCAGGGGCTCAGCATGCCACCGAAGTGCCCTCATGGCATCTGCTGAGCCATGTTTCGGAATCTACCCAGTAAGTGTTTGTTAAGAGCTACATAAAGCAGCGCTGCCAATGAAGCCGCCTGCCAGCAGCAATGTCCGCCATTGTAATATTTGTATTAATTTATGTGCTGATCTAATTACTTTGGCGATAACTGTCTCCCTTGTCAGGCTCATAAAGCACTTGGAATCGCATTAGACATTGAGAGGGCTCCGTCCATCACAGCCGCGTCTCTGTTCGTCTGAGGAAGGATGCTGCGCCGGCCTAGGGCTCTGGGACGTTATCAGGCCTTTGACGTCCCAGGGGCACACATGGCGTCTGTCGCAGCACCGACACATTTGTCTTGTCACGCTGGGCCTGGTGTATAAAGCAATTTTGCAGCCTCAAAGCCTGCAATTCGCAGAGTCACAGGGTTTGTGACCACAAAATGGCTTTTTGTTCTGTACTAAGCCCATTTTGCTATTCGGTAACAGGTTAATGCATCACACCATGGAATTAGAAAGCCATAAAGCATTGCTATTTGGAAGAGGCGTATTTAGGGTATTTCTTCCAAATATTGATTTTTTTTTAAGGTATGTTTCAATGTTTTGAGACCTAAATCCAGTCACAAAACATGGACATTTTACCGACATCTCCAAGGAGATGGTAAAACATTCACATATGTTAAGGGTCCCCCATATAAACGTTAGAAAAAAAGTTTGTTGCGGCGGTCCATGGGACCACTACCAACTCTCAGACAAGGAATCAAACAAACAAAAAACGTTTGTTTTTAAATGCAGCCTCTTTTGCTTTAAGGAAAATGGGCCAGATTAAAAAAAAAGTTTATTTTATTTAAAATGTGATCACTGACATGATGGTCTGCTAACGCAGGCCACGATCTCTGTGATAGCATCCAATCACAGTGAGTTGCAATTTGTGATCTACGTCATGAAGACTGATGACCCATATGATTTGGGAAACTCCTTTCTAATCACAAAAAGTTAATGTACAATTTACAACCACTTTTTGTGAATGGAAATATCATACATCAGGCCTCTGGGGCTTTAGATGTACTGAGGGTGCAGCACTGCCTTGGGTCCACTGAGCTACCAAGCTTGAACTCAGAACTGTAGTACTGAGACACTGTGCCTAAAAAGCACATGTACAACAAGGTTTGATGGCGCTGAGCAGGGCCTAACCTGTTTTGGTGTATTCTGTGCGCTGAAAGAAAATTGGAATCACTACTGAACAACCAGGATCTCTGAAATCTTTTACAGACCAGGGGCCGTATTCAACTAAGTGCCCCGGGGGTGCAACGGGCGTTTACACCAGCTTTGCATGCCCCCAGGGTACTTTGGTATTAAAGAGGGGGCTGCAGACGCTTGGGCATCCCCTTCTGTAATACTGAAAACGCTAGCGCGCAAAAAGCACCAGCGCTTCCTCAAGAGTGCGTTACCTCATTTGCATGGGGGTGTGGCCCCATGCACATGAGGGAATCCCTTTGCCTCTGCACCAGCGCCCTATTACAGGCGCAGAGGCAAAGAAGCTCTCAGGAAGTGCACTGATAGTACGCCACCTAAAAGGTGCACTGTCATTACGCCCTCTGATAGCTGCCCTCTGGAGGGGGAAAGGGGTCCGGCCCCCAGACATACCTGACAGGTGGGTGCAGTCACTCACTGCACCCACCTGCACGGGGATCTCGACTCCCCTTTAAAAGTGCAGGTGGGTTGCCGCCTGCACGGTGAAACAGGGAGCGGCTGCTTCAAAGCCGCTCTGTATTTCACTTGAATGTGCTGCCCCTAGGGCAGCACAAGTTTGTGCCTGCCCTGGGGGCAGCGCATTCTATGTAATAGGGTGCACTTTCTTTGTTTGCACCCAGTGTGCCTGTTTTAAGGTGCGCCAAGGTGCATACAGGGAAAGTGTGCCCTATACATAATAGGGTCCCAGGTGGTTATCCTGCCTGCACGGTGTCGGAGGAAGAGAGTAGCATAGAAAGGCAGCCTGCACCACAAACGCAGGGCCAGCAGAGCAGGTATTAGGAAAATGTGGAATTTCCAGACTTCAGTTGATGGAGAAGTGCAAATTACACGTATGGACATAGCATGCAAGGTGGTCGACAGGGAAGATGGGGCCATTTCACAGGCATCTGAGAGGGCGTGGACTTGATCCATTGGCAAATGGGACGCCAGTGACGCTTGGAAAGAATGTGGAACACAAGGGTCTACTTGTTGTCCACCGTGGCATCCTCCTACACATGATGAGCTTGTATTCTGGAAGGTCAGTAACTAAGCATTATTGGATTTGAGCCTGGCACAGAAAGTTGGAAGCTATGTCTAGTCTTAGTTCACTCAGCAGTATCCTTAGCCGATGATGGCAAAAATAGGTCAACAACCCAAAACTCCATCAGATTGGAGTCTCTGGTTCCTAACTGAAAATGGGGGGGTATAGAAATGAGGCTTGGGACCACCGGGTTAAAACCATTATTCAATATGCTTTTGTCTCCATAGACAAGGTCAGTTGTGCTCTCGTTTTGCTCAAGAACTTGAAAAAAAGAACCAACAAGTTAAGTTCTCTATTCGCTCTTCCAATACCAGCGAGAAATACAGCTTGAAAGTACAATGAAAGAAAATAGGCACAGGACAAACAAAAAAAGAGGGACTGTTTTCTATGTACAATACATTCAAATAAATATATTGCAACCACAAGAAGACTTTCATAATTAAACTTTCCCAAATAAATTGAGATTAATAACTTGGAATCATTATACACACTATAGGCAATCCTAGCCTGCTGCTAAGAATAAGCATATCTCACAGTTTAAAATTTCAAAATAATTTTAATTTTTGGAAATTCCCAACAATTAAAATTAAAAAAATTAAAAGTTAACAGGAAACAATTCGTACTTTGTCACCTCCAGTAAATCATGTAGAAAAGCAACCAGTGACTGCGGAGAACATACCGAATATCCCAAAGAAATTAAGCACTGCACATGTTGGTAATGCGCATGCAGAGAAACTGCCCATGTTCTCCGCGTAGATCAGAACTGTGAAGATTTGCGGTTCTGATCAATACCCGAATTTGGTCCTTTAAATGGAAATAGTGGAGGCAAATTGCGACATGCCAGTTATGTTGCAATGTGTCCTATGTACTAATGGGTCACACTGTAAATTGTCCATTTGCAGTGGGATCACAGATGTGATGCTTCGGACCACTGGCGAGAAATCATTAGTCGATAGGCTTTTTGTCTCCACATACAAGGACATCAGTTTTTCTCGTTTAAAGTCGAAAAGTTGTTTCATATTCATTCATGGATGAGTGGAAAAGAGTCAGGGGTGTGGGCGAGAGTGATTTGTTGATTACCGTCACCTCGAAGCCTCTTCCAATTGAAGATCATAGATCTCCATCTTTGACAATGTTGAGACAGAGCTTGAAGACACAATTGTCTCTAGATAGTAAGATAGCACCTTCTTAAGAAAAGCTTCAAGAGACCTCATTGACTCCAGTTTAAAATTACAAAATCAGTCGGTTAACAGGGTTCGACCATAGTACAGAGGTCAGGGCCCGACTGCGAACCAAAAGCAGCCCTGGCAAATGTTTTCAGATGAGCTCTCGTACTACTCGCAGAGAGCACAGTGAGCACGCCTGACCGCTGCAAGGGCGATAGGGGCGGGGGTACTCCCCTGAAGATATGTTTGAAAAAAACTGCTTTACAGCACATTTTGTATTATGGAACTTTGGCCAATTATTGCATGGATGAATGAAGATTTGAGACATGGCTGCATGGCTCAACGAATAAATGGTTGGATGGGTAAGGGCTGGGTAGACGAATTAATTCAAGAATGGATGACAATGAAGAAAGACTTTTTTTGTAGTGTTTTGAAGATGATCTCAAAGCCTTGACAAAGGGTGGGTGAACTGGATTTCCTTTTAGCTTCTGCATTAAAAAAACACCCTCCCCAAACACTTCCGCCACCGTGAAACCAGGGAAACCTGCATCAATACAGCTTCCTCTTGAATATATTGTGTGACTTAGGCAATTACTTTTTTCACAGTGCCTCCTTTTCCTTCATCATCTCATTAGAGCTCCTTTAAATACATCAGTTCAGGGTTTGCTCTTCTCAAAAATAAAAGACTGTAATGTTACTCCATCTACGCGAACGCTTTAGGCCACACTTAGCAGGCAAAAGACAACTGCCTTTCCTCTTAGTTCACTAACAGCATCAGGGCAGTGGTGGAGGGGCATAAATGTTTCTAAGTTCATAATTTGATATCAATCATCACTCAGTGCAGTTGTATAATTTAATATACTAAACTGAAATGCATTGCACACTCCACATTATAAAGAAATACAGTGTTAGGAATTGTATAGTCTTTACCATACTCTGAGATAAGCAACAGCAGACCCCTCACCCTCCTTCCCCTAAAGGTCAGAAGGTCAGCGGTGCTCTTGATGCCCCTGCAGGAGACAGTAAGCAACAAATTGCAAAAACAAATCTTTTTGAAGGCGTGGTGTGACTGGGACCACTATATAAACCATGTGTTTTTCATTGTTTCTAAAGTACCAAAGCACCACAGACAAGAAACGCTGCCAGCCCAGCAACAAAGCAAGCACCGGCTATCAGTGGCCCCACCCAGACAACCCACCAGGAAAATGCCAGATGCCCGGTACGGCCAGTCCGGGCCTGCTAAGGCTCTATGTATTGCAGGCGTGGTAAAGTGTATGTAATGACTCAATCAAGCCTGTTTTAGGACAGTAGGAAGATCATTACACAAAGAAGGTGCAGAAACTGGCAGGCATCCAGATTTATTTATTTTTAACAAGAAATAGGGAATAAAGCATGCAAACTGTATTTGCCCTATTTCTGAGTGAAACATTTCTGCATATTTTAACGTTTTGTTTTCCCAGTTACAGACCTGCCAACTCACACAGCTCCACCGTATGTCACACAATATCGGCTTTCTTCACACGGTTTCCCGGCGATGAGCTGATTTCAAAATGCATGGATAGGCAGAGCTGGAAACTCGTTCATAGAGTCGGTTCCCAGGCCATTATGTGAAGGGTCTGTGGAGCTTACGTCCATCAGAGTGCATGGTCTCCTTGGGACGGGCTGGGCTCTATGCACCACCTCCTCTCTGTGATCTTCACTCCTCTAGGGTTGGCCAGGTAGTGAAATACTCAAAGCATGCTTCCCTCCAGACCATGCCATTTTAGGTCCGCCCCTTCGCACATGTTAAACTATTTTCAAAATGTGCATGTCTGCAGTTACGTCATTCGATACTGTTTCATAGTGGAGAGTTGGATAGTTACACAACCACTCCATTAGTCACTTAGGGCTTTATACCAAGTTTGGCGGTCCTTTTGTCGGCCTGCTTCCGCCACGCCGACAAGAGGACTGCCAAGCCCGTAGTGTGCCTACCCATCAGATTATGAGTGTAATCCATGGGTGGGCGGTGCTGCGGCAGTCTCAATGCAGTGGTCTGTTAGGCTCATAGGAGAGCCTTAACAGCAGACTGCTGCCATAACAGCGCCTGCATCATGTTCCTGCACAGTGGGGCATACATCATGCCGTACATGCCATACCGTGTAGAAATGGGTTGCAATTTCAGAGGGGCACAACATGTGCCCTCCTGCATGCACCCCCAGTCCCAGATCAGCAGCTTCCATGTACGTCACCCTTTTCATGGCGGGCTCACCGCTGTGAAAAGGATGGTGGAAATTAAAGTACGAATATGCTCGGCGGTGCCACTGCGGCAAGGCCGAGCATATTCAGACTTTCATTTCCACTACCGGTGCAACTGGATCCTTGATCTCAGCAGAGCCTGTGGTCTCATGGCGGTCCGGCCACCACACTCATAATACGGTGGGCGGACCCCCAGTGTGGCAGTGGTCAGACCGCCACAATGAGTGCAGCGGTCCTGTGGACCTCCGGACTTGTAATAAGGCCCTTATTCAGTTCTTCTTAATTAAAAAGGATCTGCGGGGGGGCGTGGTCAACCACCAGGGCCATGTGGACGTGGTCCACAGAGGCTTCTCATTACACTCTTCAGACCTTCTGTTTATTGCCCTTGTCCGCCCTCCAACTTGTCACGCATGGTCGGGACCGACGTGCTGAATGCCCTGGGGAGCTCGGATCGGACCCATGCTGATCCCCATCGGAAGCCTACCATGACGGAATTACACACCCACTGCACCATGGCGGTGGCGAGAGCAGGGTCACGACCATGGCAGAGAGTGGGACGCCGCGGTGATTGTCAGTAGTGTGCATCGTTGGAAGGCTTTGTATGTTGAATTGGGCATTGTCATGACACTTGAAACGGCCTGGGACTCATCTCAGATGGCTGCCTGACCCCTACATGTCACCTGCCACTCGGCGGCTACCGTGCTCGCTGGCGGCTGCAGATACTGCCGTGTTTGGCCCTCCAGGCTCCAAAGAGGTGTGTTGCCACCTGCATGTCTCCTGCTTCTGGTGCCCTGCTGACTTCCCCACCTGCACGTCAAGGCCCTCCACATTGGAGCTCCTGACACCTATCACTCCCAATCAACTAGACTGCTTCCAGCCTTCCACTTCCAGTTACATTGGTTTTCCTTCAAAGACCTGTCTGTTGCACCCTCACATCACAAGACCCCACAAATGTGGCCATGAGAAGTGTGGGCCAGTGGCCTTCATGATTCTGGTGCACGGCACTGCCACATTCTACCCTTCAACAGCTCACTAGGTCCCACTGGAAGCCCCAGGCCATCCTATTGCGAGTCTGGGACCCATCCTCTGGTGCCAATAAAGCCCTGTCCCCTTCGTCGATGGAAGCGAGAGCTGGAAGGGGGATCTGCACTAAAGGGTGATTTTGTAGTGAACTACCTTGCTCATATTGCTGGACTAGACCCCCACACCGGTGGCCAATTGCTTTGTCAGATACGCCTACCCCTCCTAAAGAGATCTCTTGGCCGTTTCGCTCCCTACTAATTGCTGGATCCACCCCTCCTCTTCCCCCCCCGGGCCTTCGTGGCCATTGACTCTAAATAGTCTATATGTCTCCAAAGAGGGCGCAGTCCAACAGGATCACCAGCTACTTCTCCCAGGCAACAACAGCAGCCTTGGATGACACTCCCAGCACAGGTGGGGAAATGGCCTTGAAGAAAGAAGACCTCTTTGCCTCTCTCAGTGACTTTAAGAGACAACTCAGAGAGCCCAGCTGGATGGGGGCTGGTGAGAGTGGGAGGGCATCCATTTATTTACATTCGACAGACCTATAGGCACAATCTCCTAGCAAGATACTTTGCCTTACAGTCCCCATGGCTGTGAATGTCTGTTCTTGGAACATTAAAGGCCTAAACTCTCCTAGCAAATGGTGCAAAATTAGGGAGCATGTACTAGACTGACGTTTTGAGATAATAGCACTGCAGGAAACCCCCCTCAAACATAGCGAAGATCATAGATTGAAGCACATATCAAACCCGCTGCTTTACAAGTCGTCAGCAGGTACCATACATAATGGGTTGGGTTGGCCTTGTTGTTTCACTCATCTCTGAAATCCCAAATAACAGATGTTAAGGCCGATGGGGAGGGTAGAATGCTTGTGGTTAAAGGGCTTCTCAGAGGACCCAAATGTACAATAGCCACGATGTACGTCCAAAACTCGAATCAGGTGGGATTCCACCTCTCCTTTCTCCTCCACTTGGGTGGATTATCAGACAGGGAGGTATCAGTACTGGGAGATTTTGATCTCATTTGGATCCTAGTCTGGATAGTACCCACCCCCATAGATCACACACAGACATTTCTACACAGTCTTCAAAACAAGAATTGAAACAACTTGGCCTCTTAGACGCCTCGCAATCACTACACCCCACAACATGGGATAACACTTTCTTCTCTTTGGTAGCCAAACACTACAACATGATATTGCAGCAGCTAACATCCACCCCATAAAGATCTCCGGTCATACCCTGGTAGAGCTTACTCTAGATTGGCCAGTTCTGAAGCATCCCTTCCGTAGATAGTTTTTCTCAAACCCTCTTACATGCGACTGCCTTTTTAGGGATGACCTCCAAAAGACCACCAGAGTTTAGTTCCAGGCAGATGACCCCCTGAGACACTAACTAAACCATAACCTGGGATGCCTTTAAGGCTGTACTGAGGGGGAATTGAGGGGAAAGTGCATCTCGCTAATGTCTGCCCTCACACAACAGAAGAGAAGACTATGGAGCGATTGGCATTGGAAAATAAGGTCCTTCAAATTGACCGGGAACACTCTCACCCTTCAATGGAAAATGACTGTGTTAATGGGAAAATTTGGAGCCATATACACTAACAGGGCAGAACTTACCCTACTGCACCTCAGACACACTACATAAGAGAGGAGAAACAAGGTGGGTACTCATCTAGGCCGTCAGCTTCAGGCGAGACAGGAAAAGGACTATATAGGTCCAATTCGGGGCGGATGGGAAGTTGGCCAATACGGAAGAAGAAAAGGCTGGAGCATTTCGAACCTTTTACAAAAATCGTTATGCGGCAGACACAGCAAACAACCCAACACAGTTTTCATATTTGGCAGATGAAAATCTGCCTAAAAACTCCCCCACCCAACAAGAACTACTGGAAGAACCCATTAAGTAAGTTCAAAAGGCAACAATTTGCTTAAGCTACACAAATCCCCTGGCCCGGATGGGTTCACTGCTCAGTTCTATAAGGCCTTCAGTTCCACCCTGGTGCCACACCGGACTTCTGTTTTTAACTTTTTGGCTGAGTCAGAAGCTGTATCCCCCTCTATGGGGGAAGCCCTCATTTCTGTCATTCCAAAGCCTGGGAAAGACACTAGCAAGTGATCGTCCTACCAGCTGATTGCACTGCTGAACTGTGATGCGCAGCTGTACACCAAAATAATAGCTAATTGGTTGGAGGACGTCATGCCATATGTGAACCATCGAGACCCGTCTGGCTTCATTAAAGGACGACAGACACATGATAATCTTCGATGGGTGGTTTATGAAGTGGACAAAGCAACTAAGAAACAGATACCTGCAGTGCTACTAGCATTAGACTGTGAGACGGCATTCGACCGGGTGGACCGGACCTTTCTTTTTCAAACACTTCGCCGTTTTACTTTTGGGGACAAATTCATTGCAATAATACAGGCCATCTACACCCACCCCACTCTTAAGTCTTAGTTAATAGGATTGCTTCTAAATACTTCCCTCTAATACGCTGTACAAGGCAGGGGTGTCCCTTGTCCTCTCTTTTATTTGCTCTGAGAGTTGACTCTCTAGTGCCCAAAATACAGGCCTCTCCCCTCATTCAGGGACTACCCTATGGATCAGTAAACCATAAAATGTCATTGTTTGCAAACGATACCCTCTTGACTCGTACTTCCCCCTGAACGTTGTTGACAGCTCTACAACGGAACGTTGGACGTTTGAGTCTGTGGCAGGATTCAGGGTTAATCTTAAATATTTTTCAATCAACCTGACAGTCCTGGCCGGAGAGATGGAAGGGCTAGCATACTCCACCACCTGTCAATGGGTCAAGAAGGGAATCACAAACCTCGGTATAAAAAAATCACACCTCGAGTGGTAGATCTCAATAAAGCTAATTATCCCCCACTCTAACAACAATTACAGCAAAACCTCAAGAAATGAGCCCGCTCTATCTAACCTGGCTAGGTCGTATTGACGCAGTAAAGATGACAATGTTACCGGAAATGTTATACCTCTTCCAGGATCTCCCCATTGACGTACATTGCACCTTTTTCTCTACTCTACACTCCATGCTTACTGCTTTCATCTGGCAGAACGGTAGAGCCTGACTGCCACATAAAATGTTGACCCTCCCCAAAGAGGCAATGGGATTGACTCCACCCAATTTTTCCCTTTATTAAAAGGTGGCACAACTCTGAGTAATCACAGAATGATCTGTGAGAGAATCTGAAAAACATTGACTACACATGGACAGGGCAATAACTGGAAGAACAATTTGGGATGTCCTGTGGAAACCTACGCCAGATCGCCTGCCCAATGCCTATTCAGGCACCCTGACTAGAACTATTTTAAAGTCATGGGATGGGGCCACCCGTTGGCATGGCTTAAGACCTTTCCCTCGCCTTACACCCCTATCCACTACAATAGGGCTTTCACACCTGCATTAACCCCTGGACCCTTTGATCTGTGGGGTTAGGGAGGCTGCCTTTCTGTCACCAACCTTTTCCATGGGTGAGACATCCTCACGTTCGACTACTGCCCATGGGGGGGGGGTCTAGGGTTGTATCTCATTTCTTTACTCACTCTTGGCTTCCACAGCAGACACTGCTGCTCCTCAACTCAGGGGCCTTTGGGACCAGATCTTAGGGACACCTGCTACTTTAGAGCAGTTGCGGAAGCTATGGAGCGAAATTCTATGGGTCTTAGAGATGCCCACTATAGAATACTCTATGATTGTTTCTTACACCCCAACAAACTGTACAAAATATACCCAGAGACGTTGGATAGATGTTGGAGGGGTTGTGGACTTCTGGGCGATTTCCGCCACATCTGGTGGGACTGCCTCCCAATTTGGCCTTATTGTACTGAGATTTTGGAGCAGATGTAGAAGATACTGGGTTACCCTCTGCCTCATACACTGGAAATTATACTTCTGGGCTGCGTGGTCCCTCCCTTAAGCATCAGACAATGGGAGATCAATACATTGTATGGCTATGCCTGGGTGGCCGTGGCAGCAGCCTTGAAGAAACCAACAGCCCCCTCCATGTCACTATGGCACGCACGCCTCTGGAAGGGCCTTACCATGGAATGTACGACAAGTATACTCACAGACTCCCCAAAAAGTTTTGATTATGTATGGCAGCCCCTGGTGAGGTTTTCGTCTGTCGGCCTTCCGCTCTTCCCCTGTCCCATAGGTATGAGGGCACTCCACCTCTTCCAGACGTGAACCCTGGGGAGGGGATGTGGTCCTTCGGCTAGACTGCCGACTTTGGTGCTGGAAACTAGGGTTCGAGCCTCGGGGTCGCGTCCACATCCTGTGATTCTGGGCAAATCACTTAATCTCCCCGTGCCTGAATGTGTAATGTAAATACGGTGCTCATGTAAAGCGCTCCAATACCTTCGGGTCGAGTTCGCGCTATATAAATATGCAACAAAAAAAACCCTCACACTTTATTTGGCACTTCCGATCCAGAACCCTTGGCAGCTCTACAGAAACCTTCCACCGCGCCTACTCCTACCTACCAAAAGTTAGCCCCCAATTTCATCACTTTGTACATGCAAGTACTTAAGTTTTCTTGTTTTCCCCGATTCAGGGATGTTGGGGGTGGATAAAGGGGTTGTTTTGGGCACTTACTGTGCCTTTTGTGATATGCTACATACCCTTATTGTACACAGTCATCTAGTTAGCATGCTTCAACGTAGGCAGGCATTATGTATGGCACTGTATTGAATGTTGGCATCTGTGTTTTGAATGTGGTCTCCTGCCATGTCACGCTGTAATGCTTAATTTCTATACCCCCAAAAAAGACAGAGTTCTGCATTGCTAACAATCGCCAACATAGGGCATTCCAGAATGTTTCATTGTTTGTTGACGTCATCTTGGAGTTTAACACATATTGTGGCATCATTCACCCGATAATGTCACAATAGGGTCTTTTTGGGGGGTTTCACAATTCTTTATTGAGAAATCAGAACAAAGCAGTGTATGGATTGAGGATCTACCAAATGCGTCTCCCCAAATCCACATTTTATTAGATGTGAATCACCACTAACCACCCGCCTGGTTTGGTAATTTATGACAGCTCCTGTTTTATATATGTTTTTAAACCATGCTATCTGTATTTGCCATATGTATCTTTTACTCATATCAGTGTGTTACATCTTTGTGTTTTTTGCCCAGCCAGCATTGGCTTAGGTACTTTTGCATTTGCTCATGGAAGGCGAATAAATACAAAGAGTCAACATTTTGAATTTGAGAATAATAAAATTTGCTGAAATTATATTTGTACTGTACTATGTGTTTTATGAATACAAATAGAATAAGAGATATGTCATGTGGCAGACAGCTGCTGTGCTGTTAATAATGTCCCATCAGTTGTTTGACCAATATGCTATCAACCGTGAGGTCACCAGATAATTACTGTGTCAATACCAGCCTCAAATGCAGATGAAATAGTGAATTCATATTGGTTTCCATAGCTTTTGTCAAATAATCAGAGGCAGTGAAAGGTAGATGTTCCCAGCCCCCTCCTTATATTTTGTACAAATTATAAGTAATGTTCTTGTTGGTAGCGTCACGTTGAATGCATGCGTTACTAAACCTCTCTACACCTGGGAGCTGATCTAAACCAGTGGTTTTTAACCTTTTGACTTCTGTGGACATCGACTTAATCATCAATGGATTCTGGGGTCTGTCACATGAATCATTATTGGAAGCTGGGGAATCACACTGAGTCATTATTAGGCTCTGGGGACCCAGAGCAATTTGGATGACTTGAACTACAAAAATGTGGAAACAAGCATTTAGCAAACAACCCCACAAAAAATTAGATATGTAATTGACAAACAACAATAAAAAAAAATCAGCATTTTAATTTCAATGGGAACGTTGGAGCTATTCTAAATGTAACTGAGACCACCCATTGTCCATACTATATTCTGTGTTATTCCCTTTCACTGCTTCCATGAGTCAATATGAGAATACCAACGTAGAGCCTGATTTAGAATTCGGCGAAGAGATTACTTCCTCACAAAGTGACGGATAACCCATTTGTCGTATTACAAGTGCCATTGGATATAATGCAGTTGTAATATGGTAGACGAGATATGCGTCACATTTTTTGCAGAGTTACCTGTCCACCGAACTCTAAATCAAGCCCTTAATTTTTACCCTTCCATTTCAAATTCCTGAACATTTATGGAATGTTTAAAATTTTAAGTTTTACATTTTGCTTCTTTATATGCAACCTAATAATCTGTTATTATTATTTAAATTTCTAAGCAATCGTGGACCCCCTGAGCAGTCTTTGTGCACCCCAGGGCTGCCTGTACCACAGGTTAAGAGCCGGCGGTCTAAAGGAAGGCTTGGGAGCTGCTGAACGCCGACGCGATAATCGACCTCAAAGCTCTTGTATTGTTAGCAGTGTGATCTTGTTCATTGTGAATAATTGCAACCGTCAGCCTGCAGCGCAAGCCCATTATTCACCGGAAGCATCAGGTGTACAGCGGGTTCCGAAGTACCCAGGGAGCAGTGCGGCTCTCCCCGCTTCCTGTAGAGCGTCACCTATGCACAAGGAACTGGAGGGGTGTCATATGGGACCACATACAGCATAAACATGTAGATGAGCAACTATGAATAGAGGGAACTTTTTCACCTCAGAGTCCTGAGTGAGGTCATAGGCAGCTCGAGCTTTGCTGTGAACACCTGGGTGAAAAACACCGTCAATATTTACAGCTACAGATGCGGCGGCTCGTCTGTTGGTCTATATTCACATAGTTGCCAACTGTCCTGTTAATGCAGGAACAGTCCCGGTAAGTTGGAGACTGTACCAGGTAATATTGTTGCAGAAACGCTTCCTCTCTATTACACACAGGAACTTTCTTATTTATTTACTTTATTATTTTATTGCCACAAACCTAAATACATCATTGCAAAAAAAGAATTCAGTAATAACATCAATAGTCATTTACAGAGCACAGAGGAGCATTAGAGAAGAAAAAAACAAGCAAGACGACCTTATAAATATATATATCCCTGATTTATAGGTACTTAAAAAAATTTTTTGTGACAAATCAAATTCTTCTTTCAAAGATAGCAAAAAGTTCGGAATCCCTGCTCATCATATAAATTACCCACAAGCACCACACCCTTAGATTGCCATTCTTTCTCGATTTGATCATGGAATATATTAGGCAATAAAGGGTTCCCCCATAGTGTAATATAACCATGTAAATCAGGTAATAGATATGGCTTACAAATGTCATACTTTATGTTAGTAATATCCCTAACTACCTTGAACCGTACCCACTTGTAGTAATTGGGATCAGATGTTTTGTACAGTAAAAACCCAGTACTAGGTCCACAAGCCAACTGGTATGAAAGCCAACTAAAATTAGTATCAATTCCTCTAAGTAAGCTCTGTATTCGCCCAGTGAATGCTGCCCAGAAATACAACTTAAAATCTGGGAGCTTATATCCACCCTGCTTATATGATAATTTCAAGTATCGGATAGCTCTTCCAGCCCGTCGGTATCCCCAAATAAAACAACCGACGGCACTATCAAGACGTTTAAAAAAAATTGATGGTACTTTTAATGGGATTGTACGGAAAAAGTACAAAAACTTCGGGAGAACGTTCATTTTGACCACATTACATCTCCCATATATGCTAAGGGGTAACTGGTGCCAGCATCGCAGATTTGCCACTACTTTCGTCAACAATGGTTCATAATTTAATGCAATAATATCATTAACTTGGCTGCTGAGACATACTCCCAAATAAGTAGCCGTCCTTCTGACCCGAGGGCTATTGGAGAGGTTTCAGATTGAAAATTTAATATCGTCTGCGTTTTATCCACATTTAATTTATAACCGGAGAAGGAACTGAATCGCTGTGCTTTATGAGTTATCGCGGCAATGGCGTTAACTGGGTTAGTCGAGAAAATATCGCCATTTAGCATTGCTTAATAAAGGGCTCCATATATATGGCAAACAATAAGGGGGATAGAGGACAGCCCTGCCGCGTGCCCCTTGGAACTGAAAAAAGGAAGAGGAAAGACCATTCAGTTTATTTGCGGCTGTCGGGCACCTATACAGCTTCTGTAGTGCCAAGATAAACCTTCGACCGAGACCTATTGAAGACATAGATGCCCATAATGCTCCCCAAGTCACTTGGTCAAAGGCCTTCTCGGCATCTAACATCAGCATCCCCATCTGCTGGCCCAATTGACCAGAAAAATCGAATGCTGCAATTGCCGTGTTAATGTGTGCAGCAGTATCTCTTCCGGGGACAAAACCATGTTGCTTTTCTGAGATTACTAAATGTATAACCAAAGCCAATCGTGAAGCAAGAATTTTGGAAAAAAGCTTGGCGTCAGCATTAATCAATGCTATAGGTCAGTACGAGCTCATATCATCTATCGGCTTCTCTCGTTCCAAGAGGAGGAAACTTCTTCTCCTTGCATGATAAGAGTTACATAGCTTAAGGAAAATGAGGATCAGTATAGTTTTGAAAGTTTAAAAAAATTCCAGTGGGATCTTGTTCTTGCCGACTGGTTTGCCAGCCGGTAAAGCATTGATGGCTTCCTCTACTTCCGTCACATCAACATGTTTTTCCAAAGGCTCAGAGAGCAATGAACTTAACATAGATAAGTCACACTCCTGAATGTAATCTGAGACAGTATGGTGGTCAAAGCTGATCGAATTGCCATATAAGTTAGCGTAGAACAGTCTAAATTGTTCGACTATATCTGTAGACCTGGTATAAGTCAAGTCGTCCACCCCTTTAATCATTTTAACGTGAGTTTTGGCCCTTTGATCCGCTATTTCATTAGCCAATAGTCGGCCTACTCTTTCGCCATATTCGTATTGTTTAGTTCTATACATATGATAATTGTTTCCATCATAATTTGGCCCTTACTCCAACAACCTGTTGGCATATCGACTGCTCCTCCACATCCTTTGCGGCAATAGCTATGGCATGCTGACGCTCCAAATCGAGACAAAGCTTTTGCTCCTGCTCCAACTGACAAAGGCCCTGCTGATTTTGCTTTATAATATATTGTGAAGTGACCCCTCTAACATAGGCTTTTAGGCAATCCCACACTATTGCAATTGCCACTGAGCCCAAATTATTATCTATATACTCCTCGAGTGCCGATCGCATAAGCTCAACATATTCCAGATTGCTAAAAAGGTGTCTGGGAAAAGTGAAATCCCTAATTGGCTCCTGGACACTTGACTGCAACTGCGCTATTAACATGACCGTGTTATGATCAGACATGATTTTTGGGCATACTACCACCAGTGCATTTTCCAAAATTGTGTTATTAGCAAATATCATGTCAATCCTTGTGTAATGTTTATGTGGTGAAGAGGAAAAAGTATAACCAGGTACGTTTGGAAATAACCTCCTCCAGGAGTCTTCCAATTGATGCAAGTGGAGAAGTTCTAAAATAGCAGCTCTAGTTTTACACATTCTAGCACGAGAAGTAGTATTGGTGGCATCGATCTTTCTATCGAGTATACAATTAAAATCACCCATCACAATCATTTCGCCAGGCCACTCCAGCAATTCAGAACTCAAATGATAAATAACATCTGGACAGTCAATATTCGGGCCGTATACCATACATATTGTAACTTCCGCCCGTAAATCATCATTTCTGATATTTCCCATCTCCCTTTAGGGTCAGCAAGGGATCGAAGGACAACAGCCTGCATCGGTTATACCAAGTTTATTAGACGTTTTCACACGCTGCTGCTGACTGCTGGGAGCATTGCTTATACCCTCCTTGCTCTTTGCTACATTGTGTCAAGAATTGTTTTGGCTGTTTGTGGGGGATTTATTTGATTAAGCAAGGAGAGCTTTGGTTAAACTGACCTACATCTCCTCGATGCTGTTTAGGATCGCTGGGAAATCAAGACTTTGTCGCTTTGTTTGGCGCTCCCCCCTTCTAGGGTCTACTTTTGTGCTTTACTCCCCTAGTTCCTGCGCTCTATTGTTTGGAATGTCGCGACCTAAAATGACAAGTCAGAAAGGGAGTAGAGCTGCCACCCATGCCCTCACAGCTGTCTCTGAGCAAACTACATCGAGTAAGAAGGAACCACAGCTTCACTCTTCGAAAGGCACTGCGAATCGCTCTACTTCCAAAGTTGGGCGTCCTATTCTTAAAATGTTGCAGTCAGACATGGTTAGCGAGCTTATTCACCCTGGGGTAACCATAAATTCAACCCTGGAGGGGGTAATGGTGGAAGCACTACTGGAAGCTGTCCAAAGTGTCTCAAAGCAGTTGGTCGCTCGCTTTTTGGACCACTCTTCTCTACCCCGCACAGAATGCCTTCTGGCGCAGGACTCTCTACTTCATTGCTCACTTGGAGAAACGCTGATGGATGAGGTCTCGAACTGCTTATCTCTAGAAACTTTACCTAAACAAAGTGACAACACTATAAAGGAGACACACAAATAAGAGATCCGCTACCAGCTCCCCTCAATAAATGACTTCAGGACAACCCCCTAATGGAGACAGAGTAGATTATGTTTCTTTATACGTCGAACAGAAGAGAGCCGGCAAATAGGCGAAACTCCCTTAGGACCTGAAGACGATGCACAGCTCAATGACTCTCAATATTTCTCAACTGATAGGTATGAGCAAGTTACCTTTTCTCCTACTTCATCAACTAGTAAGGGGGCTCAGATACCTTGCAGAGAAAGTACTCTTCAAAATCATGATTTACCGGCAGACACTTCCGGCAATGGGACATCCAGCGACATGCAGATAATAGATCAATCAGCCTGCTTATCTAGTGGAAAGAAGAAGAAGAAAAGACGTAACTCTAATATTAAAGATGCCGGAATTCATAAAAAAGGAAGTGATAAAGAAAGCGACGGGCACAGCACCAAATCTGTCTTCACTGAACTGGCCATTACTAGTAGCCCGCTTCGCAAATGGGTTACTGCAAAGGGTGGTGTGAAAACTTTGATATCGAGACTCTATGGCTCTAACCTTGGCTCAGACTCTGGTCTCTCTAGTGGCCGTACTTTGGGTTCAGGGCTTGCTTCTGGCCCTGCCCTGCTACGTCAAGCCTTAACCTCGCCACAGGACTCAATTGTAACATCCGACAATGTTATAAGCCACTCAATAAGCTCTTCTTCCTCTTTTCCTTCGACATCTCTAGTCTCTACTCAACCTCAAATGAACACTCCACCTGCTGACTTACCGGATTCTTCTGCAGCTGCTATTCTACAGGCGCTACAGGTTCAGAGGGAAGAAGCCAAGGCATACTATACGCAGGCCAAGGCAGATAGTTCAGCAATTAAGCAGGCTCTCGCGGAGGTAAATGGCAAAGTCGCTGCATTAACTGTAGATATTACGGAGATGCAACAATGAGTTTCAGATACAGAGGACCATATGACAAGGGCAGTTAATTCCTCCGACGCACACGAAAACCAGCGTATCTTTTTGCAAAGCAAAGTCGAGGATTTAGAGAACAGGCAGCGACGCAATAACATCCGCCTTTTTGGTGTGCCTGAAAATGAGGAAGGTGCTGACCGGAGAGCATTTATAGTAAAACTACTCAAGAGTCCATTCCCAGATTTAGACGACTGGGACTGGGACTGGAACTGCCAGATACAACGGGCGCATAGATCACCTTCTGCTGTTAACAACTCGGCAGATCGCCACTTCCCTCTGACTTTTCTCATCTTTTTCGGAAACTATCTTTTGCGACAAGCAGTCTCCATTAAAGCCCGCCCCACGGCTACTATTAAGGTGGGATCTTACTCTATCTTCTGCAGATCGGATTTGTGCAAGCACACGATGGACAGACAATGGAAAGTGAGTCTGCTTATAGACCCTTGAAAAGCCGCAGGAGCGCAGGTTTTCCTACAAGAGCCGGCTCGTCTGAAAATCATCAAAAATGGAAAAGTTAATCTAGTGCACACTGAGCACGCTGCTCAGCAGGTTCTGTTAAGTTGCCATGAGGAACTTTATAATGCTGACTTTTTGGTTTAGCCCCCTCTTTATCACTTTAATGATATAATTAATGATACTAAAAAGTATGGTCAGGGAAGGAAGAAAATCTATATCGAGGGGGTCGTACTCATAGCAAATAGTGCACCGTAATGCTGAAGATGATAGAGGTGGTTTTACTGAGTAGGGTCCCCTCTATTTGCCTTGTTCTTGCTATTAGAGGGACTTCTCCTCTGAAATAGAATCGACCCAATTTTTTTGCTTCTCCATCTTTTTTTTTTTTTTTTTGCCTTTTTCTTACTCTTTTTAGGTTGTATCGACTTTGTTGTGTTTCGCGGTGCAGTGGGTGGGTGGGAGGGGTGGTTCTCAGGGTGCTGAAGTTCTCAATAGATGTCTCCTCAGCAAACAAGAACTTTCTATTTGCAGCAGCCCTGTGCTGCAAAGTGTCCCGGGAATGTTTTTCAAATGTTGGCATCTATGTATTCAATTTCACCTGATAACACTGTCTCCTGAGTTTCTGACTGCTGCCAATTTGGGCCTGAGCCCTGAAGTCCCAATTGGCTGTTGATGGTCCTGATCCCTTCTACTTGGCTCTACCCGCTTTTGAGCAGAGCACGGTGGAGAGAGGTGGCGCTATTGACCTTTAACCCTTGAACTTTTACCGTAACATTTGAACTTTAATCTTGGCAGGCATGCCTGGCGCAAATGTTACTGTACTCTGCTGCTGAAAACCATCTGTCTTTATTAGTCCCACCCACTTTTTCCTCCTCACCAAGTTGAGGATGCAGTGAAGTCCAGAGGGCATGCTGCCAGCCAGAAGGGCTGATGTGGTGTGTGCCAGCCCCTTCGAGCGGTGTGTCGGTATCCATCTTCGATGGTCTCATCATTGGTTGGAGAGGCGCATAAGATGGGGATGGTCTGCCTCTCAAGGTGGGCCATCAACCGCTCAGCCCTCCCACCAAACACACAATCTACCTCCTCCCCCAGGGCATGATGCATCGCCCTGAGGGTACTCTCTCTGCCCTGCCTGCCCTTGCTTTGTGCAAAAGCTGCCAATCGACAACCCCGGGCCTTGGATATGTTAACAGCTTTAACCAATCCTCTGTGAGCGTCTCCTGGGGAATCTCGGAGCTCTCTCCTTCGCCCTCGCTGTCTGCTCATTCCATTAGAATGATTTGATTAAAGCCTGAAAGACGCTTGAAACAGTAAAACAATTTGGGGCTTGCAGCAGGCTGGCTTGCCTCTCCACTCGTCCACCCCTGCCTGCCCCCAGAGGCTCTTCACACACTCAATGCCCCCTCTCTAAGAGGCATTTGTGGGGGGTCTTTAATAGATACAGAGTAAAAGATGGCGGTCGCAAGCGCAACCCCTGCTATTTCAACAGTGGCACATACGTTTCTGAGGTTCTTAGATTTTAATAGAACCATCAACTGAACCTCCGCCACCCTGGAGAGGAGATGTGGGTGTCCTGGAAAATACCCATGCCCCCTTCAAACTCGGAGGCAGAAACCAGCAAGGAATGTAAGACCAGACAGCTGTGGCAAAATAACTGACGGCAGGGGAAGTGTCTGTGCTACATCAAGGCCACTGCAGGTAGCTGCTTTTTAGGGTCACAATAAGAAGCCACAAGAGGGCGTCAGATTGCAAAAAAACAGTCTTAAAACACCTTCTTGCTAGGGAAGTGCCCAATAGGCAAACTGAGATGTTACAAGTGGCTACAAAAATCCTTGCACTTTAGCTGGGCAAAGCCATCATGTGTGGGTTGGAAGGAGTCGCCACCGTGACACCCTTGGAGCTCTTTTGACTGTAGTTTTGCCTGCGTGTCTTAGAGGCTGAAGTCGTTTCCTAATGATTGATAACTTTGACATAGGGGCTGTACTATACACGTGCAAATAATACTAACTTGTTTTTGTATATCCACTTTCTTCCTGGTGAGTTTTTAAATCTGACCTGGAGGTTCAGAGCCTTGGAGGCGTTTATTAGTCTTTGTTCACCTCAAATGGCTTGGCTGCTTCAAATTGGCGATTGGACATTTTGCCTCAGATGTCCCAGTGCTGTGTGATGGTGATGTCTCAGTGCTGTGTGATGGCAATGTCTCAGTGCTGTGTGATGGTGATGTCCCAGTGCTGTGTGATGTCCCAGTGCTGTGTGATGGTGATGTCTCAGTGCTGTGTGATGGAGATGTCCCAGTGCTGTGTGATGTCCCAGTGCTGTGTGATGTCCCAGTGCTGTGTGAGGTCCCAGTGCTGTGTGAAGGTGATGTCCCAGTGCTGTGTGAAGGTGATATCCCAATCCTGTGTGATGTCCCAGTGCTGTGTGATGGTGATGTCCCAGTGCTGTGTGATGTCCCAGTGCTGTGTGATGGTGATGTCTCAGTGCTGTGTGATGGAGATGTCCCAGTGATGTGTGATGTCCCAGTGCTGTGTGATGTCCCAGTGCTGTGTGAGGTCCCAGTGCTGTGTGATGGTGATGTCCCAGTCCTGTGTGATGTCCCAGTGCTGTGTGATGGTGATGTCCCAGTGCTGTGTGATGTCCCAGTGCTGTGTGATGGTGATGTCCCAGTGCTGTGTGATGTCCCAGTGCTGTGTGAAGTCCCAGTGCTGTGTGATGGTGATGTCCCAGTCCTGTGTGATGTCCCAGTGCTGTGTGATGTCCCAGTCCTGTGTGATGTCCCAGTGCTGTGTGATGGTGATGTCTCAGTGCTGTGTGATGGCGATGTCTCAGTGCTGTGTGATAGTGATGTCCCAGTGCAGTGTGATGTCCCAGTGCTGTGTGATGGTGATGTCTCAGTGCTGTGTGATGGAGATGTCCCAGTGCTGTGTGATGTCCCAGTGCTGTGTGATGTCCCAGTGCTGTGTGAGGTCCCAGTGCTGTGTGAAGGTGATGTCCCAGTGCTGTGTGATGGTAATGTCCCAATCCTGTGTGATGTCCCAGTGCTGTGTGATGGTGATGTCCCAGTGCTGTGTGATGTCCCAGTGCTGTGTGGTGGTGATGTCCTAGTGCTGTGTGATGTCCCAGTGCTGTGTGATGTCCCAGTGCTGTGTGAGGTCCCAGTGCTGTGTGAAGGTGATGTCCCAGTGCTGTGTGATGGTGATGTCCCAGTCCTGTGTGATGTCCCAGTGCTGTGTGATGGTGATGTCCCAGTGTGTGTGATGTCCTAGTGCTGTGTGATGGTGATGTCCCAGTGCTGTGTGATGTCCCAGTGCTGTGTGAGGTCCCACTGCTGTGTGATGGTGATGTCCCAGTCCTGTGTGATGTCCCAGTGCTGTGTGATGTCCCAGTCCTGTGTGATGTCCCAGTGCTGTGTGATGGTGATGTCTCAGTGCTGTGTGATTGTGATGTCTCAGTGCTGTGTAATGGTGATGTCCCAGTGCTGTGTGATGTCCCAGTGCTGTGTGATGGTGATGTCTCAGTGCTGTGTGATGTCCCAGTGCTGTGGGAGGTCCCATTGCTGTGTGAAGGTGATGTCCCAGTGCTGTGTGATGGTGATGTCCCAGTCCTGTGTGATGTCCCAGTGCTGTGTGATGGTGATGTCTCAGTGCTGTGTGATGGTGATGTCTCAGTGCTGTGTGATGGTGATGTCCCAGTGCTGTGCGATGTCCCAGTGCTGTGTGATGGTGATATCTCAGTGCTGTGTGATGATGATATCTCAGTGCTGTGTGATGGTGATGTGTCAGTGCTGTGTGATGGTGATGTCCCAGTGCTGTGTGATGTCCCAGTGCTGTGCGATGGTGATGTCTCAGTGCTGTGTGATGTTGATGTCTCAGTGCTGTTTGATGGTGATGTCCCAGTGCTGTGTGATGTCCCAGTGCTGTGTGATGTCCTAGTGCTGTGTGATGGTGATGTCTCAGTGCTGTGTGATGGTGATGTCCCAGTGCTGTGTGATGTCCCAGTGCTGTGTGATGGTGATGTCTCAGTGCTGTTTGATGGTGATGTCCCAGTGCTGTGTGATGTCCCAGTGCTGGGTGATGTCCTAGCGCTGTGTGATGTCCCAGTGCTGTGTGATGTCCCAGTGCTGTGTGATGTCCCAGTGCTGTGTGATGTCCCAGTGCTGTGTGATGGTGATGTCCCAGTGCTGTGTGATGTCCCAGTGCTGTGTGGTGGTGATGTCCTAGTGCTGTGTGATGTCCCAGTGCTGTGTGATGTCCCAGTGCTGTGTGAGGTCCCAGTGCTGTGTGAAGGTGATGTCCCAGTGCTGTGTGATGGTGATGTCCCAGTCCTGTGTGATGTCCCAGTGCTGTGTGATGGTGATGTCCCAGTGTGTGTGATGTCCTAGTGCTGTGTGATGGTGATGCCCCAGTGCTGTGTGATGTCCCAGTGCTGTGTGAGGTCCCACTGCTGTGTGATGGTGATGTCCCAGTCCTGTGTGATGTCCCAGTGCTGTGTGATGTCCCAGTCCTGTGTGATGTCCCAGTGCTGTGTGATGGTGATGTCTCAGTGCTGTGTGATGGTGATGTCTCAGTGCTGTGTAATGGTGATGTCCCAGTGCTGTGTGATGTCCCAGTGCTGTGTGATGGTGATGTCTCAGTGCTGTGTGATGTCCCAGTGCTGTGGGAGGTCCCATTGCTGTGTGAAGGTGATGTCCCAGTGCTGTGTGATGGTGATGTCCCAGTCCTGTGTGATGTCCCAGTGCTGTGTGATGTTGATGTCTCAGTGCTGTGTGATGGTGATGTCTCAGTGCTGTGTGATGGTGATGTCCCAGTGCTGTGCGATGTCCCAGTGCTGTGTGATGGTGATATCTCAGTGCTGTGTGATGATGATATCTCAGTGCTGTGTGATGGTGATGTGTCAGTGCTGTGTGATGGTGATGTCCCAGTGCTGTGTGATGTCCCAGTGCTGTGTGATGGTGATGTCTCAGTGCTGTTTGATGGTGATGTCCCAGTGCTGTGTGATGTCCCAGTGCTGGGTGATGTCCTAGCGCTGTGTGATGTCCCAGTGCTGTGTGATGTCCCAGTGCTGTGTGATGTCCCAGTGCTGTGTGATGTCCCAGTGCTGTGTGATGGTGATGTCCCAGTGCTGTGTGATGTCCCAGTGCTGTGTGGTGGTGATGTCCTAGTGCTGTGTGATGTCCCAGTGCTGTGTGATGTCCCAGTGCTGTGTGAGGTCCCAGTGCTGTGTGAAGGTGATGTCCCAGTGCTGTGTGATGGTGATGTCCCAGTCCTGTGTGATGTCCCAGTGCTGTGTGATGGTGATGTCCCAGTGTGTGTGATGTCCTAGTGCTGTGTGATGGTGATGTCCCAGTGCTGTGTGATGTCCCAGTGCTGTGTGAGGTCCCACTGCTGTGTGATGGTGATGTCCCAGTCCTGTGTGATGTCCCAGTGCTGTGTGATGTCCCAGTCCTGTGTGATGTCCCAGTGCTGTGTGATGGTGATGTCTCAGTGCTGTGTGATGGTGATGTCTCAGTGCTGTGTAATGGTGATGTCCCAGTGCTGTGTGATATCCCAGTGCTGTGTGATGGTGATGTCTCAGTGCTGTGTGATGTCCCAGTGCTGTGGGAGGTCCCATTGCTGTGTGAAGGTGATGTCCCAGTGCTGTGTGATGGTGATGTCCCAGTCCTGTGTGATGTCCCAGTGCTGTGTGATGTTGATGTCTCAGTGCTGTGTGATGGTGATGTCTCAGTGCTGTGTGATGGTGATGTCCCAGTGCTGTGCGATGTCCCAGTGCTGTGTGATGGTGATATCTCAGTGCTGTGTGATGATGATATCTCAGTGCTGTGTGATGTCCCAGTGCTGTGGGAGGTCCCATTGCTGTGTGAAGGTGATGTCCCAGTGCTGTGTGATGGTGATGTCCCAGTCCTGTGTGATGTCCCAGTGCTGTGTGATGTTGATGTCTCAGTGCTGTGTGATGGTGATGTGTCAGTGCTGTGTGATGGTGATGTCCCAGTGCTGTGTGATGTCCCAGTGCTGTGTGATGGTGATGTCTCAGTGCTGTTTGATGGTGATGTCCCAGTGCTGTGTGATGTCCCAGTGCTGGGTGATGTCCTAGCGCTGTGTGATGTCCCAGTGCTGTGTGATGTCCCAGTGCTGTGTGATGTCCCAGTGCTGTGTGATGTCCCAGTGCTGTGTGATGGTGATGTCCCAGTGCTGTGTGATGTCCCAGTGCTGTGTGGTGGTGATGTCCTAGTGCTGTGTGATGTCCCAGTGCTGTGTGATGTCCCAGTGTTGTGTGAGGTCCCAGTGCTGTGTGAAGGTGATGTCCCAGTGCTGTGTGATGGTGATGTCCCAGTCCTGTGTGATGTCCCAGTGCTGTGTGATGGTGATATCCCAGTGTGTGTGATGTCCTAGTGCTGTTTGATGGTGATGTCCCAGTGCTGTGTGATGTCCCAGTGCTGTGTGAGGTCCCAGTCCTGTGTGATGTCCCACTGCTGTGTGATGGTGATGTCCCAGTCCTGTGTGATGTCCCAGTGCTGTGTGATGTCCCAGTCCTGTGTGATGTCCCAGTGCTGTGTGATGGTGATGTCTCAGTGCTGTGTGATGGTGATGTCTCAGTGCTGTGTAATGGTGATGTCCCAGTGCTGTGTGATGTCCCAGTGCTGTGTGATGGTGATGTCTCAGTGCTGTGTGATGGTGATGTCTCAGTGCTGTGTAATGGTGATGTCCCAGTGCTGTGTGATGTCCCAGTGCTGTGTGATGGTGATGTCTCAGTGCTGTGTGATGTCCCAGTGCTGTGGGAGGTCCCATTGCTGTGTGAAGGTGATGTCCCAGTGCTGTGTGATGGCGATGTCCCAGTCCTGTGTGATGTCCCAGTGCTGTGTGATGGTGATGTCTCAGTGCTGTGTGATGGTGATGTCTCAGTGCTGTGTGATGGTGATGTCCCAGTGCTGTGCGATGTCCCAGTGCTGTGTGATGGTGATATCTCAGTGCTGTGTGATGATGATATCTCAGTGCTGTGTGATGGTGATGTGTCAGTGCTGTGTGATGGTGATGTCTCAGTGCTGTGTGATGTTGATGTCTCAGTGCTGTTTGATGGTGATGTCCCATTGCTGTGTGATGTCCCAGTGCTGTGTGATGTCCTAGTGCTGTGTGATGGTGATGTCTCAGTGCTGTGTGATGGTGATGTCCCAGTGCTGTGTGATGTCCCAGTGCTGTGTGATGTCCCAGTGCTGTGTGATGGTGATGTCCCAGTGCTGTGTGATGTCCCAGTGCTGTGTGGTGGTGATGTCCTAGTGCTGTGTGATGTCCCAGTGCTGTGTGATGTCCCAGTGCTGTGTGAGGTCCCAGTGCTGTGTGAAGGTGATGTCCCAGTGCTGTGTGATGGTGATGTCCCAGTCCTGTGTGATGTCCCAGTGCTGTGTGATGGTGATGTCCCAGTGTGTGTGATGTCCTAGTGCTGTGTGATGGTGATGTCCCAGTGCTGTGTGATGTCCCAGTGCTGTGTGAGGTCCCAGTCCTGTGTGATGTCCCACTGCTGTGTGATGTCCCAGTCCTGTGTGATGTCCCAGTGCTGTGTGATGGTGATGTCTCAGTGCTGTGTGATGGTGATGTCTCAGTGCTGTGTGATGGTGATGTCTCAGTGCTGTGTGATGTCCCAGTGCTGTGGGAGGTCCCATTGCTGTGTGAAGGTGATGTCCCAGTGCTGTGTGATGGTGATGTCCCAGTCCTGTGTGATGTCCCAGTGCTGTGTGATGGTGATGTCTCAGTGCTGTGTGATGGTGATGTCTCAGTGCTGTGTGATGGTGATGTCCCAGTGCTGTGCGATGTCCCAGTGCTGTGTGATGGTGATATCTCAGTGCTGTGTGATGATGATATCTCAGTGCTGTGTGATGTCCCAGTGCTGTGGGAGGTCCCATTGCTGTGTGAAGGTGATGTCCCAGTGCTGTGTGATGGTGATGTCCCAGTCCTGTGTGATGTCCCAGTGCTGTGTGATGTTGATGTCTCAGTGCTGTGTGATGGTGATGTGTCAGTGCTGTGTGATGGTGATGTCCCAGTGCTGTGTGATGTCCCAGTGCTGTGTGATGGTGATGTCTCAGTGCTGTTTGATGGTGATGTCCCAGTGCTGTGTGATGTCCCAGTGCTGGGTGATGTCCTAGCGCTGTGTGATGTCCCAGTGCTGTGTGATGTCCCAGTGCTGTGTGATGTCCCAGTGCTGTGTGATGTCCCAGTGCTGTGTGATGGTGATGTCCCAGTGCTGTGTGATGTCCCAGTGCTGTGTGGTGGTGATGTCCTAGTGCTGTGTGATGTCCCAGTGCTGTGTGATGTCCCAGTGTTGTGTGAGGTCCCAGTGCTGTGTGAAGGTGATGTCCCAGTGCTGTGTGATGGTGATGTCCCAGTCCTGTGTGATGTCCCAGTGCTGTGTGATGGTGATATCCCAGTGTGTGTGATGTCCTAGTGCTGTTTGATGGTGATGTCCCAGTGCTGTGTGATGTCCCAGTGCTGTGTGAGGTCCCAGTCCTGTGTGATGTCCCACTGCTGTGTGATGGTGATGTCCCAGTCCTGTGTGATGTCCCAGTGCTGTGTGATGTCCCAGTCCTGTGTGATGTCCCAGTGCTGTGTGATGGTGATGTCTCAGTGCTGTGTGATGGTGATGTCTCAGTGCTGTGTAATGGTGATGTCCCAGTGCTGTGTGATGTCCCAGTGCTGTGTGATGGTGATGTCTCAGTGCTGTGTGATGGTGATGTCTCAGTGCTGTGTAATGGTGATGTCCCAGTGCTGTGTGATGTCCCAGTGCTGTGTGATGGTGATGTCTCAGTGCTGTGTGATGTCCCAGTGCTGTGGGAGGTCCCATTGCTGTGTGAAGGTGATGTCCCAGTGCTGTGTGATGGCGATGTCCCAGTCCTGTGTGATGTCCCAGTGCTGTGTGATGGTGATGTCTCAGTGCTGTGTGATGGTGATGTCTCAGTGCTGTGTGATGGTGATGTCCCAGTGCTGTGCGATCTCCCAGTGCTGTGTGATGGTGATATCTCAGTGCTGTGTGATGATGATATCTCAGTGCTGTGTGATGGTGATGTGTCAGTGCTGTGTGATGGTGATGTCTCAGTGCTGTGTGATGTTGATGTCTCAGTGCTGTTTGATGGTGATGTCCCATTGCTGTGTGATGTCCCAGTGCTGTGTGATGTCCTAGTGCTGTGTGATGGTGATGTCTCAGTGCTGTGTGATGGTGATGTCCCAGTGCTGTGTGATGTCCCAGTGCTGTGTGATGTCCCAGTGCTGTGTGATGGTGATGTCCCAGTGCTGTGTGATGTCCCAGTGCTGTGTGGTGGTGATGTCCTAGTGCTGTGTGATGTCCCAGTGCTGTGTGATGTCCCAGTGCTGTGTGAGGTCCCAGTGCTGTGTGAAGGTGATGTCCCAGTGCTGTGTGATGGTGATGTCCCAGTCCTGTGTGATGTCCCAGTGCTGTGTGATGGTGATGTCCCAGTGTGTGTGATGTCCTAGTGCTGTGTGATGGTGATGTCCCAGTGCTGTGTGATGTCCCAGTGCTGTGTGAGGTCCCAGTCCTGTGTGATGTCCCACTGCTGTGTGATGTCCCAGTCCTGTGTGATGTCCCAGTGCTGTGTGATGGTGATGTCTCAGTGCTGTGTGATGGTGATGTCTCAGTGCTGTGTGATGGTGATGTCTCAGTGCTGTGTGATGTCCCAGTGCTGTGGGAGGTCCCATTGCTGTGTGAAGGTGATGTCCCAGTGCTGTGTGATGGTGATGTCCCAGTCCTGTGTGATGTCCCAGTGCTGTGTGATGGTGATGTCTCAGTGCTGTGTGATGTTGATGTCTCAGTGCTGTGTGATGGTGATGTCCCAGTGCTGTGCGATGTCCCAGTGCTGTGTGATGGTGATATCTCAGTGCTGTGTGATGATGATATCTCAGTGCTGTGTGATGGTGATGTGTCAGTGCTGTGTGATGGTGATGTCTCAGTGCTGTGTGATGTTGATGTCTCAGTGCTGTTTGATGGTGATGTCCCAGTGCTGTGTGATGTCCCAGTGCTGTGTGATGTCCTAGTGCTGTGTGATGGTGATGTCTCAGTGCTGTGTGATGGTGATGTCCCAGTGCTGTGTGATGTCCCAGTGCTGTGTGATGGTGATGTCTCAGTGCTGTTTGATGGTGATGTCCCAGTGCTGTGTGATGTCCCAGTGCTGGGTGATGTCCCAGTGCTGTGTGATGTCCCAGTGCTGGGTGATGTCCCAGTGCTATGCGATGTCCTAGTGCTGTGTGATGTCCCAGCGCTGTGTGATGTCCCAGTGCTGTGTGATGTCCCAGTGCTGTGTGATGTCCCAGTGCTGTGTGATGTCCCAGTGCTGTGTGATGTCCTAGTGCTGTGTGATTTCACTCTGTGAGCAAGACCCTGGTCAGGCACCTTTTCCCCTCTGAAGCACCAAAGCCTGCCTTCTTATCTTCAAGCTGTCAGGACATCTTCAGAGTGTGAGGCGGCTGTTGTAGCTGCTTGAAGAGATTCAGATTGAACTTTGGAACCACATGTATGACTTTGGTCAATTTGTTTGTGAAGAAGGTGGTGATCAGTGAAGCAGGAAATCGGATTCTTCTCTGAGAGGCAGCAAGGCGACATCTCATAGTCTTTGTTATCAAAAGCCACCCTGAGCAGGTGAGGGGCAGCCAGGAGTACCAGGGTAGGAGGTGCGATGGGCATCAAGAGGAAACTGACAGGGAAGGGCCAGTTCTACAGGAGTGGACAAGAAGCCTAAATTAAAAGCCAGTGGTCAGCAAAGGACGAGGAGGAAGAACAACTAGCAAATATGGGAAAGTGATGGAAGTTGGCAAAGGGGCATTGCTGATAAAAGTGCAGGCAGAGAAGTGGTCGGAAGTAGGTTACCGGGCATTAAATGAAAGAGTTAAAAAAGATCCAGATTAAAAGATGCTCACAAAGGGTAGCAAGAAGATGGGGAAAAGAAAGGGAGGCGGTGTGCAGAAGAGAAGCTGGGTAATGTGGGATAAAACTACTATGAACTTTCAAACATCCTTCTCAGTCTTTCACCCAGTGATTAATTTGAGCCGTGGTTTCCGGTGCTCCACCTGGCACTTAATTGTCAACACCGGCGCTTGTGACAGTCTGCCACAAGGTGGCACTGTCTGGCTAATCTAGAGATGACCACAACAACAGTCAATTATTAATTCAATATACATTAAAAAATGACTTATCAGCTGCCGCCCACACCATTCTAATAGCTTTGGGACCTGGAATAATCAGTACTGTCACACTTGTAGGAGTGTGATGGTTAGTATTTGTGTTGTTACTATAAATGGCAGCGCTGGCAGTGACAATGTGTGCTGCAAGCTGCAGTGGCCTCCTGATGAGAACCCTGGCACTTCTATTTTTACAAATAAAGCACTGCGGTCACCCCTCCATTTCAGCCATGTCACCCAACTAACCAGCACACATGACCATTACTTACAAAACGACTCGCTACTTCCCTCTTTCAAGTCCACGTCGATCATTCCATCACTACCCAATACTCTACTAACCACACAAGAAATCAAGAGCACAGTCCTGGCACAGCTAATGCATAAGAAAAAACAAAACAAAAAAAATTGTACTAACCAACTAACTGCTAACCTTGTGTTCCAGAATAGCATGCTACTCGCCATATAAGCACTATATAAATACATTAACCATTAGAATTGAGATCCAGAAGTTCTCATAGACGCGTCTTTGTTCAATCTGTTACTTTGCAGAAGTGGTACATATATTGCAAAATGTAGTTCCTTTGCTATGCCCTGGAGGAAGGCCAGACGTCACTTGGTAAAAAACAAAAAAAGCATTGCAGACCATTGTAAACCTGGAGGAGGTAAACTTTTTTCAGTGGTTTGATGAAGCAGACACAGGACTGGAATCTAGAGTATGACCTTATCAAGCAGATTGTAAGACATGTCTCCAGAACACAGACACAGAACTCAGCGCAGTGTGGATATGAGTAGCATGTCTGCAATTTGAATGACTTGCCGGATATAATTATATCAGACAGGCAATCTCCTGATTTTCAGAAATATTTTTTTTATTTTTAAGCTATACCTCTGCCACTCGTCTATATTTTGTTACATTAGTGGTCCTGAAGAAGGTGGTCCAAAAAGGATAATACCCACCGAAACGTGCGTTGACCTGGATGTGAGATACCTGACCCACAACACTGCGGCTGTATTGCTGCGGTCTCCTTGATGACAATAATAGTGTATGAGATATTGGGAGAGTATGATGAGGTTTGTTGAATAAATGAGTATGTATGTTGGTGTGAGAGGCCAGTATGCAAGTGGGGTCAATTTGTAGGGGTCATACATATGTATATGAACGATGCAGATAGCATTGTCCATGGTAAAAAAATAATGTTTATGATAAATTGTTGTAAAAATTGAAATTGTCGACCATTCATATGAAAGACATGCGGAAAGAAATTATAGAAATAGTGAATGTTTTTACTCTTTTTTGATAAAAATGATGAAATCATGTCTTTGTAACAAAATTAATTTCCTATAAAAAAATAAATAACGTATGTTTGCTATGTAATAATTGTGGCTAACCCCATAGAGCTATTTTTAGCCTATATAAAAGTGATATGGGTCTAATGGGAGTCTTTGGTATTGATTTTTCAGAACACAGACTGCCTGTATGACCAGAAGACACCTGTTTCCATCCACATCAGGACTTGGCTCCAGAACATCACCTAGGAAAATGGACTACATATCTCATTAGGGGATCACCTGAAAACATAAATTGCTAGACATGACTCTCAAATATTATCTGAGGAGATACACCCTGAGGTCTGAGCACAGAGCATCCCTGAGTGAGACTGAAGGCAGATCCTGACTGCAGATGATCACCTTGGACAGTGACTTCAGTAAGCACATCCTGAAGATCACCTTGTGATAGGCTGCTGACCGCGGCGTCGAAGGATCGCCTTTCCCCGGTCGATAGAGGATGTGAGAGAGAGGGCACCATAAGCAGTATTCTGAATCTCAGGCAGGAAAAGAAAAAATCTCAATGGGAACCTGATCAGACAACCACATGGTTTACATCACTCAACGGCAATGGTACAGCGCCTTCTGCCCACAGTGGGGAGTATCCATCAGAGCTTCACACACTCAGCGCCCTCCTGAAAAGAGACCCCCAGCACTACATAATCCTAGCATCCTTTTTCCACAGTGTCATTTCGCCCTGTATGTCCTCGATGTTCCACAACTAGGTCCCAAAGACCACTGGTCCAGAAGGGGGTAGTCGGTACTTGCATTGCCCTTTACTCGTGGTGCTGGGAACTAAATTTGTCCAGCGTAGTGTCAAATGCACCAATTACTAAAAGGGAAGAAACATTGAGTGCTGGAGTAAATCACACACTCACACACTCTACTCACCAGCCTCACTTCCATCACTGTCGCACACGTGGTGTGGAATCCTTCCAATCATTTCTAGATATAGGAGGTGGCCCTTGGGCCACACACCCACAGGTACCACCTGGCAAAAATGATAAATAAATACACCTAGACGTAAACAAGCTCAAGAAACACAGGTAGGCCTTTCTGCCACACCTCTCTGTTGAGCGCCCTAAACATGAAAAAAAGATCAAGTTTTGTCCAACAAGCACCACGACCACTAAGTAACAATATTACACTCCTTCTCAGGACGGTCAATCTAGGCTGTGTGTCCTAACAGTAGACTGACCAGGCGACTCTGGGGGTGTCTTCTTTTCATAATATTAGGTGTATATATCTCTTCCCTGATGTGGGAGTGAACTGATCACCTCTCCCACTTTTTTGGGACATCTATGGGCATACAACCTATTGGCCCCATGACTGACATCAGTGTGCTAGTTCAGTGTGCTAGGACAGAGTTCCTTTGGCCATCCTGTGCTACAGGTCATGCGAAGTGACCCCTGCAAGTTCTTAAGACCTGTCCCCAACATGTCTAAGGGACACACCGATCACCTGGAAGAGGCCTATTCTCCATCACCAACTGGCACCTGACAAGACTGGCTTTTAAAGAAGTCACCCTAAAACTACATATGGAGAACTTTCTTTTTTTTGTGTGTAGGGCCCACTGCAATTTTAATTGCATCTTGGTGCTAAAATAGGCAGAGGGGTCAAGCAAACAAGGATTTTGTCTTTGTGATACGGACATTTTAAGGTTGGCAGGACAGCGTTTATTACATGTGCTGCACTGGGTAATTTCTTTTATTTTTTTTATTTCAAAGTTTTTTTTATTTTTTTTAATGAAGAATAATTAGCCAGTCGCAGTTTATACAACAGTGTCCTAAGACATTATGACACGTTTGCTTAGCTAACCCCACATGACGTTATTTACTGAAAACGAGAGAAAAAGCCGACAGAAAAAGGCAGGAAAGAAAGACATTTCTAAGCAAGCAATCAGACTATGAGCAGATGTGTTACAATGATAGAAAGTACAAAAAAGTATGGAGAGTATTTTTTAACTTTAGCAGGAATTGCATTTTCTGGATAGAAGCAAACGCTATAACATCGACTCCTGTGCTAAAGATGTCCTGCTCAGAGTGAACATGGACTGCAGGGCCGGACTGGCCGTACCGGTGAGGGCCGGTTTTGGGCCCCTGGGGGCCGTTTTTGCAGCATAGGGAGGTCCGGCCGAGCACTTTGCCAGGGCTGGTTGTGGTTCCCAGTCCGGCCCTGACATGGAGGCATTTTGTGAGACCAACTTAGCAGGCTCGATACTTCTGGCACTCTTGAACCCACTTTTTACACAAATTTCTTTCCCATTATTGACGGGGGCGCATGTTTGGTACAGTATGGTGGCGGTCGGGGGGAGGGCGGTGTGTTTGATGCGGTTGTAGGAAGTGCAGCAAGTACATCTAGTGGCTGAATTGCACAATGTGAAACCCAAATACTTGGGATCAATCCCGGCTTCCCCACTTGACCAAACTGTGATCCTAGTTATTTGTTTATTTCACTTTGCCTCTTTTTTCTTCAATATCACGTATAGGCGGACCTCGAAATAGATAATTTTAGCAGGATGTGCGCTGTACAAAACCCTCATTTGTGTTCAGAAACGGAATGGGAACACAAACCGGCCCTTGCAATTAAGTCTGACCAGCAGCGCGGGGAGAGGGGGGGTGACTGGTGAGAAACAGTTACTGCTGCTGCTTTCGGTACAAGGGACCAATATTGTAAAACCAGCCCCCTGGTACCAAAAACGGCCCCCACGGGTCCAAAACTGGCCCCGACCCTTCCGGGCCACTTGTAAAATGCCCGGTGTCCGCTATGGCCGGTCTGGCACTGTTTGTGTTTGACTAAATAAACTATAATGTTAATCCATGCATAAAAGCAACTCACGCCACCCCAAGGGTTCACATAACAACTGGCTTACCTCTCAGTTCACTATTGCTATTGTTGTCACCGTCGGGGGGAGGCACAAATGTTTCTAACTTCATGTGTGAAAACTATCACTTTTAAAAAAAACTTCGAAATGTACGGATATATTTTGATGTAGTAAGGTTAACCCCTTCGCCGCGGCAGGAATTCCGCCGCGGCACTGGGGGGGTTTGGGGGCAGTTGCGGTGCCGCTGTGCTCGTGACAGACCCACTCCGTCACAAGTCACGGGTGAGCTGTGCTCATGACGGAGTGGTTCCGTCACGTCTCCGCCCACTGCGCTAATCGCCCGCACAGGCGGGGAATTAGCGCCGCGTGGGCGAAGCGGCCGCCAACGGCCGCAGCATGACGGAACCACTCCGTCATGAGCACACGGCACCCGTGGCTCATGACGGAGTGGTTCCGTCATGAGCACGGAAAGGGTTAAAGATTTTGCAAACTTCGAAATGCACTGATCTATTTTGATGTAGTACGGTGAAAGATTTTGCAAACGTCATAATACACTCATATATTTTGATGTAGTAAGGTGAAAGATTTTGCAAACTTCGAAATGCACTGATATATTTTGATGTAGTAAGGTAAAAGATTTTGCGTTAATGAAATACACTTTTTTTAATTTTGAAGAGACTTTATCATATTTTTACACGTTTTTTCCAAGATGTCTATAAAAATGAAGGTGTTCCTAAAAATACGTGCTGCAGGACACCTTCTGTGCTCCTTTTCTTTTACTTCAGTTAGCCTGGAGATAAATGCTCGCTGTTAATTTATTATCTTAACGAATGTGTGTGCTCTGTTCACAGCAGCCAAGAGCAGTTGTTCACCAGGGGACCGCATGTGAAGGTCAGGAGGGCCACAAGCGGCCCCGGGCCGTACTTTGAGTATCACTGCTCTAGGTACATTATTGACGGGTCACACGTTTGGGAGCTGTAAAGTATTGACGAGACACACTAGTGGTACAGTACTGGCTTTGGGTCCATTATCGATGAGACGCGCACTTGGTACAACCCGGGCATGCTCGAAGTACATTATTGATGGGGCGGACACACTTTCCGTACTCTACTGACAGGGCATGCTCCTGCCACAGCACTGAGAGCACACATGCCTAGCACAATACAAGGGGAGCACGCTTTTGGTACATTAGTGACATGGCACACTTCCGGTACAGTCCCGCCATTGCATGCACTTTTTACGTTACTGAGGGGCGCATACTAGGTACTGTGGTATAAATGCACACTCTTGGTATATATTAACAGGGCACATACGTGCCACAGTACTGCCAGTGCCTGCTCTTCGTATGTTACTGATTGTACATGCTTAGTACAGTACTACCAGAGGATGCTCCTGGGATGTTAACATGGCACACACTTGGCCCAGTACTGGCGGTGCATGCTCTTGGTATGTTACTGACTGTACATGCTTAGTACAGTACTACTAGAGGATACTCTGGGGCGTTAACTGGGCACACATGTGGCACAGTACTGGCAGTGCATGCTCTTGGTATGTTACGGACTGTACATGCTTAGTACAGTACTACCAGAGGATGTACTGGGGATGGTATTAACAGGGCACACACATGGCACAGTACTGGCAGTGCATGCTCTTGGTATGTTACTGACTGTACATGCTTAGTACAGTACTACTAGAGGATACTCTGGGGCGTTAACTGGGCACACATGTGGCACAGTACTGGCAGTGCATGCTCTTGGTATGTTACGGACTGTACATGCTTAGTACAGTACTACCAGAGGATGTACTGGGGACAGTATTAACAGGGCACACACGTGGCACAGTACTGGCAATGCATGCTCTTGATATGTTACTGACTGTACATGCTTAGTACAGTACTACCAGAGGATGTACTGGGGACAGTATTAACAGGGCACACACGTGGCACAGTACTGGCAATGCATGCTCTTGATATGTTACTGATTTACATGCTTAGAACAGTACTACTAGAGGATGTACTGGGTGCGGTATTAACAGGGCACACACGTGGCACAGTACTGGCAATGCATGCTCTTGGTATGTTACTGACAGTACAGCTTAGTACAGTACTACCAGAGGATGCACTGGGGACGTTATTAACTGGGCACACACATGGAACAGTACTGGCTGTGCATGCTTTTGGTATGTTACTGACTGTACATGCTTAGTACAGTACTACTAGAGGATGTATTGGGGACGGTATTAATAGGGCACACACGTGGCACAGTACTGGCAATGCATGCTCTTGGTATGTTACTGACAGTACAGCTTAGTACAGTACTACCAGAGGATGCACTGGGGACGTTATTAACTGGGCACACACATGGAACAGTACTGGCTGTGCATGCTTTTGGTATGTTACTGACTGTACCTACTTAGTGCAGTACTACTAGAAGATGTACTGGGGACGGTATTAATAGGGCACACACGTGGCACAGTACTGGCAATGCATGCTCTTGGTATGTTACAGACTGTACATGCTTAGTACAGTACTACCGGAGGATGTACTGGGGACGGTATTAACAGGGCACACACGTGGCACAGTACTGGCAATGCATGCTCTTGGTACGTTACGGACTGTACATGCTTAGTACAGTACTACCAGAGGATGTACTGGGGACGGTATTAACAGGGCACACACGTGGCACAGTACTGGCGGTACATGCTCTTGGTATGTTACTGACTGTACATGCTTACTACAGTACTACTAGAGGATGTACTGGGACGGTATTAACAGGGCACACGTGACACAGTACTGGCAATGAATGCTCTTGGTATGTTACTGATTGTACATGCTTAGTACAGTACTACTAGAGGATGCTTCTGGGATGTTAACTTGGCACACACGTGGCACAGTACTGGCAGTGCATGCCCTTGGTATGTTACTGGCAGTGCAGCTTAGTACAGTACTACTAGAGGATGCACTGGGGACGTTATTAACTGGGCACACACATGTAACAGTACTGGCAGTGCATGCTCTTGGTATGTTACTGACTGTACATGCTTAGTACAGTACTACTAGAGGATGTACTGGGGACGGTATTAACAGGGCACACACATGATACAGTACTGGCAGTACATGCTCTTGGTATGTTACTGACTGTACATGTTTAGTACAGTACTACTGGAGGATGTTACAGGGACGTTATTAACAGGGCACACACGTGGTACAGTACTAGCGGCACATGCTCCTGGCAGCACATACTGTACCACTAAACCTTTGTAATATATATTATCTCCAAGACAACATGCAATTATTAATACAATAGACTGTCTTCTGAATTATGTCATCGCCATCACACGCAGCCATTCCTGTAACACAATGCCGTCACACCACACCATCACAAAATGCAATCCATGCCACGTAATGATTTCATCATTACATCTTACGATACCTATAAAACGGCACCTTCACCATAAGAGGATGCCACCACTACAACTGAAGTCACCAGCATAATATACAATCTTTACACACAAGGGCTACACCATCACTTCAAAATATTATTATCAGCTGATCTCGTCACCCCTTAACATTCCCATCTCAAACCCACATGCCCATCGCATCCTAGGATACCATTACGCAATTGTCCCATCACTTCACGTCATTCCCATCACACAATACCATCACACAGTCCCATTCCCCAGCAGACCCGTTCACAATCCCATCACATCAGGCCATTCCCGTAACACTTCCAGTTCCTATCACACAGTCCCATTAGCCCTTGACATTCCCATCAAGAAATGTTACCCCATCACACCCTACGATCCCATTTCTCAATTCCATCATGCCATGAAACACCCATCACGCCTGACATCCCATTATACCATCACATCACATAATCTTATGGTTTAATGTCTTTCCCATCAAATGCTCCAATCCCAATAAATAATCCCATCACGAAACGCAGTTTACATCACAACATACCCTTCCATTACAAAATCCCTTTCCTATCACGCACCAAGATTCTACATTCTACTATCCCATCAAGCCCTTCCCGTCACACAGTTCCATCACTCCTTACCATTCCCATCACCCATTCCTTTCGTATAACACCCTCCAATCCTATTATCCAGTTCCATCACATTTAGCCTTCCCATTACACAGTCCAATAACTCCTTGCCATTCCCACCACGCAATCCTATCCTATCACACCCTCCAATCCCATTACACAATCCCATCGAACCACGTTGTTTCCGTCACACCATACCCTTCCATTACACAATCCCCTTCCTATCACATGCTAAGATTCCCATTACATTCTACTATCACATCAAGCCCTTCCCTCTACACAGTTCTATCACTCCTTACCATTCCCATTACACACTCATCCTATCACAGCCTCCAATCCTATCTCAAAATCTCATCACATCAAGACATTGCTTTCAAACCAAGCCATTCATGTCACACCACACCATTCTATCGCACAGTCCCGTTCCCATCATACGCCACAATCCCATTCCATAATACGATCAGGGCATAATATTCCCATCAAATGCTCCGATGCTATTTCATTATACAACCCCCATCTCCATCACGCGTTACGATCCCTCTTCACTTTAGCCTACAGGTGGCATCTTGTCGTCGGTACTACTTAATGGCTGCTCTCTTCAACAACTCTCGCGTGGGGAGGAGAAAGTTTTAGAACAAGCATTGGAGTCTGTTGCTAAGGTTCAGTCATTAGCCCACAGGAATCCATTGACATCCCCAGAACAGTTGGCTCCCATGATTAGTTCGGGCTACACTTGAAAGTACCGCCACCGACCAACGCAGACCTTCTTCCTTCTGCTGTCCGACCATTTCCATTACTCAGGAATCAAGGACGTTAATGATAGCTTCAGCTTAAAGAAACCTTCCAAAAAGCTTTTCTCGACTTGGTTGGATTGAGATCCCGCTCAATTGCCACTGTGTTTTTGAGTTTTCGCTTTATCTCCGGCTACGCTTCTTCTCCGCGGGAGAACAAACAATCCAATTTGAGTAAATTTGTGGATGATTATACTGAAGATTTCTAGTAAAATGATGCAGGGCACATTTCTGAACACTGCACTTTACATCAAACCAGTTAGAATGAGAATTTACTATGCTCCCAGATGTCTGTTCTGTAGAGGGTTGAGGGCAACATCAGCAAACCCATTCGGCGCTATAATATCACGCGAACTTGGAACCAGTTCAACGACTACCCTACAATTACCTTTTTGAGATGAGATTTTTCTGAGGATTGGTTCAATATGTAACATTTCCAGGACTAGAACCACAATAGAAGTTACATTTGGTACCATCCAAACGCCCAAATACCTGGGAATTAGTTGCTTTAACGCTCAACCGCATGGAAATCGCCCCTTTGATGCAGGCGTAGAACTGGATCGTTAAAAAAAACCTTAGTAATGGGTGTGTTTTGAGTAAATTATTACTCGGGGCAGTATGATTGTTTATTTGATGTGGAGGTGCTGAACACTTTAACACACCAGACTCTGGTTCGTATTATCTTTCTTTTCCCCCTTTTTCTATGTTATGTATGTTGCCCATCACTTGTGTTATTATTGGCACAATTCATTTCATTATATAATATATAATGAATAGGATATCTGTTCTATTTCTCATTGGAATCTGTAAATTTGCCCGTGCACACCCAGTTGTGGCTTCATTTTTAAAAACTCTACTAAAGTGTTAAAAAATAAAAAGTTGATCAAAATCCCAGTTTAGAGTGTAAAGGCTGCTTAATCTGGTTTGTTTGTGTTGAAGAGTCTTCTTGGAACTAGTGTTTGTGGTGTTTAGAGAAGGCTTTTAAAGTGTGTGATAACATTTTAAGATGGTGAATTTGTGCCTTACCTGAAGTGTTAGAGGAGCTGCAAAGTGTGTATTGGCTTATTCTGTAACCTAGGAGACCAACTTCCTGTCCTCTCAGTACACCAGTAGCAGGCTAAATGATTGGGCTGGGCCCAGAATCACCTGAATATGGCCTTTCTCCCATCCTACACAGCCCCTTAAGTTTGATGTCTGTTGATCTATAGAGCTATGATTTCTATTGCCTAAAAGGTTTTGGGCTTGGGTTCCCATTTGTCCACAGAGCTAGAGTTTCTCTTGATTAGAGCTTCGGGCTTAGACTCTGATTGCTCCACAGGGCTAAGGACTACGTTTTCTATTCTCTAGGGTTTAGGGCGTGGTCTCCCATTGATCCACAGGGCTAGGGTTTCTATTGGTCAAGGTTTAGGGCCAGTGCTCCTATTGGCTCCTAGGACTAGGGTTCCCATTGGCCCACATCATCTAGGGTTATTTAAACTGAAGGTTTAGGGTGTCCAGCCCAGGCAACCAGGTAAAGGGTGCTGTCTCTAACTGGAAAAGGCCTAATGCCAGAAACTCTGCCTGAAAACCACTCACAGCATTTAAGTAGGTAAACCTCCTCCACATGCAAAGTAAGAGTAATGTAATCCTGCAGTAAACCCCACTCCCTGTTCCACACACCCTTACAACACATGACAACATATCATCAAATGTTTAAAGACAGATATCCAAACTCACATCTTATCTAGCCCAACTCTCGCTCCATCTTTCCACCTACTCCTTTAAGTACAACCTCACATCCATTCCCCATCCTCTTACGCTACAACCCCTACTAACGAATGCAATCTCTGGCGTCTGCCCCACTCACTTTCCACACACCTACATTGCATTTCCACACTTAATATGCCTGTCATTTCGCTTCCTCTCCTTGGCGGTGCTCTTGGCCAAACGCAGCATAGCCATGCATTGGCGTTCCCCCATCGGCCCTCCGGTGGCAGCGTGGGTGGGAGCTACACTCAAATGGGCGGCAGCGGAGGAGGAGACATTACGGGAGGAGGAGGTGAAAGGGACCCGCAAGCACCCTATATCAATGGAATGGGCCATGTTACTATACCAGTTTAGGCAGCTCTCCCCGGGGGCGGACCCGCCAGATGACGCATCTACACAACTAATCCGGAATACACAATCACAGGCTCTGCTCACCTGAACCCGTAGGCTCCCAGCCGTGCGAGGCCTTGACGAACCCTAGCTCCAGGCGCACTATTACGATTTTCGGTCGCAACGACCAGGATAGGCACTCATGGTATCAGAGGTACCTCACCATCACGACGCTGCATTCCCCCCCTAGTGTAATTGGATACATTCTTCCATATTCATCCCCTAGTTTACACCTCTGTTGAACCCCAGTTCCTTTGCCATATATGGAACCCGAGATTGTAGGCTGTGAACATCACGATAATTGTATACACTGTTTAGGCCTCTTGGTAACGAATCATCAATCAATACAATTGTTAAGTAACCTTACAGGATGTATGATCTGATACGACCATTTGAAGTATATGTATGATGTACAATATATAAAATGTGAAAATGGCAATAAAAATAAGTTTAAAAAAAAATAATATGCCTGTCATTTGCCCTGCCCATCCTTCCAATCAAATCAACCCCATTCTACTCCCATGCCATGCTATATCTTTACACCCCTTCTATTACCAATCTTACTCCCAATACAGCATCATAACCCCAACCCCAGACATCTACATTTGCCCCCCCACATCTATCCTACCTAGCTTCACATGCACCATCCTTGCAATCTAACACCTCAATCACTCAGTACAATTCAACTCTACTCAACACCACACAAACTAACTCATCCACTTCTTTCATACCCACCTATTAACAACTCTCATTAATCACCATTTTAAGAGCTCTTAAACTGAACACCACACCGCCTCACCACCGCTTACTCACACCACTTCTACTTTCAACAAACAAAAAAGAAAGTCAATTACCACTAATTGAACAAACTTTTCATAACTCATATCACATCACAACAGAACTCAACTCTGTTTTATCTCTGAAACAAAATTCAATGCCACAACTACCTCACAAACACAATCTGACTCATATGTTCCCTCCAATAAAAATCTCCTCAAATCTCTAATAAACCTTCTTGAGCAGGGCAATGAAAGTGAGTAATCTCAGAGTAATCACTCCCACGCTACTTCCGACGTGCGCACCTTCCTATACACACAAAAAAAAAATCTTAACCAACAGTAAGCACCTATCTACATAGAGCATGAGGCATAAAACAGACGATTAACCGGACACATACCGGACACATACCCTCCCTTCCAGAAAAGAATACTGGCACATCTAATTTTTTTTTGTTTCTTAGTGCCTATGCAATGAGCAAACGTAAATACAATATCTTTGACCTACTGACAAATAAATAACTAGATATGCTATTCATAACTGAAACACTTTTGGGAAAAGACATGGCCACAGTACTGCTTCCCCCGTTTATCAAGTAATTACACATAACCATGAAGGACATGAGTTGGACTAGCCATTCTAATTAAGGGCACCATTAAAATCTTCAAATTGGGTAACTAAAACGTTGTGAATCTGTTCTTGCTCGATGCCAACACAGCCACACTTTTACCTGCCACTTCCTCTTGCTCTACATACCTCCACCCTACAACGGAGCTAATACTGAAGCTTTCTTAGACACAGTTTTAAATCTATCATCAAAACTGTCTTGGTGACCTAAATATTTGATAAACCAAATATGCCTCAACCCAATGCTATCATAGCTGGTCTAAATACCCACAACTTGCAAGACAGTGTCTCTGGACCCACCCACACATCATTGGATGTACTTTTGCCCAGTCCAGAGGTAACTACTATTCATCAAAACTCCCCTACTAGTTGAAGTGATCATCACCTTCTCAATCACAATCACAAATAAAATATCAACTAAAGCCAACCAGCCAACTATAATATATGGACAGTGCAACAAACGAAGTATAGAGTTGAAATCACATCTAACATCTCAGTGGAAAAATCCTATGACAGGATGTCCTCAGCCTTGGACATATTAATCCCAAACATAATTTTGAAACAAGGCAAAATAAAGAGAAAGGCCACTTGGGTGAATGAGAACTGAAAAGAAATTAAAGGACGTCTTCAACTCTCAACAATTTAACTCAGATGGCTCAAGTCCAAGATCACACAAGAAAAAATATGTCTACACAGAATGTGCAAATCATACATAAAAAGGGCTAGAAAAACCCACTACTGAAGTATGATCAACAATGCCAAATGCCCAGCCAAGGAACTCCATAAAATTCTATTGGGCGTTTGCAATCCAGAGAGCTGTCAGACATCCACCCCTCTTTTGTAAGGCTTCTGCAATTAACTAGGAAAAGATTATCTAAACAAATCAGACACACTGGATTCTTATCTATGAACCAAGGGAAACAACTCCTCCCATATAATTCAATCCATAACAATCACAGGAGTTACTCAACCCCAATCTATATCCGCCTTCCAACAACCTTTGAATTTCAAGACCTACTAAAAGCTGGACTCGCAGCTGGATACCCTTTGGATCACTGCCCTCCACATATTTTCAGGAAGATCTTTCAATCAATACCAGCATCTATCCCAGTCAGAAATATTAATAACAACTGCTTAAATAAATGAACTTTCCAAGAGATTTCTAACAAGGCATACCTAAGCCCACTACTTGAGAAGAACAACTTAGACCCTCAAGACCCCATAAGCACCAGACCAATCTCCAATGTGCCTTTCGCTGGCAAACTTATGGACAGAGCAAACTTTCATCAGATCTCAGACTTAATAGTAGAAAACAAACTACTCTCAGACTGACAAACACGATTGCCTCTAGAACAACAGAATCTACCTTAATCACAAATTGGTACAACCTAAAAGCATAGCAGACAAATACGGTGTTGCTACATTACTGCTGTTTGGCCTTTCAGCAGATTGTGACAGAGCACACCATGACACATTACATCTTAGTCTACAAGAAGTTGGTATAGAAAGCATCAGCCATAAGTGGATTTCCTCTTACCTAAACCACAGATTATAGCAAAAAGTTCTTCAACAACTCATCACAGGTATTAAGCCCTACTACGTAAATGCCATTAAAATACAATGCAATGTTGTTTTTCGTCAATCCGGTACATTCTGGCATGGCACGTTCAAATAGCTGGTGCTTGCAAAGGCATCAGACCTACCTACACATACTTATTTTTTCACAAAAAAGTTGTGGCACTCCAAAAACTGGGGTTCAAATGTGTTTATTAAACCATTAAGATAATGGTAATAAGCTGCTGACGCATTTCGATTCGACGTTCTAGTTCAAGTAATTCAATGTGTAGTCCGTATTTATAGCTAGTTTATCTGAAACTGAATTAAAAAAGTAAAATATGGAGAACTTGTGGGATTTGAAAAAAAACACACAAAAAGGTCTTTCCGAACACCTTGAATGTTGAGAAGGAAACATTATATAATTTATGATATAATACCAATATTGTCACAAAACCAATCGATAACACCAGGGTTACAGTAAATTATTGAATTATGAGCAATGAAGACAGTATGGAATTTGCCTTATTGCTGACAATGAGGCCTATACAAGACCCTACCATAAACCTACACGATGATTTAAAAAAGTAAGATTAAAGCCATGTGTTAGGAGAACCTGGTAAAAGAATGAGATCTCCAAGAAGTGAGAAGAAGTTGTCACTCCCAATGACATTGTTTCTGTATTCTTCCTAAAATACATACAACTAAAAGGGGGAAATAATACCAAGGATTGGCTCATTACTAAAGGCATTACCCAAATCTGCAGTTTCCTTTTTAGAGAACCCATTCTATTCATTAAAATAATATCCATGAAGCATTACACACACGTTAACATATTAGGAATAATAGATTTGGATTACAATGCACAACTTTTGGACGTTTTTGTTATTGCAGCGCTTTATTCTAACATACCTTAATTAGAAATATAAGTAGACAGGTAACTCGGCACCTCTGAACACAGAATGCTACCATCAAGTACTTATAACATTTGTGTAGAAATGCAGTAAGTTTGTATTAACAAGGAATTCCTTCACCTTTTGTCAAACAAAGGGTACTTCAATGGGTGCAGCATGTGCCTGGGGCCTTGCCAACTAATATGCAGGCAGATTTGAATTGATCTGAACAGTCTAGACTGACCGTGGAAACCTCAGATGTACAGGGATGGATGTACTTTAAAAAAACACTGAGTGTAATTTATTATTAATCTTCCAAAAGTCTCAACCCAGGGACACATCAGGAATATTTCAGTTTGGCCAACTCGCCTAAGTGGCAACCTTAAACTTCTGGATGTATGAACAACTATGGCTTGTGCCATTTTGACGCCTTCGTTGTGTTGCCCACATATGCACATATGGGGCATTAAAACAATTTAGTTACATTGTTGTTCTACACCACTGTTTGTCTTGCAGTCTTTGCACTGAGCGCTGTGTCGCCTATACTTCCTTGCATTATTTTTTAAACGTACTTTGTTACAATACATATTGAGGAAATGAGTGTGTCCTTTCCTGTAGCCCATTCTTTCCTTTTATTGGATGTCTTATTCTTTAATTGAGGAATTCCTTGTTTCCATTCCCCATTTTACCACTATTGAGGAACCTCTGTTGCATTACGTCTATACCTACCCATAGGTCCTCCCACCATGGACAGCCCAGATTATTCTATCAAGAATAATGGTAGGCAAACAGGAGCAAATGAACCTTTGCACAACCTATAGTATTTTGTCTCTTCTAAGTAAAAACTAGCATTGGCAAACCAATAGGTCTTGCCTAGTTGACTTGTTGGTTTTGCCAATGCTTTATCTGCATGATGCGCATGACCTGGGAACAACAAAATGCTTTATCTGATACTGTGGAGCATCATGGAAAGAAAAATTAAAAAACTTTTAATGTACGTTTAATGCTGTCATAGCTGGTCTAAATACCCACAACTTGCAAGACATTGTCTCTGGACCCACCCACACATCATTGGATGTACTTTTGCCCAGTCCAGAGGTAACTACTATTCATCCAAACTTTAATTTGCTAAAGAGCTGCCAACGGAATGATGCTCGTGTGAATGTATGATGACGTATACGCATCTCCATCACCATGCAAACGTGCACTGCAGTCATGACACCGGCACCTTTTTTTCCACTTTTTTATTTACTGACCGAATGTGTGCCACCACATGAATGAGTACATTAGATCATTTTCTTTCAGATTGAAATTGCTTAATGCACTATGGAGCGGCAATAATGTTATCGCCCGTTCTTGATCATATGGCCCGTAGTGTGCTAAAAGTAGGCAATAAAACGATAGAAGCTGGCCAGTCAGAGAAATGGAAGAGAGACTAAGCTCCAAGGGAATGGAAAAACACAAGATGGACAAGCTGGGAGAAGGAAAGCCACTGAATAAGATTAAGGCCAATAAATATAAGAAAAATAAGGCTCTCCTCCAATGTTTACGTATTTAGAGATAAAAAGGCACATGGATATATCCCGCCAGCAATGCAAAGCAATTTACAGAGACCCATGTGTGACACGCCTGCGTTCTAGGTCTTTGCCCATGTGCCAGTTTTGAGTTGTTCAAAAATAGTGAACAAGCCAATACGTTGGACCTGGATTTATAACCCCGTTGGAAACTGGTTAGCCACAATAACTGTAATACACAAAACGTGATATACATGCTCTCTGGTCCTTACATGAAACATTATATGGTCATGACAATCAGAAAGGTGAAACTCCGCAATAGAGATTAAATGAATAGGGGATACTGACCACAAACTTAATCTGAAAGTTCCTAAAATTTCAACATAATACCAGTGGTGCAAAATAGACAGTAACTCATTTTCAAAGCAGTAGTTTCAAGTAAACCTTACGATAAAAATAGCAAAAAAAAAGTGTTCCCACCTGAGCACTCACCAAGACAGATTAAATGATAAAATTGAGTGGCACAAACTTGCTCTCAAAAGTCTACAAGAACTGACAGCACTTGCAATACAAACTGGGCAGAGCTATCTTTAGCATAGTTGTAATTAGGACGTGTAATGTACCTTATGACCCAGCAGGACACCATGATCACACAGCATGGAATAGAAAGATATGAAAAGAGTGCAAAATGTGGTATTTTTGTGTCACCTTAAAATATATGCTTCCTGGTCTAAATGCGCGAAATATCATGTCGCTGATGTGCGGCGGGCGAGGTTAACCAATTTTTGAAAACGTATTATAGTATTCAAGTACACTATATGCATTGCAGAAGAAAGCAATAACTCCCCTTGAAAAAAAAAATTTTGTAAAACGACAAATCAAATTGTTAGCAAAGCAACACTGTTTTGTGTTTTTGATATTAAATTATAAACATCCAATTTTACAGCAATAAACAAATATATATCTCATTTTAAAGAAAAAGCAAAACAAAATTAGAGAAATCTGCATTTTTTTCAAAACTGCTACAAACCGGATCATTCATCAAATTTCACCACCCACTACTTCTAAAATACAACTTATACACTCAAGCACTGGCCTTTGAAATTGGCATTAAACGCGAGAATCCGCTAGACAGAGAAGATGGGAATAAAACTTAAAAGCCATTTTTTCTGGGTGAAAATGCCAGTTGATAGCAAATGATTAATCTCAAAATATGACAAAACACTTTCAATTATTTCCTATGCAGCAGCATCTTCTCACGCTGGACTTTCTGCTACGAACAATGACACAACTCTAATAAATTACAATATTAAAATATGGTATGCTTCATTAGAACATTGGAATGATGAGTGCTCCATTGAAGACTATGAAGTGACCCGGGGCCAATATAGGCTGCTATAGACCTTCTGCTCCCACATTACAATACTTGTCTTTCTGTTTCTCCCTGTATATTTTAAAATATTCTACGTCCAGCGGGTGGAATGTTCTAACAGCTTCATAGCCCCTCTGCCAAAGACTATAACGATTGTTAAAGGCCCTCTCCTTCGATAGAGGCCCTTGAACTCAGGTTTTCGGGCTTTAAGAAGTATTAATGCCCTCAGCAGAGGGTTATAACGCTGAATTATTGTGAGCTTTGCTATTCGATCAAGTCTCTAAGTTAAACAAATATTTTAAACGCACGTGTTAGTGATAATTTAATTTACATTCCCCATTAGAATCTGGCGTTCTTGTTCTACAAACCATTATGAGTTGTAACATACTACATGAAATGTATTCTGACCCGTTCCTGAAGGCCGCACAAAAGGTGAGAGGCTAACACAGTGGCTTAAAAAGCTGAAAAAAGTCAACAGGTATGTTTTTTTAATGTTTTATTATTATTTCTTTACAATTAGTGCATATTAGACCTCAGGTCATTTCTAAATGTTTTGAAATATTGGCGTATGTGTTGTTTTGCTTACTGGCCGAGTGATGCCCTTGTATGCTCCTTAACTTCCAATGGGTATGAAACTTTATGAAAGTTGGTACGACTGGCCAACACGTTTTCTGAGTTGGAGTGACAATGATTTCTGTCCCGATGAACTCACCAGGCTAAATGTTCTTCAAGTTCTCAAACATGCCAACATCTTCACAACAGTGAAAAATATATTTTAAGGGTTTTAGTATTGTTGGGGTGACCCTATAGTCCTTGGTCTACTAGGCGACCCTTTAATACTTTAATACTTTTTATATCTGCCATTTCTTTGCACATCAATGTACAATTGTTTCTAAAAGTACTAAAACCGTGTTTTAGAGAAGGAAAGCATAGTAGACCGCTGTCAACTCATATGCTTCTATCACACCACGCAAACGCAAATGCAAACCTACCCGGGTCTATGTTTCACATAGACTCTCTTGTCTATCATCTCCTTCGCCTTGGGTTCTCCTGACTATGTAAACTGACTCTACTCAGGGACCCTGGTCTTTCTGCTCCGAAGAATCCACAACTTCTACACAATCACCTATGTGACCACCCCCCACCTGAATACCAAGCGCTCCACTAGTTTCCCATTAACATACACCAAACCTTTAAGATTCTGCATCACTTACAAGGTTTTCTATAAAAAGAGCCAACTAAATATAGAAAATATTCACAAAGGAGAACCTAGACCACCAGAACGTCGAGTCCGCCAACCCTTCCTACGCACAAGAAAGAAATACACCTGTGGTCATCCTCCATTATACAAGCAGCAAAACTTTGGAATTCTTTCCCAGTAGCATCCAATACGACATAGATTTTAGGAAGAAAGTGAGAACTTGAGGGTGACTGCACTCAAACTAAAGGTCTTGAAAAGCGAGCAACCGCAAACACAATCTCCATCATTGTCCACAGACGTTTAAAGCATGTACCCATATATGATGCTGGGTAGAACAATATTAATCATATATCACTGAGTTGGGTGTTTTCTGTTGTGATAGACTTCTGTAAAAGCACTACTCTAGATAACACTGAAGTTCAATTCTTGTAGTATTTATATGTATATGTATATGTATATATATATATATATATATATATTCACTGAAAAAACCATAGGTTTCACACATGTTATAGTTAGCGGAAATTTTACTGATAAAAAACCAGTGAAATTGCCCCGTTATAGTTAGTGCTGGCAACTATAACTCACGCGACCGCAATCCTCTGCTGATGCTAATACTGTATTTAGACACTTATTTGCCCATGTCTTCTTCCATACATTTTTAGCTATACATATATTACAAATATTTTTTTTTCATAAAGACACATATGTCATCAGCAGAAGATTGCGGTCGCGTGAGTTATAGTTGCCAGCACTAACTATAACGGGGCAATTTCACTGGTTTTTTATCAGTAAAATTTCCGCTAACTATAACATGTGTGAAACCTATGGTTTTTTCAGTGAATTTGCAAGGTTTTTTAAATGCTAATTCCTAACTATAACGTGTGTGAAACCTATGGTTTTTTCAGGGAATTTGTACGGTTTTTTAAATGCTAAGTTACTTTACGCCATTCGAGGCGTGCGCGCCCACTTAACGCAGTTCGTTCCGTGCACGGTTTTTATCAACTTTAATAAGCCCTGTACATTTGGTGGCCTTCGGCCACCAAAAGCACAGGGGGTGGGGTCAATGTGGATAGTGTTTTTTTTATTTCGATTTTATAATTTCATGTTGCCAAAATTTAGTTTTTTTTACCTATTAATAAGCCCTGTACATTTGGTGGCCTACGGCCACCAAAAGCACAGGGGGTGGGGTAAGTGTGGATAGTGTTTTTTTTTTTTTTTTTTTTTTTACCGTACGCTTACGGTAAGCGTACGGTAAGCGTACTCGGCGAAATTGCCGAAAAAAAAATAAAACCGTTTTTGCTCTTGGGGGATGTTTGGGGACTCCCTCAACATGACTATGTGGGAGGGAGTTGTCAAAACAGGCCCGTAACATGTGTTTGGCCATCTTGTTTGATAAACAACACTCAGTGCGAGAGACAAAATGGCGGCCGCCGCTTCCTGGTTTCGGCCGATTCGAATGTTTACTAAGATCTAAGAGCCAATCAGAATCGCGCTCGCGCACGCCACCGTACGCTTACGGTAAGCGTACGGTAAGCGTACCGTAAGCGGGCTCAGATATATATATTGATTTAAAGGCTATTTTCTCAGAATCTACTGAACAGATTTAAACCAAACCTACAAAAGGCACTTCCTTGACCTAGGGACTACCTCTCTGCCAAATTTCTAGTAATTCTGTTCAGCCGTTCGGGCTGTAGCTCGTTCTAAAGGTCCTATGGAAAAATGCATGGGAAAAACGCGTTTTGGGACCCCCCTTTTATCTCAGCCCCCGCTTGACGAATCCCCCCGAGACTTTCAGGGTAGGAGCGGAGCGTAGCGCCCCACCTATTTTGAGAAATTCGCGAGGATTCATCGACCGGCGCCAAAGTTATTCAAAATAGAATGTTGAGGTTTTCCTATGGAAAAGGGGTCCTAACTATAACTACCTACTGGCGACCGCCAGTAGGTAATATATATATATATATATATATATATATATATATATATATATATATATATATATATATATATATATATATATATCTTCAAGTTGCATGGATGTGGAGATAGGAATAGCAACTCTACACTTCATCTAAATGCATTTACCTTTTTATATTTTGGTATTTGATCTTTTGGCCACGATGTCTTTTATCCTGATTTTATTAGCCTTGATGTTCGGTAGTACAATCATATAACATCATATCAGAGACTACAGCGAATCCCAGGTACGTTGACCAACAAGTCAGGGTGGCATTCTTTGGTACTTTCCTTATCTTGCAGCGTGAAGATAATGACTCTTTCAAAAACTCCCTCTTACCCCCCATTGTTTGTTTACTATTAGTTGTTTGCAGCGGTGGCCCATCCGCTGGGGCAGAGGAGTGTTGCCCCCCCCCCACCCCCTCCTGCCAGCACCACAAAGGTGAAAAATAAAAAGGTTATAAATTGAATCTATTACCATTCCATCTTCCCTTTCCTCAGCCCCAGCCATGTTTGTGGGCTGGGCCATTGCTGCTGACTGGCAACAGGGACTGGAGCCTGCTGTAGAAGCTTCACTACATGTGGAATAGTTGTTCGACTATGCTGCTGTGCAAGTTTGGAGAAGCTTGAAGCAGGGTGGAGCCACTCTGAATGTTCATTCAGTTGACAGTACCATCCTGGCTTGGCAAAGAGCCTGAATTGCTGAGGGCGGAGGGCACCAGGGGGCAATGACCGTCTTTCCTTCTGCCTCCATAACCAGCAACTTTTGTCCTATGATGTTGTGCGCAGAAATATCGCCAACCTGGTATGAATTGTGTTGCCGGCATAGCATGGACACTGACAGGACTGAAGAAGAAAAGTTCACCTTTAAGAAACCTCTATGCCTTTTCCAAAGAAACTGACATGTCCCCCAGCCCTAATGGCCTACTGAGGGCATTTGGTGGACACTTGGATTTAAATATTAATTTTGTGCTAAGTTTTTTTAAATTACATTTCCATTTAAACTGTTTAGGAAGTGGCTGTGGTATTTTTATCCCAAAACATTGTTTTTGTGCATTACACATTTGCAGCCAAGCGGTTTAAGGGGTTGTTAACACTCCGAACTTTTTCCCTTATACTGCCTCCCCTCCTGAACTGTTCCAAAGAAAATCCAGAATCAAGAATGTGTGTGTTTTTAACTGTGGTTATTCCACGCCTTTAAGAATTAACCCCATGTCGAAAATGGTTGGTGCATAATTGTGCCCTAAAGTGAGCAGGAAGAAAATAACACCATGGCAGCAGAAGGGATAAAACATACATTATATCTGTACTAATTGTTACTAGACCTGAGTCTATTAAATCTATTACATTTTTTTGTGTTCCAATGTGCACTGAATTTCGACCCACCCCCCAGAGGAGTTCCACTAGACGGTGGCCAGAGAGTCCAGGGTCACTCCATTTAACACCGCCTTCCAAATTAGGGGCATAATTATAAGTGGCGCAGTAATTCCGATTCCGGTATTTCACCGGGCGGTATATTAACACGCGAAATACCGGAGCACTCGTAACGCGGACCTAAGGTCTAGACTGGGAGCTCGTGCAGGCGCCTCGCGACATGTCCCCCAGCCTAGCTCCTTTAACTACCGCTTCCCCCTTGGGTGTATTACATACTGTACCAAGTGTAAGTACCGGCTGCTTCTGTCTCACCGTCCACCATGCGTCACCATGGCATCTGGGGAGTGTACTTCCTCTCTGTAATATTGCCTTATGTGTGTCGTCACCAGGCTGCGCGCATGTCTCTCCAAAAAATCTCTACGCTGATTCAATATTAAATAAAGAAAAGATCCGAAAATAAACACAATCAATACATAGAGCTCTATAGAGCCACAACCAGGATACTGACATTTAATAGCGTGTAATTGTAGACACGGATTATTAAGAAAACCCACTGCTGGCAGTCTGAGGCCGGAACCCGCTCTAGAACCAGTCTCTACCTAGAGCCAACGCATCACCCTATCTGTTGATAAAACCCACTCTAGAACCATTCTGTAACTAGAACCAACGCTTTACACAATCTGTGGACAGAACCCACTCTAGAACCATTCTGTAACTAGAACCAACGCTTTACACAATCTGTGGACAGAACCCACTCTAGAACCACTCCATAGATAGAACCAACGCATCACACTATCTGTTGATAAAACCCACTCTAGAACCAGTCTCTACCTAGAGCCAACACATCACACTATCTGTTGATAAAACCCACTCTAGAACCATTCTGTAACTAGAACCAACGCTTTACACAATCTGTGGACAGAACCCACTCTAGAACCACTCCATAGATAGAACCAACGCATCACACTATCTGTTGATAAAACCCACTCTAGAAACAGTCTGTCACTAGAACCAACGCTTTACACAATCTGTGGACAGTACCCGCTCTAGAACCACTCTCTAGATAGAACCAACGCATCACACTATCTGTTGACAGAACCCGCTCTAGAACCATTCTGTAACTAGAACCAACACTTTACACAATCTGTGGACAGAACCCACTCTAGAACCACTCTCTAGATAGAACCAACGCATCACACTATCTGTTGATAAAACCCACTCTAGAACCACTCTCTAGATAGAACCAATGCATCACACTATCTGTTGACAGAACCCGCTCTAGAACCATTCTGTAACTACAACCAACGCTTTACACAATCTGTGGACAGAACCCGCTCTAGAACCACTCCATAGATAGAACCAACGCATCACACTATCTGTCGATAAAACCCACTCTAGAAACAGTCTGTAACTAGAACCAGCGCTTTACACAATCTGTGAACAGAACCCGCTCTAGAACCGGTCTGTAACTAGAACCAACGCTTTACACAATCTGTGGACAGTACCCGCTCTAGAACCACTCTCTAGATAGAACCAACGCATCACACTATCTGTTGATAAAACCCACTCTAGAACCACTCTCTAGATAGAACCAATGCATCACACTATCTGTTGACAGAACCCGCTCTAGAACCATTCTGTAACTACAACCAACGCTTTACACAATCTGTGGACAGAACCTGCTCTAGAACCACTCCATAGATAGAACCAACGCATCACACTATCTGTCGATAAAACCCACTCTAGAAACAGTCTGTAACTAGAACCAATGCATCACACTATCTGTTGATAAAACCCACTCTAGAAACAGTCTGTAACTAGAACCAGCGCTTTACACAATCTGTGGACAGAACCCGCTCTAGAACCACTCTCTAGATAGAACCAACGCATCACACTATCTGTTAATAAAACCCACTCTAGAACCAGTCTGTAACTAGAACCAGCGCTTTACACAATCTGTGGACAGAACCCACTCTAGAACCAGTCCGTAACTAGAACCAACGCTTTACACAATCTGTGGACAGAACCCGCTCTAGAACCACTCTCTAGATAGAACCAACGCATCACACTATCTGTTGATAAAACCCACTCTAGAACCAGTCTGTAACTAGAACCAGCGCTTTACAAAATCTGTGGACAGAACCCACTCTAGGACCAGTCTCTACCTAGAGCCAACGCATCACACTATCTGTTGACAGAACCAACATTAGAACCAGTCTCTAGATAGAACCAACGCATCACACGATCTGTTGATAAAACCCACTCTAGAACCAGTCTGTAACTAGAACCAACGCTTTACACGATCTGTGGACAGAAACCCCTCTAGAACCACTCTCTAGATAGAACCAACACATCACACTATCTGTTGACAGAACCCACTCTAGGACCAGTCTCAAACTAGAACCAATGATTTACACAATCTGTGGACAGAACCCACTCTAGAACCAGTCTGTAACTAGAACCAACGCTTTACACAATCTGTGGACAGAACCCGCTCTAGAACCACTCTCTAGATATAACCAACGCATCACACTATCTGTTGATAAAACCCACTCTAGAACCAGTCTGTAACTAGAACCAGCGCTTTACACAATCTGTGGACAGAACCCACTCTAGGACCAGTCTCTACCTAGAGTCAACGCATCACACTATCTGTTGACAGAACCCACGCTAGAACCAGTCTCTAGATAGAACCAACGCATCACACGATCTGTTGATAAAACCCACTCTAGAACCAGTCTGTAACTAGAACCAACGCTTTACACGATCTGTGGACAGAACCCACTCTAGAACCACTCTCTAGATAGAACAAACGAATCACACTATCTGTTGACAGAACCCACTCTAGGACCAGTCTCTAACTAGAACCAACGCTTTACACAATCTGTGGACAGAACTCGCTCTAGAACCACTCTCTAGATAGAACCAACGCATCACACTATCTGCTGACAGAACCCACTCTAGAACCACTCTCTAGATAGAACCAACACATCACACTATCTGTTGACAGACCCCACTCTCTACCTAGAGCCAACGCTTTACACAATCTGTGGACAGAACCCACTCTAGGACCAGTCTCGAACTAGAACCAACGCTTTACACAATCTGTGGACAGAACCCACTCTAGGACCAGTCTCTAACTAAAACCAACGCTTCACACTATCTGTTGATAAAACCCACTCTAGAACCAGTCTGTAACTAGAACCAGCGCTTTCACAATCTGTGGACAGAACCCACTCTAGGACCAGTCTCTACCTAGAGCCAACGCATCACACTATCTGTTGATAAAACCCACTCTAGAACCATTCTGTAACTAGAACCAACGCTTTACACAATCTGTGGACAGAACCCGCTCTAGAACCACTCTCTAGATAGAACCAACGCATCACACTATCTGTTGATAAAACCCACTCTAGAACCAGTCTGTAACTAGAACCAGCGCTTTACACAATCTGTCGACAGGACCCACTCTAGAACCAGTCTGTAACTAGAACCAATGCTTTACACAATCTGTGGACAGAACCCACTCTAGAACCGGTCTGTAACTAGAACCAACGCTTTACATAATCTGTGGACAGAACCCGCTCTAGAACCATTCTCTAGATAGAACCAATGCATCACACTATCTGTTGATAAAACCCACTCTAGAACCAGTCTGTAACTAGAACCAGCGCTTTACACAATCTGTGGACAGAACCCGCTCTAGAACTACTCTCTAGATAGAACCAACGCATCACACTATCTGTTGATAAAACCCACTCTAGAACCAGTCTGTAACTAGAACCAGCGCTTTACACAATCTGTGGACAGAACCCACTCTAGAACCAGTCTGTAACTAGAACCAACGCTTTACACAATCTGTGGACAGAACCCGCTCTAGAACCACTCTCTAGATAGAACCAACGCATCACACTATCTGTTGATAAAACCCACTCTAGAACCAGTCTGCAACTAGAACCAGCGCTTTACACAATCTGTGGACAGAACCCACTCTAGAACCGGTCTCTAGATGGAACCAAAACATCACCCTATCTGTTGACAGAACCCACTCTAGGACCAGTCTCTAGATAGAACCAACGTTTTACACGATCTGTGGCAGAACCCACTCTAGGACCAGTCTCTAAATAGAACCAACGCATCACACTATCTGTTGATAAAACCCACTCTAGAACCAGTCTGTAATGAGAAACAGCGCCTTACACAATCTGTGGACAGAACCCACTCTAGGACCAGTCTCTAGATAGAACCAACGCATCACACTATCTGTTGATAAAACCCACTCTAGAACCAGTCTGTAACTAGAACCAGCGCTTTACACAATCTGTGCACAGAACCCACTCTAGAACCAGTCTCTAGATAGAACCAACGCATCACACTATCTGTTGACAGAACCCACTCTAGGACCAGTCTCTAGATAGAACCAACGCATCACACTATCTGTTGATAAAACCCACTCTAGAACCAGTCTGTAACTAGAACCAGCGCTTTACACAATCTGTGGACAGAACCCACTCCAGAACCAGTCTCTAGATAGAACCAACGCATCACACTATCTGCTGACAGAACCCACTCTAGGACCAGTCTCTAACTAGAACCCACGCTTTACACGATCTGTGGCAGAACCCACTCTAGGACCAGTCTCTAACTAGAACCAACGCTTTACACGATCTGTGGATAGAACCCACTCTAGAACCAGTCTGTAACTAGAACCAACGCTTTACACAATCTGTGGACAGAACCAGCTCTAGAACCACTTTCTAGATAGGACCAACGCATCACACTATCTGTTGATAAAACCCAGTCTAGAACCAGTCTGTAACTAGAACCAGCGCTTTACACAATCTGTGGACAGAACCCACTCTAGGACCAGTCTCTAGATAGAACCAACGCATCACACTATCTGTTGATAAAACCCACTCTAGAACCAGTCTGTAACTATAACCAGCGCTTTACACAATCTGTGGACAGAACCCACTCTAGGACCAGTCTCTAGATAGAACCAACGCATCACAATATCTGTTGACAGAACCCACTCCGGGGCCAGTCTCTAACTAGAACCAACACTTTACACGATCTGTGGAAAGAACCCACTCTAGATAGAACCAACGCATCACGCTATCTGTTGACAGAACCCACTCTAGACCCACTCTCTAGATAGAACCAACGCATCACACTATCTGTTGACAGAACCCACTCTAGAACCACTCTCTAGATAGAACCAACGCATCACACTATCTGTTGACAGAACCCGCTCTAGAACCACTCTCTACATAGAACCAACACATCACACTATCTGTTGACAGAACCCACTCTAGAACCAGTCTCTAGATAGAACCAAGGCATCACATTATCTGTTGAACCCACTCTAGGACCATCTCTTGCTAGAACCAACACATCACACGATCTGTGGACAGAACCCACTCTAGAACCACTCTCTATATAGAACCAACGCATCACACTATCTGTTGACAGAATCCACTCTAGAACCAGTTTCTGGCTAGAACCAACACATCACACGATCTGTTGATAGAACCCACTCCGGGTCAGTCTCTTGTTAGAACCAAAGCATCACACGATCTGTGGACAGAACCCACTCTAGAACCACTCTCTAGATAGAACCAACGCATCACACTATCTGTTGACAGAGTCCACTCTAGAACCAGTTTCTGGCTAGAACCAACACATCACACGATCTGTTGATAGAACCCACTCCGGGTCAGTCTCTTGTTAGAACCAAAGCATCACACGATCTGTGGACAGAACCCACTCTAGAACCACTCTCTAGATAGAACCAACGCATCAATCTATCTGTTGAGAGAACCCACTCTAGAACCAGTCTCTAGATAGAACCAACGCATCACACGATCTGTTGAACCCACCCTTGGACCAGTCTCTAGCTAGAGCCAACACATTACATGATCTGGTGATACAACCCACAAAAGGACCTGTCTCTAGCTAGAACAAACGTATAGCATGATCTGTTGACAGATCCCACTCTAGAGCCAGTGTCTAGATAGAACAAACGCATCACACGATCTGTTGGACCCACCCTTGGACCAGTCTCTAGCTAGAGCCAACGCATCACACGATCTGTTGGACCCCCTCCAGTGCCAGTCTCTAGGTAGAACCAACGCATCACACGATCTGTTGAACCCCCTCCAGTGCCAGTCTCTAGGTAGAACCAACGCATCACACGATCTGTTGGACCCCCTCCAGTGCCAGTCTCTAGGTAGAACCAACGCATCACACGATCTGTTGAACCCCCTCCAGTGCCAGTCTCTAGCTAGGAGCACAGTATCACATGATTCTGTTGACTTAACCCACTCGTGACACAGTGTAATTAGAGAACCCTTGATGGCACCGGGTATCGATACAATTCACAAGTGAAATAGCTAATGCACAGAACCCTCTGCAGTCTTAAAACAGAACCCAGTCTAGAGATCTCTTCAGAAAACCCATTGGCAACACTGTCCCTAAAACCCACTCGTGACGCACTCTTCAGCCAGAACCCACCCCGGACAGCATCTAGAAATAGCACGTGCTCGGTGCAGTGTTTAGGCGCGGCCTACAGTCGGTAGCGAGAGCCATCGCTGACAGCCTGTAGTCAGGAACTAGAACCTGGAGGTGAACCCCCTCATTATACAGCTTAGAGAGACAACCCGCTGCTGACCGTCTCCAGAGAAAACATATTGCCGACAGCCTGATGTTAAAAGGTAGTCCAGACAATCTCTTTGGACCTCACTCACTCCACAGGTCCTAGACACAGGCTCTAGACAGGACCCACTTTCAGCAGTCTCTAGAGAGAAACATCAGCTCTTAGAATGTTGTTAGAACCTACTCCAGACTGTCTCTAGACGACCCCAACTCATTATGCAGATTATAGACAGGAGCCACTTTGGCAATCTCGACAGAGAACGTATTGATGACACAGTCTGTCGTTAGACCGTAGTCTAGGCAGTCTCTTTAGGAACCCAGTCATTGTACAGGTTCCAGACAGCAGCCGTCTCTAGAACGAACCCACGAATCAGGGACACGCTCTATTTCTAGAATCTTATGCTGGCCAGCTTTGCACCCAGTGCTGGCACGGCGGCCGGACAGAGCCCACTCCTGACACCACTTCTGCAGGGAGCACATTGCTGGCACGCCGGCCCACTCGTGGCACGATTCTTGGACCGAGTCCACGCGTCAGGCGGCGCGAGCTGTTGCATCCCTGGCTCTCTCGGGAGCACCGGGAAGTTGCAGACGCACTGGTGCACTCAGAAGTCACGCTCGTGCAAGGAGACTTGGTCGCGAGCTGCATGAGGACCACTACCTCACAGGGGGTGTGTGGGGGAGGGGGCATCCCGGATCTTGGCCCTCTGTGGCACTGAAGAGATGGTGCCCCTGTGCGCCCCTGCCACGCCCCCTGTGAGACCCAAGAATGGATGTACCTGCAGCGCACAGGCGAACTGCGTGCTGGAGCCACGCTGCCAAGGCCGTCCATGCCTCCGACCACCTTCTGTCACCCTCGTCACACGGCTATAAATACACATAATAGGACTTTATTTAGCATCCGGGGCTGCCGCACAGGGAGTGTGTGAAGAGGTAGCGGGGCACGTGCAGCTGTCCCTGGGGTACCTCGGGGAGGGCTAGGTGGCACCCCGGCTCCTGGCACATCTATGCCACCCTCAAAGAACGATCAAACTCACCTCTACTGCCCCCCTGGGGAACTCTACATATGCCCCCATTCACCCACGCTGCCCCTAGGGGGTTCTTACTGTGTATCCTGGCACCCACCCTTGCTGTCACCCAAGGGGGCCTGGTTGTAGCCTGGCAGTGCCCACTTCCACCGGCACGGATATTTCAGCCTACCCACAAACTCACTTCTGTGGTGACTTAGGAGGCGTCTGTTGCTGCCCCACAGTCACCTCTGGTGCCCCCTGGGTTCTGCCTGCGCACTTACACGTACCCCTGCTGTCCTCCAGTTGGCATAGGTGTGAGGCCCTCCATGCACCCAGAGGCAGGCCACTGCCGCCCCCCTCACCCCAGGGAGGGGAGGAGGGGGGCTCTGTCTGCCTCTCCATACACATACACCTGTCACCCACCCACCCCCCGCCACCCTCAACAGAGCTCCGCGTGCCCTCTGCCCCTCACCTCGGGTGTCTTCTGCGGGAAGGGGGGTAGGAGCTGGGCACTGCCTGGCACCTGCATCTCCCAGCACGCCTGTCTCGTCTCGGCAGAAGCCCCCTCCTGGCTCCGCTCCAGCTCGGTCAACGCTTGCAGACAGGGATGTCACCGTGAACCTCTGGGACATGGTGCCCCCCGGTGGGGTACGGAAGGGGTGGGAGGGGTGGATGGGCAGCTGCCTCACCGCCCCGGTCCCCACACGAGAGGCTGTCAGGGCAGACCTGAGATTGCTGCTGAAGCTGGGGAGATGCTGAGAGCAAAGCCTGCTCCTTAACAAACACCGGCTCTCGGCGCCCCCCACAGGGTCCTAGCGCCCACCCGCCCTCCGCTGCCACCGTGACAGGGTCCTAGTGCCGATGCAAGCCCTCTCCTGTCACCGACTCTGATTTCATCCTCCACAGCTGCCTTTCTATAGGAACCTACAAGAGTGGGAGCAGACAGTCTGCAGAACTTTTATTGTCTTAGCATCAAATGGTGCTGCCCAGAGGTGTGAGACTCCACTGGAGTCCGTGACGTCATGGAGACTGACCAAGGGTGGACGGACTGCTGCTGGAGGTGAGATGCAGCGACAGTTAAAGAGGCTTGGGATGTCAGAGGGTCTGACCCTCTAGTTTCTTTCATGTGTACCAAGACTCTGCCCATTATTTCTGCTAACATTAGAAAGTTAATTTTCCCACCTTAGGCACTGCGTTCAAAACTGTGATGGCCTGGAGTTATTAATTTACCCTTTGTCATGAGGTTGGCTTTCAGCCAGTGCTGATGTTTTCTCCGGCAACAGTGTGCATGGTGCGAATGGAAATGCTGCGTTTGCCATAATAACTACTGGCCTACGGCTCCCAGCATGCTGAGCGACAGGGCCATCTTAACAGCATTTTAGGGCCCCCGGGCAAACCAGTGCACCGGGCCCTGCCTACACAACCACTCGCAGGAATAAAAATGTTTAACGGAAAATTAGTGTTAAATTCTGGTCTGCATGGGGCCCCTTGGTTTGTGGGCCCCGGGACAACTGCCCAGCCGGCCCATGCGATGTTGACTGAAATAATGGAGACTGGCAAAAACGTAATCCGCTGACATTTGGCTAGTTGCCATATTTAGTTCTATTGTGTCCCAGCTCTTTCTCTACTAACTTTGCCTGTTTCGATGTATCATTTTCTTCTACTTAGTGAGTCCTGGGGTAACCCTGGACTCCCCTCACAAGCCTTAAATAAAGCTAGTGCCTAAAGTCCAGCACTACTTTGTCCTACTTCTCTTTCTCTTAGTGCCAGCTGGAATCAAGTCTTCTTCCTGCCAGTTGTCCATAGTTCAACTGCGTACTGAAGTTCCATTCCTCACAAGTTCTAGCTCACATCCTAACGTAGTTCACCTTACCCCAAACCCTGCTGTTGTCCTCAGATGTGTTCCTGGCAGGCTACTGCGCTCTAGGGTGCAAATATTCTGATCACTTGATGTTCCCCGGTGTCCAGCCTCTTACCCTTCTCTCAAATGTCACAGGTTCATCGTGGCCTCTCATCCCTTACCTGTTGAACTCTACGTGATCCAATCACCTTGTTCCATCACCATGCCAACCGCACAGGACCTACCTATCTCTCTCACTTTCTGGTTCCAGAATCAATCTGCAACTTGTCTACTCAACTAGTGCCCACTGCCCACCCTGTCATTCTCTAGCAAATCTGAAGGGGTCAAAGTTTGCACTGAGTACCCTTGGGATGTGGCGTAGTGTGGGCGGGGCCACAGGGGTGGCTGCCCTGGGTGCAACATTCTTAGGGGCATTCTTAGGGGTGCAAAATTGTAAAAGAAAAGCGGAAGGTTACTTGCCCTGCCCTGGGCGCTGGCAACCCACACTACGCCGCTGGTGATGCTTGTCTGTTTATTGCCCCATGCCCACCGCGTATGACACCAGGGTCCATGTTATCTCTCTGCCACCTGAATGGTAGACCCCTGTGGAACAGTCATTGCAGGGTCCCAGTGTCCACTAAATCTGAAAAATAAAATAAAAAGAGTTTCCCACTCAAATGGATCAAAAGCTGTGAAAAGCACAGCCACGCCTGGTACTGCCCAGTTTCAGGCCTCGTGTTGTGCACATGCAGGTCACCTTAAAGTTGCTGAATGCTGTATTGAGGTGTTTCACAGATATTAATGAGATGAAATATTTGCCCATATAGTGTTAACATGTGAAAACATGACACAATAATGAATACTGCTTTAAAATGTGCCACATTACACCACATAATTTGCCTTTTCTTGCTGCATAATTTAGTCAACCCTGCTGCATAACTTGTTCCTCCCCAGACGCATAATTCCAGTGTCCCTGATTATAGAGTTCAGATTGTGACCACATATCACTCTCTGTTCCCATTGGCACCTTAGTCCTGTCTCTTATGCCATGTAGTGGAGCTGATCATAGGATCTGGTGGGTGGCCTTCCACCACCCTATAAGTACACTTGAACTTTTGAACCGCCCTTTGACTAATTGTGTTGACCACTTGTGAACGGGGCCGGACTGGGAACCAAAGCAGCCTTCGTAAATTGTTGTCAGACCAGCCTCTGTATGCTGCACAGCGAGTGCAGCGAGCAAACCTGACTTCTATGAAGGAAGGTTTTTGGGGGGGATTCTTCCCCCAAGAAAATTTGGAAAAAATGGTGCATTCCACAACAAATTTGACATTATATATTCAATTGTATTAGCTTTGAAAGCATAGCAAATGATGAACTTACTGTGCATCAGGAGACGATGATCATTGTTGGGTCTCTTCAATGATTCCGTCACCATCACCCTCCAACATGGCCTCTCGTCTCTCCATAGAACCTCTCTCACATGTATTTTATTTGTTTTATAGCACCTCTCATACTAGTGTAGGGTTCCTGAGCACTTTACATCACACACACACACACACACACATACAGAGACAACGAAACATACATGTGTAAATCAGTGTATTCAAAATGTTACATAAGGGAAGAAGGGACTGCAAGGTGTAGTATTCACGTCATTCACACTGGTAGGAACTTTTTAAGAGTGCTTGGTCTGGAGAAGCGCAAACCTCTTTTAGCAACATCAGGATAATGAAAGACTGGGAATAGACATAACTTTGTAACCTGTACCATGAAGCTTGCATGCAGCTCTTTGATGGTAGTTCATAGCTCACCGTGCTAAATTATGAATGTAACTTATGAACTGCACAGTAAGAAAAGAATCTTTGTGACAAAAGCAGCAACCCACTGAGCTATGCACATAAAATATTGTTCTTTAATATGCATGGTACACGTTCTTTGCAGCAGGCATGTTAACCCTCTGCACTACCTTAGACGAGTCAAAAATGCCAATGGACACTGATCTCTCTCCAGCAGGTACATTATTCATCAGAGTTAACTTGACCCTTTTACTGTTGCCCGGAAATTGCTGAATATTCAAGGAACTTTAGGTTACAGTTGAAACAGGGTGTTTGGTTATACTTTTTAAGAGAGGATACAATTAAAGAATGCATCTTTCCTGAAAGTGAATCACTCCCACACACTTGGTTTGTGTTGCCTCAGTTCCTAATTTCTACTGTGGTTGCAGGTGGCGGGCACCAGCAGTCGTGTTTGGGGACTGGCACCTATTTTCATCACCAAACTTTAACCCAGAGTAAGCAACAGAAAAGCAGAAAAAGGAGAAAGAAGAAGAAAGAAATATAGCAGAATAGTAGCAACGGGAAAGAGTCAGGGGTGAAATACAAGCTGTAAGAGTGATTTAAAAAGACAGAAAGTTTAGAGTGATGGACGAGAGATGCCTGAAATGGAGTCAAAAATAGGCGCACTTGATACTCCGCAACAGCTGCATTAAAAAAAGTCCCAGGAACAGTTTTGTGAAAAAATCTTTTGCGTCCCTTTACTATTATTATTGCTTTTTATACATACTACACACAGGTTGCCACCAAGGTGACCGTGTCTTCCATATTGTTGTGTTCATTGACTTCGAGCAGTGTCCTTTCGTTGGTGGCCATGGGCCTGATAGTGGACTGAAAGAAGATACACTCAGTCTTCATTGCAGGACTTCTCTGGCATCCAAAACAGATTGATGGATGGAATGCTTGAATCCATTTCAGCCATTGGCAACCACACTGGGCCGCATCCCAACCCATAGATTTTCACCCACCATGCCACCTCAGTTTGGACCCAAACGTGGATCCAGTGCACATCAGCTGTCACCAGAACCAAGCTATACCTGGCTCATGAACCCTAATTAGTGTGAAATAGGTCTTAGTTTGCTTGTGTTCTGGATCAGGGATGACGTGGCCTGGCAGCTCCGGCTGAACTGTTTCCAACAAAGCATGGTCAAGACTGATCTGCACCTGGATGGGTCGAAACTGAGGTGGCATGGTGTGTAAAATAATGATAGACTGGGATGTGTCCCTAAATAATTACCGGTGGCTGAGATTAATTCAAGCACTCCATCCATCACATTTTTTGTGTACTTCAGTGTGCCACTCTAAGTGAGGCGCTTGTGCCCAGATGTGGGTCCAGTACACAGTGTGTCATAGAAGCCAAGCTATACCTGGCTGATGAGCCATAACAAGGGCAAAATCAGTCCTGGGTTGCTTGTGTCCTGGTTCATGGAGGACCTGCCCTGCCAGTTTGGGCTAAGACTCTTCCCACTGGAGTACGGTCAAGACAAGACTGATTTGCATATAGTTGGATCCACAGTGAGATGACATGGTGTGCAAAATAATGCATTTCAAGTAGTGCCCAGCGGCTAGGATTAATTCAAGCATTCCATCCATCACTGTTTTGTATACTTCACTGTGTCGCCCTCAGACTTCTTTGGCAGGCAGTCTTATACTGGTGAAACATCCTTCCCTCACAAGGGTAACCATAAACAAAGCATTGCTTGGAAAATTGTGTCTGTCTCTTTGAACTGCTAGAGGGTGGACAGGGAAGAAAGACTGGCCTATGAAAAGCTGGACACAGGCCTCTAAAATGCCTATATTGCAGTGCCAGAGACAGTGATCCGTTCTATATTTAATTTTTAGGTCTGGCCAGATAACGCTTGTTAGATCATTCATAAATACATTAATAATTAAAATATTTATAAATTAAAATTAGACATAATAATGCACAGAGATCTTTCAGTGAGCCCTTTTTATTCATTGCTCTGTTCAACTGCCATTCACATTTTGATTTCACCTATCACAGCAGGGGTCAGACCACTTCAGCCATTAACTCTTTTGCATTGTGTGATAATGCATACATCTTCCAATGTGCACATTCGCCCAAGAATAACACACTTCAGTAGCAGGGCTGGCGAGACACTACTTTACTATGCAAATGCTCTCTCTTTACCTTTCAATTGATTATCATAATTTTTTTTTTTTTAATTTTAGTCACCCATGTGTTTTTAAACTATGTCTTTGAGAGATTTTGAGCTACTAGGAATCCTATTTTCCATGAATGTGTCTTAACAATAAAAAGGGTTCCTATACCTGTTCAAATGTTTCCAGCCGGCCAGGAAGTGTCCACACTGCTTGGTTAATTATAGTTCATGAAAAAATATTGTCATTTATACTGCAGGCAGGTGGCCGCCACGTTGTTGTGGCTTGTTTTCTTTTTAATTATTTTTCTGAAATATGCTTGTTCTGAGTCATAGAAGGATGTATTAGACCTAGAGCTATCTTTTACCATCAGGTTACCCACAGATCTTTGTAGCAGGTGCGCATTAGCGGGTGAAAATAGCTTAGTAGGTTAATGTGTGACTGCAGTGATGTGTCCAACATACAACTTTCAAATACATGTATTTGATCAGGAACAGACAGGGCAATTGATTTTGATACATTGGAAACAGCCAAGTATTATAGATTATCAAAAGCCTAAGGCATAAAAGAGGGCGTGTGTGCTGCTTGCCTTTTGGTGTCACGTCAACGGAGCTGTTCTGGTTTGTTAGTGCCCCAACTGCTCTACAATGTCCCATAATATTATGGGGATTTCTTTAATAAGTGCCTATTGCATTATAATACATGGGAGCATGCAGTCCTGGTATAAATGCTTATCTCTAAGTTCATTTTTACAGTTCAACTGTGACATCTCTAGTCATCTGTAATAACGAAATGACATAGCTACTCAACTGTAGTAAATTATTACAGTTGAGTTGGGATGTAATGGTGCAAGTAGCCAAGGTGAAATGCAGGTCGCAGAGCACAATTACAGCTGCAGTTTAAACAACTAATTTTGTTCTTCTGATCTGTTTTTATAAAATGAGTAGTGATCGGTGTCCACCCTGAATATCAGACCCACAATATCAGCGGGACTGAATATTGAGGAAAAATTACCTAAAAACATATTGACAGGTAAGTAAGGGTCTGATTACAAGTTCAGGTGTCATTTAGCGCACCGGATAATTAACGATACCACGGGGCACATTATTTATCAGATGCAATTAAAAAAATCTATTTGGAGTTTTGGTGGAATAACATGTCTCTTTCATATGAAAGAGCAAGACCTGAAGTATTTCAGCTGATTGAGAGAAGGGCGATGGAGTCACTATAGATTATAAAGAATTAAATGCACCAGTCATATGTTAAAAGGTCATTGCAAGTCACATTGGAGAACCATGACCTTATAAATAGGGTGACCAGAATTTTAAAGCCCAAAACCGGGACATTTCACAAAAATAGAAAATGGTCTACAATTTTACTTTAAGCGAGCGCACAGAATGACAGGGCTTCTCAGCAGAGAATTACAGAACAGGCAGTAAGAACATAAATAAAATGCAATTTTTAAACCCAGTAGCTTGCCTGTTAATTAAATTGCTATCTTGAAACAACTGCTAACCATCCCAGCTTTGTAAAACATGAAAAAGCACCTCAGGCCGTCTTCAGTCGACCAGCTCTTTTCTAAAAATCGGGACATGAGATACGTTTCCTGAAATCTGCCAGGACAGCTGGTGACAAACCGGGACCGTCCTGGCAAATCCGGGACGCCTGGTCACCCTCCTTATAATGGAACTCAGCCTTCAGGCTCGTTCTCGGCCTCATTCCTATATTTAGTCGCTCAACACCATGATCATTTACAATATCCTCATAATGTATGTCAGGGGTAAATTTGTCCCACATTTAATGCACACACACTGCATTACAACGTTACAAGACCTGTGTGACGTCATAGACATGCCACTGGCTCCCAAATTGCTCTATAATGTCCCATGACGTGCAACTCGCTTGACATCGCTAGACCATCAATTGTTGCTACGTGTCGTCGAATCCTGATTCACTATAAAGTCAAATAGCATGCTCCTTTCTTTAACAGTGTGCACGTTCCTCGGTTGCTGCATGATCTATGATGTCACAGCCCGCCCAGGCCACCCGCCCACTCCGCAAATCGTGCCTCTAAATTCCGCACCGCACGGCTTTAGCAATGCAGCCGAGCTGCAAGGGATTTTCCTTCACTTCTGGTTTCCTCTAAGTGGAGATTAGAGACGACGCAAGCTGCTTCCAAGATGAGCCATTTGGCGCGAGGCAGGTTCAACGCCTGTGATTCGCTTCCAGCGGGTCAGTCGGCTGCTCGCGTGAAAGAAACCACGACGAGCGCGTGTACTCCAGGAGGCGTGGCTTCCAGTCGACGTCAGAAGGGATGACGCGCTCTTTATCTGGTATGGCACCCTAATGAGCTTAATGGTCCCGGATATTTGACTTTTCTTGACTCGGACACCAAGTCAGTAAGATGCGCAAATCTTTCGTTCTAGCATCTAATATTTGTACGTTCAACTGCATCTTCTGTTTTAAAAAATAGTGACGTTCTCAAATTTTATAAAAATATGTTACAAATAGTGCTCATCTTTACGATGATAGGCAAAAGAAAGGGAGATGCAAGGGAATTAGCGGAGGGACACTACTTCTAGGCTGCAGAGGCGCATGATTGGCTGATGGAAATGCACCGTGATGTTATTTATTGTATAGATTAGGTGTTACTTTTCTTTTTTTAGTATATTCGTTTTGTTTAGCTTTGTTGCTGGGCAAATGGAGAAGAGCCTGCTGTTAAAAGGGATTGTCGGAGCAGAGCCACTTGTATTATGCAGTGGGGAGAACCAAGGTATGTGGCATGGTTGACTAAATTATGTGTCAAAAAAAGGTAATTTATGCGAAATAATCGGACATATTTTGTGGCAGTACATTTTGTCATTTATATACATGTTGCAACTGTTTGGACAAAATGTTTCAACTCATTAGGGTCAGTTTAACATCTAAATACAACATGCAGGGACTGAAGGGTGACGAGTTAACCTTTGCAAAGGGTCCAATCCTGTACTGCAGCATGGTAGCAGTTTTAATAAATATGAATCCGTTTGAACTAGAAACACTTTCTTTGTTAAAATCTGCAAATTATGCAGCAGATTATGGATTATGTGGCAAATGCGGCAAATCCACAATGGTGAACAAAACACAGCAAGAAAACACAGCAATCACAGAATCACAGAATTCCATTGGCTCGTAGACTTGCCAAGAAGCCAAAGGGTCCCCAATTCCAAATAGTCTGCATTATGATGACAATTAAGAATTATACAAGGAATGAGACTGAAGGACACAGGGAACCGAAAAGTAATTTGTAAATTAAGACTCCCAAATATAGCCTCCTGGATGAACAACTCCAAGGCTTTGCACCTGAACACTGATAAATCAGAGGTGGTAGTTTTGGAACCCCTTCAGCTTGGGCAGACTCATGGTGGTCACAATCACAAGGAACCTATCAAATAAGCATTGGCATAGCCAATAGGTCGCGCCTTTGGGACCTTATAAGTGTTTAGCCATGCAACAGTTGATGTTGTTGCACCAAGGATATTGTACTGCATAACTAAATACTTATAAGGTTCCAAAGGCAAGACCGATTGGCTATTCCAATGATTGCCTTTAAGGTTGCTTCATATGTGCAGAGAAAAAAACAGCCAACGCGTTTCGTCCATACACAAATGGACTTCTTCAAGGCACAAAAGAAGTGGAGAAATTTGTGTAATCCACTCGTGCAACAAATTAGTTTCACCAGTCGATCCAGCTACAAGTCTTCCTAGAACCTTCCATCAAAATGTTTACAATTAATGACATTTCCTCCATCCCTTCGTCTAAAGTCCATGCGTCACATATGTTTCAAACGGATGCAAGAATTAGGGCAGGCCAGCCCATCATCGAACACTACAATTGGGGCCAAGTAGGAAACTGAGAAACACCCCTCTCGACCGCGGTGCCACAAGACTAACCCCCAGAATACAATGCAGCAACTTCATAACCGCCAAAACACAGGCACGCCCCTGCCACCCTGACCACGACAAAGTCTGTCTTTCTGACTCTAAGCGCTATAACAATACATACAATGCATGCATGTGAAAAAGAATTACATTTTGAGGTCCAATCTCTGGAAGACCAACTTCATGTTTCTGGTACATAATGCACCTGTATAGCACCACTGAGTGGTCACATCACTTATATACACCAAAGTCATACATATGTACTTCAGATCTATTCCATAGGTCCTACTATATATTTACAGATGTAAACAGTGAAAATAAAAGTAAAGGCAACAATCTTTGATAAAAAATGATATGTGATGTAACATTCCCAAAATGACATGTAGGGCCCTTGTCCCAGACTTACGTTATAATTGTGGTTACACTGATGAATTGGTCTTGCAAGCCTCGTGAAACAAACAGAATAGCCTCTGGGCGCTTTGGGTAATGTTCAGAAAATGTATTCTTTAACTCTCAACAAGAAATTCGAAAAAACATACCATCTACATTGCTTTGAATCAAATTAAAATAATATGAAATCTCAAATTCTGCTCTTGCGACACCTGCCCCCCCACCCCCTTGCAGGCCTTGGGTGTCTTTAAATACCCTTGCCTTTCTTTCAGTTTACCCACTGATCGGTTGCCCCTTCACTATGTTTGATCCAGGGGCGCACCTAGAGGCAAATTTCGGGGGGGAGCTAAGAAAACATTTCAGGGGGGCTGACTCTTCCAGTAGAGTGGAGATGCAGGGGCTCTAGAAGGGGTGAAAAAACCAACAAAGCCTCATTTACAGGCGAATGGTCTTTTAAAGACCTGTGAAGTACACGGGTACGGCTGTGTGTGCCCGGGAAGCTGTCTCAGCCCGGGCTACACACACAGCAGGAGGTGGGTGGGGTGAAGCCCTTTGATCCCAATGGGTGTTGAGCGTCTGGTTTGATTCGTTGCAAACTGCTTACCGTAAAGCGCCGAGAAGCCTTCCGGGCGGGGGGCAGAATTACACAATAAAACTATGCTGGCAGGGAGGGTGTGTGTTCAGTGCCAGCTGGGGGCATTAAAGCCAAGCCCTCGCCGTCAGTGCCAGCTTCTACAACTACTTGCCAGAAAGGCGCAACCCCACCTTGGCAGGGGTCAGGAGAGCAGAGACGGTGACCCCATTGAACGATCTATCTTTCTGCCCCAGACAGTGCCAAGAAGGTGTTTTGTTAAAATAGGTTTGCGGTCTGTGCAGCAAAGGGAATAAACATATAGAATGCATGGGAAGAGACATGCACTGGCAGAAAAGAGTGGAGGGGAGGAGAGAAAAGATTTATAACACTCAAAAGCAAACATAACCCCCTCTGGGCGCTTCTGTGCTCAACAGAATAAATGATGATTTACCTAGAACTAAAACGGGTAAGCGGATTGTTTCCACAAGTCCATATTTTTGCAACCCAGTGAGCAAAAGCAACCTGAGAGAATTTGCTCTGCCCAACATCACACGGTGCTGACAGTTGGTGAAGCCGGAATTGAAAGTCAAGTTTCCTTGTTCCAATGCATGGAATGTAGGCGGCACATCAAGTATCTAGAAGTATCATAAAGAGCAAAGCTGTTTTCGTTAAACAGTGGTAAAACAGCAAGACCTAAAACAATGAGCTGGCTGCTTGTGTGTCCCCTCTGTCCTAAATCACATTTGCTGCTGTCGAAGTCAGAACTGCTTGGGGCGTGAGCACCTCATTTGACGCCGTTGCCCAGCAGATTAAAGAGAATTTGGCTGTAAAGTATTGAGTGGCGGATTTTCAGTTGCAGCTGAGAAACTCCATCTCCCAACATGCAACTGAAAAGCACATGAAAGACAGATGAAACCCGGATTGGTTGCCAAATTGATACCGAAAAGAGAAAGTGCACAACCGATATCGGTGAATAGAAAGTGCTTGCGAGTTATCTACCACGATCGTGACCTACTGCCAGATAATGATATGCAAAAATTAAGTATATAGTGTGAATTTCGTTGCAAAGCGCTAAATTTCGACATCTAAAAACAAATGACAATAAGGATCAAAAAGAGCTGATGATACATGTTATTTCCACATGCCCCAAGGGTTTCGCTTACCCAAGTCTTTGCTAAAAAGTTTCCTTGCGGAGCTTGAAGTGTTCCATGCCACAAAAGTTATGTATTTAAACGTGCTTCATTGTGCATACCAGAACGTTAGGGAACGAGTGAAAAGAAAGATCTTTGTAGAGTGTTAGTCGACTGTGGAAAAAAAGTTGAGAAATACAGCGGTTGGGAAATGGGTTACAAGTACCGTGTATTTTGGATGTTATGATACTTTTCTGAAAAATAAAAATAAAATGAAATAGAATAAAACACGCTGGTGTAAAAGAGGTTTAACAAGCACTGGTTACAGGCCGCACCCGGCACACAAAAAAAACAAAACGACTCGAGTGGTGCGCGCTGCGCGTGCTGCTCGCGCTGCTCCCGCCGCACTAATTAACAAGCAGCAGCTGTTCTCGGGAGTGGTGCCTGCGTGCGCGCGCAGTCTTCATTTTTCAAGCACAGCACTCGTGCTTGTGGCGCGCCGCTGCTCGCTCCCGCGAGGTGGATGCCGCCACAAGCACGAGTGCAGTGCTTGAAAAGTGAATACCAATGGCTAAAGGCCCTCCTAGCGCAACGCATGCACGCTGCCTAGGCGAGACCTAAAAATGCAACAATCTGGCTTTTATTTTTGACAGCAAAATGACTTTCAGGACGCAAGTATCCAAAATCTTTGTCACCTGCTGTCACATCATGAAGATGCCAAGAAAGATTCTTCTCCTCATTCCAGAGGAGCATGAACAACAACTTGTTCAAGCCCTGGTCAATGGCCACCTTGAAAACTTCAAAGCACTATAGCTGGAGTTTCTAAAATATGCTATAAACAGGGCCACTGGAATAATGCGGCCGGAGAGGGCCAATTCATTCAGCAGGATTGTGTAAATTATGCGGCAAGAAAAGGAAATTATTCGGCATAATGCCCCACATTTTGTAATAGCAGTACTTCATTAGTTCATCATTTGTAAACTTGGTAATTCTCTGCATTGGTTGCACCACATTAGTACCAATTTAACACCGAAATATAGCAAAGAAAGGTGACCATTCCAGCATGCCAAATGGCTTTTCACATCATGGCAACACGTCACTTCATTTTTTTTGTTTTTTATTTTAACCGTTCCTGCTCTGATGTATCCAGATCTCTGTACCAGCGCCAGGAAACCTTTGGGTATTTGCACACTTCATAAAACCTAAACTAAACTAACAGTCATGTAAAAAGTGTTCCTACATTTCTGCTATAGCCAGGACAAGCTGATCTTTTTGCTTCTCTAGATTTTTTTATCCGATATAGACCATATATTTAATAGTAAACATTAATAATTAATACCTCTTCAAATGTATTGCCATTCATTTATAGTGCCACTGGAGTTATACTACACGGGAGGACAAAATGATGTAGACGGGTTGGCTAAGTTGTGGAACAATAAAAAGCCAAATATATGGCATTTTGTGTCACATTCTGTGGTGCTATTATGTCACTATTTTTGCATTTTAACATAACGTTTACCCGGAGCTAAAATATCACCCCTTTTAATGCCCGATTACCATCATCAAAAGCTAAAAACAATCCGCTTAGCTTTTGAAAACTGATGGCGTAGTGAAGCACTTTTTATTAACCTTTGAGCAACAAATGTTTTATTGAAACTGCAGTTTAAATGCAGCAGATGTTGGATTATGTGGTGAATGTGGCAAATTCGTGGCCAATCAATCATGTTTTCCAGTGGCCCTGCTCATATTCGGTTCTATACTGGAATAATATAAATGTATTACTCACGTATCATGATTGGCTCTCAAAAAGGGGGCATCACAAAGTTTAAAAACATAGCAAAAGGTTCTACATGTAGAAACTTGTATTGAGCAAAGGTCAGTCCTTGTAAAGGTGCGGATTTGCCTTTATACTGAGCCATCAAGAGTTTAAAAATAAATCTTCTGCAACTATAGCAGTGTGTAATGATGGAACGATTTTTCTCTAAAACGTCGCTCAATATTTGCAAATACTAGTCAATAAATTCTTGACATGGATTTGCACATGAGAATTTGAACTTTCCTACCACTTTTGAGTTGTGAAAAAAACCGATCGATCCCGTTTCAAAGTCATGAGGAAAACATTTTTAAAGTTAACTCACAATAAAACACTGGTTTTCAACACCAAATCGCAGTTATGAAGAAACATTGCCAACGTGAAAAGCTAAATTAAAAGTGTAGATGTAGAAAAAGCGAGGAAACTCCACGATCTGCAGGTACGCCAGCAGCCCAGAGGGTCTAGCTGAGAATTTGCGTGCAAACTAAAAACTTGGCACCCCCATGCTCTTGAGGTTAAGCAGCAAAGTTGGGAGCTGTGCAGACCTTATATTCTTGTGCGATGACGAATCGCAAGACAATGGGGGATATTCTCAGGAACGTGAGTTAATTATCGCAAAATTTGCTGAATGCAACTTTGCACATCGCAGTCCATCGCCGGAAAATAACGCCGTGTTAATGTTGTATTCTCAACCCGGCGGCACCATGCGATAGTCTCACGATAACGCGCCAAATGACCGCGTTAAAACTAACGCAACGCAGGAAAAACCCGAACACAAAAAAAGTTGCGATGTGGCCAATCGCGTTACAAAAATCGGCGATAACCAGCGACAGGCCTGCAATTCCCACGCGTCATGCGGGAAAATGCACTATAAAAGAGAAACAAAAAAAGGCCAAAAAAATAAACCCTGTAGCACCATGGATGCACCCGGACCGAGTGCAAATTACAATGCGAACCCCACAAGCCCCACAGACAACCAGCAAGGAACCTCGGGGTTGGGTAAGGCCAAGAGGAAGAGGAAGACGTGGTTCAGTCCGCAGGAAAACAGGATCATCTTTACGGAGGTGATAGAACACTACCAACAACTGTTCGGCACCACAAACGTGTCATTGGCAACAAAGACGCAAATATGTCAGACTATCTTGGACCATGTTAGTGCAGTTGCAGTGTTGAGGAGGACAATGGAAGAGGTCAAGAGGCGCTGGAATGATGTGAAGGCCAAAGCCAAGAAGAAACTCGATGCCATCATGAAAGCAGCAACGCAGATTGGAGGTGGGGGTCCAGCGGCACACCAGGAGCTGGGTGACATTGAGAAAACGGTGGCCACAGTCAGCAGTCGGGATACGGTTCCAGGAGTTGTGGCACCGGACACTGCTAAACATGACCTGACACAACATCAACAGGGTGAGTACCGACCAGGGACTGGGGGTATGGGGGAGATAGGCACAATGGCACACATGCACAATTAAGCAGAGCACACTGCACACCCACAATGACTCTGGATCATGTCCCTGACACCCGTGGCACACTGTAGCACACACACCACGTAGTCCCCCATCCACAACGTGCCCAAAGGGGTCTCACCCCACACATCATCAAAATCACAACCAACACATGCACACGTGCGAAATCCAGCAAAGAATCTTATTTGTGAGCCACACCAACAATGCATGCAAGTGACACTACACAACGATTAGCATTGCTGCAGTCCAATCATCATGACATTGTGTACACCACGACACTGAGGTGGCTGACTGTGGACCACTACTGGAAAGGAGCAGGCCACACACCGACACATCCACGTGCACAAACCACCCCTGACGCAAAAAACATCTGCGGACAAACCATGCCCAGGAGTCAAAACTCGACCAAGAGCCCAATATACCCAAGTCCGAAACATCCCAGTACTGTTGAAGCCTAGAAGTCAAACGCACACCGCCTGAAAGGGATAAGGGTCAGCCAAATCTGAGCAGCAGGGGCGACTCACCCACAATGCAGCACACACACATAGCAATAACAGCACATCAACATTGACGGCATAGTGCCAATATCGGCAACCTCAGTTCTCATACAGCAACATACATAAATAAACCACACGACACCTTGTTAGTGGAGAAAATTGCTGCAGGTTTATTTGCATAACAAATATGCCAACATGGTGGGTTATCTTACGGGCGATCCGAGGGCAGGCCAGCCCCTATGCCGCCTGCCCGTCTGATGAGCCAAATTACACCGTGGCCGTCGCCAATCGGTGGTTACCAATTTTGGGAGGGGCCACCCCTCCCATCAGTGGACCGCCAGTCCACTCACTTACTCACGCCCCACAGAAGGAGGGGCGGAGCATTCCAGGCCACCCCCGGTTGCTCCGGGCCACAACTGTCCGTAGGACTAACGGGCGCCGTCGTACTTCCAGGGGACCTGCTAAGACATCCCTGGGTATCCTTGGCTTAGTACCCTAATGTGCTGCTGCATGTAGTACCCTTCTGTACCTTCTAGACTCTGGATCGCCCTGTAACTCCTCCACAACTCTGGGGGTGGCCACCGTCACAACCAGGGCCCCCCACCAAGGTAGGCATCTTTACCTACATCCTGCTGATTACCGGGCCTCTCCCAGGTACAGCCAAAACAAGTCTTAGCCCATACAGGACCGGAGGCCAGCATGCCCCTTCTGGACAGGTGCCCCCATCCTTTCTAAACTCCCCGTGGACTTTAGACTGATATGACCTAAAACCAATAGTTAGGTGTTGGTTCAATGTTAACATTGCCTGGCTGAAGAGCAATACCTTTGACAAGCCACTCCTGCCAGGAAGTGCCAATGCGGGTGGACGTATGAGTTAACAAGCCCGCCTTACTCCTCTTTCCCCCAGTTATCTGTGTATAGCACTTGTCGGAGTATGTCCATCGCATTCGGTCAGTCACCACCCTAGGTGACGCCTTGCCCTCCCAAACATCTGCTAGTAACCTGGGAGAAGATAGGACAGTGTGACCAGAGGGGAACCAAAGTATAAATACCTTTTATTTTTTTTATTTTTTGAATACTGGGAATGCCAAGTGTTCTCTAATACTTTGTAGCCCATTTGTGTTTAACCCAGGGGTTTCCCCAATCCTATGGACCATAGCACTCTTGTTGGATGACAACTTCCACAACCTGCATAGCTGCCAGCCAAGGCTATAGGGCGGGAGAAATTGCACATGTTCTTGTTACTCGACTCAATGGTACTTGTTTCAACGACCTCAGAAAGCTGAACTGCTAGGTGGACCGACCAGGATCTGAACCTGTGACCAGCGGTCAAACCCAAGCCCCTTTCAGTTCTGCCGCTCCACCTGCCTGTGAACTTGCATCACAGGGCCGACTTCCGGCACCATAACCCATACTTGGACATGCCTGAGCTAGAACACACATCTGAAAAGGCCTGCCAACCGGCTAACCACCAACGTTGCAGTCCGACTGTTCGCTGACAACTCTCAAGGTAATTTTGCTTACCTGAAGCAACTGGTAACATGCTAACAATATAATCAATTTAACCTTCACTATGACTGCAAAATGTGCTCTGGTAGTTGTCCGTATAAGTGCTCCATCCCCTCCATATCATCACTAACAAGGCAACCCGCACTCTTGGGAATGGTACACACCCGCACCAGCTGACAGAAAGTGCCTATTCATGTGTAGCCCACGGCCTTACGTTTATCACTGACGGTATACCAGGATTATGTTGAAACTTAGCTGGTTCTACAGCTTAGTGCCCGTTGCACCATCACAGGAATGTCTTTGCCTAATCAGTTTCTGGCTGCAAAGCTTTATGACATTGCCAGCTCCCATCCCAGGTGAAATAAAAGGAAGCTTTACTGCTACCCCTGTGAGCCGCTGCTGGTGCTAAGGATGGTACAAATAGCACCGCTAAACTAGACAGGGAGTGATCCTGAGAAAAGAGGAGGGACCACCACCACCATACCCCGCATGTGAATCAGTCTAGGTTTACTTAGCCCTCTGCAGTAGTGCAGCCACAATTCGCCGGCATCTAACCTGTGCAGTATCCTGTTCTGTGCAGTCCCCCACATGGATCCACTGGGCATCTCTGCCTAATGTAAGTGACATAGGTACATGGTCCCCCTGCCTGGCGGGTTGCCAGTGAGAAATACATCACATACCCCATAAGTACTGCTACCTGCCTTTACGCCTTTGCTAAAATCTTGCCTGGCATTCCTACCTGCCCAGATATCCCCAGCTAAAATGGCTGTACTCGGTCAATTGACCCGACCAACCATCAAACCCACCAGTTTGGGCCAGGTAACCTGCCCCAAACTCTGTGGAGACAACAAATAAGCAGGATCTGACAGAAAGGAGGGGGATCCTTGGTTGTACTTTAAAATTTATACTGACCAACCAGATGTGCCCCTTGGAAAGATACCACAATCGCTTTGGATTTGAGCCTCACTCAGCACAACCTTTCATCCTGGACCTACCTCCAACAAGACGTGTAATTGAGCACGCTGTCACCCTAGGGGTCTGCTGGCTCTGACAGAGAAGTGACAAGATGATGCATGCTAACCTGCCCCCAAACTCCTCAGAACACCCCTGTGTGCGAGCTAACCACCAATGTCTGCAAAAGTTTGCCAACCCATATAATGTTTTACTTCCCTTTGCTCGAGATGGGGCAGTCCTGTCCAAAGGAGTGTGTATTGAACCATATGTGTCCTGTAAGTACCTATGATTTGAGTACCACTGACTAATTCATAGTACCTGGTGTTTTTAATAACTAATAGCCGGTCTAATAACTTCAACAGGCATACTCCGCTTACTTTAGGCGTGTTGGATTAAGGGGATCCAGTGAAAAGGAAGATATCTCCCTTGGCATGCCATCCCTTTAGCACCACATTTACATCTTTATGCATGTCGCTTAAATAGTATCCATCATGTGTTTAATGCTAATTAGTTTGAGTTCTGCTCTTGACAGCATCCCTTCTAACCAACAGTGTTGGGAACCACTCCTGTTTGATTCTAGTACAAGTCGTCCCTGTTAACCTGGCACTGTTAGACCAAATGAACCTTTTAACAAACTTCCTAACCAAAAGTATATCATGTTGCGCAACATGGGACACTGTTACTTCATCCCTATGTATGTTCTGGCATGGCAATACTGCCAAAGGTATCCCCCTTAGTCCTGTTTAACCACTAAATAAAGCTGTACAAGGGAACAAAAAGTTACCTGTGCACCTCGCCCTGGGCCTGAGTATAGGGATGAGTCTATGTCAGATATAGCTGAAGCACGTTCTACACGATTCCTAATTTTACAAAGTGCTGTTGCATGAAAGTTCTCCTCATATGCAAAGCTAAGTACTAGGGCAAATATTGATTTTCATAGTCATAAACATAGAACCCCCAAGTCTTCAATCTATAAGAGCGCCGTGTTTGTGTCTCAAGCTTAGGGAGGGGCAGCTTCATACCTTATGAACACCCTGCTGGCTGAAGTCGCAGCTAAACTTCATTACAAGTGTATGTGCTCGGGCCTGTCTAAAGAAAATGTAATTCCATTACTATTGTTGTGCTGGAACCCACAACCGCTGCTCTCCATGGTTAAATAGCTTCCTGCTAATAATGGCTTCCTTGAAGAATGTTGAAAATTCTTGTTCTGCAATGAAGGAACTGCAAGAACTAATGAGTTACTTGAAAGCTACAACCTAGTTCAACACTCCACAAAATTACAACTATATCGCCATTTAGTATGAGTAAGTGCAACCTGTCAAAGTATCCAAACGCAACTAAGAATTCGAACCTTACCCTGAAATGTAACATCACTGGCCCAGAAACGAGGCAAACAATGCTAGGGCCACTCAGCAGCCTCCCTCAAAATATCCTGCTGGTTATTTGCTCCAAAGACTGGCAGGTACCTTAAGTGGTAATTATGTTGCGCCGTTATCCAAAGTACCCTCACATGCCAGGTTGCTGGTACTGTACAAGTGCGAATTGAGTTTCCTCAATATTCAGGAATAGTGACTTGTGTTTTCAACATTGAAACACAGCTGCAGCTCACTGATATTACTGCAACTAATATTCTGTCACCTCCTTGGTGCATCACCTTGGCCTTCCATAACAGAGACCCTCCCGTGAACTTCCCAAGCCCCATATAGGCCCCCCTGCCTACTCGCTGCACCCTGCAGCAGGACAGTTGTGTAACTATATTCTAGGACTCACCAAAGGCGGCCCCTTCAGTTTGGCCCACACCTAGCTCCTGCTGTACTGCCAATCATAGAACATCACAACTACTAACCCTGAGCTTGTGCAAGAGTGACAATTCAGACTATCCCAGGCCCCAATGCTATAAGAATGGCTTAGGCAGCAGGCTAAAGAATTTCAATGAATATTGAATTGCTTGCATCCTGTTGATGTAATCATCTCTCCGAAAGACAGCGCCCTTGTGGCAGGCTGTCGAGCCCCATTACAAGCAAGATTCTAAGCATGTGACCTGAAGTACGCCTTGTACTGGATACACAAACACACAAAACGCTGGCCACAGCACCCCCTACTGTCACTCCAAATAGGCTAATCCATTCCCTAGTTGGAAAACGAAGGGACTTTGTTTTTGCTTCCGATCTCGGGTTGCATTTTACCTGCAGACAACACAATAACGCTTGTAATAATAAACGCCCCCATAAACCATGATAACCGTTTGCTTGCATTTGCCATTACACCAAGCACTGCAATCCTACCCATGAACACACATAACGTGCCTCCCCACAGTGAGCTCCGGCATGCCGACTGTCAAAACTAGGTGCTCAATGGGTAAAGGGGAGCAAATACAACCAGACTATTCTCCCGGCACCACACTGCCAGCAAGAAGCTAATCAAAAATTAACTTCTGGAGACCTGCACCTACACCGGAAGCCAATTCCTAAACCCTGGGCGGAACCATTATAGCGAACAAACTGCGGAGGCCCGGGCTGCCTACCAATCACGTGTGACCCTGTTGTAATGGTGAAGTGTCACCCCTAGTCATTGAAACGTCACCTTATTACACTGAAATTTGGAGCATGTCACACATAGCGTTCTGCCTTGGCAGTTGTGTTAACTCAAAGTAACTAACACGCAGTACACTTGTTATCCTGCTCTTGTTGTAAAGCCCTCTGATGCCTTCGGGCTAAGTCCGCACTATATAAGACTGCAATTAACCTAAACAATCCGGACAAGTGGACCTCGGGTCCCTGCCAACGCTCACCGCATACTCCTGTGGAACAAAAACTGCGAAAACAACTACAAGCACCTGATAACGATGGAGGGGTGATGCCTGCACCCCATGCAGTCCATCGCCAATATGCTCACCCACACCGACGACAGCCATAAACACATAAGCCTGAGCCCGTCCGGGAGGTGAATTTGGTTCTAATGTCTGGCATGGACTGGGACCCTCTTGATTTGGGCGAAGGAATATTAGTGACCTGGAGCTAGACCTCAGCCCCTATTCCATAGTCCGGACCGTGTGACACCTATCCTAGAGATTGGGATCATGGTGCTATACGCGCAGTACCCTATGCCTGGAAACACCTAAAATACGATCCCCGCATAACCGGGAATCTGCACCGTAAATTTGCCTTAAAGAGGGAGCCTGTGACAACAGACTGTGAAGTGCCCTTCAATACTTGCCAGTTGAGAACATATCTCACCTGTGCATTTACAAGCGAGGAATATCGCTTCAGTCACAGACCCTCAGCCTGTGTTTCTTCGAGAAAAACTACCCTTTCCCAACCTTCCAATCAGAGGTGCCTCCATATCGCTGAGAAAACTGACCAGTATGGGCAACTTCATAGCACCACGAGGCCCTGGTATGAGATGATACGGTGTTCATCGGAGGGCTTCCCCACGCATAACAGGAGCACAAGAGTTTGATACCACAGGGGGAAAAAGCACCCTCAGCCGCATGACATTGTCTACAATGAAGTACCTGTGTTGGTATGATGTGTTCAATCACCGCATAAGATCCGCGCACTGGATCTTTGCCTGCCTTCAGGGCTGATCTAAGAATAAATAATTATTTTAGTTCTTAGTGACTTTTTCTTTTTTTGCGCAACTAACGTCGGGTATAAGAGCGCTTTACATAAGCACCAGTTCCGTCACAAGAGAACACATTCATTTGTAAGGCACTGGGAGATAATTGATTTGACCAGAATCACAATATTTTGAGCGTCGTTGCAGAGACTCGAACCCGGTTCCCCAGCTTCGAGGTCGACCGCTTTAACCGTAAGGCCATGGCCCTGTACATTATATGCTTTAAAAAGCACACCCCTTCATCCTTGCACTTGGAAGGTCAGCCCATGTCAACCCTTCATGGAGCATGTGTAATGTACCTCGGCCCAGAGGTCTTGGTGTGCTACAACGATGTAACCGATCACTGTCTAACTAGGGATGCAAAGTCCCGTGTGAACAACCCACTGCCTGCACCGTGTGTAGGGACCGCAGAGTAATCTCGCTGAGAAGAGACGCTAGGGTCTTCCACAAGCATGTAATGGTCATCATTGAACATCACAATCACGAGCCAGACCACGAAGGGGCCAAAAACGCACAACATCCCCAGCTGTGCTGCGCACATTTTCCTCAAGGAGCTCCATTGTCTGCGCGCACTCCACGTGGGGCCACTCAGCAGTTTGTGCCACAGCAGCGCTCCGAACCTTCAATCCACTCACTGGAAATCAAACGCATTAACGATCAGGCTATATACTAACGAGGGCATTGAACCCAGGTCCCATATATCTCCTGCAAACAGATGTGGCCTTAAAATGCTCAGTATGCCACATCCCCCTCCAGCACGAGGCCTCGCCAGGAGACAAAGCGCCAACCACACATAATATAACCAAATGCCCGCCAACTCATGCGCCCTGCGGCTTGGCCTCTGCAAGGGATTACCTGGGGAAATAAAATTCCGTTTGAAACTTGTTAGACCTGGCACCTTGGCGTGAGTTTCCCTTCCACTTTTTGATGGTGTGCCTCGATTGTTTTGCTGGTGTTGTCCGCTCAGGGCACTGCGCCACGGCTAATCCGTGCCGCAGTGCGAGTGCTCCCTAGGTAAAGTGTACCTGTAATTGATGTTCATGATTGGTTTATTGGATTCACTGTCAGTCCCCAGTAAAGTGCACCAGGGGTGCCAGGGCTTGTGAATGCCAATGCTGCTGGTGGGCTTGCAGCGCTGGTTGCGCCACCCACAGAAAGCGGCCGTGTAAAATGTGTCTAGGGTCTGCCACCGCAGACCCTGTGCGCGGTCTGGGACTGTCGCGCTGACTGCGCAAGTGCCCCCACTTGCCAGTCCCTAAACCTTCCCTTACCTACATATTAGCCACCCCTCTGGTAGGCCCATGGGCAGGGTGCATTGTAGGCCTAAGGTAGGACATGCCCTGATGTGTGTGGCATGTCTTAGTAGTGAATTACAGCCCTTTTCGTTTTTCACTATTGAAGGCTACCTGCTCTCCATAGGCCAGAATGGGCTGCTGGAGTCACTACACGCTGTGACCCCAGTGGACTCAGAGAGCATGGTAGAATGTCAAGTTTAGTATGCCTGAACTCAGAATAATAAAATACTTCTTGTAGTCAAGTTTATTTTAATATCCTGGGTTTGTAAATACTACTTTTAGAAAGTTAGTATTTACTGACCTGACCATTTCAGTCCGCCTCTGCTGTGTGTGTGTGTTCTGCCTAGCAACAGTAAGGAGCAGGGTTGGGGAATCCCCAGAGACAGGTTGGCTGCCAGGTGGTGGGCAGGGAGATGACACCAGGATGGGTGGGAGGAGTACACCTTGACTCTTGAATAGACCTGTGCTCTGCCACCACAAAGCCGGCGCCGCCCCCTGTGGGGCGGCTGATGTCTCTGCCCTGCTGCTGAAAGGAAAGAGCAGAGTCACCATAACAAAGTGCTCCAGAACTGGACTGAGCCAGGCCTAGGCCCCCTGGCGCTAAAGAACAAAAGAATCATAGTATAAAAGTAGGAGCCTGGCTCCTAAGAAATCAGAATCCTGTTTACCACAAAGAACCTCTGCCCGACTAGAAGGAGAAGAAGACGCTGGAGGAGCTGGCCTGCTGCTTGCCTTGCTGAGAAAAGAGAGGAAGAGACTTACTGAAAAGACTTTGCTACTTTGTGCTTGAACATTCTCCAAGGGCTTGATCTGAGCTTGCCCCCTGAACTGAACCCCAGGACCAGTGGGTTCTCTGTGCTTTTGCTCGTCCTCCAATTCGAGCCGTGTGTGCATCCCGCTGGAAAGAGACTGCGCCCCTCATCGCCCCTCCTAGGGCCGTGACACTCAGAAGCTTGCCTGCCTCAAACCCGTGAGAGCCCCGCTCCGTCCAGAGCCGCTCTCTGTCCCCGGGCCAGGTTGCCTGCATCCCTGTCACCGCCTGCTACTGGAGCGCGCTGACCGCGCTATCACCCCTCCCGCCGGAAACCGTCCGACGACTGTGATCTACGCCGGGTCATCCAGCTGCACTGACCGTGCCCTGCGACCCTGCTTCGCTATCCCCGGACATCTCAGGCCGCGCCGCCCCCGCTGTGGAGACCCTCCTGCACCGCCGTGCTAAAGGGTCGCTGGCCGCGCCTGCCTACTTGCCCACACCTGCTGAGTGAGGACCCAAGAACACTTCCCAAGCTGAGAGTCGCACCGACCTGTGCCGACTCTCCACATCACGAAAGAAGTTCCAGTATCGGGCTCGGGGCCCGCAACGCCTTATTTCCCCGTTCGCAGGAGCCGATCTCTGTGCGTACTGGAACCACAAGTAACATTTGCAAGAGACTACAAGGTCTCCATTTGAAGCTACGAACAAAGAACATTTGCCTGCTTTACAACCTGGTGGCATAGCGAAAACGTTATTGGTCTTGTGATAAGTCTGCTGAGATATATATACCTATTTTTACATAAAGAAGCGTATTTTTCTACATATCCAAGTCTGGTGTCCGTTTCTGGGGGGATTGATGTATTTACTGTGTGTGTGATTGTAAGTGCTTAACCAACAACGCCTGAGGAATCGCCTTGGCTGCTCACGCCACGCACCTAGAGGGTGAGCAAGGGTCATTCACAAGGGGTTATCCTGCGCCCTGACGTAGAGGAGAGGGTTCCTGCTTGACACAAGGGCAACCTTGCGCCAACCAGAGACCCCCGACTCTAACATTGTTGGCAGCGGCTGGGATTTCGGATTTGCATTTGTAATTTGCATACAGTGAATTATTAATCACCAGATAGTGAGAGCAGACCAAGTAACGCAGCCACAGGTTTTCATTTTTGAACTTTGTTGAGACATCTGCCATTACTGCAACCATGCCTAGCTCACTCTCCGCTGGAAGAGCACTCTCTGTGATTTCTGGAATGGATGAGGTGGATTGGGAGAGACTGGAAGGCTACACGGTAGAGCAATTGAAAGGCTAAAGTGTAAAATTCCGAGTTCCCCACGCTGGATTCAAGAAGAAGCCCCAGTACACCAAGGCACTGAGAGCCTGGAAGGAGTCAAGAGACCCACGGAATGCGGGGGACATCGTTCCACCCGACAACCTTGAGGAGCCCAGCAGAGTCCGGTCGCCAGAGGAGCTGGCAGACAGGGCAGCAGACAGGGCGCATGCAATGGAGATGGCAAAGTTGGCAGGACAAATGGAAATGGAAAAGCAGAAGTTGGCCCTGGAGGCACAACAACGCCAAATGGATCATGATATCAGATTGAAGGAGTTGGAGCTGAAGGCGAAAAGTTTGGACACCGCTCCTTCTGGTGGCAGCACTCCACCGGTGCAGGTAGAGTCCAAGGTGTACATCCCCAAAGATGTAGTAAAGGAGTATTTTAGAAAGGATGACATAGGGCAGTGGTTTAGAGCCTACGAGGTGGCCATGTCTTCACACCGGGTCCCTGAGAAAGACTGGGGAGCGGGGTTGTGGGGAAGGTTCCTTGCTGAAGGGCGTGACACACTGTTAGATTTACCCTTAGATCTCCAAGCCTCATACCCCCATATGAAGGAAGCTTTAATGACCAGGTATGGGTTAACTCCTGAGCTATATAGACAGCGGTTCAGGGAGACTAAGAAGATCCCTGAGAGTACGTATGTGGAGTATGTAACCTTTTTCTGCAGAGCACTGAATGGTTGGGTGAAGGGTAGCAAAGTGAATGATTATCAAGGGCTGCTTGATTTAATTGCATGGGAGCACTTGTCCAGTCAATGTTTTCCTGAGCTACGCCAGCACCTGATTGATAGCAAGCTGTCCAACCCGAGGAAGCTTGCTGAGGAGGCGGACCGCTGGCTCAGCACCAGGGTCCACAAGGGTCAAGTGGGAGACTCCGCCAAAGGTGGGCAGGGTCCCCAGCAGAAGAGTGGGGGGGACAGGGGTAAACAGAAGGGGTTCCAAAAAGGCCCCCAAAGTAATTCCCAAGGGAACCAGCAGAAGGGTTCTCAGCCTCCCCCACCCCCGCAGCAGAACGGGGCCCCGACAGGTAGACCTGTTCCAAAGGGGCCCTTCAATTGTTATAGGTGTGGTGACCCGGGTCACATTGCCTCTGATCCTAAGTGTCGTCTGTTTGGTAAGACCGCACCCACTGGTGCTCCACCCCGGCAAGTAGCTAGTGTTAACTTTGGGGAGGAGGTAGCCGTCCAGGAGGGTGGGGGTCCCGGGCAGATGACCCTAGTCTCGCTAGGAGACAGTGAGATGGTCCCCGAAACTTACTTGCCCTCTAACACTAAGAAATATGGGCAAGTAGTGACCATCAATGGAAGGAAGGTTGAGGCTCTTAGAGATACAGGAGCCAGCGTGACCTCGGTGAGGCAACACCTGGTGTCTCAAGAGCAGATTGTACCCAATGCCTACTGTAGGGTTGTCAATGCTGACAACATAGAGAGTCGTTGTCCAATGGCTCAAGTTCCCTTTGAGTGGGGGGAGGTCTCTGGTACTCTACAAGTCGTTGTGAGAACTGACATGCCTGTAGACTGTCTGCTAGGGAACGACCTGGAGAGCTCCCCTTGGGAAAAGGTGGAGAAGACCACGCATCTGAGGATGGTGGGTCTACCCGACTGGGCGTGCGTGACCACCCGGTCCATGGCAGCCAGTAGGGGTGTTGAGAGGGTCCTGGAGCCTGAGGGAGAGGTCCAGGAACCGGCCTTAGGGAGAAGGCGCAGGAGGCGCGGGAAACCGGCCCCCGAAGTTCCCACGGCCCAGGAGGAAGTAGACCCTGAGGGGGATGCTCTGGAACCTACCGGGGAACAGATTGCCGAACTGGGAGACTTGCCTGAGCTGACCCATTGGCAGCAAGAAGGAGGTCCCTCTAGGGAGGAATTCTGCAGGGAGCAGAAAGAATGCCCTTCTCTCGTGGGTATGCGGCAGCAGGCTGCAGACCAGGCCAATGGTGTTCAGGCCAAAACACACTACGTGTACTGGGAGAGTGACCTCCTGTATTCCGAGCCTAAGGCTGCTGAACCTGGGTCAGCCCGTGTGCTGGTGGTACCCCAGAAGTTCAGAACCTTCCTACTGGGGCTGGCTCACGATGTGCCGTTAGCAGGACATTTGGGGATGGACAAGACCTATGACAGGCTTGTCACCCACTTTTACTGGCCCCAAATGCACAAGAATTCAGATTCCTACTGCCGAACCTGTCAGACTTGCCAGGCAAGTGGTAAGAGCGGAGGGAAGCACAAGGCTCCTCTGCAACCTTTCCCTGTGGTCGGTACGCCATTCCAACGAGTGGGTATTGATATTGTGGGGCCTCTGGACCCCAAGACAGCCCTGGGCAACAGGTTCATCCTGGTCTTGGTGGACCATGCCACCCGGTACCCTGAAGCCATCCCTCTGAGGACAGTGACGGCCCCCGTGGTGGGACGGGCACTGATGGGAATTTTCTCCCGAGTGGGATTCCTTCTAGAGGTGGTGAGCGACAGGGGGACCAATTTCATATCCACATATATGAAATCCCTGTGGAAGGAGTGTGGGGTAACTTACAAGTTCACCACTCCTTACCACCCCCAAGGAAATGGGTTGGTTGAGAGATTCAACCGAACCCTCAAAGGCATGATCATGGGCCTGGACGGTCCAATGAGGCGTAAGTGGGACGTCCTCTTGCCATGCCTGCTCTTCGCTTACCGAGAGGTGCCACAGAAGTCTCTAGGATTCAGCCCCTTTGAGCTTCTGTATGGTCACCCGGTAAGAGGACCTCTGAGTTTGGTAAAGGAAGGCTGGGAGCAATCTCCCAGGAAACCTCCCCAGAATGTATACAGCTACATGCTGGCCTTCCGAAACCAGACTCGGCGTTTCAGGCAACTTGCTGAGGCAAATCTGGAAGCCAGCCAGGAGGAGATGAAGCGGTGGTACGACCGGAATGCCACTCTGGTAGAGCTTCAACCTGGACAAAAGGTGTGGGTCTTGGCCCCAGTGGAGCCTTGTGCACTTCAGGATAAGTGGACAGGTCCATTTGAGGTTGTGGAGCGCAAAAGTCCTATCACCTACTTGGTGGACATGCAGTCTCCCAGGAACCCTTTGAGGGTCCTACATGTTAACCGCCTTAAGCCCCACTTAGAGAGGACCGAAGTGGGCATGCTGCTGGCCACTGATGATGGAATGGAAGAGGAGACCGAGCCTCTTCCTGACCTCTTAGTGGCCTCTGAGAAAGATGGGTCAGTGGATGGAGTTAACCTCTCACCCACCCTGACGCCCGAACAACAGGAAGATTGCCGCCACTTGCTGGGGCAGTTTTCCGACAGATTCTCCCTGGTTCCTGGTGTCACAGATTGGTGCGTCCATGATGTGGACACAGGAGACAGCTTACCTGTGAAGCACAAGGCTTACAGGGTAACTGACAGGGTCAGAGCTTGCATCAAGGAGGAGGTCTCCAAAATGCTTGCGCTAGGGGTGGTTGAGTCCTCCAGCAGTCCTTGGTCCAGCCCCGTGGTCTTGGTCCCCAAAGCTGCTGCGCCGGGAGCCACACCTGAACTCCGGTTCTGTGTGGACTACAGAGGACTCAATTCAGTAACGAAGACTGACGCGCACCCCATCCCCAGAGCTGATGAGCTCATTGATCGGCTGGGGGCTGCCCAGTTCCTCAGCACGTTTGATTTAACGTCTGGGTACTGGCAGATCGCCTTGACCGATGGGGCCAAAGAGAGGTCAGCATTCTTTACACCAGATGGGCACTTCCAGTTCCGAGTCATGCCATTTGGGATGAAGAATGCCCCTGCCACCTTTCAGAGGTTGGTCAACCAGGTACTGGTTGGGCTGGATGCGTTCAGTGCCGCCTACCTGGATGACATCGCAGTGTTCAGTGCCACCTGGCCCAAACACCTGCGCCACCTCTGGGAAGTGTTGATGGCTCTGCGCCGAGCAGGCCTCACGATCAAGGCAAGCAAGTGCCAGATCGGGCAGGGTTCCGTGGTGTACTTGGGACACCAAGTGGGGAGTGGCAAGGTGGCACCCTTGCAACCCAAAATTGAGACCATCCTGGCTTGGGAACCCCCCAAGACGCAGACCGCAGTGAGGGCCTTCCTGGGGCTCACTGGGTACTACAGGAGGTTTGTCAAGGGCTATGGAACGATCGTTGCCCCCTTGACAGAGCTGACTTCTAAGAAGCAGCCCAGGAACGTGATCTGGACTGACACCTGTCAGAAAGCTTTCGACACCCTGAAGACTGCCATGTGCACGGCGCCCGTGCTCTTGGCCCCTGACTTCTCCAAGGAATTCCTAGTACAGACAGACGCTTCCGAGCATGGTGTAGGGGCTGTTCTCTCACAGATGACTGAGGAGGGCTGGGACCAACCCGTAGCCTTCATCAGTAGGAGGTTACTTCCACGGGAAAGTAGGTGGAGTGCAATTGAGCGAGAAGCATTTGCTGTGGTCTGGGCGCTGAAGAAGCTAAGACCCTACTTGTTTGGGTCTCACTTCCGGGTTCAGACGGACCACAGGCCCCTCAGATGGTTGATGCAAATGAGGGGTGAGAACCCGAAGCTGTTGAGGTGGTCCATCTCCCTACAGGGTATGGACTTTACGGTGGAACACCGTCCTGGTACAGATCACGCCAACGCTGACGGTCTGTCCAGGTATTTCCGCCTTAGTGACGAGGAACCACCTGGGCAAGGGTAGTTCTCCCCACATTTCAGCTGGAGGGGACACGTGTTAGACCTGGCACCTTGGCGTGAGTTTCCCTTCCACTTTTTGATGGTGTGCCTCGATTGTTTTGCTGGTGTTGTCCGCTCAGGGCACTGCGCCACGGCTAATCCGTGCCGCAGTGCGAGTGCTCCCTAGGTAAAGTGTACCTGTAATTGATGTTCATGATTGGTTTATTGGATTCACTGTCAGTCCCCAGTAAAGTGCACCAGGGGTGCCAGGGCTTGTGAATGCCAATGCTGCTGGTGGGCTTGCAGCGCTGGTTGCGCCACCCACAGAAAGCGGCCGTGTAAAATGTGTCTAGGGTCTGCCACCGCAGACCCTGTGCGCGGTCTGGGACTGTCGCGCTGACTGCGCAAGTGCCCCCACTTGCCAGTCCCTAAACCTTCCCTTACCTACATATTAGCCACCCCTCTGGTAGGCCCACGGGCAGGGTGCATTGTAGGCCTAAGGTAGGACATGCCCTGATGTGTGTGGCATGTCTTAGTAGTGAATTACAGCCCTTTTCGTTTTTCACTATTGAAGGCTACCTGCTCTCCATAGGCCAGAATGGGCTGCTGGAGTCACTACACGCTGTGACCCCAGTGGACTCAGAGAGCATGGTAGAATGTCAAGTTTAGTATGCCTGAACTCAGAATAATAAAATACTTCTTGTAGTCAAGTTTATTTTAATATCCTGGGTTTGTAAATACTACTTTTAGAAAGTTAGTATTTACTGACCTGACCATTTCAGTCCGCCTCTGCTGTGTGTGTGTGTTCTGCCTAGCAACAGTAAGGAGCAGGGTTGGGGAATCCCCAGAGACAGGTTGGCTGCCAGGTGGTGGGCAGGGAGATGACACCAGGATGGGTGGGAGGAGTACACCTTGACTCTTGAATAGACCTGTGCTCTGCCACCACAAAGCCGGCGCCGCCCCCTGTGGGGCGGCTGATGTCTCTGCCCTGCTGCTGAAAGGAAAGAGCAGAGTCACCATAACAAAGTGCTCCAGAACTGGACTGAGCCAGGCCTAGGCCCCCTGGCGCTAAAGAACAAAAGAATCATGGTATAAAAGTAGGAGCCTGGCTCCTAAGAAATCAGAATCCTGTTTACCACAAAGAACCTCTGCCCGACTAGAAGGAGAAGAAGACGCTGGAGGAGCTGGCCTGCTGCTTGCCTTGCTGAGAAAGGAGAGGAAGAGACTTACTGAAAAGACTTTGCTACTTTGTGCTTGAACATTCTCCAAGGGCTTGATCTGAGCTTGCCCCCTGAACTGAACCCCAGGACCAGTGGGTTCTCTGTGCTTTTGCTCGTCCTCCAATTCGAGCCGTGTGTGCATCCCGCTGGAAAGAGACTGCGCCCCTCATCGCCCCTCCTAGGGCCGTGACACTCAGAAGCTTGCCTGCCTCAAACCCGTGAGAGCCCCGCTCCGTCCAGAGCCGCTCTCTGTCCCCGGGCCAGGTTGCCTGCATCCCTGTCACCGCCTGCTACTGGAGCGCGCTGACCGCGCTATCACCCCTCCCGCCGGAAACCGTCCGACGACTGTGATCTACGCCGGGTCATCCAGCTGCACTGACCGTGCCCTGCGACCCTGCTTCGCTATCCCCGGACATCTCAGGCCGCGCCGCCCCCGCTGTGGAGACCCTCCTGCACCGCCGTGCTAAAGGGTCGCTGGCCGCGCCTGCCTACTTGCCCACACCTGCTGAGTGAGGACCCAAGAACACTTCCCAAGCTGAGAGTCGCACCGACCTGTGCCGACTCTCCACATCACGAAAGAAGTTCCAGTATCGGGCTCGGGGCCCGCAATGCCTTATTTCCCCGTTCGCAGGAGCCGATCTCTGTGCGTACTGGAACCACAAGTAACATTTGCAAGAGACTACAAGGTCTCCATTTGAAGCTACGAACAAAGAACATTTGCCTGCTTTACAACCTGGTGGCATAGCGAAAACGTTATTGGTCTTGTGATAAGTCTGCTGAGATATATATACCTATTTTTACATAAAGAAGCGTATTTTTCTACATATCCAAGTCTGGTGTCCGTTTCTGGGGGGATTGATGTATTTACTGTGTGTGTGATTGTAAGTGCTTAACCAACAACGCCTGAGGAATCGCCTTGGCTGCTCACGCCACGCACCTAGAGGGTGAGCAAGGGTCATTCACAAGGGGTTATCCTGCGCCCTGACGTAGAGGAGAGGGTTCCTGCTTGACACAAGGGCAACCTTGCGCCAACCAGAGACCCCCGACTCTAACAAAACTTTTAACCTGAATGCCACCCAGTGCTGTGAAATCAGCTCAATCTTTCAAGCTTGTCTCAAATAGCACAGTATTATACTCGTAGACCACTGTTGCCAGCAAAGAGCCGCAATGGGATAGCAACCCCATAACTATGGAGGGGGGGCGCCCCCCCGCCCCCCCGCCACCCAATACCACACACTGTCCGCGACATCCCGCAAGAGCCACACCAAGATGCCGTGCCCTGCCATGGTGCGGACCCTTGGTCCACGCTGTATCCCCAGCACCACACACACCACCAGGCCAAAGGGGTTCGGGGCATCCCAGGCCCGGAACGCCCGCCCATAACGCCCCATGCGAACCAGCTTCTACAAGAGACGGGAGCCACCGACCGCAGGAAGAGGACCTGTGGGTGGGGCGCGATAATGCCCACACAGTCACCGGGACCATAACCAACATCTCCCAGACGTTTCGCCCCCCCGCGCGCAACCAGCACCCGTGTGTCGTGGCCAAAACAATTCCAACCTCAGTCAATTATTACCATTTCCTAAACTGTTAGTTCAAGAAACCGAAACATCGTAACACCAGGAATTGAAAGCTTAGCCTTGAGGGAGAGAGCTTAACCACTAGGCCGCAGGGAAAGCGCACCGGAGAACATGCAGCACAGGCGCGAAAGCCAACTCAAGAGCGTGAGAAGCTCCACAGCTGACCTTCACCCACCACCCTGAAAACAAGGGACCCACGCAGGGCCGGGGTGAAGATCCGGCCCTAACCCGGACGAGACCGGTAAGGCGCGAGGTGCTGGAAAAAATCTGGAGCCCCGCAGGCCCGACCATGGATCCCAGAAAAAGTGCCCCGGGGGAAGCCTAGTGACTGGAGGAGTTGTAGCTGTCTGCACGTGCTGCCCAATGGAAGCTGTCCCGCTCGTCACCACCCAGCAGTAGGTCATGAGGCAAACAAGCGGGTTAGGGTGGGGTTTAGCTCCTCAAAGTAGAGTCAGGGGCTTTGATCCTCAGGCCACGTCTTCCCTGTATGAGTAGCGTGGGACCCGTGTGGTGCACCCGCTCTGCTCCTTCTCCGATGCGGACCACACAGGCAGTGTGGCCAGGAGGAAATGCCGGCGCGTAGGGACGGCGAAGACCTGCAAGGCCTTGCATGACCACCGAGGCCGACCCCGTGGGGGTTCCGCACGAAGCGATCGGGCCCCCCGCGGGACCCGAAAGTCACACCCTCTACGTCCCGGGAGCAGTTGGGGAGAGAATACCGCGGTATTCGCTGCACTCCCCCATGCACCAACCGGCCCGCAGCGGGGCTCGGCACTCGCTCTGCCATGCATCGGCAGCGGAGGGTGCCACACGCCTCCTTGCCCCCTTCCCGCATCGGCAGACCCCGACAGGTCAGCAACGAAGGGGGGGGTGTGCCCAGGCTGCCCCCCCCAAAGCAACAATGGCCAACGTGGGCCGAGGCCCCGTATAGGCGGCAGTCTTCCAAAGCACACCACAGGGAGAGGGAGGAGCATGTCGTAGGGTGGAAAAGCTGCCATGTGCTCCCTCCCGGAGCTGCTACCCCCGGCCCCCTGGCGGATCGCACCATCGGCACTGGCCAGGCTACGGAGTCTTGCCTCCACTGCCAAGGCACCTGGAGGGGAGGGGGGTCGATGACTCACCGCATTGCAGCTCCTGGGGAGTCTTAAGGCACCTCTAAACAGCGAGACGGGCAGCAGACAAGAGGCTGCACTGTGGGCGAGGGAAGGTATTTGTACCCTTGACCTCCCCCACCACGGCCGGAAGTGATGCGGCCGACTGACCCCCTGGTCCCTAGACCGGGGGCACTAGTGTGCTGACTAGTGGGCCTTCCTGTGGCACTAAGGCGGCCGCCCTGTTGGAGGGTCCCCTTCGTGGACCCCCGTGCAGGCTTGACAATGTGGTACAAAGTGCAACACTCCCATGACAGAACAGAGGACACAATTGGTTCCGCCTGTGCGTGGAAACTGACCAATCACATCTGGCATAGCAAGAACTATGAGATGAAAATGTACGTGTACAACCTCACATCCGAGATGTGGTTAAGCTCCTCCCAAACAGTCACAATGTACATTGACATGCAGTCCCGAGGTAAACATGAACAATGCGTCAACATACATGTCAACACAATGTTAAAATGCAACTCCCCTTCACATAGCAGAGGGACAATCAACACCTCCTGCAGAGCAGACCAGACAACTCATCAGTGATGATGAAGAGGACCTCCACACCTTCGACACCGACTCCCTACAACAGCTCATGGACATCTTAGGCAACCCACCTCCAGGAGCAGAGCAGCCCAGCTGCATCCAGGAGACACCACCTACTGCACAGACCACACAGCAGGAAGCACACACCACCACAGATGGCTCCCAGCACCTCACAGAAGCTCACTTCGCATTGCACGGCCAGGTGATAGACTGCCAGAAGGAGGTGGCTAAACAGATGTGGGTGGGGTTCGAACTCATTGCAGCCGAACTCAATTACATACGTGGGTGTCCAATTCCCATCAGGGACCACTTACACTCACCAGCAGACACACACACTGTGACATAGCCACACGCATTTGCACATTTCCAGTACAAAACCACACCCAGAGCCCCAGGACAATCATTCACACCCCTACGCTGGACTTCCTTACGCCGGCCCAGTCCACTCCTCTTACGTATGAAGTGGGGACGACAGAGCTACACGTACAAGGCCTTACCCACTGCCTGGGGTGACATGTTTGCATCTGCTGTTCAATGCACAATGTAATGTGGTAGGGCCCGGGGCATCATGCATACTTAATGAGCACACGGACACACTTTGATAGTCAGTTGAACTGGCTACGGGCACGTGCGCCCGGACACTCTTTATTACCAGGGTCACCTGACCAGTGACTCCTTTGCTGGATGGCTGTGGGGTGAGTGTGAGCCAGCCCTCATGGAGTGGTTGGTGCTGGCAACAACTTGAACAGTGTTCACCATTAAAGCGGAAACAGAAAACACCAACATAACACAAACAACTGTGAAGCATCATGTTGGTAGCCGGAGCAAGTACAGAGGTCACCCAATATTCAATTAGAAGGGTCGGTGCACTGAGGTAGGGGCACCAGAGCTGATCAGGCTCATGTGAAGACATTGTCCGAGATTGTGTCCCCTCGGGATATTCCTGCTGCAGCTGCAGTAAGGTGTGTTACACCTGCCACATCTTCCCCATCATCGTCCCAGCTCTTCCCCACTGCCTGAGGTGACATAGTTGCATCCGCAGTCCACAGCATGTACCTCATTCATACCTCCTGGTGTGTAGCTGGACTACCACCTCCAGTCTGCATTGCTGCCTTCTCATAGTTGCCTCCTGCCCTCCCATTGTCCGTGTCTTCACACCTCTGCACACCGGTCACATCTTCCCCATCATCGTCCCAGGTGTTCCCCACTGCCTGAGGTGACATTGTTGCATGAGCTGTACACATCAAAAAAGATCTATTGGAAAGAGTCCATGAGTTGTGGTGCACTGAGTTGATGGCACCTGAAGAGCTGAGCAGGGTACCAAGCTGATGATGGCATCCAAGACATGTGTGAGCAACTCGGATAGTCTGGCTGTAAGACTCTTTCGTCTCTGGCAGTTGTTGGTTGTAGGTGGTCCTGGCAGTGGTGGCGTGTGCATCCTGTGGTGATGCATCGTCCGGGCAGGTCAGGACTCGATTTGATATGTGAGCCCTGGTGATCCGCAGTTGAGGCCGGAGGCAGCAGACAGCGCAGGGCCACAGACGCATAGCGCTGATGAGCCCCAGGCCAAAGACACAGAGGCCATCCAGTATTCATTTAGAAAGGGTCCATAACTTGAGCTGCACAGAGTTAGTGGCCCGCGATGCAATGGGCCCGGCACAGGCACACCGCCACGGGATGATGACTTGCGGTGCACTGAGGAAGGGCCACGTGAGCTGAGTGAGTCCACGTTGATGTCGAAGGTGAATATCGCAGAATGTTTCGGGGGACAGTGGAAGGTGTCCTTCCAGGGCATGATGCAGAGGGCATGAGCAAGCCAAAACAGGCACATGGAGGAGTGGAATGCTACAGACTCTTTTTTACCACCAAGTCAGTATCAGCTACATGATGATGCAGACGACCCCCAGGCCATGGACTCAGACGCCACCAAAGTTCAAGCAGAGAGTGTCCATGATTGTCGGGGCACAGAGTCAGTGGCACCAGGTCTGAAAGGGGATGCAGTCAGCGATGAGGCCTGTGCAATGATATAAACTCTGCCATGAATAAATCAAGGCTCAGATCCAAATGTTTGACCTACTTGACCACAGTGTAAGCCGGAGGCAGCGATCCGCATGGGCCCACAGCCACGTGTCGTTGGCTTGCGATGGCCAGAGTTAGTGGCACCAGAGCAGTTGTTGGTAGCGTTCGATCACCTCCGTAACGAGGATCCTTTTTTCCTCTGGACTGAACCACGTCTTCCTCTTACTCCTCTCCTTGGGTACAATTATGTGAACTCTGCCATTGCATAATCAAGACTCAGTTCCACATGTGTGACCTACTCGACCTCAGTGTAGGCTGAGGGCAGTAGTCAGCAAGGGACCACAGACAGGTGTCGTTCGGATGGTATGCACAGAGTGGTGGCACCACATCGAAGGGAGTACAGTGATATCAAGTCAGCCATAAAGTGTGTACTCTGCCATTGCATGATCAAGACTCAGTTCCACATGTGTGATCTACTTGACCGCTGTGTAGGACGGAGGCAGAGGTCACCGCGGGCCAGCCGCTGTTCAGCAAGCTCCTCCTGGAACTCTAACACACGACGTTGAGATGGCATGTGGAGATGACTTGTGGTCTACGGAGGTAGAAGCACCAGAGCTGAGCAGGTGTGCAGCCTGCGACGATGCCGTGTCCTGCCTGGTACGGACTGGATTGGATTGGTGTGAGGCCTGCTGGACTGCAGTGTAGGCAGCACACAGGTGACCACGCAGTGCTGGATCGCAGTGTAGGCCGAATGCGTAGTCAGCAAGGGCCAACAGACACGTGTGGTTGGAATGCTATGCACAGAGTTGGTGGTACCACATCGAAGGGAGTATAGTGATTTAAACTCTGCAATAACATGTGTACTTGCCCATTGTATAATCAAGACTCAGTTCCAAATGTGTGACCTACTTGACTGCTGTGTAGGCCGGTGGAGTACGTCAATGACAAAGGAGTGCTGCGGGCCTGTCTCGGGGGGGGGCAGTGATGGTCTGAGGAGGCTGACAAGGTCGCGGACCTCAGGCTTGGAGCTTGCCCAGGCACGTGGTGGGCCTTCTTTGACACACGCTGGTGTTGGAAGGTGAGCGGTGTGACCTGGTCTGGAGACCTGCGGCCTGGGGTGCAGCAGACGCACATGGTTGCAGGCACTGTCGCTCATGGCGTCGGCCTTGTGGCGTGCTGGGAGGCACCGCCCAGGCAGACACGGTGGCCATTCCGGAAGAGAACCACGCCCAGAGCTACGGGCTTTTTATTCACACCACTACACTGGCCTGGCGCACGCCTGGCCAGCCCACTCCACTCACGCTTACAGGAGGGGACGTAATTAGCTACTTTCCACGCTCTTCCCCACTGCCTAGGGTAACATGGTTGCATCCACTGTTCACTACACTCCAAACACCAGCAGTGTATGTCAACATGGATATGTCTGTGGTCTGCATACTTCAATCTGTCCAGCACATCCAGGCCACACTTGGCATTGTGTACATTCTCATTCATGGGTCACTTGCCTCCTTCACACATGCCTGGTTCCCACCTCTCCCCACATTCTGCTATTGTGTGGCTGAGGTGCCATGCTTTTGTTGGCTCGTGTACATGGCTCGCCCAGGTCACCACAGTAAGTTGTGCAAAACTCTACATCACTGCACCGTGCTGCGTTACTTTCTGAGCACAAGGATCTTTCATATTTACAACAATATGATGGATCCCTGTACTCTCCCCCGTGCTGGTGCACAATTGGCTGCCATGCACCAATGCAGGCACACTAGCAATATGGTGCAAGTGTGCCTGCATTGCGGAGATGATTGTTTTTGTGCAGGAAGGGATACCTTCCTGCACAAAAACAATCACGAGGGGTGTTTTCTTTCAGAACACAGCAGAGGAAAAACTGAGGAGAAATAAAAGTATTTCTCTTTGTTCTCCTTGTTGCGCCACCCCTGGAGAGGCGTATGATTCTGACACCTTCCCAGGTTTACGAAACCTTGCAAATCTGGGAATGCTGCAGAATCCATGGGTTTTGCGTGGGAACACCCACAGCAACACTCATGGAACGTCCCTTTCACGCAAAGTGCTGTGTGAAAAGGGGACATATTTACAAGGACACGAAAAGCCATGCAGGGTGGCATTACATGACCTTGTAAATATGGAGCACCAAATTGCGCCGCCGGTGCATCACAAAAAGTGACGCACGGGCGGCGCACGGGTCTGTAAATATGCCCATAAATTTTGAATGCTGGGCTGTTCGTTGTTTAATAGATGTGTTTACAAAGGACCTGCAATGCGAACCCAAAGTAAGTCCAAACCTCGAGCCAAGTGTAAACATTGTTGAGAAGCGTGGAATAAAACATTATGCACCTTTATGTGCAGGCATTGTCTCTGCTGAGTGCAACAACATTTATGTTTTCATTAACTATTTTACTCTACAACATGAATTGGCTGTTTTGTTACAATAGCATTCTTTTGATCTGTTGAAGATAAACAATAGGTATGTAGGGCCTCAGTTAGATGATGGGGGTGGTACACATTTGTCAGGGTGGTGGAGGTCATTCCATCTGCCAACCTCGCTGGACTACCACCCACTACATTATGAGAGCACTGCTGGCCCTGCAGAGTTCCCTGCACCTTCAGACAATCTGCTGGCAGGATGCCCCCTCTGAAGCCACTGAGACGTTGCTCAGTGACTGCCATGTTTCAGGTGGCCTCATTAAACTTCTTTAAAAAAATTAAAAAAAGTGTGGGTTTGTGTTGACAAACAAAAAGATAATGACCCTGACACTTTGGGAGTTTTATCCCAGGGTGTGGAGCTCCTTTTACATTTTTTCTGCTCGGGAGGAGCAGGATTTCACTCAGCTGGGTCATTATATTTTTATCAGCACAGTGCGCACTGCAGCAGCGCCAGCCCCGAGCCCAGAGACATGCTGAGCGTGTCCTCTGCTGCCGATTGGCAGCAGAGGAGGACTGAAGCAGGGCTGACTGATCAGAAGTGAGCATGTCACTTTGGGCGGCTGTTTTGTGCCGGCCAAAGTAACAAGTGCACTTTGAAGCTCTCCGCCCAGCTGTATTAAGACAGCTGGAAGGAGACCAAGTGCACGCCTCCAGGGCCTGAAGGAGCGCACAGCCAGCCCGCTCCATCCAATCCAGGTGCTTCTCTCATGCTGGTTAGCAGTATGAGAACAGCGTTTTGATTGGTTAAGGAGATTTTCAAGCATCGGAGAAGGTGAAGAACACAGAGGAGGACGCACAGCCCATGGGTAAGTGCATTTTATTTTATATTTATTTATATTGGCTTTAGACGCTATCGTCCTGCACGCAGCCTAAGGTCCTCTAATCAAAATCTACTAGTGACCCCTAAATTTAGGCTCTCCAGCAAGGGTGGGAAATCCCTAGCTGTAATGGGCTCCAGGGCGTGGAACAAACTGCCACCTCAGCTTCGGCAAATTTCAACAGAAAAACTCTTCAGGAAAGCCCTGAAGACTTGGGTTTTTTCCCTCACAGGCACTGCATACAAAGCCCTAGTATAATATGCACAGGACCCCTCGAACAACATCAGTTAGCCAACATGTTCCATCTATGTTGACACCTAGCGCCAAGATGCTCCTTGGAGTGATAGCTGCGCTATACAAATGTCTTTTCCATTCCATTCCATATGTGTAATGCATGTAAGTTTAGTGGTTGTGTTTTATTTTAAGTTAGTGTTATGTTTTTATTTGGGGTTCTGAAGGGAGGGGGTATTTTATTTTGGACTTTTGAGGGAGGAGTGGTTTACTTTGTGGTTTTGGAGGGAGGGGGTGTTTTATTTTGGGGATTTGGGAAGTGGTGGTGCACTTTACTCGCCCCGCTAATTTCAAAGGGTACCGGCTGCCCCTAGTTTACTGGTGGTCCTGAACAGACAAAAACAACATAAATTTAGGTTGATTGTCTTGTGAATCTACTCTGATGGCTGCAGATCTGTCGGATCATCGGTGTAGGGTTTCAAACAGTAGAGCCAGAGGGGGCACTGTAATCTGAAACATGACTGTCTGCCCGATTCTCAATAGAGCGGGAGGACCTTTAATTTTGCAGACATTGTATTCCGCTACATTTAAAGCGGAGTACCCTGTCTGCCAAACTCTAAATCAGGCCCCTAGGTTTTTTCATAGTAAAACCATGTATTTTCTATAGGATTAAAATCCCATTTGTATTAGTGTATGTTAATGTCAAAATATATATATATATATATGTATATGTGTGTGTGTGTGAGCAGTACCTCTAATATGTACATTTGATTTCACCCAACCTTACTTAAAGACATGGGTAGAGGTCCTCCGTGGCGTTTAATTTACCCGGGTGTTTGCAATCATGGTCTAGGATGTGTCGGGTTTCTAACTTCCTTAACCTCTTCAGCGCGGCGCGGATTACCGCACCGTGCTGAAGGTTCCGTGCGCGGGCGGGGCCGTGACGGAGCGGTTCCGTCATGCGCACAGCGCGACCGACGCGCATGACGGAACCGCTCCGTCACACGCATCGAAGGGGTTAAAATCCTTTCCCTGTTGCCTCCTCTTTTGTCAGATGGGACCGAGTCAATAAGGTAGTACTTAAGGTCTTTTGGATCGGAGTTGTGGTTCTCTCCAAAATGCCAGGCTACAGGGTAAGACTGATCCTCATTTTTGATAGCAGGTATGTGCTGAAGTATTCTCTTGTGGCCCAGGAGATTAGTGCTTCCCACATATCGCAGGCCACAAGGACACTCCAGCACATAAATAACATGATCAGTCTTGCATGTTAGTGCCCTGGTTATAGCCCGTTCTTGGCTGCCGGATGGAACCCATTACGATGTTTTGTTTATACCATATTGGCAGGCCTTACACGTTTTACATTTGTAAAATCCCTTCCGTTGTGTAAGCCATGTGGTTCCTGTCTGGCTATCTACGCTGTTTCCCACCAAGCATTCCCTCATTGATGGGGCCCAGCTATAGGTGATAGCTAGATTGATAGGCAGCAAATGTCCTATGATGGGATCATTGAGGACTATAGGCCAGTTTCTTTTGATGATTTTTCTGATAGCCTTTTCCTGTCTGCTAAAGTTTAATATCATTCTGAATGTCTCTTCACTCTCGTTTGATTCCATATCAGTTCTTACAGCTGGCTGAGTATGCTTTAGCGGCTCCAAATTTGTGAGGAGATCTGACCTGGCTACTGAATTACTTTTGGTCATGGCCAAATTGATGCATTTCTTGGAGTAGCTTCGTGCTAGGAATCTCATCTTGCTAGCTTGTTGTGCTGCTTTGAGGTCCTCATTGTTGCTGAAAATCCTCTTTAGCCTGAGCATCTCCCCATAGGGGATGCTCTGTACAAGGTGTCGAGGGTGGGAGCTGGTTGCATGCAACACTGAGTTGCCTGCAGTCTGCTTCCTATATGCTTTGGTTCAATCTTTCCCTCACTGACATAAACTTGGACATCTAAAAAGGTCACTGATTCAGCACTGATAGTTTCAGTAAAACTCAAATTCATGTCATTGTTATTAAGTCTCTCTACAAATTCCTGTGCCATTGACAGACTCCCTTGCCAAATTATAAAAAGGTCGGCTATAAAACGCAACCACAGTTTGACATTGTTGTCTTTTTTCAGTACCAGCTCCTCCCACCAGCCCATGTGAAGACAAGCATAGCTAGGGGAGAAGCTGGCCCCCATTACTACACCCCGTAGTTGCTGGTACAGTACATTTTGGAACATAAAAACATTGTTATGTACACAAAAATCGACCATATTTACAAGCAATTTGTTATGGGGTAACATCTGACCAGGTCTACTGTTAAGATAATATTGTAAAGTCCTTTTTCCGTCCTGATGGTTTATGCTTGTATATAGCGCAGCTACATCAAGGGTTATCAACAGAAAGTCCTCATGCCACCCAAAGTCCTTATTTTTTGCCAAAAAGTCACCTGTGTGATATAGGACGGAAGTTGTTGAACATGATGTTGCAGAAAACAGTCTACATATTGTGATGATTTTTCTAAGAGACTATTCTGTGCTGATATTATAGGTCGTCCTCGTGGCTTTAATTGGTTTTTATGGATTTTGGGAATAAAATAAATAGTGGGGACTGTTGGGTTGTCGTTCCTCAGAAATTTGTACTCCTGCATTGTTATTAATCCAGCACTTTTCCATGCCAATAATTTGCTGTAATATTCATTATAATTGGCCCTTAGAGATAGTGCATCACTTGTTCGGTAACAATTTCTGTCAGACAATTGTCTCATGGCTTCCTCCACATAGTCCTCTTTGCCCCAGATTACTAGGTTTCCTCCCTTGTCTGAATTTCGTATAATGATTTGGGAATTATTACGTAACTTGGTCATAAATTGATGGTATTGGTATTGTTGTCTGTTGTGTTTTTCTTTCTTAGGTCCTTGTACTTTGTGATTCAGTTGTTTGATTCCTGCAACTACTTGTTCGTGAAATATATCTATTGCATCCCTTGGTGTTATGGGATTGAAGGTGGATTTGGGTCTGAAGGGCGTAATAATGTTGCACTGCTCAGTTATATTTGTGGTTGTTGTTGCATCAAGATTATCTCGATTGGAATTGTGGGCATTGAATAATGCATTTTCTTCAGCCAGTTCCTCAAGATCCCTCAATATCGGTAGGTCAGAGATAGTTACATTTAGAAGGGGCGATTGTGATGGTTCACTGCGCTGTGTCCTATCCAGTGTGTTATATATATATTGATTGATATTAATGCCACAGCATGGGCCTTTCAAATCACCGTTAATAACATAATGTACTGTAGAATTTTCGTTACTTGCAGTCAGATCATTTGCCTTTCCTCTATACTTAATTTAGGCACCCTGCCTCTTAATTTAGCATCAGTTGTCACATAGTTGCCATGATATTGTGTAGTGCATTTATGGATCGAAGTGCATTAAAAAAAGTATGGGAGCTGTGATGCAGTGGGCAATTCGGGCGGGGTGAGTGAGCGGGATCAGAGGCGTGGCTAAAAAAAAAAATCTGTATCTTTTTTCTCTCTTTCACCTTCTAGAAAATAATGCACATCTTAAACAAAAAATAAATTCAAGTTAAGCTAATCAGTGGGAAATACACCATTGTACATTATGAAACCTCTGTTAGTTAATGCACTGCAGAGGTCTGTGTGTAACCAGAGAGGCACATGATTGAAGCATGGTTGGTTCAATGGAGAATAGTGGCTTGTGTATGTTTAGTGCTACTAGGTCCCAGCCTGTGAAAGAAAGAACTGTGAATATATGTCATTATTTTAAACTTGCATTACACACAGTATAAGATAGACTGCTACAAAATGCGCAAACAGGTTTAAGATAAAAAGGTGCTTCCAAAATATAGATTTTAGTAAAACCTAGACTGTATTTAGTGCAAATGTTTTTCATAAGTGTCTTTTAAAAAGGCACATTTCATGGCTTAGATGGTAACTTCATTGCAATATCACGCAAAATGAATAAATCTGTGTCATCAGGAAGCTTCTAGTGATTGTGTTAATTAAAGCCAACACCAGCTTCACAGCACCCTTCAAATTTGCAGATCGACCAGTTGTGCACATTAACATTTCTTTCAGGCAGCACGAACCCTGGCAGGAAGGCTTGTTTAGCTGTCTGCCCTTCCCTAGGTTTCACGGCACAAGACGCTACTTGCCTTACAATGCAGCTGGGGCATTTCAGCTGTCGGAATCAACCGTCCGGGGGCAGTTGTCTTTTCCCAAAAAGTATGGGAACTGTTTTTGCTAAATTAAAAAAGTACGGGCACCCTCAGAACCCATCCACTTCGACCACTGAGTGGGATTGACAGTATATGCCCACACTCCAAACTATAGTACATCCCTAAGTTACTTTTAACCCTCTACTGACCTCCTGACCTTTTGTCGCCATCTTCATCATTTATTGCCGTTATAGTGCTGAGATAGCTCAAGGGAGTAGTGGAGCACTTTATAGAACATTTTGTCTTGTGGCCCACCCCTCTCAAACACGAGTCACTGTACATAAAACAGCAGGTAGTTTGGCCGGTCCAACTGAGGTTGCATTACATAAACTGGGATCTGAAGGGGGAAGAAGGGCTGGGACTTGTAACTTGGACTGTAGACGCAAAGTGTTTTTTACACATTTAGACTGGACATCTTTTCAGTTTGAGGCAGAGATTGAACGATTTACCTAGAATAGGAGATTTTTGATCAGGTAGTGATGTAGAAACTAGAGCTGTGGGAGTTGATACAAAAAATGCTATCCCTGCACAAATGGCACATGCTGCCATCTGCGCAGCCAATCTGAAATAATGCTCTGAATGTCGGCCCCCAGGAGATGTGGCATGCATGAAGTCTCGTCCAAGTAGCCTTTGGAGTGGTTGCAGAGACATTACAGGGGCTCCTGATAAAATGCTTCTAAAGCCTGGAACAACCTACCACAACACATCAGAGACCCCTCTTCTCTTCGTGACTTCCGCAAGAAATGAAAGATCTGGCTCTTTGAGTAGGCCCTCTAGTGCTGGCCTCACACACCGGCTACTAGTGCCTGGATAACCTCACGGGTGATAAGTGCGTTATAAAAACACTGTTAACATAACACAAGTTTCAGTTTATTAAAAGTTTGATGTTATGCCTAAAAAGGCCATACAAACAGTTCATATACACACATAACTCAAATCATATTTAAAAACGTAAACTTTTACAACTGAGAGAAATGTTTTGGTACTCATATACACATATACTTTTACCCACCTACATACAAGCATTTAAAATCAACAAGTACTCATTTTAACCCTGACCCTTTTCTGGGTCCCCCTAGCATCATAACATAACCCCCTAGCATCATAACATAACATAACATAACATAACATAACATAACGGGGTGTAGCCGCAAAACACACCTTGTTGTGCAGGGAAGTGGAAAGGACCCCTAGCCCATTCCATAATCCGGCTCAGAGTGCCCCTGTCTCACTCTGGATGCCTACACTCACCACATCTGCGCTAGGGCACCCTGGTAACTGACTGCAGCCTTGGAGGACTGAAGGGCAGAGGGTGCGGCCAGGGACTCCACCCACTCTCGCAGGGCCCTTCAGGATGAATCCAGGAGTCAGAGTCACCCGCATACAAACATGAAGCAAGGAATGAATCATTGCCATATTACTGACCATATGCGTCCTTCTCTTATGCACACGTGCTACCTGGATCAGTTAGTTCATGCACAGGCGACTACACTTTTTTGGCCCCTGTAGGCACTGAATGCACCCAGTTTGTGTGCACATATGCACAAGCAGAAGCCTCTGCCCATAATAGTGAGCCTCAGATATCCAAGCCCTAAGGTTAGCAACTTAACCATGAGGCCAAAAACAGTCAATTGTACATTTTATCACACTGCCGTTTGTAGTTTTGATTGGCCATAATAAATGTTTTACTCATTATGAACATGTTAAAACTTAGGTCCATCCCTGCACAACAAGGGTTGCCCAGATCCAAGCAGGGCCATCAAATATGCAAAACTGGGGTCTTGGGGGGGGAGAGGGTGGGAGGGAACAAAAGCGAAACACCCGGTCGGGTGACTGAGAAAACCAGATGTAGACTTTCATGCCTACATAAATTTTCAACTGAGATGTGAATTCCCATCCTCTTGGGACTTTTTTGCTGCCCAGTTCCTTTGTGCTTTGGAAAATCAGTCAGATATTTTTCATTTTTGAAGACGAATAAGGAAAATCAAAGAGGGATCTTCCGATTCTGTACCAACAACCAGGTCAACCGAAAAGCCAAGAAGAAAAAGTGCTAAAACTGGGTCTCCACTGTTTTACAACTTGATGCCTCAGTTGAACCAATAGTCCTGTTACAGAAAAACCTGATCTCTAGGTGCTGGGATTCTGTAAGAAGCATACAAGTGATGTTAGTTACTAGGAATGGCAATCAGACACCCCTGGGTCTACAACATGTTCGAATTGAAAAGACCCCAAAGACGGTCATTTCTCTCTAAAGCCATTCACTCAAAATATGAAGAGTGCAGTGGAACCCTCTGATAGAGGAGGGTTTAAGTGCAGCTCTGATAGAGGAGGGTTTAAGTGCAGCTCTGATAGAGGAGGGTTTAAGTGCAGCAGCCACCATTTCAGATATAGTAAGATTTAGAACACTGAAAAGAGCACATTAATACAAGGGATTCTGCAATCCCTGCGTCAAAACCTGCCTCAAATGTCTTTATAATCAGCGACTTGTGAGGCATCCAGTCACCAATTATAAAGAAAATATTTAGAACTCAACTGTAATAACGTATTACAGTTGAGTTCTGATATCACAGTGCCTCCTGCCAGAGTCTGCAGCTGAGGGGAGAGGCAGGTCGGGTCATGGAGCATCATTAAAGCAGCAGTTCTTAGAAAAAGAAGCATGGCTTTTCTTCCTTCTGAGCTATTTTTCTAGCTGTAAGGTGAAAGGAGATATTTATAGCAACATGTTTATTTTTTGCACTCCTTAGGTAATTATAGAAAAGTCAGAATCTTTCTGCACGTTTTCTGCACATTTGGAGATACTGCAATATATTTTTTTAAACATCTGACTTGCCTTAAACTGATTCTAAAATCCTTTTGAAACAAATATCCAACAGCTTTTATGATGTGTTTAATTTTACATTAGGAATTCTATTTTTAGTTTTCCTGTTTGCAAACATGCTCTTTCTTTCATATGAAAGAGCTACACTACAAGGAGCCCGTTTGGAACTGCCTGCACTCACGCAGCACTTTGTTTCTGGGGCTCTGTCCCCCACCAGGCACGCCACACTTTGATCCGGGGACTGTATCCCCCACAAGGCTTTACTCCTGGAGGTGCCATCGAGAGGCAGAAGCACCCGGAGGCTCATACAAACAGCCGGGAGCCCGTTTGGAACTGCCTGCACTCACGCAGCACTTTGTTTCTGGGGCTCTGTCCCCCACCACCCCCACCAGGCACGCTGCACTTTGATCCGGGGGCTGCATCCCCCGCAAGGCTTTATGCCTAGAGGCACCATCGAGAGACAGACGCGCCCGGAGGCGCATAAAAACAGCCCAGGGCTCCCGCAGCACGGGAGCCCGTTTGGAACTGCCTGCACTCACGCCGCACTTTGCTGCTCGGGTGGACAACGACGTGCGATTCTAGGTAAGAGGATGGGGAAACGTAAAACAGTAAGTGGACAGAGTGTCGCACTCCAGGATAGAATGAAAGTTCCACGAGGTAAATAAATAGGTGTTGCAATTGGGTGAATCCTCCTGAGTATGAGGATATAATAAGATTTAACCGCACTCCATGCCTACTAATAAGGACCACCCGTTAACTACAAACATCACTAGTTTTCTGACTACGGCTATGGGGGCTATTACTAGCGAGCTCAAGTCCATGGAGGAGAGACTGGGGCCACAAAACGGGCATTAGACAACAGTACATTGCCGGAACTGGAGTGCCCTACAGACAGTGACCAATTGAGGACCACTGACTCAGATACGGGTGCCATGGCATTGAATGTTTTGGAAGCCCCTCTAAACATAATTAAGGCTCCCTATTTTCCGTTTTTACTGATTTTTGCAGATAAATACAGACAGAAAACAATGTGTTTTCTGCCTGCATACATTTTTTTTAATGGATAAATACAGAAAATGTGCTTCTTTTAAGTGACTCTTTGGGTTGTCTTTCCTGAATTATAGCCCAACAGCTGAGAAGATGGACAGCATGGGAAATTAAAAAACAGAACGATATTTCTTTAAATAACTGCATGTGTCAACATACATTTGTGGTATAATGCTAATTTTTGCCAGTAGATGTACTGGTATATAATATTTGGCAACTTAAATAGCTAAAACACGACAGACATCAAAGTATGAGTGTGCGTCTATCATTTAAATGAATATGGAAATGTACAGTTTTACATCTACATTTATAGGCAAAACACAAAATAAATATGGATAAATACAGATAAAATGGCCCAAAAATAAATATGGATAAATACAGACGGAAATGTTAAAAAAATAAATACCATAAAACAGGGAGCCCTAGACATAATTAATACCAGTGTCAACCAGCAAGACTGTTTTTTAGACAACTCTCGCCCACCTCCGCCCAAAAAGTCAAAGGCATGCGGCAAGTGCAAGAAAGATGCATTGCCACCGGCAACTCGTAGGAAAACATTGGCACCTCCTGTAAGGAAGGGCGCAAGGGCCTTAGAATTGGATATTGACGCAGGATCAAAAGAAAACGAAGTCAAAGGGGCCTCATCATCGCACACCCAACTTATTAGTTCGCTTGAATTAGTAATGAAGCCACACCTTGACCTGTTTTTAGGAATCCTGAATAGCATCGATATGTCACTTTATCTAGTCTAACTTCTGGGACAAACGCCGTACCTATCCCTAATTCTAACCTGCCGCTCACAGCACCTCCTTCCCTGGTCATGTCCCCAAGAGATATCCCTGCCATTGACACTAACACTCTAACCGGTCCCTCCTGGCTTCAGAAAAACAATGCCCTTAATTTGGCTAGTGGTCAGCCAATTATTTCTGGGCTAAAAGAGACTGGAGTGCTCAATCCTGTTGACAATTGTCAAGACAAAGGTCATTTTACATCAAGGAAAATCATGAAAGAATACTCCATCTTCCACCTGAAGCCACTCCATTTGTCATAGTACTTAAGAATGTGCCACCTCTACTACCTAGCAAGGAGGAAGACCTGATTCAGTTAAAGAATAAAACGGTTCATTGGCTTGCGAAAGCGGCGGACTGGCCCAAAAGTGATGATTTGTTTCATCACATAAATAACGTTGAACAGGTTGCATGAGTGGGCACACAATTAAAAATGGGGCCAGGTGACTGCATTGTTGTAAATTTTCAAAAATAGGTCACTCGTCCATTGTCTAATGGACAAGCTTTCTTGATGTAATGATGCAAGCGGACCCATTGAGGCAGTGCTATTAGGGTACTTTTACAAGCCATATATATCCACAGGACATAGGCTTCCATCTTAAACTGGTAACGTCACATACAACCATGCTATTCCAACCTTCAATCGTTTTTCTTCCTTAGATTATGTGGATTGACTACATCCTCTGGTGATTGGCTGTGTCAAACAAATTAAGCATGAACCAAAACATAGACCGTCTGAAGGTTGTTCTGGTGGCCTGGAAAAATTAACATCTTCTGTTGTGTCACATGCTGTCAGTCCTCCCTCTTCTGAGTCATCAGAACTGGCATTGACAGAATCCAATGTTATTTCACTGGGCGAGGGGGCCCAACCTCTGGTATCACTCAACAGGGTAATGCTACCCTAAAATAATTGTGAGCCAATTGCCCACCCTATTGAGGCAGTGCCATGTAGCCATAACAGTACAACTGGTTTCTGGAATATCACCGGTTTGTCCAACAAGTTAAAATCTGAACAATGGATTGCTTATATAAAAAGTTATAGCACTGTGTGTCCACAGGAAACCTGGATGAAAGAGCCTGCACACATTAATGGATATGTTTCCATACATACCCCAGCTAATGCAGCTCTAGGCGGTCATTCTAAGAGTAGATTATTATCTTTGGTATCAACAACATTGTCAGGCAGGGTAGGTAAAACTCTGCTTCACTCATCTCATTTTCAAATTATTAACATTCTTTTTAGAAAAACTGTGACTTTGATCCTTGTTAACTTTTATCATAATAATTTTAATATTAAGAACACTGCTATCGCTGAAGACCTAGAAAATACATTGTGCAGACACATACAGGAGATTAACATGGACTTTATTGTTCTTAGGGGAGGCAATTTTAATTGTAAATTATGCCCCCTATCAAAACAGTCTGCATGTCATTTATTAGATAGGGCTAGGGATGGCTGCTGCCATTTTTATCATAACCCTTGCGGGAACGTTTTTAGCTCATTACTTTTGAAATGTTCTCTTTTCCTTACACTTGATCTTATCCACAGGATGGTATGGAATTAGTCTCATATGAAGGCAGAGGTCAAGGGACTCTAATTGATTTTATTGACCTTTCAGATTATTTTAAACGTCACTCTGTGACTTTCACCATACAGAAGGTCTGTTTTAGTGATCATTATCCGCTATCTCTTCAATTAGTGATTCAAGTTGCTGACCCCGCTATGCCTAACAAATCATGCCCAACAACTTATTTTAAAAATAAGGGGCTATTGCGGAAGTGGTCCACTATAAATCCTGATTCTGTTCTACAAAATATTATGACAATCAACATGAATCAAGTTTTAGACTGCCTGAAAGATAGCATAAACCCTCCATCTATGCTCACATCCTTCGCGACAATAACTGAAACCATCAATGCTGCTTTAGCGAGTGATCAAAAAACAAGACCTTGAAGGCAAAGTAGGTGGTTTAATAGTGACTGTTCACATTCCCATAATAAACTACTTAAGGCATTGAAGCGAAAACCTCAAGACAAACGGGAAGTAAAACAGTCACGATTTGAGTATAAACAGGCATTAGGGAGACGCAAATTAGACATAAGAAAAGATGCCTGGGAACTAACTCCATGTAGCTTGTCAGAGTAAAGATACCAGACTTTTTTGGAAAACCGTTAATTCGGATTTCTTCAATAGTTCCCAAAACAGCAATATAGAAGCTACAATTATGCCTGCTACAATTATGCCTGAAGTCTGGGTAGAACATTTTTCTGACTTATAAAGCTATAATGGTGAGCCATATTGGTAATTTAAACTATGAGGCATTAGAATTGGCTCACCCAACACTTGATGAGGTAGAAAGGGCTTTAAATCATACTGTGAAGAACAAAGCTTTGGGCCCCGATGTATTCCATCAGATTTGTTTTTAGCTAACCCCCCCTATGGCTCCCACTGTTGATGAACATCTTAGGTTGTTATGCAACCCAGGGACCTCCTGATTTGTGGAGATCTGTGACAATAGTCCCCATCTTCAATAAAGGGGACAGGTCCGACCCAAAATGTTATCAGCCCATCTCCTTAATTGATTATACTTGCAAACTGATGGGCAGGGTTATATTAGAGCGGTTGGAGGCCTGGGTAACCGACAGTGGGAAATTTTCAGATATACAATATGGCTTTAGGAGAGGATTGGGAATGGTGGAACAATGCCTTAATCTGCACCTGGTCATAAGCAAGTATACACTAGCTAAGCCTGGATACCTTTATCTTGGGTTCATGGACCTTACGTCTGCTTTGACTGGGTGCAGAGAGGGAGATTGTGGGAAAAATGTTGAATATGGGCATCGAACCATCTATTGTCCACTTCCTAGCAACTATGCATCAAGATGTGATGGGGAGAGTCAGGTTTGGAGCAGGTGGCGAACTCACGGTCCCAATAAAAATGAATTGTGGGATTCGCCAGGGTTGGTTTTGCACCTTTTATATTCACCTTGTATTTAAATGACTTAGAAAATGTTATTAAATATGGGAATGTGGATGCCCCCATGATAGGCTGTAGGATGCTGCCGGCATTACTTTATGCCGATGATTGTGTCTTAATGTCCAGAACTGGGGTGGGGTTGCAGAGGCTTTTAACTAGGTTTAATGATTTTAAGAATGACCTTGGTTTAAAGACTAAGGGACATATTTACAAGGGCTTTATCTCCGCTTTTTTGGCTTTTAAAGCCAAAAAAGCGGAGATAAAACTATTGCCCTATTAACAAGAGGGTGCTAACATGCATTAGAGCATGTTAGCACCCTTTTACCCAATGCCTCCCTTTGCATCTCTAATGAGATGCAAAGTGGGCGTCACTGGGCAGGACAACCTTGTAAATATCGCTGATGTTCACATCGCGATATTTACAAGGCTGCCCCAGCATTTTAGCACATGTTAGTTTTTGGAGAAAACCGCTGTTTTCTCCAAAAACTAACGGCTGCTAAAATGCATACTTACCTATCCCTAACATTGGGATGGATTATGCTGATACGACCCTGTGGGTCGTATCAGCAAGGTTATCGCCTTCTTGCAGGGAACATTGCTGGAAAACCAGCGATGTTCTCTGCAAAACGGTGATAACCTCGCTATCACTGGAATTTTTATCACCCTGGAGAAACACGTTGTTAATAACGCGCTACCAGGGAAGTAGATTCCAGAGATAGCCTGCGATAACAAAATTATCGCTAAACACGGCCAACGATATTTATCGCTGCCGTTGATAATATGCCCCTAATGTAGGGAAATCTTACACTGTGGTGGGTAAATCCCCCTCCATTTTGAAATCCTGCTTTATAAAAAATGAAAAGTTGTCCTATGTCCCCACCTTTTCTTATTTGGGAATTCTTTTCGATCAAAAAGGCACCTGGCACCATTTAGGAGATTCAAGGCCCAGCAGTTTTAATCAAAATCTGGAGGCGATATATAGATTTACGAAAAAGTTGGGCTCAAAACCAATCAATACAATTACTAACCTCTATAAGGCACGTTTCTGTTCCTCTACTCTGTATGGTGCTGGAGTATGGGGTTTTTGCAACATAGGTGGCCTACAAAGAGCCGAGAACTCCTTCATGAGACATGTTGACAGTTCCCTAGAGTCTTTGTGCCACTATCTGTCACAGCAAATTAGGTTTGATACCTCTATCCTTTCGTATACGGTCAGCACCGATATTACTGTAGCATTCCATCTGGGCAAAGGAAGAACCAGCCCTAAATCGCGCCATCATTACAGATTGTCTCAAACTGGATCATTTGACAAAAATATCTTGGCTTAGTTATATAAAAAGACAGCTAGAGACCATGGGGCTGGCGGATTGTTTTTACAATCCAGGTAGCATTGCGAAGATAACAAAAGTGAAATTGAAAAGGGATTTTTTAACTCATCTATATTCAACCAGAGGAACTTTAGAAATGGCAAAAAGAGTGTCTTAGAACATTCTCTGCTAGTTTGCTCACCAGGCATTGAACCCTATCTTTCCTTTTATTTTAGCCACGCCAAACTGTTTTACCTTATAAGATTCAGGTTTTGGCATTTCACACTTTTTGGTCTCTTACCCTCGTAAACTTTATTGCCATGCTAAACTGGATCTGTGCCCCTGTCCAGTGTACATTACATTTTATGTTTTTCTGTAAACTTTATATCATACCAAGGCATGATTTCATTATTCCCCTTTTAAAGTTTTTAAATATTTGGAAGTGTCGGGCAGCACTACATCACCTCCAGCTTTTAAAAGATGAATCTACTTGCTTAATGATTTACAGATATATTTCTTCGGCTGTTCGATTGCGGGACATTGTTGGAAAATGATTTTATTATCCAATTTAACAAGGATCAATTTTGGGCTTTGCTGCATTTTGGGATGGGGAATTGTTTATGAGATCATTTAGACCCGACCTCAGTTTATGATGTTATCCATGGAAACCATTAATTATGATTCTGAAATTTATGCTATGAAATTGCTATTGTCTTTTTGAAAATATTGCACTGTATGTGTTTCCTTCCTTTTAATCGGTTTTAAATGTTTTTTTTCTTTTAATGCATTCTTTTATGGCTGATAGTCAGCCGAATAAAGATTTAAGATTTACAAAGAGTTAAGTGGTTTGTGGGAAGCAGGATTGTGTAACTATGTATTATACAGAATAAAGTACCTCCTGCTGTACTTGATAAGGATATTGCAAGTTACCCTGGAGTTCCATAACCTTATAAAGGTACTAGGCCTTCAGCCTCGTTCCTCTATATGGTCATGGATCTCTTCGGTGATGTGCAGTATCCCTATGATGTACGACGGGGTAGTTTAGCCCATATATAATACATGGGAGCCGGCAATCCCATCATAAAAACCTGTCTCTAACTTCCTTACTACATTCAAGTTGTGACATCTCTGGTCACCTTTAATAAAGACATGTAGCTGCTCAGCTGTAATAGCACATTAAAGTTGAGTTTTGATGTCATAATGGGTCCTCCTGCAGGAGCAAAAGTCAAAGGCAGGTCACCACTGCAGTTTAAACAATGAAACAGAGACCTGGCTTTTTGCTCAACTGTTCTATGTTTCTAAAATCAAGAGTGATCACCAAAACAAGATGTTTAAAGCAACATGGTCATTTTTTAGTCACATATTGTCGGGGCAACAATATAATCTGTGGGTTTCTCTGCATATTCTGAGTTACGTCATTTTAGTTTTCCCTAAGAGAGTGGATGCCTGTCTGTTGTGAGACATATTGTTAGCTTACAATAGGCTTGGAGTTCGCTTTTTTGCTTGTATCGCTTGGCTTCAATGTTTCTCACATTTGTCTGCCTATTATTCATTAGCACATGTGGGCTTTCCATTCCCCGGCACCTTCTCAACTCTGTGCTTTCTCCGCACCAGCACCAACGTCGCTGCCTTTATCTTTTATTGCCTCTCCCGCCAGCGCGCCATGTTGGTTCCCCGCACCCCCGCCCCGTGTTGCATCCGACCCCGCACCTCATGTGTTGCTTCCACCCCCACTCCACCCGTGTTGCTTCCCCCCCCTCCACCCGTGTTGCTCCCCTTCTCAGCACTGCTCCTCCCTAGCGTTGCTTCTCCCGCAGTGTTACTTCCCCCAACTTGCTACACATAACAAAATCTACACGTTATTCCTTTTTCGTTACCAGTCCAAATAGGACAGTTAAACAAAAAGATAAAAAGCAGCTGCATCATGTTTTAGACGTGCAAATGCGTGGTGCGCGTGCCTATAAAAGCAGCGTCAAAAGCTTTAAAAAAAAATCTGTAGCCATGCAGCACAGCATCATTCTAAAATGTCTTTGCAACAAATTAATTCCTGTTTTAGTGTGTATTTTTCACTACAGATTCTACTTTTATTGTGTATGTCTGAAAACACAACATAAGGAAAATCCCAAACCAATCTGGAAATATATTGTAAAATGTAATTAGTAAGATGAGCCCAACTTGATAAACATCCAATCAGTAGAACCTGATATATGCAATATTAAAGGCTTAAGTAAAAAAATAGCACCAAGGAACGGAAAGCGCTAACTGTGGCTATCTGGTCATACTGGCCCCCAGACAAAGTCACAAGTTCAGGCCGATTACGACGGAGTGTGGACCAGATACAGTGACCAGGTTAGTCCCACTGAATAAGTTACCTTCTCCAAGTCCAGCGCACAGAGTTTAAACTTCCAAATTTCATAGGAGGAGCTCAACTGATGCCAGTCAAGGGTTTAGGACAAGGGAGGGGAAGCACCTCTTGAGGATCAGTAACTCACTCCAGCAGAGGCCAGCAGGGCTCAGGCATGTCCAGTCACAGGTCTACAAAAGTCTATTTGCAGGTCCAGGCAGGATCTATTGCAGGACGTTAACTGGGCAGATGCAGGGAGGCCTATGGAGCTTGTTGTGTCCCAGTCACTCTGAACAGGAGATCAGCCAACTGGCCACTGAAGTCACTGTGGTAATCCTGGGTTCAAGGAGATGGACCTCTCTCCTTCAAGCAGCAGGGCAGGCTTCACTCAGCAGGGCAGTCATCCGAAGAACAAGGCAGGCCTCAAGCAGCAAGGCAGTCCTCTAGTAGCTGCAGGGCATTCTTCGTAGAAACCAGGCAGGCCTCAAGCAGAATGGCAGTCCTCTAAAGAACAAGTCAGGCCTCAAGCAGCAAGGCAGTCCTCTGGTAGCTGCAGGGCATTCTTCGTAGAAACAAGGCAGGCCTCAAGCAGCAGGGCAGTCCCTTGAGTACAAGACAGTCCTTCTAAACCCTTCCACAGTCTAAGGAGTGCATTGAAGAGTTGGTCTGATGGTCCACTATTTATACCTGGTGCCTGCTTTGATGTGGAAGAAGCTCCTGCAGTGTTCCCCCCACAAATCCTCCCTGCCCAGGTTTCAAGATGTCTGGGGTGACAAAAGACTGGTGTTAAGTTCTATGTGAGTGTGCTGAGGCAGCTCCTTTGAAATGTAAGTGGGGCAGGGAACATCTCCAACCCTCCCACGCTAGCAGGATGGCCCTCTCCCAGCTACACCAAGGTTCTAATGTTGACTGTCTGGGCCAAATATGCATTCCTTTTTAAAAAAAAATATCTTTATTCAGTTTTTACCGACAATAATGGACATAGCAGCCCAAAGAAATTGCCAGGAGGCCCTATCAAAGGCCTTCTCCGCATCGAGAAGAGCCAGCGCCATAGGGTCTCCTGCAACATCCTTACTATCAAATAAAGTGATGACTCTCTGAATGTGATTAATGGTAGATCTCCCTGGCATTAAACCGTGTTGACATTTAGCAATTACTTTATAAATAATAGGAGCAATTCTATTAGCCAAAACTTTCGAATATATCTTTCCAAATATGCATTCCTGATGGGCAAGAAATTAACAATCACAGGCAGCTAGAAACTCCTAGAAGTCCTCAGAAAGTCTAGAACAGGAAAATACTAACTTTATAAAAAGTGCCATTTTCAAAACTGTAATAAAAAACCCGGCTTTACCATTAAAAAAGATGTTATATTATAATTATTTTGTGAACAAACAGGAGATTTCTACCTGCTCCAGATCAAAAGTTAGTTCTTCTTAAAAGTGATAAGGTAACCCAATGTTACCCTACAGGAGAAGCAGGCCTCAGGGTAGTGAAAATGAGTTTAGGAGTTTTTCACTACCAGGGCATGTCAAACTTAAAAGAACACTTTTTAAATACAATGCACCCTGCCCTATGGGCTGTTTGGGGCCTGCCCTAGAAGTGACATATATGTATTAAAAAGGGAGGTTTAGGCCGGGCCAAAGGTTTCCTTTGCCAGGCCGAATTGGCAGTTTAAAACACCACTGCAGTCTGCAATGCATGCCTGCGGCATGTTTTAAAGGGCTACTTAAGAGGGTGACACAAAAAGTGCTGCAGGCCCACTAGTAGCATTTAATTTACAGTCCCTTTGTACATGTTGTAACACTCAACTAGAGACTTATAATGTGCTAACAAAGTGAAGGCCAGCTGTACCATGGTTTAAGAACTGAGCGTCAAGCACTTTAGCACTGGTTAGCAGTGGTAAAGTCACAGAGTCCTAAAGCCAACACACTTGAACTTCCCCAAAACAGGAAGAGTGAAGGCAAAACATATGGGGGAAAACCACCCTAATGGCTAACTTGTATAACAGAAAGCCACCCTAAGGACCACATAAGAGTCGTGTAAATGGCACCCAAACAAAGTTACCATGTGACCTGATAGTTCTGCCTCAGCCATAAGGATAAGCCATCATATTAAATTTTCATTAAAACACCCAGAACATAATGCTTTGTCCTCCCAACACCTTTGAGGAATATTTAATATGGTGCGTATATACCCAGAATTCTAGGGAATTCTAAGGACGACCTAATCCTCCAGCTCACTCAACACTATCATCTACAGTATCATCTATATCTTCAAACACCTCTAAAAAGGTTATTTGTCGAAAGCCCTACAAGCAAGCATTGAAAAAACACAAAATCTGACAATAACAGATTTTCATTTAAAGTAATAATATTGGAAGGGGCTGGCTGGGAAAGCACAAAATGTTCAAGGAAAGCAAAAAAAGGAGCATAATGTTGAATGTTCTAGTTTTAATTACAGGGAACATTAGATGTTTATAAATGATTTTACTTTTCTTCCCCTTTATTAAAATATTAACAGTTTAGCTGCTACTATTCAAAGAAAGAACTCAAGCTTAAATTGTCTTAGAAAAACTTACTTAGCCTTAATTGGCAGTCTCTTACTTATATTATTATTTAACCAAAGCTTTCACAAATGTGTTGAACCTCAGGAAACGCCCCCTAAGAGTAGGATCATGCAGTTAGAAGGGTTGAGCGTAACTTCAACAGATGTGTATTGTGATCTCATCCCTGAAACTACAGCATTTTGAGCTAAACATTCCCTGCTTTATTGTAGAATGAATTATTTTTAAAACTGTGCAAGTGTATTATCTTGGATGGGGTTATAAGGGTGGGGTAATTTTCATCTTTGAATCTTTAGTAAAATCATGAATTTCGGGAAAGACAGGATGTAGCACTTGTGACAAGACAGGTGACATTATGCAGTAAGTTACTATATTTTGTAATTGCTTAGCTGATGGCCTTAAAATACAGTACTTAAAATAAAAGAAGTATGTGACCAATCCACGCCTTTGTCTCATGTAATGAGTCCCAGAGACCATGGGGCCTGGCTTGCACAGCCATCATGGCGGACATGCTCTGGATGAGCTCCGCTGTTCACCCTGCGCATCCCTTCCTCCCCGTGATGCCCGTCCGCCCTGCTGCCATACCTGGTGTAATTGCTGCTGAGAGGGGAATAGAGATGAAGCTGCGGTCTGCATTTGGTGCAGCTTGAAAATGGTCCTGTGACCACTATGCTGTGCAGTTTCTGGCTGGTGGCGCCAAGCTGCGATAGAGAAGAAGGTGAGCCCCTGCTGCAATGGGGACTTGGGGGGCAGCCGACCAGAGGGAGGTCTGCCCCCCCAGTGTTTTGGGGAAGTGAAATAGTCAGACGACTGCTCAGGTTGGGCTATGTTTGGGCTACATTCGGTAGCCCAAGGGATATATAGAAGAACATTTTGGGTTATCAGCCACCATTTTGTATCGGTGACACAGTGGTTGGTACTTGGTAGCTGGTGTTTTTGTTTTGGTGGGTGGTAGTAATTTGGTGTACTTATCTAAAGAGAGCTAAGGAGTTAGCCCTCACTTGTCACGGCATCCGACAGGTAGCACGACCAGTCAGTGGTTCAGGTGAGGAGGCTTCTCGAGGAAGCAGGACACCATGATTTTTTTGCTGTAGGGGCGGGGTGACCACTGACGCGCGCCCTGCCCTAGAAAGGGGAGGTGCAAGGAGGAGTGTGAGGAAGCAGCCAGGACAGCAGCATAGCTTTTAGAGTGGCTGCCAATAGCAGGAATTCCAGGCATAGCTATTATAGGCAGATATGGGAGGAGGATGTTGCAGGCACTGTTATACGGGGCCCAAGAGGAGAGATGAAAACCCATAGACGGGGTACCATCAGCTGGCTTACATATCAGGCGGGAGTCAGGGCCCAGTGACCGATCGGGGGGAGCAGGAAGAGGAGAGTAGCATGCTAGTTATTGTCACAAGCAGGGGGGAGAGGGTTCCATCAGCTCCGGAGTAGCGTGCTACTCGCTTAAAAAGCCCTTTGATGCCTCATCAAGGATAGTAAGTGCTATATAAATGCAATTACAATTTCAGGGGTCTTGGGGCAGATAATACAAATATGAGGCCCCCATTCTGGATAGATGACAGCTTGGTTCACGCTGGGGTGCATCAGCAGTCATTGGCTGGGGGGTTTCAGATAGGTTTCTCGGCGTATGAGCTACCTGGACAGGGGGGTTCAGCCCAGGTTTCTTTGCAGTAGGTCTGAAGAGCAGGGGTATGTGGGAGAGTTGCATGGGTTGGTAGCATCAGGGATTCCGCAGTTTAGGGCAGTTACCAGCACAACGGGCCTGTCTTTTCCTCTTCAAAGGTTGGCGAGGCACCTAGGGTAGCTGACTCGGGAGAGCTTTGTGTGGCTTTATTGGCCCCGAGGAGAAAAGAAGGCTTGGCCCCATGCGGACAGCTGGGCTACGACGGTGGAGCACACAATCACTGCCCCAAGAAAGTTTTGGGTAACTTCAGCGGTGCAACATCCTGAAGGGTTAGGCACAACCCCCAGCAGGTCAGAGCACAGGACAAGTCATCCTGCAATGTCGAGGAGGCTGGGAAGGCAAGGTATGGCCCCCCAACATAAGTTTGGTTGATAAAAGTCATGGTACTGCAGTATTTTGACAGGCAAGAGTGGAAGGATGAGGTAGCGCAAGGGTTGGTTGCACAGGACCCGTGGGGGTCGACAGTGCTGGATTATTGAGGAAGAGAGTTTGGGGCAACAAGGCTCTGGGTTGGTAGGGGGGTTCCACTAATCTTTTTGCCTGTAGTGTTTTTGCAGGATTCAGGTTCACGGCACACTCAAACCAGAAGTGGTGGAGCCTTGCAACAGGACGGCTTGGCGAGGCAGCGAGCCACTGAGTGGACACCGGCTTTGGAGCCAGGTAAGATAGCACGGGGCAAACGCTGACACAATGCTATAGGTAGGCAAGAGGGGAGGCCCGCTTGAGGAAGGTATTTATGTGAAGGACACTTGTGTTGGCACAAAAGAACACAGTGTCAGAAAAAGGCGGCTGCATATGGATGGCAAACAACTTAAGGAGGATACAAAAGAAAAGAGGAGACAGTTCTAGAAAAATAAAAAGGCTGATATTAATGTGACAGGGTAGAGTGCCAGTGTAGGGGGAAAGAAGCAGGACACTGAGGTAGAGGATACTGAGAAATCGGGAAAATTGGAGAGCAAAGAGTTAAAGTTCAAGAATCCGCATAACATGGGCACGTTGAAGCCATTAAGGGCACATCTAATGGTGCTAAATAAGGAAAGAATATGGAAGGGGGGTAGGTGGAGATGCTGACGCTCTTACATAGGGACTTACTTACAAGAAGGAATCCAAGGAAGAGGTGTTCGAACTGTCCAAGTGCCTGAAAATGCCGGTGACCATAGAGAATTGGACAGCAGCATTCCTTTTGTGCTAGTGTATACTGCCAAAAGTACCTGGAGAGGTCGGTGGCATTATGTAAATATATGTATGTAATCAGAAAGGACCTAATTACGGAGGTTATGTTTGGGCCCAACTTGTCGATGACTGCAGGGCCCCTAGGGTCCTGGATCCGGAGGCACAATGGGGAGAGATTGACATTGACCTACAGCTGCATACCATGGGGCAGCCAAAGTGAGAGGAGTGGAGCATGGTGGTAGTTCAAAATGGGGTCTGGCACACGGGAATAATGCAAGTTCCGGCACAAGTGCTACAAAGGTGCGGGCAGCCATGCATTGGACCATTGCTACAGAGCAGGCAGCCAATGCAGTTATTCCGCAGCAGGGCCAGCAAAATGGACATCAAGGTACACAGCAAAAGAGGCAGGCTGCAGGGCATAGAACAGGGAGGGGAGGCCAGGGATCTGGTGGCAAAGGTTCATACGTTGATTACATCGTGCAGGGTGAACTTTTGGCTGTCACAATTTGACCGCAAGGGAGTCACTAGACTTTTGTTGCAAGACTTCACTTGGGCGTTTAGGCTGCGCTAAGGGGGTCTGCGGGTGCAGCGGGGGGCTGCTAATTTGATATATGACAGCGAGCACAGAAAGGCAGGGCGGGGCAGGTTAAACAAGGATACTCAGGATGGCAGGGCCCTTTGAGGCTTTGCCGGTGGACGTTCTAAGTGTACCCCCTATTGGTGTGGTTCCTAAAGGACCTAGGTCAATTTAGATTGATACAACATCTCTCTTGGCCTGAGAGACAGTCTGTTACTGATTTCATTTCGGAGTACAAATCGCTGTCACCTATTCATTGGTAGAGAGGGCCCGGCCATTAGTTGAGAGAGTGGGACAGCGGGCGCTTATGGCAGAGTGATATTAAGTCGGTCTTCCATCTGCTGCCGGTAATCCCTGCCAACTTTCCGCTTCTAGGAATACAGTTTGAAGGTAAATGATATGCAGATAAAGTTGTCCCCATGGGTTGCTCAATTTCAAGTGCTCCTTTTCAGGCTTCAGCACATTTCGGCAATGGTGATTCCCCCCAAAAACAAATACAGGTCACAAACGTATTACACACTATCTGAAAGGTTCCGTGGACTGCCAGAATTGCTGGTAAGTTTCTAGGAGCTCATGGGGGACAGAGGGGTGCCTTTAGCACAGAAAACACAGTGGGATCCAGTACGGTGCGGTCTTTTCTTGGAATTGAGATAAACTCTGAGGATATGGAAGCCAGATTACCAGAGGTTAAAAAAGTGAAAAATGAGCATTTACTTGCTTGACGCAAGGTTTGTTAAGACGAAGGTCACAGTGAAGGAGGTGCGGTGCAGGTGCTGTACAGCCTTTTGAAATTCTCAGGCAGGGTGGTGACGTTTTTGTAGGACATTGGGCTGGCACTGTCAGGGTGGCCTTTACCACACCATTATGTGAGGCTAGGGGTGGGATCAAAGAGGACCTGGGGATTTAGAGAGGGTTTCTTCAATACCTAACAGGATTCCCTTAACAGCATGGAGAAAAGTGGTCTGGATGGCACAGATATTTTCAGAAGCAGCCAGAAGCTTTGGTTTTGGGCTGATTGGCAGGGGCTTCAGTGTGTCAAAGCGTGTCTTCAGGAGTGGAAGAAAGGTGGCCACATTGCATATCTGAAATTTTTTCCATTGGGGTAGCCGGGGCGATGGAGGAGATTATTTGGCACACAAGCGAGTTCTGTTTCGAATCGACAACATGCCAGTAGTGCAGGTGGTCAATAACCAATAAACAGAAGGCCCAGCTGGTGAAACTACTCAAGGTTTTATTTTGGTGTTGAGGAGTCTACAGCTTGCCATTGTTTTTGGAGACGGGCATGTGTCAGGGGTGGACAAGGACATTGCGGACGCTTTGTCTCATTCATAGTGGATCAGGACCCCCATGCCTCAGAACTACTGGACAATGGAACACAGAAGATGCTCCGGTTGGTAGTGAATTCCTGAGCAGTGTCTACAAGGTCAGCATATACCTAGGCAGGGTCCGAATTCTAAGGTAACAGAGCTCAAAGGAGGTCAGATACTTGGGCATTGGGAGAAGTGGTGGTCCCATTTATTATGGCACCCATAAAAGATTTTTTTTAAAAGCCAGTCAAGGGTAACTATATCACGAAAAGTAACAGGCATAGCCTTTTATGGGCAACCCTTTGTGGGGTTATTCTTCATCATCTGATTAATTGGGCCCGAGATTCTCAGAAGGTTGGTATAGGGAAGCAGGTCGAGGTGGCACAAAGAAGAGGCCTTTAACTATGGGTTTGTTGCAGGCCATACGTGTGGTGTTGCCAGCATTTGCCAAAATGAAGGGGAGTTGGTCCTATTTTCTACACTAAGGTCCTAGATGTTCTTTGGTGTGTTTCGGGTATCAGAACTCTTCGGAGGTAGGTAGAGACGGAGGGTGATCTGGGGGCGGTGGAGTATGCAGATGTGAAGAGGGCTGGACCGTCTGGCTTTTTTGATCTAAAACTGATCAGAGAGGGAGGGCAGGAGAATACTGTCAAAGGCCTAGCCAATAGATAAGTATTGCCCGGTCTAGTGGGGGACAGTCCCGCGTCCTCACAATGTGTTGGGGGTGAGCATTCTTTGCCAAGAAGGGTAAGCTGGTGACAGCATTTCAGCTACTAGCGATTCTGTGCCAAGCGTTAGCGCTGCTGGCTTTAGATGCACAGGATTTTGGGACACATTAATTCCGCAACGTCATGCGAACAGGCAGGAGGCTGGCCTGGAGTAGGGAGAGTATCATGATCTGGGGGAGAGGGTCATGGAATCGCTTCCAGCGCTATGTCTGAGATTTTGGGGGTCAATGTTGTAATTATTGTCGAGTGGGTCATGCTTGTTTCTCTTTTCAGGTTAGGTTCCTGGGCCCCTGGCAGTTGGTTGAATATATGTATTGTAGGTCATTCGCTCATTTAATGGGCCGAAAGACACGCCAAAGCCAGCAGTCATGGGACAATTTTGGGCTTAATATAGACGTATTCATTTAGTGAGAATGGCAAAGGGGGCAGGAGGTGGACAGAGCTTATCATAGGTGAACAGATTGTTGGTTGGGGGCAGGTCCCAAGATCTATTGTTGATATATTTAGGGGAGAATGACTTAGGGCCTGGCATTGAGAAAGGCTATGTAGGAGGATTTGAGGTTGATCAGGCGTGAATGGTCCGGTTGCCATGTGCTTTGAACAGAGTTTGTTTCCAGAAGGGCCTGACGCAGAGTCATCAAGCTGACCGCGTTAGATAGGGTTAGAGAGCAGCTGAATAAGCTGATGCGCTCCTCTGTAGAGACTTGGTATGGGTAGAGTGACCCATTCGAATTTGCGTATGAAGACACAGAGTTTTTCCGGGGGACGGAGTTTAATTGCATGTCAGGGACATGGGGCTGTATGTGCTGTGCATGAAGCTTGAGTTGGCCAAGGCCTTGAATATTCATTAAGTATCAGTGCGGGGGGCAGAAAAAAGGTTGGTGAGGGCCACTCCCCTTTTTTCTGGGTGGCAGTTGGCTGAGAAGTTTGCATGGTTTACCGAAGTTTAGTGTTGTTGACTGCGGCAATTCAGGCTGAAAGGGGTAGACAGGTTCACGCCTGGACAAGCCAGGAATTTAAAGGTTCTGAAGGACGTTTAGTTAATAGTGGTACAAAGAGGGAGAGGAGTTTAGAGGTCGCAGTTGCAGTTGAGCAGCTCTGGAGCAACTACATTGTTATGGGGGAGGGATTTTAAGGGGTGGGGGTAGCTTAACATAGGTGATCAACATTGTATAGTGAGGTTATAGTTTTGTAAGGCAAAGGCCCAGGTTGTTAGTAATGTGAACCTGTTTCAATAAAGCAGCCTTTTTCACACAAACCTGGTGTCAGTGGTTTGTGCTGCTCCCCCTCTTCCCCAAATATTGGGGCGCGTGGCCACGAAGCTCTGGGTGGCTATGCCACTGGGGCGAGGTCTGCTTCCCCATTCAAATTGGATTGGCTGAGGAGTGTGCGTAGCCTAATGTGAGGTACGAATGTGAGACATGGACTCTGGGGCTCACCAAGGTGCGGCGGCTGTGAGATCCCCTTGGCCCTGGCTTGACGGCTCGGTGATTCTTGGGGGGGGGCACATACAAGATGATTATGCCGAACCGGGGCTCCGGCGAGGAGATGGTGTGCTGCCCCTGAGGTCCTTTCATATTGCTCCCGCCCGCGGGAGACTGAATTACTGCAGTGCGGGATGGCCCTCACTCTGGAACACTGCCACTGCCCATGCCTGACTACAGCTGCAGGGGGACAAGGCATTGCATGACTGGACCAGTTTCCTGCAGACCCACAGGCAGTCAGGGCACACTGCAATGCTCACTGGTGATCAGATGTGCTGCCCTGAGGGTGAAGCAGGTGGGGCATTACTGGAAAGTCACACTGCTATTGTGAGCCTGATGTTTGCAACAGGGTGACACCGCAGACCTCCTAAGCTTCTGCTGGCACCTGGTGTGTGGCCTGTGGCCGCCCTCTGGCCACTGCACCTGTTTACTCGAAGTGTGCATCACCACAAACCTAATTGCTATGGGAGGTCAGAGGAGAGTCCTCAGCATTGATAAGTGCATCAACACAAGCAGTACGATCAATGCTGAGGACTCTCCCCTGACCTGCCGTAGCAATTAGCTTTGTGAGTGGCCGTTTTTGCCCCTGCTGTTGCCCTCCATTAATGTGCAGACTTCCCTTATCCAAATGGCCTGCCGTGGTGTCTACCGACAGGGCTGGTCATATTACTGCTCCTCAGGACTCTAAACGACGCAAGTTGGTGGGCCCTCTCCTCACTCTGCATGTTGTTCACTGCTGCATTGGAACTGGTGAGGCCATGCAGAACTCCTCCGGAGCCGATCATCACATAGTCTACATCATCTGTTCTGCCATAGCCCTTGGCCCCGTTTCCATGCGGCACGACTGCTACTGTACACCTGGACTCCTGGGCCTCATTGGAAAGAAAGATAGATACGCTGACAATGGATCTGATCTCCTGCATGCGGATCACCTCAAACTGGCGGACAAGGCGCATACTGCCGAACAGACCATTACGGAACTCTGAACTTGTCTCTTCAATGCACCTGATGGCAGAACACGTGGAAGTCCTGGAATGCCGCATAGAGGATGCGGAGGGCCGCTCACACCGCAATAACATATGCGTGGTGGGCTTGCAGGAGGGCAGAGGGGTTGGATTCCATGTATTATTTGGAGCACTGGTTGCAACAGCTGCTGCCTCAGGATACTTTTTTCACAGTTTGTCTTGGTGGAGCACGCTCATTGTGTTCCAGAGCACTGACCTCCGCCAGGCTCCAGTCCCCGACTGTTGTTGTTTCGCCTACTGCACTACAAAGACCATATATTCAGATGTGCCTTCATCAATAGTCCTGAAGAGACCCCACATTGTTTTGAGGGTCGAAACGCCGTCGACATAAAGAAGAAGCGAACCATTTCCCTAGCACATATCACTGTATATAGCGGCTGTTCACATGGAATTATTATGATAATGGTCAACTTGTACGACTTGTACAAACTGTGGAAACCTTGTATTTAATATTCACATTGTCACTTAGGTTTAGGTTCCCTTTGTCACTTGGGACACTATGCACAAATGTTGTTTTGATGTATAATGTTTACTCCTAACTTTATTGTTTAAAAAATCCATAAAATATACCACACTGTAATCGGTGTGTTAGTGGTTCCTTCGCGCTCTGCCATTATCTAACCCTCTATATCGCGATTGTGCTTATGTATCATAACCTCATAGTATATTATTCCACAGGAACCATTGTTTTATCTATATTACAGCAGGCCATGGCGTTAAGTGATAATGGCAACTCTCGGAATGGAACAAAGACAATGACAAATCAATATGTGATGATGGCTCCTCAACTATGTGGCCCTCCAGAACGGACTCATCAACATTACCTGACATCACACCACAGATGTCTGGAGACATCATCTGATACATACGATGCTTGGCTGCTGCTGATTGACATTGCTGTTGTGTCTACTGTGACATGTGTTGCTATGACCTCACCTGTAATGTATGAGTCACTTGTTGTCCTTCTCTTTCAGGGGGCGTGAAGTAAATGATATGGCTCACCTTCAATTGCAGGGGCGGAGTTCCAGAGGTGGAGTGGCTATCTGGTCCACATTTAGGGACCGCTATTATGCTTGAGTACGCCTTAGTGCATGGTTAAAACAGGGGCTACTATAAGAACGGGCTCCTGCACGTACTCCCTTAACTGTACAGGGTGCATCATCACTGGCTGCCTAGCTTTTCCCCCCTCAGTTTCACGACTGGTTAACTCTAGCTGAGTTTGGCTCTTTCACTGTTTGGACGGAAACATGTTGTACCTCTACTCTATTGGTATTCATGCTTTAATGATTTTACTTATCATGTTTCTTTTAGGACCCGCAACTTTTCCTGGCCCAGACTTCCGCTGTGCTATTCTCTTATGCCCACTATGCACCGACCCGCTCTTGCTGCCAGCCATACCACACCCAGACTATGGGCCTCGCACCCGGTCATCCATGGCCCACTTTAATATACTTACCTGAAACGTGAGGGTTGTGCATACTCACTCTACTCCTAACTGAAACCCTGCTACACACATATTGCGCTGTTGCAGGAAACACATCTCATACATGCAGAAAGCATTAAGCTGCAGCGTCGCTGGCGAGGGCAGGTGTTTGCCACCAAGTATTCCGCCTGAGGGGTTCTTATCTGGGTCAAGACGGGGACCCCATTTGTAAAGAAGACACAATCCTAGACCCGGCGGGTTGATATGTTATAATATCGTGACACTTAGAAGGCTGCTACATCCTCCTGGACTCTATGTATATGCTCAAAACTCGGAGCAGGCCACCTTCTACCACCTGCTCTCGCACACAATCCCAAGATGGAGTGCTGTGCTGTGGCTTCTTGGAGGTGACTTTAACAGCGTTCTGGACACCGCTCTTGATCACTCTTTCCCCCCCTCTGCCACTCACGACTGTGTCTTCCAATGCCGAAATGCTAACAGATTGACTCCAGCGATGGGGGCTGGTCGATTTGTGGCAGTTCTGGAATCCATATATGAAGGTGAACGCTTTCTACTCTTTACCTCACAAATTACATGTTTGCATTCACAGATTAGTCGGTGTCCCATCGCTGCTTCCCTCTATCATGAGCGTGGAGTAAATGGGCCATACCCACTCCAATCACAGCCCCCAACTCTTGCAAATACAATGGGATCTCGATCCACATTCCATCCCTACCTGGCGCTTCCAACCCACGTTGTTGGAAGATCCTCCATTTAGATCCTCACTGGGGTCTGAGATTATGGACTACTTTGAAAACAATCTTGGCACTGCCTCCTCTAAATTGATACAAATGCCTTCAAGGTAACACTGCAGGGACACCGCCTAGGTATACAGGGAAACATGAGACAACAACTTAATGCAGACATTTCTAAGTTGAAACATACCCTTCTAAACCTGGGAATGTTGGTGGTCAGTGATCCCAGTACTGCTGGGGGACTTGCGGAAGCACAAGGCGAACATACCATGCTGTTGGAAAGATTCGTCTGGTACCTCTGGTACTGTCTTTGGTTCACCCTGATCAGAATGGGTTTGTCCCCATTCGCAACACCACCCTGAATGTGTGTTGCTTCTTTAGAGTCATGACTTATGCCTGGGATGAGTGGCCTCGTGCTGGATGCCTAGTCTTGGACCTCGAAAAGGCCTTTCACTCTTTGGAATGAAAGTATCTATTTGATGTATTGTCCTGAACCGGCATTGTCCAGTGCTTTCGTGATTTAGTGAAACTATTATACACCGACCCCCTGATGAGGGTAAAGACGGGTCCCCTTCGTTTGAATTTCTTCACTATACACAGGGGCATGAGACAGGGTTACCTGTTTTCACCCCATTTGTTTTGACTGGCAATTGAGCCACTAGCACGGGCCCTGCGTTACTGGGGTACACAGTGAGGCATCTCCCTAGGTGATGGGACACATGTGATATCCTTATATGCAAATGACATGCTGCTTTACATAAAGGACAAGCACAACATTCCAAACATGATCACTTCCACTCTGACTCACTTTGCAACCATCTCTGGCTGTGAGTAAACTGCACAAAGTCTTGTCTGTTCCCCTTTCTTCCTTATGCCCTCGACCCATGCTCTGTCTGTCATTTTACACTTGTTTCACCCTTACACACGAATGCGGGTGCCTGGTTCCCTTTTACTTGGGGTAGTGTATTGATGCTTTCTCAGATGCCTACATATCACTAACCATATGATCCCCTATGCACCAGGGGTGGCTTTGCTGGGCACACCAAGGATTGGAGGACCCACATGGACAGCTGAGCTGACAACATGGTACGCAGCCGGCTTACACACACTGGGGGACCTATACAGGGATTGCACACTGGCACCCTATGACACGCTAATGGAGGAGGATGGCCTATCACCGGGTCAATTTTTGCTTCATAACTCACTACTGGCCACGCTAGGGTGCCAATGGGGTGACTGAACTGCCCATGCACTTCACAATGTGATCGGTAGGGGCAGACACCTTATACGCTGGTACGCTGGTTCGCTGATTCACTCCACTCTCACTCTACTCCACAGCTTCTCCCTTTACGTCACCACTGGGAGACGGACCTAACACGCCCTTGCACTGAGAAAGAATGGGCTGCTTTACTGAAAGGTCCATGAGACGTGCCGCCCACAGATGAAAATCTCCGGAGCCCCCATCCATCACAGCCTGGGAGCGCTCAATGCTCAACTGGTTGCAATCAGAAAGTGTAGCGATGCATAGAGAAGACGCACTTGGACTACGAAAGTACCCCATTGCTACTTACTGGGACACTATCTTATTCGATTTATAGTCTAATCACTCACCTGCTGCAGGCAGGAGTCCTGCCACAGTCGTGGGGACACCGTATGTGCAGACAGGAATTGTAGACTGATATTGCTTACTGTGCTCTTTACGGCACTCCTCATGCAAATTCTTGCTGTGGTCACTAGGGGTGCATATTCAACACAGCATCTGTTGGAAATGAGATGGGGAGCAGAGGCGGGTGGTTCAGTCATGGGGTCTGTTACAATATTTTGTATGGTTTTTACTAGTTAATGTTTATCATAATGTGTGAATCTGTTCTTACAGTCTGCTATGTTTCTACATGTTCTCCGCCTTTTTTACTCTTTATTGCCATATGTCCTGGTCTGGAGCTAAGCTCTGGTACTTCTCATTTTGAATGTGCATATTTTTGTTTTGTTTTATTATTTTATGGAGTATTATATAGCGCGAACTTGACCCGAAGGTATCGGAGTGCTTTGCACGAGCACCATTTGCGTTACATGAGGACACATTCTTTATTTTTATTTTTGTTAGGCACGGGGAGATTAAGTAATTTGCCCAGAATCACAGGATGTTGCACGTCCTTACCTAGACTCGAACCCAGTTCCCCAGATTTGAGGTCGACCGCCCTAGACGTTAGGCCAACTCCTCTCCCCTACCATTGTGATTTCAACCCATTATTGACATGACACGATGATCACACTGACTTGTAACGATTATAGGCAGTCATTTATTCCTCTGTATGCTGTGTCACCTGTCTCTTGCAATGCAATTGTATTGTATAATAGGAAAACTTCAATAAACAGATTCAAACAAAAAAATGAGTCATAGAGGCAGTGGCGCCACAATCGGAGTGTGCAACACACCAAGGGGGATTGTCACTCCAGCCTACTGCATAGCCCAACTCACCCGTTGTGCCAGTATCTGCAAAAACGCTAGTCAAAATAGCTCTTTGAATGAAATAATTATTTTGTTTACACATCTCATCTAAATACTGCTACCAACAAGATCAAGTGATTGCTTGGTCCCACTAAGTCACTCTTGAACAAGCAGTAGAACTAGGCTGTTATCGGCACTGTACAAGTTGCTGGCTCAATCCAGTAGGATCACAGGGAACGATGGTTGGACAACCAGAACCTTCACCACTAATGTCAGCAATGTCTGATATCCGCCACTCACTTGGCCAATTGGAAGTCTCTGTTGGTAGTGCAGTATTGTGCCTCCATGAGTAATGCAATGTTCTCCATGTGAAGGAAGGGAAGGTTTTTCACAGTGTAAAAGATGGCATTCATCAGGGGTCTCCAACTTTTTCTGTAGTGAGAGCTACTTCTGATCAGCGAAAATCATTGTGAGCTAATGAAGGTCAAGCCACTCGCAAAATGTTAACAGATACTCCCACACCCAGTTTAATTGAACTTAAGCCTAATGCCCAAAGAGCCAAAGAGTATGGTTTGAACAAAATACTTTGACTAGGGGCAGTATGACGGGCTGCCACATGTGTCAGTGAGAGCATGGTCTTTGGGGCTGTATGAACATGTATGCGTATGAATGGGATAGATGTGTATGGGTGTATGAGAGTCTACATCATATGTACTTGTGGCACCGAACATACCTTTCGCCATATGTGGCACTGTTACATGTATAACAGAAACATACTACCATTTGTTTTATGGGAGAAATTTAAAGTGCAGAAAAATGTTCTTCAAAAACTTTTCATAATATGGAACCTTTTTCAGCACTTTAAATTTCTCCCACTTAAAAAAATAGCTCTACTTTTCAGTTATAAATATGACACTAAATCTACCAGCTTCTGGAAGCAATATGCCTGCTGGTTGTAAATGTCACACTTTTGAAATGGGAGAAAATGAAACTGAAGAGTTAACTTTACGTTTAAATGGATTTTGTAAAACTCATCATTTAAATGTTCTCCAATTTCAAAGTGTCACATGTACAAACAGCACACATCTTGCACCCAGTGCCCTGTAGACAGGGTGCCATATTTATAAATGGAAAATACAGCCATTTGTTTAAATAGGATGAATTAAAAGTGAAGACACATGCTTCACAAAATATTGAGACCTAATTGGCTTATTTGAAAATGGGAAAAAACATTGACTCAATGTTTCATAGACATATTTTCATCCACTTTAAATTTCTCAGATTTGAAAAAAATGACAGTATTTTTCTGTTATAAATATGGCACAGTGTCTACGGCCCACTGGGAGCATGAGGCCTGCTGTTTGCAAATGCAACACTTTGAAATGTTATGTTATGTTATTGAGTTTTATAACGCGCGCAGCTACTCCTGGGAGTGTCCCGGCGCGAGCCTGTGAGGTGCAGGTGGAGGAAGCGATTAAAAAAGAAAAGTTTTGAGCTGTTTCCTAAACTGCCCCAGATCCTGGATGCTACATAGAGAAAAGGGCAGAGAAATGGGCTAAATTTAAAAAGAAGAGTTAATTTAATCATTCAGTTAACGCTTCATTTTAAATATCTCCCATTTACAAGCAGTCAGAAACATCATTTTTGAGTTGACAAGGACTAGGACTTTTATTTAAGATTTCAATGCCTGAGTGCTTCAGTTTTTCATCTCTGTGCCCTGGGTCATAAATTTGAATCCAGCACTGCTCATTATCAGGCCCTGCTATCTGCAGCCTGAAGAAAATAATGTAAAATAACACACATCCTTCCCTTAACTTTAAAAAGGAAAATGTGACCCTGTACTTATTAAAAATTGGACTCAAGGCTGTGAGCTACTCTGAAGGTGTCTATGAGCTACTGTTAGCTTACGACCCATCAACTGGTTGGAGACACCTGCTTCAAAGGCATACAGGCCGGCTCTCAAGATTGGCACATGGGTTTTTACACCCACAATAGGACTATGTTCATGGTTCACACGCTGACTGGTGTGAAGATATAGTTTCCATTTGCTGAAATTTCTTAGGTGTCAGGAGCTCTAGCGTAGGAGAGCAACTGGTGATTGTGCTGTTCTGTCAGGCGGCAAGATTTAGAGACATCACTATAACTTCACTCCTCCATTTTCTGATAGAGCAATCAATGTCGGGTGACAAAGTCTCAGTCGATGATGGTCGACTTTTAAGGCTATGCAGCCTAAAGAGACTACAGAAATGTTGCTTTGATGGAGGATGAGAGAGGCTTGATCAAGCTTCAGTGTTGTCATTTGTTGTGTTTTTCTTTTGCAATATCCAAGTGTAGCATACAAAACGACACAGCCAGGCTCATCCTCGGCCTACCCGACAAACCTACATCACACCCTACCTGAGGCAACTTCACTGGCTCCCTGTACAAAAGAGATGTAGAGATGTCAATTCAAGCTGCTGACCCACACACACAAGGCTCTACACAACCAAGGAACCTCATACATTAACCAATGCCTGAACTTCCACTAACCGTCGAGAAGACTACGCACTGCCTCCCTTTCACTTGCCCGTACTCCCTGCATCTACCGATGCAGAAATGGAGGATGCTTCTTCTCCCACATTGCAGCAAAGACCTGAAACAGGTTCACACATGGTCCACACATCTCCGGACCATCACCTCACTTCTGGAATTCCTAATGGCCCTCATGACCTGGCTGTTCGAATAAGCCTCCGGGACCTGCAAGCGCCTCGATACCCTATCGGGTGATTAGCCGTGCTTTATAAATCCTGGTTGATTGATAGCAAATTAACATTTGCCATTCGGAGACAGGCAGCTTTCGCTCACACACTCCACAACAAATCCTCAAAATATGAATAGTTAATGATTTCTCGAAATGCTCCACAAACCCTGGCTTTTACAAGAGCTCCAAAGTGTTTCTTTTAGTTTTAGAAGCTTATTGAACTATTGTGACAGGGGTGCAATATGACCCATATATAGAATCATTCAGACCTCCGCTGTCATGAGGAACTGGGCAATAGAGTTACACTAAAGTGCCCAAAAGCCAAAGAGGAGGCCAATGAGCTGACATTTCCATTTTTTCATTGAAAACTGGAATGTGTATCACACTCAAAAGCCCTTTTCTCTGACAATCAAGTGTGTGTGCTCCATTTTAAAGGTGCATCAAACATACTGCATTTTCAGATCTAATCCATCCATAACTGCTGTTAAAATTTTCTTTTGTATACTAGGATGTGTTGCTTATGAAACTTAGGGCACCCCAGGGAATTTGTACGAAGGTGTTACAGTTGCGATGCAAGTATCGTCACCAGTCAGCAGTAGAATGAGAAAAGGGATATGGTATACGAGTGAGAGATACTGAGACACAGGATAGTGAGCGTCACCTCACTTGTTCTAATCGCCATCATTAACAGGGATTACAGAGGCATCTGGTCATTGGATTTACAGTTCACTATTTCTACTATGACATCTGATATACCTTATGGCAATATCCGTAAAACCCATTCTCTGGTTGCAGCTAATTCTATGACTCCCTAGATCTGAAAGATAAAAATACTCTTTGTAAATAATGTATGGAATAACTAACCTTAACTGTAATACAAGTTCTTATATCTATAACTCTCTTCAATTCATTACAAATCAAGTCTGTGGTCTGAATGAGTCATAATTCACATAGTTTATAAGCTGTAGCATAAAGAAGACTCCTTACTGTTGTATACATTCATCTCCCCACCACTAGCAATACCTTAATACTAAACATGATTAAAAGGATATAAACAAAGGATGTACAATATAAAGATCTGCTAGCTCCTCTTATCAATAGATGCAGTAGATCTTGTAATTTTAGAAAGCATGACTCCGGTGCGTAGTTTGCAATCCTTTCAATGGATGACTACAATACTAAAGTGCAAATCAAAGTCTAGCTCCTTGGATTTTACCCAGGACACTTCTCTGAAAATAAAATTCTTGACAATTCTTGAAACAAATGTTATGATTTCCAACCTCCTGGGAACAAGATTCCAGCTGCAGCAACTGGGCTTGACAGCTGCCTACCAAGGAATGCTCTAAACCATGCAGCTAAGATGGCCGCCTCCGTTGCAGGTTTTGAGAGAGTCACATGATACTCTGAGAAATGTAATTTGTCTTGATGCCACATGCATTTTTCACTTAGTTCAGACATTGCAGCTGTGAAGCCTCACGCCAAGAGAAGCTTACACTCATGATGTGCTGTTGACCTCCCCTTCAGTGGAAGACTCAAGAGCCATTGAAGTTCATAGGAGCACACCTCCATGCTGGCCCAGCATATACGGGTAAGAGCGGGCTGCACACCAAGAAAGGGGGAGTGGGGGTTAGCTAGCTCGTGCATATCTTGAGAAACAATTTTTTTCTGATGCAGAAAACTTTACTACATAGGATTAAGCCTATTCTTGCGGTCGAATAGAAATCTATTTTATGTTGGGGTTTCATTGAAATCTATCCAATTCAACTCTACTTTTTAAGTGAGCTAGATTGGAAATGAATATTCTGTCTGTAAACATCCAAATTGTGCCAAGTAACTCTTTTTAAACGCGGCAATTGGCAACACACTTACCTGAAGAGAACTTTATGGTCCAGACTGCTCCGATCTCTCCCATGCAGAATTTAAAAAAAACACATCTTGGCACGGAATTCTTTGTGCTTATTTCACTTGTTGCTGGGACATCTGAGAGCTGTAGACCAGAAGCTGAGTAATAACCTCCAAGTCCTGGTGAAAACACAATTTCCAAAACGTTTTCACATAGAGGGGACTTCTCTTTTCCTCCCAGATAAAGGATTTAGGACCAGATGTATCAATATTGGATTTTGCGATTCGCTATTATGGAATTGCAAAATGCAATGTATGTAGGTTTCGCAATAATAATTACGATTCCTACATATTCCTTATTTGCGAGTTGCAAATAAGGAATGGCTTCCCATTCATTCCTATGGGCCTAGAGACCCATTGGGATGAATAGGAATTGCATGCGCAATTTGCGAGTGCCCAATAGGTACTATCAAATTGTGTATGCAATTTCAAGGGTGCAAGAGTGCCAAATGGACACCCTTTGGAACCCCTGAAATATGCATGTGTGCACATGTGGCGCACATACATGCCCTAAGGCCATGTATGTACACCACATGGCACCTTTAAAAATGCAAAAAAGTGAATTTTTCATGGAATTTGCATATTACCACCAACTTGAAGTTGGTGGTAATTTGCGATTCCTTAAAGCCAGGTCGCAATTTTTTTTTGCTTCCTGCATTTCAATTAAGGAATCGCAAATTGCAATTCCTTAAATGGATTCGCAAAATAGGGAATCGCAATTTTTTCAAATTCCCTACTTTGCGAATGCCTATCGGATGATACATCCCAAAAGGCATTTTCCCGTTCGCTAATGTTGCGAACGGGAAAACGCTTGATACATCTGGCCCTTAGGGACGAATGTGTGAAACCCTAGCCGCAAAATACTGGTTGGTAGTTGCGACCAGTATTATGGGGAACTGTGAGGAATTTTGCAAACCAAACTATGTACTAATGGGTCGGTTCAAAAAGTTCCTGTTCATAGTTAGTCACTGTCAGACCTATGTAATCAATATTCATGAAGTAGGTCACAAATTGTCACTCTCTACAATTGGTGGACATCACGGGGATGGTGACCCACTAGCATCAGCAGACCAACATGTCTGTTCTTGCCTTTTAAATCTATATTTTTTTGTAATGATGCCCATTTTTCTTAAGGAAGCAAGGCAGCAATAAAAAATAATACTTTTATTAAAGTTTGTTTTTAGAGATGACAGTGGTCCGTCAATCCACTATCCACCCCTAAGCAAACTTTGTTTTTTACTTTCAAAAACGTCAAGTGGTCCCCTGGGGACCCCTTCCTCTTTGGGAATGGGTTAACAACTCCTTTGAGGAATTAGTAATCTATCAATGGTTTATTATCAAAATTACGGCCACAAGCCATTGATACATAGCATAGTGAACTGCAATTTAGAAAGGATGCTCTTACCGGGTTATGCCTTTCTAAACCCATTTTGCAATTTGGTAACCCATTTCCAAATCGCAAAATGGGTTTAAGTACATTTAGAAAAGCAATTTAGTGGTCGCTAACGTATGATTTAGCAAATTGCAGGTTTTGTAACCGAAAATGAAGTGCCAGAGAACCTTAAATTGCTCATAGAGTACATTTCAGTTGTTCACAGCCCTCTGCAAGAGATACATGGGGACTTCAAGGACATTCCAGAGAGCAGAACAGCACAGCTCGGAGTTGAGTCATCCTAAGCAATCTAGGGCTGTTTATCTCATAACATTTCTTCCCACAGAGGCATAACTCAGCCTCATCTTTCAGACAAGCCTACACACATGGGAAACATGTGAAGGTAAGGGACGAAACTGTGTTGATTCTATACAAATGCTTAAACCCTCTTTATGGGCTCATTGTGTCTAGACTTTTGATGGCATATCGATGGGATTCTTTCAAATTCATGATAGTGTGTTTGTTGGCTGAGGCCCATAATATTTACATAGGGTGCTTATGCTATTGCTGCGATTTTACTGATTTCTGCAGTTATTTTCATTGATTTATTCTGCTATGAAATTGGCTTTCAATAAAGCTTTTAAAAAATAGGGGAGCTTATTTACAAGCTTCTTGTGCCGCCGGTGCGTCACATTTAATATGGGAAAAAGTGACATACCGGCGGCGTAAGGGGCTTGTAAATAAGCGCTGGGGTTTCTTGTCGGTACACACTTGTAGTGAAATGTTCAGCAGCGGCCGGCACAGGTCGGGGTCGGGTGAGAGGAGGAAGGGGGATCTAAAAAAATAATAAAACACCTTATCTCTGTGTCCCCTGTCTCTGCTCCATCTCTCCTCTGAGTCGGAACAAGTACCCGGAAGCACACCCAGGCTCCCCTGCAGCGTTGTGATTGGTAAGCACCTAGGATCCCCTGACCAATCACAACACTGCAATGCAGCGTTGTGATTGGTCTGAGTGCTGTGGTTCGGTGCTCAGACAGGGACTGGGGGCCTGGGCATGTTCTCCACCCAGGCTGTAATGCTGCCTGGATGGAAAACATGGAAAGTGCGCATGAATGTTTGGCCGACCCCAGAGGGCCGGCCAAAGCGTCATGCGCACTTCAGTGTGCCCACCACTTCTACCCTGCCTTGCTCTGAGAGGAGAGCAGTCCAGCCCGTTTGCAAAGCAGCTGGAACAAATAAAATGATAATAACATTCAGTTATTACAAGAAAACACTCCAGCGGCGGACTGAATGTGTTGCACCTCAATCTCCAAGTACAGCAAGTAAAAAGTCCTGTGCACAACTCTTCCGGCACCTGTTGCCGCTACGTGCCACTGTTATCCAGATTAGAAGCTTATAAAGTATAGGAAGTGCACCAGGAAAAAGTCCACCTCCAATTAGAATTTAAGATAATCTTCTTTTATTCTTATAATTTAAGATGAATGTACAAATTCAGTCAACGCGTTTCATTCCTTACATTTCCCGGAACTTCATCAGGGCTCAAAAGTGTAGATGTAGAAGTCTTTTAGTAGGAAAAGATAATATGGAAGCGTGTCCTGATGTCCTTAGTCATGTATATATATATATATATATATTACCTACTGGCGGTCGCCAGTAGGTAGTTATAGTTAGGACCACGTTTCCATAGGAAAACCTCAACATTCTATTTTGAATAACTTTGGCGCCGGTCGACGAATCCTCGCGAATTTCTCAAAATAGGTGGGGCGCTACGGTCCGCTCCTACCCTGAAAGTCTCGGGGGGATCCGTCAAGCGGGGGCTGAGATAAAAGGGGGGTCCCAAAACGCGTTTTTCCCATGCATTTTTCCATAGGACCTTTAGAACGACCTACAGCCCGAACGGCTGAACAGAATTACTAGAAATTTGGCAGAGAGGTAGTCCGTAGGTCAAGGAAGTGCCTTTTGTAGGTTTGGTGTAAATCAGTTCAGTAGATTTTGAGAAAATAGCCTTTAAATCAATATATATATCTGAGCCAGCTTACGGTACGCTTACCGTACGCTTACGGTAAGCGTACGGTGGCGTGCGCGAGCGCGATTCTGATTGGCTCTTAGATCTTAGTAAACATTCGAATCGGCCGAAACCAGGAAGCGGCGGCCGCCATTTTGTGTATTTCACTCTGAAAAAAAAGAGTGAAAACAAGGAAAGGGGGCAATGAGGAGAGTTACAGACCCCCTAACAATTGTAAGGGGGTCAAAGAAGGACAGAAAAGTACAAAAAAAACATTTATTGATTTTAAAAAAAATCACGGGGTACGCGTACGGTAAGCTCACGGTAAGCGTACGGTAAAAAAAATAAAAATAAATAAATGAAAATCAGATTTAAGAGTTTAGAAATTAGGGAGCTCTAAAAAGAGCTGTTGTGTTTATGGAGTCATTTTTTTAGTGGTACCTACAAGTAAGTACCGATGCAGAGTCTAAGGTTCAAGAGGAAGACTCTGTTCCCTTCATCATTGAAGTGCACACCATCTCCTCTATAAATGTCTTGCATGTCGTAACGCAAGTTGTTGTGGTAAATGGCACCCATACCATAGTCACGGAGGAAAGCAGAAACAGATTTGTTGACGTGCTTTCTTGCTTTGTCAATCTGTGGACAGAAATGATTGGACCAGTTCCATTTTTGCCTTTGGCATATGTTGGAAAACACAAAGGCAGTTTTAGGGAAAAGTGTAAACAGTTGTGCAAAGGTGTCCTTCATAAGCATTTCCAGACCTACCCCAGTCAAAGTGCCTAGGTCATTGCCACCACAGTGCACTATTATGAGGTCAGGGTGTTGGATTTGAATGAAGGATTTCACCAATGGCATCAATTGGTGCCACTTTAACCCTCTCTGACCAATCCATTTAATGTCTACATTTGGCAAAGCAAGGTCTCTCACCATATCTGTTTTCTCTGCAAACTTTTCACTCCAGAAGACATAGCTGTGCCCTACAATCCACACTGTGAACATCTTCAAAGGAGAACTGGATGCACTCAGGAGGTGTCTTTCAGTAGAATGGCAATATGAAAAGAAAGACAGTTTGGAAATGGAGGCATACATATTTTTTACAAAACAAAAAGAACTGATTGGCTGTTTCATACCATTCTAGAAAAAAAACTAGGCTGTATGTGAAAATTAATAGAAGCATGTTTTGTATTGGTACAAAAAAATGTGTAACCAAAGAACAGTACTATGGATTTGCAGTTAGGATTGAAAAGTCAAGCACTCTTGCTCTGTGGAATTGAAACATTGTGTGTCGAACTTCTGACCTAACTGCACACAGCAGTGTTCCATGAGCTGTTGCTATGGTAGCAGGCAGAAGTCAAGTTGGGGGAAGGGTACTAGGCAGAAGTCAAGTTGGGGGCAGGGTACTTTTGGAAAAGGGTTGGTTTTCAACCAATAGAAATGTGTCATTACATTTGAAAAAAAGGGGGAAGCACTGAGATTTGAAACTTACATGTATATGTGTGGAAAAATAGAGGGAAAGTTTGCCATTATCTGGTTCTGCTGAGAGGAGAGAGGTGTACAGAACAGAGATCCTGGCTCTGATAATCTGCTGTTTGAGTGACACATTTCTTTCACAACTAACTAATTTTAAAGGTGAGTTTACAGTTTGAGAGGGGATGTATGTGGTAACTTAAGAAATGAATAATAGAAATGGGAATTGTTTTTGTTGTAGTTACACATGGTGGATTCATAATGTGTCAGTCTGTAAAAGAGATTTTCACTTGGCCCGAAAAAAAAAGAGCAGTAAGTGTGCTTTCAAATTGGCAAAGAAATTTCGTTTTGGCACTAATGTGAAAACATGACTCTGTGTCCATAGAAGAATTATAGGCAGAAATTTATTGCGTCTTGCTCTGGTGATTTCACAGTTGCAGTAGATGGAAAAGAGGAGCGAATTTTTGGGGGAAGAAGCAGAGGCTTAGCACACACCCATGTGCTTGCCATGTATAGTCATGCACAGTAATTAGAAGCGAGTGGGGTTTTCAGGTTTAAGTCTGTAATGCAAATACATTCAGCATCACTAAGGCTGGTTGCCCCTGCTGGAGTGTAGGCAGTCACAGAGAATACACACGGTGGTGGTCTGAAAAAAAAACAGCTTGGACATGTGCATTTAAATAAATTTAAAAAAAAGGTTTCAGAATGTGTCAGTCTGTAAAAGTGATTTCAAAGTGTAAAAAGAGATTTTCACTTGGCCCAAAAAAAAAAGAGCAGTAAGTGTGCTTTCAAATTGGCAAAGAAATTTCGTTTTGGCACTAATGTGAAAACATGACTCTGTGTCCATAGAAGAATTATAGGCAGAAATTTATTGCGTCTTGCTCTGGTGATTTCACAGTTGCAGTAGATGGAAAAGAGGAGCGAATTTTTGGGGGAAGAAGCAGAGGCTTAGCACACACCCATGTGCTTGCCATGTATAGTCATGCACAGTAATTAGAAGCGAGTGGGGTTTTCAGGTTTAAGTCTGTAATGCAAATACATTCAGCATCACTAAGGCTGGTTGCCCCTGCTGGAGTGTAGGCAGTCACAGAGAATACACACGGTGGTGGTCTGAAAAAAAAACAGCTTGGACATGTGCATTTAAATAAATTTAAAAAAAAGGTTTCAGAATGTGTCAGTCTGTAAAAGTGATTTCAAAGTGTAAAAAGAGATTTTCACTTGGCCCAAAAAAAAAAGAGCAGTAAGTGTGCTTTCAAATTGGCAAAGAAATTTCGTTTTGGCACTAATGTGAAAACATGACTCTGTGTCCATAGAAGAATTATAGGCAGAAATTTATTGCGTCTTGCTCTGGTGATTTCACAGTTGCAGTAGATGGAAAAGAGGAGCGAATTTTTGGGGGAAGAAGCAGAGGGTTAGCACACACCCATGTGCTTGCCATGTATAGTCATGCACAGTAATTAGAAGCGAGTGGGGTTTTCAGGTTTAAGTCTGTAATGCAAATACATTCAGCATCACTAAGGCTGGTTGCCCCTGCTGGAGTGTAGGCAGTCACAGAGAATACACACGGTGGTGGTCTGAAAAAAAAACAGCTTGGACATGTGCATTTAAATAAATTTAAAAAAAAGGTTTCAGAATGTGTCAGTCTGTAAAAGTGATTTCAAAGTGTAAAAAGAGATTTTCACTTGGCCCAAAAAAAAAAGAGCAGTAAGTGTGCTTTCAAATTGGCAATGAAATTTCGTTTTGGCACTAATGTGAAAACATGACTCTGTGTGCATAGAAGAATTATAGGCAGAAATTTATTGCGTCTTGCTCTGGTGATTTCACAGTTGCAGTAGATGGAAAAGAGGAGCGAATTTTTGGGGGAAGAAGCAGAGGCTTAGCACACACCCATGTGCTTGCCATGTATAGTCATGCACAGTAATTAGAAGCGAGTGGGGTTTTCAGGTTTAAGTCTGTAATGCAAATACATTCAGCATCACTAAGGCTGGTTGCTCCTGCTGGAGTGTAGGCAGTCACAGAGAATACACACGGTGGTGGTCTGAAAAAAAAACAGCTTGGACATGTGCATTTAAATAAATTTAAAAAAAAGGTTTCAGAATGTGTCAGTCTGTAAAAGTGATTTCAAAGTGTAAAAAGAGATTTTCACTTGGCCCAAAAAAAAAAGAGCAGTAAGTGTGCTTTCAAATTGGCAAAGAAATTTCGTTTTGGCACTAATGTGAAAACATGACTCTGTGTCCATAGAAGAATTATAGGCAGAAATTTATTGCGTCTTGCTCTGGTGATTTCACAGTTGCAGTAGATGGAAAAGAGGAGCGAATTTTTGGGGGAAGAAGCAGAGGCTTAGCACACACCCATGTGCTTGCCATGTATAGTCATGCACAGTAATTAGAAGCGAGTGGGGTTTTCAGGTTTAAGTCTGTAATGCAAATACATTCAGCATCACTAAGGCTGGTTGCCCCTGCTGGAGTGTAGGCAGTCACAGAGAATACACACGGTGGTGGTCTGAAAAAAAAACAGCTTGGACATGTGCATTTAAATAAATTTAAAAAAAAGGTTTCAGAATGTGTCAGTCTGTAAAAGTGATTTCAAAGTGTAAAAAGAGATTTTCACTTGGCCCAAAAAAAAAAGAGCAGTAAGTGTGCTTTCAAATTGGCAAAGAAATTTCGTTTTGGCACTAATGTGAAAACATGACTCTGTGTCCATAGAAGAATTATAGGCAGAAATTTATTGCGTCTTGCTCTGGTGATTTCACAGTTGCAGTAGATGGAAAAGAGGAGCGAATTTTTGGGGGAAGAAGCAGAGGGTTAGCACACACCCATGTGCTTGCCATGTATAGTCATGCACAGTAATTAGAAGCGAGTGGGGTTTTCAGGTTTAAGTCTGTAATGCAAATACATTCAGCATCACTAAGGCTGGTTGCCCCTGCTGGAGTGTAGGCAGTCACAGAGAATACACACGGTGGTGGTCTGAAAAAAAAACAGCTTGGACATGTGCATTTAAATAAATTTAAAAAAAAGGTTTCAGAATGTGTCAGTCTGTAAAAGTGATTTCAAAGTGTAAAAAGAGATTTTCACTTGGCCCGAAAAAAAAAGAGCAGTAAGTGTGCTTTCAAATTGGCAATGAAATTTCGTTTTGGCACTAATGTGAAAACATGACTCTGTGTGCATAGAAGAATTATAGGCAGAAATTTATTGCGTCTTGCTCTGGTGATTTCACAGTTGCAGTAGATGGAAAAGAGGAGCGAATTTTTGGGGGAAGAAGCAGAGGCTTAGCACACACCCATGTGCTTGCCATGTATAGTCATGCACAGTAATTAGAAGCGAGTGGGGTTTTCAGGTTTAAGTCTGTAATGCAAATACATTCAGCATCACTAAGGCTGGTTGCCCCTGCTGGAGTGTAGGCAGTCACAGAGAATACACACGGTGGTGGTCTGAAAAAAAAACAGCTTGGACATGTGCATTTAAATAAATTTAAAAAAAAGGTTTCAGAATGTGTCAGTCTGTAAAAGTGATTTCAAAGTGTAAAAAGAGATTTTCACTTGGCCCGAAAAAAAAAGAGCAGTAAGTGTGCTTTCAAATTGGCAAAGAAATTTCGTTTTGGCACTAATGTGAAAACATGACTCTGTGTGCATAGAAGAATTATAGGCAGAAATTTATTGCGTCTTGCTCTGGTGATTTCACAGTTGCAGTAGATGGAAAAGAGGAGCGAATTTTTGGGGGAAGAAGCAGAGGCTTAGCACACACCCATGTGCTTGCCATGTATAGTCATGCACAGTAATTAGAAGCGAGTGGGGTTTTCAGGTTTAAGTCTGTAATGCAAATACATTCAGCATCACTAAGGCTGGTTGCCCCTGCTGGAGTGTAGGCAGTCACAGAGAATACACACGGTGGTGGTCTGAAAAAAAAACAGCTTGGACATGTGCATTTAAATAAATTTAAAAAAAAGGTTTCAGAATGTGTCAGTCTGTAAAAGTGATTTCAAAGTGTAAAAAGAGATTTTCACTTGGCCCAAAAAAAAAAGAGCAGTAAGTGTGCTTTCAAATTGGCAATGAAATTTCGTTTTGGCACTAATGTGAAAACATGACTCTGTGTGCATAGAAGAATTATAGGCAGAAATTTATTGCGTCTTGCTCTGGTGATTTCACAGTTGCAGTAGATGGAAAAGAGGAGCGAATTTTTGGGGGAAGAAGCAGAGGCTTAGCACACACCCATGTGCTTGCCATGTATAGTCATGCACAGTAATTAGAAGCGAGTGGGGTTTTCAGGTGTAAGTCTGTAATGCAAATACATTCAGCATCACTAAGGCTGGTTGCCCCTGCTGGAGTGTAGGCAGTCACAGAGAATACACACGGTGGTGGTCTGAAAAAAAAACAGCTTGGACATGTGCATTTAAATAAATTTAAAAAAAAGGTTTCAGAATGTGTCAGTCTGTAAAAGTGATTTCAAAGTGTAAAAAGAGATTTTCACTTGGCCCGAAAAAAAAAGAGCAGTAAGTGTGCTTTCAAATTGGCAAAGAAATTTCGTTTTGGCACTAATGTGAAAACATGACTCTGTGTGCATAGAAGAATTATAGGCAGAAATTTATTGCGTCTTGCTCTGGTGATTTCACAGTTGCAGTAGATGGAAAAGAGGAGCGAATTTTTGGGGGAAGAAGCAGAGGCTTAGCACACACCCATGTGCTTGCCATGTATAGTCATGCACAGTAATTAGAAGCGAGTGGGGTTTTCAGGTTTAAGTCTGTAATGCAAATACATTCAGCATCACTAAGGCTGGTTGCCCCTGCTGGAGTGTAGGCAGTCACAGAGAATACACACGGTGGTGGTCTGAAAAAAAAACAGCTTGGACATGTGCATTTAAATAAATTTAAAAAAAAGGTTTCAGAATGTGTCAGTCTGTAAAAGTGATTTCAAAGTGTAAAAAGAGATTTTCACTTGGCCCGAAAAAAAAAGAGCAGTAAGTGTGCTTTCAAATTGGCAAAGAAATTTCGTTTTGGCACTAATGTGAAAACATGACTCTGTGTGCATAGAAGAATTATAGGCAGAAATTTATTGCGTTTTGCTCTGGTGATTTCACAGTTGCAGTAGATGGAAAAGAGGAGCGAATTTTTGGGGGAAGAAGCAGAGGCTTAGCACACACCCATGTGCTTGCCATGTATAGTCATGCACAGTAATTAGAAGCGAGTGGGGTTTTCAGGTTTAAGTCTGTAATGCAAATATATTCAGCATCACTAAGGCTGGTTGCCCCTGCTGGAGTGTAGGCAGTCACAGAGAATACACACGGTGGTGGAATGAAAAAAAAAAACAGGTTGGTCATGTGCATTTAAATAAATTTAAAAAAAAGGTTTCAGAATGTGTCAGTCTGTAAAAGTGATTTCAAAGTGTAAAAAGAGATTTTCACTTGGCCCGAAAAAAAAAGTGCAGTAAGTGTGCTTTCAAATTGGCAAAGAAATTTCGTTTTGGCACTAATGTGATAACATGACTCTGTGTGCATAGAAGAATTATAGGCAGAAATTTATTGCGTCTTCCTCTGGTGATTTCACAGTTGCAGTAGATGGAAAAGAGGAGCGAATTTTTGGGGGAAAAAGCAGAGGCTTAGCACACACCCATGTGCTTGCCATGTATAGTCATGCACAGTAATTAGAAGCGAGTGGGGTTTTCAGGTTTAAGTCTGTAATGCAAATATATTCAGCATCACTAAGGCTGGTTGCCCCTGCTGGAGTGTAGGCAGTCACAGAGAATGCACACGGTGGTGATCTGAAAAAAAAAAAAAGCTTGGACATGTGCATTTAAATAAATTTTAAAAAAAGAGCAGTTTGTGTGCATTCAAAATGGCAAAGAAATTTCGTTTTGTGACTGTTGTGAAAAGAAATGTAGTAATATATTTAAATACAATAAAGGATTTTTTTTTTTAGTTTTTTTCAGGTACTGCTGAAGAACAGTGAACAAAATTTAAGATGCCTACAAAATCTCGAGTTCAAAAAACGCTAAAAAAAAAACTATATTTGAGGACAACTGGAGGACCAAAGTTAGTAGAAGATGCTGATGTTGGGAAAAAGAAAAAATCTTCTGGTAAGCAAAAAAAACATTTCCTAAACAAAATATTGAAAACAAACAAAAATGTACAAAATGTCTGTTCTCGGAAAAATGTAACAAAACCTACAGAACAGCAAAAAATTGAGGATTTAGTTAATGCAAATATACCTTCTGCAATTGAAAAGTTTAACATAAACAGAAAAACAGCATTTAAAGAGATACGTAGAAAAATGTTTCAGAGAAGAGTTATGTCCAATTTGATAAAGGATATAAAGAAATATAAGCAAAAGGCTAAATATTATAAGAGAAAAAAAGAAATTGAAGCCATTGCAGCAAAAGCATTAGAATTAAAAAGGAAACTATTCATATTAATTTTGAATAGGATGCGTACATTAGATAAAATGGTTAATGTACTGAAATCACAAAGCAAAAGCAAAAGAGTAGTGAACAGAACAAACTTTTGTAAAGTGTTTTTAGGAAAGTGGATGCATAGTTCAAGTAGTGAACCTTTTTTTAATGAAGAAAGCTATTTTCAAAGTAATAGTTTGCTGCATGCAGTTGACACCAGAGGTCGTTCATACGAAGTAAAAAATGGTTGCATAATGGAGAAGGAGATAATGGTTCCAAGAGATGAGGTACAAGTGATGGCAGATGAGGCAATGGGGAGACGTCCTAAAGCCCCAGTGTACACTTGGAATTGTAGTAGTATTTGCACTGTGCGTCAGGAATCTATTGACAGATTTCGAGAGTTTCTAAGAGAATATAGTAAAAAAAGTGTAAAACAAAAGATTAAGGTGCTTCAAAGTCTGGATCCATGCAGAGTGAGAGAGAATACTGGTTTGCAGGGTCATTCTCTTGCTTGTCTATCTAGAAAAGTGTGCAATAGTGTTTTCCATCATTTTAGGATGCTGGCTGTTCATCATACTGAAATGAGAAAGTTTGTGAGACGGTTGTATTTTGCCAAAAGTCCAGCAATAAAGTTAAATGAATTGAATAGGGCTCTGTTCCGAGGAACGGTATCAGATGTAGAGAAGGTTGTTGATGAAATTCAGTTTTGTTACTTTGGTCCTGAAGAAAACAGTGCAGAGAAGGACACAGTAAATGAGGCAGAAGTGGAAGAGAATGTAGAACCCTCTGTAAGTAACACATTTAATGATCACATAACAAAATTTGCAATAGTCTCTAATGAAAGACCAAATGTTACTTGTATTTGTTGCCGCAGAACTCATTATAGAAAACAAACTAGGAATGTTGATCTCTACAGAAAGAGTGAAAATGAAGATAATTATAAGTGGATGGATTTTGCCACATATATATTTCTTGAAAATTGTTTTGAATTGGGTGAAGATCAGCGTATTTGTAAATACTGCTACAACAAGTTAGAGGAAAATAGAATGCCGACCAGAGCTGTACATAATAATTTAGAATTGGATGCTATTCCTGCTGAACTTTCTGAATTAAATACATATGAGTCTATACTCATTCAATGTGTTCATCCGTTCCAGACCATAGTACGTATGGAGCCCAAAACTGGTAAATTACCTCCTTCAGATTTACTGAGAGGTTTAAAAGGTAGAGTGGTGTATTTGCCCTTGGATTTGAAAAAAAATATGGAAACTATTGATGCAGATACTTTGGAAACTGAACCATTAATTATTCTGGTTAATGGTGTCCCTACAAAGAATAAGAAGATTTGGCAGGAGCTGGTAGATGTGCGGAAAGTACAAAGAGCAAATTTGTATTTGAAAAAAAATAACAAATGGTATGAATCAATTTATATACAAGAAGAAGAAGAAGAAGAAGAAGATTTACAAGGAGACACAGAAACACCAACTGGACAAATTGAAAAAGTGGACAAGTCAAAGGAAGAAGAAATTTATGAACATTTTAGCATACATCCTCTCCATTCGAAAGAAGTTATGGGAGACAATATTGATCTCTTTCAGATGAAGAAAGCAAAAGGAAATCCCGTGAGTGTATGGGAGGAGAGCTTGGAAGCTCGATGTTTTCCCCAGCTGTTTCCTACAGGAAAAGGAGGACGATACGATGAACGTCCAGAACAGATTCCAGCTTCTGAGTATCGGACTACAAGACTATATGCTGAAGATCCCAGATTTCGACAAAGTATCCCTTATTTGTTCCATCTTTTATTTGAAAGCGACTTGTCTGCACTGTCTTATGCAGTAAATCACATTTTAAAAAGTGGAGTACATTTACAAAATGTGTCTGCTAAGGATTTTATGGAGAAAGTGCAGCACCGAGATGATCATTTGGAAACACAACTGATCAATCTGATGGCTTGTCAGCGTGGGACAAATGAATATTGGTACCGACGCCATGGTGAACTAAAATGCATGTTACGCAACTTAGGAACACCAACATGGTTCCTTACCCTAAGCTGCGCCGAGTACGCTTGGGATGATTTACTGGATTTTCTACGAGAGGCCAATTCAAACATTGAAAACATCGAATACAAGACAGCAGGAGAACTGTGCTCATTGGATCCGGTTAATGTTTGCAGATATTTCAATCATAGATTTGAGGCTATGATGTCCTTCATCTGCAATAAAAAAAATCCACCCCTTGGAGAAGTAGTGGATTTCTTTTGGAGAAAAGAGTACCAGGCAAGAGGTGCTCCTCATATTCATATGCTGCTGTGGATCAAGGATGCCCCAAAGTTTGGAACAGATACTGATGAAGCAGTGTTATCTTACATTGAAGAATATGCAACATGTGCTATACCTAAAAGCACAGAAGAGAACAAGTTAAAGGAGCAAGTTCTACGTTTCCAAAGTCATCGGTGTGGAAAATACTGTCGACGGAAATACAAGAGCAAAGAAAAATACTACACTAAATGTCGATTTGGATTTCCTAGACCTGTTCTTACAAATGGAAGAGTCAACAGTTTTATGTCAGCTGTGAGACATACTATCACAAGAAAATCACCTAAGAATACCTACAACCTTAAAAGAAAAGAAGAATCAAAAAATATAAATGACTACAACCCAGTCATTTTATCCATGTGGAACGCTAACATGGATATACAGTATGTTGCTGACAATTCCATTGCTGTTGCTCGATATGTAACGTCTTACATTACGAAATCAGAAAAAACAGAATTGAAGGAAATGTGGGAAGAGATTTCTCACGAGAAGACTGTCAGTAAGAAGCTGTACAGTTTCAGTTTGAAGATGTTATCGCATCGAGAAATTGGATCCTACGAATGTTCAGATAGGTTATCTTCTGCAAGTCTCTACTCGAAGTCAAGAAGAATAATTTGGGCAAGTTTAGGCCTTGCAGCAATGAGAAATCGGGTACTGAAATCTGTTGGAGAAATTGAATATTTGGCTGAGAATGACCCAGAAAGTACAGACATATTGAAAACAAACATGTTGGACACATATTATCCCAAGAGAAGTCATCATCTGGAGAACATGTGTCTCTATGAAGTGCTGCAGAACTACATTTATTCACGGAAAGCTGCAGAAGACATCAACAGTGGAAAATATAAAGTTGTTGGTGAAGAAGGATGTTTGGTGAAGCAAACCAAAGGAAGTTTGATAAATCACCGGAAGCTGAGTTGCGACACTACCGACAAGAAAGAATTTTACTACTTGGCTCTTTTACAGTTGTTTAAACCATGGCGTACAGAGGATGAACTACTGGGAGAATTCCAGAGCTATGAAGATTCTTTTAATGCTTGCAAAGACAGCATACAATGCAGTACATTCTCAACTTATCTGCAAATGTTAAATGAAGAAATTGAACAGGAAACTACAATTGCAGCAGAAATAGCTAGAGACAGTTCTCAGGACAGCCAAAGTTCAGGAACATACAGTCAAGATCCCCTAGGACAACCAATCGTTGAAAATGAAGCATCAATAGCCATGAATGAAGTGGAAACGGCTATGAATCAAGCTCAAGAAGAATTTATAGACTTAGAAAATTTGGAAAGACAACTGAATCAAGAGCAGCAACAAATTTATGAAGAGATCAAAAACAAAATTGATCACGGATTTCTACATATCAAAAAAGAGTGCTCATGCACATCATTTCATCCAATCAGGATGTATGTAAGCGGACAAGCTGGCACTGGAAAAAGTTTCCTAATTAAAGTCATCAGAAGCTACCTAAAGCAAAAAACGGATTCTACTTTGTCTTGTGTGGTTACTGCTCCAACTGGGTTAGCAGCATATAACATAAAAGGAATCACCTTACATCGTTTGCTAATGTTACCAGTGGAGCATGAGAACAAAATACAATTCAACAAGCTAACTGGAGAAGCATCCTTAGAAGTGTCAAGAGTATTGAAGAAGATGCAAGTTCTCATTATTGATGAGGTGAGCATGGTATCAAACTTAATGCTTGCCTTTGTGCATTTAAGAATGCAGCAAATTTTGAAGACAGACTATGACGTGTTATTTGGTGGAAAACACGTCATAGTTTTTGGGGATCTTTTGCAACTTACTCCAGTTAAAGGACAACCAGTGTTTAATACTGTGACACATGAAGACACGAAGAAGTCATTGGGAAGCATTGGAAATACAAATATTTGGTCCTTCTTTGAGTACAAGGAACTTACAACTAATATGAGGCAAGCAAACGATGAAGAATATGGAAGTATTCTGAAAGATATCAGAATTGGACTACTCACAGAAGTTGGCAAAAAAGCATTACAGAGTCGGCTGTTACATAACTTATTTCCAAAGGAAGAAATAGTTGCAGAGAAAATATACAAGAATATTGCAGAAAACAAAAGTGTCATCTGCTTAATGCCAACTCTACGTGAATGCTCAATATTTAATGAGGAGCTTTTGAAATTGGAAAATGAAGACATCATGAAATTGGAAGCAGTGGACAAAATTGAGGATGGAAGAATTACTGTCACAGTAACAGGCAAACTGAAAAATAAATTGGACTCACTAGAGAAGAATATCTCCAAAACAGCAGGATTAGAAAAAAATCTATATGTTTGCATGAACTGTAGAGTGTTTTTAAGGAGAAATTTGGATGTTGAAAAAGGCTTAGTGAATGGAGCGATGGGAAGAGTTGTGGGTTTTATTAATTATCAGAAAAAAGATGGAATTGAATGTTTAAAAATAAAATTTGATCACATAGAGGAAGTTAAAGACATTTGTCGTTGTTCAGTTCGTTTCATGCTTGTGAAAGACTTATATGTACGTAGGAAGCAGTTTCCGTTTTCACTAGCATATGCTGTAACTATCCACAAGTCTCAAGGATTGACTGTAGATTGTGCATTTGTGAACATTGGTTCAACTGTGTTCAAAGAAGGTATGGCATATGTAGCTTTGTCACGAGTCAAAACATTATCAGGTTTATTCATGATTGACTTTGATGATTCAAAAGTTAGTGCTGATACAAACTGTGTAAAGGAGTATAATAGATTAAGAAGAACCTATGCTCCTCATTTAGGTCAGTATCCTGTGTTGGAGAAACGTGTAGTTTCTCGTAAAAGGAGAAATGAGAATATCTGTAATGAAGATGTAGAGAAGAGGAAAAAAAAGAGGAGTGATGTAATTGCAAGCAAAAAGAATAAGGAAAATGAAGAACAGGTTGTAGGATGTCATTTTGAAAATAGCTCTGGTGTCAACTGCTACGCTAATGTAGTGCTGAATGTTGTATTTTATCTGGAAAGTTTGCAAGAGCAGATAATAGTAAATCAGGGAAAAAGATTCTGTTCAGAGCTGAGTCTCCTTTTTCAAAAGCTGAGTAAAGATAAAACTCAAATAGAAAGTGCTACTGACATTAGAAAACTTTTAGATGTATGTTCAGGACGAACACAGTTTTCTCAAAATGTACAGCAAGACGCACAGGAATTCTTGTTGTTTTTTCTTCAGGTAGTGGAAGAAGAAGGAGTTCCCATTGACATTTTTTTTGGTCTCTCTTATAAATGGGAACATAGTTGTGAAAATTGTTATAATATATGTGGCTCTATTGTTGATAATGAAAGGTTTATTTATTTGACATTGCCAGAGAGTAAAACAGTCACTTTTGCAAAATTAGTTAAAGATGCTAATCATAGCATGAAATGTGGTGAGTGTAATTCTGACATGTTTTCAACATTAATTTTAAGGGAATACGGACAGTATGTAATTTTAATGATGCAACGATGTAGAGCTGATGGTTCAAAATTGGATACTTTAATAAAGAAGTTTACAGGACAGCAATTATCAATTTCAGGAAAAACTTTTGTAACTGTTGCAATAATTTTCCATGATGGACCTACTGTTACTTCTGGACATTACACAGTTTATCTTAAATGTGAAAAAGGCTGGACACTGTGTAATGATTCCCAATTGATTTTCAAACAACGTTTGCCTTTTGATTTAGCAAATTCCTATCTAATCTTTCTGAAACCTAAATTTTAGAGAGACTTGGCAAGATCTGGACAAAATAATTTTACCATTTTACTGGATTACCATTGCAATTTTGTAGAAAAAATATTTTTTAAAATTATCATTTGGCCTAAAGGAAAGATAACCAATTGTAATGTGGACTTTTTAAATTTTTAATGCAATTTTGAAAAACCAATAATTTAGAGATAATCGGTAACTTCTGCACATTTTAAATTTTGGAATGCTATTGGACTGCCATTGGAAATTTTTACAAAAATGATTTAAAAAATTACTATTTGGCCATGTGGAAAAGTAACCAATTCTATTGTGGACTAAATAAATTATTCAAAAAATTTTTGTGAACCAAAATGTTACAGAGAATCGGTGAGATCTGGACAGATTAAACTTTAGAATTTTAATGGTTTTCCCTTGGAAATTTATTCCAGGGAAAAAAAAAAATACAATTTGGCCTAAAGGAAATAAAATCAGATGTATTTTGGAGTTATTTGAGATATAATATTGTGATTATACTCCTGAAACAAAAATATCAGACGGTATTTTAAAGAAAAAAATATTGTTTTTAGATGATATTTTTTTAGAATAATATGCATTTCTGTAATGATAAGTTTAAGTGAGAAGAGATTCTGGGCTTTTTTAATACAATCTTTGAGATTGTTATTTTTTTTTGCCCGCTGTAAAATGATGAATGCAATTGCTTTCACAATTTATAGTGAAATGCAATATATTCTGAAAACAGCAAAAATAAGGCAAAAATATTTTTTGGTAAAAAATGTAAATATGTGTACTGTATTATAAAATGGTTTAAAAATATTAATACTTTTTTCTTTTTTTTCAGATCGATATAGAAAATTTTCGTAAACTACAACCATTTAAAAAACTATTTTTTAAAAAAACAAATGAATAAATATTTTTTTCAGTGAGTATGGTAAGTCAATAGTAATAATTGTAGTCTCTCAAGGACCTTGTAATGTGAAAAATGATTTTTAGTGTTTTTTTTAAAAAATAAAAAAAAGGTACGCTTACCGTACGCGTACGGTAAAAAAAAAAAAGTTTTTTAAAAAAAATGTAAAAAAAAGATGAAAGATAAGGTTGGCTCTTAAAAGAACCGTTGTGTTCATGCAGGGACAGAGGAAAGGAACCATGGGAAAATCATTCAAAGCTACAAATGTGCTGATCTATTTTGTTATTCACTAGGGAAACACTGGTCTCCCTATAACAAATTAGAGCTTTACAAAATGTGCAATGAATATCAACCTTCCGAAATCGAGGGTTCATTTCCAGAGGGCCAGCAAAAGGAGATTCTCCCCCCACAGATGAAGGGCTCACCTGAGCTGCAGAAGAAGGAGTAAGCTCTGCAGGTGATGGTCCAGGCTGAGCTGCTGTGGATGTACTGGCTCGTCTTTCTGAAGAGTTACCTCCAAAAAGTTGAGCATGTGTCCTTTTGTGTACATCCTTGAGGTGCCTCATCATGGTGTGATTCCCAAAGGAATACTTCCTGTCAGGATTACCTCTAGAAAGTACACGCTTACACAGCTTGCAAGTAACTAAGGGTGCATTCACCTTTTGCTGGCCTTCTGGAAAAGTAAAATAATCCCAAACATAAGAAGGCTTTACTTTCCTCGCTCTCTGCCTCAAGACAGTGCTGCTGGTGCTAGCCTCACTCTCAGAAGAGCTCTGCTGTTCTGCCATCGTATCCCAAAGACAAACCAGCTCCTTCTCCCAAGGGATCACAAGCAGAAATGAGGGGAATGGGTGTGGTGTAGGAGAGTTCTAGAACTGAAAGTAGTTTCAACCAATCAAAAGTTGTGTTTCATGATCACATGACCTACCGTACGCTTACGGTACGCTTACGGTGCGCTTACGGCAAAAAGTACGCGTGCGCGTAAAAAAGACACGCGCTTGCGCGCATGCGCATAACAGTCATTTCCCGGCACTTCCGCGTAACGTGCGCGTGTTGCGTAAGCGCGCACGCGTCCCACGCGCAGTACGCGCGCTACGCAAAGTACGTAACTATACGCAAGCAGCGTAGATAGATTTCGGACGTTGCGTAAACCGTACGCTTACCGTGAGCTTACGGTACGCGTACTATATAAAAAAAAAAAAAAAAAAAAAAAAAATCTAGAAATAAATTTTACTTGTTTATTTAAAAAAATTTATAGAAAATAAATATTTAATGATTTTAAAAAATGAAGCATAGTCTTTATAAAAGGTAAAAAATTAAATTAAAAATATGTTTGAAAAAAATAAAGAAAAAAAAAAAATTAGCATTTAAAAAACCTTGCAAATTCACTGAAAAAACCATAGGTTTCACACACGTTATAGTTAGGAATTAGCATTTAAAAAACCTTAGAAATTCACTGAAAAAACCATAGGTTTCACACACGTTATAGTTAGGAATTAGCATTTAAAAAACCTTAGAAATTCAGTGAAAAAACCATAGGTTTCACACACGTTATAGTTAGGAATTAGCATTTAAAAAACCTTAGAAATTCAGTGAAAAAACCATAGGTTTCACACATGTTATAGTTAGCTGGACATTTTACTCGTAAAAAACCAATGAAATTGCCCCGTTATAGTTAGTTCAGCTAACTATAACTCGCGCGCCCGCAATGCACTGCTGATGACGTCACATATTACATCACTCATGGCATGGTCAGTGACATCACTCATGACATCACTGATGACATCTCAAATGACATCACTGATGACATCACTGATGACATCATCCTTGTGATAGAGTGGCAGACCTCCTCTCACCTTAATATAATCTTTGATACACACATTCAAAAATAGAGACTAAAAATTTCAAAACAATGGACATACCAATACCAGTTACAACAACCTCATCAGTAATTTAAAGATCCACATACACATCCACTCATTCACCAACAGTCCTACACAGTCACTCATACATATACTCACTCATCATATGTACTCATACATCTATACATCCTGTTACACAATGCCACTCATCCATAGAGTTACTCACACACATAGTCACTCATGCTAAAAAAGAATAAAACATACATTTACTTGCATATACAGTAATACACACACCACCATACTTCCTTCTACGGAAACTTACACATACTTAGTCTTTAAAAAAATCACTTATAGAAACACATACTTATTCATACAGGAACTCTTTCAATCTCTCCCTCTCATATATACTCACATATATACACCAATACTCACATATACTAGTTTAAAACATATGTAGTTACTCCTGAAGACACTATTGAGACAGTCATTCACTCACTAACACACCCATACACACACTCATCCACCCATACAGTCCTGCACACATGCTGTCTTCAACACATACAAACAGTGAGTCACTCATTCATGCATCTATGCACTACGTAATACCCCCCACCGTACCATGCAGACACTCAGACTGATACTCAAAAAAACAACTAATAACCTATATAGACACCCATGTAGCTACTCACCAACCCATGCAGCCACTTATACACAAAGTGAGAGATACACTTAATCAGTCAGTTACACAATCAATTTTTCAAAAACAAATCATCCATTTAGACACTTATATACCCATTTATTCTTCCATCGACCTTGAGATATACATATATAAAACATATTTAATTTTCAGAAAAACCCACATTCACTGGATGATGTCATCAGTGATGTCATCAGTGATGTCATTTGAGATGTCATCAGTGATGTCATGAGTGATGTCACTGACCATGCCATGAGTGATGTAATATGTGACGTCATCAGCAGTGCATTGCGGGCGCGCGAGTTATAGTTAGCTGAACTAACTATAACGGGGCAATTTCATTGGTTTTTTACGAGTAAAATGTCCAGCTAACTATAACATGTGTGAAACCTATGGTTTTTTCACTGAATTTCTAAGGTTTTTTAAATGCTAATTCCTAACTATAACGTGTGTGAAACCTATGGTTTTTTCACTGAATATATATATATATATATATACATATAAGTCCTCAGCATTTAATTTTCCAGCCTTTCAATGAATTAATATTCACAACAAGTCTCATCAGGCGCTGTACAATGATGCCATATCGTGTCTTCCTCCTCCAATGGCGTGCGGTCTGGTTTTCGAAAACCAGACCACGCTTCATTAGAGGAGGAAGATGCGATATGGCATCATTGTACGGGGCCTGATGAGGCTTGTTGTGAATATTAACATTAAGTTATTATCATTTTATTTTTCCTTTTGTCACACTGCTTAGAAGCAGTGTTGGGCGAAGCTCCTCCGCCTTAGTAGAGGAGCCAACACTGGAAATATTACCAGAACACACAACAAGAATTAATGACTAAATATGCATGACAGTCTCTGCAATTCCTTTATGCCCAATGTGCATCATACCCAGATAACTTGATGAAGATGTGTCGCAAAATGTTGCCAGAACACACAACAAGAAAAATATATAAATATGCCTGACAGTCTCTGGAAATGTTATGTGCCTAATATGCCTCATATCCAGGTAAGCTGATGGAGATGTGTGGGTCATAACTTTACTGTTCCTTCAGCTCGGGATTGGTCAGTTGGGACCTGCACTTGTGAAAGGGGTACAAGGGATCAACCAGGTTGCGTTTACATAATGCTTATAAAATTGTAACAGGCACATGATGGACGCAATGACCCTTTAGGCCCTGTGCCATCAGGGTAGTGATAGAAGTTTTGCCAGTAAGGTAAATTGTGTGTTCAATCATCCTCTGAGGAGATCTAAACCCACGGGGGTCCTTGTATGGTTGGCATCTTCAAACATATCAAAGATGTGGGCAAATGGCTAGCATATAAGAAGCTGCTCGCCCTGGCCAGTTTTGAAGACCTGATACAGAGTCTTTTTCAGGATTCTCTTCTTACTTTGCCATTCATGAGAGATTTCAATCATGCTCAGCCTCACCATTTCAAATCATATATCATCACAATTTAAGTTCTTGTTTAGAGATTGGAGGACGGCCCTCCATCCATTAGAGGGGCAGAGGTAATACCCGCCCCTGCTCTTGTGGATGACTACCTGCCATATTTATAAAAGCTGGAGTTTCTATTTCTGAAACAAAATATAAGGACCCTGAACGCATGGGAGTTTTCTCCCTAGTTGTTGGGTCATTTTTTAATTTTTGGGATCCGGACTGCCAGTCTTTCAATTGGAATTTCAAAAAGAAAAAAGAAAGTACTCTGGAACATCAGCCCTTAATAGGGTGGATGGACTGAGGTACTTACACCAATGGTCACCAGTCCATCGAGCCTTTCATGTAAGGTTTCTGCCAGCGGAGCCAGCAGGGGCACCACAGGAAAAAGCTGATGATCCATGCGATTCTAAATATAGTGGGCAGACCATCATTTTGGCAAACAGGGAACTCCATCACATTTGTGGCAAAGCACCCTGTCTTCCAAACTCCAAAGGAGAGCCTCTGCTCTTTACACTGGCTGCTGGTACCTTGACGCATCAAAGCCATGTGCATAGCACACTGAACAATTCACTGAATCAAAACAATTTTCCTGTAACAAAAACTTCACGTCTATGGCCCAGTGAGGCTCCTATATTGTAGGCCGACACCTCTCCTGGTGATACTCCACCAAAAAAGTATGTTGAATTGATGGAACCTCCTTGTCTGCACAGGAAACTGGAGAAACTGGAATCTCATATCCTGCAGGGATAATAATACAAGCATTTGCAATGCAATAGGTCTCGCATTTACGAGAGTTTGAGTTTGAGCTATTGGCATTTACAATGCCAATAGCTTAAACTCTTGCAAATTCGAGACCTATTGCATTACAAATATTTTTTGTGTCAAAGTGCCCCATGCACCACTTTCACGTTAATGGAGACCGCGCCCCTTTTTTTAGACAAGCCGCATCTAAAGAAAGGGGCAAGGCCGACATTAAAGTCTAACCGCGGCATGGGGGCTTTGACAAAAAAAAAGGCATCTGTTTGACAAGTTGCCAAACAAATGCTTTTTTTTGTAAAAGCACCCCATGCCGCGCTTTCACTTTAATAGCGGCTGCGCACCTTTCTTTTGACGCGGCTTGTCTAAAGAAAGGGGCACGGTCTCCTTTAATGGGAAAGCGCAGCATGGACGCTAGTACATTTAAAAAAATGATAAATAAGCGCGGCCGCTATACTTAAAGCAGACCGCGCTGCTAAAATAAAGAAAGAAACACGGCCGCTATAGTTAAAGCGGACCGCCATTAGTAATTATATTTAAAACAAAAGCGGGTGGCGTGCTGTGACGTAATGGGTGGAATAGGGGCAAATCATTGAACACAGCCAAGATAAAGCAGACTGTGTAACAAGAGAAGTAAAATGTCCAGTCGTTATGGGAGGTTACAAATGAAGACAAGGCGGTACCAAGGAGGGACTAACAAGCCTATTCAGGAATGAAAAGCAATGATTTCGCAAATACGGTAACAGGAGCCAATTAAAAAGATGGGCGGGACATGTGCGGAGCATCAAGTCCCTACCTCAATATAGCATGCCTCGCAGAGCAGCGCATGTGCTGCCCAGGCTCAACATAAAAAGACAGTCATCTGACATTTTGAAAGGCACTACATACATGACTCTTTCCATCAGTGTAATAATATGACAGATAGAAATTTGCAAGTGAGTAGTAGCTACAGCCATGAACAGCTGCTTCTGCCCTTACACTGTCTGCACCTCATCATGCTTATAAACAACTTTCTGTTCACTGCTCTGTATTTGAAGCACATCTTTGAGCCTCACACACCTCAAAACACCTATTCATAGGTCAAACTAGCTTATACGGCCTTTCAACCACACACTCTGAAAGGACACCAGTAATCTGATTCTAAGAGCTAGGTAGCCTGACCAACGGTGTGAAACACTATACAACTGCATTGTTCCAATAGATAATACCCTCAGAATTCTAATGCTCAGATTATCACGGCTCAAGGAGTGAGGCTCTCTTCCTTAACGCTTCACCAGGAATTAGGTTTATCATACCATGTGCGTCTTGTACAGTGCACCCTGGGAAATGAATTTATGGTGTGGGTGTAGTCCTACAGAAAGATTTATAATGTGAGAGTTGGGCTTTGAAGTCCTTCACACCACCAAGAGCTTCTCACAGAACCTGTCCATATACATCAAACCCTCTTCTGAGAACAGTGGTGATGGAACATTTTTCTGGCTGGGTCAATGTTACATCACTAAAGTCAAAATGATTGTGGAAAATCCAAGCGTCACCCAAAGAACAAGTGTAGCAAATGAGCCACGTACCTTTAGCAGAAGAGTGATAATGTTGTGGTATGAAGCAGGTGGTGCATTTTGGAGAAAACTGTTGAAAATATATTAATAAAGCATGGTGGGTTAATGCACAAACAGCACATCTGCAATTGGAGTGGCCACTAGATTTGCACAGTTGTGCGGTTTTACTGATAAAACTCTGCAGGGCACAAAGGATAATATGTGGAATTCCGGTTTCATCTAATATTTATCATTTGCGCATCACCATGTAAAGTGTCTAGATTTGTTTTGATCCTTCTAAAGTTTTTATTTCCATCACACCTCAGAATTACTAACAAGTGCTTAGTTTGGGCTTTCCTAACTGCTGATGCATATTGAAATATTTGTACAGGAAATTCACGAGTATTTAAGTTTTGTTGAGTGATAGAAAATATTGACATCAGCATCCTTTCTTTTCACACTCCCTGTACCCCAGAAAGGTTGTCACATTGGTTACTCAACAACATCCTCTCACTTTTTAGTCAGAGAAGGAAAAGTAAGCCTCCATGACAAATGAATAAGCAACAATTTGCCAGAAGACATAGACTGACATTTGAGGTCTGTGACAAGATAAAGACAACATTTAAAGGCATCTTTATTGCTCATTCACCTTCTGAACTCCAGTATGGATATTTTGGGGGTGTTGCAGCACCCTTCACACCCCTACTTTCAGTGCCTATGTCTGAGGAGAGGCTGTTCGGGGCTTGCAGTCATTAAAGGCTTCTCTGACTCCTAAACACTCTCCCTTTCTCTTTGTCTTGCTTTTATTTCTCCCTCCCCACTTGCTTGTTTCTTGTCTCACTCTTCTCCACTATATCTACCTGCACCTCTCTCATATGTCTGTTGCACTCTATTTCTTACTCCCCACTTACTTTCTCCCAGTGCTTTAAATGGGCCGGTACTGTCCGGTACAGAGTACCAGCACTTTTTTATTTTGGGAGGGCGAGTACCGTCACTTCTCAAGAGAAATTATATACTTTTAGTTGGAGAGTACCAGCACTTCTCAGAAACAAGCAGGTACTCTGCTACAGAGTACCTCCACTTCTATTTTTCCACTTCAAGCACAGCTTTCTCCCCTCTCTTTCACCCTTCTGTTTCTCATCTCGCAATCACATACTCTGCATCGATGTATCTTTCCTTTTAGCCCGCCCTCTCTCCCTTCTTGCAATTCTCTGTTTCTCTTTTCTATCCCTATCTCTTCATCACTTTATTCACAAGTCTGTCTGAGAGAGAGAGAGAGAGAGAGAGAGTGTATATGTATGTATATATATATATTCACTGAAAAAACCATAGGTTTCACACATGTTATAGTTAGCTGTACATTTTACTGATAAAAAAACCAATGAAATTCCCCCGTTATAGTTAGTGCAGGCAACTATAACTCACGCGACCGCAATCCTCTGCTGATGCTAATACTGTATTTAGACACTTATTTGCCCATGTCTTCTTCCATTAAATTTTAGCTATACATATATTACAAATATTTTTTTTTCATAAAGACACATATGTCATCAGCAGAGCATTACGGTCGCGTGAGTTATAGTTGCCTACAGTAACTATAACGGGGGAATTTCATTGGTTTTTTATCAGTAAAATGTACAGCTAACTATAACATGTGTGAAACCTATGGTTTTTTCAGTGAATTTGCAAGGTTTTTTAAATGCTAATTCCTAACTATAACGTGTGTGAAACCTATGGTTTTTTCAGTGAATTTGTACGTTTTTTTAAATGCTAACTTACTTTACGCCATTCGTGGCGTGCGCTCCCAGTTAACGCAGTTCGTTCCATGCGCGCACGGTGCGCTTCGCGCACCGTGCGCGCACAGTGAGCACGCGGTGCGCTTTGCGCACCGCGCGCCCACTTTACGCAGTTAGTGCCATGCACGCACGGTGGTCACGCGGTGCGCGCAGCGCACCGCGTGCCCACATTATGCGGGATGGGCCATGTACGCACGATGCGCTTCGCGCACCGTGCGCACATGGGGGACATATTATGCGCATCGTTGTGAAATGTTTTGTTTATTATTTTCGTTTAGTTGTTAAGCCATGCACAAATGGTGCCATTCGGGCACCATTTGAACATGGGGTGGGGAGAGTGTGGATAATGTATATTTTTTTAAACAAATTTTTACCGTACGCGTACGGTAAGCGTAATCGGCGATTTTTCGAAAAAAAAAAAATTTTTTTTTTGGCCTTGGGGGTTGTTTGGGGGCCCGTATATCACTGCTGGGTGATTATTATCTCAATATACTGCCCCTTTACACATTTTTGGGCTTCATTTATGCTGTCCCACTCAGAGTGCGAGAGAGAAAATGGCGGCCGCCGCTTCCTGGTTTCGGCCGATTCGAATGTTTACTAAGATCTAAGAGCCAATCAGAATCGCGCTCGCGCACGTCACCGTACACGTACGGTAAGCGCACCGTAAGCGCACCGTAAGCTGGCTCAGATATATATATTGATTTAAAGGCTATTTTCTCAGAATCTACTGAACAGATTTACACCAAACCTACAAAAGGCACTTCCTTGACCTGAGGACTACCTCTCTGCCAAATTTCAAGTAATTCTGTTCAGCCGTTCGGGCTGTAGCTGTGTCTAAAGGTCCTATGGAAAAATGCATGGGAAAAACGCGTTTTGGGACCCCCCTTTTATCTCAGCCCCCGCTTGACGAATCCCCCCGAGACTTTCAGGGTAGGAGCGGAGCGGAGCGCCCCACCTATTTTGAAAATTTCGCGAGGATTCGTCGACCGGCGCAAAAGTTATTCAAAATAGAATGTTGCGGATTTCCTATGGAAACGTGGTCCTAACTATAACTACCTACTGGCGACCGCCAGTAGGTAATATATATACATACATATATATATATATCCCTCAATCTTTTTCTGAGTTTTCCTTATTTATCTCATGCTTGTCTCCCTCTACTATCTTTCATTGTCTTTTCCACTTTTTCTAGCAGCAAATCTGCTTCTTCTTTGTAACCCCTGCCCCTCTTTCACCACCTCTCTCCTCTCTTTTACTTACCATTTCATTACCACTGTTTCAGTCCCAGCCCTCTCAATTAGCTTCACCGCTCTTGTTTTCTGCCTTTCCATCGCCTCTCTCTTGCTCTCTTCCTCCCTCTCTCTCTGTCTGTCCTGGTCTCTCTCTATCTCCCCTACTCTTTTGTTCTGTCATTTATTTTTCCTTTATCTTTCTTTCCTCCTCATCACTCTTCATGCCTTTCTCTTTCCTGCTCTCTGGTCTTCTTCCCTCTCGTCTTTGCCTCTCTTCTCTCTCTCTGTCTATCTCTCTCTCTTCGCCTGTCTCTTTCTGCTTGTCACTCACAATATGTGTTGTCTCTCCCTTGTTCCTCCAATCTTTTCTTTTCTCTCTTATCCCTGTCTATCCCTCTCTTCTCATCTCCTTCCTCGTCTGTCTCCTTTTCTCGCCCTCTATCCATTTCTCTGTCATCTCTCCCTCTCGCATCCTCTCTTCCGCTCTTTGTCTCTCTCTTCTGCCTCTCCCCCTCCCCCATTCTGTATTTGCCTGTCTGCCCCCCACCCCCACCCCCTCCCCCACAACACACTCACGCTCCTTCTCTCCTCCTGTTGCCAGCATCCACTGCCAGCTTTGTCACAGCCGTGCTCTGTTGTGGCCCACCTCGGGTGAAGTCCAGCCTGCCCCCCGCCAATAGAACCTCAAACCTTTGGTAATTCCAAATGTCAACGGATTAAGCAGCAACCAGACGAATCTGAAATGGACGCGAAGGCGGGTGCGGGGGAGTATAATCAGAGAGATGGGGTGAAAGCAACATGGCTGGAGACAAAAGAAATGGAAAGAGGGAGAGGAAAACCGGAAGTGGGGGAGAGGAGGCGAGAGAATGGGGGCCGGAGTCAAACACAAATTAGGGAGGGCGGCACAAGAAAGAGCGAGAATAAGAGAGATAATGGGAGAACAATAGAGAGAGACGTGGGCTGGAAAACGGGAAAGTAGAAATCCACCGCATATAAAGTAATCGTTCAAGGGGAAAAAAGAAAGGTCACTCGGGGACTGATGTAAATGCACGAATTCAGTAAAGGAATGTGGAATGGAAGAATCGAAAGAAATATTGATGGAGGTCTGAGGAGATAAAATGAAAGGGTTGTAAAGGAAAGGAGGGAAAGAGGAAAAGACGGAAGCACAAGAAAGAAGGATTAAATGAAGGAAGGAAAGGAAGAGGAGGACGGAATAAGTAGAGGTGGATGTGGGGGAAATGAGTTGTAGAAAATAATGGCGAAAGAAAGAAGTGACAGAAAAGGAATGTATAGAGAGTGCAATGTATTGTGGTTGTATTTATGTAGCTTCTCATACCCCAGGCAAGGATGGCGTTAAGAGGCAGTAGGGAGGAAGGGATGAGGGTGTAAAGAGAGGATGAAAGGGCAAAAAAGGCTAAATTGTAGAAAGTGTGGAAGGACTGAAGTAAATGGAGGAGCAAAGAAATAGAGAAATGGAGGTTGGAAGAGGAATGAGAGTGGAAGACAAGAACAATATGAAGGGAGTGGGGACTAAAACAATTGGAGAAAGGGAAGAAGGAAAACGGAAAGTTGGGAAAGAAGGAAGAAATTGGACAACAGGGAAAGAACAAAGCACGAATGAAAAGGGGGGGCTCTTGGCCCCCCCGCCCGCATGGCGGTGCGGCGACTGCCCTTACCTCCGGGACCTCTCGGGGGTGGGGCGTGTCCTTTGGGGCGTGCCCTGCCACCGATTGGTTGCCACCCTCCCTTGACCCGGATGTCGCTAATCGACATCCGGGTCGGGGGGGAGGGGGCGGGCTGCCGAGGGATAAAGAAGCGGGGAGCGCCCAGGTGACCCTCTTGGTCCTTGGTCGCTCCCCCACACGGGACGTGCCCTGGGCTCAGGGCTTCTTGGTTTTTTTTTCTTCCTCCTGCAGGTTTCGTGTTGGCGAGAGCCTTCGTTAGCCCAGCTGATAGAGACGGAGGACCGTTGCGGGAAAGCTGGTGCAGAGCCGGCTCGAAGGGGCGTTTGTGTCGATATCCGGTGCAGGAATGAGGTATTGCGAGGCAGCGGGTGGGGTGCGGCAAAGAACGCCGGCAGATTCTCCACTGGTGCCGGGGTAAGTTTCTGGCGGCACTCCTGGGTCCCCTTTATTGTACTTCTGCAGTTAGCTCAGTTGCTAGAGAATGAAACACTTGATTTCTACTTCGTGGGTTCAATTTCAACGTCGTGGGTTCGATCCCGACAGTAGGCGCGAGGATACCTTTCTCCCCGTGGAACTCGGTAGGTGTTTGTTAGCCAGATCAAGATCTTCTGCCCCCCCCCCCCTTGGTTCTCGCCCGAGCTCCGTCTGGTAGTGGTCAGAGAGGGGCATGGGGGAATAGTCCGAAACTGCAGGCGAGTCCCTCGTTTCAAGCCTTTGGCACGAGGGGAGGCTTCGGCGTCGTTGGGGAGCTGTATTCATGGGGGGGAGCCTGCGAGAGCAACCGGAGCATGATTTTCGGAAGTTAAGTTGCTGGGAGTTGAGATGTCGTGGTGCAACAGGCACGGGCAGTTTTATCGTGTTTTATGGATGCGAAGGAACGGGTATTTTCACAGTTGGTGTGCAGTTCAGGGATAAGGGGGCTGTTGGGAGAAATGGTAATTGCATTGCTTGCGTGTGTGTCCTCGGTTGAGGAGTACTGGTATTTTAGTCTTAATACCGTTAATCGGGGAAGCAGCCACCTCGGTTCTTTTCGCATGAGTGCATTTATCACAGCGATACTGAAAGGTTACTTTCACTGCATGTTAGACTGGTGGTGCCCCCTTGGGGGGCATTGAGAACCTCGCTAGCCCCGCGCGGAGCTTACTAGTGATTTTTCTGTAGTACCAATGGGGGCAGGGAATCACCCCGTGACTGCATGTGTAGATACGGGCTCAGGCATGCTCTGCAAGACCCTGGGGGCGATTTCGCGCTATTGTGTTTTACTATCGATCTGGGTAGGGAATTACCTGCGGCCCGCTTAAATCTAGTCTTGACCTTAAAGCGCATCGCTAATTTGAGGGCATACATAATAAATAACTTCTAGGTAGGTGTTTGTTTTTTGGTGGGTGTTGAAAGAATGTGACCTCGTTGATTATGTTCAGTTATGGTAGGCAGCATTTTTTCCATCCATACCTGCTTCCCAGGAATGCGAGCAGCTGCCAGGGCGAGTGGAAAACTATTTGCTGTAAAGTGAGAAAATATGTCTCGACCTGGAAATGGTTATTACACATCATTTTAAATATATAGCGATTCCCATTCGAAATGTTTAGCCAAGTATTTATAACTATAATTTGGTAACCATTTGCTTAAATTACCTTCTTATAGAGAAAGCGTGCATGGCCGTCCATTTCACTATATGCATTTTCAGGTTTTTTTTTTTTTAGCCTTCGAAGTTCATAAAAGTCGTGCCCAATGAGAAAAGGGGATCACAAATGTTGATGCCCCAATATATACACACAGATTACGTACCTCTTTCATTTCGGTCATTGTGGTTATCTGTGTTTGTTCAGTTGGCTCTGTTTACAAGTTCGCGTGTGGAAAGAAAACCCAAAGATTGGATCTTTGGACTTCTCAAAACTTGGATAAATGTGAACGCACAAAAGCTGCATTAAATCACTTGCTAGGCACCCCGCAGGAGCTAGAGTTACATTCGGAGCCCTCTGCACTCCACACCGTGACTGCTGAAACCAAGTTTGTGCGCAGGAAGTGGCTCTTCTGCTACCCGCGTGTCAGGAAAACTCCGGCAGCCATTGTGCACACATTCTGCCACCCAAAGGTCATACAGGTTCATTTGGGATAATCTCTTGCATTACTACAGCGCACTCGGCAGAACATATTTACCGACTTCAAAATCACTTGGTTTTGAGGTTGTTCGTTACTTGCATGGGCACAAGTTGTGCAGTCTACTCTTCACTTGCAAGCTACTAAACAAACTTAGTGTTTCGGGCATTTTTAATGGTCCTCATGGGAAAATCTGCAAACATAGCTAGTTTGTTTTGCTATTAGCATAATTTTCTTGCTTCTTCTTTCATCTATCTGTTTGCCTTTGATGCATTACATAGTAAGTAAGGTGCCTTGGCATATTTGCTTCAGAGTAATTCTTTTGTTGTATCCACAGAGCTCTTAGAATCTCAACTAGAGGTAGTACTTTCATTTGTACGTGTTTCAGGTGCTAGGTGACAGGTCTCCATGAATAATATTGGATCTTTCCCTTCCAGCTTTCCCAAGACCACATCTTCTCGATCTGCGGCAGCATCAATGAGTTCTTCCCTTTTAGAAGTAGTAAGAAAGCTGTAAAAAGTGTATAACGTTTGGAGGATGTGTAGCATCCATGTGTAGGGCCCCCGACTCTTCCCAGACTCCTAGAATGGGTTTGGCGTCTAATTCACATCTGGGCATAGTGGCCAGAGTGTGTCCTGTGGTCTTACCCTCCCTATATGCCCTAGCATATTTACTGCAGAGGAGGCATTCTCTATTAGCCACTTCATGAAATTTAGACAATACTATCGGAATCCGCTGAGCTACGATAGGATCCCCTGTGTTCCCCATTTGGGATTATAATTGCTTACAGTAGTCTTCCAGGTGGCCCAGATGATTGTGCAGGGAACGCAGAAATCTCACACTTTTTGCAAGGCATAGCCCCATAACCGGGTCCTGGAATGCTGTCTATACCATACCTATCTGTGGTACCGAGACTGCGTTTCTGATAAAAGAAATCCGAGATTTCTTGGTGAAGTTCCTCAATAAATTGGTGATCCAAAAGCTCGCACGAGGACAGGTGCCGGTTCGTGCCACGGGGGGGGTCTGGGTGGGAATGGACATCACAAGTAGGACTGGAGAGTGGTCAGAGTATGTGCATGCAAGATGACAAACCTCCCACACCCAAGACTCCACTCCCCTTGAGATCAACTAGGGAGATAGCCTAGACCACTTCTCATTTACACCTAAATACAAAGTGCCTTCTTTAGTCTTCGGGGGATGTGTTCCCCAAGCAGATTATGCTCCTCCCTGGTATCGCGGAGGTGATGGGCAGCGATGTTACAGTAGGTGGGCGGTATGCATGAGCTGTCACTTCCACAGAGAAAGCTGTGTTAAGGTCATCGCCCCATAATAGCAAAGATGGGCCAATGGATGTAACTTGGCTCCAGAGACAGTCACCAGGGTCATCTGTATTAGGCACATAGCAATTCACAAGTGTGATGGATGGGTAGACAACTTTACCCACATGATAGTGTAGCATCCCCTACACATCACAGAGGGATCCCTGCGGTATGTAGGCACCCGCTCCCTGTGTATATGAGGAGTATGTGAATATAGTCTGTGAGAAGCCCATCTCTCTGCAAAGGACATACTAGTGCCAGCACTCAAATAAGTCTCTGGTAAAGGAGCAATGTGAATGCTATGTATATCCAGATATGACAGTATGTGTGGTCGCTTGCGTGGATTTCCCAACACCCTAATACTCCATGTGATACATTAATAGGGCGCGTGGGAGGAGATAACATCAACAGTGGGCATGTTGGACATGGGGAAAGGGAGCAGATGTAGCAGGTGATGAGTTGTAAGTCAGTGGAAACATGATAAAAACACTGCACAGTTCACATTGTGGTGTACTCTGCACGACTTCAAATAATAAACACCTATCACCGCCTTCTCTCACACTGACGGCCCAATCCCGCCAGAAATATATTCCGTCCTCATTTATGCTCTCTAGAGGTCTAAACTGCAAAGCAGAACATGGATGGCATGTAACAGGACCCTAGATACACACATTTTATAATCCCTGATAGCTCCAAAACTACTGAATGGCTTTACACCAGATAACAAAAAGCACTCTTTCTGGACCATGCGTGTCTATATATATATATAAATACGCGGACCCTCTGCTTCCTTATATATTCAAACATCTACCTTCCTGTCAAATTTGGTGTATTTCTGTTCAGCAGTTCAGGCCGTAGCCACGTCTAATTTCCACTGTATATTAACATGTGGAAAATTCGTTTGGGCACCCCTCCCCCCCCCCCCTTCTCTGCTCCTGCTTGATGGATCACCCCAAAACATTTGCGACGGTAGCTGAATTGAGTGTTGAACTAGTTTTGAAACTTTGGTGAGGATTCGTCAAACAATGCCAAATTTCTCCAAGGCAGATAGGCAGGGGGGTATCCAATTCCTGGACACAACAATACAGGGAGACACATTGTGGGTGACAATTTTGAGATCAACAACTGATCAGGGGTCACGGGGGGAGACTGTGGTACTGCACAGGGCGAGGGATAATCCTTGCTGCCCGGTACTCCGTGTAGAGGCTTTCATCAAGCAGCGAGGTGGACTGTTGGGTGGGTCGCTCCTACTACAGGCTGACGGCCCCCCCCCTTTAACCAAATACCAGTTCAGAAGAGTCATGGAGTTGACTATTGCCAGGGTGGGCCTTGACCCGAAGGACTTTGGCACACACTCCTTTAAGGTAGGCGCTGCCACGGAGGCAATCACAAGGGGTCTGCATGTGAACAGTGTTAGAAGAATTGGGAGATGGTCACCCAATTCCAATTGCTACAAACGGTATGTGGGGGTACACATGTTGTAAAGTACTTAGGGGCAGATCTATATCGGAGATGCGCCACTTTTACGCCGCCGTTGCGTCACTTTTGTGACGCAGCGGCGGTGTAAACCCTGCGCCACGTTGCGCCATATTTACATCGTGACGCATCTATGGAGATGCGTCACGGTGTAAAGCCCTGCGCCACGTAAAACCTGCGTCAGGTTTCACGTGGGCGTGTCGACAGAGGGGGGGGCGTTCCATCGCAGGAACGCCCCTGAAAAGTGACTCAGTCAAATCTATAAGATTTGACTGAGTCACTTTCCCAACGCTGATGCGCCAAAACCCTGCGCCTGCTTGAAGCAGGCGTAAGGCTTGACGCACCATGTTAGGGATAGGGTAGGTTGGAACAGTGCTGGAGTTGCGTCGCGCTTGCGACGCAACTGAAGCACTGCGCCAACCTTACGCCATCGGATGCGTCACGCATCTGTTTATTCCTGCGCCATGATGCGCCGCATTGTAAATGCGGCGCATCATGTGTGGCGCAAGGGTAAACTTGCGTGACGCATCATTCCTGGCGCATCCTTGCTGATTTGCAGGGATGCGCCAGGCAACATAAATCTGCCCCTTAGAGCTTTGCTGACAGTGGCGAGGGGTCTCTCAGTTGAGAATGTGAAGAGACTGGGGAGATGGTCGTCCGAACGTTACAATAGTTATGTACGAATTGACATGTTGTGACAGGACGTTGCTCACGCCTGGTATGTTTCTGGTTTTTTGCAGTTTCTCAAACCTGTCACGCGGGGGAGGAACTCGCCACCGGGCGCCAACGACCAACAGCAGCACAGCACAGAGGACACAAGAAATTGGTGACTTGGATTGTGGGCCACTCTTATGTTAGGCGTGCGGAACATGTTTTTTCTTTCAAGAGACCGTAGGATGAAGGCGGCGCAAAAGGGGTTGAAATCTCATTCTTCGGGAGGGGGGGTTTATGCCTCAGCCAGTTTCGGAACTTTTCCAGGGACTCTTAGCTCAGCTGCCCGCCCCTCCGTCAGTGGTGATACTTCACCTGGGGGAGAATGATTTGGTCAAATTGGGGAGGAGCATGCTTATTGAGGGGATCATCTCCACTGCGGGGTGGGTGGCCAGGACTTGCCCGGGTTCTACAGTAGTTTGGTCGCAACTTATCCCTCGGTGGCAGTGGCGAGGGGGGGACTCGGTCAAACTATTTTTGAGCCCCCCGGTTGCGGACGATTCCACATGGGTGTTTCTGGGGCGAGCAGTTCTACCTGAGGGACGGGGTACACTTGACTGAGGCAGCGAACGTCTTGTGGTTTAATAATGTCTGGGCCTAGTTGGAGGGATTTGCAAAGTAAGTGCGCTCTGGGCTTAGGTCTAGGTACGGGGGAGGCCAGATCGTCGGTTAACAATGCTGGCCTGTGGCGGTAAGGTCATGACCGGTGAGCAACTATTTTAAAGTCTGAGGGGGCGGGCATCATCCTATGGAGGTTCCCGCCCAGGGGGAGGGGTCATTGGCCCCTCCTAGAACTTCAGGGGCAAGGTAACTGGTGCTTCAAAGGGGCGCGGGTTGGAGAGTCACACTTTCCTTAGGCTGGTAGCCACCCCGCGCGCGCATACTCATGACGTCACCGAATGGCGCAGAGTAAGGGCCCTCCTTTAGTGGGTAAATGAAGTTCACGGCGTGGACCGGGTTAATTACCGGGCCCGGCTGCGCATGCGCACATCTTTAGGGAAGGCGCAGCTAGTAGGACCTGACACCGGTTAGCGACCTTGCCATATGGCCCAGAAATGTTAGTATACAAAAATGCAGAGTAGGATGTTAGACTCGGTTAGGAAACAATCTGTATTAGAGTTTTTGTTAAGGATAGTCACTCACACCTGTTGACAATAATGTTTCTAATGTCCTGCTGATTTTTGTATAACTGTTTATCGTGCAATTATAAAGTTTATTGTTTTAATACTTAATAAATACGGCCGGGGGGTCTTGCGACCTCCCGCCTTCCAAAGATACCATGTTTTTATGTTCCTGTGTCCGGGGGTTGGTGAGGTCATAGGGAGGGGGCGGTAGCCAGTCACTGACCATGTGAAAAGGGGGGGCTCTTGGCCCCCCCGCCCGCATGGCGGTGCGGCGACCGCCCTTACCTCCGGGACCTCTCGGGGGTGGGGCGTGTCCTTTGGGGCGCGCCCTGCCACCGATTGGTTGCCACCCTCCCTTGACCCGGATGTCGCTAATCGACATCCGGGTCGGGGGGGAGGGGGCGGGCTGCCGAGGGATAAAGAAGCGGGGAGCGCCCAGGTGACCCTCTTGGTCCTTGGTCGCTCCCCCACACCGGACGTGCCCTGGGCTCAGGGCTTCTTGTTTTCCCACCCACCATCCCTGGAGTACGCGGTTGATGCATTACTAGTCCGATTTAGTGTGTACATTGCTAGGATGTTGTTAGCTTAATTTTCAGGCGTTGTAAACTGTAACTGAAATGTTTATTTTCTGATGAGGTTTTCTGTAGGACTTTCTCTCCCATTGTAGTGACCGATACTGTATCTGGAATGTTATGTTGATGATGATGATTTCTCGTAGGCCTTTCTCTCCCATTGTAGTGAATGGTACTGTATTATGTGTTGCTGCTGCAATTGTGTTTAGGCCCCTTTTTTCCCTTTTTGTAGCTCTACGGTGTTATACATGATGTATGATTTAGTCAGTGTAGTTGTCCTTTAGAATTTTTTCCCATAGGTCGTCGTATTTATTAGGAATGGGGCGTGCGGTAAGGTCATGACCGGTGAGCAACTATTTTAAGGTCTGAGGGGGCGGGCATCTTCCTATGGAGGTTCCCGCCCAGGGGGAGGGGTCATTGGCCCCTCCTAGAACTTCAGGGGCAAGGTAACTGGTGCTTCAAAGGGGCGCGGGTTGGAGAGTCACGCTTTCCTTAGGCTGGTAGCCACCCCGCGCGCGCATACTCATGACATCACCGAATGGCGCAGAGTAAGGGCCCTCCTTTAGTGGGTAAATGAAGTTCATGGCGTGGACCGGGTTAATTACCGGGCCCGGCTGCGCATGCGCACATCTTTAGGGGAGGCGCAGCTAGTAGGACCTGACACCGGTTAGCGACCTTGCCATATGGCCCAGAAATGTTAGTATACAAAAATGCAGAGTAGGATGTTAGACTCGGTTAGGAAACAATCTGTATTAGAGTTTTTGTTAAGGATAGTCACTCACACCTGTTGACAATAATGTATCTAATGTCTTGCTGATTTTTGTATAACTGTTTATCGTGCAATTATAAAGTTTATTGTTTTAATACTTAATAAATACGGCCGGGGGGTCTTGCGACCTCCCGCCTTCCAAAGATACCATGTTTTTATGTTCCTGTGTCCGGGGGTTGGTGAGGTCATAGGGAGGGGGCGGTAGCCAGTCACTGACCATGTGATCAGGTGAGGGAGGAAGGAATCAAAGGGGGAAGAAAAGGTGTTGAAGTAAAGAAAGAGGGGAGAAGGATGGAAGGACGGAAGGATGAATAAAAACAAAGAAGGAACAAAAAATAAAGAAGTTATGAAGTATGGAAAAAAGGAAGCAGGACGGTGAAAGGGAGGATAGATGAGTGACTGAGGGCTAGGGAGCCGAAGGAAGGAGGAAAGCTGAAGAGAGGAATATTTGAAGAGCGGAGGAGCAGAAAGTAGAAGAAAGGAAGGAACGAGAACATAGAGGAAGAGGGAGGATATGAGAAAGAAATTGGATGGGTAGCAGGAAGATGCTGGGAGAGACAAACGAGTAGTGTGTGCTTGAAGGGACGGAGTACAGAATGAAAAATAGGAGGTAAGGGCCGTGATGGAACTACTGCGCATTAAAAAAGAGAACCATAGAAATAAAAAAAACGGCGGTGGCCAAAAGTGCTACACAAAATTAAATAGAGTAGTAGACAGAGGGCAAAAGAGGAACAACTGTGTTTTTCTCATAATTTCTTTTCATTCTTTTTTTTCACAAGCGTAGCCATCAAAAAATTCATTTTAACATGCTCTGCTTGAAGGTAGTAAGAAATACAAATATACATAGACAAAAAAAGACATAAGTTACAAAATGCTTTCCATGTCAGTTACCGTTGTTCCAAAAGGGGCCCTTCCGGAGATATAGACTACCTTCTAGATGGAACAATGAGAGCAACCTGGCCAGCCACTGGAGGATCAGGATTGAGCCAAGCTGCGGCTACACAACCACACAATACCACCATTGCGATTAACACCAAGAATTGCCCATCTCTCACACCAGTGTTATCATGCACCCCAAGAGCATTAATTGAGGAGATAATATCACTATGGTGTGTTAAGCAGCCGGCGGAAATCAAGAGGCCTCTAATTTCAGGGAGTCTAGGGATGGACAGCTTAGAACATATGAACAATATCTACTTCCATGCGTTGACATCATGGGCAGGATATACCGATGTCTCTCCCCCAACTCACTATCTTAGCACAAATTAAAGATTGTTTTAAAATGCTGTGCCTGCAGCCCGCTGAAACTAACACTGTATTCCCCATTCCAATGACTTGTAGAAGCAGCTCTAGGTAGCCCCAACCATTCTCGACAGGGCACAAGTCCTTAAAAAGAAGTGGGGGGACTGACCAAGTAAGACAATATGCAATGACCTCATGACATCACGACGTAGCGCTATAAAATAAATAAAATAGTGCTATTTAAATTATTTGTGTAAATACTGGGACAGACTAACCCATCTGACAGTCTTACAGTATCTGCATTGATATACAGGGACAGAACAAAGGCAAAAGCATTCCTCTCTTAAGTACCTGCAGAGAAGGCAAGCTGTGTGCCTTTGTTTCCCTCTGACTCATTTAAATTTAAATGTAAGGTTCCAAGTGGCCCCAGTAAGCATATACAAACAAAAGGAGGCCGGATGGCCCCTTAACTTCAGACCAGCTGGAGGTGAAAAAAGGCTCCCTCGCTGCCTGCACTTGCTGCTGGGAAAGGACAGCAGGCAATGCGCAGGTGCTTCTGAATGTGTCCCGGTGTCTGAAAATTACACCGGGACAAGTTCAGCATATTTCTGTAGGGCCCAACTTCTTGGCAGGGGGGACGACGTCCACCCTGTGAAAAGAGTGTGGGGACGCCGTGTACCTGCGTGTACCCCCGACTGGATCCCTGATTCTTGACCATTTAGCAGCATGCTTCTCTAGATCGTCAGACATGAAGGCCCACAGATGCTCTTAAACCCAGCTTATCCTACATTCTACATTATTACGAAGTAGTTCAAGTAATATATCTGAATTAAATCCAATTGCTGCGCCACACTCCTAGATATAAAATCTCTAAACTGTCGATATTTGATAAATTCACGCTTGTCGAGACCAAACTCTGGCTGTAGCTCCCCGAATGACAGCATTTGATTATTCTCAAAGAGGTCACCAAATGTCATTACCCCTCGTGCTTCCCATCTATGACAGTCCGCATCACGGAAAATTGTTGGTAGCAGTGGAGACCTCCACAGCGGGGCATACAAATTGAATCTGCCAAGACCAATCTTCTTCCTGATTACCGCCCATATTTTGAAGGCAGGTGATAAGGTCTTAAATTTAAAATTTTTATAGTAGCTGGTTTCTTTCATTTTTATAAAGAGAGCATTAGCATCATCCCCTACCAACTATTAAAAAATGCTGGGTGCCAGCTCAGCAGTGGTTAATTTGTAAAAGAAATAAGAGACCGGGCTATTGTCAGGAGACAGCTTGCACCAGCCTGTTAGTACCGTCTAAACCAGAATCAACTACTAACCATGAAAGTGGGGAGAGGATGTGGTGTAATGGCCAGAGCTGCTGACTTTGGAGTTAGGGAACCAGGTTCGAGTCTCGGCATTGGCTTAACATCCCGTGATTTTGGGCAAATCACTCAAGTTCTCCGTAAATGAATGTGCCTTTGTTAAATGGTAGCGGCAGTTTCAGTCGATAATCTTTCAAGTATTTGCCCGGCGGTAATCGCCTCTCATACCACTCGATAATTTACCAATAAAAGAGGCAGGCGCCGGAGACTGGAAGGCAGGAAACAAAGTTTTATTCCGTCGGAGCAGAACACATCAGATCAGACAGCAAGGTATCGTCACGAGGTGCTCTAACTGCATCTCTGAGACCTGGTCTCTTATACACTGGTTTATTGCTTTATTACACATAGTACATTCTTGAGATTCCCTTGATGCCTGAAAGAACATCCCCTGAAGCCCCGGCTCAGATCCGATCCCACACATAGATACAGTAGAAGTTCCCACCCTACCCGCAGTGGGAGATGGCTATCGCGCAGCAGGGAATTCCGCTAATTCCCGGGGGTGTGTGCAACTGGCCGGGTCTCAGGGGGTAGGGGCTTTGATCTACTGTAATCCCTTTGATGTGGGGTGTTTCCCTTACAGTAGGGGCAGTAAACTGCATCCGCAGGGCTAGGTGATGGCCTGGGACCAGTTCAGACAATGGGGCGCAGAGGAAGGGGGTTATCAAAAGGAGAGGCATGACCATGTATGGGTTGTCGGTTGGAAGTGGTTCCGTAGCAGGGTCGCGCAGAAGGAGAGGGTTTATGGCCTGTATGAGAGAGCGGGGGTGGCCGGCGCGCGGGGGATGCTTGCAGCGCCAGGGGAACGCGCTGGCGGTCGAGAGTGAGCGGGGAGAGAGTGGGGTGCCTAAAATGGCGGCCGTGCAGTCGCTGTGCGTGGCGCTGGGGAGAGGCAAGATGGCGCAGATAATGTTCAGTTTGCACGCTAAATTTCCACAGTCCTCCCTTTTAACATATCTCGCCAGCTTGTCCGGCCAATATTCGCCTTTGTTAGCCTTCTAGTTATAGTATCGTCAATGTTCGTCACATATTTTAAAGATACAGAGTCGTTTAGGGTAGGCAGGAGTAATCTGACACATTTGTACATTGTCTCATACAGTTTGATAAAGTAGGCGAGGAGTGCATTCAAAGTTGCAGTATAGTCGTGTACACGGCTGGTGTTGTACGAGTGTTACTATAAAAAGTTACATTTTCTTAACTTCCCAGTGAACAGTCGGAAGTGATTGATGCAACATCATGAAAACTTGATAAGAAGATAGTTAATATAATAAGGTGGTTGGGAGAGGATTTTCGACTTTGACATGGGTTCTTCTTTCCAGTGTCCTTGTTTTATAAAGAGCTATCACTGGTAAGCTCTCATTGTTGTTCTTCTTTCGTTGGCACTGTTGAGCACCGGCGGTGGAACTAAGGTCCAGCTCAAATCCGATTTCTTCACGTGGCAGGGTGTGACCACTCACTGTTCTTTGATCACAGTCCTGTTCCTAAACACAGTTCACCACAGGAACTTTTGGGACAGGGTGCCGGCCCTTTGTTCCTCGGTAGTAGGTCAAAGTCATAGTCCAAATGAAAGAGGAAGAGAGAATGGGGTGGCATGGGATCGGATCAAAAATGCGGACCAAGGGGGGGGGGCAGAATCTTTTCAGCACTGGGCCCATCAATCGGGCCCGACGGGTTGAGACTTCAGGCACGCTGGTCAGTGAGCAGGGGCCTCGATGTAGCCCTTCGCGCTCATCGTTCTGATAATGGTGTCTCATCTCACACTCTTGTTGCTTCGTCGCCTCCCCCTTGGTCGATGTCATAGATGTTTTATGATCCGCAGTCAGGCTGTGCGTCACGTCCGACCCCTCTCTTCCGATGGCTGCAGGTTATCCTTGAATAGGTTACAAGAAACGAAAGTCTTAGAGATCTTGGCAGGGAAGACATTTACATACTTCATTCTCTCTCCCAACCACTGAGTAGTTGCGGAAATGCTTTTATCTGTTACTACATGATTGGTGCCTATTAACTCTGATGTTAATGTGCGTGTTACTAATCTATTAATTACTGCTGTGGTGCAGGGTTCCGAGGGTGTCCCTGTCCATCGTCTGGCCTTCTAGGTGTCGGTTTCTGCGCCTTATAATACAAGGTTTGGTAGTACCCGTAAGTGCGAGGTGCTACTGTCATGCGTTCATGAGTATCCTTTTAGTAGGTGACCCTTTATCAGTTTAAAACAGGGCCATCAGTTGTTTCGTTCGGGATACTCTGAGACGGCTTAGTATAGGGCTGGAGTTATCTCTGGGAGAACAGGGTGCTTTAGACATTCTATTTCGGGCTAATTGGTCAGGAGTAATTCTGGGTGGTGGAGATGGTGTCCTTTAAGAACAAAAACCACTGACATATAGTCCCCGTGTTGAGGGTCAGATTGGGAGACATCAGCCGTCTTACCTGTCCTTTCCTTCTCAGCCGATTAGGCTTAATGTTTGTAAAAAGGAGAGGTAGTAACGTGGTAAAGTATGGTCGTTTTTGTTTCTGTCAATTTGTTCGAACACCACTGTGTTCAGGCCAATTATACACTTACCAAAGGGGTGTATGTCGTTAATTTATTCAAGAAGAAAAGAGGGCAAGAGAGAGCCTTTTGCGAGGGAGGGGGAGAGGGAGAGAGAGAGAGAGAGAGAGAGAGAGAGAGAGAGAGAGAGAGAGAGAGAGAGAGAGACGTGTGCATCAAGTAGGCTATTTTGGCATACATACGACACAAAACGAGAGAGATGGGTAGGATAATAGGCCACTTGGTGCACACACAACATGGAGTAGCATGGGTCTGTTCCATGTAAGAAAACACAAGCGGGGAAAAGACATAAATTCGGTGATCACGTACACACAAATGCCGGATAGGGGGTGACAGTACATGCATCAAGATGGAGACTCAGGGCTGCGTTGAGCACGGGGACCTCTCCTTTCCTGTCCCCTATTTCCTACGCATGTGGCGTACCTTTAGCACTTTGTAGTTTATCTTAGGGGGTGTCTGACCCCTTATTCTTCCTCCCTTTGATCGGTGGACGAGCACCTCAATCATACGATGACGCTCTCTTCAAGTGACCCGAACATGAGATGCATACACATTCATATCGTATAATCGTAGTACACACGCACAATCATATCATACAGTTTTTCATGTTCCCAATGGTGGTCTGTAATTTTACGCACTATCTCACAACGTTTGTCTATGTTTTCCCTGATATTGAACTTGGTTCGGTCCATGTCCACTCCACTCTTCAGTCGGAACTTCGTCGTGACCTATAGAGGGGAAATAAGAGGGGAGGGGAGGTGCAGTATTCAAAATACCCCAGCGCGCGCAGACACAAAAGGTTCTACCTACCATGTACCAGGCTAGCCGCAGGGGTGGGTAATACCACGGACCTATTATTCTTTAGTTCGAGGCAAAGATGCTCTAGTTCATTCATTTCCTAAATTCGGGTTCCCTGGTCGTGCATGTATTTCTCAATTGGTCGTGTATTATGGTGCAGGATACCATACCTTGCGTGCGACATATACCTTAAGTTATAGTTCATTATTGATTCGACAATTCTTGGAAAAAGGGCAGGCATGATGGGTACAAATTTCGTTAAACAAAAAGATTTTTAGGCAAATTGGGTCTGTATTATCTGTATGCTTTCGCTTAGGAGTAACAATCATTTATTTAAGAAAAAAAACCTTCAACAACCCAGGTGATTAGTCATGACACTGATTCCGTAATTCCTTTTTAAGAAGCCCTTTATTTAAAACAATGTCAGTGTAGAAATACGGGCCTACAGCCGCTATAGGCCGGCCACGGTGCAAGAGGCGTCGAGCAGCATGAGCAACACTAGATTAACATAAAAGTCGGTTCCCCCCTCTCCCCCATCGTCATGTGTGAAAGCATCGCATACATGTATATATATCTCTTTTTAACACGAACGTCATGTGACTGGAACGCCACAAGGAGTTGTAGGCCGCTCCTACATCAGCGCCATCTTAGGGCGGGGTCGGGCCAGTGCACAGTCTAAGTTTTTCCATGAATTAGCAGTTGAACCAGAATTCCTTTCGGTGGTTCGAGAACTTTCGTTAGCGTCAACTTTGCGTCAGCATGGCGTCACTGTAACCTTGTAGCAATGCCAAGGTTTGTTCTTAGGGCGGGGCAGCAGGCGGGTTCTTCCGCCGACGCTTTACTGTCTCACTGTATCAAGCGGAGGCAAGGTGGCTGCCGCCCGGGGGCAAAAAGAGCAATGGTGGTGGTTTTGTCCTTACCGGAAGTCCGCAGGAGTCGAACGTCAAATGACTCCAACCAATTCTGCAAGGCTGAGGGGAGCGTTCTGTCAAGGGTGGGGCCCATGCCCTAGCAAACAAGCTTTCGAGTCCAGAATTGTCTCACGGTGGGCCAGGCCTGGAACCGGAGGGGTCAACCGCCGGAGTTCAAGGGCAGCAGTAGCAGCAGCTCTTCGGTACGGTCACCGGAGAGGAGCCAGCAGCAGTAACAGCAGCAGTTCGGGTGGTGCTGCCACCGGGGTGATTCCAGTAGCAGTGACGACAGCAGTTTGGATGGTATCACCACCGGGGTGGGTCCCCGATTACCTTGCTGCGGGGGCCCACTCCTCACGTCGGGCGCTAGCGGCAGTCCTGGTGAACCCGGTGCTTGGGTGGTTGCCTGGCGGCCGCGTGCAGGGGTGCCGGCTCAGCCGAACGGCGAATGAAGTGGCAGGGCGCAACTCAGCTGGCCGACGTGTGAAAGGTGTGGTTTGGGGTGCCCTCATCTGCTGGCGAGCCTCCACCTGGGGAGGTGGGGGAGGCTCGTCCGCGTCGCCTCCCCCCGCCAGGGCACCCTCCGTTTATTGAAGGAAGAAGTGACTGGGAAGACCCGCACAGCGTGCCAGGGTGAAATTCAGCAGGCCGATGAAAAAGATGGCTGGGTGCAGCTTAGCTGGCCGGTGAGTGAAAGACGGTTGGGTGCAGCTTAGCTGGCCGGAGAGTCAAAGACGGTTGGGGTGCCCGGCAAGCCTCCACCTGGGGAGGTGGGGGAGGCCCGTCCGCGTCGCTTCCCCCCGCCAGGGCACCAGCCCTCATTAAAGAAAGAAGAAGAGAAAGCGGAAAGGCCCGCACAGCGTGGCGGGCTCCGCCTTGGTGTTGCCAGAACTTCGGCGCTTCGTATAGCCTCCGGCCTATTCGCACAATCGCTCGCCACTGATGTCAATGGATTTTTGCATGGCTTTTATAGCCCAAAGTCAACTAAGAGGGACCGCCCAAAACAGGCCAATGTTGCAATTTCGAGGAAGGAGAGGCGAGGACGGTGTCACGTGGACGTTAAGGCTTTGGGATGGAGGTTACAGCAGACTGTCATGTAAATAGTTGTTTAAAACATGTTCTAACCTGTTCAGTTTGCCGGAATGTTGTTATACTTATAATTTATTAAAAAATGTTTGACCATACTATTTTGCTGGAGCGTTGTACGTATCAGTGATCTGGTTAGCGTATTCGGAAAAATGGCGTTGCTCGATTGCACGTGATCCTAATCAAGTGTGGTGACGTTGATGGTGGGTATCAACAAACTTCCGGTTGTGTCTATTGGGGTCCCTATTTTTGTTCAGTTCCAAAAGGACCGGGCACTGGGATTTCCAGTGTCCGAACCCTCTACAGAACGCACATTGATTCCCATCTAAGTCTCTCCGTCCGTTGTAGGGTGTAGGTGTATGGTCTCTAGGGGGTAGCTTTCTAGGGGCGGTTGGTTGGTAATTCTCTTTTGGGGGTTCCCTTCCTATGGTCACCCCTTGCAACTGTGCTATCATCACCCTCTCCTTTAATTCCTTTTTCTTCTTCTCTGACGCCCTATCGTTCTCGTTCTTCTGGTTTTCGTAGTATTGGGCCATCTGGAGAATTGCTGCGGGTTTGGAGGCTGCCCAACTGCTCTCGCTGGTCTGTAGCTTCTGGGAAACTTCTTGAGACAGACCCTTTACATAATTCTGGACAAAGAGGTGGTGTCCGGTTGCGGTGGTCATGTCTTGGCCACTGTAATCGGAAAACACAGTCTCGAATCGGGAGAAATATTCAGACACATCCTCCTGGGGTTTCTGGCGGCAAGCCGTCACTATCGACCAGTCTACCTTTCTTTCTGGGATTAGAGTCTTCAGCTTTTGTACAATCTTGTCTGGGAGCTCTAAGATGGCTTTCGGGGGCTTCTGTCCTGGTTCTCGCTGTTTATCTATGGTATCGAGTTGTATCCAGGTATATCCGAACGGCTCAGCGTGGTCAACTTTCCGGATTTGTTTCCACACATCAGCCGGCAGGCATAGCCCAAAGAACAAGTCGATATCTGCTAACGTCATTATCGTTGAGCCTAAGGCTGTACCCAATTCAGTGTAGAAGGCAGTCGGGTTCTTTCTCAAGTCGGGTAGAGTCTTTCTAAAGGTCAAAATATCTTGCCGGTCCCACGGCTGGTAGACCCAGTTATATACAACCCTTCCCTTCGCATCTTGGTGGTTGATGTCGTCGTGCGTTCCCTGACCCCGTGGGGGGACCCAATAGGGGGCAGCTTCTTTAATGGGCATCATGGCATCGGTCCTTCCTCCCTGGGGCTTAGTTGCTATGGGGGTTTCTGTTTTGGGGGTCTGTCCATGTTCTTTAAGGTGTCGGTAGACCTCGAGTGTACGAGTGAAGAGGTTCGTTATATCGCCCTCTCCTTCTTCCCCAATGTCTACCTTCCTATATAGAGCCGCTAAGCCTTCGGGACCTTTATCGTGGTATCTGTCCTCATATGCATTCAGGGCGTGATAACAGAGCCGTACGACGAAGTGTCGTCTGCGGCTGTCGGCATACGAGCTATACACGTCTGTTATATATTCCTCACTTTCCTTTCGCTCCACCAGCGTCCCTACTATCCTATCGATTCCTGCTCGTTCATCCTTAGTTAATCGATTCATTCTGGTGGACTCTTTCTTTCCCATCTCATGGTCATCTAGCGTTGCAGTCGACATCGGGTTCGGTACAAGAGGCTCAGCCGGCGCGGAGGCCGTGAGGGCCGAGGCCCCTGCACTGCTTTCGCTCGTGTTCGGGGGTTGCGGGTGTTGCACTACTGATTGGGAGGGTGCATACGGAGGGGGCATGTAAATGATCGGGGGACCTAACAGTAATTCGTCATTCGTTCGCTGCTTGGAGGACAACTCAGGGTAGAGCAAAGAAGGGGTCCTAACAGCGTACTGGCCTGAGGTTTCGGGTTCCTGTCTTAGTTTAGTTTCCCTTCTCTCTTTTATGTCTTCTTCTAACTTTCTAGCGGCAAGGTGAGCTGCCTTTCGTAATTCCTTTTCTGTTTTTACTTCTTCCCTCTTTTTCCGTTGCGTTGCTTCTTTGCGCCACATGCCGATACTGTCAAGCATAGTAGGCGTCGTCTTATTGCTACGCAGAGCTATTTCTAGCGCTTCTATCTTATGGTCGTCGAAGGATCCCATCAGTGGCCACTGACTTTCGGGGTCCTTCTTGGTATATTTATGCCACAGCTTGCTATAAGCTACGGCGACTAGTCCATATTTAGTGAACATGTCCTTATTAGGGGTGCCTTCCAGTGGAGCCGGGTGGTTCACCTCTAATAAGCGGTCCGGGCAGAACCAACTACCAATCAGTGGGGAGAAGATAGGCATGACGGGTTTCAACGGGGACAAAAGTCAGCACTACCTATCTTTTCACTGCTTGCAAAGACTAGACAGAATATCTCTATCCCTCGTTATTTGTAAGCAGAGAATACCTCCAGAGAACCAATATCGAACAACTAGTGTTCGGACAGTCAATCAATCAATCAATGGGGAGATAAAGATAGGCACGACGGGTTTCAACGGGGACAAAAGTCTGCGTTACCTACCCTTCACTATTTGCAAAGACTAGACAGAATATTCCTATTCTACGTTATTTGCAAACAGAGAATATCTCAAAAAGCACTATTCTTCAAAACAATCAATGTTCGGACAATCAATCAATGGGGAGATAAAGATAGGCACGACGGGTTTCAACGGGGACAAAAGTCTGCGTTACCTACCCTTCACTATCTGCAAAGGGAGAGAGAGAGAGTATTTCTACTTCTCCCCGTTTGTAGACAGCGAATATCTCAAAGAGAACAATCAATGAGCAATACTAGTATTCAAACAATCAATCAATTATTTCGCACTTTTTGTCGTATATCACGACCTTACCCGGACCGCGTGGACAGTTTCTCGTCTTCCGCCTCCAGCGCCCGATCGTCCTCTATTCTCCGTATTTGCCGCGGCACTCCTGATGGTTCCCAGTCAGGACCGTAGATCACTCGAGAGAGGTCTGCTCGGAACCAGTGAAGTTCGGATGATCGGCTGCCAGACGAGGGTCTATTGGGCAGGAGCTCTCCCGATCGTTGCAGTCGTTCACTCTGTCGTCGGGACCTCTCCCACTGGATCCACGTGTCGCTGATGGGCCCCACGTTTGGGACGCCAATTGTTAAATGGTAGCGGCAGTTTCAGTCGATAATCTTTCAAGTATTTGCCCGGCGGTAATCACCTCTCATACCACTCGATAATTTACCAATAAAAGAGGCAGGCGCCGGAGACTGGAAGGCAGGAAACAAAGTTTTATTCCGTCGGAGCAGAACACATCAGATCAGACAGCAAGGTATCGTCACGAGGTGCTCTAACTGCATCTCTGAGACCTGGTCTCTTATACACTGGTTTATTGCTTTATTACACATAGTACATTCTTGAGATTCCCTTGATGCCTGAAAGAACATCCCCTGAAGCCCCGGCTCAGATCCGATCCCACACATAGATACAGTAGAAGTTCCCACCCTACCCGCAGTGGGAGATGGCTATCGCGCAGCAGGGAATTCCGCTAATTCCCGGGGGTGTGTGCAACTGGCCGGGTCTCAGGGGGTAGGGGCTTTGATCTACTGTAATCCCTTTGATGTGGGGTGTTTCCCTTACAGTAGGGGCAGTAAACTGCATCCGCAGGGCTAGGTGATGGCCTGGGACCAGTTCAGACAATGGGGCGCAGAGGAAGGGGGTTATCAAAAGGAGAGGCATGACCATGTATGGGTTGTCGGTTGGAAGTGGTTCCGTAGCAGGGTCGCGCAGAAGGAGAGGGTTTATGGCCTGTATGAGAGAGCGGGGGTGGCCGGCGCGCGGGGGATGCTTGCAGCGCCAGGGGAACGCGCTGGCGGTCGAGAGTGAGCGGGGAGAGAGTGGGGTGCCTAAAATGGCGGCCGTGCAGTCGCTGTGCGCGGCGCTGGGGAGAGGCAAGATGGCGCAGATAATGTTCAGTTTGCACGCTAAATTTCCACACCTTGACTGGTGCTCATGAAAAGTGCTACAGCTGAGCACCCAAAAACTCATATGACTGTCCTCCAAGTAGAAAATTAATATACTGTAATGCAGCAGCCCACTGATAAAACCTAAAGTTTGGAACGGCCTAACCACCTGTGCCTTTATGCAACATCTTAAACTTTAAGGCAATCCTGACTTTAGCATAGGACCAGATAAAGCTAGAAGATAGCTCTTCCATTTTTTCAAACCAATGTTTTTCAATTTGCAAGGGTATGGACTTAAAAAGATAGAGCACCTTAGGCAGGAATATCATTTTAATTATATTACAGGCACTAATTATCGCAAGGCAAAGATTATCCATTCTTCTAAGGTCTTTTTGGTCTTATATAAAACAGGAACAAGATTTTAATCTACTACTTTCTCTATATTGGGGGTAATATTAACCCCTAAATACTCTGCCTGAGCCATAACCTGATCATCCTCATATAGTACCTGGTTGTTAATGGCTACCTGCAGCTTGTTCTGGTTCAAACGATAGCCGGAGATCTTCCCAAAGATCAGGGCTACCTTTTCTAGCTCCAACGGAGCCCCTTTCGGATCAGAAGTTACCACCGCAATGTCATCAGCATACACTAATATTTTTGTGCTGAAGCCCTGGTGAATTGCGGCATTGGCCTTCAGCTTCCTGTTCAAGGGGTCAATATAAGGAGCGAAGAGTAGGTGAACAAGGGCACCCCTGCCTCATACCCCTGCTTATTTGCAGAGGGTCAGACTCCCACCCCAAAATTTAAAGTTCTGCTGGTGGTTTCCTATAGACAGCGTGGATAGCCTAAATAAACCCAGCACCAAATTTATGCCATCTCAGCACCGGCCATAGGTATTCGCACGCCACACGATAGAAGGCCTTGTCGGCGTCTAAAAGTGCTAAGGCCATGGGGGTCCCTAACACATTAGCTCCATCAAATAAAGTAATGACTCATCTTGCATTGTCGTTCCGCAACCAGGTATAAAGCCATATTGTCTGGGGGAGACTAATTCGCCGATGATACGCCTTAGCCTGACTGCCAAAATTTAAGAGTATAATTTGGAGTCACTGTTTTTAGGAAGATAGGCCTGTATGACTCAGGATTGTGGGGTGATTTCCCTTTTTGCTTGAAGAGCCCTATATATATTAGTAGTTGCCCAAAAATGGGCCACTTTGTACCCCCACTAAAATGCCAGCCAGGACCTCTTCTAAGACAAACAAAAACACTTTATAAAATTCAAGCAGAAGTTGGTACATACCCACTGCTTTTCCAGAAGGAACAATGCATGCCACGCGTAGAACATGGATTATTTTTTCTCTTCCTTATGCCTAATTTGCGGGTCACAAATTGAGAGGCACCCACAGATCCTTTCCGATCACAATCCGTTGGTGATAGAAATAACTACCCTGGGCAGGACCACGGCCTCACAGTTGTTTTCATTTGATAGAGGGTTATTGTCTGGCGAAGAATATGTCTTACATAGGAATGATGGTGTGGTGGAGGTATAATAATACAAAACAACTGGTCATAGGGTCTGAGGGAATTTTTAAAGACCTGCGCAGACAAATCCCCAAATCACTTGAATCAACACAACAAGTAGAGTCTGCGGGTCTAAACCAATCACTCAAAAGAAAAGAAGCGACAAGTCAGCACGTTCAAAAATGAAAGAAGTCCTCATAAAGAGGGCCAAGTCCCATCACCCACCGAAGTGGCATGCTTCATCATCTGGGACCTCCCATAACTACACCTGGTGTAGTTATAGAGCTACTACTCCTTCGATTACTGTAACAAGGAGGAGCTCAGGGATGTTTTGATTCCTGTAGTTGGGAGGATGGATTATCTCAGACTGAAAAAAGCTGTCATAAGTGTGGTGAATCTAGATGCAGTGTGTGGAATAGAAAAGTGGTTTAAAATTGATCATCATTGGAAAATAAATTTTATTCTGTATCCAATGACACCAAACTAAAAACAGCAGAAATTGTGAGGGGAACGCGTCCACAAACGTTATAGGGCCGCGCCCTCGTGGGTCAACATGTTTCAGCCAACCTGTGTCTACCCAATGACTGTGGCTTTCATCAGGACCAAAAGGTAACACTACTGCAAAAAATGTGAGTGAGTGATGAGTGAGATAAAAGGAACAATACAACCTACCAAAGTACCTACTTATCTGTGGATATGTGGCACCGTAGTGTTGTAACTTAATCACCTGGAGGCAAAACAAAATAATAATACATGAATGTGCTGAACATATCTACTACGTTTTCTTTGACCTAATACAAATGTCTCATACATAAACATTTGTCAAGCGTACAGACTGCATTGTCTTCTTACCCGCAAAAAGTCAGGGATGCACCTACACTCCTGGTTACAACTCAGGGCGTGAGGCAACGCTCTAGAAGACAAGAAGAGGGGGAGAAAGAACTAGCTAATGCCATAAACAGCAGAAGACGGTATATTCAACTGTGTAAGCAAAAAGCTGTGTGACTATGAAAACAAAAAAACCAATGTACAGATAAAGGTATGTTGACTGACTACAAAATAGATCAAACCATGCTACTACTGTACTGGAAAACATATTGACAGATTAACCAAGATCTTTAGCAAGCATGTCCATAACATAAAAGCTCATGAAGTTACCGACATCAAAGGAATGTCGAAGCATGCATCTGAGTACAATCAAAAATGACTCTAAGCCCAGTCTCTAGGATAGAGTTTAGTAAAGAGACCAAGCGGTTGTGTACCGATGTCCAGAGAGCAGGCTTACCTGTCCGTCGTTACCCCGGACCTTCTTCCTGGTTGTACCGAGCGTAACCGGAGCCTCGTAAGCCTGCTCTTCATCTGTATTACGCTCCGGACATCGAACCAATCATCGTGCAGAGGCGCGATGACGCAACACGTACCCTGAACGTGCGTGTAAAACGCACAGGATGTTGGGGAATGTGGTTTTAGCAATGATATAGCGCGCTCGTGGCCTGAGTTACGTGATAACTAAAACAAAAGTATCTCTAGAGAATAAAATCACGGTCCCATATGTCCCCGTTATGGGAAACAACACCCTGATCTCCAATTTTGTATCACATGAAATTAAATGATTATTAGGGGGAACAAGACATTGCCAGGTTAAATGAGGGTGCTCATGCGTTCGAAATAGACGCGTCTGAAATGTGGAATGTGGTTTTAGCAATGATATAGCGCGCTCGTAGCCTGAGTTACGTGATAACTAGAACAAAAGTATCTCTAGAGAATAAAATCACGGTCCCATATGTCCCCGTTATGGGAAACAACACCCTGATCTCCAATTTTGTATCACATGAAATTAAATGATTATTAGGGGGAACAAGACATTGCCAGGTTAAATGAGGGTGCTCATGCGTTCGAAATAGACGCGTCTGAAATGTGGCAATTCAGAGGAGAACGAGGTTCTGCAAGCACTCTGAGTTTGGTTACAGTGGACGTATAACCCCCTGTGTATATCTAATCGTGGAGTCATGTTACGGACACGTATCTATAGGAATGTCCGAGTAAATCATTGGCTGTCAAGCAAAGGAGTGTCTCTCTAGCTGTGAAGATGTTGTACAATTAGAGTAATGGCGCAATGAAAAGGGTTGGAATGGGTTGTGACAATATCCCAGACTTCTATTCCATGACTAAAGTACCAATCGATACAACTGGAGATGTTATGTTTATTCCACTAATATGTTGTATCGGGAAACTTGACCGAGGCCAGGAGCCAAGGAGGAAAGACCCCAATGTCAGCAGAATGGGCTTGGACCCTGTAGTGTTATAACGAAGTCCAAGGAATTGACTCGTTTAGCCCTGTCGTATCGCTTCTGAGTGTAAAAACCCAGCGTTGCTCCTTTCTGAACAGGAAAGTGGACACATCAGTTATATGGGACGGAATGAAGGGTTGTTCTATAATCGTCCACCTAATGTCATCAGGACTATGTTTGAATTCCACAAAGTGTCTGGTCATGCGGGTTGCCTGCCTTTGACATCTAATGGTACTTTTGTGTTCCATTATCCTGAGTTTGACCTTTTTAGTGGTCATACCCACGTACCTCAGATCGCATGGGCAAGTGATCAAATAGATTACCCTCTCACTGTTGCAGTTGGTATGTTTGATCTGCCTCCAGGGTTTGCCTGTCCCTATGTCTACTTCTGTAGTATGTCTGGTGTTGGGGCATACTGCACAGTTGCCACATGCATGATGCCCTTGAACAGGTGGCAAATTCCACAGGGTGTTAATCTTAGTGATTGCTCTGTTTTTTGGGCGCGTGTGTACTAGTGTGTCTCGCAGATTCGCACTTCTCTTGAACGAAAAAAGCGGAGGGCTAAGATGTACCTGTCCCACATTTAAAATGCGCCAGTTTTTCCGTATGATTTTCTGTAGTTGGTTAGAGTGAGTGCTGAACGTCTGGACACATGTCAATCTGTCCAGCGGAGCCTTGGGTACAGATGGTTCTAATAGGGCATCACGATCATTGTTGCTAGCCCGCTTGTATGATTGTTTGATCAATTTCGAAGGGTACTGCCTGGCCCTTAAATTCTTCGAGAGAACGTCAGCATACTCTCTGAACTTGTCTGTGTCAGTGCAGTTACGTCTCAAACGGAGAAATTGCCCAAATGGTAAGCCGGACCTGAGTGATTTAGGGTGGAAACTTTCGTATGACAGGAGAGAATTCCTTGCCATAGGTTTGGTATACAGCTCACTTCCTAGTCCGTTGGCAGTTGGAAAGATGAGAAGGTCTAGGAATGGTAAACTCAGTTTGCTCGCTTCCATGGTGAAATTGAGGAAGGAATTCTGTTCATTGAGCCACAGGTGAAAGGTCTCTAGAGTTGCAAAGTCACCTCGCCATATGACGAAAATATCATCAATATAGCGTTTCCATATGACTATGTAGTCACGGAAGGGGTTGTCAGTGCACAAGACACACTGTTGTTCGAACAAGTGTACATACAAATTGGCCAGGCTGGGAGCAAAAACACTGCCCATAGATGTACCTGATGTTTGAAGGTACAACTGGTGTTCGAACTGGAAAAAATGTGGGACAGGTACATCTTAGCCCTCCGCTTTTTTCGTTCAAGAGAAGTGCGAATCTGCGAGACACACTAGTACACACGCGCCCAAAAAACAGAGCGATCACTAAGATTAACACCCTGTGGAATTTGCCACCTGTTCAAGGGCATCATGCATGTGGCAACTGTGCAGTATGCCCCAACACCAGACATACTACAGAAGTAGACATAGGGACAGACAAACCCTGGAGGCAGATCAAACATACCAACTGCAACAGTGAGAGGGTAATCTATTTGATCACTTGCCCATGCGATCTGAGGTACGTGGGTATGACCACTAGAAAGGTCAAACTCAGGATAATGGAACACAAAAGTACCATTAGATGTCAAAGGCAGGCAACCCGCATGACCAGACACTTTGTGGAATTCAAACATAGTCCTGACGACATTAGGTGGACGATTATAGAACAACCCTTCATTCCGTCCCATATAACTGATGTGTCCACTTTCCTGTTCAGAAAGGAGCAACGCTGGGTTTTTACACTCAGAAGCGATACGACAGGGCTAAACGAGTCAATTCCTTGGACTTCGTTATAACACTACAGGGTCCAAGCCCATTCTGCTGACATTGGGGTCTTTCCTCCTTGGCTCCTGGCCTCGGTCAAGTTTCCCGATACAACATATTAGTGGAATAAACATAACATCTCCAGTTGTATCGATTGGTACTTTAGTCATGGAATAGAAGTCTGGGATATTGTCACAACCCATTCCAACCCTTTTCATTGCGCCATTACTCTAATTGTACAACATCTTCACAGCTAGAGAGACACTCCTTTGCTTGACAGCCAATGATTTACTCGGACATTCCTATAGATACGTGTCCGTAACATGACTCCACGATTAGATATACACAGGAGGTTATACGTCCACTGTAACCAAACTCAGAGTGCTTGCAGAACCTCGTTCTCCTCTGAATTGCCACATTTCAGACGCGTCTATTTCGAACGCATGAGCACCCTCATTTAACCTGGCAATGTCTTGTTCCCCCTAATAATCATTTAATTTCATGTGATACAAAATTGGAGATCAGGGTGTTGTTTCCCATAACGGGGACATATGGGACCGTGATTTTATTCTCTAGAGATACTTTTGTTCTAGTTATCACGTAACTCAGGCTACGAGCGCGCTATATCATTGCTAAAACCACATTCCCCAACATCCTTTGCGTTTTACACGCACGTTCAGGGTACGTGTTGCGTCATCGCGCCTCTGCACGATGATTGGTTCGATGTCCGGAGCGTAATACAGATGAAGAGCAGGCTTACGAGGCTCCGGTTACGCTCGGTACAACCAGGAAGAAGGTCCGGGGTAACGACGGACAGGTAAGCCTGCTCTCTGGACATCGGTACACAACCGCTTGGTCTCTTTACTAAACTCTATCCTAGAGACTGGGCTTAGAGTCATTTTTGATTGTACTCAGATGCATGCTTCGACATTCCTTTGATGTCGGTAACTTCATGAGCTTTTATGTTATGGACATGCTTGCTAAAGATCTTGGTTAATCTGTCAATATGTTTTCCAGTACAGTAGTAGCATGGTTTGATCTATTTTGTAGTCAGTCAACATACCTTTATCTGTACATTGGTTTTTTTGTTTTCATAGTCACACAGCTTTTTGCTTACACAGTTGAATATACCGTCTTCTGCTGTTTATGGCATTAGCTAGTTCTTTCTCCCCCTCTTCTTGTCTTCTAGAGCGTTGCCTCACGCCCTGAGTTGTAACCAGGAGTGTAGGTGCATCCCTGACTTTTTGCGGGTAAGAAGACAATGCAGTCTGTACGCTTGACAAATGTTTATGTATGAGACATTTGTATTAGGTCAAAGAAAACGTAGTAGATATGTTCAGCACATTCATGTATTATTATTTTGTTTTGCCTCCAGGTGATTAAGTTACAACACTACGGTGCCACATATCCACAGATAAGTAGGTACTTTGGTAGGTTGTATTATTCCTTTTATCTCACTCATCACTCACTCACATTTTTTGCAGTAGTGTTACCTTTTGGTCCTGATGAAAGCCACAGTCATTGGGTAGACACAGGTTGGCTGAAACATGTTGACCCACGAGGGCGCGGCCCTATAACGTTTGTGGACGCGTTCCCCTCACAATTTCTGCTGTTTTTAGTTTGGTGTCATTGGATACAGAATAAAATTTATTTTCCAATGATGATCAATTTTAAACCACTTTTCTATTCCACACACTGCATCTAGATTCACCACACTTATGACAGCTTTTTTCAGTCTGAGATAATCCATCCTCCCAACTACAGGAATCAAAACATTCCTGAGCTCCTCCTTGTTACAGTAATCGAAGGAGTAGTAGCTCTATAACTACACCAGGTGTAGTTATGGGAGGTCCCAGATGATGAAGCATGCCACTTCGGTGGGTGATGGGACTTGGCCCTCTTTATGAGGACTTCTTTCATTTTTGAACGTGCTGACTTGTCGCTTCTTTTCTTTTGAGTGATTGGTTTAGACCCGCAGACTCTACTTGTTGTGGTGGAGGTATAAACAGGAAGGGAAAGGGAGTTGCAGAAGGGGATACCTGTGACATTAAGACACAGGAGAGGCGGGACAGGGAGGTAGCTTCTATTGGTGCAGCAGAAGGTGTAGTGGCTCCGGAGGCATGAGAGGTCCGCTGAACCCTGATTATTGCTGGATTTAACAGTTCAAAAAGGAGCCGGAGGTGAAGGAGGGGGCATTTCCTTCTTTGCTCTCCACCAAGACCTGAAACACCCTGCCTCTCCTCCTCTGGCAAGCCCTGTCGCTGACCCAATTCGGGAAGGATCTTAAGACCTGGCTCTTCGACTGAACCCCAGCCCCCAGACCGATCAGCAGCCACCCTCCCCGCGCCTTGAGACCCTCATGGTGAGTAGTCGCACTATGTAAACCATGATTGGTTGATTGCTCTAGGGACCATCACACATTGGCTACGTCACTGAGCAGGGAGACAGGTTAGCTGGAAGTTCAGAAAGAGTGAGGGAGAGAGAGAAGGGAGGGAAGGAAAGAGTCATTGGTGGGTAACATCACAGATATCTTGAAAGTGGCATGGCGAATAAATGGACACAAAGAATCTGTCCGTGAAAATCTTTTGCAGTCCTGCATCGAGGGATTGCACCCCATACTAGGGGACGCCAGAGTCAGCATGCTATACCTCACTGGGTAGCTCCAACTGTTGCCTGCAAGGACTCAACGCCAAAGCACAGCATAATGTTAGACCCCAAAGGACTACAAACGGACGACCGACAGCGGGTAAAGATGTCCTGCAAATGCCAATGAGACAGTTTAGTAACAAAAATATACCAAGTGACTGTTCACTCGAATTCTGGATGCACAGCGTCAAATGCAATTTTTCACACCATCAGATAGAAAATCTACAATAAACAGAAAGTAATCTCAACAAGGTTAAACACAAGAGTCTATAGATTAGACCACTAAAGTTATGGCCTTTATTTGGCTCATTGTGCTAATTCATGTATGATATGGCACATAGTCAATATTTACAGAAAAACTTAGAAACAGGGCGCATTATATTGAGGTAAAAAAATATGAAGTCTTCGTTTGAAGATGAGCCCAATGCATTTCGGCATAGAAGCATCCCTTCTTCAGGGGCCACTGTAAATAAATGTAAGCATACATAAAAAACTGATAATGTTGATAGCAAACAATAGACAAATATGCAACATACAGGAATGAAACATACAGGCATGAAATGTACCCATGATGCGCTGACGCATGGCAATGAAAAATTGCACAAACCGAACAGTGTAAAGAATCGTGAACCCAAAAAGATACCAACAGGAAAAAATGTGTGAACCAAGGTAAAGCCCCACTTGAGTCGTGACAAGTGCGGAAAACTGCAGAAAACAGATCGACATCCAATTGAAAGACCAAGGGCCATATTATCAAGAATTGCGATAACTTTATCGCCGCTTTAGTGGCAGGAAACTGCTGCTAAAGCGTCAATAAGGGGCTTGATAATATGCCCTTTTGAATTCCAGTAGAAGCCCATGTTTGATGTCCTTCACACCAGAACCTGGGCTTCTATTGGAATTCATAAGGGCATATTATCAAGCCCCTTATCGCTGCTTTAGCGGCAGTTTCCTGACGCTAAAGCAGCTATCATGTTATCGCCATTTTTGATAATATGGACCCAAGTGATTTAAAATACTTGAGAAAGCAACCTCACGTGCCCTAATCATCTGAATAGTCACTTACATGGTGTGAGTTATGAATGATCCCCAATGGACAGTTTAGTAAAAGCCACGCTACTTAAACCTTCTGCATCCTTCTGATGAGCCTCAGGCAGGGCAAAGAATATCTATGATTGGGAACACTCCTTTGAGAGATAGTGTATTGTTTTTCAATTTCATTTATAAAGCCCTTCTTACTTCTGGCAAGGCGCTTTGTTACTCTGTGGGAGTACCATATATGGAAGTGTGACCTATGGATTCAGGGCCGGCCTTTAGCATGGGCGAGCTCGGCCTATGCCCAGTGTGCCGACCTTCAGAGGGGCGCCGGAGCACCCTACTGCAGTTTCCCTACAACCTGGCTCTAAAGAAAATTGTAGTGAACATTGGTCTGTCGACAGTCTGTCTTTCTCCTTCCTCTTGCTCCTCTCAATATCCCCCGCCATTTTCACAAAACATTGAGAGGTGATAAATGAGAGGGGCGCTAAACATTGTTTCACCCAGGGCGGTATATGAGAATACATGGGTAGGGTCAGAATTCTACATGAGGATCGGGGTTGTGCTCTTGTCTTTTTTTGCATGAATTTGAAGGAAGAATAGTGAGGGTCAGGGTGCCTAAGGTTCAGAGGTGTGGCCATGCAAGCAGGTATTCAGGCTGGCATGCAGAATGGTCTGCAGGCAGGTTTGAGGGTGGTCCTGCAGGTTTCATGCAGGTGGTCATGTTGGCGGGCATGCAGGTGACTATGCAACCTTTATGTTTGCAGGCACAAAAGTAAATACGTACCCCTTTTTGTTACAGTCTAGAAATGATGATACAGCTCTGTTCAGCAGAGAAGTCTGTCAATTTACAGAAGCCTTAGGTAGTTTAATTACATTTCAATTCTAGTGGACGTAGCAGATTCACATTCTAAGGGAAGTAGAGTGTACTACAAATTTCCCAGTGGCCCTTTTCATTCTAGCAGTTTACTTACATTTCAGTTCAAGACAACCTCATTAGAGCAGGCGTAGCTGTAGGAGAGGTAAAACAAACTTTCCCTGTGGCCAGGTTCGTGGAGCCCATAGGGTTTAGTATATCTTTCCCAGTGGCCGACTTAATTAAACAGAGATCGCTCACAACACATCTCTCCGACAAATAGCTCTGTACACCAAGGCACAATACTCAGAATACTCAGACTTGCAATGTCTTACGGAGAGTTGGGTTCACATATGGAAAACTGCACTCCAGCCTCCAGTAGCCATGGGCTTCAATCTTATAATGCAGCTGTACGACATGTGCTGCAGAGTCTAGTCAGTGCAGTTCAGGGTATTCTCATTCTCCATCCTCGTCTTGAAATTTGACTGTGTCTACTGTTGCCTTGTCTTTGTGGCCTTCTTTTGGGACTAGCCATGTCTTCGCTGTCTTTATGAATTGTAGACAGTTGTTAATGGCTCCTATGCTTGCCAGAAGTGAGCTCCAGGCCTTCTCCAACTGCAAAGAGGTTCCACCATTGGCATCTTTTTGGAATTCATGATGATCAGCTATGGTCCAGTCTGTAATGGAGTGTCCAGGTAGACAAATATGTTCTGGCTGAGCCAGTGCCATTAATGGATTCATTGTGAAGAGGATCTGGAAGGTTGAGGATCCATGAACCGGAAGCCAGTTTAGAACATTTACAGCCTGTGAGATGTGGTCACATATGTGTACATATAACAGCTGTCTCAGCATATAATTTTGAATTCCTTGTAGCATTTGCAGTAAGAAAAGTGAAACATAGTCAATACACAATGGTATGTGGGAAGTGGCTGCCTGCAGCTTCTCTGGGAATCGCAGATGAGGAGCAATTGGACTTTGCATCCGCGTGGTGCAGAATGTACTTTCCTGGCTTGCTGAACTTGTAGAGTCACGAGAGGCTGGAATCCATGATCACTCCCGGCTGTCTCACTTCTGTTGATGTTGATGATATTCCAAGCTCCTACGGTCAAATTGTCAGAGGACGAGATGGTAGTTCTTTCATTCTCCACATATGAGCATCTCTGTTTTGGATACGTTGAGTTTAGGATTATTTTTACCTGTTATTGGAGAATGGCTCTAAGACAGTTATCTAGTCTTGAACTATGAAGATAACTCTTATTTTCCAGTTTCAGAAGGATGTGGGTGTCAGCTGCATAGTTAAAAGATTTGAACGTCAGGTTCAGAGATTAGATCAGGCCTTGTAGTGCACTCATGTAGATGTTGAAGAGGAGGGGAAAAGTGATTTATTATTGAGGTGTGCTTAATGTTCAATGGAGGGGACAGAAATGTAGGAAGACAGGTAATACATGATCTGACCGTGAGGTAGAAGATGATGCATTCGATGATGGTTTCCTTTATGCCACCCAACATTGGAGTGAGTGGCGGTGAATTATTTCAAAAGCTACAGACCGATCCAGTGGATGAAGTCTAGCAACATCATTCCTACCAATAATGGTTTTCATGTCATCCCAGATGGAGATCAGGTCATATCCCCTGCCTCTCCTTGTTTAGAAATCAATTTGTTGGTTTAAAGCAACTTGTTCTCTTGAAGGAAGCATTGGATCTGAGAGAGGGCTGCTCTTTCAATCTGTTTTCACAGGAATCAGCCATTTGTGATAGCCTAATATCGGGCACAAGGCCTTGGGTCAAGACTGTCCTTCTTGCTCATTGATAATATATAGAATATCTTGAGGAATACTGGGAAGGCACCAGAAGATATGGAAACATTGATTATGCTCATTTCATTGGCTGACCCAACCCCCATGGTTCCCCTTTGGTCTGTAGTGGCAGCACTGATGATCATAGCTTGAGCTTGAACAATGATTCATAACAGAGAGAGGTGGCCAAGTCATCAAATTCTTAGAAAAAGCAAAGCCAGAGATGAGACTGGGATCTGGCTTGGTCATAAAAGCCAAAGCATTAGCCGGGCCAAAAGACTGATCATAACTCCACACAAAGATGGGATTAAAAAAAATATAAGGAAGACTGTTTACACATTAAAAAACATTAAATATTTTTGACATTGTGTTTGAGTTGAATACATTACATAAGCATACTCTACCAAGTGTATCGAGTGGCATTTACATTTTGTTAGACACCAGCTTATCATCCACAATCTGATGGTGAGAAAGAGAGGATAAACCAGCTTTGAAACAGAACGTACAATGTTTGTTAATGGAGTGTCAGATGTTGCATATGTGTTACATTGGAGAATCAGATGTAGCATATTTATAACAACTGACTGGGCTTGCTTGTTTTAATGCATCTCATTTACCAATTGCAGATTCCCTTTTTTACTTTTACATGCACTGGTATCCACACTGTGTTTTGATTTCATTTCCAGATTATATTATTCTGGTGCTAAAACAATGGTTAAAAGACACCAGCAGGTTTGTAGTCAAACATAATATTCTTTGTAAAAAGCCATCTAAATTTATTACAGAGATATGATGATTAGTCATGACATTAATTATAATAACTTGTACTTATTAAGCATTCATTCACACAGTTATGTTGAAATATCTCTCTTTTATAATGAAGAGAATATAGCTCACTGGGAAGCACATGTTTATTGCTTAGTGTCATAAAAGGTATAGTCAGATTTTGTGAGTGTTTCTCAAATTACAATAGTTGTTAAACCTCTTCCAGCATAATCAGAACTTTAACCTTATAGGTTATCCAGCCTTTCATGTTTCTATAGTGAAAAATATCACGGAATTCCATCAATGCTGAAAGTGTCATCTTTTAGAATATCTTAGACCTTGAGGTTAAGGAGAATGTAGGTCCCAGAAAGTGCAAGACTATCCTCGTATTGAGTGAGCCTAAAGACTGCATTTGGTAATGTACTGATGTGGCCTATACAAGGACTTTGAAGAGGAAATAGCATTTGCGATTGTGACTCAGTGCCCGTATTCCATAGGTATATAGGGGCATATTTACAAGCCCCATGCGCTGCCGGTGCGTCACTTTTTGTGACACACCGGCGGCGCAGTGTGGTGCACCATATTTACAAGGACGCTCTGAGTCACGTTCTCCTAAATAAGGCCTGGAGTGTTTACGAGGACACTTTCCTGTGGTTTGCTGGCATTATCCTCCTAATCTGAGGTCTAGGCAGCACCGCTTCTAGACATTTCAAAGGAGGATAGGCTGGAGGCCATGATAACAAGAGGCAATTTCCGTTTTCGGATGTATTTTTTAGCGGAGAGATAGTACCACTGAATTTGGGCTTCTGTGAATTGAGCATCTGTACATACAAGACCATGCCTGGTGTGGCCTGGTCGTGTACTCCAGACAGTGAGGAGATATTGGTCTTTGAAAAAGTGTTTTTTATTACGACAGAGGTTTTTAAATAGTGGAAAGGACATCCTGAGGTGAACGGGGGAGGGGGGGAGATAGGCTGAATTTTCTATTAACCCCTTGCGTGCGCATGACGGAACCACGCCGTCATGAGTCACGGGCGAGCTGTGCTCATGATGGCGTGGTTCCGTCATACTGCGGCCGCTCCGCCAACGCGGCACTAATTCCCCGCCTGTGCGGGCGAAATGATGAGTGGGCGGAGTCGTGACGGAACCACGCCGTCATGAGCACAGCTCGCCCGTGACTCATGACGGCGTGGTTCCGTCACGAGCATGGCGGCGCCGCGCTCACCCCACACCCCCCCAGTGCCGCGGCGGAATTTGTGCCGCGGCGAAGGGGTTAAAAAAAACTAACTTGGATCCGGATGATTTGGGCAACTACCACCCAATGTCTCTGCTGCCAGCTTTAGAAAAGCACGTTAATTTAATCATCTCTGAATTTCTGGAAACTAACGGTCTCCTGCATGCCACACAAACAGGCTTCCGGCCGCTACACGGCAGGGAAACTGCAATGCTGGCTGTGGTGGAGGAATCCAAACGTATCCTCGATCAAGGGGATGCAGTGGCCATCATTCTCGTAGACTTAAGTTCAGCGTTTGATACGGTGAACCTTGACATACTAGGGGAGAGACTTAGGAGGAGAGGAATCTCAGGGGAGGCTCTCAAGTGGATTCAGTCATACCTAGAGAATAGGACCTCTCAGGTTTTCTCAGGGTAAGCTACTTCTAAAGTTCAGGGACTCAGTTGTGGAGTCCCCCAGGGATCCTCCCTGAGCGCCACATAATTCAATGTGTATATGCAGCCACTGGCGGACATCATCTTGCCATACGGGATACAAATTCGTCACCTACGCAAATGATACCCAACTGGTAATCTCCCTTAATGGCCCACACAACCACCCCTCTGACTTGGAAACCTGTCTGGAGGAAGTGGCTTCATGGATGGAACACTCCTGCTTTAAGCTAAATGGGGGAAAGACCGAATTAATGCTGCTAGGCAACACCTCGGGCCTGGACCTTAAAAAGATCTGGCCAAACTGCCTGGGACCAGCCCCTTCCCCAAAATCCAAGATAAAAAGCCTGGGTGTTTGGCTGGACAGCTCCCTTAAATTCGAAGACCAAGCTGGTAAGAGTAACAGGAGCTTGCTTCGGTGCCATGAGACTGCTGTGCAATATTCTCCCCGTCCTGCCAATAAGTGCCAGGAGGCGCTGATTCAGGCCCTGGTCCTATCACGCCTGGACTATGGGAACTCCTTATACCTTGGAGCTCCCGTCGCAACACTAAGGAAACTTCAAGTAGCCCAGAACTGTGCGGCCAGATTATTGCTGGGGGTACTGAAAAATAAATCAGTCAAACCAAGCCTGAGAAAACTACACTGGCTACCTATCTCCAATAGAGTCAAATTTAAGGCCTTGTGCATAGACCATAGGACATTTTGGAGGAGTGGCCCAGCTATTAATAGAACTCTGATCACCCCTTATCTCCCTAGAAAATGCCTCTGCTCTACCCATCTCCACCTAGCAGTGAAGTGGAGGTAGGTCATTCGTCTACAACGTGGCCAGACTGTGGAATACAATGCCCCCCTCCCTCTGAGCTGAATCCCATCTGCTTCCCTTCCGAAGACTTCTTAAGACCTGGCTTTTCCAGCAACCTGATGCATAGTCCGTTGTAAAACCTGTCTAGACGCAAGCACTGGGATGCCTTCGGGTAGCTACGCGCTATATAAAACCCCATAATAAATAAAGCACATGGGAGGCACCAGATTCTGGCCAAGGCGAGCATTTGCTATGCCCCTTTAGTAGCAAGACAAACAGCATGCTGAAAGAAGTGCTGTGTTTTTAGTGAAATAAAACAGAGTAGCAGTAAACCACTTTGTAATGCACCATCAGTAATATTTTGTCACAGGTCCTGTACATGTCATGGTAATGGGGGGGAATATACTCAAACTGCAGATTTCTATACACTTTTAGGGAGAACATCACTCTCTTTCAGCAACGTGGGTCTTCTGACGTCTAATCTTGTACTTTAATCCATGGCCCATTGTTCTGAATGTTGTTTCACCTATTTCATTGGATTTTATTCCATGGGCTCCACCAGTATCTCACTTTAGTACAATTTGTGGAGAGTTCATATGTAAAATAAGGAAATTGTTGTGTTCATTTATTTTCCAGCCCTGAGGAAGTCGCGGGCACTCCCAGGCGACGAAACACGTGTTGGCTGGACCAAAGAGAATAAAAGACAAGACATGATATGAAATATTAAGATATTATTGTGTATTTGTTGATAACACATTAGTGTATAATTTATAGGTGTGCTCGGGATCTGTTGTACATTATGTGTGATCTCTAGGGATTACTAATAGGGAAGGGTGGATGACCCTTCTTCCTTTGAGCACCTATAACACTTAAGATTCATTACATACTGGAATAGGGTAAGCGCCATCACCAACCAGGGACCTGTCATCCATTGATTACGACTCTGAGAAGTATTACGGCTGATACTGAAAAATGCACGTAACTTTGTTCAGTGAACATTTGTGTCAACTATAAAGTTATGTTTAGGGTTGCGCGTAACTCGTGTAATTCTGTGTAGAGTAAAACTATAACTTGCGCGCCCACAATAAACTGCTGATGACGTCACATATTACATCACTCATGACATGGTCAGTGACATCACTCTTTACATCAATGATGACATCTGAAATGACACATTGTGGATTGCGGTCGCGCAAGTTATAGTTACCTGATCTAACTATAACGTGGAATTTCATTGGTTTTTTACGAGTGAAATGTACAGCTAACTATAACATGTGTGAAACCTATGGTTTTTTAAGTGAATTTGCAAGGTTTTTTAAATGCTAATTCCTAACTATAACGTGTGTGAAACCTATGGTTTTTTCAGTGAATTTGTACGGTTTTTTAAATGCTAAGTTATGTATTTATTTTTTATTTTTTTTTCTGGTTTTTCACCGTGCGCACACCCTGCGCGCACGGTGCGCTTCGCGCACCATGCGCGCGCTGTGGGCACTCGGTGCGCTTCACGTACCGAGCACCCACATTGCGCAGTCCATACCGTGCGCACCTCGCCTTTTTTTACACTGTAACAATTTTTTTTTCTCCCTTGCGGGTCCTTCAATTTATTTAATAAATGTGATTGTTATTTCTTTTTTTTTTTTTATTATTATTTTTTGCCGTGCGCGTACGGTAAGCTTACCGTACGCGCACTCGGCGATTTTTTTTTTAAATTAATAAATGTATTTTTCGTACTTTTGTGTCCTTCTTTGACCCCCTTTCAAATGTTATGGGGTCTATAACTCTCTTCCTTGCCCTCTTTTCACGTTATCTCCCTTTTTTTTCTGTGTGAAACACACAAAATGGCGGCCGACACTTCCTGATTTCGTCCGATTCGAATGTTTACAGTCATGTGACAACCAATCAGATTTGAGCTCGCGCACGGCACCGTACGCGTACGGTAAGCTTACCGTAAGCGCACGGAGCGCGCTTACAGATATATATATTGCTTTAAATGCTTTTTTCTCAGGAACTACTGAACAAATTTACACCAGACCTACAAAAGGCACTTCCTTGACCTTATGGCTACCTCTCTGCCAAATTTCAAGTAATTCTGTTCAGCCGTTCGGGCTGTAGCTGTGTCTAAAGGTCCTATGGAAAAATGCATGGGGAAAACGCGTTTTGGGACCCCCCTTTTTTCTCGGCCCCCGCTTGACGAATCACCCCGAGACTTTCAGGGTAGGAGCTGAACGGAGCGCCCCATTAGTTTTGAAAATTTCGCGAGGATTCGTCAACCGGCGCCAAAGTTATTCAAAATAGAATTTTGAGATTTCCTATGGAAACACGGTCCTAACTATAACTATCTACTGGCGACCGCCAGTAGATAATATATATATATATATATATATTACAAGAAAAATGGTCACATGGGCTGACTGTTTATAATTTTACATATACAGAAATGAATTCAAAGCCGTAAATTAATTCACAACGTCACAGCATAGAGAAGTGATTTACTGTCATTTAATATTGCATCACAGAAAAGGAATCAATCCAAGCATATAAATACAAAATTAATCAAATATTGGTGTACATCGGTGCCCAGAAGAAAAGAAGGGGAGGGAGTATGTGCTCTGGGAGAAATGAGTGATTGTGCAAAAGAGCGGGAAGGCAATGAGGTACAAATACATCCATTCAAATACATCTATTTTTCAAATACAACCATTTTTCTTGTACCATTGTCTACCCGGGTCCAGTAGTCCTACGGGTTATCCCATTTAATATACTCTATATATATATATATATTCACTGAAAAAACCATAGGTTTCACACACGTTATAGTTAGGAATTAGCATTTAAAAAACCTTGCAAACTCACTTAAAAAACCATAGGTTTCACACATGTTATAGTTAGCTGGACATTTCACTCGTGAAAAACCATTGAAATTCCCCCGTTATAGTTAGTGCAGGAAACTATAACACACGCGACCGCAATCCTCTGCTGATGACGTCGGATATTACATCACTGTATTTAGACACTTATTTACCCATGTCTTCTTCCATTAATTTTTAGCTATACATATATTACAAATATTTTTTTTTCAGAAAGACACATATGTCATCAGTGATGTAATATCTGACGTCATCAGCAGAGGATTGCAGTCGCATGTGTTATAGTTGCCTGCACTAACTATAACGGGGGAATTTCAATGGTTTTTCACGAGTGAAATGTCCAGCTAACTATAACATGTGTGAAACCTATGGTTTTTTAAGTGAATTTGCAAAGTTTTTTAAATGCTAATTCCTAACTATAACGTGTGTGAAACCTATGTTTTTTTCAGTGAATTTGTACGGTTTTTTAAATGCTAAGTTATGTATTTTTTTTAGGTTTTTCACGGTGCGCGTACCGTACGCCCATGGTGCACTTCGCGCACCGCGCGCCCACGATACGCAGTTCGCAGAATTTTTCTGTTTTTACCGTACGCGCACGCTACGCGTACTCCGCGATTTTTCACAAAAAAATTAAAGGAAATTTTGGCCCTTGGGGGTCCTTCTGGGACCCCCTGACCAAGGCTAGGGGGTCAGGAACTGTCCACCCTGCCCCCTTTTCACATTCTCCACCTTTGTTTTTCACCCCCTCAGACTGCGAGAGACAAGGTGCCGATTACGATCCTGGAAAAAAATTCCCCGTACGACTCGTATCCGGTCTTTTTACCGTACGAATCGTACAAGTGCCGTACAAACTGCCAATCACGATTCGCATGGTAAAAAGTCCATACAAATCGCATTGGGAATTATTCCCCACACGTCCTCGGGTCGGAAAATGTGTCCGACACGTCCGCGGACGATTTACCGTACAAATGTGAAAAGTGAAGTACGACCGCGGAATCACGATCCATCCCGTGCGTCCGATGTTACAACCATATGGAAAAAACACCGTCCGCACCGAACTCCCATAGCAACCATGGAGACATGTGCCCGCATATGCGCCCAACACCCCCCCAGCCCTCCTATGTACGAGTCGAATCCCCACCCGTGTATGTACACCCGTGTATGTACGAGACGTACCCCCACCCGAGAATGTATGGAGCGTACCCCCACCCCAACCATGTATGTACGACCCGTACCCTCACCCGCGTATGCATGGAGCGTACCCCCACCCCAACCGTGTATGTACGACCCGTACCCTCACCCGCGTACGTATGGAGCGTACCCCCACCCCAACAGTGTATGTACGACCCGTACCCCCACCCCAACCGTGTATGTACGACCCGTACACTCACCTGCATACGTATGGAGCGTACCCCCACCCCAACCGTGTATGTACGACCCGTACCCTCACCCGCGTACGTATGGAGCGTACCCCCACCCCAACCGTGTATGTACGACCCATAGCCTCACCCGCGTACATATGGAGCGTACCCCCACCCCAACAGTGTATGTACGACCCATACCCCCACCCCAACCGTGTATGTACGACCCGTACCCTCACCCGCGTATGCATGGAGCGTACCCCCACCCCAACCTTGTATGTACGACCCGTACCCCCACCCGCGTATGCATGGAGCGTACCCCCACCCCAACCGTGTATGTACGACCCGTACCCTCACCCGCGTACGTATGGAGCGTACCCCCACCCCAACCGTGTATGTACGACCCGTACCCTCACCCGTGTATGCATGGAGCGTACCCCCACCCCAACCGTGTATGTACGGACCGTACCCTCACCCGCGTACGTATGGAGCGTACCCCCACCCCAACCTTGTATGTACGACCCGTACCCCCACCCGCGTATGCATGGAGCGTACCCCCATCCCAACCGTGTATGTACGACCCGTACCCTCACCCGCGTACGTATGGAGCGTACCCCCACCCCAACAGTGTATGTACGACTCGTACCCCCACCCCAACTGTGTATGTACGACCCGTACCCTCACCCGCGTATGCATGGAGCGTACCCCCACCCCAACCGTGTATGTACGGACCATACCCTCACCTGCGTACGTATGGAGCGTACCCCCACCCCAACAGTGTATGTACGACCCGTACCCCCACCCCAACCATGTATGTACGACGCGTACCCCCACCCGCGTATGCATGGAGCGTACCCCCACCCCAACATTCTAAGTACGGAGCGCACCCCAGGCCCCAACACCAGCACCTTCACACAACATCGCGCATGTACGAGTCGTACCAAGCCAGACACAAGGACAGCACTGTACAACTAAATTCCCGAAGTACACACCGTACACACGCTAAAAACGCACGTACACAACCAGGACAAAGCAAAACAACACAAGAATACACCCTTCGAATGGCACAAAGCCACAAAACATGTCCAACAAGCACAAAAACAACACATTCACTGACCTGCAACTGCCAAAATCCAAAACAGAGGCCCAAAACACAACCACTCCTTATAACACACCCACCCAAACTTCAAACACAGCCACACCCACCAATGGACCAATAAAAAGGGCCCACACACACAAACCATGAGCCTTTGCAACAGACTCACTGCTGCCAGACCCCACAGACAACCTACAGCACCATACTAGAATGTTTACTACACCTTACACTTGCACACCTTCACACATCCACCTTCACAAACACCCCCTCATCACATTCACACACACACCTGCACAACCACACCCACACACCCACAACCATCCACACCCCCCCCACCATCCACACCCACACCCCTCACCATGCCCACTAACAAGACTCCAAAGTTCACTAGCCGAGAGTTGGAGGTCCTTGTCGATGAAATCCTCAGAGTCGAGCCACACCTCTTTGGAACATTGGTCAGACAGACCAGCATTTCAGAAAAAACAGCCATGTGGCAGACGATTGTCGATGCTGTGAATGCTGTTGCGGACACCAGAAGGACCAGGCATGAATGCCAAGTCAGGTGGTACGATCTGCGGAGGAGGGTCCGAGCCAAAATGACCGACGAACACAACCAGGCCAAAGTCACTGGAGGAGGGCCGCCCCGCAGACGCGTAGAATACCATCCCTGGGAGGAGAGGGTGATGGCCATACTGCCGGTGGTGGCAGTGGACGGATTAGAAGGACTCCGAGACCCGGGTGAGTACACAAACAACTCACCTCACATGGGGGGAACGTCATCCACAACCAAACTCACAAACAGGCACGCAACCACCCCAAGCTATCGCATGACTCAACCACACTCCATGAACACGCACATGCCACTGGCGCCACCATGCCCCATGCACCCAGCTGGACAATGCCAAGTCACAGGCCACAGAAAACACCAACACAAGACACGGTAAGCCGGATGGCGGGAGTGTGGGCCCCAAAAATCACATAGTGCAACTCAGAAGCAGACAACAATGCCCCCTGCCCATATGGCCTAGGTCACAGCCAGACAAACAGTGTGTCCCCACACAGGAAAGACTTGCCAGCAAATGGCGGACGCCTTGCATTAACACATGGGGGTGACGGCACGTTCTTGCACATGACAGCAGCTAATGAACAGCCAACACTGTGAAAGAGTGGCAGCACACACCACCACAACAGCAGCGCAGACACAGACACTACACCCAATGGGTGCCTGGAGATCAGAAACAAACTCACATCAACAATCCAAGGGCCATTCAAAGATCTGCTAACAGTGTGTGCCCAGGAAGCTGGGCTGAGGTGACAGAGGATGACACACAGAGGGAGGGAGAGGGGGACAGAGAGGGAGGGAGACACAGGGAGACGGACAGAGGGAGGAGGCTGACACACAGAGGGAGGGAGAGGGGGACAGAGAGGGAGCGAGAAAGGGACACACAGGGAGAGCAATTCAGCCTTGTGGGGTGTGGGAATGTCTGCTCGTCAGCAGGTGGACTGCGTGCATGTAGACAAGGGTGGCCAGTGCCAGAACCCCCCCTCTTCTCCATGGCAAAACACAGGGCCATGTCACAACCTGTGCACGAGCACAACGACAGCTACCTGCATTATCTAAGTGTGTGGAACCACTCCATGTGCCCACGTACAGTGCAACACGGAAGGCGCCAATGCATGGCTCGCCACACCTGCCCACTCCACTGCTGACTGCAGTCACAATTGACGCAGCAAGTAAGACTGTGCCACACATAGGTAAAGTCGCAAAAGCTGTGGCCAAGGGACATACCCATGCACAAGTGCACTGTGAGTGGAATGCAAGACATATCCAAATTCCCAGAGGAAATGTGCCAACTTAGAAACCAATGAAACATGGATGTTGCATGGAACAAAATTAACATTGTCTCTCTCACACACAGGTCAATGTCGTGGATCACCCCCCAACACTGGGGGGGAAGACTCACAGGACCCGGCTCGGCGGGATGACGGAGCCACCGGCAGCGACGACTCTCACCACTCTGTGGACGAACCCGACCCCGACCAACCTGGCCCCTCTGGTGTCCAACCACCTGCAGCACCTGCGTCAGGTACAACTTAGCCAACCACCACCCCCACTCCTGCCACATCCCAGGTGACACCCAGGATCCCTGCCCCACCACCACAATGCAGCCAGGCTGGCCAGGAGGGACACGGTGTACCGGGCACCCAGGAGGAGGCAGGCGACAACGCCAATGAGTCTGGCACAGGACACACATGGGTCACAATGTATGATGCAAGACGGACATGGAGCACCATACACACCCGTGATGGGCCCAACCAGCTGAGGGGGTTGCCGCACAACCGTGCCGACAGACATATTGAGTACAGCGACAGCCATGCGCAGTGGTCAGGGATCATGTGGTGTGTCCTGGGGGGCACCCAGGTATGTGTGGACAGGTGGCAGAACCATGTCCTGCAAGCTTGAGTCAGGTGGATGCAGAGAATGGTGGCCTGGCCAACGTTGGATGCATGGGGATGGCACATGTCACAATACCCACACAGTCATGGACATCATCCACAATACACAGTCTAATCCCACACAAACAGCATGCATCTTGCTACTCGACACATAGACACATAGCCACTATCACGGAAAACCATGCCAGACATGCCGTATGCACCGTGGCAACACACCAGCATTGACTGAGAATAGGCACCTTGGAGGCATAGGGACACCTTTATTATTCATGTATTTGGGAATGCAGAGGCAACTCGGAGTACACATGAACAGGTCCTGTGGAGTAACATGTGGGTCCAACACTGGAACCCCCCTTCTGCAGCACAAATGCGTGATAGCCATGGAACTGGCACACAAGTGTCGGCTAACAGCTAAACACCCCCTGCTGCTCACGGAGAGGCTGCCATACACCATTGATCCTCTGATGTGGAAGTCCCACACCATGTAAAGCCAATGCAAACCGTATGTGTCCGAGGGCAGTGTAACACACATTGATGCCATCATCACAATCCACAATCCCATCACTGATGACTGTCAACAAGTCTGACCATCTATTCAGGTGTACCCAGCTGCATGTCATGTGTCCCATGGTGATGCGACATGTCTGCAGAGGAACCAAACATCGACAGGGGCAGTGTGCACACATCGTAAACAACTGCCACATCCAATACACCCCTGATGCATCCCTTACCCTAAGGAGACTTCCAAACTTGTCCGTGCGTGTAATGCTGAGTCAGCACACGATGACGTGTCCATGAGGAATAGCAGTGCCACAACAATGCAACCAGCAGACGGCATGCGCAAGTACCTGGGGATGAGAGACACACAAGAAGTCAGCCACAAAAAGCACAGCCACTTGCATGTGCATGTACTCGACACATGTAAGGATGACAACATGCTAGGTCACTATTATGACTGGGGAAATACACTCATCACTGGCACCATCACTCCAGTGACACATCCACACACACCTCTGACACACGTGGCATACATGCAGATGGACACACACATGGCAACACATGCCACACAGGGACCAATGCGTGCACACACAGACACTGGTACTCACCACTAAGCAAAGAAGTCGCGTATGAGCCGACTCCGGATGTCCTCTTGCGGAACCACATCCTCCACATCACTAGCCCCATTGCCAAGACCTTGGTCCTCCACGGGTGGATGGTCCTGATCATCTTGATCCAGGATGAGTGGCACAGCTTTCTCAACTGCCATGTTGTGCAGCATGCAGCAGACCATGAAGATTTTGCAGACCTTCGCCGGGGCATATGGGAGGGCGCCGCCGGTCTTGTGGAGGCATCTGAATCGGCTCTTCAGGAGGGCAAATGTCCTCTCTATCACTCGCCTTGTCCGGCCATGGGCGGTGTTGTAGCGGAGCTGGGCAGGCGTGATGGGGTTGCGGAGAGGTGTGATCAGCCATGGCATGTTGGGATAGCCAGCGTCCCCTACATGGAAACCACATGGACATAAGTAGGACAGGAGAAGCGGTCGTGCTGGGAGTCTACGCAAAATACAGGACAGACAGAGTGTACCCACCAACAACACATGCTCGTTCTTGGCGCAGCTGCGTCATCATTTCAGGCAGCCTGCTACGCCTCATGATGTGGGCATCGTGTGTTGATCCTGGAAAATGAGCACAGACATGTGAAATCACCATGTTGGACAGACACACCACAAGGGCATTGATGGAGTGGTAGTGCTTGCGATTCCTGTACGCTACCTCCTGTGCCTGTGGTGGTACCAAAGCCACATGTGTCCCATCTATGGACCCAATGACATGGGGCATCCCTCCCAGGGCATAGAATCCACGCTTGACCCCAGTCAACATTTCAGGGGTTGGGAAATGGATGAACTCATCCAGGTGAAGCAACATGGCCTCTAAGAAATCATGCAGCACACGGCAGAACATGCTCTGGGACATGCCACCAACATGAGCTATGGTATTTTGAAAGGTACCCGTGGCAAGAAAATGTAGGGCTGCCATTACCTTCAGCTTGGGTGTCAGTGCCGTAGGATACCTGTGCAGCGGTTGCAGGTGTGGTGGCAGCCTCGCCGTCAACTCCTCAATCAACGGTTGCGGGAAGCGGTAGCACCGGATACAGTCATTCTCCCGCATGTCAGCCAAGTCTGGAATTGCTCGGGGAAGAGGCGGCGCTCTGCAGTAATTTGGAAGTGACAAGGAAGAGTGAGTGCACTACAACAACAAATTTTTGGTGCTGAGCACATGTTAATCTGTCAATACACATATTCGACATACGGAGTCAGGTATGTGCCACATGCCCTGGACACGTATGGCTGCCAGGTGACACTCCTACCAAGACCCAACTACACACGGAGATTGTGAACCTCCACATGCCATGGCATGTGATTAGCTGTGTCCCAGTGTAAGTGAACAGCCAGACGCAACACAGGAGTGACATACATCAACACATCAGCAGAAGTAGGATGTCGATTTCAGAGACTGGTAGCGGAACACTAGAGCCACAGGTCACATGACATTACACTAGGACAGCCCACACACCTTGCCAATAAGGTGTACATGTAATGACTCACCACACATTCATAGAGAGGATGCAGACATGTCCTTGTTACGCTACTCCGTGTCCCATGCATACATACGCACCTCACATCCGATACCACATGTGGCCTGGTGTGCGTAACAGTGTGCCATGTCCATCTACACACAGACACATGTTGGTTGCTGTAACAGCTGATGCTTTTGAGGGAGCACCAACATCAAGCTAATGGGAACACCCCACACATACATGACATAGTCACATCGTGCACCGTGGGTAGTCACATGTCTGGTGTGGTAACCCCTGTTGCGGCCATCAGGGGACACTTGCGTGTGTTGTTGACTGTGCCATGCCAGTGACGCTCATCCCAAGTGTGCAGTACGACATGCACACATGTCAAAGGAGTGAAGGGCATGCCTGGCACACATTGCACCGTCACACATAACATCTGTACACATCTCATCATACATCTGGTGCCTTCTCGACTCAGGAGTAATGTGCCACATCACAGCCTTTCACACCTGTGCCCCACACATGTAGTACTGCCCAGACAATGCCTTGACGTCCATCCATGGACAAGTATGTCAGCCCTATTCCTTCCTGTGTGCTGCCTGTCACCACTGTGATGTGTGAAAGGCACCGTACTTTCGCTCAGAGGGCCTGTGTATGTTCCCTATCACTATGAGAGTGCTGCCGTATGTGTACCCATAGTGATAGTGAGCGTACAGGCGTGTGTACGGTCCATACCACTATGAGTACGCATACGCGAGAACACCCATAGTGAAAGTGAGCGTACGCACGCGTGTACGGTCCGTATCACTATGGGTGTTCTCGCGTATGCGTACTCATAGTGGTACGGACCGTACACGCGTGCGTACGCTCACTATCACTATGGGTGTTCTCGCGTATGCGTACTCATAGTGGAACGGACCGTACACGTGTGCGTACGCTCACTTTCACTATGGGTATGCATACGCAGGCACACCCATAGTGATAGTGAGCGTACAGGCGTGTGTACGGTCCGTACCACTATGGGTACACATATGCGAGAACACCCATAGTGAAAGTGAGAGTACGCACGCGTGTACGGTCCGTACCACTATGAGTACGCATACGCGAGAACACCCATAGTGAAAGTGAGCGTACGCACGCGTGTACGGTCCGTACCACTATGAGTACGCATACGCGAGAACACCCATAGTGAAAGTGAGCGTACGCACGCGTGTACGGTCCGTATCACTATGGGTGTTCTCGCGTATGCGTACTCATAGTGGTACGGACCGTACACGCGTGCGTACGCTCACTTTCACTATGGGTGTTCTCGCATATGTGTACCCATAGTGGTACGGACCGTACACACGCCTGTACGCTCACTATCACTATGGGTGTGCTTGCGTATGCGTACCCATAGTGAAAGTGAGCGTACGCACGCGTGTACGGTCCGTACCACTATGAGTACGCATACGCGAGAACACCCATAGTGATACGGACCGTACACGGGTGCGTACGCTCACTTTCACTATGGGTACGCATACGCAAGCACACCCATAGTGATACGGACCGTACAAACGCCTGTACGGGCCGTTGCTATGCATTTGTGGTGCCCTAGGGCCCCGGGACGCACCGTACCTATGTGTGAAACTCCAAATTACATAGGGGACACATGAGGGACAAGTAGAAAGGCCTAAATGCATGCTGGTTGTCATGGAGACCAAGTTTAAAGTTTGAATTTTTTTCTGCAGGTGCACAGCAGTAGTCAGTTTGAATGAATCTACTTTGTTGCAATGTGGTTCTGGAGTTGACATCATGCTCAAGAAAAAAACACAATAAGAACCCACTGACTGTGCTAGGTTTGAAGGGATTGGAGGAAACATAGGATGCAAATGTGAGTGACCAATCACTCTGTACTCCTGTGCATGAAACAGGCCAGCAAGGCAGATATAAGGCAGCCAGGTCCCATGAGGGAGCACTTGCCTGCACATCTTTCGATTCGACGACCCAGCTGCTGCTACTGATTCCCTGGAACCATGTCAAGGTCTGTGGAGAGGTCACAGCCTTTCACCCTGGAGGAGAACCTGGCTTTGCTGGATGTGATCCTCCCACAGTACCCCCTGCTGTATGGGCGACCAGGGTATCAGGTGAGTGCAGAGTCTACTAGCACAGACTGTGTCCCTTGTTTGTGACTGTGACTTCTGGCATTGTGTCCAGGTGTGATACACATGCTATGTACTGTAGGGGGGGTCCCAGGGGGGGGGAATGCCTGATGTCTCCCAGCCAGTGCATGCTGTGGTGCATTGTGTTTACTGTGTCAATCACTGCATGGTGCATGCCACATTCTGCCTGTCTTGTCCTCCTGGGAATGTAGCCTCTACTGTCCTCATTTAATTATGTGGTCAGCCCAGTGTGACAGGTGACTGTACCCACAGATGTGTGTTCGTTCTGTGTACCTGTGCTGAGAGTGTCCACATGATGTGTTCGTACCCTGGACATCGGTGTGTGTGTAAGTCCCCTGTCATGTGGGTGGGTGCATATGTGGAGTGTGGCCCCCGGCCTGCATGAGGGATGGATATACCCTGCCCATGTGATGTGAGCAGGGAGCAGTGCTGTGTGTCTGACGTGCAGAGCCAGCCCCACACCTGTGAGCCCCCCCGTCTAGTGGCACATGTGCAGAGTGAGGTTTGTCACTGCATTTGGCAATGGCAGGTGGATGTCCTGTGCCTGTGTGTATCTGTGTACTCTGCTGCGGTAGCGTCAGTGGCCTGTGGCATGTGACTGCTTAGAGGTGCTGCACATTATCCTGGTGTACCTTCTGATGCACAGTGTGAGCCTGGATCATTGATTGTGTCGTTGCCCTCATTTCACCTGTGTACTTTCAATGGCACGTACTGCTTTTGCCCTTCCCCAGAGGATCATGTCCCTATGACAAAGGTGCAATGCGTAGGATGCATACTATGCCTTGTTGTAAACAGCTAATTTGTTCTAATATGTCTCTCTGTGACGTGTGCCTGGTGTATTGATGTAGTCTCACTTGTTCATCCTCACAGGTAGGCGCCTCTGCCAAGGAGCAGATATGGATGAACGCCGTCAGTGCCGTGAGGAGGACGGAGGGTCGCAAGCGGCGCCTGGCCCAGGTGAGGAAACGCTGGCAGGATATCCGGTGCTGGACGCGGAGGATCGCACGGGTCCTGCTGGGGGACTCACCTGAGACCCATAAGAACCGCGGGCGCCGCCGTCTGACCCACATCCACAAGCGTGTGCTGGCGGTGGTATTTCCAGACTTGGACAGGCGCTTACAGGAGAAGCAGCAGCAGGAAGGGGGTAGGTATATGTGTGTTTGTTGTGTGTCACCAGCATTTGTAAGTGCACAGTTGCATGGATACACTGCCAGGGTTTAAGGGTGCTGTGCAGATCCAGTTACCCACAGTATAGCGGTGCTCTCCTGCCTCCCTTCCCCTCCTTGCAATGTGTTCCCAGGTCTGTGTGTAGTCACTCCTTCACAAGGTAATGTAGGCTGGCGCTTTCTCCACGTGAACTATGCCTGTAGCATCATGTGTGGGGGTGGTGTGTAACAGGTTTTGGGACCTTGCCTGTGCCCTGTCCAGTTCAGTACATGTGGGTTCCATGTCAGTTAGCACTGATGCTGAGTCCAGACATGGGAGTTAGTCTCTCAAGTGTCATGCCTTACAGCAAGCATGTCCTATGTTGTGGCCTGTGACATGATGTGCATGAGTGTGCGATACGCATAGTGCAGGGATGGTGGCGTGTGTTGCAGTCATTCCCATTCAGGACCATGGAGTTGTGTGGCCACTACTGTCCCCTGGGGCATATTTTCCTAGGTGTCATGTGTGTCATCACAAAACGTGGACACTCTCAGTGTCTACAGCATAGGTTGTGCTCTCTGCCATTGTCCCCTGGCACCATGTATATTGACGTAAAATGTAGTACAAGTGTCCACTGTACAGCCTGACCTGATTTTCCTTGTCCATACTCACGGGGGCCAGTGCCTGTGTGTCTTGTTACAATCATCTGATGCTGCCCATTTGTACATGATTATTTGGACAGGCGCACCTTGGGTATTTGGCGTCCAATCTTGCATTTATGCAGCCCCTGTGTATTTCAGCCAGACTAAGAGATGTAAGTGCTTCCTGTGTCTCAACAAATTGTCTCATGTAGGGGGTGGTTGGTGCGGGCAAAGCCGACATGTCAAAACCTGAAATCTCCTTGCTAGGTCTGGCCAGTGTGTGATGTTTGTCTGGACATACACTCAAGGTGCAGTGAGCCAGTCATGGTGGGCATGTTTTCAGTATTACCTATGCTGCATGTGCCTCAAGTTCATGGATATGGTCCCTGCTCATCCCTATTTTCGGCAACGCTGTGTGGTGCAGATGCCGTGCTGGATTGTCCCCAGGGCCTGGCTCCTCTGTCAAACTCCATTTCATGTCATTTGCTATTGTGTCATGCTCTCCATGGTTTTTCAGTGGCATGGTGGGTCAACCAACTGTGTGTTGCATGCCCTACATCTGTACCTTGTTTTGTAGATGTTACTGATCTTTCTTTTCAGGCTATGCACTGTAACCTATGTAGATTGGACTCATGTGACATATGTATACAGGTGTATGATTAATTGCTGTCTCTTCACCTTGCCCAGAGCATCGTCGGGGGACACGGAGGGAGACATGAGCACAGACGGAGCGGAGGGACCGAGCACCAGTGCCAGCGTTGACATCGTGGCTGGCACATTGAGTGGAACTGAGGCGGAGGAGAGTGAGGCCGAGGACCTGTCCACTGGCACGACAGAATATGAAGCTGACGGGTCCGAGGATGATCTCTCCGAGTGGGCGGAGGCTGCACCAGCAGCTGACAGCGGCACAACATCTCAGCCCGCCCCCTCCATTGCCATCAGCCGCCTCCCACTTGCTCGTGTCCCTTCCCAGCGTGCCCGGTCACCACATGTCTCCTTCCTGCCAGGCACCGCACCCCCTGCCCCTGTCTCCACTGCTGCCGCCAATGCCGAGTCTGTGGACATCCAGGGGCAGTTGCAGGTTGGTCAGGCTGCGATGCTTAATGTCCTCCATGGCCACAGCCAAGTGCTGAACAACATGGAGGCATACTTGGAGGGCATTTTTTCATTGCAGGCTGACCAACGCAACTTGCTGAGGTCCATTGACTCGACACTGACTGCAGCAGTGGGTCTCCTGCAGCGCTACGTCCAACCCCCTACCCCTGACCCATCCACACTTCCCACTCCCATGCCTGTCCCACGTACACCCAGACGTCAGCATGCACCCACCACAACAGACACAGGCACCACACCAGCAGTGAAGGTCATACGTACACCTCCTGGCACGCACACACAGGGTGAAGTAGGCACACCCACTGGGTCGGGGGGCAAACGTAAGTCACGCAGCCAGAGTGGGAGTCCGCATTCCACTAAATCCACTCCCTCCAAATCCCCTCCCCTCAGCTCTCCTGGCCACATATCCGGCAAAGACTCCTTCATGGCCGTTCTGTCCCTGAGCCCCACTGTGACACCACCCCGCAAGCGGTCAAGGGAGTCCCCGGTCAGGGTGGTTGAGTCCCCCCCCCTGTCCACACCCTCCCCCTGTGGCGCTGCGACCCATCCCTCCGCCCCCCCCCTCCTTGGGGCCTGTGGTTCCTTCGGGTGCAGGGGAGTCGCTGGAGGACCTTGCAAAGGTGTGCAGCACCATCCTGGCCTCCGCCTTTGGCCCTGACCCACCCCCTGTGGTGGAGTCCTCCATCCCTGCACCCACGACGCCTACCCTTCGCCCTCATGTCCCTGCGGTGCCTGGTCCTTTCCCCCCACATGATGCCCTCCCCGCTCTGGAAGACGAAGGAGTCTGACTGTGCAGGCAAGCTAGGGGACAAGCGTCCCACTGTGTCCCCCACCTGGATTGGAACTTTGGTTTGCCCTATGGGCATTGTACTTTTTGAACTTTCAAGGGACAAACATATTTTTGTATGCTGATTAAAGCAATTTATTTTTCCTTAGTACACTACTGTCTGTCTGGTATTGCTGTTGGTCGACCTGCCCCATTATTTTGGGTGGTGATTATGTGTTGGGTGTGTGGGAATTGTCGCCTTGTGCTGGTCATAGGGTGGATCCTGGTATCTGTGTGCCATCACAAGCTGTTGGCTACATAACTTTGTTCATGTAAGCAGTTACTGCATGGTGACATCGTCCCAAGGTGTGTTCCTTCCTCTGTGTAACCTGACTTCTTCCCTGCAGGGTCTTTCCAATATGTGGGGCTGAGCTGTGTCTACATTGGCTGGGTGTGTGACGGACTCGTTAGACTTGGCCCATGCATGCTGAGCGATGTCTCCACCTGCATCATTCGTGGCGTCCTTGGTGGTCACTGTACTTGTGTATGTAGACTGTTGCCATGACTTCATGTGTACATGTATTCTTTTAGGCGCTATGCATATGTATACTTCCAGCCTCGCACACATGTGGTACATGTTCTGCAGGATCTTTGTGCACCTGACTGACATTTGTGGGATTGGATCTGTGGGTACTCCACCCTTTTCTTTGCAGGGGCACTGCTATGAGTGTTAGGCACCCACCCCTCCTGTGTCTGGGCACTGCTGGGAGGACTCTGCACACACCCCTCCTGTCTCTGGGCACTGCTGGGAGGACTCTGCACACACCCCTCCTGTGTCTGGGCACTGCTGGGAGGACTCTGCACCCACCCCTCCTGTCTCTGGGCACTGCTGTGAGTGTTAGGCACCCACCCCTCCTGTCTCTGGGCACTGCTGGGAGGACTCTGCACACACCCCACCTGTCTCTGGGCACTGCTGTGAGTGTTAGGCACCCACCCTCCTGTCTCTGGGCACTGCTGGGAGAACTCTGCACCCACCCCTCCTGTCTCTGGGCACTGCTGGGAGGACTCTGCACACACCCCTCCTGTCTCTGGGCACTGCTGGGAGGACTCTGCACCCACCCCTCCTGTGTCTGGGCACTTCTGGGAGGACTCTGCACCCACCCCTCCTGTCTCTGGGCACTGCTGTGAGTGTTAGGCACCCACCCCTCCTGATTCTGGGCACTGCTGGGAGGACTCTGCACCCACCCCTCCTGTCTCTGGGCACTGCTGGGAGGACTCTGCACACACCCCTCCTGTCTCTGGGCACTGCTGTGAGTGTTAGGCACCCACCCCTCCTGTCTCTGGGCACTGCTGGGAGAACTCTGCACCCACCCCTCCTGTCTCTGGGCACTGCTGGGAGGACTCTGCACACACCCCTCCTGTCTCTGGGCACTGCTGGGAGGACTCTGCACCCACCCCTCCTGTGTCTGGGCACTGCTGGGAGGACTCTGCACCCACCCCTCCTGTCTCTGGGCACTGCTGTGAGTGTTAGGCACCCACCCCTCCTGTCTCTGGGCACTGCTGGGAGGACTCTGCACCCACCCCTCCTGTCTCTGGGCACTGCTGGGAGGACTCTGCACCCACCCCTCCTGTCTCTGGGCACTGCTGTGAGTGTTTGGCACCCACCCCTCCTGTCTCTTGGCACTGCTGTGAGTGTTAGGCACACACCCCTCCTGTCTCTGGGCACTGCTGGGAGGACTCTGCACCCACCCCTCCTGTCTCTGGGCACTGCTGGGAGGACTCTGCACCCACCCCTCCTGCGTCTGGGCACTGCTGGGAGGACTCTACACCCACCCCTCCTGTGTCTGGGCACTGCTGGGAGGACTCTGCACCCACCCCTCCTGCGTCTGGGCACTGCTGGGAGGACTCTGCACACACCCCTCCTATTTCAGGATATGTACGCTTAGAACATACACGGGTGTGGGTTCGCTACATGCATACGAGGTGGGGGTACGGTCCGTACATACACGGTTGGGGTGGGGATACGCTCCATACGTACGCGGGTGAGGGTACGGGTCGTACTTACACTGTTGGGGTGGGGGGTACGCTCCATACGTACGGCGGGTGTGGGTACGGGTCGTACTTACACTGTTGGGGTGGGGGGTACGCTCCATACGTACGCGGGTGAGGGTACGGGTCGTACTTACACTGTTGGGGTGGGGGGTACGCTCGATACGTACGGCGGGTGTGGGTACGGGTCATACTTACACTGTTGGGGTGGGGGTACGCTCCATACGTACGCGGGTGAGGGTACGGGTCATACTTACACTGTTGGGGTGGGGGGTACGCTCCATGCATACGGGGGTGGGGGTACGGTCCGTACATATCCGTCCCCACGCTATGTGATGCTTGTGCGGGCCATACCCAGGCCTTTGCCACGTGGGTACAGCCGTCCCGCCATTGTTGGGGTGACGTAGGTGTGGGCGTGGTACGACTCGTACCCACGCTCTTAAGGCGTGGGTACGGGACGTACCTGTATTGTTGTGTTGCCGGTTCGCGTCGTCAAGCACTTCCGTTGTGGCGGACGCTGGCTTTGCTGGACACGCCCCCACCCCCTCGTAGTGACCAGGGCCTGGGGGTCAGGTATGTCCAGGGCATGTGTGCTGTGTGAGTTTGGTGGGGGGTTTGTGGCCTGGCCCTGGTCCTGCCCCCCCCACCCCTTTCCCCCCTCCCTTTGTTGTTCTGACCTTCTGCGGCGTCTGCGTCGTAACCTGTAGAGGAGGTTGACTGCTATGAGGGCCGGGATGACACGTAGGTTCGGGTCCATGTCTGTCCGTCGCGTGCAGGTACTCCTTGTTCGCGTCGTCCTGATTTCCCGGCAGTTTTTGGCTGCCGGAAAATATTCACCGTGCGGGATGACGTCGGTGCGAATCGTAATTCCTGGTTTGTGAATGGCAGGCTGCGTGCGTCCCGACGTCACGTCGGCGCTTTCCCGGATCACATTTGTATGTTTATTTTCGTCGGTCGGGGTTTTGTACGATTCGTACGGAAATGGGATTTCTGTGCGAATCGTAATTCCATGTTTGTATATTTTTTCGACCGGGTACGCGTCGGACGGAGAATATGCTCCGTCCGACGGTTCGTACCCGGTTTTTACCGGATCGTGATCGGCACCAAAATGGCGGCCGACACTTCCTGGTTTCGACCGATTCGAATGTTTACTAAGATCTAACAACCAATCAGAATCACGCTCGCGCACGGCAGCGTGCGCGTACGGTAAGTTTTACTGTACGCGCACGGTGCGCGCTTATAGATATATATATGCTTTTAAATGCTATTTTCTCAGGAAATACTGAACAGATTTACACCAGACCTGCAAAAGGCACATCCCTGACCTGAGGACTACCTCTCTGCCAAATTTCAAGTAATTCTGTTCAGCCGTTCGGGCTGTAGCTTGGACTAAAGGTCCTATGGAAAAATGCATGGGGAAAACGCATTTTGGGACCCCCCCTTTTTCTCAGCCCCCGCTTGACGAATCCCCCCGAGACTTTCAGGGAAGGAGCGGAGCGGAGCGCCCCACCTATTTAGAAAATTTCGCGAGGATTCGTTAATCGGTGCCAAAGTTATTCCAAATAGAATGTTGCGGATTTCCTATGGAAACACGATCCTAACTATAACTATCTACTGGCGACCGCCAGTAGATAATATATATATATATATATATAATTTTAATCTAAAATTCACTTTTAACATTGATGATACATCAGTTGAATTTTTAGACACAAAAGTCACGATTGTTGAGAACCATATAGAAACTTGTCTGTACAGAAAACCCACCGCTGGCAACTCCATTTTACACGCCAGTAGCGCCAATCCACCCCACCTCATAAAAAGCATCCCCTACGGGGAACTCCTCCGCATTAAACGGATTTGCAGTATTCCGGAGGAGAGAGCTTCATGTTCAGAAGAGGCAATCTGTAGGATGAGGCAACGAGGTTACTCTGAGGGGATCCTCAGGGAAGCCTATGAGAAAGTAGAATCCATTTCCAGGGACACCCTGCTTAAAGATAAATCGGCAAGAACGACTGAATGCAATCCAGCTGATACACCTGATAACGCAATCTCCAATGTACCTCGACTGATCACTACATTTAACAAACAGCACCATAGGATCAGGGCCATTGTCAACAAAAACTGGCCTATTGTACTAACTGATGGTGTATTGGCCCCAATGCTACCCCCTAAACCAGTACTGACGTTTAGAAGGGCCAGAACTATGAAAGGGGAGCTTATGAGACCAAACACTTCAAACCATGCTAGTTGTGCTTGGTTAAAACCTAAAAATGGGTTTTTTAAATGCACCAGCTGTAGAGCATGCAAATTCGGACAAAATACCACCCAATATTCGGTCCCGTTCAGTGCCAACCCCAGACAAATCAAGGGCCATTTTACCTGTAGATCAGAATTCGTGGTTTATGCCCTTTTCTGTACATGTGGCTTATATTATATCGGTAGCACCAAATTACAAGCCCATGTCAGAATCTTACAACATTTAAGGGCAATTGTCAACAATGACTCCAGCTACCCGGTGGCACGTCATTTCAGGAAACAACACAACAATGATCTCAGTTGCCTGAAATACTTTGTTGTCGACAGTGTCCCCATACAGCGAAGAGGGGGCAACAGAGAGAAAATTCTCAGACAACTCGAAACCAAATATATACTAGAGTTTGACAGAAAAGCACCTATGAGGTTGAATAACACTGAGGACTTACATAATTTCATTTGAGTAGCAGCAGGTCACTCGGCTTTAAATATTCTTTTAATTCTTGATAAAGATCCGCAATGAGTGCATTAAAAACCATTTTAACCGAAGACACCTGTTTGACTAGTCCAATTGCTTAACCTGTAGTCTCATTAATGTGATTTACACTGTTTTTATTCAAGAGTAGACTTCTTGACTGGCCGTCTGAACTAATTTGTTCCTCCTATGTCTTCTTTGTTTTTGTCTGTGTCTTTCGAATCTAAAGGGGTATGTCTTAGGAAGTAAGAAAAAAAAGAAAAAAAGAAACAAGGAAAAAAGAAAAATACAAATTCCTTCCTTGATTGTTGAGGTGTTCCAGTTTTTCTGATCCGATGGATCTTCCAGTCAGGCTGTTTTCATCCTTTTGGTGGATTACAATTTAGTTACTAGCAGCCCTATTGGACATACCCACACATTATGACTTTAGATATTATTCGATAGGCTAGAAAGTTTGCTGACATCAATTTGTGAATATGAATATAAACACGATAAGTGTCTTAAATCCCCGTTTTTCTTTCTCTGTGTGCTTCTCTCCCGTTTGCCTAGCTATTTTATTATTTTTCTCACTTTCTTCACTTTTTGACCAGTTTTCAGAATGTTTACAAAGGCATATGTTTTATAAAGGAGTTTTGGGTCCCATGTATTGATTCCATCATTAGACATATTTTTAACACCTGTTGAACAGTTGCAATGAATTTAGACCTTGTATTATGTATTTGTATGAATTAGGTTATGATATAGCTGCTATGTGCATATTTATTAAGTACATGTTTGCATTTTTTGCACCTATGCGTATTTTGCACCTTGCATTGTTTGCACTTTAAAGGCATATTTTGCACTTTAAAGATTAATAATTTGCGTATTTGCACAGCCAACTTTGTGAATTTAAGTCCTATGGAACTTATATTGTATGTACATGGTCTCGACCTTAGCTGCTATAATTACCAGTGTATTTGCACTTATAGCTTTCTTTGCATTTGCCCTGTAAACCAGCATATTTATTTTATGTTTACTATCACAAGCATCACGAGGTCATAGAGTGCTCCTAAACATATAGGCCAGTAAAAGCGGCAGTTACTGCATGTGATCAAGGCCATCTGGTGGCCGTAACGCGTAAATGCGTGCTGTGTGGGTGCTGACTTTCATTAAAGACCTTTGAAGCACGAACTGGTGTCCGTGTGCTTCTTCCTCGCCGACTGGAAGTGGGAGACAGCCTTTCTGGACTATATATATATATATATATATATATATATATATATATATATATATATATATATATTCACTGAAAAAAACATACGTTTCAGGGGCGTTATAGTTAGCTGGACATTTCACTCGTACAAAACCATTGAAATTCCCCCGTTATAGTTAGTTCAGCTAACTATAACTCGCGCGCCCGCAATGCACTGCTGATGACGTCATATTACATCACTCATGACATGGTCAGTGACATCACTCATGACATCACTCATGACATCACTCATGACATCACTCATGACATCACTGATGACACCATCCAGTGAATGTGTGTTTTTCTGAAAATTAAATATGTTTTATATATGTATATCTCAAGGGCGATGGAAGAAGTTTTGTAAAATTGATTGTATAACAGACTGATTAACTGTATCTTAGTGAATACATGGGTTAATGAGTAATGTTTAAATATGTAAATATCGGTATCAGTCTCTCACTTTGTGTATAAGTGACTGCATGGGTTGGTGAGTAGCTACATGAGTGTCTATATGGGTTATTACTAGGTTTTTCGAGTATCAGTATGAGTGTCTGAGTGTCTGTATCAATCAATCAATCAATCAATCAGTAATTTGTAAAACGCACTACATACCCATAAGGGTTTCAAGGCGCTGAGGGAGGGGAGAGGGGGGAAGCTGTTGCTACTGGTCGAACAGCCAGGTCTTGAGTTGTCTCCTAAAGGCTAGAAGGTCTTCGGTTTGACGTAGGATGAGGGGGAGGGTGTTCAGTGGAGGGTATTACTTAGTGCATAGATGCATGAATGAGTGTGTCACTGTTTGTATGTGTTGAAGACAGTATTTGTGCAGGACTGTATGGGTGGACGAGTGGGTGTATGGGTGTGTTACTGAGTGAATGACTGTCTCAATAGTGTCTTTATAAGTAACTACATATATTTTAAACTAGTATATTTGAGTATTGGTGTATATGTATAGGTGAGTAAATGTGAGAGTGATAGATTGGAAGAGTTCCTGTATGAATAAGTATGTGTTTGTATAAGTGATTGTTTAAAAGAGTCAGTATGTGTAAGTGTCTGTAGAAGTAAGTGTGCTGTTGTGTGTATAACTGTATATGCAAGTAAATGGATGTTTGATTCTTTATTAGCATGAGTGACTATGTGTGTGAGTAACTCTATGGATGAGTGGCGGTGTGTAACAGGATGTATAGGTGAGTACATGTATGAGTGACTATATAGGACTGTTGGTGAATGAGTGGATGTGTATGTAGATCTTGGAATTACTGAATAGGTTGTTGTAACTGGCATTGGTATATCCATTGTTTTGAAAATGTTAGTTTCTATTTTTGAGTATGTGTATCAAAGGTTATATTAGGGTGAGAGGAGGTCTGCCACTATCACGTGGATGATGTCATGAGTGATGTAATCAGTAATGTCATTTGAGATGTCATCAGTGATATCATCAGTGATGTCACTGACCATGTCATGAGTGATGTAATATGTGACGTCATCAGCAGTGCATTGCGGGCGCATGAGTTATAGTTAGCTAAGCTAACTATAACAGGGGAATTTCAATGGTTTTGTACGAGTGAAATGTCCAGCTAACTATAACGCCCCTGAAACCTATGCTTTTTTCAGTGAATTTCAAAAGTTTTTTAAATGCTAATTTCTAACTTTAACGTAACTGAAACCTATGGTTTTTTAAGTGAATTTCAAAGGTTTTTTAAATGTTAGTTTCTAACTATGCCTACAGAGGTAGGACATGTGAAGAAAGAAGAAAAAACGCACAGAAAGAAAAAAAAGAAATGCAGAAAGAAGCAACAGAAGTCCTCAAAGACGAAGAAAAGTGCAGGAAGAATCAAGACATGTGCACAAAGAACCAACAAAGGAGCAGAACGAGGCCTTATCACAAAATCATCCTGTGCCCACAACTGTTTGAGACGGGTACTGGTGTTAACTGACTCTGACTAACCAGGCCTAGAGCCAGTGGTATGCTAAAAGACACTTAGAATACAGTGAAAACACCTACATACACTAGGGAACACTATGCGTTGGGGTGCGTTTGCACACTGGTGAAGGGAGGGGGAGAGCCTGAGGTGACATGTGTGAAAACACGCCCTGTGGGCCTTTTAAGTTGGGGGATAAAGTCCCCTTGAATCCTGAGGATCCCTGGGGTCCAACTAGCCCACTAGGTACCTTCAGTAAGCGCCACAGAGCTGCGTTGCAGAGAGGTGTAAAAAGGGGCATTGCCTAGACCAGCTCTCTGCAGCGCAGTGGCGCTTACTGGAAGCACCTGGTGGGCTACTTGGCTCCGAGGGGCCCTCAGGATTGAAGGGGAATTATTTCCCCAACTTAAAACGCGCCACAGGGCGGGTTTGCACACGTCACCTCAGGCCCCGTCCCCTCATTTCACCACTGTGTAAACGCGCCCTGTGGATGTTTTAAGTTGGGAGCTTAAGTCCCCTTGAATCCTGAGGGTCCCTAGGGGCAAATTAGCCCACTAGGTACCTCCAGTAAGCACCATTGCAGAGAGGTGTGAAAAGGGGCACGGCCTGTACCACCTCTCTGCAACGCAGCGCAGTGGCGCTTACTGGAAGTACCTGGTGGGCTAGTTGGCCCCCAGGGTCCCTCAGGATTGAAGGGGAATTATTTCCCCAACTTAAAACGCGCCACAGGGCGTGTTTGCACACGCCACCTCAGGCCCCGTCCCCTCCCTTCACCACTGTGTAAACGCGCCCTGTGGCCGTTTTAAGTTGAGAGATTAAGTCCCCTTGAATCCTAAGGGTCCCTACGGTCAAACTAGCCCACTAGGTACCTCCAGTCAGCGCAACAGAGCTGCGTTGCAGATAGGTGTAAAAAGGGGCATGGCCTCTAAACACCTGTCTGCAACACAGCTCCCTGGCGCATACTGGAGATGCCTGTTGGGCTAGTTGGCACTCAGGGACCCTCAGTATTGAAAGAGAATTAATTCCCCAACTTACATCTCGCCACGGGGCGCATTTGCCCAATGGTGAAGGAAGGGGGCGTGGCCTGAGGTGACATGTCTGCAAACACGCACTGTGGCGTGTTTTAAGTTGGAGAATTAATTCCTTCTCAATCCTGAGGGTACCTGGGGGCCAACTAGCCCACCAGGTACCTCCAGTATGCGCCAGAGAGCTGCGTTGCAGAGAGGTGTTCAGAGGCCACGCCCCTTTTTACAACACTCTGCAACGCAGCTCCGTGGCGCTTACTGGAGGTACCTGGTGGGTTAGTTGGCCCCCAGGGACCTTCAGGATTGAAGAGGAATTAATTCCTCAACTGAAAACGCACCACAGGGTGTGTTTGCACACATGTCACCGCTGGCCCCGCCCCCTCCCTTCACCACTGTGCAAACGAGCCCCGTGGCGCATTTTAAGTTGGGGGATTAACTACTCTTGAATCCTGAGGGTCCCTGGGGTGCAACTAGCCCACCAGCTACCTCCATTAAGTGCCACAGAGCTGCGTTGCAGAGAGGTGTAAAAAGGGGCATGGCCTTAGAACACCTCTCTGCAACGCAGCCCCCTGGTGCATAGTGGAGGTTCCTGGTGGGCTAGTTGACCCCCAGGGACCCTCAGTATTCAAGGGGAATTCGTTCCCCATCTGCAAACGCGCCAGGGGGGGGCGCGTTTTCAGAGTGCTGCAAGGAGGGGGCGTGGCCTCCGGCGCAATGCCGGTCTTTTTAGTCTTCTAAATAGCAACGAAGCGCGGGAGCGCGCTCTTTGGTTTTTTTTCCGCGGCTGGATCCGCGGATCCTCCACGGATTTTGCCGTTTTTGAAAAAAAAATTGGGGGGGGACCCTCTAAACAGGGCTAGGGGGTTAGGGTGTTTCTACCCTGCCCCCTTTTTGCGTTTTGCACATTTTCTTTCACTGATTTGGCTGCCAACACTTTCTGGTTTGGAGTGTTGACAGCCAATTACCATAAAGCTTGTGATCGGGAGGGTCCGCGGATCCTCCACGGCCATAGATATACATGTGTTTTTACTTTTGATTTTCTCAGAAACTACTGAACGGATTTACACCATTTAAAAAAAAGGGTTCTTTCTGAACCAAGGGCTATTTTTTTTTGCCAAATTTGGGCTAATTCCAGGGCAGTTGAAAAACAATTGTGGGGGCCTTTAAGGCCCCCCCAAGCCCAGGGGACCGCCACCCCCCGGGGCTTTCATTATTTGTAAGCGGGGGGCACACGGCCCCCCACATGCCCCGGGGACCGCCACCTCCCCGGGGTACTAATTATTCAAAATAGGGTGTCCGTTATGGACCACCACCCCCCGGGGCTTTGCATTTAAGTGGGAGGGGGGGGCGCGCGGCCCCCCTTCTGGAGCCAATGATGGCCCTGGGGACCACCACCTTCAGGGCCAGCTCCTGCAGTGTCCCGGGGTGCCCACCCCGGGACACTGCTGTTTGCAATGACAGGGCTGCTTTGCTTCCTTGAAGCGAGAGCAGGGAAACCTCCTCTCACTTCAATGAAGCAAAGCAGAATTGCTTTTCCATAAGGGGATCTGCATGTCAGCACATTCCCTTGTGGAAAAGCAATGCCGGCTCCTGCAGGATGCGGGGAGCCGGCGGAACCGTGGGGGAATTGGGGACCCCCCACGGTCCCCAACGGATAGGGCCGGCCCTGGGGCATGGGGTCCTCGGGGCCAGAAGAGGCCCGGGAGGGGGGACACGCTGCCCCCCTCCCCTAAAAACTTTTTTTTTTTTAAAGTCAGGCCGGCCCCGGGGGTTGGGGTCCCCGGGGCCATAATAGGCCTGAGGAGGGGGGCCACGTGGCCCCCCTCCGAAAACCAAAAACAAAAAAGCAATGGCCAGGCCCCGGGGGATGGGGTCCCTGGGCCCAGAAGTGGCCCGGGAGGGGGGTCACGCGGCCCCCCTCCCAAAGAAAAAATAATAATAATAATTAATAAATAAATAAAGGCCGGCCCCGGGGGATGGGGTCCCCGGAGCCAATAGAGGACTTAGGAGGGGGGCCACGCAGCCCCCCTCCATAATAAAAAAAAAAAGGCCATGCCCTGGGAGATGGGGTCCCCGGGCTGGAATTGGCCACAGGAGGGGGGCCCACGCGGCCCCCGTCCCGTAACATTTTTTTTTTTTTTAAATGGGGGTCAGGCCCTGGGGGATGGGGTCCCCAGGGCCCATCAAATAGAAAAAGAAGCAAGATGGGGAAGTAATTCCCCTTGAATACTGGGGGACCCTGGGGGCCAACTAGCCGACCAGGAACTTCCAGTATGCGCCAGGGAGCTGCGTTGCAGAGAGTTGTTCAGAGGCCACGCCCCTTTTTACACCTCTCTGCAACGCAGCTCTGTGGCGTTTACTGGCAGTACCTGGTGGGCTAGTTGGAACCCAGGGACCCTCAGGATTCAAGGGGACTTAATCCCCCAACTTAAAACGTGTCACGGGGCGCGTTTGCACAGTGGTGAAGGGAGGGGGCGGGGCCTGAGGTGATATGTGTGCAAACACACCCAGTGGCGCGTTTGAAATTGGGAAATTAATTCCTCTTCAATCCTGAGGGCCCCTGGGGGCCAACTAGCCCACCAGGTACCTCCAGTAAGCGCCACAGAGCTGCATTGCAGAAAGGTGTAAAAAGGGGCGTGGCCTCTGAACACCTCTCTGCAACGCACCTCCCTGGCGCATACTGGAGGTACATGGTGGGCTAGTTGGCCCCCAGGGACCCTCAGGATTGAAGAGGAATTAATTCATTCATGCACCTATGTACTACGTAATACCCCCCACCGAACCATGCAGACACTCAGACTGATACTCAAAAAACCAACTAATAACCTATATAGACACCCATGTAGCTACTCACCAACCCATGCAGCCACTTATACACAAAGTGAGAGACTGATACAGATATTTTCATATTTAAACATTATTCACTAAGCCATGTATTCACTATGATACACTTAATCAGTCAGTTACACAATCAATTTTTCAAAAACAAATCATCCATTTAGACACTTATATACCCATTTATTCTTCCATCGACCTTGAGATATACATATATAAAACATATTTAATTTTCAGAAAAACACACATTCACTAGATGATGTCATCAGTGATGTCATTTGAGATGTCATCAGTGATGTCATGAGTGATGTCACTGACCATGTCATGAGTGATGTAATATGTGACGTCATCAGCAGTGCATTGCGGGCGCGCGAGTTATAGTTAGCTGAACTAACTATAACGGGGGAATTTCAATGGTTTTGTACAAGTGAAAAGTCCAGCTAACTATAACACCCCTGAAACCTATGGTTTTTTCAGTGAATTTCTGAGGTTTTTTAAATGCTAATTCCTAACTATAACGTGCCTGAAACCTATGGTTTTTTCTATGAATTTCAAAGGTTTTTTAAATGCTAATTTCAAACTATGCCTACAGAGATAGGACATATGAAGAAAGAAGAAAAAATGCACAGACAGAAAAAAAAGAAGTGCAGAAAGAAGCAACAGAAGTCCTCAAAGACGAAGAAAAGTGCAGGAAGAAGGATAACGTGCAGAAAGAACAAAAAGAAGAGCAGAAAGAAGCCTTGTTGCAAAATCATCCTGTACCCTCAACTTTTTCAGACGGATACTGGTGGTAACTGAGTCTGACTAACCAGTCCTAGAGCCAGTGCTATGTTAAAAGACACTTAGAATACAGTGAAAACACCTACATACACTAGGGAACATTATGCGTTGGGGTCCCCCTGTGATTAGCATGACCTCCTCTGTAAGCCCCTAGTATATAATAGGGCAGGGGGATTAAAACTACCTCTTAAAACAGGCCACAGGGCGTTTTTGCACACGTTAACTCAGGCCCCGTCCCCTCCCTTCACTACTGTGTAAACACGCCCTGTGTCCGTTTTTAGTTGGGAGATTAAGTTCATTTGAATCCTGAGGGTCCCTAGGGTCCAACTAGCCCACTAGGTACCTCCAGTAAGTGCCACAGAGCTGCGTTGCAGAGAGGTGTAAAAAGTGGCACGGCCTGGACCACCTCTCTGCAATGCAGCTCAGTGGCGCTTACTGGAAGCACTTGGTGGGCTAGTTAGCCCCCAGGGGCCCTCAGTATTAAAGGAAGATTATATCCCCAATTTAAAACGTGCCATAGTGCGTGTTTGCACACGTCACCTCAGGCCCCGCCCCCTCCCTTCACCACTGTGTAAACGCGCCCTGTGGCTGTTCTAAGTTGAGAGATTAAGTCCCCTTGAATCCTAAGGGTCCCTAGGGTCAAACTAGACCACTAGGTACCTCCAGTAAGCGCCACAGAGCTGCGTTGCAGAGAGGTGTAAAAAGGGGCTTGGCCTCAGAACACCTGTCTACAGCGCAGCTCCCTGGTGCATACTGGAGATGCCTGTTGGGCTAGTTGGCCCTCAGGGACCCTCAGTATTGAAGAGGAATTAATTCCCCAACTTACAATTCGCCAGGGGGCGCATTTGCAGAGTGCTGCAAGGAGGGGGCATGGCCTCCGGCACGATGCCAGTCTTTTATTTATTTTAATTTTTTAAGAAGGGGGGCTGTGTGGTTCCCCTTCTTATTCTAATTTATTGGCCCTGATGACCCCATCCCCCAGGGCCTGTCTCCTAATTATATTTTTTTGACCCCAATCCCCAGGGCCGGCCACTGTTTTTTATTATTTTAAAAAAAATATATATTTATAGACACACCTAGGACATGCTGGACAAACCGTACGTACCTATCACCATGACGATTTGCGTGATATTCATTAAAAGGCGACTATGCATACAATGAATCCACGTGGAATGTATTTACACCACTAGTGTAGCTCTGACATGTCTGATGCCCTACCGTGCCTAATCCCGGTAGACACCCTTGTCGTTTATTTATACAAACATGGGTAGCTATTGACGGGCACATTTAATACACATGCACACCAAGCCATTCAAAGGGGATTCGACAAAAATTCGACCAAAACTATGCAAGAAACCCCCCTCACGGTTAATAAAACACACATCCACTGCCGAATGTGTAATACTTTTTATTTTACTCTCTGGAAAGGGGACGAACATCACTTGAGAGTCACAGCGCGATCCTGGCAGAGCCCAATGCTGTGTTACACCCACCATTGCCTGCTGAGTGCCACACACCTCTGTGTTGTATTCCACTAGCTAGTGCATATGCTATGACACACTCTAGCCCATGTGCACTGTAACACCACCCCGTGAATATGTCATGCCACACTTGTCTTCGCACGGGTTATATTGCCCCATCTAACGTGCCTTCCTCGATGCCTATGTTATAACGCACAGTGCTATGCCATACATATTACAATCTGGGATCCATATCTTTGTCACAGTGCATATGCAACGTTACACTCCCCAGCACATATTTTATATTACAACTTTAGAGACTAGTTAGGTTACACAACACTGCCCTGTGCATATTACACTCCAAGGCGCATATCGCATAGCACGCGCTAGTGCCTGTGCTATCTCGCGCTCTCCAATGAATCTGTCATTGCGCGCAATGTATTGCATATTATATTTCACGCCCGGTTCATCTTATATCACACTTTTTGGTGCATAGTTTATACCATACACTATATCTAGTTTTCATTTTCAATCGTGCTCTCAGGACTATGTTCTATATAACACTGTGTTCACCTACCCTTTTCACGGGCATTACATTTTGCGATAGGGGGTGGAGGGTCAGGGGGTGTTTCTGCCAAGTGAGCCCGGAGTCACAGTCACAAATGTCCTCTTCTTCCTGAATAAAAGTGAGATTATGCTGCATACTTGTTCATATTTTAAGTAGTTCGCACAGACACACGTTTTAAAAACAATAAAGTTCCTAATACCCACCTTCTCTGAACAGTTAGCTTGCTGCCCCATCCCCCTCCTCCCTATCCTCTGTTGTGTGAATCCATGGACTAGCCTCCTCCCTCCTGCCATGCATGGTCTGATGTGCTGCCACTGCCCTCAATTTAGTATGATGTACCAGTCCACTCCTCCTGCCCTCCATTGCCCAATTATATGCCCCATCATTGACCTCCTGCTTAAACTCTGTGCTTAGCTTGCTGCCCCTATTCTCCTTCCCCCTGCCCTCCGATGTCTTTGTATATGCCCCAGCTCCATCCTTTTTGCCCACCATGTTCCATGGACCTGCCACTCCTATCTTCTCCGAGTGTTCTGTTGAGCTGCCACTCCCCTCCCACCTGCCTAGCATTGTCAGATGACTGTAACCTGTCCCTGCCACCTCCACCATGCCTGTCCACATGCCATGCCTCTATCCTCTTCCTCCTGTCCTACATGGTCCATTGTACTGCCACACCCTTCTGCCCTCCCTGGTCTGTGTGCTGCAACTGCTCCTCCTGCCTGCCCCGTGCAGTCTGTTGTGAGGCCCCTTCCCCTGAACTTTCTTGTCTGTGCACAGGTCCTGACCCTCCCTTCTATCCTCCATCGTCCTTTGTGCATGCCCCTGCACCCTCCTTCTTGCCCATCATAGCCATTGTGCTACCACTAACCCTCCCACTTGCCATGCATGGTCTTCTGTGCTGCCATGGCCCCTCCCACCTTCCCTGTGTGGTCAGTTAGCTGCTCCTGAACCCCTCCTACCTTCCCTCCATGGTCTGTGTGTATGCCATCACAGTCTCACTGTTGCTCTTCATGGTGTGTCTTGCTTCTAGTGCCCATCCTGCCTGACCTCCATGGCTATCTTGCTGCTCCTGCCCTACCCCCTTGCCCCTAGCCCTCTGTTTACATGTGCAGACCCCTAGTCCCTCCCTCCTGGCTTGTCTGTTCCATTGTAATGCCCCTGATCCATCCCTCCTGCCCTTTATGGTCTGTTATGCTGCAGCTTTCTCTCCTGTCTGTCCATTAGGGTCCTGCCTTTGGCCTCTCTGTTCTCTGTTGTCCATGTGCATGGTCCTGTCCCCTCCCTCTTGCTTTCTATGGATTGTTGTGCTGCACTCCCGCCCCGCATGCCCTGTGTGGTGTATTGTGCTGCTGCAAACCCTGATGCCTGCCCTGCAGGGTCAGTTTGGTGCACCTCTCCATGTCCCTCCTGTACTCTGTTATCCAAGTCCATGTCCCTACCCCATTTCCTTCCATGATCCAACGTAGCATACTTGCGAACATTTTGAACTTGGTAAGAGGGAGATTTTGAAAAAAAACTGGGGTATTGATTTTCCCCTTTGAGTTACATTGAAAAAGAGGAGATTGTAGACAGGAGACAGATAAAATAAAGCCCATTTGAGCTTAAAAACATTGGACGTTTCCTGGCTGAATCGGGTCTGTTGGCATGTATGGTTGTACTACCATTGCCTCTTCCTTCTGCCCACAATGGTCTATTACATTGCCACAGCCTCTCTTGCAAGTCCTGTATTGTTGGTTTGTTGCCCCTGCCCCCCTTTCCACTGCCCTCCATAGTCTGTTGTGCTGTCACGGCCCTTCCTGCCTGCTCAGTGTGGTTAAATTGTTGCCTTTGCACCCTCCTACCTGCCTTCAATTTTCAGAGTCCGTGCCCCTGGCCTCTGCCTCTCAACAGTATCCTAATGAACAACTAGATTGCTAACATTCTATATTTATTACAAAAGTGTGGAACGCCTGACGTCATCTTGATGTAATCAAAACTGTAATACTTAGAGCATTTCCTTTAGAAATTACATATATGAGAGGGTCTTATTGGCATCAAAATTATGGTTAGTGCTCTAAAAGACTAAAATAAGGACATATTTTCTGAGTTTTCAAATAGCGAGAAAGCACTTTTAAATTATTTGTTACCTTTATGTTTTTTTATCCAGTTGACCACTTGATTAAATATTGCACTTAGGGGAGAGGATGTGGTGTTACTTCCAGAACTGCAGACTTTGCAACTGGGGAACCAGGTTGGAGTTTCTGCTTCAGCTCGACATTCTGTGATTCTGGTCAAATCACTTAGTCTCCCCATGTCTACAACCAAAATGAATTTGTTCTTGTGTGATGTAACCAATGCTCATGTAAAGCACTCCAATACCTGACAAGTCTGCACTATATAACACTGCAAAAACACAAAATAATAAGTGTTTTGCACACTTCTGTCATTGGGCTATATTTGGGCTACATCTGGGTGATTTTGGGCTACATTTGGGCTCTTTTGTCTCCGGTGGCCATCTTGGGAGATTTATTTGTTATGAAGTTTCCTAATTTCCTCATGTACTGCAGTCTCCTCAGTAGGAAATGCTTTCATTTTTTTACTTTGATTCCATCATGAAGGTATTCAGATATGTCACACATTTGGCATAAATTCTGAATGTTAGCACTCTAGTTGCTCATTAGATCACTGTAGTAAAACTACTGTTCACCATGGAAGTCTGCTCCTGGTATTAAAAGTGCATGTTTCAGTCTGCATGTCAGAATTTTTTAATGAAATAGAAGAGGATTTGAGAAGTCACTCAAAATGTGCCCTCATTTTCTTTCTTCAGCATTAATCATAATTTCTATGGCAAAATGAACCCCCTCATTGTGCTCCTTTTTAAATTAAATGTTTGAAGTGTTACCAGTTTATTCCAATCAAGATGGCTTCAGGTGTGCCATACTTTTGTCATAATGAAGACAGTAAGCTCTCTAGTTGTTTTTAAGAACACTCTGGGACATTCTGTCATTGGGCTATACTTGGGCTACATCTGGGTGATATTTGGGCTACATTTGGGCTCTTTTGTCTCTGGTGGCCATCTTGGCAGACTTATTTGTTATGAAGTTTCCTAATTTCCTCATTTACTGCAGTCTCCTCAGTAGGAAATACTTTCAGTTTTTTACTTTGATTCCAAAGGCATTCAGATGTGTCACACATTTGCCATAAATTCAGAATGTTAGCACTCTTTTTGCTCATTAGATCACTGTAGTAAAGCTACTGCTCACCAGGGAAAACTGCTGCTGGTATTGAAGGTGCATGTTTCAGTCTGCATGTCAGAATTTTTTAATGAAATAGAAGAGGATTTGACAAGTCACTCAAAATGTGCCCTAATTTTTCTTTCTGCAGCACTAATCATACTTTTTATGGAAAAATGAACCCCCTCATTTTGTTCCTTTTTAAATTAAATGTTTTAAGAGTTACCACTTTAATCCAAGCAAGATGGCTTCAGGTGTGCCATACGTTTATCATAAGTAGGACTGTTAGCGCTCTAGTTGTTCTTTGGAACACTCTGGGAAGCTGCAGTAGAACACAAAGGAATCAACTGACAGTCTCTGCCCTTGTTGGATGTACATGTTTTACTGAGAATGTCAGACTTCATTCTCACATGACTGAGAAAGATAATGTGAATTTACAGAAAATAAGCTCTCAGTTTAGCTTATAGATCACCTTCCAAACCTCTGTGGGAAAAGCATGAGAAAATATTTTTCTCTCAATCATGATATCCCAGCAGAAGGCTTTTTCAAATGGTGAAATCACCTTAGAACATACCACAATTCCTAAAATGAGTATGGTACCATCAACAAATGATTTATAATGTAACTAAAGTCTTAAAACCTTCTATTAACTGCAATGCTTTTTAATGAGGTGATATCATGTATATTGGTCCCAAGATGGCTGCCAACACTTCTTGGATGAAGTGCTGACAGTCAATCAGATCTCAGGATGAGATGTGTGGTTAGGCTCCGCCCACATATATATATGATTTTACTTTTGATTTTCTCAGGAACTACTGAACAGATTGACACCAGACCTGCAAAAGGCACATCCCTGACCTGAGGACTACCTCTCTGCCAAATTTCAAGTAATTCTGTTCAGCCGTTCGGGCTGTACCTTGGACTAAAGGTCCCTATGGAAAATTGCATGGGGAAAACGCTTTTTGGGACCCCCCTTTTTTCTCAGCCCCCGCTTGACGAATCCCCCCGAGACTTTCAGGGTAGGAGCGGAGCGGAGCGGAGCGCCCCACCTATTTTGAAAATTTCACGAGGATTCGTCAACCGGCGCCAAAGTTATTCCAAATAGAATGTTGCGGATTTCCTATGGAAACACGGTCCTAACTATAACTATCTACTGTCGACCGCCAGTAGATAATATATATTATCGCCCCCAACCTACGAAGGATTTGCCACTTGAGCAAAATGGATCTGCGCAGGGAAGGGATTCAAACAGAAAGACATTCTGTTCTGATCGTGCCGTGAACAGCTGCTCTTCCAGAGTCCTATCTTTTGGCAAGAACATTCGCAAGATGGTTCGATTCACCTGACTGTGCTCATATTTCCACTTCAACAGCAGTGCTTGTGTAATGTACATTTACCATCGAGGAAAACATTTATTAATTTGGAACATCCAGTCTTTATTTAAATTGAAATTCACAATGCACTATGGGAACAGAAGTACCTGTTATTCCAGTCACGTGATGTACCTCTTAAAAGACATTCAAGCGCACCTGGGCGCTTGCATTTCAGTCCGTGAACAAGGCAAGTAAGCCGAAACGTTGGGCGAATGAAAGCAGGCGCTTTTGAAAGACTCTGTGAATAAAGTGATTTCACAGTATTGGGCCTCACCTTTGTTTGTTTGCCAAGCGTGGTGTTGTGAGCTGCTCCGTGCTCATGCAGTGAGACTGCCCTGTAGGGCCCTGGGCTCCGGAAACGGAGGAACGCTTTTGCTTCTTTGGGGATATATATATGTATATATATATGCAACCACAATCCTTGGATGAGACACAACCAGGAACGGACCACCACGCAGGTAATTGATATCCAAGTGTAGCTTTAATTCTTCCCTTTACAACAACATGACGCGTTTCGCCCGGATTCAACCGGGCTTGATCACATGACATGTCGAGACAAATCAGTGCTTTAAATACATTTTTAGAGTGAAGCCAGCTCCTCCTACAGATTTCATAGAACCAGAAAACAGACTTCTAATCTGAACAAAGAGTACAAATAGTTTGTAGTGAAACCATAAATCATATCGCAGTGCAAATACTAAAGTCAATGAGATACGTTTCACAATAAAATGCCATACATAAATATTTTTTTTAAAAAAGGATTTTAAATAAATAAATATGTAAAAACAGAAGACAATGTAAAAAAGTTAATTGATAAGTATCAATAAAGTTCTTCAAAAAAGTCTCTATCAAGTTGTGTCCTAAAAAAGGTTACAAATGCAGGGCAAGTGCCCAGAGACTATCCGGCATTGTATGTCACAATGTAACTCTTGGAAAAATACTGGAAATATTAAGATATAGGGGAGCAAGAGTAAGCATACTGTGTGCAAAAATGCATAATAATCAGTGCAAAAATTAAGTAAATAAATAAATAAATAATTATTATGCTAGTTCTCTATTAAAACCATAGAATACTGGCATAGCAGTGAAAAACAAACTAAAATCTGCGTGTAAACGGAAACTAAATGATCAATTTGTCCAAGCAAAAAATAATAGTAATTTGACTAATATGCCAATTGATCCTGAAAAGAAGTTTTTTTAGTAGCAATGAAAAGAGAATATCCTCATACTCATGTGCTGAGTGTAAAAAACAACTGATGCGATAGGATAAACTAGATATCTTCAGTAAATTCATGTACATTTCAAATACATTTCAAAATTGAGCCAAACTCATGTAACGACCACATAACAGATCAAAAGTATAAGAACATAGGTGATAACCTGGAAAAACCCAACGCCAGTCTTAAAATCCTGTCATATAGAACCCAGATCAAATACTGGTAAAATTAATCAATAAATTAATTAATAAAACCGGTAAAAAATCTGTAACAAATCCGATAAAAGACAAGATTAAAATTTATTACAAAAGGTCTTAAAAAAGGTCTTAAAAAAGGTCTTAAAAAAGGTCTTAAAAAAGTAATACTGGATTATAAAAAGTTGTGTAGATCTTCTCCAGTGTTAAGACCATTAGGCATTTTTGTGTCACATTGTAAAATGTAACGGCTTTCCAATTGGCGCAAAGTTTTCTCCCTGTTGCCTCCTCTTATTGATTTCGGAACAGCATCTATTACATAATAACTAAGGTCGTTTAGATTGTTCTGATGTATTAGTTTAAAATGCCGTGCAACAGGGTAGGTAGCATCGGAATTCACAATGGCACGTAAGTGCTGCAAAATACGATTAAATACCTGTAGTTTGGTGCTACCTATGTATTTTAAATGACAAGTGCATTCTAACACATAGAGAGCATATTCGGTTTTGCATGTGAAAAAGCCTTGAATCTTAAAAGGCGTAGGGGAAAATGCATCATAAAATTCTTGTATGTTGATTCCAAACTTACATGCCCTACAAGAGCTACATTTGTAAAAGCCTTTTCTATTGGATAGCCAATTACCAGTATTTCTCACTTCTGGGCTGGTTTTGACTAGGGCATCCCTCATGGAGGGTGCCCTTCTAAAAGTGATGGCTGGTTGGGCTTTTAACTCAGGCGCAAGGATAATGTCAGTTTTTAAAATAGGCCAATTTCTGTTTATGATTCTCCTAACTTGTTTTTCTTGGCTGTTGAAAGTTGTTATCAGCCTAACTATTGGTTTGTTATCATCTACATAGTTGGCTACAGGGCCTGCTGTATCCATGTTATCATTAGACATAATAGTGTCCTCATCCACATCCTTTATTTTGCTTAAAGCTGCCTGTAAATCTTCCATTTTGTACCCTCGGGCCAAGAATCTAGTTACTGAATCTTCTAGGCAAACTGACAAATCTTCCTTGTTACTGCAGATTCTTTTTATCCTCAAAAATTCCCCGTAGGGTATACTTTTAATCAGGTGTTTGGGATGTGTACTACTGGCATGTAATGTTGAATTTCCGGCTGTAGCCTTTCTATGGAGTTTGGTGTGAATGGTATTGTTGTTCACATATAATTCTACATCGAGAAATTCAACCCTCTCTTTACTAATGCTTGCTGTTAATTGTAAATTTAAATCGTTGTTGTTGATATCATTGACAAATTGTTGTGCGGATTCTTCAGAGCCCTTCCAAATCACACACACATCATCTATAAACCTCCACCATCTAATAATATTATTGGTGAAGGTATCACTGTGGGTGTGGCTGAGGACATGCTTCTCCCACCAACCAACATGTAAACATGCGTAGCTGGGAGAAAAACATGCCCCCATAGCCACACCTCTAAGCTGTTGGTATACTTCCTTGTTGAAAAGAAAAAAATTCTTAGTCAAGCATATTTCAATCATTCTTACTAGCATTTTGTTATGCTGGTTAAATTGTATTTGTCTATTAGACAAAAAACTTTGTATTGCATTTAACCCATCTTTATGATTAATGCTAGTATACAAGGAGCAAATATCCATAACAATAAAACAATATTCAGTGTCCCAAACGACCTCTCTTATTTTGGATAGAAAGTGACAAGTGTCTCTGATGTAGGAGGGCAGAGCTTCCACATATTCATGGAGATAAAAGTCAACGTATTTTGACATGGATTCTAGTAGACCACGTTGTGCAGAGATGATAGGACGACCTGGCACCGCATTTGTTTGTTTGTGTATTTTGGGTATAAAATACAGAGTTGGGGTAATGGGATAATCAGTTTTCAAGAAATTGAATTAATCTTTATTCAATAGGCCTTCCCTTCTCCATTGTGATAGTTCTTTAAATACTAGATCCTTTGTTTTTGTGAGGTCGTTAAAAGTGGCTTTTCTATAGCATAAAGTGTCACTTAGATGGTTGTTAGCTTCTGTCAAGTATGCTTCCCTGGGCCATAACACAACATTACCTCCTTTGTCAGCTTTGTTGACTACGATGTTTCTGTTGTCATTGATTTTTTTCATTAGCTTAGAATAACGCTGTTCTGAATAGCTGCGTCTTTTGTTTCTTTGTATAACCGTTCTATTCAGTTGTTTGAAATCTGAGATGACACAGTCTCCAAAAACATCAATTGCATCTCTTGGCATCATGGGACAAAACACCAACGGTGGACGAAAAGGACTGGTTGCTGGTCTGCTGCTTGATATACCCATTTGTTGGAGATCTTGTTGGGTATTGTTGGAACCATCTGTGGTATCATCCACCAAAGAGTGCATCGTTCTTAGTATAGGGACATCCGATACATGTAATTGGATACTTGGTTGAATAGCCGTATGAATTGAAGTAGCTGCGATGTTTGCCTTGTTGAGTTTGTGATATTTGATTAATTTGAGTTTACGAATGAATTTGAAGACGTCTATACGCGATTGAACGTACTTGAAACCATTTTTCGGGCAAAAAGACAGACCCAAGGATAAGAGTTGTAATTCAGCAGTATTTAGATCTAGTGTTGTTAAGTTGATCACAGTATTGTCAGAGTTAGAGTTTAGAGGCTTGGGTGGAATTTGCACCTCCCTCTCCCTCTCCTTCCTCTCTTGTTGTTGCTTCCTCCTCTTGCGCCTCTGCTTGCGGCGGTAATTTCTCCTGTTGTTTCTTGAGGTGCTCGTGGTCTCAGGGTGTGACGACGATCCTCTATCATAAACCCCAATTCCTCTGATGGGGTAAAGTTGTGAGTGATTTGTTCCTGATCCAGAGATAAACAACTCCCTCCTGAATCAGTACTGCTAATTAGTGAGCTTAGATCTGTATCTGAAACTGTAGATTGTATTTCACTTTGAATATTAGTAGGTGTTGCTTTAGATGTTAGGGCTTGTCGTTTGACTGCTTCAAATTTTTTTGAAAAAGTGAAAATTCTCCCAGCCTCATAGTCTTTCTTGTCTCTCGCAAATTTGAATACTTTACGTTGTTTAATAACGTTTTCATGTTTCTCTAGGCGTTTTTTGATCTCCTCTTTGCCTTTGGTTATAACTTCCTGTTGTTCTAGTGCATTAAGCTCACTGTTTAGTAATTCAATTTGTTTGACAATTTCGGCTCGATCAATTTCAGCGTATTTAATTAAAATACAGACCATATTCATGGAGGCATCAAGATTGTTCGTAGCCCACTCTTTTAACATAAGCGGGTTGGGGTCTATATATATATATATATATATATATATATATATATATATATATATATATATATATATATACATACATACATACATACATACATACATGCACCACCGCGAGTATGGCAGCGGGTCGGTGAGCTGGGAATCATGCTCAGCTTGCAACGAGGGTACAGCGCCGAAATGAGTGACTCCGAAACACATGGAGCCCATCCAGGGCATGAATTAGTGATTATGGGTTGATGGCACCTATTTAGGTTGGATTAGCGCCACACTACTAATACCACAATGCTGTGGGAGACTGCTGGAACTGCTCAATGAGTGGGAGCCTATCAGGAGGCAGAATATTTGAATAAAGGTGTGGCGCTCGATGCCATTACACACATAAGAACGGCCTCTGAAGAAGATTGTTTGAAACGCGTCAGGCTGCATTCCGTGTGCTACGGAGTCCATGTGGCATTGCTGATCCCAGAGTGCATCCCTGCTAGCTGGGCAACCTTGGAGCTTACATATATATATATTCACTGAAAAAACCATAGGTTTCACACATGTTATAGTTAGCTGGAAATTTTACTGATAAAAAACCAATGAAATTCCCCCGTTATAGTTACTGTAGGCAACTATAACTCACGCGACCGCAATCCTCTGCTGATGCTAATACTGTATTTAGACACTTATTTGCCCATGTCTTCTTCCATTAAATTTTAGCTATCCATATATTACAAATTTTTTTCTTTCATAAAGACACATATATCATCAGCAGAGGATTACGGTCGCGTGAGTTATAGTTGCCTACAGTAACTATAACGGGGGAATTTCATTGGTTTTTTATCAGTAAAATTTCCAGCTAACTATAACATGTGTGAAACCTATGTTTTTTTCAGTGAATTAGCAAGGTTTTTTAAATGCTAATTCCTAACTATAACGTGTGTGAAACCTATGGTTTTTTCAGTGAATTTGTACGGTTTTTTAAATGCTAAGTTACTTTACGCCATTCGTGGCGTGCGCACCCACTTAACGCAGTTCGTTCAGTGCGCGCACGGTGCGCTTCGCGCAACCGTGCGCGCACAGTGAGCACGCGGTGCGCTTCGCGCACCGCGCGCCCACTTTACGCAGTTAGTGCCGTACATGCAAGGTGGGCACGTTACGCACCGTGCGCACATGGAGGACATATTATGCGCTTCCTTGTGATAGGTAATCTGTTAAATTTAATTTGTAAGTGATGACAATAATATGCCATGCACAGAGAGTGGTTTTTTTTTTTTTTTTTAAATATTTTTTAGCGTAAGCGCACGGTACGCGTACGGTAAGCGTAATCGGCGAAATTTTCAAAAAATAAAAATTTACCGTTTTTGGCCTTGGGGGATCTTTGAGGACTCAACTAACATGGCTATGTGCATGGGCGCTGTCTAAACAGCCCCTTTATATGTTTTTTGCCTTTGTTTACAGCCCCTCCCTCACAGTGCGAGAGAGAAAATGGCGGCCGCCGCTTCCTGGTTTCGACCGATTCGAATGTTTACTTAGATGTAACAGCCAATCAGAATCGCGCTCGCGCACGCCACCGTACGCGTACGGTAAGCGTACCGTAAGCGCACCGTAAGCTGGCTCAGATATATATATTGATTTAAAGGCTATTTTCTCAGAATCTACTGAACAGATTTACACCAAACCAACAAAAGGCACTTCCTTGACCTGAGGACTACCTCTCTGCCAAATTTCAAGTAATTCTGTTCAGCCGTTCGGGCTGTAGCTGTGTCTAAAGGTCCTATGGAAAAATGCATGGGAAAAACGCGTTTTGGGACCCCCCTTTTAGCTCAGCCCCCGCTTGACGAATCCCCCCGAGACTTTCAGGGTAGGAGCGGAGCGTAGCGCCCCACCTATTTTGAAAAATTTGCGAGGATTCGTCAACCGGCGCCAAAGTTATTCAAAATAGAATGTTGAGGATTTCCTATGGAAACGTGGTCCTAACTATAACTACCTACTGGCGGCCGCCAGTAGGTAATATGTATATATATATCACACATTTGTAATCTCCAAAAAATCCGTAGAAACGAAGAATGGAAACCACGCAAATCCAGGTAAGGCACAATTGTTGTTAATTTATTATCAGCCGAGTTTCACCAATCTGACGCGTTTCGGGCATCCGCCCTTGCTCACAGACAGTCAGTTGGATAAAATGTGCCCCTTAAATACTATAAGGTATTTCTTTGGTTACATTTTTTTCACTATTTTTTTACACCATGTGACTTTAAAAAAGTGAAGACACACTATTCAGAATTACATTAGTCTGTTTTCCAAACATATACATTTCAAACTTAAATGTATATAAATAATTAAATAACAGGTTTAAATCCAAAATACCATAAAACATTCATCAAGTGCTCAATTGGTATCAAAACAAAGTTCTTATGCATATAATGCAAATGTTCCAAAAATGTATAACATGATGGTATCAATGTTCGATTGACTGTGCAAATAACGCAATAAAGTGCAAATATATCCGATTAAAATTCATCATATCAAAATGTGCAAACTACGCAAATATGTAAACACAGGAAGAAAATTGTGCAAATTATGCTAATTTTATGCCTAACCATACATGTTGTACTAAAATTTGTCTAATATACCTGAAAGTATAATATATGAGGAACATGGCCATCAAGGCTACATGTCATTCTCCATTCCAGCGAGATGGGAGGGCAAAGGCCGGCCGTCAGGAGGACTCACGACTTGGGTTGCATCCCATCTGGGTTGTGTGGCAACTCGGATGCCGACCAACTCTGAGGACATCCTTGCAATTTCTCTATTATGGCCCAACCAAGTTAAACTGGTGTTTATTAACATTTATTCCAGGCCAATGGGGAATGCAAAGGAATCGCCGACCATAGATGAACTCTCCAATTTTCTAACTGACCTATCGAGTGACTCATATTATGTCGTGGGAGGGGATTTTAATTCTCACTTTGAGCCACTCCCTGGTCTATTGGATGGGTTATCATCTGATGAAGAAGTTAAATGGGCAGTTCCTATGGTGGAAGCCCCACCTCCAAAGGCATGGACCCCTTTAGCGGTGCAAATCACAGCCCTCACCCTGAAGTTTGGACTCAGAGCTTGTAATGGGCGAATAAAATCTGACATACCCAGTAAAACCACCTACAACAGGCTGGGAAGAGAGTCCCGCCTGGATTATGTCTTGGCTCAAATAGTGAAGTGGCCGACAATCCAGGACTTCAGGGTGATGGAAAGGTCTGATAGTGACCATAATGCACTTGAGCTCGACCTTGTCCATCCTGGCCCCCAAGCTCCTCTGAATAATGTGGTAGAAAATACCCCTGCACTTCTCCTTGACAACAACCGCAGAAGGATCAGGTGGGAGCACTTGGCCACGAGCAAGAATAAACTCCCTAGGCTCTATGATGGGATAATTCCCATTTTGGAAACTGTGGGTTGCTTGGACGTCGAACCATTTAACAAAGACACCCAGGGTAAATTATTCAAAGCCCATGAGGATCTTATAAAAGCTGCGGCACCCCATCTCACTTGTAGCCCGCGAATGGCAAAAGGGGGGCGTCCAGGAAAAACACTATGGTACAACCTGGCCTGCAGAAGGGCAAAAACAGAGCTCCTCAAATTAATCAAGGAGGGTCTTGGTGGGGATACCCTAAAACAAAGCAGGCGAGCTTATAAGAAACTCACTGCCCACGCTAAGGCAGAATGGGAGGAAGAACAGTGGGAAAAACTCACTAAGGCACTAGCAACCCAAGACCATAGGTTGTTCTGGAGGATTGTGAATGGGGGGTCGGGGAACTTAAAATCGGCACTAGAGCCCAATATTGCTCCTGGGGTATGGCAGGCTCACTTCCAGACTCTATATAGCCCTGACTCGGAAGAATCCCCTGTTGCTGATGCTGTAGGCCTCCCGGACTACGAAGGGGAGCTGATAACGCTTGGTGAAGTGATTGCTGCCATTTCAGGACTTGCCCCTGGAAAGGCGCCGGGACTGGACGGACTACCAGGGGATATGTTTAAGCAGGAACCTGTTGTATGGGCCCCTTATCTTACCGCCCTCTTCAATGGAGTTATTGGTGGTATGGAGATCCCTAGTACTTGGCTGGGGGCTGAGGTGGTCCCCATCTTTAAAAAGGGCTCACCTCTCCTCCCAGCCAACTATAGACCAATCAGCTTGATCGACGTGACGCAGAAGCTGTTTGGTAGGGTGATGTTGAATAGGCTACAGGACTGGATTGAGGAGGTGGGAGCCCTTAGCCCTTACCAGGCGGGATTCAGGAGGGGGGTATCCACAGTGGACCAGGTTTTTAGATTGAATCTGGTCTACTGGCGGGTAGCGAAAATCGAGGGCGGTAGTTTGTACACAATTTTTGTGGACTTACGTGCCGCTTTTGATTTGGTGCCCCGGGGGAAACTTTGGAGCATCTTGGCAGAGATGGGCGTCCCCCCGGACATCCTCTTGATCTTACAGAGATTGCATCACAACAACTATGCCCGAGTGAGGTGTGGGAGGGCGGGGGAACTGACCGACAGATTCCCCGTTGACCGGGGGGTAAGGCAGGGCTGTGTATTGGCACCGACCCTGTTCTGCCTCTTTGTCAACGGGGTAATCACCCATTTGAATGCCACTGAATACACTGACGCCCCGAAATTGAATGGCAGCAGGGTGCCCGCAATTATGTTTGCGGACGACACCCTGCTGCTGTCCAAAACCCCCATGGGTATTCAGAGGATTCTTGACTCCTTCGTGGCCTTCTGTAGCGATAGGGGGCTCGAAATTAACGCGGCAAAAACCAAATATATGGTTCTGAACCCGAGGCAAAAACTTCGCCCAAACCCGCAATTGGGAGTTGGACGGCTGGAGAGAGTGACTACTTTTGAATACCTTGGTGTGACCATCAACGAGACCATGACTTGGGGATCCCACCAGAGCAGGGCAAGCCTCAAACTCACGCAGATCACTGGGGGTATTGCTCGTATGATGAAGGGTTCATCATATCGTCCATTGGGGGCATTGATCCAGATATACAAAGCCCAGGCTCGGGGAGCAATAATGTATGGGGCGGAAATATGGGGCCACACATCTTGTAAGAGTCTGTCATTAGTGGAAAACAAGTTTTTTAGACAGATAGCCGCACTCCCTCCCAGTACTCCGCTCCTCCCCTTGAGGCTAGATCTGGGCCTACGACCATTAGCTGACGAAATAGGCCTGAGACCTTTAGCATTTTGGCGTAGGCTGTGGAGCAGTATTGATCTCGTAGAATATAGGGCGGAATTGGCTGAACTTTTGAAAGAACCAATGGCGCTCAGTATTCCCTGGGTCAAAAACATCCAAGCCATTTGTGTGGGAATAGGGCTCCCTGACCTATGGAATGACCCGGCGAGAGCCGCACCGAAAATATCCAAAAGGTCCCTGGCTAAGGTTTACCATGAATATAAAATAGACAGGGCTCAAGCTACCCAGACAGAAGGGTCCCTAGCTTCTGTGTTCATGCAGAGCAAGGATGTCTATAGACTGGAGAGGGTGCTGGATTCCATCTCCCCCGCACTCACCAGGAAGCTGTTCCTCCAATGGAGATACGGCACATTGCCGTTCAGATTTTTTACAAGTACCTGGTCATCGGATTCCACCCAAAAGCAGTGCCCGGCTTGTGACGCCATGGAAGAAACTGATTTGCACGTGGTTTTCTTCTGCCCTGCATATAAAACAGCACGAAAATACTGGCTCCTCCCGTTGATAAGGAACATGGGTTGTAGGGAATACGCACCAATGTACAGAATCTTAAAAACTGACCTCTCTGGCCCAATTGTTTTCGCAGTAGCAAAATTTTTGACCAATGTTTGGCACACGCGCAACCGGATTTTAAAGGCGTTAGGACCCCTATAAATGTTTTTACTTCTTACTAGAGATCGAATATGTATATTGTACTCTTGATTGTTTTCACTTTGATAACTGTTGTTTAATAACTTTTTATCTTAAATTCTGAATTATTTATGTATTTTATGCTTGTATATATTTTACCTGTGCTTTTATGGTCATCTGACCGAAATAAAGCTATCAAAGAATATATGTTATCAGAACACAGAATATAATGTGTGAAGCACTTGAAATGTTTGAAATTTAAAATCTTATAAACACAAACACTATAATTGAATTTAATGTTAATATTGATTTTTAAATCTGGACAGACACATCACTGAATCTATGTCAAATACAAAAAAAAGTGAAAAAACATTTTGTGTATCCCTAATTTGTGCGATTAAGCACACATAGGAAAAAATAAAATGTAAAATAAAAGAAAAAGAGGAACAAATGGAAATTCATAATATCATTTTTACATGATATGTTGTTTTTACGCGAAAGCGGTCATGGCAATACACTCTAAAATAAATCTGACCCAAAATTTGACATGTCTTAAAGAAACACATGCAGATCCTCCATTGTATTTAGCCCATTGGGAAATCTGCTGTCTAATTTTAAAATGAATTCAGACTCTAATCTTCTGAGCATTTTATCCCGGTCACCCCCTCTCTTAGTTTTTGGAACCGAGGCGATAACAAAATAACTGAGGCATTGCAAATTATTGTTATGACAAACTTTAAAATGCCTTGCCACCGGATAAGACGCATCATTATTTACAATAGCACGTAAGTGCTGAAGAATTCTAACATGTACTGGTTGCCGGGTACTCCCTACATATCTGAGATCACAGGTACACGTTAATATATAGACAGCAAATTCAGTTTTGCAATTAAAAGATCCATGTATATTAAGCGGATCAGGGCTAAATGGTGTGCAATACTGGGTGGTGTTTTTTCCAAATTTGCACGCTCTGCATGTGGTACAGCGTTTAAATCCCGGCCGGGATTTTAACCACTCCTCTTGTTTTTGAAGCTCAGGAAAATCATGACAAACATGCGTTTTTAAAGAGGGCCCCTTCCGGTAAGTTATCGTTGGCCTATCCGGTAATCTGGGTTTTAAGACTAAATCAGTTTTCAAAATTGGCCAACGTTCTTGAATAATAGATCTGATTTGCCTTGCCTGTTTGCTATAGGTTGTAATGAGCCTGGGGGATTGGTTGATGTTAGTGGACTCACTATCTAAAGATGTATTAGATGTAGATGAAAATAGTGATTCCCGAGTTCTGGCTTCTGTTTTAAGAACTGCTTCCCTCAAGACTGATTCCCTATACCCCCTCTGTCGGAACCTTTCCAGTGCCTCCTTTGTACACATTTCGAGATCACTCACTTCACTACAAATCCGCTTGAGTCTCAATAATTCCCCAAATGGAATATTATCAATGATGTGTCTAGGATGCGCACTGCTGGCATGAAGAATATTGTTTCCAGCAGTGCTTTTCCGAAAGAGTTTAGTGGCCAAGTGATTGTGGTGTATAAACACTTTAACATCTAAAAATTCAGCTTCACACTTACTAATAGATGAAGTGAACTTGAGATTCTCCTGATTGATATTGATGGAAGTAACAAATTCAGTTGCACTGGCAAGATCACCACGCCATAAAATAAAAACATCATCTATAAAACGCAACCAAAGTGCCACATGTTTGTTGTAAATACCATAGTGTGTTTGCCTGAGGACATGCTCCTCCCACCAGCCTACATGTAAACATGCATAGCTAGGAGAGAAGCATGCCCCCATCGCAACACCACGTCGTTGGATGTAGATGTCATTACCAAATAAAAAATAATTGTTGTTGAGACACCAATTGGTAAGTTCAATCAATAATTTGTTATGATTATAACAATTAATGGGCCTTTTGCCCAGGAAAAATTCCAAAGCTCTGAGCCCAGATGCATGGTCAATACTTGTATAAAGCGACTCAATATCTAAGGTGATAAATAGCATATTGTCACTCCATCCAGCATTTTTGATCTTACCAATGAAGTCCCCAGTGTCTCTAATGTAAGTAGGAAGATCCTTCACCAAGTCCTGCAGGAAGTAGTCAATATATTCAGTCACATGCTCTGCTACTCCTGCAATGGCGGAAATAATTGGTCTCCCAGGCACTGGAACAACTTGCTTGTGGACCTTGGGTAGAAGATACAATTTGGGTAATAGGGGATGTTCAACATGCAAAAAATCAAATTCCTGTTTAGAGATCATGCCTTCTCTCTTCCATTTCCACAGTAGCTTTTTTAGTGTCTCTTTGGCATGATTATACTCTTTGATGGTACTCTTTGCATAGCATAATTGATTGTTAAGTTGATTCATTGCTTCTTTTATGTAGGCTTCTTGTGGCCAGATAACCACGTTACCTCCTTTGTCCGCGGTGGCCACAATAATCCTATGATCATCACCCAATTTTTTGGTTAGCAACAAATAATCCTTTTCATGTTGACTTTTGTATCTTTTTTTGTGTTTTATCCTGTGATATAGTTTTTTAAGATCATCCACAACAACGTCTTGGAAAACATCAATTGAATCCCTAGGCATTGTAGGAATAAATTTTGATTTTGGTTTGAATGGGCTTAGGTTTGCTCCCAGCTGCTCAACCGAGGCCATTCTCAATTCCTCCTGTGTGGATGTCATATCAAGATCAATCGTGTCATTTGTTGCCAGTTGATGCATTGCCAATAAAGTTTTAGTGTCTTTAGCTTGTAAGTTCAAAGGGTTTCTAACAGCAACAGTGTTAATCGATGAATCCTTCTCATGTTCATTTTGGCCATCCTTAACACAAAAAAACTTTTTTAATTTCAGTTTCCTGATGTACAAATAAATATCAACTCTCGTTTTTGTATAGTTGAAATCAGAAACCGGACAATAAGTCAACCCAAGGCTTAAAACTTGTTTCTCGGCTTCGCTAAGGGTGATCGTGGATAGATTTATAATTTCATTACTTGTTAATATTTTTTTCGCCAAAATTGCTTTTTTTGTTTTTTGGGCGATTTTGTGTTTTTTCCGACGTTCACCCCTCCTTTTGTTACATCTTGCTCTTTTTGCTGTTGAGCTTTCTGTGGTGGTTTGGTCCGAGGCCGTAGTGTTTGGAGCCTGTCTGACACCAAAAAATCAACCTCTTCTCCCAAATCCAAAACAATAGTATTGGGGTCCCATGTGCTACATCCTTCCTCATCCGACGAAGGCCCACTTGTCAGTGATTCAATGTCACTTGATTCCTGGTTCATGTTATTCACTGTACTCGGTAACAGAGCAGCTGAAGCTGCTGCATTGTTAACTGGCTTCGTTGATTTTATCTGTTGTGCCTGTTGTGCAAATTTATTTCTTTTAGCATTGTCAAACTTTCGAGCAAAGGTATAGATGCGACCCTGAGCATAGTCCTCCTTATCACGGGCGAATTTATAAACCTTTCGCGCTTTGATTTTCTCTTCCTGTTTGGCAATTCTCTCATTTATTTATTTGCGCGTTTCAATAATTAAAACATTAGGTTCAAACTTTGCCAATAGGACATTGATTTCTTCAATTTCAATCATTAGCGCTTCTCTGTCAATGCTCGCATATATATATATATATATATATATTCACTGAAAAAACCATAGGTTTCACACACGTTATAGTTAGGATTTAGCATTTAAAAAACCTTGCAAATTCAGTGAAAAAACCATAGGTTTCACACACGTTATAGTTAGGGGACATTTTACTCATAAAAAACCATTGAAATTCCCCCTTTATAGTTAGTTAAGCTAACTATAACTCGCGCACCCGCAATCCACTGCTGATGACGTCACATAATACATCACTCATGACATGGTCAGTGACATCACTCATGACATCACTGATGACATCTCAAATGACATCACTGATGACATCATCCTTGTGACAGAGTGGTAGACCTCCTCTCACCCTAATATAACCTATGATACAAACATTCAAAAATAGAGACTGAAATTTTCAAAAAAATGGACATACCAATACCAGTTACAACAACCTCTTCAGTAATTCTAAGAACCACATACACATCCACTCATTCACCAACAGTCCTGTACAGTCACTCATACATGTACTCACTCATCATATGTACTCATACACCTATACATCCTGTTACACATTGTCACTCATCCATAGAGTTACTCACACACATAGTCACTCATGCTAATAAAGAGTCAAACATCCATTTACTTGCATATTCAGTTATACACACACCTCATCACTTTCTTCTACAGAAACTTACACATACTTACTCTTTTAAATATTCACTATTAAAAAAACATAATTATTCATACAGGAACTGTTTCAATCTCTCACTCTCACACATACTCCCTTATATACACCAATAGTCAAATATACTTCTTTAAAACATATTTAGTAACTCATAAAGACACTTTTGAGACAGTCATTCACTCACTAACACACCCATACACACACTCATCCAACCATACAGTCATGCACACATGCTGTCTTCAACACATACAACCAGAGAGCCAATCATACATGCACCTATGCACTTCGTAATACCCCCACCGAACCATGCAGACACTCAGACTGATACTCAAAAAACAACCTTAAATCCAATATAAACACCCATGTAGCTACTCACCAACCTAAGCAGACACTTATACACAAAGTCAGAGACTGATATAGATAATTACATATTTAAACATTACTCACTAAGCCATGTATTCACTAAGATACACTTAATCAGTCAGTTACACAATCAAATTTTCAAAAACAAATCATCCTTTTAGACATTTATATACCCATTTATTTTTCCATCGACCTTGAGATATACATATATACAACATATTTAATTTTCTGAAAAACACACATTCACAGGATGATGTCATCAGTGATGTCATTTGAGATGTCATCAGTGATGTCATGAGTGATGTCACTGACCATGTCATGAGTGATGTAATATGTGACGTCATCAGCAGTGGATTGCGGGTGCGCGAGTTATAGTTAGCTTAACTAACTATAACGGGGGAATTTCAATGGTTTTTTATGAGTAAAATGTCCCCTAACTATAACGTGTGTGAAACCTATGGTTTTTTCAGTGAATTTGCAAGGTTTTTTAAATGCTAAATCCTAACTATAACGTGTGTGAAACCTATGGTTTTTTCAGTGAATTTGCAAGGTTTTTTAAATGCTAATTCCTAACTATAACGTGTGTGAAACCCATGGTTTTTTCAGTGAATTTGTATGGTTTTTTAAATGCTAATTCTTACCTATAACATGTGTGATTCCCATGGTTTTTTCATTGATTTTTTTTTTTTTTTACAAATACTTAAATTAAACGTGTTTTTTTTTTTTATTTGCAAGTGTTTTTTTTTTTTGTTTTTTTTTTACTTTATATTCTCTTAAAACACTATGCTTAATTTTAAAAAATTCTGCAATATATTAATTTTTCTCATTTTTTTTTTCCAAACAGGTAAGATATATTAGTATAACATAGAGATTCTTTTTTTTTTTTAAGTGCGCGTACGGTAAGCTTACGGTAAGCGTACGGTTTGCGTAATGTTCGTAAAATTTCTACTCTTTTTGCGTATGGTTACGCATTTTACGTAGCCGTGCGTACTGCGTATGGGGCGCGTAAGCGTGTACGCTACACGCGCACGTTACGCGGAAGTGTTGGGGAGTGCCTGTTATGCGCATGCGCGCGAGCGCGTGTCTTTTTTACGCGCATGCGTACTTTTACCGTAAGCGCACCGTAAGCGCTCCGTAAGCGTAACGTAAGCGTAACGTACGCGCACGGTGGGTCATGTGATCATGAAACAAAACTTTTGATTGGTTCAAAGTAGTTTCAGTTCTAGAACTCTCCTACACCACACCCATTCCCCTCATTTCTGCTTGTGATCCCTTAGGAGAAGGAGCTGAGATGTCTTTGGGATACGATGGCAGACCAGCACTATTCTGCTGAGAGTGAGGCTAGCAGCACCACCATCAGGCAGAGAAAGAGGAAACAGAAGAGCTCTTTTATATGGGAGTATTTTAGTTTTCCAGAGGGTGAGAAAAAAGTCAATGCTGCTTTGGTGACTTGTAAGCTGTGCCAGCGTGTACTTTCAAGAGGTAATCCTAACAAGAAGTATTCCTTCGGGAATCACACTATGTTAAGACACCTTGAGGATGTACACCCTAGGACACATGCACGACATACTAGAGGTAACCCTTCAGTAAGTCGAGCAAGCACATCCACAGCAGCTCAGCCGAGTCCTTCTTCGGAAGCTCAGCAGAGCCCTTCATCTGTGGGGGCAGAATCACCTTTTTCTGATCCTGTGGAAACGAACCATCGGTTTGCGAGGGTTACAATGCGGTGTTCATTTTGCCATGGTCTAATTGTTCATAGGGAGACCAGTCTTCCCCTCAGTAACAACAAAATAGACCAGCACATTTGTCCTACCAGCTAATGTTCCCATTCTTCCTTTCCTCTGTCCCTGCATGAACACAAGGGCTCTTTTAAGAGCCAACCTTACCTCTCAACTTCTTTTTATTTTATTTTTTAAAACATTTTTTTTTTTTTTTACCGTACGCGTACGGTAAGCGTATTTGTTTTTTTTTTTTTTTTAAAACACAAAAAAACAATTACCACATTTCAAGATACTTGAGGGATTAATAACTAAATAATGTAAATCTGTTTGAGGAGAAGTGGAAGAAAGGGACCATCTAATTTCTGACTTACCTGACCCACCCAACAATTTAATTTTTATTTAAAATTTAAATTGAAATTACTTGTAAAAATGGTTGGTTTTTTTCGAAAATTTTCTTTCACAATCTGAAAAAAAAGAAAAAAGTATTAATATTTAATAAATCATTATATAACACAGTACACGTATTTACATATTTTCCAAAAACACTTTTTTGCCTTTTTTTTGCTGTTTTCAGAATATATTGCATTTCACTATAAATCGTGAAAGCAATTGCATTCATCACTTAACAGCGGGCAAAAAAAAAATAACAATCTCAAAGATTGTTTTAAAAAAGCCCAGAATCTCTTCTCACTTAAACATAACAATATAGAAATGCAAAATATTCAAAAAAAATATCATCTAATAACAATAACTTTTTCTTTAAAATACCGTCTGACAATTTTGTTACAGAAGCATAATCACAAAAATAATATATCTCAAATAACTCCACAATACATCTGGTTACCTTTCCTTTAGGCCAAATGGTAATTTTAAAATTCTTTTTTGATTAAATTTCCAATGGTAATCCAATAAAATTCCAAAATTTAAATTGGACAGATGTTACCGATTCTCTCTAAAATTTTGGTTTCCGAAAGATTAATTAGGAATTAAATAAGTCCACAATACAATTGATTACCTTTCCTTTAGGCCAAATGGTATTTTTAAAAATCTTTTTTGAAGAAATTTCCAATGGTAATCCAATAAAATTCCAAAATTTAAATTGGACAGATGTTACCGATTCTCTCTAAAATTTTTGGTTTCCGAAAGATTAATTAGGAATTAAATAAGTCCACAATACAATTGGTTACCTTTCCTTTAGGCCAAATGGTAATTTGAAAAATCTTTCTATTTGTAAATTCCTATGGTAATCCAATTAAATGGTAAAATTGTTTTGCACAGATCTTGCCAAGTCTCTCTAAAATTTAGGTTTCAGGAAGATTAGATAGGAATTTGCTAAATCAAAAGGCAAACGTTGCTTGAAAATCAATTGGGAATCATTACACAGTGTCCAGCCTTTTTCACATTTAAGATAAACTGTGTAATGTCCAGAAGTTACAGTAGGTCCTTCATGGAAAATTATTGCAACTGTTACAAAAGTTTTTCCTGAAATTGATAATTGCTGTCCTATAAACTTCTTTATTAAAGTATCCAATTTTGAACCATCAGCTTTACATCGTTGCATCATTAAAATTACATACTGTCCGTATTCCTTTAAAATTAATGTTGAAAACATGTCAGATTTACACTCACCGCATTCCATGCTATGATTAGCATCTTTAACTAATTTAGCAAAAGTGACTGTTTTACTGTCTGGCAATGTTAAATAAATAAACCTTTCTGAATCAACATTAGACCCACATGTATTGAAACAGTTTTCACAACTATGTTCCCATTTATAAGAGACACCAAACATATTTTCAATTGGTACCCCTTCTTCTTCCAGTACCTGAAGAAAATACATCAAGAATTCCTGTGCATCTTGCTGTACATTTTGAGAAAACTGTGTTCGTCCTGAACATACATCTAAAAGTTTTCTAATTTCAGTAGCACTTTCTATTTGAGTTTTATCATTACTCAGTTTTTGAAAAAGGAGACTCAACTCAGAACAGAATCTTTTTCTCTGATTTACTATTATCTGCTCTTGCAAATTTTCCAGATAAAATGCAACATTCAGCACTACATTAGCGTAGCAGTTGACACCAGAGCTATTTTCAAAATGACAACCTACAACCTCTTCAACATTTTCATTTTTCTTTTTGCTTGCAATTACATCACTCCTCTTTTTTTTCCTCCTCTCTACATCCTCAATACAGATATTCTCAATTCTCCTTTTTCGAGAAACTACACGTTTCTCCAACACAGGATACTGACCTAAATGAGGAGCTTAGGTTCTTCTTAATCTATTATACTCCTTTACACAGATTGTATCAGCACTAACTTGTGAATCATCAAAGTCTATCATGAATAAACCAGATAATGTTTTCACTCGTGACAAAGCTACATAAGCCATACCTTCTTTGAACACAGTTGAACCAATGTTTACAAATGCACAATCTACAGTCAATCCTTGAGACTTGTGAATAGTTACAGCATATGCTAGTGAAAACGGAAACTGTTTCCTTTGTACATATAAGTCTTTCACAAGCATGAAACGAACTGTACAACGACAAATGTCTATAACTTCTTCTATCTGATCAAATTTTATTTTTAAACATTTAATTCCATCTTTTTTCTGATAATTAATAAAACCCACAACTTTACCCATAGCTCCATTTACTAAGCCTTTTTCAACATCCAAATTTCTCCTTAAAAATACTCTACAGTTCATGCAAACATATAGATTTTTTTCTAATCCAGCAGTTTTTGAAATGTTCTTCTCTAGTGAATCCAATTTATTTTTCAGTTTGCCTGTTAATGTGATAGTAATTCTTCCATCCTGAATTTTGTCCACTGCTTCCAATTTCCTAATCTCTTCCTTTTCCAATTTCAAAAGCTCCTCATTGAATATTGCGCATTCACGTAGAGTTGGCATTAAGCAGATGACACTTTTCTTTTCTGCAATGTTCTTGTATATCTTCTCAGCAAATATTTCTTCCTTTGGAAATAAATTATGTAGCAACCGACTCTGTAATGCTTTCGTGCCAGCTTCAGTGAGTAGTCCAATTCTGATATCTTTCAGAATACTTCCATATTCTTCATTGTTTGCTTGCCTCATATTAGTAGTAAGTTCCTTGTACTCAAAGAAGGACCAAATATTTGCATTACCAATGCTTCCCAATGACTTCTTTGTGTCTTCATGTGTCACAGTATTAAACACTGGTTGTCCTTTAACTGGAGTAAGTTGTAGAAGATCCCCGAAAACTATGACATGTTTTCCACCAAATAACATGTCATAGTCTGTCCTTAGAATTTGCTGCATTCTTAAATGCACAAAGGCAAGCATTAAGTTTGATACCATGCTCACCTCATCAATAATGAGAACTTGCATCTTCTTCAATACTCTTGAAACTTCCAAGCATGCTTCTCCAGTTAGCTTGTGGTATTGTATTTTGTTCTCATGCTCCACTGGTAACATTAGCAAACGATGTAAGGTGATACCTTTTATGTTATATGCTGCTAACCCAGTTGGAGCAGTAACCACACAAGACAAAGTTGAATCCGTTTTTTGCTGTAGGTAGCTTCTGATGACTTTTATTAAGAAACTTTTTCCAGTTCCAGCTTGTCCGCTTACATACATCCTGATTGGATGAAATGATGTGCATGAGCACTCTTTTTTTTCATGTAGTAATCCGTGATCTATTTTGTTTCTGATCTCTTCATAAATTTGTTGCTGCTCTTCATTCAGTTGTCTTTCCAAATTTGGTAAGTCTATAAATTCTTCTTGAGCTTGATTCATAGCCGTTTCCACTTCATTCATGGCTATTGCAGCTTCATTTTCAACAATTGGTTGTCCTAGGGGATCTTGACTGAGTGTTCCTGAACTTTGGCTGTCTTGAGAACTGTCTCTAGCTATTTCAGCTGCAATTGTAGTTTCCTGTTCAATTTCTTCATTTAACATTTGCACATAATTTGTGAAAGTACTGCATTCTATGCTGTCTTTGCAAGCATTAAAGGAATCTTCATAGCTTTGAAATTCTCCCAGTAGTTCATCCTCTGTACGCCATGGTTTAAACAGCTGTAAAAGAGCCAAGTAGTAAAATTCCTTTTTGTCAGTAGTGTCGCAACTCAGCTTCCGGTGATTTATCAAACTTCCTTTTGTTTGCTTCACCAAACATCCTTCCTCACCAATGACTTTATATTTTCCATTGTTGATGTCTTCTGTGGCTTTCCGTGAATAAATGTAGTTCTGCAGCACTTCATAGAGACACATGTTCTCTAGATGAAGACTTCTCTTGGGGTAATATGTGTCCAACATGTTTGATTTCAAAATATCTGTACTTTCTGGGTCATTCTCGGCCAAATATTCAATTTCTCCAACAGATTTCAGTACCCGATTTCTCATTGCTGCAAGGCCTAAACTTGCCCAAATTATTCTTCTTGATTTCGAGTAGAGACTTGCAGAAGATAACCTATCTGAACATTCGTAGGATCCAATTTCTCGATGCGATAACATCTTTAAACTGAAACTGTACAGCTTCTTACTGACAGTCTTCTCATGAGAAATCTCTTCCCACATTTCTTTCAATTCAGTTTTTTCTGATTTAGTAATGTAAGACGTTACATATCGAGCAACAGCAATGGAATTGTCAGCTACATACTGTATATCCATGTTAGCATTCCACATGGATAAAATGACTGGGTTGTAGTCATTTATATTTTTTGATTCTTCTTTTCTTTTAAGGTTGTAGGTATTCTTAGGTGATTTTCTTGTAATAGTATGTCTCACAGATGACATAAAACTGTTTACTCTTCCATTTGAAAGAACAGGTCTAGGAAATCCAAATCGACATTTAGTGTAGTATTTATCTTTGCTCTTGTATTTCCGTCGACAGTATTTTCCACACCGATGACTTTGGAAACGTAAAACTTGCTCCTTTAACTTTTTCTCTTCTGTGCTTTTTGGTATAGCACATGTTGCATATTCTTCAATGAAAGATAACACTGCTTCATCAGTATCTGTTCCAAACTTTGGGGCATCCTTGATCCACAACAGCATATGAATATGAGGAGCACCTCTTGCCTGGTACTCTTTTCTCCAAAAGAAATCCACTACTTCTCCAAGAGGTGGATTTTTTTTATTGCAGATGAAGGACATCATAGCCTCAAATCTATGATTGAAATATCTGCAAACATTAACCGGATCCAATGAGCACAGTTCTCCTGCTGTCTTGTATTCGATGTTTTTAATGTTTGAATTTGCCTCTCGTAGAAAATCCAGTAAATCATCCCAAGCGTACTCAGCACAGCTTAGGGTAAGGAACCATGTTGGTGTTCCTAAATTCCGTAACATGCATTTTAATTCACCATGGCGTCGGTACCAATATTCATTTGTCCCACGCTGACAAGCCATCAGATTGATCAGTTGTGTTTCCAAATGATCATCTCGGTGCTGCACTTTCTCCATAAAATCCTTAGCAGACACATTTTGTAAATGTACTCCACTTTTTAAAATGTGATTTACTGCATATGATAATGCAGACAAGTCGCTTTCAAATAAAAAATGGAACAAATAAGGAATACTTTGTCGAAATCTGGGATCTTCTGCATATAGTCTTGTAGTTCGATACTCAGAAGCTGGAATCTGTTCTGGGCGTTCATCGTATCGTCCACCTTTTCCTGTAGGAAACAGCTGGGGAAAACATCGTGCTTCCAAGCTCTCCTCCCATACACTCACAGGAGTTCCTTTTGCTTTCTACATCTGAAACAGATCAATATTGTCTCCCATAACTTCTTTTGAATGAAGAGGATGTATGCTAAAATGTTCATAAATTTCTTCTTCCTTTGACTTGTCCACTTTTTCAATTTGTCCAGTTGGTGTTTCTGTGTCTTCTTGTAAATCTTCTTCTTCTTCTTCTATATAAATTGATTCATACCATTTGTTATTCCTTTTCAAATACAAAGTTGCTCTTTGTACTTTCCGTACATCTACCAGCTCCTGCCAAATCTTCTTATTCTTTGTAGGTACACCATTAACCAGAATAACTAATGGTTCAGTTTCCAAAGTATCTGCATCAATAGTTTCCATATTTTTTTTCAAATCCAAGGGCAAATACACCACTCTACCTTTTAAACCTCTCAGTAAATCTGAAGGAGGTAATTTACCAGTTTTTGGCTCCATACGTACTATGGTCTGGAACGGATGAACACATTGAATAAGTATAGACTCATATGTATTTAATTCAGAAAGTTCGGCAGGAATAGCATCCAATTCTAAATTATTATGTACAGCTCTGGTCGGCATTCTATTTTCCTCTAACTTGTTGTAACAGTATTTACAAATACGCTGATCTTCACCCAATTCAAAACAATTTTCAAGAAATATATAAGTGGCAAAATCCTTCCACTTATAATTATCTTCATTTTCACTTTTTCTGTAGAGATCAACATTCCTGGTTTGTTTTTTATAATGAGTTCTGCGGCAACAAATACAAGTAATATTTGGTCTTTCATTAGAGATTCTTGCAAATTTTGTTATGTGATCATTAAATGCCTTACTTACAGAGGGTTCTACATTCTCTTCCACTTCTTCCTCATTTACTGTGTCCTTTTCTGCACTTTCTTGTTCTGGACCAAAGTAACAAAACTGAATTTCATCAGTAACCTTCTCTACATCTGATACCGATCCACGGAACAGAGCCCTATTCAATTCATCTAACTTTATTGCTGGACTTTTTGCAAAATACAACCGTCTCACAAACTTTCTCATTTCAGTATGATGAACAGCCAGCATCCTAAAATGATGAAAAACACTTTTACACACTTTTCTAGATAGACAAGCCAGAGAATGTCCCTGCAAACCAGTATTCTCTCTCACTCTACATGGATCTAGACTTTGAAGCACCTTAATCTTCTGTTTAACACTTTTTTTACTATATTCTCTAAGAAACTCACGAAATTTATCAATAGATTCCTGACGCACAGTGCAAATACTACTACAATTCCAAGTGTACACTGGGGCTTTAGGACGTCTCCCCATAGCCTCATCCGCCATCACTAGTACCTCATCTCTTGGAACCATTTTCTCCTTCTCCATTATACAACCATTTTTCACTTCATAAGCACGACCTCTGGTGTCAACTGCATGCAGCAAACTATTACTTTGAAAATAACTCTCTTCATTAAAAAAAGGTTCACTACTTGACCTATGCATCCATTCTCCTTTAAACACTTTACAAAAGTTTGTTCTTTTCACTAGTCTTTTCCTTTTGCTTTGCGATTTCAGTACATTGACCATTTTATCTAATGTACGCATCCTATTCAAAATTAAAATGAATAGTTTCCTTTTTAATTCTAAAGCCTTTGCTGCAATGGCTTCAATTTCTTTTTTTCTCTTATAAAATTTAGCTTTTTTCTTATATTTCTTCACATCCTTTATCAAATTGGACATAACTCTTCTCTGAAACATTTTTCTACGAATCTATTTAAACGCTGTTTTTCTTTTTAAGTTAATCTTTATTGTTTCTGAAGGTACATTTGCATTAACTAAATGCTCAATTTTTTCCTGTTGTTTTCTATTTAAAACATTCTTTCCAGTACAGACATTTTGTACATTTTTCCTTTTTTTGAAGATATTGCTTAAAAAATCTTTTGTCTGCTTACCAGAAGACTTTCTCTGTTTCCCAACATGAGCATCTCCAACTAACTTAGGTCCTCCAGTTGTCTTCAAATATATATATTTTTTGTGGTTTTTCCTTAGTCTGGATTTTGTAGGCATCTTAAATTTTGTTCACTGCTCTTCAGTAATACCTGAAAACAACTAAAAAAAAATTCCTTTACTTTATTTAAATATATTACTACATTTTTTATGATCTTTTCAAATCTTAAAATACTATGTACCCCTTTTCCTACAAGTGAAAATCACAATAACACCATCACAAATTAAATATCTAAAAACAATTCCTGTGTGCACACAGAGTCATGGTTTGAAATTAGGCAGAAAACGAAATTTCTTTGCCAATTTGAAAGCACACTTACTACTCTTTTTTTTGGCAAGTGATAAGTACTTTTACAGTCTGACACATTTTGAATGCACTTTTCAGATTCTAACAACAGCACATGTCCAAACAGCTTTTGGAGACCAGCAACATGTGTAACCTGGGTGACTGACTACACTCCAGCAAGTGCAACCAGCCTTAGTGATGCTGAATGTATTTGCATTACTGACTCCAACCTCAAACCCCACTCGGTTGTGAATACTATACATGATTCCAGAGGAAAAGCAGCTGGGTGTGTGCTAAGAGTCTGCTTCTGCAGAAAAAAATAGCTCCCCCTTTCCATCTAATGCAAATGTTAAATTACCAGAGTAATACACAATAAATCTCTGCCTATAATTCCTCTTTGCACACAGAGTCATGGTTTGATATTAGTCAGAAAACGAAATTTCTTTGCCAATTTGAAAGCACACTTACTACTCTTTTTTTGGCAAGTGATAAGTACTTTTACAGTCTGACACATTTTGAATGCACTTTTCAGATTCTGACAACAGCACATGTCCAAACAGCTTTTTGAGACCAGCAACATGTGTAACCTGGGTGACTGACTACACTCCAGCAAGGGCAACCAGCCTTAGTGATGCTCTATGTATTTGCATTACTGACTGCAACCTCAAACCCCACTCGGTTGTGAATACTATGCATGATTCTACAGGATAAGCAGCTGGGTGTGTGCTAAGAGTCTGCTTCTGCAGAAAAAATAGCTCCCCCTTTCCAACTAATGCAAATGTAAAATTACCAGAGTAATACGCAATAAATCTCTGCCTATAATTCCTCTTTGCACACAGAGTCATGGTTTGAAATTAGGTAGAAAACGAAATTTCTTTACCAATTTGAAAGCACACTTACTACTCTTTTTTTGGCAAGTGATAAGTACTTTTACAGTCTGACACATTTTGAATGCACTTTTCAGATTCTGACAACAGCACATGTCCAAACTGCTTTTTGAGACCAGCAACATGTGTAACCTGGGTGACTGACTACACTCCAGCAAGGGCAACCAGCCTTAGTGATGCTGAATGTATTTGCATTACTGACTGCAACCTCAAACCCCACTCGGTTGTGAATACTATGCATGATTCTACAGGATAAGCAGCTGGGTGTGTGCTAAGAGTCTGCTTCTGCAGAAAAAATAGCTCCCCTTTTCCAACTAATGCAAATGTAAAATTACCAGAGTAATACGCAATAAATCTCTGCCTATAATTCCTCTTTGCACACAGAGTCATGGTTTGAAATTAGGCAGAAAACGAAATTTCTTTACCAATTTGAAAGCACACTTACTACTCTTTTTTTTGTCAAGTGATAAGTACTTTTACAGTCTGACACATTTTGAATGCACTTTTCAGATTCTGACAACAGCACATGTCCAAACTGCTTTTTGAGACCAGCAACATGTGTAACCTGGGTGACTGACTACACTCCAGCAAGGGCAACCAGCCTTAGTGATGCTGAATGTATTTGCATTACTGACTGCAACCTCAAACCCCACTCGGTTGTGAATACTATGCATGATTCTACAGGATAAGCAGCTGGGTGTGTGCTAAGAGTCTGCTTCTGCAGAAAAAATAGCTCCCCCTTTCCAACTAATCCAAATGTTAAATTACCAGACTAATACGCAATAAATCTCTGCCTATAATTCATCTTTGCACACAGAGTCATGGTTTGAAATTAGGCAGAAAACGAAATTTCTTTTCCAATTTGAAAGCACACTTACTACTCTTTTTTTTGGCAAGTGATAAGTACTTTTACAGTCAGACACATTTTGAATGCACTTTTCAGATTCTGACAACAGCACATGTCCAAACTGCTTTTTGAGACCAGCAACATGTGTAACCTGGGTGACTGACTACACTCCAGCAAGGGCAACCAGCCTTAGTGATGCTGAATGTATTTGCATTACTGACTGCAACCTCAAACCCCACTCGGTTGTGAATACTATGCATGATTCTACAGGATAAGCAGCTGGGTGTGTGCTAAGAGTCTGCTTCTGCAGAAAAAATAGCTCCCCCTTTCCAACTAATGCAAATGTAAAATTACCAGAGTAATACGCAATAAATCTCTGCCTATAATTCCTCTTTGCACACAGAGTCATGGTTTGATATTAGGCAGAAAACGAAATTTCTTTGCCAATTTGAAAGCACACTTACTACTCTTTTTTTTGGCAAGTGATAAATACTTTTACAGTCTGACACATTATGAATGCACTTTTCAGATTCTGACAACAGCACATGTCCAAACAGCTTTTTGAGACCAGCAACATGTGTAACCTGGGTGACTGACTACACTCCAGCAAGGGCAACCAGCCTTAGTGATGCTCAATGTATTTGCATTACTGACTGCAACCTCAAACCCCACTCGGTTGTGAATACTATGCATGATTCTACAGGATAAGCAGCTGGGTGTGTGCTAAGAGTCTGCTTCTGCAGAAAAAATAGCTCCCCCTTTCCAACTAATGCAACTGTAAAATTACCAGAGTAATACGCAATAAATCTCTGCCTATAATTCCTCTTTGCACACAGAGTCATGGTTTGAAATTAGGCAGAAAACGAAATTCCTTTACCTTTTTAAAAGCACACTTACTACTCTTTTTTTTGGCAAGTGATAAGTACTTTTACAGTCTGACACATTTTGAATACACTTTTCAGATTCTGACAACAGCACATGTCCAAACTGCTTTTTGAGACCAGAAACATGTGTAACCTAGGTGACTGACTACACTCCAGCAAGGACAACCAGCCTTAGTGATGCTGAATGTATTTGCATTACTGACTGCAACCTCAAACCCCTCTCGGTTGTGAATACTATGCATGATTCTACAGGATAAGCAGCTGGGTGTGTGCTAAGAGTCTGCTTCTGCAGAAAAAATAGCTCCCCCTTTCCAACTAATGCAACTGTAAAATTACCAGAGTAATACGCAATAAATCTCTGCCTATAATTCCTCTTTGCACACAGAGTCATGGTTTGAAATTAGGCAGAAAACGAAATTTCTTTTCCAATTTGAAAGCACACTTACTACTCTTTTTTTTGGCAAGTGATAAGTACTTTTACAGTCTGACACATTTTGAATGCACTTTTCAGATTCTGACAACAGCACATGTCCAAACTGCTTTTTGAGACCAGCAACATGTGTAACCTGGGTGACCGACTACACTCCAGCAAGGGCAACCAGCCTTAGTGATGCTGAATGTATTTGCATTACTGACTGCAACCTCAATCCCTAAAAAAGTATTCCTCATTTATACCAGTACACCTTAATTTATGGTGAAAACATAGTCCATATTATTTTACATGTTCCTTACATTTTAATTTCTCCCAAAACACAAAATGATAAACACAAGTTCAACAAAAGGAATTCCAAATCTATTATTCATTTCTTAATTTACCATATACATCCCCTCTCAAACTCATAACTCACCTTTAAAATTAGTTAGTTGTGAAATAAATGTGGCATTCAAACAGCAGATTATCAGAGCCAGGATCTCTGTTCTGTACACCTCTCTCCTCTCAGCAGAACCAGATAATGGCAATGTTTCCCTCTCTTTTTCCACACATATACATGTAAATTTCAAATCTCAGTGCTTCCCCCTTTTTTTCAAATGTAATCACACATTTCTATTGGTTGAAAACCAACCCTTTTCCAAAAGTACCCTTCCCCCAACTTGACTTCAGCCTAGTACCCTTCCCCCAACTTGACTTCTGCCTGCTACCATAGCAACAGCTCATGGAACACTGCTGTGTAGAGTTAGGTCAGAAGTTCACCACACAATGTTTCATTTCCAAAGAGCAAGAGTGCTTGACTTTTCAAACCTAACAGCAAATCCATAGTACTGTTCTTTGGTAACACATTTTTCTGTACCAATAAAAAACATGCTTCTATAAATTGACACATGCAGCCTAGTTTTTAGTGTAGAATGGTATGAAACAGCCAATGATTTCTTTTTATTTTATAAAAATATGTATGCCTCCATTTCCAAACTGTCTTTCATTTCTTTTTCCCATTCTACTGAAATACACCTCCTGAGTGCATCCAGATCTCCTTGGAAGATGTTCACAGTGTGGATTGTAGGGCACAGCTATGTCTTCTGGAGTGAAAAGTATGCACAGAAAACAGGTATGGTGAGAGACCTTGCTTTGCCAAATGTAGACATTAAATGGATTGGTCAGAGAGGGTTAAAGTGGCACCAATTGATGCCTTTGGTGAAATCCTTCATGCAAATCCAACACCCTGACCTCATAATAGTGCACTGTGGTGGCAATGACCTAGGCACTTTGACTGGGGTAGGTCTGGAAATGCTTATGAAGGAGACCTTTGCACAACTTTTTTCACTTTACCCTAAAACTGCCTTTGCGTATTCTAACATATGCCAAAGGCAAAAATGGAACTGGTCAAATCATTTTTGTCCGCAGATTGACAAAGCAAGAAAGCACGTCAACAAATCTGTTTCTGCTTTCCTCCGAGACTATGGTATGGGTTCCATTTACCACAACAACTTGCGTTACGACATGCAAGACATTTATAGAGGAGATGGTGTACACTTCACTGATGAAGGGAACAGAGTCTTCCTCTTGAACCTTAGACTCTGCATCGGTACTTACTTGTAGGTACCACTTAAAAATCAAATCCCTTCATAAACACAACGGCTCTTTTTAGAGCCCCCTAATATCTTAACACTTAAATCTGAATTTTATTTCTTTTTTTATTTTATTTTTTTACCATACGCGTACGGTAAGCTCACCGTAAGCTTACCGTACGCGTACCCCGCGATTTTTTTTTAAAATTAATAAATGTTTTTTTTGTACTTTTCTGTCCATCTTTGACCCCCTTTCAAATGTTAGGGGGTCTGTAACTCTCTTCCTTGCCCCCTTTTCAAGATATCTCCCTTTTTTTTCTGTGTGAAACACACGAAATGGCGGCCGACACTTCCTGATTTCGTCCGATTCGAATGTTTACAGTCATGTGACAACCAATCAGAATTGCGCTCACGCACGTCACCGTACGCGTACGGTAAGCTTACGGTAAGCTTACGGTAAGCGCACCGTAAGCTGCCACAGATATATATATTGATTTAAATGCTATTTTCTCAGGAACTACTGAACAGATTTACACCAGACCTACAAAAGGCACTTCCTTGACCTGCGGACTTCCTCTCTGCCAAATTTCAAGTAACTCTGTTCAGCCGTTCGGGCTGTAGCTGTGTCTAAAGGTCCTATGGAAAAATGCATGGGGAAAACGCGTTTAGGGACCCCCCTTTTTTCTCAGCCCCCGCTTGACGAATCCCCCCGAGACTTTCAGGGTAGGAGCGGAGCGTAGCGCCCCATTAGTTTTGAAAATTTCGCGAGGATTCGTCGACCGGCGCCAAAGTTATTCAAAATAGAATGTTGCGCTTTTGCTATGGAAACAGGGTCCTAACTATAACTACCTACTGGCGACCGCCAGTAGGTAATATATATATATATATATATATATATATATATATATATATATATATATATATATATATATATATATATACATATATATCCTCCAAATTGGTTCAGCCATGTTGGGTTGTGGCTCCAAATCCTCGGAAAAAACGAGCGCGGACCCAGATGAGTGCTTAAATTAATTTATTGCCAAAGTCTGCCATGACGCGTTTCTGCCGAACTAGCGGCCTTGATCACATGACAATGCTTAGATATTAGCACCACCTTTTAAAGTGAAAGTGTTTCACATAAACAATAGACAATGAAAATATACTTTTCTGCTTTTGTTTGTTTTCATGATTAAATGCCTTGACAAACGTTAACATTTTAGATACCATTTGTAATGAATGTAAAATACATAAGTATTCAGCACAATATACATGACATTAATGTATTTCATAGATATCCACCGTAATTGTTTTTTGACTATAGCTGCTTAAATGCTTGATTCAAATAAACCACTATCTAGTCCAAAGTTGCAAATAAAAGTGACCATAAAGAGTGCCCCCTCATAAGTGTGGAAATGAAATAATGAAATTTAAGAAAAAAAGTAATTTTTTGAAAATTCAAAACAGGTACTTATCAAGTTCGTCACTCAGTGCTTCGGAATAACAAATTATTGAAGTTCCATAGCTTGTGGGACTGAGGATGTTGGAAAATAACCCTATTATTTAACATCTTTATATTGAATGTTGGTCTCCAAATTGCTGACCCTACAGTAAACAAACCCCTCATTTATCCAGCGAAAAAAAGTGCCTATGTGCTACAGTACCTGATGAAAGAGTGCAAATGTACATTAAAGTGCTAAGTACTCGGGAGTCCGGAGGTTCAAAGGCTACACATTGTAAGAGACCCAATATGTTTGAATATCTTGTGACAAGAATTTAATACAAAACTTTCCAATATAATGGTTTCATAGAAAGCAATACTTTAGCTCGTGAATTCATTAATAAATATATTCATAAATATATTCATAAATTAGTATTCAAAAGGAACTATTCCCTAATGATTAGAAATAAGACACATAGGATATGACAATATGCCCTAGACCAACCATTAAAATATCTAAATATGAATATAAATACCAATAAAACCCTATAAAACATGCATGACAAATATATAAGCAAACCTCATTGACCAATGCATTTCTTCTTGCAGATCAAAAATGACAAATTAATACAGATTGTTCCCATATTGCATAAAATTCTAAAAGGGCAATTATAAAAAATCATCAAATTCATAGGAATGTGTGCAGGTCCTCAGTAGTGTTAAGACCACCTGGATGCCTTGAATCGAATTCCAGTATAAAGTAAGTAAGTAATTAGGTTTTATTGTATAAGTTAATAAAAACCTTTACAAAAAGGAATTGCTCAAGGCAAAAGTTCATAAAAAGTACACTACAATTTCATCATTTATGCAAACAACAGAAAAAAAGAGCTATGTGACAGTTTGGCCTAGCCCAGCGTTTCCTTTTCAGCTGACTTGTGCCTTGCTCTGACAGAGTGTCTCTTCATCTGATGAGCTTTGGATCGGTCCTTAATCCCAAACATGTGATATAAAAACATGAGTTAATAAGGTTTATGGGTTACATTTATGTTTAAAAGAAGCAAAATTAATAGTATCATTTATCAGGCTTGTGGTCAATTTTATAATAGAGATGGAATAGGACCGTGGCCTCTCAAGTGCCCAATAGTTCTTAATGTGGCGAGAGGAGAGTTCTTTGTATCAGGCGTTCCCCAGTGAAAGAAATGCCAATTCCAGGGAATGGTGAACCCTTGATTGAAACTGTTTATGGTGCACCGGGTATCTTAATTTTTTCCTCTACTGCCCCCATGAATTGTACAAACCGGTATGCCAGCTGTGTGTCTCCTCCTCCAAAACAAGCCTTCACTGCTTGCCTGCAGGTTCTTATCCTCTTGATGTTAAAGATTGATTTAAAAAACAAGCGTCGTTCTGAGTCCAATCTGCGGCAGATGAATAGTAGATGCGTCATACTCTCTTCTGCTTTCTAGCAAAGGCGGCACTTAATTATTTCTGCGGATCGCTTCCATGGCGGAAGATGCGGCAGGACAGGAAGAATTCCCAGTCTAAGCCGAAGATATTTCTCTTTTAGTCTCCTGCTGAAGCCAGCACACAGATAATTTTGCGGGCCAGGATTTGTATAACACTGCAGCACACACCAACCATGAGACCTTCCCCTGAGCGCTTCTTTGTCCTCTAGTACTGACAGCCTTTTTACTGTCTTATTTACCAAAGACTTGAAGCTGTTCTGCGTTCCCATAGTTGCCCAGAGCTCCTTCAGGCCTAGGCGATTTATGGATGCGGTCAGGTAATCTCTTGGGGTGAAGGCTTTGCTTGAGTTTATCTCTTTCCATAGATGGAAATTCAGAGAGCTCTTATCGGAGCTTCTGATCCTAAACCAGCATTTCACAAATGCGGCGTTTCGAGCTATTTTTTGTGACTGTAGACCAAGCTCCAGCCTGATTTGTGCGGGAGAGACATAATTTGGTAGGCTGAAAATTATTCTTGCTGATCTCAACACAGTTTGTTCCAAAGTGTCCTCATCTTTTCCCCTAAGGCACTCGCTCCCGTAAGTGATAGCTTAGGTTAACTTTGCTTGTAGAACTTGTAGTAAGGGGAAAAAGCTTGGCCCGGCAGTTTTAAGTTTCAGAGATTTTAGAGCTACAGCTATGGAGTTTCCTCTCCGTTTTATGGCTTCTTTTTGTGGTTTGAAAGTACCTTTCTCATCAAGTATCACCCCTAGGTACTTGTATTCCGCCACGACTTCCATGGGTGCACCTGCGAGGTACCAATGAAACCCGATTGTGTTCTTTTTCGGGTTAAATCGCATAATCTTTGACTTATCTAGGTTGATGGTTAAACCATTGGATGCTGCGTGGTTGACAGTTGTATTTAGCAGGTGCTGAAGTACAATTGGAGTTTGGCTAATTAGCACGACGTCGTCAGCATACAGTAGGTTAGAGAGTGGCAGCCCCCCAAGCCTGGGTGCATGTGAGGTACTGTTGTTTAATTCTGAAGAAAGATCTGCCATAAACAGGTTAAAAAGCGTGGGGCCCAGCACGCACCCCTGTTTCAATCCCCTTGTAGTTGGTATTCTCCTTGACAGATATTCACCGGTTCCTAGCTTTACTTCAATCCAAGTGTTAGTATGTAGGAGGATTATCTGATTTAATAGCGCGACTGGAATTTCCATCTTCGCTAGTTTAGCCCACAATTTGTGCCTGTTTATACTGTCAAAAGCAACAGAATAGTCAATGAAGCAAAAAAAGAGGGGAAGATTTGCTGCTTTGGCGCAGTCCATCAATAGCGTCAGGGCAAGTAGATTTGTGATGGTCCCTGTGCCTTTGGAAAAGCCTGTCTGATTGATGGGGATGAGGGCTTTTTCATTTGCCCATGCTGTTAATTCTTCCAGGAGGAGACCAGCGTAGTATTTTGCCTCGACATCTATTAGGGCTACAAGTCTGTAGCTGGTTGCTTTATTCTTGTAAATTGGAGATATTATGGAGCCTTTCCAGGAGTCTGGAATACCGGCCCCTTCTCCTATGGTATTAAACACTGGTAGTAATGCTGCCGCCCAGTAGTTCGGGTTAGTTTTGAATAATGTTAGGGGAATGCCGTTGGGGCCAGGTGTGCCCTCTGGCCTACCTTTGGCTATTCGGTTTTTATTCTGCAAAGTCGTGAAATGCAGATCTATTGTTGACCTCCTGCTGGTGTTTCCATGGGGGCTCAGCTTGTCGGGCTCACCTGACCCCAATGGTGCTGTAGCGGGGCTTTCTCCATTTGAGTTGAAGTTTTCCAGAAGGTGGCCTGCCCAGGTTTCCTCTGTTAGATGGGAATTGATACCCTGCACGTTGGCATTACCTAAGTTGTTTATTGGTTGCCAAAATTTTGCGCTTTGATTTGTCTTTGCGTCATACAAGAGCTTAGCCCACAGAGTATCTTCTGCTACCCTTTTTGCTTGCCAGATCATTGTTTTTCTTTGTTGCTTTTAACTGCGCAAGGGTTTTTTTGTTTTTTAGAGTAGTTTTGTTTCCCCTTTGTCTTAGCTTTCATAAAGTTTTGTTTATATCTTTGTTGAGGGCCCTCAGGTTTGATATATTGGAGGTTGATAAATGGTTCAGATGGTTTCCTGATCGCGATCTTACAATCTGGGTGTTGGGTGGTCCCCTGCCTGGGACGGGATCTCCTGATTTTTTAGCGTACTGTTCCCCTAGTTGTTTGGTCAATGTTTCCCAACGGACTTTCGCATTATTATGTGCCTCTGCTTGGTTTTCCCAGATTGACTTAACTATGGTTTGCAGTTTGTCTGGTTGGCTGGTTTTGCAGTTGAGCCTTCTGAAATTCACGGTGTAAATAGTTGCTGGATCCCCCACTGGGAAGATCAGGGGCCTCTCCTTTATACATATTGAAATTTCCTGGGGCTGATGATCCCTGTGCTCTTTCGTTCCAATCCTGAAACTAGAAATCCTGCTAAACAGTTGCAGAGTAGCCAACGTGTAATCCATTGTAGAGCTTACCATAGCTTTATGATAAGTTACCGCAGGCAGTTTATCTCCCGGAAAACGGCCATTTAGTACCACAAGGCTCAGGTGCTCCATATCCTGTATAAAGTTCCTGGACTATAGTATAAAGCTTGTTTCCAGGCATCTTAATTTAGCTTCTCTATCACCACCTCTTTTCAAAATAGGAATAGCTTCAATGGCATAATATTTTAAGTGTCTAGGATTGCTGTCATGGATGGCTTGAAAATGCCTAGCCACCGGGTAGCTTGGATCATTATTTGTTGTAGCCCGGATATGCTGCAGGATTCTCTTATGGACGGCTAGGTTTTTGCTTCCTATGTATTTAAGTTTGCAACTGCACTCGAGGACATAAGCAGAGAATTACGTTTTACATGTGAGATGTTTTTTAATCTCTCGAGCCTTAGTAGAAAATGCAGTTGTATAAGATTTCATGATAATACCAAATTGGCAAGCTTTACATGTTACGCATTTAAAAAAAAAACTTTCTAGCCATTAACCACATGTCCTTATGGCGTTCCTCCTGACTGTTACTCACCAGCCTATTACCCATACTCAAAGTCTTCCTAAACGTTACAGAGGGATTGGAAGGTACTGACCTCCCAATCACTGGGTCATCCTGAATAAAATGCCAATTACGCCTCACTATATTTGCCGTTCTTTTCTAGGATACGAGAGGATAAGCCTGGCTGTGGGACTTCAATTTCATTGTTGGCATCGCCATTTGTCGTTTTGACCCTGTATGTTAATAGGTCATCCTAGGCCCATACCCTGGACCTCCTTATGGCCGCATCAACAATTTCTGTCCTATACCCCCTGGCCAGAAACCGGGCCCGACTTTCTGCCTGTTTGATCTCGTCATCCTCATTGCTGCTACAGATGCGTTGAATGCGCAACATCTCCCCATAAGGGATACTTTTTATAAGATGGGGAGGATGAGCACTCGACGCATGCAGCACCGTGTTGCCGGACGTGGGCTTTCTAAAGAGAGTAGTTGTTAAAAAGTTGTTTTCAACTTGGACCTGTACATCTAAAAAAGTCACGGTATGTCTGCTGATAGTAGATGTAAATTGTAAGTTAATTTCATTGTGATTGATCTGATCAATGAATTCAATAGCGCTTTCCTCACTTCCTATCCACACAATAAATAGATCATCAATTGAACGCAACCAGGAAATAACTTTGGTGTCATAAATTTCCTCATATTGCCTCACGAGGACCAGCTCCTCCCACCAGCCCATAAACAAACAGGCATAGCTGGGGGAGAAGCTGGCCCCTATTGCTACTCCCTGGATTTGCTGAAACATTTGACTATTAAAAAGGAATAGGTTATTTTCTAAACAAAAGAGTAGCATATCCAGTAACATTTTTGTGTGCTGTGCATATATAATAGATCTGGTGTTTAAAAGGTACTCCACAGCTCGTATCCCATCCTTGTTTGGGATACATGTGTACAAGGAGGATACGTCGAAAGCTATAAGCAAATATTCAGAACTCCAACTTATATCTTTTATCTTTCGTAAAAAATTGCATGTATCCTGTACGTATGATTTACATTTTTTAACAAACACCTGTAAAAAATAATCAATATATCTGGACAAGTTCTCTAATGGTCCATCGCAAGCTGCAATGATGGGCCTGCCCGGAGGTCTATTAATGTTCTTATGAATTTTAGGTATAAAATAGATTACCGGGACCAGGGGATGCTCCTTTTTAATGAACTTATATTGCTCCCAACTGAGGAGTCCCAGACTTTTCCATGCCAATAGGTGTTTGAACAAAGAGTCCTGTGTACTTTTAAATTTTAGTGGAGAATTTTTTTTATAGCACTTCTGATCATTTAATTGACTATATGCCTCTTTCATATAATCCTCCAATGGCCATAGGACGATATTTCCGCCCATATCAGAGTTTCTAATCACCAAATTTTATTTTTGTAGCTTGGCAATTAATTGGTTGTATTTCCTTTCCCTGTTAGTGTATTTTCTATTTGATCCATTTATAGCGAAATTCAATTTTTTTATTTGAGTCACAACATGTTCGCTGAAGACATCCAGGCCATCTCGGGTCATAATTGGGATAAATTTTGATTTCGTCTTAAAGGGTCTTGCATTGACTCCTAGGGGGGATAGGGGCTGGTCCTGATTGCCCATATCGATTCCGCTTTCTAATTCACGCAGATCCTGATATAAGCCTATAACAGAGACCGTTAGACCAGGGGGGCCATCACTGTTCGATTAGGGTGCTATGGTGTTCATTTGGTCCAATGTTGACCTTTGTTGATGAAACTTCTTGAGCTTCAATTTCCTAATATACTGCTAAATGTCCGCTCTCGTCTTGGTGTAATTGAAATTAGATTCGGGGCAATGAGACAGTCCCAGAGATAGTAATTGGGCTTCAGCTGTAGAGAGGTCTATGTTGGCCAAATTAATAATGGTGTTTGCATCCTGCTTTTCTGTTCTGCTTTCAGAACTTTCATTACCCTCTCCAAGTATCTCATTTATTGACGTTTGCCGCGGCCCGACCCCGTTTCTTGGCCTCTGCTCCTTCTGCAGGCTTGGCGTCTCGCCCTTCTTCTTTGTGCATTCGTTTTGCGGCTGAACCCTTGTTGTGAGGCCGCAACGTTTCCTTTCTGCCCCTTTTTAAAATATCCAACTCTTCCCCCAGAGTGAACTTGATACCATTGTGCTCGATATTCCTTCTCGCACTTTCATTGTCTGATTCACTCTCCGGTACTTAACTTAGATCAGATATCGATGTCAATTCAGTCCGTTGTTGTCCTTTGTCCCCTTGGCTGCCTGCTTGCATGCGTCTACTCGCAGTTGTTGTTCTGAGTGAATCATAGCATCTAGCAAATGTAAAAATGTGGCTGTTGGCGTAGTCATCATGGTCCCTTTTAAATTTGTATGCCTTTCTTGTTTTCATTTTTTCTTGCTCTTTTGCCAGCCTCATTGTCATTTCCTCCCGCAACTTTTGCCCGGGACGGAAATCTCCTTCATGTTGTTTAATCTCGTTCTCCAAAGCTTCAATTCTGGTCTGCAATTCTGCTCTATCGATCTCCGCATACTTGACCAGTATCTGTACCAATCTGCGAGACGATTCGAGATTGCATTCTCCCCATTCTGCCATCATGAGCGGGTTAGGCACCTCGTAGCTGGGGGCGATCATTATGCGGAGGCCCCTGGGGATCCTCCCCACATCCACATACCTTTTGAGTGAGCACACCTCCCACCACTTTGATTGTTCCTGGCGTTTAAGCTTTTCCAGCAGTCTAAAATTCTCCTTTAACCCATAGACTCTGACGCTCTGCTCCTCACTTCCCCCGTTACTGGCATTTGACAGATCCGCTAGGGAATCTGAAAAAATTTCCTCCGCGGCTAAGTCGCGGTTTTTAAGCACGTCGGCCGGACATCTTGGCTTTATGTAAATCAAAAGTTTTCTGCTTCACCCCCTGACAGTGTAAATCCCGTTGCGGTCTGCAGAGAAGCACACCTCCCAACCTGTACATTACTTCTTAATTGCATACCTTCTGTGTTGAGCAGCAGTACGCGGCAACCGTCCCGGTGTCCACTCAGCCTAGTAAACCTCTGTATCCGGCACAGCAACTTCGCTCACCACTGACTTGTACTGCTACTGCCTAACAATGAGTGTATCGCATAGCACAGGGGGCTCCGTCCGTTCCGTTCTTGGACTTTGTGAAGTGCTTCGGGAATCCACGCAAAATCGGCACCACAAGCCCGTAGTGCCACAGGCCGAACAGCCGGGAACAAAAAACTGTCAGCTACGGAGCCTGCTTGCTGGGAGGGGGTCCACGAGCTGGCTGCAGACAAACCGGTCAAATATCCAAACACCTCGTTGCTACTCCAAATCCTCGGAAAAAACGAGCGCGGACTCAGATGAGTGCTTAAATTAATTTATTTTGCCATAGTTTACCGTGATGCGCTTCTACCGAACTAGCGGCCTTGTTCACATGACAATGCTTAGATATTACCACTGCCTTTTAAAGTGCAAGTGCTTCACATAAACAATGGACATAGAAAATATACGTTTCTGCTTCGGTTTGTTTTCATGCTTAAATGCCTTGACAAACGTTAACATTTTAGATACCATTTGTAATGACTGTAAAATATATAAGTATTCAGTACAATATATATGACATTAATGTCTTTCATAGACATTTACTGTAATCGTTTTTCGACTATAACTGCTTATATACACATATCCTGCTTCGTCGTCTGCCAACTGCTTCGGCACTCCCTAGCGGGTGCATTGTCTCACGAGCGCCGACATATGTCAATATTCCCGCTACTGATCCAATAAGATGGGTATGCCCAGACGTGGGTCCCTTGCTCAATGTGCCACTGAATTCAAGCTAGCCTGGCTGATGAAGGGTTACATACCCTGAAACCGGACCCAGGATGCTTGTTTCTGGTCCAGGGAGGCCCTAGCTTGGCAGTTCAGTCTGGACTGTTCCCATGAGGCACAGGGTCAAGGCTGATTTGCACATGACTGGGTCCAAACTGGGGTGGCGAAGTGGACAAAAGAACTATGGATTTAACCCAGATCTCTTGACTAGGAGAGAATGTTTGAATCATTCAGCGTTCCGTCCATCATTTGTTGCGGTTACACTTTTCGCCCTAAGTGGGATGGGTGTGCCCAGACGTGGTCCCTTGCTCACTGTGCCACTGGATTCAAGCTAGCCCGGCTGATGAAGGGTGACATACCCTGAAACCGGTCCCAGGATGCTTGTTTCCGGTCCAAGGAGGACCTGGCTTGGCAGTTTGGTCTGGACTGTTCCCATGAGGCACAGGGTCAAGACTGATATGCACATGGCTGGGTCCAAACTGGGGTGGCGTAGTGGGCAAAACCCAGATCTCTTGACTGGGGGAGAATGTTTGAATCATTCAGCATTCTGTCCATCATTTGCTGCGGTTACACAATCCAATAAGACCAGCACTCTTGGGATGTTAAATCCTCGTCTGGATTTTATTCGTACTTGTTTGCTACAACAAATGCGTTTCGGCGGATCGCCTTCGTCAGTGTCACTGCGAACCGCCGAAACGCGTTTGTTGTGGCAAACAATTATGAATAAAATCCGGACAAGGATTTAACCCCCCGAGAGTGCTGGTCTCACTGGATTAGTAGCAGGAATGTATATTTCGCCAAATAATGGAGCACAGACCCAAATTGCTGCAGTTATTTAGAAGTTTATATATATATATCTGATTCGAACATTTTTGCAAGGCATGCTTTTGGTTTCCTAAATGGCACTTGTGGTTGAGGCCTGACCACTTCCCGTCCTGGCAGCAGCTGTCTGCATCCCATGTCCGATAGAACTGGTCCATCCCCGAGTTCTTCACAGAGGGAGATGGCAGAAGGAGCGGGGGAAAAGAAAAAGCAACAGTAAAGGCAAAAAATAAGGACACTAAATTTTGGGGAAAGCTAGGGTGGTTCCTAAGGTATGGATGAAAGGGTATGAGCGGGAGGTAAAAGGCAATTCAGTGTAATTTTGAAGGAACAAGTTTAAGAGGATAGAAAACTTAAACATAATCATATCCAAACGCACCTTTTCAGTGGATCAGAACATTGTGTCAGGTGGAGGAGAAGACCTGCAGCATTGGGCGTCTTCTTCAGACAGGGTTATAGAAACTGAGAGAGGACATCTTCAAGAAGGTACTTCTGTGCAAAGCACTTCTCTGGGTGTATTTGCAGCTTCTGTACTGCCAAGACAGAGAGGGGTTGGATTTTCAACCAAGAAAGAGCCCTAGGGATCCCATGCACCGTACACGGTGTGTAACATGAAGTGGTATTGCGGGGGAGGGGGTACCTTCAATCAAGCATGGTTATTAGGCCCCTTTTCTGCAGCTGGTAAGTAAAAGATAACCATAATGGGTATGCAATAGTCCCCTCACACCACTGTGCCCTGGTGCCACTGCACGTATTGCACTAATGTTAGCTACGAACTTGCCACCTTGGCAGTGATTCTATTCTCCAGGTGCTACATTATATGAATTCCACAAGCACAGATTCCAACTCTGAATTTATATATAAAAATCATAAGCATTCCCCTCTGGCCAAGTCACACCCGAAGCACACAGCCCGTGTTAGACTATTGCTTGCAATCGGAGTGTGCGTCTAAAGAGGAAATGACATCATCACGCATGGAACTGCTGTTCATGTGTGCGCGTGTGTTTGAGACAGTCTGCTCTCAGAATTGAAGGTGCTTGCTTTGCTTCCTGCTGGTCGTGAAAAGCTGCTTTTCTAGGAAGCTTCCTTCCGGATTGGAAGTTAATCACTTGCTGGGGAAGATCAGTGGCTGTTATTGGTTTTCTGATTCACAGCCATACCTTCAAAGACCATAAACTTATATATGCCACCTCTGACCCCCTTTTTTATCAAAAACCCTCCAAATTTGCCCCTCCTTGCCCTGCCTAAGAGAGACCACCACATCAAACTGAAACCTGTAACTGTAAAAATATTGGACAACCTTGCTGTAGCCCTCGGTAGCCGCCAGGCATGTTTCTGTAGCCCTCTCCCATGTGTTCCAGAACTTGGTAGCGCCCAGGCATGTTTCTGTAGCCCTCTCCCATGTGCTCCAGAACTTGGTAGCGCCCAGGCATGTTTCTGTAGCCCTCTCCCATGTGTTCCAGAACTTGGTAGCGCCCAGGCATGTTTCTGTAGCCCTCTCCCATGTGTTCCAGAACTTGGTAGCGCCCAGGCATGTTTCTGTAGCCCTCTCCCATGTGTTCCAGAACTTGGTAGCGCCCAGGCATGTTTCTGTAGCCCTCCCCCATGTGTTCCAGAACTTGTGGCTAAAAAAGAAGGTAACGGGTGCCTTTCATATTCTAAGCGCTAAAAAATGTCAACACGGCACTCGAATTGGGGGAATGACACAACATGCTTTATTAGTCTAGGAGGCTTCTCCTAGGTATGGATGGCTTCTGAATGTGAGACATTCAAACCAGCTGGCGAGCTCATTTGCATTATTAATGGTCCCCAATAGATCTTATTGGGAATTATACCTTGTTGGTAAACTTGAGTATCTACAAAATATAGAGTAAAACCAATAGACAACACTGGACACCAAAAAATCAAGTAAAAGAAACATATAATACTTTCAAAGACACAAACGGAGGTTCCTAAAGCGGACCTAAACCCCAAATCTCAAACACCAACCAGGCTATGAGACCACAGAGAAATGTCTTCTCATTATCCATGGTCCATGTCAACAACACAAAAGATTGGACATTTCTATTATTTATGCAAAGTTCCTATGCATGTATAGCGTAGTGAAGGAGTTTTAACGGCATTGCCCTTATTAATGATTGTCCTATTTTCTGGTATATTGCTCCAAGATACTCCTATTTAGTAATTTCTCCCAAATAGTCAGAGGTTCTGGCATTAGAGAAAGTTGCTTGGCCCTGTGGCATGGGCCTGCAAGACGTCACAGCCCAATGTCTGATAATCAAATACTGAACAAGCATTGGCAATGCCATTAGGTCCAGATAATGAATGCACTGTCAAGCCAGACCTAAAAATCTGTGTACCTTAATGACTGCCTCATCCCGTCTGTGCTGCTGCCTGAGAAAACCACCATAAATTATGTAGTTATCTAAGGCACTTTACTATCATTACAATGCATGTATGTGTCTCCTGAGAGCTCAAGCTGGACAGGTGGATAAATAAACAAAATGATCCCAGCCGTATGGAGGGCAAGCATATTTTTTGTGGAAGCACACAATATCTGCCCAACCAAAACATGTACTCCTGGCTCCTAACATGTGGGCGGAGCCAAACCCCTTTCCTGGTGGTTTATACTAATTGTCCGGCGCCAGCTGCGCTGTCAAGCAAGACCACAAAAACGACATGTCCCAGAAGCCTCAGTGTGGATCAGCCCTGCTTGAGAGTTAAGGCATGTGAGATTAGTAGTGAGCTCACCTTCGGTTGCCCCCTACTGGCCTATGAGGGGCGCGGTTGCCTGTGTCAGGTACGCTAGGATACTATATTCAACGGGACACTGGTCATACATCTGCCAATGACTGGACTAGGGTAGCTAAACCCAAGTGTTAAACCCTTTACAGATGAATTGTCATAATTCTTGAATTGATGTACTTGTGCTCCCTAATTCAGCATCTCTTATTTTTTACTGAAAGACAGAAAGTCTGTGGAGTACTCAGCTTTTCCCTGCAGTTTGTTTTAATTTATTCTGACTTAATTTAGATTGCTGATACATACTCTGGTTCCCGAAACCTGACATGATAAAACTTTTGCAAGTGTGCCACAGGTGCCCCCCGACTTCTTTCGAGCAGGTGTACACCCAACAATAGTCTTTTCTGGGACTAGTAACTGTCTGCTTTTTAAATACCTGATTGATGTCAGAAATTAGACACTATTTAGGGCACACAATTGAAGATCAGGCACCAGCTAAAGATACAGAGTTGCCTTTATTCCAAGATGGAGAATTGGTGATGAAATTTGGTATGAAGGATCTACTGACAATGCTTTTTCTATAGCTCATACTGTATCCTCCTTTGACATGGGTTTGGTATGTTTGCCGCATTACCCATAAGCCCAAAGACAACTACTAATTCTTGGACATCTAGAATACTGCGGTATTAGGCAGTGTTTAGTGCCCCACAAAATACATTTATCTGCAACTCCCTGGTCGCCAGCTCTTCTACACAAGGAGCTAGTTGTGTACCCCAAGTTGCGTGGATTTCACGCAAAAGCAAGAGTTACAGTTTGGTGCCATTCAACCAGAGCAGAAGGGTGTATGCCTGTCTGAAATAATTATTTATTCTGGTACTAAAAAGAATACTCAGAACATATCAGAAAGGTTGTAGGTCACTTCTACACTGTTAGGTTGGAAACGTGAGTTGTTCTTAGTCTTGAGTGACTGAATAAAAGGTGTGGATTGGAGATTTGACTAAAGACAAGTCCTTCCATTCCAATTAATTTTACAGCCGACAAGTCAGTCATGCAAAGCTTCCAGAGCTGAACAAAATCAAAGTGACCTCCTCAAGCGACTTCTTTTACACTCTTCTTGACTGCGGGAGCCAGCGTCGTCTTACCTGCTCAGAAGATGGCTGCAAGAGATGCTAAAAGCGAGAGAAGATTGCCAGTGTGATTCCAAGCCATCACCTGCCGTACACGCTCCTGAAGCGGGGAAATTGAATTAGTTGAACACTAGAATGCTCACCCTCACCCGAGAGATCATTATGACCAGCATGTCCTCAAGACCCTGGATACATGAAGATGGACAGCAACCAGGAAGTGTCTGGAGAGGTAGTAGAGTGCTGAGGGTCTAATGTTCCGTATACACACGACACTAAAAAACTAAGCAAGTTAAGACCTCAAAACAAACATTAGTGAGTAGCATAACAAAAAGTATAATTCCCATCACCCACCAATGGTGGCTTATCATCATCTGGGAATTCAGGACTGAGCTGAGAAGACCAACCACTCTGATGGTAATGGTGGTCATTCAGTTGTCCCAGGAGTGAGAACAAACGGTGGGGTGATGGTTGCAGTGCAAGAGATAAACAAAAAAGTGCTATTAAAAATGGCTATCCAGATGCTATAAATTTTATTCTGGCGCTATCGTGATGCCATTAATAAAACCTGTGCGTAGACAGCTTAACAGATAACTGTCGGATCGATGGTCTACATGTTTCGGCTGCTGGACATTGAGTCCAAGCTCTCATCAGGACCCTATTACGCTACTGCAAAAAGTGTTAAACAATACAAACAAGAAAAATAGAGATATCCACCAAATTGGTATACCATACAACCTGGTCGGCTCTGTATGTCCCTATGGAACTGTTACAGGTTAGGAACCTAAATGTGAATCAAACGAAAAGAGGTTCAGCTAGATGTTGTAAGATGTTAGTGGCAATACAGAACATATGTGTTAAAAATATTGTATGTATTATTATTTGTCATAATCATAGTGTTACATGACCTGAAGTTAAGTCAGTACTTAGATTGTGCACTTACCCGGAAGATTATGGGTACGCACCTTACCTCGCCTGGCATCTGCTCAGGATATTGAGGCACCGCTCTACAAAAGGGAATTTCAGGTATACTATTTAGTATTAACCCCAGTGGACATGACATGTTCAGTGCACCAGAATTACCAGAAATAATCATGGGAGCGTTAAGCTAGACAAGTGTAAAACCAAGGCAGGGTGATGGTCTAAAAACAGTACAAGAGGGGCACATTTTTGTCAAGTTCTCCGATATAAAACAATTACCGCATCTTAGCGCCAGGAACAACCGTGTTTATCCGTTTATGTTGTCTGAAACACTGTTGCATATCATAAAGAAGGAGAAACTGTCTTAACTGTGCAAATCTGGAATAGATTTGCTGTTTATCAAGGCCCTAAACTCACCATCGGTTGTTGCTCATTGTTCGAGTTACGTAAAATTACGTAAAATCTATCTCGGTAACACAATACTACATTTCCCAGCTACCTTCAGTACAACGCTGGTTTGCCTTTAACACGTTTTGTGATTACTGACACGGAAGTGCTCTCTACGTCCTGACGTCTCGACACACCTTCACGCGATATTACGGAGCGTGTGAAGTCCGTCGGGTACCTCCCCTTCTATCTCGGATGACAGAGCGGGGTACCGACGGATAGGTGAGTACTGCTATCTTCTGCTCCCAAACTCCCTATCAATCGCAAGACTGTCACCTCGCGCATTGGCGCGTTAACACCAGCGCGTTTCTGCAATTTTTGGTGATACATTATGTTTTCTTGAGCTTTTCGATCCGGTTTGCCAGTGATTGGAGTAGGCTCTCCTAAATCCATTCCTTTAGGGCCTTGATAAACAGCAAATCTATTCCAGATTTGCACAGTTAAGACAGTTTCTCCTTCTTTATGATATGCAACAGTGTTTCAGACAACATAAACGGATAAACACGGTTGTTCCTGGCGCTAAGATGCAGTAATTGTTTTATATCGGAGAACTTGACAAAAATGTGCCCCTCTTGTACTGTTTTTAGACCATCACTCTGCCTTGGTTTTACACTTGTCTAGCTTAACGCTCCCATGATTATTTCTGGTAATTCTGGTGCACTGAACATGTCATGTCCACTGGGGTTAATACTAAATAGTATACCTGAAATTCCCTTTTGTAGAGCGGTGCCTCAATATCCTGAGCAGATGCCAGGCGAGGTGAGGTGCGTACCCATAATCTTCCGGGTAAGTGCACAATCTAAGTACTGACTTAACTTCAGGTCATGTAACACTATGATTATGACAAATAATAATACATACAATGTTTTTAACACATATGTTCTGTATTGCCACTAACATCTTACAACATCTAGCTGAACCTCTTTTCGTTTGATTCACATTTAGGTTCCTAACCTGTAACAGTTCCATAGGGACATACAGAGCCGACCAGGTTGTATGGTATACCAATTTGGTGGATATCTCTATTTTTCTTGTTTGTATTGTTTAACACTTTTTGCAGTAGCGTAATAGGGTCCTGATGAGAGCTTGGACTCAATGTCCAGCAGCAAAAACATGTAGACCATCGATCCGACAGTTATCTGTTAAGCTGTCTACGCACAGGTTTTATTAATGGCATCACGATAGCGCCAGAATAAAATTTATAGCATCTGGATAGCCATTTTTAATAGCACTTTTTTGTTTATCTCTTGCACTGCAACCATCACCCCACCATTTGTTCTCACTCCTGGGACAACTGAATGACCACCATTACCATCAGAGTGGTTGGTCTTCTCAGCTCAGTCCTGAATTCCCAGATGATGATAAGCCACCATTGGTGGGTGATGGGAATTATACTTTTTGTTATGCTACTCACTAATGTTTGTTTTGAGGTCTTAACTTGCTTAGTTTGTTAGTGTCGTGTGTATACGGAACATTAGACCCTCAGTATTCTTTGTAAAGTATATGTGGATTAGGGGATTTATATTGCAGCAGGTCTTTAAACTGTCCCTTGGACCCTCCCCCACCTTCACACTCTGTGAGAATTTTTTGTATTGAGGTAGTAGAGTGACCATCGGAGAAGAAGATAGAGGAAAGCAGCAGACTGAAAGTGATGGGTATGAGAAGAGCAGACGAATGATGGAGGGAAGAGGAGTAAGAAGACAAGCAGCGGAGTGACAGATGGGAAGAAACAAGAGAGTAGTAGCAGTGCGATAGAAGTCAATAGGAGCCAGGAGAGAAGCAGCAGAGCTTGGGAGGTGGGGAGGACAAGAGCAGAGGAACCACTGAGATGAGAGGAGTGAAGGGAGAACCAGAGGGCCAGTAGATGGGGCACCGATGACCAATGAGAGGACAGGCGGTCCAACGGAGAAGACCTCAGCAGGGAAAGACCAGACAGGAAGAAGAACCAGATGAGGACCAGTTATAATGAAAGCATGCCAACAATATGCCTGTGAACCCTAATCACCCCAAACCCAGATGCTACCTGGAGAGTGTGCCGAGCACCCTGTCAACACTATCCAGAGGAGTGGTCATGGCTTGACTATTGTCACAAGCAACGCTACATTATGAGAATCAAACACAGTTAATAAACTTATCCAGATAATCTGGTAAGCAAGTCTAAGAACCTTCTAGTTGGACCTTCAAGGGGGTGCACATGTGCTTTTCCTTCTTCGCGCAGATCTGGTAAAGCATTATCCAGAAGTGAGAGGACCTTCGGATAGAGAGGGGCTGTGTTGTGAGGAGACTTCTCTTCGACCACGTGTAGCACTTTTTGTTTGCTGAAAGAAATTCAATTTCCTTGTAAAGAAATTCAACACATTGTATTGTTTGTGCGCTGTTAAAAATATAAACAACTCCTACCACCAAGGCACATGTTCCATTTAGATATGTAGCATCACAGGTACACATACATAAATGGAAATCATTGGTGGAACCTATTTTCAACTACAGAATTGTGTATATTCAAGTAGTGTCCCTCCACATCTCTCTGGCACAGGAAATATATTCTAGCCTCTCTTTAGCTTATATTACGGTTTGAGTTTCCACAGAATCTGAACAGTAATTAATGCAGGGCCAGACATCAAGGGGCATATTTACAATGCCTCTGCGGCACTTATTACACCACCAAAGCATCACTTTTGGATGCTCCGGAGGCACAGTGTGCCGACCCATATTTTTACTCATTAGCACAGGTGTACCACGTAAAAAATTGGACAACGGATTATATAAAATACATGTCCACAAAATATTCTTCCAAAAATGTCTTCCTTTATTCAACTGGGTCTTTAAAACATAATCACGATGATTGAGATACAGCTGACGCGTTTCGTCCTTGTCAGAAGGACTTCTTCAGGGCAAACAAATCTTCACTATAATGTCTATCTAGGTGAGTAAGCCATCAATCAAATATATAAAGGATGCTTCAGTTTTTCAAGATATTATATTAAGAGATATGTTTGGTGCCTTGGGCGAGCGGGAATGTATAACTTTCAATTTTATTAATCCTAATCCGAGGTGAGAGGAATGAGAAGAGTGAAAAAAATAAATGCACAGTGCTGTAACCGACCAGAGTCAATCGGGGCAGTCCTCACCACACGGAGACCAGCGGCCCATATTTATAAGGCCACGTAAGGCCACCCTGCATGGCTTTTCATGGCCTTGTAAATATGGCCCCCTTGCACGCATTACTCTGTGTGAAAGGGACGTTCCATGGGTGTTGCTGTAGTTGTTCCCACGCAACACCCATGGAATCTGACACATTCCCATATTTACACGGCTTCATTAGCCTGGGAATGTGTCAGATTCTAACGCCTCACCAGGGGAGGCGTTAAAGTGGCACAACAAGGAGAAATTCCTTTTATGTCTCCTCGTTTTTTGCTCTTTCTATGTATGTTGCATTCTGCAACACACATAGAAGGAGAAAAACACCATCAATGATTGTTTTTGTGCACAAAAACAATTATCTCTGCAATGCAGGCACCCTTGCACCATGGTGCAATGGTGCCTGCATTGTCTCCAGGCATCCAATTGTGTGCTAGCACAGAGGAAGGCACAGGGATGCATCGTATTGCTGTAAATACGACATATCCCTGCACTTTCCTAATGACACAGCTTGGCACAGCAAGATGGCTTGCAGCACCGCACTGCATCATTTTCTAGTAAATATGCTCTCAAATCTTGGAATTTTAGAGTCACATTTCACATATGGCACTCGAGAAGATCCTGTGACCAGATAAACATCTACAAAGTAAGGTTATGTTTTTAGAAATAATTGTGTTTATCAAAACTTTTACATTTTAACTCACATATTTGTGCAACTTTTAATTAAGAATCTAAATGAGATCATTTATATTTGGTGCATATTTTGAATAGACAGTAACCAAGGGGCATATTTACAAGAACTGACACATCGGCATCAATCCATCTGATTTCTTGCGCCTGCCGCAAATGCCCTAACAATGCCATAGATGCGCTGTATTTCCAATATAGTGTTCATGGCGCACGGATTCACAGATGTGTCAGACGTTCTGACGCATCCTATGGCACCAAAGTGACACATTGCTGGAGTTTGTCGAAAGACTAACGAAACTCCAGCAATGCATCAGAACACAGAGGAGAGTCCCATGTTCAAAGCCCTGCTTCAATCCTTATGCCTGGTTTATTTTTTATTTTATTTTTTGCAGATTTATATAGCACAAACTCGACCCGAAGGTATTGGAGCGCTTTACATGAGCACCGGTTACATTACACAAGGACACATTCATATATATATATATATATATATATTTTGTAGGCACAGGGTGATTAAGTGATTTGCCCAGAATCACAGGATGTGGACGCGACCCCAAGGCTCGGACCTTGGTTTCCAGCACCAAAGTCGGCAGCTCTAGCCGTCAGACCACAATTGTTTGAGAAGACATAGGGATTTTGACGCAGTCAAGTCATAGAGTGATGCAATGAAAAGTTGTAAATTTCACCGTGTCAGTTATTTGTGACTTTTAACATGGGAACACTTACCCTGCATGCATTTTACCTGGTGCAGGTAATGTGAAGCAGGCCTCTACAAACTGACACGTTGGGTCCAATGCATCTGTTTGTAAATATGGAGCAGTGTGAAGCACTGATTGCGCCACTGCTGCGTCAAAAAAGAAATGACGCTGTAGCAGAGCTAGCTCCTTGTAAATATGCCCCCAGGATTCTTGATGAACAAGCTACTGCGAAATAACAGTGTTAAGAATTCGTAACAGTAATGACGTCAGGGTATGGAGCATCATCACCAGCCCAAATGTACAATGGAGAAATACACAACGGTCACACTTGCTTAACAAAATACTAAAGAACTTAGGGGCATATGTACAAGCCCCTATCGCCACCACAACATCACTTTTACCGACGTTGTGGTGGCCATAGGGGCTTAGCCTTGTTTACAAGGCAGCATTAAGCCAATTAACGAGACTTAACGCTGCCTTGTAAATAAGGCCTCCGTTCACACTATGGTAAGCGTGAAACTGGTGGGCAGTGGATGTTGCGGTGGGTGTTCCACCGCAACACCCATGGATTTTGACACCCCTATGTACAAGGGTGGCGTACATAGGAGGCAGCGCCAAAATTAAGACCAGGGAAAACCTGGTCTTAAGTTGGCGAAATGAGGAGAAATGCATTATTTCTCGTGCCTCGTGCCATGGATTGTTTATGTACAGGAAGGTTTCCCTTCCTATACATAAACAATCCTTTAAAAAATTGTGACTTTCATGTGTGCTGCACGAAGCAGCACACATGACAATGTCTAAATGGCATTTTAGGATTGGAGCAAGGGTGCCTGCGTTGGCGCTAAGTTGCTAAAATTAGCGCCATCATAGGGGGGAAATGCAAGGCTGCACACCATTCTTGTAAATATGGTGCAGCCTTGCGTTTCGGAAGTGGTGGAGCATGTCTTTAAGCCAAGGAGGCTAACGCCTCTCTCTGTCACTTCCTTGGACATATCCCCCTTAATGTGTGGACTAAATATTGTTGGTAACTGCAAGTACTGCATTGCATGCATTAGTATTTCACTACATTAGTAGTAAAATTACATTTATGATTTTTTTTCCATTTCTTTTTTGCCCATCTTTGTGGTGGCATTTCTGAAGGTGCAGCTGATGAGCTAAACATGAGTTGACTGATCTAAATTATATGTCGGTTGCATGTCAGAAGATTGAGAGCAACAATACTGACCTAACTAAATACCAAAAGCAAAATACTGAATACTAGAATATTAGGAAGGTAAGTATATTGGTAAGTATAGATTTACGATTTTAACTCCACATCTAAGTACCTTGAAGATGTATATATAGTCATATATGTGGATATTCTGGCAGAAAACCATATATGTCAAACATTTGAAATTGAATTAATCAAAGGATTGGCACAAGTATCGCTTTATCGTCTCACATTGAACACAATACTATTTTAGATAAGAACCTACGCTAATTAATATCGGATAATTGGCAAATAATATAGCAAAGCCTCTGGTAAACGGATTGATGTCTTCAACAGTGAGGTAAGGCTGTATTTACTTACCGAGGACTGCATAACCCTGCAAAACTAGCTTACTTACAATGCCTTTAACTGCACAGTGAAGGGAGCTGCATCATGGGTGCCACCTCTGCCCCTTGCCCACAATGCACAGCGCTAGGAGGCAAGCTCGTTTCCTCTGGATGCTTCTAGAATCAGTCCTGCGCAGAGCCATCCCACCACAAATGGAAATGAGAGGCCACTGCACACAGGATTGGAGCCCTGTGCTGTGCCAGCCTTGTGCTCCAGCTGGCACCTCTGGCAGCCTTTATTTTATTTTATTTTCTGCAGTTCTATATAGCGTGAACTTGGAGCGCTTTACAGAAGCATCAGCTACATTACACAAGGACACTTTCATTTTTGGTAGGCACAGGGAGATTAAGTGATTTTCCCAGAATCACAGGATGGTGAGCCGAGACTCGAACCTGGTTCCCCAGCTCCAAAGTCAGCAGCTCTGACCGTTAGGCCACATCCTAGCCCTTAGTTCCTGGCATTGCACATCAGAGCCACCACGTGCGCTGTTTCGGTACTGGTCACCTTTAGAACCGACAGTGGACTGCATGCACGTCAGGCACTGCATTGAGGGCAGTTGGAAATAACATACAGGTGTGGGTATATGTTGATAAGAAAGGCGTTTACCTACTGCCTTGTATGTACAGTTGACATCCATGTGGGGTCAGTGTCCGCATCCACAGTGTGTGAAGCACACGTCACAGTCAACTGATGTCGCAATTTTTGCATTACATATAATCCAATGGGCCTGTGAGACCAGGAAACATTCTACCCCCGTGACAATACCGTGAGCAACAGCAATGGCATACTCAAACCGCCCCCCCCTCACCGCACACCCAGTGAGCAGGCACATGGCACCTGGAGAAGCCCCGGTCAGCCACCAGTCACCTCTGCACAAGGAGCAGAACTCTGGCTTATTCGAAAGGCAAGCTTAGCAGACTGCCACATCGTGCACTGTGCATTGCTTCATGACATCAGCAGTCACCTTGGTTATTTTAAGATACTCCCTCAATAATGGAACTTTTAACACGTAGGAATGTGTCAAAACACACACACACACACACACACACACACACACACACACACACACACACTCGCCTTGGCTGTGAAAATAAATGTAGACCCATGACCATCTTTATTGTGGCGAACTGTACTTATAAATGCACCTTTGCATATTTACTGCTACATTGCAGAGGTGAAGGTGCATGTTGTTAACACAGTAAACACCGCACTTGACGTGAGACACCTCAGCTTAGTGCATTTGAGACTGCATGACACAATAATGTTAAACATAGAAACAGCTCTGCTAATTGTCAGGAGGACTCTTCAGTGAGGTTCTTTCTCACTGCATGTATTTAACACATTGTGAGCTGGTTTTGGTTCTTTTTTTCCTAACTACAACACATGAAATAAACACAACGTGTAAACCAAACACAAAGATCCACACTACATGCTATTTATAGCCATTGTTGAAGGAAGTGGGAGCATCATGACACAGTGGTGGCCGGACTGATTCACTGGTGCGGGCGCGCTGGTAGCGGGGGGAGGGGCAGAAACGGAGTGCAATATTTTTTTTTAATATATATAATTTTAAAAAACAACACTTACCTTGCCGTGCCGGGTCCCTCGTCTTCTCTCCTCGTCACAGGCACAGGAAGAGTAGAGCCAGGCTCCCCTGACCAATCACAACGCTGCAATGCAGCCTGCATGGAGAATGGAAAAGTGTGCATGACTGGTTTGGGCGCCTGAGAGGGCCGACTAAACAGTCATTGCGCACTTGGGAGTGGACAAACCACTCCTCCAATGCCCTGCTCCAAGAGCAGAGCAGCCCCGCCCACCCGCCTGACTGCAAAGAGGCAGGAAACATAAAATGATAAAAACTCTAAGTTATTATCATTTTATGTTTCTTCTTCCTCCCCCTGCTTAAAAGCAGTGGGGTGACGCTCCTCTGCCATAGCGGAGGAGCCGCCCAGGCCATTGCACCCCTCTCCTGCTGCGGTGCACTAAGTATTTTTAGGTGTCACCTAAGGCAGGGCATGCGCTGTCCCTTGCTAGACATTTTGTTAGCTTAAAGAGGGCTTCGAGCTTATCATTTGTTGGTTTCATCGTCCCTCTCGTTTCTTTTCTTCTCTTTGGTTAGCCCACACCAGCTTCACTTCCTCTTCGCCTGTTTGCCCCTTCCCTGGAGCATGGCCAAAGCATTGCTTCTGTGCCCAGTGAATTAGGGTGACCAGATGTCCAGGTTTTCCCCGGACGTTCCTGGTTTTTGGAGCAGTGTCCCGTTGTCCCGACACTTTGCTCCAAATTAAAGAAATGTCCCGGTTTTTGCGCAGTGCCCGGGTTAAACAGCTAAATGTCCCGGTTTTCAAATAGTGTGTCGGTGCGCCTGCTTTACTTCTCACAGGTTACAAAAGATGGGTAAACCCAATATTCGTCCCTGGGACCTGGGTATAAAGCAGTACAATACAGTAAATGGTCCTAAAGGACAGTTCATCAATATCAAAATTACTATGAGAAAGGAAACAAATAGATAACAAACGTAGAAATACTTGGGTCGCAGTGTTATTTAATCACACTGAGCGTACATCAATTCATAACATCATTAGACAAATATCAAAATAGTGCAGTGCCCAAGGTAGGGAAGGAGAATAAAGGTGTGTATTGTGATTGGAGTGAGGTTGAAAAAGGGGATGAGTAAAGAGAATACAGTGTCAATCAGATTAATTATTACAAAAAGAACAAGGCTCATAATTCAAGCCACAAAATTCGAGACACAGTTAGTTGAATGGGTAGCCATATTTGAATAAAGTGTCACAGTGAACAACCTCGGCTCCCCACTATCTATACGCTGCCGAAAATACATAATTTAAAGACACACAGAACCCACCAGGGCGTCCCATCGTCCCTGGTTGTGGATCTATGCTGGAACCCTTATGCAGGTATATAGATTACTTCCTGAAACCGATTGCAGAGGCTACGCATACATACCTGAAAGACATGATGCAGACCATCAACCTTGTAGACCAACGCCCTTTTGATCTAGACAATGAACTCTTGGTGACCTGTGACATTGTGTCACTATATACCAGCATACCTCAGCAATCCGCCCATAATGTAGTAGGTGAAGTACTGGATCAACAACCAGCGGCGAACGAAGTTCCAACTGAATTCATCATTGTTCTCCTGCGTATAGCCATGATGAAAAATGTTTTCATGTTCCAAGATCAATTCTATTTACAAACGAAAGGAGTAGCGATGGGGGCTGCCCTTGCTCCTGATCTGGCTGTCATTTTTATGGACCACTTTGAGAAGTCGTACATTCTCAGTGACATGAACCCCTACAGTCATAATGTGAAGGTATATCGACGATATACTCATGATATGGACTGGCAACTCAACTGAACTGAGTAATTTCCACACATGGCTCAATGGAAGGAGTCAGGACATACAATTCACCCTAAGCTCTGATTCCAAACAAATTGATTTCTTGGACATCACCATCCGGAATGAAGACAACAAGCTTCACACCCCATTATATCGTAAGAAATCCGAAAGGAACTCTCTCCTTAGATACAACAGCTATCACCCGAGAGGACTCCGGGATAATCTACCCTTTGGGCAATTCTTGCGCATCCCCAGGAACTGCTCTAAAAAAAGCGATTTCATGTTGGAATCCGACGATCTGAGTAATCGACTGCTTGAGAGAGGCTACCCCAAGAGACTGATCAGGAGAGCTCAGAAGAGGGCTTGGTATAGCCCCCGGAAGACTCTACTGACACCCAAGGACAAGAGAGAAGATTCCGGACAAAGGATGATATGTGTCACTACGTTCTCAACGCAAAGCAATGCGATTAGAAAGGTGATCAATAGACATTGGGCCCTGATATTTGACGACATAGATCAAGTCAACCTACCCATGCACTCTTACAAGAAAGCTAAGAGAGTCAAGGATCACATAGTTCGATCTTTTCTGGACCCCCCGGAGCCGCCGTCTATTCAATCACTGTGGAATATATCGTCTACACTAGGCCACTATAAATGCGGCCATTGCAAGGCATGCCATACAACCATTCAAACCAAACAGTTCTCTCATAAACACCACATAATCAACCTGGATTCCTTCATGAACGGTAACACCAACAATGTGATTTACGGAATTGTGTGTCCATGTGGCCTTATTTACATAGGCCAAACCCAGCAGAAAGTTAAAGCACGAATATTACAATACTCAAGTCGAATCAGATGCGGAGTCCAAGGAGCTCCATTAGTTGAACATTTCAGAACCTCAGACCATAGCCCAGATGACTATCAATGGATAGTACTCGAAAAGGCCTCTCTCGGCCCCAGAGGCGGTAACATCGGTATGATCCTGAACATAAGGGGATGTAAATGAATGTCTCTCCTGGACTCCATACAGAACGGTTTAAATGAAGCTGAGATTAGTCATGCACAAATATCTTGCCTGTCTTCTGAGTAACTTTCTGTCAAAATACCCGGGTGCGTTGGGCACTCTACTCTTCTACCAGTCACCTATGGTCCATGTGACAAGTGTGTTGTAGATTTGCCTTTAAGCGGTCCATGCGATCAATGTGTTCCATGTGTTTTATAACATATGACTAATTCCCTTGATCCGGAGATTAGACAGGCTACCTTTGTTTGTGGGTTAGGACCAGAATTTACTAGCAGTTATGTAATAAGTTATAACTATTGAGCTATACACCGTTATGCAATACACAATGTCTAGCTCAATCTTGGCATTTACACTCAACAACACACTTTGTTACCAGAATCTGGACTTTGCACTAGACAATCTGACAATTACTTTGTAACCATGTTGAGTCTGTCACCTTAAATACTTCCTAATCTGTGAAGTGTCTGCAACACACCAATGACCACACCTATACCTTTGATTACTCATCTTGATATATTTAATGTGTACAGAGATAATTGTTCATTTATACTGTAACCATGACTTTATGTGTAACTTATATCATGTATTGATTTTGTGGCATTTCGTAACCAATTTGCTCAACATTCATTGACCTGTGTTGAAACTTTCACCTTGCTGTAAAATAATAATAATACTGCCGTGTTTATGTTTATCAATTTAAATTTCAGCTGTAGGTCTAATATTGGTTGAATTGTCACACACGTTATTGCACATATGTATTAGCTCATGCAGACTGAATTACTCAATCTAGTGACATTGATAGATTAGGTCTTCACTCCGTTAGTCTTTCTTTCATTCCCAATACCTGTCATGCTTGACAAGTATCGAGCGTCTGTGTCTCCACGTCATGCGCGTGCTTGACGCATGTAAATTCCTTTTTAAAGAGCAGGCCCGTCATTGTTCTGGTTCGCCTCGACCAGACGGTGATTGTTTCCCGAGCTTACTAGCCAGCGAGCGACTGTGAGATATTGAGCCATTGCCATAAACTTCAAATTATCAGACTAACACTCTAAGGTGGAGTTGAATAACCGATCCCCTTACCTGTTACAAGTATCAGATCCAGTGATTGTTTCTCGCTCTCGTGTGCCTAGGAGCCTGCGCGCCCTCATCCATGAACTAGCCCAGAGTGGAGGCTTTCTATGGTGCCCCTCCCATTCTTTCCTGTCCTGAGGAAGACCCCCACGGAAGGGATAAATAGCCTACAACATCCTAGGGGTTGAAACGTCGACAACTTTCACTATCCGCCAGCGTGATCAACAGCGATTATTCACTGTGACATTTTATTCAAATATGGCTACCCAGTCAACTAACTGTGTCTCGAATTTTGTGGTTTGAATTATGAGCCTTGTTCTTTTTGTAATAATTAATCTGATTGACACTGTATTCTCTTTACTCATCCCCTTTTTCAACCTCACTCCAATCACAATAAACATCTTTATTCTCCTTTCCCACCTGGGGCACTGCACTATTTTGATATTTGTCTAATGATGTTATGAATTGATGTTCGTTCAGTGTGATTAAATAACACTGTGTTCCAAGTATTTCTACGTTTGTTATCTATGTTTCCTTTCTCGTTGTAATTTTGATATTGATGAACTGTCCTTTGGGACCATTTACTGTATTGTATTACTTCTCACAGGTGCTGAGATGGGTCTCTATTGGGCTCTCCATTTTTGCCCTCACAGTGAAAAAAATAATCTTAATGCTGCCGCAGTGCCACCCTTCACTGCCTTCAAAGAGACTCGCTACAGTTCTTTCAGTGTCTTCATTCCAGAACTGAAGCATTTTCAATGTCATGTACAACAAAGCCAAAGCTGTTGCTTATTTAGCTTATGCAGCTAACAACAATTGACAAAGCCAATAGTCCTGGCTTGTTGTAGGTGTAATGTTACTTGTTGTATTATATATCTGGATTACAATGACAGAAGCAGCACGTTTTTTGGGCAGGACGCTATGTTAAGCACCGATTTTTTTAGCTTATGTGTTTTAAGCCACATCCTTAATTACATCGACCACGCCCCTTGAGAGACTCTCCTCCACCCCGTCTTTTCATCCCACTTAAAGCGCTGGGTAAATCTGTCAGTCCTACTTCTATGTCTATGACCTGTCCCGGTTTTTTGTTTTGAGTATCTGGTCACCCTACAGTGAATGTACCTCCGCTACTCACACGTTCAGTCATGGGCTACTTGTTTCATTTACTTCCTGCGCTCCTTAAGACTGCATGCACTTGCATGCTCTCTCCATCCTGTCCTTCTTCCCCCTCCACTGTCTGTTGTCTTTCTTGCCCGCCCTCCTCCTCGTTATGCTGCTGCTTGGCCCCCTCCTGATCCACGTCATTGCCTGCCCCTACGCCCTCCCCACTCCTGTGTTGCTGCCCCATCATCGTTGCTTACCAGGTCCTCCACCCACCTTCCGCATTGTTGTTTCACGTGTTACCCCTCCCCCCCCAGTCTGCCTATTGTTGCTTCCCACGTCCCCCCATTGTTGCTTTCCCAGGTACTGCTTCCCCATCCTACATTGTTGCTTAAGCGTCCCCAACACCGCGTTCTTGATCAACCCGTTCTCCCTGCCCTCTCCTTGTTGCTTGCACCTACACCTGCCCCTTCCCGCATCGTTGCTTGGTTTGTCTCCTAACTGCCTCCCCCTGTGACTGCTTGCCCCTTCCATAGCCAGAAAATAAGTGCCATGACGTGGCCAGTGCTGGCCGCATCATAGCACTTTTTATCTAACTTTTAGCTATGTACATCATGGCTAAAACACATTCACAAAGCCAATAGCTCTCGCATGGGCGATACCTATTGGCTTTGTCAAGGCTTGTCTCCTTGAGCATAACATTTTCACGTAGACTTATGTTATTTTTGCTGCCCATGAAAAAGCACGCTCTTTGAAATAGACTGAGAGAGACAATCAGTGTTTACTTTGTTCAGGTGGTTCCTGGTGGTGTGAACTGGCAATCATTTTTTGAGGAACAGCACTTATTTTTCATTTAGGTTAAGCCCCACTTCTCTCACACTGCCACTTTAAAAATGGCAAGTAGGCAGTGTTCCAGTAGAAATCCCCTCTGCTGTGGTGATGGTGTCCCTCCCTGTATCCAGAAGTCCTGATCCATGTTCCACCAAGCCCTCACTATTTCTAGAGTTGATGCTCGCTGATGGTGTGTGAGTCATGGCTGGGGTCTGCGGGGTCCAGCACCACCATGGTGGAGAGTGAGCATACTGGCCAAATGATGGGGCATATTATCAAGAAACGTCGTTAAAATTATCGCCGCTTTAGCGGCAGAAAACTGCCGCTAAAGCGGCGATAATGGGCTTGATAATATGCCGCAGAGAATTCCAATATAAGCCCATGTTGACACCAGAAAATGGGCGTCTATGGGAATTCTCAAGGGCATATTATCAGCGGCGATAATTTTAATGCCGTTTCTTGATGATATGCCCCGATGTCCTTTCCAAAGCAATACATTTTCTCAATGATCCTGAAGGTGACATGGAGAGGTCAGATAACCTTCTAAACCTTGAGGTGGGAGGCAAAATTGAAATAGCCAGGCTGGGTGCCTGCCACGGGCTAATGGGTGAATATCTGATAAGAACCTGATCAAGTTAGGTAAAGGCACTGTAGTGATTTGCTGACAGTTGCCAGAGAGGGTCTAAGGTTCCTAGAAGAGGACTCTACACAGGGATCACCCCTGTATGCAGGATGGACCCGCCACTGGGGAATCATCCACTGGATCCACATATTTTCCTGACCTTGTGACAGAGCAGCCTGTGTGATAGGGAGATCCTATTTCCAACCCTAAGGCTCCAAAACAACTACAAGGTGCACATTGAGACGAGTCGGAATTCTGCAAGACCTAGATGGCATATCCATCTCTACAGAGTCTGGCAAGCATCATCTGCCCAAGTAAGAGGTTATATTTTCAAGTTCATCAAAGGGCAGACTATTTTATAGTTCACTGAATACACTTGGGCCAGGTGAAGGCTGGATGTGTCCCAGTACCACAGGAACATCCGGTTCCAGTCATAAGACAAACCACTCCTTGAAGAGTAACTCAAGGTGACAGATCTAAAAGGAGAAGCACCAACCTCCAATCTAACGGACGCGCCAGTGCTTGAGTGGAAGAACCGGCCCTGAAGGCCATAAAGGGAAGACTGGTGGGTCATCAACAGGTGATACATTTTTTTATCCTGTGCAAACAGAGAAAGATCAAGTCCTAGGTGAGATCCCTGCAGATAGCTGATTGTACAGAAGGCAACCTGTGGCATGATACATAGATCTAAAACAGAATCCACCAGGAGGGTCCAAGGTCCTGAAATGTGTCCCAAGGGTATAAAACCATGGACCTGACAGCTGCCTTGAAGTGATCTGTCCCACAGTTTGCTGCTTAAAGGGAGTTCCTGTCTGTCCCACTGAGTTATACAGAGAAACAGCCACCTGGACCCCCAGATTAGAGAAGTACCACTTTCTAGAAAGTGGCCCAAAGGATGAGCTTGCACGTCTGCCAACTGAGAAACCAGAATGTCCAAGTATGACTGACCTGGAGCATGGCACCAGATGGACCTATGGGATTTACCCATCTTTTTGATAAATAGGAGGGTAAAGGAGGCATTTGCTCCCTCACTGAATCTGAAGGTGCAGGCTGCCCTTTTCCATGGACTGCCGCCTAACCCTAAAGAGCCCTGTGCAGTTTTCCAGAACGTCCTTGCAGTTGTCTTGCCTGTGTGGAAGCCCCAGACTACAATGAGTCCAGGGAACACTGGCTAGTGCACCAAGAGGCTTTACCTACCCCTGGCTGGAGGCCTGACGCGCCCTGTACAATACTCTAACCTACAAGTGCAACTTAGCTTTGTCGGAACTGTGCCTGGCAAACACACATCCTGCGCCATCACCTGCTTTCATCCTAGTGGGACACCCACATAGGGGCTGTCATCAGAACATCATTGTCAAAATATTGTCTAACACAAATCTTGAGTCCCAAATATCATTTACACAAATATTGCTCCATTGGAGCTAGTTACAGAAAATGTCTACCCAATGAGAGGATATTTTTGCAAACAATATGTAGGACGCCATTTTTATGTCAAGGTATATGTCTTTTGGTGATACTCTGGGATACAACCCCACATTGCCCTTTCTTATTGCCCACTAGCCACTGTCTGGCATGGCGGGTGCCACCCTTAGTGGCTTGGGTTCTGGAAGAAGTGACTCCCAACCACACAAGGGGTCCCATGGCACTGACTGACTGCAGACGTCCTGCACCCAATTGGGTTGTTGACTAGCTGGCTACTGAGCCCGCGTAAGGCCAAGCAATGTTCTTCAGTGTGTTACTGTTGTCTTGAAGGCTGTCACCCCAACTTTCCCTCAGGGCGAGAGTGCTGCCTCCCCAACTTTTTAAGGTAATTTAACACCCCCACCTATAAACCGGGTACAAAGCAGGGCAACACCTCTTAAAGGTAAACACGGATATTTTCAATATTAACATGTTAATGCCTTGTTGCCGTTGTCCACATATTGCCTTTGGTATATTTCGTTTCTTAGTGTGCAGTGGCAGTCACACCTTTTGATGCACAGATCAGTTCCACTCCCTGGGCTTTGTTTCTTTTTAGAGAGGATTGCAAACCTCAGATTGTGAGCACTTGTATATGAACAGCATCAGGCTCGTCAGCCTTGTAGCGATAAAGGACAGTATATTTTAATTGTAATTTCAGTACCCTATGTTCCTACTTTGCATTCATTGTTAATAGTTTGTGTTTATGCATTTTTACTGTTTAGTTTTCTTTCTTCTTTGTGTAATTTGTAAGATGTTTTAAGGTGTGTTTTTTTATTTTTTTATTAATTAAGTAACATGTTTGCCTGAACATTTCTGTTTTATTCTGATTATGAGAGCAGTGTTATACTGTATCTACTCTAACCTTTCACCCCGCGTCCCATGCACTGCGCCTTGACTGCTCAACCAAGCCTTGCAGTACAGACAAAAAGGGGTGGAGGTCCATCTTTCCATCGCAGACTTGAGTACCCAGCATTCTGGTCTGGAAGGTACGCCTGTCACCTTTGGTAGTGCTAGGTGGTCCCTACACCGCCACAGATCTGGATAAAGGCCTGGCAATGACTTCCTGCACTGCCAGGTTTGACTGGGAGATGCACATGGATGGATGAACATTTTGAAGGTGACGAGTGCAATGTGGGGATGAGAGCTTTGTTTCAATGCAGAGCCACTGTGCTTGGCTAAGCTTTCAAAAGTGGGCCAAGCTGTATGTGTGTGTGTGTGTGTGTGTGTATATATATATATGTATGTATGTGTATATTTATTTATTTATTGAACAAGGCTGTGTTCGCCAGTCGAAACGCGTTGATTATTATCTCACTCCCAGAATAAACTTGAGTGAAACCCACAGGAGTGCCGACATCATTTTTGTGTAACAGAAGGTGCTTTTAGAAATATATATATATATATACACACAGACAGACAGACAGACACAGACAGACAGACAGACAGACAGACAGACAGACAGATAGATAGATAGATAGATAGATAGATAGATAGATAGATAGATAGATAGATAGATAGATAGATAGATAGATAGATAGATAGATAGATAGATAGATAGATAGACACACACATCTTCACCATGGACCCAGTGTAGACATTCACACAGTTCAAGAGCCCTACAGTCAGTGGCCCTATGATCACACGTTTCTCTACACGTGCACACATGCACGGAAGCATGCACACTGAAGTACCAACAATTTCCCAACAAACTCCAGAAACAGACAGTGGTATATTAAAGAAGGAACTTAATTTATTAGAAATTGATTGAATAAAAAACGTTACCACTACCCGAGCGGAGAGTGAGCTTTTTACATATATTAAATAGACATAGTACTGAAAACACACAAATCCTAACATTGCAGAATGCTCAGTCATTCATGAACACCCTCTTTGAATTCTCACATCAAAGGCAAATTAATTTAGAAATCAAATCTCGTGGCACTTGCACCAGGCAAGCGACTCTAAAGCTATAAGTTATAACTCCAAGGATAACAAATATACAATTTTAAAATAATGCATCTACAAGAATACTGTCCACATGAAGATACGGTCTGTGCATAGAAGACATAATTGGGATGGGGCTGAAGGATACTCTTCCTCTATAAATCTGAAGGGCGAGGAATGAGGGGGAGGGGTACAAATGATGGGGTTGTATTTTACTATGTAGAGGTCAACAATATCAACCTACAAAAATATTGCTTCCACTAAACCGCCTACCACTATATCATCAAGGTGCATTTATTTAGGTAGGAATACATTTGCACATCTACTTATCTTCACAATATCGCGATAGCCGATATATTGGTTGTGATATTTTTGTCACGCAGTATTTGACATGCGATATAGTGAACCCCCCCCCAATCCATCTACGGGGGAGGCTGATGTGGAGAAAAGGGCCCATAGGTGAGCTATAAGGCCACCAATCGCACTAGACGGTGATGACTAAACCTGGTGAGGAGGAATACCAAAGGGTATTTTGGTACCCACAAGGTTCATAGTGCAACAGGATGCAAGAAGGATCACAATGAAGATAGACCGGCACAAAAGATGAACTCCTTAGGGTACCTCATCCACTGTTCTCAGTCTTGCCTCATAAGCATTGTGTTCAGATATCCACCTTGAAGGGGATGCAACAACATAGATAATCTTTCCAAACCATTCTCAATTTAATCTACATTAAGGGAATACAAGTTGTACTAATGGAAGCTCTGCCACAATGGCTTAAACTGTGGGATACAGCAGCGCCTTACTTATGGTCTTGTGGGAGGGCTTTTGTAGCTGAAGCCATCCAAGTGACATGAACCAGGGAACAACCGTACTCTGGCCAGGTCCCGGGCAAGGGCATTAATGAATGCTTGACCTTAGCTAGGTAATAGGTTTTTGTGGAGCAGACGAGCTACTCATGTGTAAGGAATGGGACGGGAAGACGGACAAGGATGTAATAGTAAGATCCATCCCAGTGGCGTGAACCTAGGGATATTGGTGTGCCCCGCCCACATCCTGGGGTGAGGCCATTATTAGAGGACCCATTCCAATGGCAAAAACATGGGCAATATCTGTGCCAAGCCCATGTACCAAGAGGAGGGTATGAATAACAGGGCCTATCCCAATAGCCTGGCCCATGTAATATTTCTCTACCCTTTCCAAGTCCTTTGAGGTGGGCATAAATAGTAGTACCCATGCCAATGGCATGAACAGTAGGTCATATTTGTAACCTGCCTACCTACACCCTTAGTTGGAGGGTATTAATGGATATTTCATTCAACAAACGTGAAGCCCAAGGTATGTCTGCCCCTGCGTTGCAGCTGGGTGTAGGAGGACACTGTAATGCTCCAGAAATGTCACCAATGGAGAAAGTCTCTGTAAGATGGTGGCGACCAGATCCTCTAGAGAGGAACGTCGATTGTCCCAGCCTACTGGAACGCCGAGAAGAAACAACCAAGGAGGGCTTCGAGGAGCTGGCTTCGGGTCACGGTGCAGTACTGCAGAGTCTTCTAATTCTCCGGGCAGTTCAAGATGTCGTACTTCACATAGCCCACTTGATCCACCTGTCTGCGGGGAGTCATACGCCAGTAGAACTGGTCTTTGCAGAAGTGGATGTTATCTGGAATAATGAAAAGGTCACCGGTAAAGGTTGCGGAAATGCCAAAGACAAACCAGAAAATTGCTCATGAAAGAGGCGAGTGAATGTCCACACTGTGAGTTAGTGATAGAGGAAGTAGGTGTTGGAAGAAAGTAGATGGGGTGGAGAAAGGAGAGAAGGGAAATGAAATGGAATGGGAGGTGTTTGGGGGTCAATGCTAGGAGTCCAGTGGAAGGGGGAGTGAGACAGGGATAAACTGGAGGACAGAAGAGAACCAGGACACTGGGAGGGCACGTGAGAAAAGGAGGGTATGAGAGAGGGCCAGGAAATGTTGTGAAAAAGAGATTAAAAGCAAGAGGGGTGGGAAGTGCAGAAGGAGAAATGAATGAAGAAAGCAAAAAAACAGGGAGTAAAGATCAAAAAGTGAAGAAATAGGTGCTAGAGAGAGGCGATGAAGGACATGGAGTTTGGGGGAGGAGAGAAAAGGCAGTGTGTAAGTGAAAGAAAGTCCTACCAAAAGCAACAAGTGTGATGGAGGGAGAGCAAGGGCATGCACAGGTGCAACATCTCACCTTTGTATAGGAAGACATCGTGGGCGTTAATGGGCACTCCAGCGAAAGCGTCCTCGGTGTCACGGGGATAGCCTTTATCCACAACCTGGGTCTTCACGTCCAACCTGCAGAGAGAAGATCAGCCATTCAGAAGGAATTCTACCCGAAAGACCCTTACCCCCATCAAAGCAACAACATGTGTCTTGACAACAAAAAAACATGCACTATCTTTAATAAACTAAGAGATCAATCAGGGGGGATCCTGTGCCACAGACCCCCAACTCAATGTCAATGCGCATCTCCGGACGGAGCCCACATACTCAATATACAATGAGGGAAATAAAATCAAGTGGAGCCATATAGCACACTCTATCCACAACCACGCCCACACGTAAAGTGAGGGGCAGCACATGGTGGGTCCTGTCCAGCAGACGTGACCTTCTCACCCTCACTGTAGTATGTTGACAACCAGAGACCCCGCGTCAACTCTGTATAAAAGAAGAGATCTAGCCCTGGAGGCGGGGGGGCTCTCACCCCTCCATCACTCTGTTTGCATACCTTTCAAGTCTCATATGACTCATGCATGCAATTATGGTTCGCTGTTATCCCCTTGCACAGGTTGTGTTCTGCTCAGTGTGTGAGCAGTGTTCGCATATGTTAAACAAACGGCTTATAGCGCCATTGTATTAGCTGCGTGAGTGCGTTTGATCGTCTAAGCTATAATTGACTTGTGCATTTGCAGTTTACATTCTAACTTATCAGACCTGGCTCTGTCAGCCTCTCTGGACTGCATGCATCATTCATATGGGGCACTGGCTCTCTCTCATCAGCCCTCCTGCCTCTCTCCCAGGCAGTGCTCTCCTGCGCTTACCTCCAGTACTTGTCTCCATTGAAGAGCAGCACCTTTCCGCGCCCGCGCTGCAGAGATCCCACAATCTTCTCAACGTCTTTTCCAATCCCCAGTTTCTCCAGTCCACGGGGGCCCAGAACTGTGGTCCCAGTGTAGACCCAGAAGCGGCGACCTGAAAACAGAGCAACACACTGTGAGAAGTGGTCACAGGGAAATGCAGATGCAATGACAACCAATGAAAGCTCTGCTCACAGGCTCCCAGGGGAGAAGGGAGGGATGGTCAAATCTTGGGAGAATGAGTGAGTACATTAATAAAGTAATTAATTAAGTAATTAATGAATTAATGCTGTTATAAAGTGAACAATTTGCCACACATGCGAATTAGGTTGGACATAGAACTGTAGGACGAAGATACACTTTTCAATGTCTCACCAGAAAAGAAGAAAATCTTTTTGGTCAGCAGGTCTTCGAAGGCAGAGTCGATGACGGCAGGGAGGGCCGGCCAGGTGTCCGAGATCTTCACAGGTCCCTTTATAGCCCCTGGACGAGCTGCTGATGCCTTCCAATATTTTCTAAGGAAAGAGGTAAGGGTTGAGTCAAGCCGAGCCCATACAATGTTTTAACGAAGCCATTCCTCTGCCACGCCGCATTTAACTTGGAGATTGTGTCAAACAATCCCCAGAAGAGACAATTTGGAGTCTTCCACCAGGAACTTCCCCATCAATCGACTATGACTCCTCTCTGATCAACCCAGCCTAGGATTCCAGCCAGTAATGACACGTGGCCGGGAAATTCTACTTGACGCTTCTCTCTAAACACTCCAGCAGCAAACCACAGGCATCGCTGTGCCAGGAGCTTATACCATCTCGTATGCTGTTGCCAAGGAGCTTCTCCCAGAACCTTTAATCGTGAAAATCAATTTCAGTATTGCAGAAGGTAGCCTGCATGACAGAGAGCTATTCCCAGACTACATGGGAAGGACACTACAAGATTACTGCACAAGAAGCTGTGTTTCTTATCTTCAATCCTCATTGATTCATCACCTTCATCTATAAGTCCTTTAGTCCTTCATATCCACTTTCATCCTCCTTAAATCTTCAAGAGATTTTGTATCTGATCTTCTCCGCTCCGGCTCTCTTCAGTCCCTCCCTCCCTTGTGTGGGGTCTCCCGGGGCTTGCACCCCTACTCACCCATCCTTGAAGAAGTGGAGCTGTCCCTCAATTTCGGTGATAGCATCGAAAGCCTTCACTTTGCACGCATCATTGGTGGGATCCACAGGCACGGACTCGGTGGTGGTGGTAGGAGAAGTGGTTACTGTGGTTGTCGTTTTGTCGCTAACATCGGGGCTCTCTGTGGTTGGCATGGGGGGTGATGGGTGAGGACCAGTGCCAGAACCTAGATATGATACACAAGAGGAATTCAGAAATATCCAGGTCAAACATCTGACTCCTACGGCTGTCGGCAAAGAGTTTTGCGACGTGAGTGAACATGTACAGCAACGTACTCCAGCACTGTGGCCCTACGCCTTAGCACTATGCACTATGCACAAGACCTATTGAAGAGGAATCAGGGCGCAGTGTGCACCCAGGCACTAACCATGAGAATCCCACCCACCACTGTTCCTTAGGAGAGGTAAACAATCCTGTAGGATAGGGCTGTCCCATGTAGGTCCGCGAGAGCCTTATCCATACAACATTTTCTGGATTGCACTGGCTACGTAAATGACCTGTATTTTGATGTAATATATGCAAACGTTGCTTAAGTTGATATCCTGAAAATTCTGTAGGGATCCAGTCCCTCTAAACCCACTTTGGACACCCCTGCTGTGGGGAAATAGAACATATTTCTGCCAGGAAGGTCCTCTGAAGTCCAGGGCTACCACGGCAAAGTCCTCTGTATCAAGCCAGTCAGCCTTTGTTATGGTTGGACTGATACGGGGGGGAGGGAGGGGCGGTAGGGGGTGTAAAGGTGGCATGCAGTGAAAAGACTACAAACTGGTTTCACTTTGTTGATGTTCATCCCCACTCTGGGCTCCCTTTTTAGCAGCCCCCTTTAGTGCGTTGTTTTTATTCGAGGGGTGGAGGGTGTATGTGATATTGGCCTATGACCTTGTCCCTTCAAACCCCTGAACGACCCCCTCCACCGATTACCACCACGGCTCTTTGTTTCATTACAGGTGCCCTCTGGCCTGGGTGACAAGCTAGACAAGAGGAAGCGGTAGCAAAAGGTTTAACCACACCAAGCCGCGCCCCTCCCATGCCTCCGCCGCTCCCACTTCCATATTGCCCCCTCCATTAGGTGAAAGGTGACGGGGGAGGGCGGTCTAGGACAGCTCCGTTCAGCATGCCCGAGACGCTGTGTGAGATGCGGGGCCTCCCCCTCCCGCCCCCCACTGAATGTCAATCCTGTGTTCAACCCAGCCGGTGACTCAGGGGTTTCTATGGCAACACACATCTCAACAGAGAATGCTGCAAGTGAGCAAGGTGTGGAAATTAGACGGTGCACTAAAGGGGCACACGTGACGTGTGCCGCCCCGTCTCTACCTCCTTCGTCGTCGCCCCCCCCCCCCCCGCCCCACCCGCGGTCTGTCCTCCCCCATCCTTCTCCCACACAGTCCTTGGCTCTCTCCCTCACCCTGGGTTCCCAATGTGCAACTGTGGGGGCTAAGCCGGAGGTTTTATTCAAAGTTACCTACATCCTCTCGCGGTCGGACTCCTTCGATTATTAATTCAAACACCATCTTTCACTCATGTGCTCCCTCCTACATCTCCACTTCCAAAGCTTCCTGTCTCTCCCTTACTATTACTATCTATCTATCTATCTATCTATCTATCTATCTATCTATCTATCTATCTGTCTGTCTGTCTGTCTGTCTGTCTGTCTGTTCCATACTTAACTCTATTACTTTAACGCCTGTCTGTCTGTCTGTCTGTCTGTCTGTCTGTCTGTCTATCTATCTGTCTATCTATCTGTCTATCTATCTATCTATCTATCTATCTATCTATCTATCTATCTATCTATCTATCTATCTATCTATCTATCTGTCTATCTATCTCTGTCCGTCTATCTATCTAGCCCATACTTCCCTCTCCTACTTTAGCGCCTAGAAGCTACATACTAATAATCACTGATTCATCCTCTCTTCCACGTTACTTCTTCTCAGTCTCTCCCCACCCCCTCCTCATTTTCTCACCCCATCTGCTGCTATCCCTACGACTGCAGCGTTCCTCCTCACTCTGCCCCCCCCCCCACTCTCTCACTGCCTTCAATTTTCTTTATTTTAAATGATGTCACTTACAGCTCGTTCTCTTGCAATCTCTACTCTGGCCCGCTTGTAATTTATCTTCCTCCATCTGTCTCTACCGCCAATACTTCTAGAACCTTCACCATCATCCACTCCCCCTATTTCCTTCACTCATCCCGCTCTACGGTATTTCCTCCCTTGAGTGGTTATTGGCTGGAAGACTGTCTCTGTCACTAGTGACACGCAGGTCAGGCGGTGGCCTTACCGTAGAGGTACTGGACCCCCTCGATGTCGTCCTGGTGCAGTTGGAAGTCTTCGATGTAGCTGTACATGGGGTACATGAGCGCATCCCGCACGGTGCTGTGCTCCAGGCCAATGGCGTGCCCGAATTCATGAGCGGCCACCAGGAAGAGGCTGTACCCTGAAACCACCAATGAGAGGACCAGTTAGAACCTTTGGGCGGGGTCAGGCATTTCCAGGTCAGAGAAGTGTCTTGAGGTCACCAGGGTGGAGGTAGACTCTTCCAAGAGAGAAGAGATGCAAAGAGGGTTTAGATACTGGAGGGACAAGTGTTCGATTGAGGTAGAGGTGGCCGATGTGGTGGGAAATGCAACCACTCCCCAACATGAGTGGTACAGGGACAATTCCTATGGGGTCAGACCAGGGGAATGAAGAAGGTCTTGAGTGAAGGTGACAAGGTGCTAATGAGGTGAGGTAGAAAGTGCTCCCAGGGTCAGAATGATGGCACACGAGTCCATGGTTCATATCGATGGCACAAGGAAGGTTCAGGGGCCACTGAGGTGAGACAGACAGCACTTCAAAGCTAGAGCATTGACAAAGGTTAGTCCATGGGACATATTAATGGGATGGAAAAGGTTCAGGGGTCACAAAGATGAAAGAAACTGAGAATACTGCAGGAGTTCAAGTGATGGGGTAAGGGAGTCCATGGTGATATCGATGGGATGGAGGTGGCTCAGAGGTCACAAAGATGAAATCGAGAGTACCCCAAGCATTCAAGCGATGTCATAAGGGAGCCCCTGGGTGACATTGATGGGACAGAGAAGGTTCAAGAGTCACAAAGATGTACTGAGAGTACCCCAGGAGTTTAGGTAATGGCGTAAGGGAGTCCAAGGATGATACTGATGGGAAGGAGAAGGCTCAGTGGACACAAAGATGTACTGAGAGTACCCCAGGAGTTCAAGTGATGGCGTGAGGAGTCCACGGGACAGAGAAGGCTCAAGTGACACAAAGATGTACTGAGAGTACCCCAGGAGTTCAAGTGATGGCGTGAGGAGTCCACGGGACAGAGAAGGCTCAAGTGACACAAAGATGTACTGAGAGTACCCCAGGAGTTCAAGTGATGGCGTGAGGAGTCCACGGGACAGAGAAGGCTCAAGTGACACAAAGATGTACTGAGAGTACCCCAGGAGTTCAAGTGATGGCGTGAGGAGTCCACGGGACAGAGAAGGCTCAAGTGACACAAAGATGTACCAAGAGTACTCCAGGAGTTCAAGTGATGGCGTGAGGAGTCCATGGGACAGAGAAGGCTCAAGTGACACAAAGATGTACTGAGAGTACTCCAGGAGTTCAAGTGATGGCGTGAGGAGTCCATGGGACAGGGAAGGCTCAAGTGACACAAAGATGTACTGAGAGTACTCCAGGAGTTCAAGTGATGGCGTGAGGAGTCCACGGGACAGAGAAGGCTCAAGTGACACAAAGATGTACTGAGAGTACCCCAGGAGTTCAAGTGATGGCGTGAGGAGTCCACGGGACAGAGAAGGCTCAAGTGACACAAAGATGTACTGAGAGTACCCCAGGAGTTCAAGTGATGGCGTGAGGAGTCCACGGGACAGAGAAGGCTCAAGTGACACAAAGATGTACTGAGAGTACCCCAGGAGTTCAAGTGATGGCGTGAGGAGTCCACGGGACAGAGAAGGCTCAAGTGACACAAAGATGTACTGAGAGTACTCCAGGAGTTCAAGTGATGGCGTGAGGAGTCCATGGGACAGGGAAGGCTCAGTGACCCAAAGATGTACTGAGAGTACCCCAGGAGTTCAAGTGATGGCGTGAGGAGTCCATGGGACAGAGAAGGCTCAAGTGACACAAAGATGTACTGAGAGTACCCCAGGAGTTCAAGTGATGGCGTGAGGAGTCCACGGGACAGAGAAGGCTCAAGTGACACAAAGATGTACTGAGAGTACCCCAGGAGTTCAAGTGATGGCGTGAGGAGTCCACGGGACAGAGAAGGCTCAAGTGACACAAAGATGTACTGAGAGTACTCCAGGAGTTCAAGTGATGGCGTGAGGAGTCCACGGGACAGAGAAGGCTCAAGTGACACAAAGATGTACTGAGAGTACCCCAGGAGTTCAAGTGATGGCGTGAGGAGTCCACGGGACAGAGAAGGCTCAAGTGACACAAAGATGTACTGAGAGTACCCCAGGAGTTCAAGTGATGGCGTGAGGAGTCCACGGGACAGAGAAGGCTCAAGTGACACAAAGATGTACTGAGAGTACTCCAGGAGTTCAAGTGATGGCGTGAGGAGTCCATGGGACAGGGAAGGCTCAGTGACCCAAAGATGTACTGAGAGTACTCCAGGAGTTCAAGTGATGGCGTGAGGAGTCCACGGGACAGAGAAGGCTCAAGTGACACAAAGATGTACTGAGAGTACCCCAGGAGTTCAAGTGATGGCGTGAGGAGTCCATGGGACAGAGAAGGCTCAAGTGACACAAAGATGTACTGAGAGTACTCCAGGAGTTCAAGTGATGGCGTGAGGAGTCCATGGGACAGAGAAGGCTCAAGTGACACAAAGATGTACTGAGAGTACTCCAGGAGTTCAAGTGATGGCGTGAGGAGTCCACGGGACAGAGAAGGCTCAAGTGACACAAAGATGTACTGAGAGTACCCCAGGAGTTCGAGTGATGGCGTGAGGAGTCCACGGGACAGAGAAGGCTCAAGTGACACAAAGATGTACTGAGAGTACCCCAGGAGTTCAAGTGATGGCGTGAGGAGTCCATGGGACAGGGAAGGCTCAGTGACCCAAAGATGTACTGAGAGTACCCCAGGAGTTCAAGTGATGGCGTGAGGAGTCCACGGGACAGAGAAGGCTCAAGTGCAACAAAGATGTACTGAGAGTACCCCAGGAGTTCAAGTGATGGCGTGAGGAGTACACGGGACAGAGAAGGCTCAAGTGACACAAAGATGTACTGAGAGTACCCCAGGAGTTCAAGTGATGGCGTGAGGAGTCCATGGGACAGGGAAGGCTCAGTGACCCAAAGATGTACTGAGAGTACCCCAGGAGTTCAAGTGATTGCGTAAGGAGTCCATGAGTGATACTGATGGGACGGAGAATACTCAGGGCACAGGAAGATGTACTGAGAGTGCCCCAGGAGTATGAGTGATGGCATTAGGGAGTCCATGGGTGATACTGATGGACGGAGAAGGTTTGGGGGTCACTGAGATGTGACAGACAAAACGTTGAGGTTCGAGCTATGACAAAGAGCAGTCCACAGCTGATACTGATGGATTGATGGGCCAAGGAAGGTTCAGGGGTCACTGCGATGAGAATGTGAGCACTTTGAGATTAAAGAAATGACATGGGGGAATCGATGGGACAGAGAAGGTTCAAGTGTTGAAGAGATGAGGCTTTGAGTACCCCCGGGGTTTGAACGATGGCAAAGTGGAGTACATGAGTGAAATTAACGGGACAGAGAAGGTTCAGGGACCACAGAGGTGAGACTCAGAGTATCTCAGGGGTTAGATCAATGGCAAAGGGGCGTTCATGGGTGATGTGGAGGATTGTCAGGGCTCAGGTGCCACAGATATGAGACAGATTCCAGTAGTAACAAAGCTGGGATCACAGTTTGAGTGAGAAGGCGTTGAAGACTCACGTACCTTGATCTGGGCAGAAGCCCCACTTCCTGTCACTATCGTAGCTGCTGGTGGTGGCACACCAGAGCTTCCGGTCCCCACGGCCGTCACTAGTACAAGAATCGTAGGTTTTCTCCAGAAACACGAAGGGAAAGACACAGGGGTCTCCCTGGGAGTTTCCACCAATCACAGCAGTATCTGCAACCCGAAGAAAAATCGACGTGTTATTCACAACTGAGCACAAAAAAACAGTCAAGAAAAACACAAGAGTAGAGTGCACATCCAGAGAGAAGATAAAACATCTATTGAAAAAAGCAGACGGGAGGCTTTGGGAGTAAGGGAGAGAAAGAGAGGTTGAGTAAAATGAGTGGAAGAGGAGTCAAAGAGGGTGAAACTCCAATACGTTTAAGACTTTATACATCTGAATTCACTGAACTGCATGTTTAGAATATATCGTGCAATCACCTTATATATCATGCTGTGAAAATATCAGCTACGTCTATAGATTTGTGTGGCACACGGTTTGGTTCACTTCCTGTTACTGCAGCGGAAATCATAGTTTGCATTTTTATATAGTGCGAACTCCACCCTTATGTACTGGAGCTCTTTACATGAGCACCAGTTACGTTACACAAGGACACATTCCTTTTTTGATAGGCACGGGTAGATTACGTGCTTTGCCCAGAATCACAGGATGTTGAGCCGACGCCGAGATTCGAACCTGGTTCTTCAGACTCAGATCCAAAGTCACATCCTCTCCTCCTTTAGATGCCTCCTGTTGTGATTGACGAATCTCTTCTTTCTCGGCTTATTAATAATGCTGCTAGGCAATCCTTCCCTTAAGGCTACCCTCTAGAATGTCTCTAATCTGAAAACAGCACAAGGGTGATTCCCTTGGCCCTCCATCTACACTCCTTGCATCTTCTGCTAGGCTGCTAGGCAATCCTTCCCTTAAGGCTACCCTCTAGAATGTCTCAAATCTGAAAACAGCGCAAGGGTGATTCCCTTGGCTCTCCATCTACACTCCTTGCATCTTCTTAGCTGTTGAGTAGCTGCTCCTACTGATACCAGCAGGAGGCAGCAGAGGGCTTGCTTCCACTACTGGCACCCAAAGGAGGAAAAAATTAGGATTTCATGCACCAGCAAGCTGAATGTAAAATCGGACCAGCATGAGTGCCTAGCCTGTCAGTAACGGCACAATGAGCAAAAAACGATGGAATGGAATGATAGCTAAAGGCTAATGCCAGTGGTCATCATGATTAATTCATTTCACCCTCCACGTGTTTGGAGTTTTCAGTTATTCGCTCCAAGTAATACGGATACGAACAGAAGTGGTCTTGTGCTCACTGTGGAATTAAAAATTCAAGCTTCACCCGCAGGTGAGGCCCAAGGGGCTAAAATTGGTCTGTTTGCTTCTGTTCCTATGCGACTCCCCGCGTCATTTATGGCTGGGCTGTGAGGCCATATTTATATATGTTTGGTGTCTTTCTGTAATGGCACGATCAGAAAAAAATAAACAATGGGCCGGAAAGCTACCCAGCGCAGTAGCAGCGGCCCTGCTTAATCCGAGCATTCTGTCATGACGTTCTTGTCCGAATCGCCTGTCACCAGCAGGGGGCAGCAGAGGCTGAGCTTCAGCTCTCGGCGACCCAGACGAACAAGATGCCATAGCTCTCAGCTCACTCGCTTAACAAGTTAAGGTTTAATACAACTCGGAGGCTATCTCTGATTGTAGTATCGGGCCAACAACAGTGCAGGTACCATCTATGCAGCGTTTTTTTACACACGCTTCGATTTTATAAAAATAGCACTTCAAGAAAGATAACGATGTTGTGGAATACCGCGTTCTGTTTATACATATATATATATATATATATATATATATATATATATATATATATATATATATATATATATATATATATATATATATGTCACTGAAGTATCTTCAACCTAACGTCATATAGGAACTACTCGTAAGAGTTTTCGTAAGTTCTAAATTTGGGGAAGGTTTGCATTGTAAAAACACCCAGCGGTTGCTTGATATATTATGAATGTATTTTCACGGTTTGTGAAATATAATTTTACAATTTTTTTCTTCTTTTATCTCTCGCCTACTTTTATTGTTTGCTATTTATAAATCATGCTTGATCTGTTTTGCATTCTTTAATTAACAGGTATGTGATCTCCTGCTGAGTTATAATAAAAATAGAAAAAATAATAATAAATAATGCCCTTGGGGATTTGATGACGATGTCAGTCACTAGCCACGTATTCTTGGTGCTATGGGGAACACTCAGAACGCAAAGTAGGTAGCATGTGTTCATACTCTGTATCTTTCTCTGCCCCTTAGGCATCATTGGACCATAGATCCTCAGGAGTTACTGCTTGACAGTCTAAATCACACACATGTGTTACTGAGAACGGTGCAGCTGCTCATCTATGAAAGTTCTTCAGTGCAAACGTAAATAAGCTGTGCCAAGTTCAGCGAAGCTTCTAGAATCTTGACGCAGGCCATCGTTGACAGCACTAGTGATCTTAGGCAAAGCAATAACTCCCTGTGCCTCACTTACATCAATCTTAACTAGTGAGTACCTCATGCTGTGCTCTGCTTGCAGGGACCTCCACACAGGACCAACCCTAGCTGTGATGATTAAAGAGGGACCCCTGTGGGGTAATCCCCATTACCTCTGTTGGGGCAGAATCCGTATTTCTTGTCCTTGTCGAAGTTGTCGGTGGTGGCGCACCAGCGGTAGCCATCAGAGCGACCCTCCTTTGTGCAAGCATCGTAGGATTCACCATCGAAAATGAAGGGGAAGACACACTTGTCGCCGTCGCTGTTGCCGCCATAAGTGTAGAGAACTAACAGGAATGAAAGAAACAAGTATTGTCACGTTTTGAGAGCAGAATTTATTTAAAAAAAACAATAAAAAACTCAACATTGGTGTTGACATGAGCAAGGAGAGAAATGAAGAAGAAACAACACTATCTCTCTTGGACTGCAGGAAATGGTTGTTAAGCTTTGGGGTCTGGTAGAAGCAGGCACCTGTGCACATGTCTTACCATGCGAGCCATCTAAGAATCTCCCAATTTGGGGCTTCTTCTGAAAGAGGATCAATATGTTTCTCCTACGATATTTATGAACAACCCATTTCCTTAATCGCCCCTCAACGCCATCAAAAAGCAACCATGTGCACCCTGGGCCATCCTATGTCCATGAAGTGACAAGAGGCATCGCTGAGGGCTGGGGCCATACTGACAAGGCCCACTTGGAGAAAGGAAAGCAGTGGTCCTGGGTCTTAAGGAGAAGTCAATGGCAGCTAAGTGATTCTTCGCCAACCCAATATGAGGGCCGGAGACTGTCCTAATTAGAGATTCCTCAAATACTACTTTTGTTGCTGACCTGGTTGTCAACGGGAGGGTAGGTCATATCACTGATCCTTCAAGTCTTATTGTTCTAGCTTTCAGCAGAAGTCCTCATCACATTGTCTACACGTACTTCTGTTATCGCCAGCCTGTACTAGTTGGCAGGATCTGCCGTGATCACAGTTCCTTAAAATACTATTGTTATTGGTATCATGATGCTAAATGGCGGGGGATGTCCTATCATAGATCCTTCAAATACTACTGTTAACACTAACCTGCTGCTAGCAGGAAGGGGATCTCCTCACCATAGCCACTACTGTGACTGCTAGCCTGGTGCTAGCAGTCAAGGGATGTTTTTGTTGGTGGGAGTTTTAAATAGCGCAGACTAGACCCGAAGGTATCAGAGCGCTTTACATGAGCACCAGTTGCATTACAGACGGACACATTCATTTTTGTTACGGCACAGGGAGATTAAGTGATTTGCCCAGAATCACAGGATGTTGAGCGTCCCTGCCGAGACTCAAACCTGGTTCCCCAGCTACGAGGTTGACCGCTCTAGCCGTTATGCCACATCCTCTCCCCATGTCCCGATCGCAGATCGTTCCATCACAACTATTATCACTAACTTGATGCTAGATGGCCCGGAATGTCCTCTCACGGATTCTTCAAACAATACTGTTATCGTTAGCATGGAGCTAGCAGGCAGGGAATGCCTTTTCATATGCTCCATGGCTAGTCTGTCTTTTTATGGCAGGAGCTGGGGCTCATATACAACAAGAGGCTCTTGCTCATGTGCTAGGGTGCGTGGACAAAGTGGCATTCATTGCTCCTTCTTTTAGACAGGTCTTTGAGATGCTACTCACGTTCACTCGGACAGAATCCATACTGCTTGTCCTTGTCGTAGTCGGACGTGGTGGAGCACCACAGCAGCCCATCGGTACGCCCTTCACTGGTACAACTGGAGTAAGATTCTCCATTAAACTTGAACGGGAACTTGCAGACTGCTCCATTGGCATTTCCAAACCTGGTCTTGACAACTTTGTGAAGAAAGTGGAAAGAGATACGTCACTCCACCGGGTTCGCATAAGTGAAGCTTCTACTGCCACCCTACCAACTGACTGATACAGACTTCCGCACTGCTTCCTGTGGAACTCGGAAATCGCTTTCTGAAGTCATGATTTATCTCTCTCAAATTGGCCTTGTGAGTGAGTGAGTGAGTGAGTGAGTGAGTGAGTGAGTGAGTGAGTGAGTGAGTGAGTGAGTGCCATTAAGGAAGGGAAAAATTATAAGCCAAAATTGAGATCGACTTGCTGTAATCTTGAATACTTTCTGTAGAGTACTTGTAAGACTTCCTGAAATATTGGTCTTTACCTGACTACATCTAATATGCACCCAAGGCTCTAAAAATACACTCTCTTTCTCATAATTATCTGTACTGATACCACCATCCCTTCTCTATTCCCTTTGTCTTGCCCATAGCCTCCTTCCGCAGAATCACAAGCTACTCTATCTCAATGCTAGTTTGTGTGTTGGAGTTGATTCTTACCTACTCCTGTCCCCAGTGTCCAGAACTCATCATCATCAAAATGGGCATCGCCTTGCACACCTTCGCCTGGAGGGTAAGCGTGGGCCAGGAGGCCGTCCTTGCCGTCAAAAGGATAGGGATCGCCATGGTCTGCAAAGAAGAAAATCAAGGATATGCAGAGGTCAATAAACTATTTATAAAAATATATAAATTAATACTTTGATAGAAATCAAATTAGAAATAACCAATGTCATTATGCCTGCTGTCCTCCCAACTATCGTTGGTATAATATCCTCCATCAGTATTGTCAACAGTCCTTCTTTCTGCATCAATGTCCTCCTGGCAGAAAAGTTATCATCATTAATATCCATGTGTGTATGGATCGATCCATCAACGCATTGGTCACCTATCGAATTATGCATTCATTATTAGACTAATCGATATCTTGGCTATCAGTGGTCTGGCCCACCATGCCACCATCTGACTGGAAGTGAAACCAAGTGGCAGCCATGGACAGTGGAATGTTCCCTGATAGTGACAATCTAAAATCAATATTATTATTGATGTTATTAAATCAATGACATTAGGTCTGTTACCGGCAAAGCTGGAGACATCTCAAACCATGCATCACCAAGGACAAACGTAAAAATAATGTAGAATTCACGGTATTTCATTGGCGTTATCAAGACATCCTCGGTTGAATTCCAAGGAAAATGAGGACAGGGGATAGACCCAAGTCATGGAAGGGTCTAAACTCAAGTTTCATTTGAATCAACGGAGGCAAGAAACCCATCAGGCAACCAACCTGCTTGCCGCGGTGGGAGACATTACTCACCATCCATTCATATATGACCATAATATGCACAAATGGGCTGACAATGGTTGCTACCAGTGTTAAGAGAAAATGTGAGGTCAAAATGACCCAGTGAGGAATAAAGGTCTTCCAGTGTGTAAGTATCTGAAAAGAGTGTGAATGGAATCAGTTATTCTGCGGACTTTGACAAATGGTTTCATTTTAGAAATAGGTGAAATGATTGTGCGTGATTTGAAGGGGAATATGAGAGTTGGATTTCAATAGTTCCACAAAAGATTATAAAAACTACTAGGAACTCGATGTTATAGACAAGAAGAATAGAAATGCGAACATCGAATGAGACACTAAGGCAGTAATCGGCATTGTAAATGTGTTATGCCCTGCATAGTTTAGTTTATCGATCTTCCTGCTGCTCAGCCAGTGTGTATGTTTACTGTGGAATGTTGGACATTCAGTGGTGAACGGAATGTTGGGTGTCTGTGTGAGTGAGGAATGACCGGTAGAGATGGGCTGAGCAGCAGGCAGGCTGCTCCTGGTGGGGCTTGCTGTCACCTGGAACTAAGGGCTTGAGTACTGGCTACATCTACATCACCTGTTTACCTGGACTACCTACCTGATTTACCATTTCCATGTACAGTTGGACCAGCTACAGATTAAAGGTACTTATCCTTATCAACTTTACTTGGCTACCAGTGTCTACTTGTGTCACAGGGCACAACAAAACTGGTGCATGGTCATCAGATGTGCCCTTTACCGTGGCAACCTGAGGTTTCGGCGGGGATTCTGCCACCTTTTATCAAGTGGAAGGCTTCAGGTGCACAAGGTGTTGTAAGGTCCAGGGAGGTGCATGAAAGAAAGGCTGGAAATTAAACCTTTCTTTGCAGATATGAAGAACATCTCAGATGAAGAGCCTTTTGGAATGGTCACCTCGGAAAGACAGTTCTGACTGAATTCACAGCCGCGGTAAGGAACTGAAGGCGAAGCAATGGCACCTCTGGGAAATGCAGAACGCAAGCATTTGGAAGCTTTTGACAGATATCCCCTTTCTACAGACTTACGAGGGGATATTCTATACTTGATGAAGCTTGTCAAATGGGGTGGTTGCATTTATATCCATCTACTCTTCTAAATCCACTTCTACGTACCTTGATGATATAGTGCAAGTTGATATTGCAGAATCGATGTTTGTGCAGGTCAGTATTTAAACCTTAAAATGTTTGCACCACACCCAATTAATGATTACATCTGAGGCAATCTTGAGATATTCTTTGTTAAGAACTGACTCTATGTCTGATTGTTGTGTTGTGTGTTATTATTATCGTCCCGTTGGACCAAAGGAAGTTTAAAAAGTGCGACTGACTATGAAAAAGTTATCCGTTGTTACATTGAGACTTCCATCGCTGGAGGCACCATCGATGTTCTCACCAGAGGTTCACTTTTCCTTTGGCCGCACTACCTTTAATGACATTCTCACTAAGAATTGTACTTGATTACATCATCATCTATTACATTCTCAGTAATATGACCACTGATTGATGTCACGAGTAATATCAAAGATACAGCAATAATTCATATCACTCTAGGCATCCATTCATAAAATCTATGGCCAATGACATATACATTGTAAAAAGTCATAAAATAACTAGTGCTCTCAATAAAAAAAAAGTCTGATATCAACAATATTGTGATTGATGGCATCAATGCAATGTATTCTGTTGCAAATGTTGTGCCAGACACAGTATTGTTTTACATGCTAAGATAGTGACTTAGCGGCAGAGGTCTGCTTACCATCGGACCCAAAGAGGATCATGATGTCAGCTTCGCCGCTGTAGAGCTGAGTGAAGGTGAGTGGAGACACATCACTCCAGACCTTGAAGGCGCGACGGAAGGCATCCTCGATGACATCACCGTCCAGGTCTGGGGAGTAATTCAGCACCCTGTAGGAGACAGAGAATAGGCACAGAAGAGTTACTACCAGAGAGGAATGCGACTGGGCATTTGTCACCTGCCTATCTAGAGCAATGGTCTGGCACGCCTTTGTCCAGACTGCAGTCTGAAGGCAAGAAACGAGGACACATAGAAGCTGGCATAATGACCAAAGATGGAGGAGAGGAAGAAATTACGCAACAAATGAAAGGAGAAATGGTGAAAAAACTATTGAATGTGGAAAAGCTGAAGAAATTGGTCTTGGTGAAAAGGGACAAGAAGGAAAAACACTGCGGAGTAAGGGAAAAGAAAAAGAACTAAGTAATACATATAAAGAAAGGGGGCACGAATTACTAGGGAATACAAACGAAGAGAAGAAAAGTAATAGAAGATAAAATAGCAAGACCATCCAAGTGGTATAAAATAGGAGAAAAAAGTAAGCTAAGGAATATGAAAAATTAAAAGAGTGGAGAAAACACTTGGGAATATGAAAAAGAAGATGAAAATACAAAGGGGTATGAAAAGGAAAATAGGCGAGGTCAACCAGGAAAAGGAGAAAGGAGAAAAATAACGTAATAAACATTAAAAAAGAAAAAAAGAGAACAAAAACTACAAAAGAGAAGAAAATAGAGAACATGGCAAAGGAAGGGACAACATAAGAAAACAGGGAATTTGAGGAACAGAAAAGAAAAAAGAGCATTCAGAAAGCAAAAAAACAGGGAATATGAGAAAGGGCAGAACTGCAGGGTGAAAGTAGCGAGGGACATGAAAAGATCGAGATGAAAAACGAGAATAGAGAAAAACCCATGAAATGTGAGGCAATGGAATATGGAACAAATTGGGAAAGGAATAAACAGTACAAGCAAAAAAGAAAATATGATCAAAAAGAGGGTGAAAACTAGAGAATGTCAGCAACGAGATTAATAATGTATATGGGAAATGAGAAGAGGGAAGGAAAAGAAGAGAGATGAGAAAGAGAACAGGGTCGACAAGAGAGAATGTGAAAACAACAGAACAAAATATTATTCGGACATAGAGACGAGAGGAAGAGATTAGTAAATAAAAACAACTGAATGTGAGGCAAGACAATCAACAAGAAGATGTGAAAGAAGAAGAAATTAGTAGAATACAGGTTGTCAGAGGGTAAAGATGAAATGGGACATAAATACGGGTGTGGCGAGCGGCTAGACGAGGGGGTTGAACAAGGAAATACCAGCAGGCAGCTGGAAGTGCTGCTGACCTCCCGAGCTCTCTTTCTTGTCACACTTTGCACCCTCGCTCCTCACGTTTCTTTCTCTTTAATCTTTTTTTCTCCTCCCATCATTTTCTTTCTGCTCCTTCATTCTACTACTACCCCTTGTTTTCCCTCCAAGTTTTATCCTTTTTATGTAATCTCTTTTTTTATTAATCCCTCACACTCTAAGAAGCGCCGAGAGGCAGCTCGTTTCGTATAGGGCGCGGCGCTGTAATGATGCTGTTCGCGCAGCTCACACTCGCTCGCTGCTTCTATTGGTCCCTGGAAGTCTGCCACTGCGCCTTCGTGCCTTCGCCAGCTCTCAGTCTTGTCTTTCCCTCTTCTCTCCTCCGTCTGCCACTGCTCAGCTCTAGGTGTCCTTTTTCTGTGCTCTCCTCCCCCTGCAGTCTTTGTGTCGCGTGTTTCTCACCTTCCCCCGTACTCTCTCACACTCGCTCTATCTCCCTTCCCTTCACTCCTGTCAGTTAACCCTCACTGAGGTCTCCATCCCAGCTCTCCCTCTTCTTGCACTCAGTCCTTGCCCTCCCCCCGTGCTTCCTTCCCTCCGTCCCCGTGCTCTCTCTCACTTGCTGCCCCTCACCCTCCACCGCCTTCAGTGAACCCTCGGGTCATTTATCTAACTCACCGGTAGGTGATGTCGTTGTGGTCCCACTTGAGGTCGCCGTCGAAGGTCTGGAAGTTGCCCACGTCGGGAACCCCGCAGCGGGGGGTCTTCATGGCCTCCAGGGTGCTCTGGTCCAGCTCTCCCGTCTCGTTCAGCCCCAGCGTCTTCTGCATATGCAGCAGGGCCTTGCTGAGGGACACGTGGGTGCTGCTGCGCGACTTCTTGGAGATGTACCCGAAGCGCTCCAGGTAACTCTGGGGGAAGATGGCGGCCGGTCAGTGACAGGCAGTGACGTAGCAGTGTGTCTTGGGCCCTACAGGTAGGAAGGGAGTGCTGTCTGGATTCTAAAAAATAGCGATGGTCAGGGTTGAGTGGGCCCTTCATGCATCTGGACTCCGGTGTCACTGCACCTGCTGCACCCCTGGCGATAGGGCCTTGCAGAGGAAAGAAAGCTCTAGGGGATGGGGATGCGCAGAAAGATAAGTGGCTGGAAAGCTACGATAAGCTCTAGGCCTAGGGTATGAGGAGTACAGAAACCCATAGGGTCTTGGCGGGACAGAAATCTATAGTATCTGGCCGAGTATAGCAACCGACAGATCCAAAATAAACGCGGGAGGCTGTGGGGCTTTACATCAGGGAGAAACTGTACGGTCTGGGGAGCAAGGAAACATATAGTTGTTGGCTGGGTACAGAAAGTTATAATTGGTGGGTGAGTACAGATCTCTAAGGGACATGATAACTACAGAGACTATAGGGTCTGGGTAGTACGGGTTGCAATAAGGGATTGGTGAATACAGAAAGTTACAGTGTGTGCCAGTACAGAAAGATGCCGGGCTGGATAACTATATAAAGCTATAGGGTCCGGGGAGTAAAAAAATCTATAGTGATGAGGTGAGAAAATACAGGTTTATAGGACCGGTGAGCAGAGACAGGATGAATACGCAAAGAGAGGCAGTTAATCTGTGCATGGCAGCCCCGTGGTACCTGGTCTTAAAGGCACACGACAGCAGTAGTAATACACAGTGACAGTCCCCATACATGGCACCCAGTACCTAACAGTGCCCAGTGGTGCCCCTCCCCTTCACACGCAGCATCCCGCTTTGCCGCCTGAGGCCCTCTCTTCAAGGCACACACATTACACAAATGTGCTGTGATGCCTTCTCTGCATGACAAACAACATCTCTTGCCATGCGCTCTATTCGTGCCACACAGCATCCACCTTCACACACAGCGTCCAGCGGTGCCCCCTGAGGCCCTCTCTTCAAGGCACGCACAATACAAACGTGTGCTTTGATGCACTCTTTGCAGCGTGTGCTGTGCCTACCTCTATGCATGACAAACAAAACCCCCTGCTATGCTCTCTTCATGCCACACAGGATCCGACAGTGCCCAGTGGTGCCCGCTCTTCGTTTGACATCTGCCACGTGATTTTCCACGTCATGTCCTGTGAACCTCTCATTGCACTATATACAGCGCCCCTTAAGTACCCTTTGACTCCCCCCCCCCCCCTCTCTGCATGCCATATAGTATAAGGTAGAGTCTAGCACCGGAAAATAACGTACCACATAAATCGCCAAATTCACCCCTAAGGCTGGACTAGCACGTGCACCCACACCAGTGCCTGGAGTTTCTCCAGTACTTCAGACAGACTCCCTTGTGCCACTGTGTGCACGGCATACCACCTTAACCCCGCGGGCACAGCTCTCACCTCTGCCAGCTCGTCGTCGCTGATGCCGCTGACCAGCTCTCCAGGGAAGATGACCCGGACCTGCGGCTGGGACTGCAGGGGGGCAGCGCGGCAGCTGAGGGCAAGGAGCCCCGCAGCCAGCAGGGCCAGAAGTGGCGTCATGGTGGAGGGAGGGCGGCGTGCGGGTGTGTGTCTGCTCTCTGCGCTTTGTGCTGGCTCGTGCTGTGGCCTGCTTGCTTCTCTTCCCGACCTCAGACCGCCTCTCAGTACCAACTCCAGGTCTGCCCCGCACCTTTATACCCTCCTGAGAGGCTGACACTGGGGTGCTGACTCACCCCCCTTACCTCCAGCCCCGCCCGGCCCGGCCTCCCCTCCCCCACCCCCAAGACAGCTCAACCCTTTTCCGCGCTGACGAAACACACCACTTCCAACTCCGGCTTTATTATTGTTTATTATTAGTTTGGACGATTTCAACACTTTTTGTCCAAACCGCGTCACCGCAGCTCCATGACTCTGCGCTTGGGGCACAGGAAATGTGAAATGGATGAACAAAGAGGATGTTTACTTCAGATTGGCGCACGAGTGGGCGCGAGCAGACCCCCAGGGACCCCGGGCCCCGTGTTTACACCCGGTGACCATCGTGCAAGGAAAGAAAAGCCCCCCTTGGCCGCTGTTTAAACTGTAAAATAGCGATAATGATGGTCCAGCTCTGGGCTCCGGTGCCACCGCACCTGCCGCACCAATGAAAGCTACGCCCCTGTGTGCATTAACACCTGGCCCCTGATTTCAGGTCAGCCCCCAAGTCGGGAAGTGCACCTTACACACCACACCATCAGCCAGCAACACACAGCAGGGCAACCTCTGCTAATTTATTTTTTATTATTTACATTTTTCGCAAGATTGCAAACATTCGAACAAGTACATCGGTAAACGTCCCGGCAGAGCCATGGCTGGTGGGAATTCCAATCGATTCCAGTAGCATCTTGCTGTGGAATTTTAATAGGTGTCTGGCGGTGTCAGATGGGTTCAGCAAGTATTTCTTAATCATATGAGCAGCACTTCCCAATTTTAGGGACGCTTATGCCAGAGAAAACCGGTAACATCGCCATTTTTTTTATTTCAACAGATCAGTGTAACATTTTTATGAAATCTATTGGTTTGGTGAGTGCTTAAAAAGAGAGTTACACAACACCAGCCTTGCTGCAGAGATTCCTTCCGTCGATTGTACCTTTAGGAACTAGGTGTAAAATCCGTCGATTGTACCTTTAGGAAATAGGTGTAAAATCCGTCAATTGTACCTTAGGAAATAGGTGTAAAATGTTCACGGTGGACACTCCAGATAAATTAAACGGAGGAGCCTTTAACTGCTTGAGATTTAGTGTTAGTGCCTACTGCTGAGGGCATTAACTGTTGTTAACGGACTACATTGGATTTATGGGACGTAATAGGAAGGCGCAGAACGAAAATAAAGTTATGTTATGTTATGTTAAATCAATTTGTAGAGTGCACTAATACCGAGGGTGTCCTGGCGCTTAAGCAGTTTACCTGGAAGAAGTGGTGTGCAGGACTCTGGTCCAGAAGCGATGTCAGAGCCTAGGCTGAAATCAACCAAGTCTTCAGACCTTTCCTAAAGGAAAGGAGATCAGTGGTGGACCTTAGAGAGAGAGGAAGTTCATTCCAGGCGTTGGACGCCTTGAGCACAAAACTCTTTCCACCCTAGTTGGCCTTTTTTCCCCTGGTGACAGCTGCCCATTTGGCCACCCTGGAGCGCAGAGATCTCCCCGGGACATACCACTGGAAGCGTTCTCTAAGGTCCCGTGGCCCAACTCCATGTAAGGATTTGTGAGCTATGCAAAGGGCCTTAAAATGGACCCGTTGTTTCATGGGGAGCCAGTGCAGATCACGTAGTTCATTTCTGATAGACATAAACCTAGGGGTATTTGTTAGCAGCCTTGCTGCCGCATTCTGTGCCATCTGGAGTCTGTTAAGATGTTTATTATGAACTGTAAGATACAGACTATTGCAATAATCCAGATGGGACAGAACTAGGGCGGACACTACGGATCTGAAACTTTCAGTTGTTAAGTAGGGTTTGATTTTTCTCAGGGTCCTTAGGATAAAGAAGCAGGTTGAAACCACTTTGCTTACCTGATTCTCAAAGGAAAGCCTGTTATCCACAATCACCCCCAGGTTTTTTACTTTGGGTGCTAGGGGGGGAGGGAGGCCCATCTCACTAGGCCACCAGGTAGATGACCAGAAGTTGGAGGTATTCCCAAATATGATCACCTCTGTTTTGCCAGCGTTTAGCTTCAGACAATTAGCGGCCATCCAACTAGTGATGGCGGCCATGCAGTCTTGGCAGTTGGAGGCTTTTGTCACTTCATTCCCCTTTTGAAGGGATATTACTATCTGGGTATCGTCGGCATAGGAGTTCAGCAATAGGCCGAACGAAAGTATGAGGGACGCTAGAGGTTTGACGTAAACATTAAAAAGCGTGGGGCTCAAGGAGGATCCCTGAGGAACTCCACATGGAAGAACAAATAAATCAGAGATATCTACTCCCAGATCCACTGTTTGAGTTCTATTTGTCAGGAAGGACTTCAGGAGGGCCAAGGCAGAGCCCAGTATCCCGGCCTTCGATAACCGTCCTAGGAGTACCTCATGGTGTACTATACTGTATCGAAGGCCGCCGACAGGTCCAGCATGATCAAAATAGCTGAACCTCCTTGGTCGACGGTCTCCCGGATCTCTTCAGTAGCTTTTATCAGGGCAGATTCCGTGCTATGACTAGCACGGAAGCCGTATTGGGAATGGTCCAAGAGGTTGTTTGTTTCAAGGAAGAGGCTTAATTGCGTATTCATAGCCTTCTCCAAGATTTTTGCAGGTAACGGGAGTCGGGAGATAGGCCTATAATTATTGGGATCTTTAGGGTCAAGATTAGGTTTTTTTATAAGAGGTAAAATAGAGGCTATTTTCCAAGATAAAGGGTATTGACCAGTCACCATTATCTGGTTGAGTAATGGGGTGAGGGTATTAGTAATAATATCTGGAGGCATTTTAATTATTGTGGCTGGACAAGGGTCCTTGGGGGAACCGGATCTACAGCCCAACAACAGATTAGCCACCTCCAGGTTAGCCAACGGAGTAAAATTGTTGAAAGTGGGGGTGTTGTTGGAGAGCATCGTGTCAGGGCATTCCAAAGGGCCATTAACAGCTGTTCAGGCCCATCAGCATATGACAATAATGCTACTAGCATAAGCACAGGGCCATTGGAATTATGCGGATTAAATTATGCAGCAGAGTTGACTAAATTATGCGACAAGAAAAGGCAAAGTATGCTGCATAATGCAGTGCATTTTGTGACGGTATTACTGCAATATTGTGTCTTTTTCACACGTCAACACTGTCTGGAAAAAGGTTTCAACTTATAAATAACAGTTTAACACTCATACAGTGATTGGTAATTGAAAGGTGACCAGTTGGGAAGGTCCTTTCACTCCGCAGGTACATATGTTGCTGCATTTTTAGTAACTTTTGATCAATTTGTAGCAAGAAATATGGAAAAAAAATTGTAACATTTGCAAACGATGCAGCAGATAATTTATGTGGCAAATGCAGCAAATTCATAATTATGCAGAAAAAAACACAGCTGCAGAATCACATCATTCCAGTGGCACCACGTGAATTCCCCCAACACCACCAAATGCACCAAGATGCATATCTTGGTGAATGGCCCTACTAACGAGCTGCTGAACTTTGGATGTAGGGAAAACTATAGTAGTTTAATAGTAAGGCTCCATGTTTTCCGTTTTTACTGATTTTCACAGATAAATACAGACAGAAAACATTAATTTTCTTGTCCGTTTTTATCCACATTAAATCATAAATACAGACATCGGGTGCTTTTTGAGTAATTCTAAATTCTGTCTGCTATGACTGTCAGGCCAATAGATGTGTGAATTGATAGATAAGGGGGATACAAAAAGAAAGGACTTTTAGTAGAGGCTTAACAGCAGTAGATATGCACAAGGTTGATACTGAAATTTGCATATTTTCCTATAAGAGCACTGATTTATCTTCTGTGGGGGTTCACAGCCTTGTAACATGCCAGACATTCAAGCATGAGTGCATATTTATCGGTTAAATAAATGTGGAAATGTTTTAATTTCAGCTTAACTTTTCCACAAAACCCAAAATAAATATGGATAAATACAGGTAAAATTAGCAAAAAATAAATATGGATAAATACAGACGGAAATGGGAAAAAAATACCATAAAACTGGGAGCCCTATTTCATAGCTACATCATTACCTTCGACCAGGCTGGGACTAGCCTAGCATTCTTTCGCAGCAGCAACATATAATCTTATTATTCTCCAGCTCAATTAATTGGCCTTGAAAGGCTAAGACCGGATGCAGTGCTTAATTTGTCCCAAAAAAAAGTGACAGGGCTCTCGTCAAGAGGCCACGGCAGCTTCCACCACACATTGCCCCTGCCCCTGCCATGCTGCCAATGATACTAACACAACTGCTAACCATCACACTCCTACAAGTGTGACGGTTCAGACTATTTCAGGCCCCCAAAGCTATAAGAATGGCTAAGGCGGCTAGAAATATTAATTTTTAAAGAATATAGCATTAACAGTTAACTGTTGTTGTGGTCATCTCTTAAATTAGTAAAACAGCGTCACCTTGTTGCAGGCTGTCACAAGCCCCAGTACTGACAATTAAGTGCCGGTGCCAAGCACCGGAAACCTCCAGCTCAAATTAAACAGTGACCCGCTGAGATGAAAACCTGTGATCACCAGGTTAAAAACAACTCTCCACAGTAGGCAGTCAGGACACTAAATACTAGCAATGTGCATATTGCAGTTAAATGTACAGCTTGTAGCAGGTATTTGGGTATGCAGGACTGGATGGGCACCAGGGTACGACTCAGAGAGAGCACGAGCGAGGACAGAGCTTTACATTTCACTGTGCTGCAATGCTTTGTTTGGCCGCCACTCTTCTGACAAGGTTTGAAGTCTATGTAGGCGAGCGATGGACCTATATTATAGATTTACATACAGGTATTACAATGGTCCAGAACGGCCACTTCCAATTTCTTGTCACAATCAAGGTGAATGGAAAGATTTCCCAAGGGTCAACTGTAATAGGTATTTAGCAATGCATAACATTTGCCAATCATGCACCTATACCCAAGGCCACTGGAATTATCCTGCAGGGGAGGGTCAAATTATGCAGCGGGGTTGAGTAAATTATGTGGCAAGCAAAGGGAAATTAAACGGCCCATTTTGTGATAGTATTACTTCATTATTTAGTCATTTTTAAACTTAACACTGTCTGGGCATTAGGTGTACCTCATTAGTACCTGTGTAATACCCACATATAGCAATAAACGATAGAAAGGTAACTAGTCAACCTTTGCAACATCCTTACACTGCGCGGCAACACAGGTCACTGCATTTTTACTAACTTTTGAACCGTTTGAGCTAGAAACTGTTTTTTTTTGTTACAATCTCCACACCAATCTACAGCACTCCATTCAAATCCACCCCACTCTGCTCCAACCTACCACAGTCTACCCCACTCCACTCCAATCTACTCCAATTTACCTCACTTCAATGGACCACAATCCAATACACTCCACTCCAATCTACCCAACAATTCTACCCTACTCCACGTTACTCCACTCCACTCCAATCTACCCCAGTCCAATTAACCCCACACCACTCCAAACTCCACTGCAATCTATCCAACTCCTCTCCACTATAATCTACCCACTTCTCTCCAATCTACCCCGCTCCACCACAATCTACCACAATTCACACCACTACAATCTACCACAATCTACCCCACTTAAATCTACCACAATCTACCCCACTTCACTCACATGTACCACACTAGAATCAACCCAATATACCTACTCCACTCTAATCTACCCCACTCCACTCTACCACACCCGATTCGACTCTTCAAATCTACCTCACCCACCCACTCCACTTCACTCTAATCTACCCCACTCCAATCAACCATACTCCTCTAAAATCTACCCCACTCCACTCCAATCTAATCCAGTCTACCCCACCTCGCTCAGTCCAATCTAGTCCACCTCACTCCACCACAGTCTAACCTACTCCAATCTATGCCCCCCAATCTTCCCCACCCCAATCTGCCCCTATCTACTCCGCTCCAATCTACCCCACTCCACTCTAATGTACCCCACACTAACCCAATCTCCCCATTCCACCCCACTGTAATCTACCCCACCCCACTCTACCTTACTCCAATCCAACCCACTCCACTCCAATCTACCCTACTCCACACCATTCTAACCCACTCCACTCCAATCTAACACACTCCAAACTGCTCCACTCCAGTCATCCCTTTAATCTACCCCACTCCAATCTCCCCCACACCATTTCAATCTACCCAACTCTAATTCACTCGATCTACCCCACTCCTTTCCACCCTAGTCTACCCCATTACACTCCAATCCAATCTACCCCACTCCACTCCACTGTTCCCCAATCAATATTGCTCTATTCCAATCTCAACTTCACTCCAATCTATCCAACTTCACTTGAATCTACCCACTCCACTCTACCCCAATCTACCCCATTGTAATCTACCACTCCAATTCACCCAATCTATTCCATTCCACTCGACTCCAATCTACCACACTCCATTCCACTCTACCCAATCTATCCCACTCCATTTTACTCCAAGCTACCTCATGCCACCCAAATCTACCCCACTCCAGTCCAATCTAACCCACGCCACCCCAATCTACCCCACTCCAATCTACCCTACCCCACTCCACACTACCCTCTTCCAATCTATCCCATCCAATCCGCCACACTCCAATATACCTCACTTCAACCTACCCCACACTACTCCACTCCGATGTACTCCACTACAGTCTACCCCACCCTAACCCAATCTACACAACTCCAATCCGCCTCACTCCAATATACCTCACTCCAACCTATCCCACACTACTCCACTCCAACCTACCCCACACAACTCCACTCCAATTTACTCAACTCCAGTCTATCCCACCCTAACCCAATCTACCCCATCTAATCTACCCCACTCCAATATACCTCACTCCAACCTACCCCACACTACTCCACTCCAATGTACTCCACTTCAACTGACATCACACTACTCCACTCATGTACTCCACTCCAGTCTACCCTACCCTAACCCAATCTACCCCATCCAATCCGCCCCACTCAAATATACCTCACTCCAATCTACCCCACACTACTCCACTCCCATGTACTCCACTCCAGTCTACCCCACCCTAACCCAATCTACCCCATGCAATCCGCCCCACTCCAACATACCTCACTCCAACATACCCCACACTACTCCATTCCAATGTACTCCATTCCAACCTCCCCTATACTACTCTCCACTCCAATGGACTCCACTGCAGTCTACCCCACCCTTACCCAATCTACCCCTTCCAATCCGCCCCACTCCAATATACCTCACTTCAACCTAACCCACACTACTCCACTCCAATGTACTCCACTCCAAACTACCTCACACTACTCCACTCCAATGTACTCCACTCCAGTCTACCCCACCCTAACCCAATCTACCCCTTCCAACCCGCCCCACTATAATATACCTCACTTCAACCTACCCCACACTACTCCACGTCAATGTACTCCACTCCAACCTAACCCACACTACTACAATGTACCCCAGTCTACTCCACTCTAACTAAATCTACCCCATCCAATCTGCCCCACTCCAATATACCTCACTCTACCCTACCCCACACTACTCCACTCCAACCGACCCCGAACTACTCAACTCCAATGTACTCCACTCAAGTCTACCCCACCCTAACCCAATCTGCCCCATCCAATATACCCCACTCCAATATACCTCACTTCAACCTACCCCATGCTATTCCACTCCAATGTACTCCACTCTAACCTACCCCACACTACTCCACTCCAATGTACTCCACTCCAGTCTACCCCACCCTAACCCAATCTACCCCATCCAATCCGCCCCACTCCAACATACCTCACTCCAACCTACCCCACACTACTTCACTCCAATGTACTCCACTCCAACCTCCCCTATACTACTCTCCACTCCAATGTACTCCACTCCCGTCTACCCCACCCTAACCCAATCTACCCATTTCAATCTACCCCACTCCAATATACCTCACTCCAACCTATCCCACACTACTCCACTCCAATGTACTCCACTCCAACCTACCCCATACTACTCTCCACTCCAGTCACCCCATCCTAACCCAATCTACCGCATCCAATCTGCCCCACTCCAATATATCTCACTTCAATTTACCCCACACCACTCCACTCCAATGTACTCCACTCTAACCTACCCCACACTACTCCACTCCAATGTACTCCACTCCAGTCTACCCCACCCTAACCCAATCTACCCCTTCCAACCCGCCCCACTATAATATACCTCACTTCAACCTACCCCACACTACTCCACGTCAATGTACTCCACTCCAACCTAATCCACACTACTACAATGTACTCCAGTCTACTCCACCCTAACTAAATCTACCCCATCCAATCCGCCCCACTCCAATATACCTCACTCCACCCTACCCCACACTACTCCACTCCAACCGACCCTGAACTACTCAACTCCAATGTACTCCACTCCAGTCTACCCCACCCTAACTCAATCTACCCCATCCAATCTACCCCACTCCAATATACCTCACTTCAACCTACCCCACACTATTCCACTCCAATGTACTCCACTCTAACCTACCCCACACTACTCCACTCCAATGTACTCCACTCCAGTCTACCCCACCCTAATCCAATCTACCCCATCCAATCCGCCCCACTCCAACATACCTCACTCCAACCTACCCCACACTACTTCACTCCAATGTACTCCACTCCAACCTCCCCTATACTACTCTCCACTCCAATGTACTCAACTCCCGTCTACCCCACCCAAACCCAATCTACCCATTTCAATCTACCCCACTCCAATATACCTCACTCCAACCTACCCCACACTACTCCACTCCAATGTACTCCACTCCAACCTACCCCATACTACTCTCCACTCCAGTCACCCCACCCTAACCCAATCTACCGCATCCAATCTGCCCCATTCCACTCCAGTCTACCCCCTCCAAACTACTCCATTCCAAACTACCCAACCCCTATCTCACTCCAATCTACCTAACTCCACTGCAATCTACCCTACCGTAATACACCAATCTATACCAGTCCAATCTACTCCACTCCACTCTAATTTACCCCACTCCAATTTACTCCTATCCACTCCTATCTACCCCACTCCAATTTACCCCCACTCCAGTCTACCCCAGTATACCCCACTCCACTCTACCCCGATTACCACACTCCAATCTACTCCACTCCAATCTGTCCCACTCCTATATGCCCCACTCCACCCCAATCTACTCCACTTCACCCCATCCACCCAATTCAATCCACCCCAGTCCAATCTACCCCAATCTGACCCACTCCAATCTACTTCACTCTACCCAATTTCCCCATCTCCACTCCACCCAACTCTACCCCATTCCAATCTACCCCAATCTAGGCCCAGTCCTTTAAAATTTGCCCTACTATAATTCACCCAAACTATCCCACTCCAATCTACCCCCCTCCACTCCAATCTACCCGCTCCACTCCTTTCTACCCCACTCCAATTCAATCTACCTTAATATGTCCCACTCCACTCTATCCCAATCTACCCTGATCTATCATACTCCTATCTACCCAACTCCAATCTACCACAATCCAAACTACCACATTCTACTTCACTCCAATCTACCCCACTTCACCCCACTCCACTCTACCCCCAAACTACCCCACTCCAATCCACCCAATCTACTTAATTCCACTCTACCACATCTGTCCCACTCCACTTTACTCCAATCTACCACATGCCACCCAAATCTATCCCACTCCATTCCAATCTAACCCACACCGCCCAATCCACCCCACGCAATCTACCCAATTCCACTCCACCCCAAACTACACTCCTCCAGTCTATATCATATAATTTGACCCCCTCCAATCCCCCCTATTCCAACCTACCCCAATCTACTCCACTCCAATCCACTCCACTCCAGTCTATCCCACCATAACTCAATCTACCCCACTCTATCCAACTCCATTCCAATATATACCACTCCAATCTATCCCACTCCAATCTACCACACTCCAATCAACCCCAACCACTCTATCAACTCCACCCCAATGTACTCCTATCTACCCCACCCCAATCTACCCCACCCACTCTATCCAACAGCACTCCAATCTAATCCACTCCAACCTACCCCTCTCCAATCTATTCCACTCCAAACTACCCCACTCCTATCTATCTCACTCCAATCTACCTCACTCCACTCCAATTTACTCCACTTAACTCAATATACTCTACCATAATCCATCCAATCAATCCCACTCCAATCTACCCTACTCCACTCTACCCCACTCCACGCTAATCTATCCCACTCCACTCCACTTCAATCTACTCCTCTCTAATCCTATCTACCCCACTCCTCTCCAATCTACCCCACCCCAATCTACCCCAAACCACTGTCCTCCACTCCTCGCTAATCTACCCCACTTCACTCCAATCTATCCCAATGTATCCCACTCCACTCCACTCCGATCTACCCCACTCCAATCTACCTCTCACAAATTTACCCCACTACACTCCAATATACCCCACTACACTCAAATCTACCCCACTACGCCCAATCTACTCCACTTCACCCCAATCTACTCCCATTCAATCTATCTCACTCAGTTCTACTCCACTCTACCCCAAACTACCCCACTCCAATCCACCCAATCTACTCCATTCCACTTCACTCCAATCTACCGCATACCACCCAAATCTATCCCACTCCATTTCAGTCTAACCCACACCACCCCAATCCACCCCATCGCAATCTACCCAACTCCACTCCACCCCAAACTACACTCCTCAAATCTGCCCCATATAATCTGTCCCACTCCAATCTACCCCACTCCAACCTACCCCAATCTACTCCACTCCAATCTACTCCACTTCAGTCTATCCCACCGTAACCCAATCTACCCCACTCCATCCCAATCTACCCCACACCACTCTATCCAACTCCACTCCAATATAATCCACTCCAATCTACCCCACTCCAAACTATTACACTCCAAACTACCCCACTACTATTTATCTCACTCCAATCAACCTCACTCCACTCCAATCTACTCCACCTAACTCCAATATACTCTACCATAATCCATAAAATCTATCTCACTCTAATCTACACTACTCAACTCTACTCCATTCCACGCTAATCACGCTCCACTCCAATCTACTCCTCTCTAATCCTATCTACCCCACTTCTCTCCAATCTATCCCAATGTATCCCACTCCACTCTACCCCGATCTACCCCACTCCAATCTACCTCACTCAAATCTACCTCACTCCACCCCAATCTACCACACTACACCCCAATCTACTAGACTTCACCCCAATCTACTCCAATTCAATCTACACCACTCCAATCTACCACAATCTTCTCCATTCCAATGTACTCCACTCTCCACCAGCCACGGCCCATGCAGGTAAGAGCAGTGGAGCCAGTGAGGTGGTGGGGGGTTTGATGGACAATGACGAGGGAAAATTAAATAGATAATTAATTTTCCCTCATCATCTTCCGTCGAAATACTGGCCCCACCGCTATTACCTGCATGGACTGTGGCTGCTTCCCAAAAATTCACTCCACTTCACCCCAATATACCCCAATTCAATCTTCCCCACTCCATTCCACCCCACTCCAAAATACTCAAATCTACTTCACTCCAATCGACTCCAATCCACTAAATCTGCCTCCCTCTTCCCCAATCCACCCACTCCAATCTACCTCACCCCATCCCAGTATACACCAAGGCACTCCAATATACCCTACCTCCCCAATCTACCCTACTCTACTGCACCCCAATGTACCCACTCCAAACTACCCCAATCTACTCCCACTCTATTCCATTCAACCCTACGATAATTCACCCTGTCTACCCCTATCCACTTCAATCTACCTCACTTCACTCTATTCTACCCAACTCCACTCCAATCTAACCCAATCCACCCCATTCTTCACCAATCTACCCCACTTCACTCCAATCTACCCCTATATATCCCACTCCACTCTACCCCAATCTTCTCCAATCTACCTTACTCCTATCTACCCTCACTCCAATCTACTACACTCTGATCTACCCCAATCTACTCCACTTCAATCTACCATGCTAATCTACACAACTCCCCAGCTCTAATCTTCCCAATCTACCCTAATCCACCCTACTCTATTCTGCCCCACTCTACTCCAACTCTACTATACTCCAACTCCACTCTATTCCAACCTACCCCACTTCACTCTACCCCAATATACCCCATTCAACTCTACCCAATCTACTCCACTCCAATCTACCCCACCCCACTCCACACCATTAACATTTAGCCATGCTGAACAGCTGCCACACTGGTGTACAACATGGCTAAAACAAATTGCCAAACCCCATAGCTCTCGCATAGGTGAGACCTAGTGGCTTTGCCAATGCTTGCTGTGTTTTGTGAATATCTCTCTAAGAACAGCAGAATTACGATTAACTCAGCAAAGACCAACAACAATGTGCATGCCTTTTCTTCCTGCACATGTACATTAAGTGCGTCAGTGCCTGCAGAGCTATATGCATAGGTTGAATTCAACCTGAAACGTCACCACACCATAGTGTTTCCCTAGGGGTTGTGTTAGATGGATTAATTTGCAGAAAATAAGTGCCAAGGCCCAGGGAATTTTAAAGGAAGTCGCTGCAGATTACACAACCCACTACCGCTGCCAGCGCTGCCAAATGTCATCACATTGCTACAAATGTGGCATTTGGACTATACCAGGTCACATAAAGCTGTAGTGCGTGGAATGGAGATAGATAGATAGACAGACAGACAGACAGACAGACAGACAGACAGACAGACAGACAGACAGACAGACAGACAGACAGACAGACAGACAGATAGATAGATAGATAGATAGATAGATAGATAGATAGATAGATAGATAGATAGATAGATAGATAGATAGATAGATAGATAGATAGATAGATAGATAGATAGATAGAGAGATAGAGAGATAGATAGATAGATAGATAGATAGATAGATAGATAGATAGATAGATAGATAGATAGATAGATAGATAGATAGATAGATAGATAGATAGATAGATAGATAGATAGATAGATAGATAGATAGATAGATAGATAGATAGACCCACTGCTTTAGTAACAGTTCCAGTCCATCTAAAGGAGGTAAACACTTGATTGATTCTGTTGATAATAATGCAATCCATCAAAAAGGAGCTGTTAGAAGGTGGTTCTGACACTATGGGCCGCCCAGATTTTTCGCTTTTTGAGCACCTGATTGTTGAGCTTTTACTGTGGGGGACCCTCATAAGGTGGAACTCACCCACAGTGAACTCAGGATGTAAGAGACTGCTTGGGGATTTTACTGGTGTCCCCCTGGCTTGACCAGGCCACTGCGCAGCAGCTGGAGAAAGGGACACCGGGCTGGTTACATGCAGACACATGTGTACATGCGTGTGCACACATGTACGAGCTGCGCAGGGGAGAGTCCTGGTGTGCGCAGTCCAGGAGCAGCTACAAAGTGAATGGTGTGGCAGGACTTATGCAGTATTTGGTGGTGACAAGGAATAGGCTTTATACACTGGAAAGAAACATGCCAGGGAAAGTCAGTGTGTCTTACTGTTTTTTTACTTCATTATTCCCCTATGGGAATGTGGAGTCCATGAGCTAGATTAACTTCCATTAGGCCTACAGATTCCAGACACAGCTTAAGTCCACTGTAGCGGATGTGAAAATAAGTATTCTGCAGAGTCCAAAGTCATATTTGTACTGCTTTTGGGTCATCCAGAACTGTCATATTTCTCTGAGCCAGCCATGACCAGACCCAGGCTGAGGGCTGACCTCAGCTGGATGGATTGATAACCTTTCTTCCACAAGCCAGGGCCACCGCTCCATGAAGAGATGATGGGTGAGGCTACAGGCTCATCCATCACTAGGTGCCAGGCACCAGGCTGCACCAAGGAGGAAAGGAGTTGGGTTTCAGAGGCCATGTGGCCTGAGACACTGGACGACGTCATTTTGAACAAACCTAGAGGCTGCACAAGAAAGAGGGAGCAGGGGCAGGGAAGTGATGTGTTGCTGTTTGATAGGACCAACAGAGACTTCCTGCCAGCCCCCTACTCAACTTTTAACAAGCATTTACAATGCAATGGTCTCGGCATTGTTAAAGTTAAAGCTATTGGCATTGTTCATGACATTATTTTTGTTTATGTTTTTGTTTTTAAAACCTTTAAAGAAACGGCATTGTTATTTACAGTGTCAATAGCTTAATCACTCTCAAATGCGAGACCTATTGCATTTGCACCCACACACAGAGCCACACACCCAAAGCCACCCACACACACATAGCCACCCACACAGAGCCACTCTCACAGAGCAACCCACACACAAATAGAGCCACCCATAGAGCCACACGCAGCCTTCGAGCCGAGACCTAAAAATGAATGTGTCCTTATGTAATAGTACAACTGGTGCTCTTGTAATGGACTCCAATACCTTTGGGTTGAAGTTGCTCTGTACAAAACTGCAAAAAAGAAACAAAAACGAGGTCCATTCACTCGAGTAGTCGTCAGTACGCGGCCTGCTAGTGCACAATCTATAGTATAGGGGCCATTCGATGAATGACGTCACGGGCACAGTAGGTCTTGCACCCAAGCCAACGTCATCGAAGAAACATTCTAGAATGCCTGTCGGTAGTGCTTGTTGGAATTGCAGATCCGGGGAACAAAAATTGCCCCTTTAAGTAACAAGGTGGCGGTATCGGGGGCGATGCGGTATATATCCGGCTGTGGGCCCCGCCGGAGCCACCGCCGGCGGCGGATGCTCTGTCAATAAGCGCATTTTTAACGAGGGAGAGAAATGGCTCGTGACAGGCGGATCACACAACACGGCTTCTCTTAGATCATCCATCAATCCGTCGCAGGGGCCTCGCGCCTCCATTTGTTGCCGGAAACAAAGCGACTGAGAAAACAATGCAAATCGCATTAACATTTTCCGTCGCCGTCCATGCGGTGAGGGGGAAACACATCTGGCTGACAAATCACATGAGAGCTTGTCGACAAAACAACTCTCGAAGCGAGGAGTGAACAGCCAAGCTCATCTGAAGAGACGAAAACACGGGGGGGCTGGTGTGGGGAATGCCCATTCTGTCGAGCTGTTGCCCTCTAAATGTCATCTTTAAATCGAGGGCTTCAACTCGGATTTAAGGCATTGACGGAAGAAGGGTAGATGTTCAAATTCGGAACCATGGGGAGTACTCATTATATGCCTTAACCCCGCTCCCACCCTCTCACCATGTCTCGGGTCATCCGCCCGCATCCTTTCTTGTGCGGGGACGCTCTTTCGTTCTCTTGTGTCAGACACGCTCATGTTTTGTGATATTTTTACAACTGAATTACACCCATGTCAGTACATTTCTGATATCAGAGCGAACACGCCGTAAATCCCATCTCTGACGTATGCTCTGGTGGTTTACACGCTCCTCTGACCTCACAATGCCCTGGGTATTTAATAACCCGCAGGCATCACAGTGCCCTGGTGGTTTACACGCTCGTCTGATGTCACAATGCCCTGGCTGTTTACATACCTCTTTGGCATCACAATGCCCTTTGGTTTACACGCTTCTCTGATGTCACAATGCCCTGGTTGTTTACATAACCACTTGTCGTCGCAAAGCCTGCTCTGTTAGTTTTCACGCTCCTGTGACGTCACAATGCCCTGGTTGTTTAATAGCCGGTTGGCGTCCTTATGGTTTACACGCTCCTCTGATGTCACAGTGCCCTGATTATTTACATAACCACTTGTCGTCACAAAGCCTGTTCTGTTGGTTTTCACGCTCCTGTGACGTCACAATGCCCTGACTGTGTGTATAACCCTTTGGCGTCACAAAGACATTGCGGTTTACAAGCTCTTCTAACGCCTCAGTGCCCTTGTTCTTTACGCCTCAATGCCCTTTGAACGGGGCCGAAGATCAGGAAACCAGGAGTTGAATCCTCCAAGGAACGAACAACATAAGGGGCCTCTGACGGTAATTACAGTAATCGAAGCTGCCATATATCTTTAACCAATTACCGTGCACAAAACGCCCCCGGGAGCCCCACGCTGGGCCAGCCTGAGAGGACAGGGGGGAGGAGACCAGAGCAGCAGCCGAACACGGGAGCCGACAGCAGGGGGAGAGGACGCCATTAACACCACCGCCTTTCTCCAAGGTCAAGCAGAAATGCCTCGGAGAAACGCCGTGGCGTTTTCGGATTCGGGGGCGTGTTTTTCTTTCTCTCCTCTTGCCATTGGCTGGAATGTTTACATTCCAGAGGAGAGAAAGAATCGAAAAAACACGCCCCCGAATCCGAAAAAGACGGGGCTTGTTTGGAGAGACAATGCTCTTCTCCAATGGCTGACCAGTATTTTAGAGGCCAGCCAATGGAGAAGAGGTAAAAAAAAGGAGCGGGTTAAAGCCCCACTCCAAAACATTAAATCTCGGAGCGAGACTGCGCAAGCGCAGACTTCGAGCCGAGACCTAAAAAGTGCTTGCACAGGAAGAGAAGCTCTCTCTGGGGTGTGGTCTGCTGAGGGTGCTGGAGTCTGGCGCAATGGGCAGTTGGAAGGAAAGACCCCCTGACTGCCCCCCAGGGCCCTAATGGCGCCAGAAGAAGAGCCCAGGACCGGTGGGCAGAAGCAGGGGCCTCGGCGCAGGGAGAAGAGAGGCCAAGGAGGAGAGCCAGGCGAAAGGCTGGCACAGGGAGCCAGTGAAGACAGCTCCCTGCTGAATCCACCCTCTTGGAGACCCGGAGGGCCAAGGAGAGTGCTCCCAGTGGCTGGGAGACGCCACTAGGAGCAAAAAGACGTGAAAATGGGGCAGATCGTACCCCCAGGGGCTGAGATATGGCCCCCAGAAGGTAGGCGACCTTTGACCCCTAAGACCACCGACGACGAAGCACGTGGGGCTCCGCCGCTGGTCTCAGAGATGCCCCCGGGGTGGGTCAGGTCCCGGGGACCGCCCCCAAGGAGAAGTAACGACGGGGAGCGCCGTCACGCTCCCCGTGAAGGTGCCCTGCATGAGGGCCAGGAGCCCACCCTGGCCCCCACCGAAGATGGAGGCGGGGGAGCGCCATCGCGCCCCCCCCCCCGCGAAGAGGGAAGCCGGGGAGCGCCATTGCGCTCCCCGTGAAAATGCCCCCACGGGGTGCCAGGAGCCGACCCTGGCCCCCGACGAAAATGGTGATGGAGTGTGCCGTCACACAACCCCATCAGGAGGAGGAGGAGCCCGGGACCCCATCTCTGGGCCCCGCAGTTCAGGGTGGGGATGGGGGAGTGCCATCGCACTCCCCTGCAGCCAGCGTGAGCCTCGGTGTCTGCCCGCCGGAGCAGGCAGACCAGACCTGCAGCGACAGCTCCCGCGGCAGCATGCGTGGGTGCTGGCCGGCGGGGGCAGCCAGGGGTGGGCTCCCCAGGCTGCCCTCCAACGGGAGGCCTGCGGGGGTCCCGGGTGAGACCGGGACCCCGAGAAGACCCAGAACAGGTGCCCAGGTGGGACTGGGCCCCGAGAACAGGCAGAGCGGCCGGGGGTGGGCTCCCCGCGCCGCATACACTCACCTGGGGGTCCGGGTGGGACCGGACCCCCCCCAACGAAGACTGACAAGGTGGCGAAGCGCCAGCACCACCAGCGTGGCTCTCCCCGGCACAGCAGGAGAGCCGCTCATCTATTATTCACGAAGAGGAGCACAACGCGCCCCATAATGCCTTGCCAGGCATTTGGAAATCTGCCGTTTTGGTGCTCGGTGGCCCCCAGAGTAGGGGGGTCACCCTCAAGTGAGAAAAGGTGCTGGGGAGGTGCTGGAGAAGCGCAGTCTTCCCCCCCCCCAGCATGAAGAGAAAAGTCACCCTAGGTGTCCTGGGAACTTGAAAGAATAACCCCTCAAGGGCTCAGCCATCAATACAAAGTCTCTTGGGCTGGAACCTTTGTTCTACAGTTAGGGATGTTGTGAAAAGTGCATTAAGAAATGAAGGGCTGAGTTGGGGATGTCAGGAGAAGGGCATCCCCTGGAGGCAAAGAGGTGTAATTGCACCAGGTGCTCTGAAGGTCTCATGGGTAAAGTGAAGTACTTGTGTAAGGTGATGTTATAAGCTAAGGGGGGTTATGTGACCAGACATTCCTGCTATGGTGTCTGGCTGTATAGGCGTAATCATGTGATTTCATCTGTGATGCCTTGAGGGGCTGTAATTGCAATGCATTCTAAAGATCCCCAAATGTGCTGAGTACTGTCATTCTAAAGTGTGCGTGATCATGGATTCTTGCTGCTGCGCATAGGTGAAGACCCCAGACTGCTAGCCCTTAAGATATAGAGGTGCATACTTTATAGTCAGAAGGAGATGCTCAGTCAGGGTCATGTGTCACCTAGGCAGGCGTGCCCCTTTTTAATGCTTGTTGAGGTAATGGGGTGGGTCGCCACTGGGATGGTGCCAGTGTGCAGGGCCCTCGCTCCAGGTTATGTTCAATTAAATGCATTGGGTGCAAGATGATGTGCATACATGGGAGTAGTGGTACTAGACCCCACCCCCCCCCCCCCTGCGGGAGGGGTGGAGATGTTATGCAACGTCACAAAGTAATTCCAACAGCTTATGTATATTTGTAAATCGGTGCATAGTATTGCGTAGTGTGCGTGTTTAATAAATGTACTCTTACTTTTATAAAGCAAAGTACAGACTGGACAATCAATTATTGAGTGTTATTTCTGCGCACCTGCAAATGGCGATTACTAGCCCACACCACCTCCCTTGAGTACGCCTCAGACTGCTCTGCAACGCTACCCTCTGAGAGTCAGGCGCTACAATTGGGTGTTTGGTTCCCAGTGAAGGACAAATGTAGTCATGTTATTTGTGCAGGCCTCACAGATGCTGCCTCGTTTTCCAACAGAAGCATACATTCAATTCTTGTCCTGTTCTATTTTATCATATGAAGTTCTATGACAATAGTTTACAATAGTTCATATCCTTATTTCTGCAGTTATATTTTTATTGACATTAGATCCAAAAATAAAGCCAGCCAACATGAGGTTCGTTCAACATACCCTATTTCTCAGGGCTTATGTATTGTTGATGATCAGAATTTTTCATGATTATTGCAATATGATGATTATAACTACATCACGATGTCCAATCCTCAATTTGCCCCATGTCGGCATCTCATAAAGACCTTTTTGGTAATGCAAGAGTTCCTACGGTCTCCATTAAACCTGAGCAGGGAGATTCTATTCTGAGCGAGTAATATTCTGAGAATGTAAAGACACAGCACCCATAGCAATATCAAAAGTATCGCAAACCAACAAACCAAAGAAGTGGTCCAGTGGCGGTTGCTTGTAGTTGAAAGTGGTAAGGCAATCGGGTGAATATTTCAACCCACTTTCAGACAGTGTTAGAAACTCCAATGCTCTCAATCATGGCCTGTTATAAGCATTGTTTATAACAGGGCACAACTGGCTGAGAGGTTTGGAGTTTAGGCTCCAGGTAGTGCGTGTTTCTCACACTGCCTGATGGTGGGCAACAAAAGCCAATTTTAAATAAAAAAGAAATAAAGTACTAACCTAGTCTTCTCCGCTCCCGCAATTCATGGCTTCAAGGCAGTGAGGGGTCTCCGAGCAAACTCCCCTAACCAGTCCAGACACTGCTCTCATGCTGTTAACCAGCATGAGAGAAGTGACAGGATTTGTTGGGGTGGGCTGGCTCAGCGCTCCTACAGGCACTGGAGGCCAATGTCTGCCCTCCATCCAGCTGTCTAAGACAGCGTGGGTTGGAGAGGTTTAAATTGCGCATGTCAGGCTGACCATCGCAAGGCAGCCGGCCAAAGTGACATGCGCACTTTAAACTGGAGCACCACCCCTCCTGACCTGCTGCCAGTCAGTAGCAATGACCCCGCCCTACCCTGACAAATGCTCGGGCTGGCCTCACTGAAAAATAAAATGAGAAGAAAACCATTTTATTGTTCATGTTTGCTGTGCTGGTAGTTGTGTGGGCGAACCTAATGAAGGAACTGACACTGAAGTAGTCGATATGAGATACCGTCATGGAGCAATTTGAGAATTGAACACTATGAGGTCCATTTGATGGACTAGACAGCTAGACAGATAGACAGACAGACAGACAGAGAGACAGATAGATAGATAGATAGATAGATAGATAGATAGATAGATAGATAGATAGATAGATAGATAGATAGATAGATAGATAGATAGATAGATAGATAGATAGATAGATAGATAGATAGATAGATAGATAGGTAGGTAGGTAGGTAGGTAGGTAGGTAGGTAGGTAGGTAGGTAGGTAGGTAGGTAGGTAGGTAGGTAGGTAGGTAGGTAGGTAGATAGATAGATAGATAGATAGATAGATAGATAGATAGATAGATAGATAGATAGATAGATAGATAGATAGATAGATAGATAGATAGATAGATAGATAGATAGATAGATAGATAGATAGATAGATAGATAGATAGATAGATAGATAGATAGATAGATAGATAGATAGATAGATAGATAGATTGCATTGATAAACGCTATGCTCATGCCCTGTGCTAAAAAATACTCTGGAAGTGCCACAATCTGGTTGACTGTCATAAACAAATGCTAGTGTTAACCATTAAGTGTTGGTGCCGAGCACCAGCAAACACCAGCACAAATTAAGCACAAGTGCTAATCTTGTTGAGTGATAGCAGGGGTATCAGTAGCATGTGAGAGCTGTGTACAGGGTTCTTTAAGGATGTTTGAGTACCATTAGCTGAGAAAAAGGCAGGTGCTCAAGGGAACCGGTGTAAGATGATTGCTCACAGCTCACCTGTAGGGACATGGTGAGGGAGTGGTGGTAGTGGGAGGTTTTATAGAGCTGTGAAAAAGTATTAATCTTATCTGGGTGATGAATGTGGTAAAACTGTTCTTCGTGGCATGAACGACATAATGACTGGGAACTGTTGGGAGTTGCCATCTTTATCAGAAAAACATACCAGCCCTTTGTTTTTGTTTTGCTATTCTCGTTCAGCCAAAAGCTGGCAGGCGAAATAATATTTTATCTAAAATAGTCAAGATAATTTTATAATATGGCTATTCTCCCTTTGTTTGCACTGTTAACCATTCTAAAACGGTTTAGCACTCTAAGACATTTTAATTGATTTATGCACACAGCTGCTATTTTAGGTTTATGTTACAGAAGGGAAAAAATGTGTTTCACTGTTTTTCCCAATATCTTTACCAGCCTGTACGTAAAAATACAGGCCAAGCTGGTAATAAAAGACAAATCAACTGTGCAAACATTTCAACAGTTAGGAAAGTACAAATGAAGCACATTTTTGTTTGTAATCCGGAAGTGTGAAGGGAACAAAGTTTCTAATATGATCAAAACAAATCAAGACACTTTACTCAGTGATGTACAAGTGAAAAATATTGTCTAAAATCCCATATGTTATTTATCGTTTGTGCCTTGTATAGTTTTATCAGTAAAACTGTATGTCTGTGCAAATTTTGTAGCAAATAAAAATGGAAACAGCTGTCAGTAGGTGACAGTGACTACCACACCATGCTTTAGTAATATATTTGCGACAGTGTGCTCCAAAATGGACTACCAACTTCATACCACACTTTACCACTCTCCTGCTGAATAGGTGTGGCCCATTTGCTACACTTGTTCTTTGTTTGTCTGGATTTTTGGAATTTTTTTTTGTAGTTTTAGATAGTGCAAACTTGACCCAAAAGTATTGGAGCACTTTACATGAGCGCCAGTTACATTACACCAGAACAAATTAATTTTTTGTTGGCAGAAGGTGATTAAGTGATTTGCCTTGAATCACAGGATGCTGAGCTGACGCTTGGACGCGAACCTGGTTTCTAGAGGTAGGGAAGCCAATACATTTGCAGGGAGAGCTGAGCTAAAGGTCAGACTCAGATCTTTGAGTCCATGCACGAGATGAGCCCTGAAAATGTTTGCTAGGTAAATCACACAACAAACATCATGGAAAATATGAGGAAGCTGCTTCAAAATTCAAAAAAGTCTTTTTCTTTAACATGTGAAGCTTTGACTTTAATATATGAAAAGAGTTTGGTGTAATAAAATGTTTGCCTAAGATCACACAATGTAAGCAGTTAAGCCGCTGTTTATTCTGGTTTTATGGTTTCACTTCGACAAATCAGCCAGGAAATGGGTAACTTTTTGTCTTTCCTTATATTAAGGGTTTGATTTTATCTCTTTTGTGCATTTTTAGGTCTCGCCTGGCGTAGGCTGTGCAGACATGGGCAGTCTCGCTGGCGAGATTGAATGAGTTAGGGTAGATTTCACTAGCGGGGTTTAAGCCCCGCCCCTCTTTTCCATTGGCTGGCATCACCATTTATGCTAAACGGTGGCCAGCCATTGGAAAAGAGCGTCTAGTGACGTACACTTTTCTCTTTTAGAGCCGTCCCAGTTGGACTGGCTCGGTTGCCTTACGTGTGTGGTAAAAGCTTTCTTATCTTTATGGGGCCATGTGTTTCAAACACATGGCCCCATAAAGACAAGAAACCTTTTAGCAGGCGAGAGAGCCGAGCAAATACGTCATGGCGAGCGCGTGTTTAAACACGCAGCTGACTTTCTGGTACTGCGCTTGTTTTCATATCCTCTAATCTTTCTTTGCAGGACACCTATCGTGAATGAGATCCTATGCGTTCATGTCACTTATCAAAGTAAGCCCAATGCACACACGATGCCCTCTAATAACTGATTACACCTGGGCCTTCCGGGAGCTTTAGTTTCACTTTGGAGGATTTAGGAGGAGGCCTGGGATCCGCAACGGAACCTGGAGCGGCAGCGCTGAAAGTAAACTGCCCCCACGCTACAGAGGCGAAGACACCCCATCTCCCCCGCTAATGTCGTAGTGCCTCCTCTGTGAGAGGTCTGTGACTGAGGCTGGCGCCCCCTTGAGGCAATTAATGGGATTGGGAAGGGGTCGGGGGAGGGAGGCAGATTCTCCTGTTAATTTGGGGAGGGGGTGCGAGCGTAACGAGGTCAGTTCAGCTCCCCGCTCACCCTTAGACAATCTGCACGGTTTGCATTGCGCAATCGCTACCCGCCCCGGCCGTCCTCCCAGCGGGCCAGTGTCAACCCTCTTAGCCCTCCGCAATGGTCTGTGTGGAAGGGATCCAGTCTCCGGCTATAACAGTGACGGGGAGTCATTGTGCCTGTGTATTCCTTTAACGTGAGGGGCCGTGAAGTGTTGTTTAATGAAGGGGTCTAGACTCTACCACCCCTTTACAACCCCAGTCAATGACAATTCTCCTCACGGGCTGCTCACGGGCCTCAGCGTGGTTGCCTTTGTTGCCTTTACATACGCATGTGTTTTAAGTGCTGACTTGCGCAGCTTATGGGACAGTGCCGAGAATAACAAAGAGCAAGGCAGGGGTGTATCAGCTGCTGCTCCACAATTCTAGCATTAAACTGAAGAATTCTGCTGCGGACACATTAACCCACTGAGTTTTCTTTGAAACATTTCAAGTGTTTTTCTGGGCAGAAGAGAGTTAAGGGCTGCATGCTGTTTCACATTTTCACTACTAAACGGTTCTGCAGCGGCTGTGTTATCTCCAGCCGGGCCGGGGCGTGTGTTTTGCAGAGTTCTCTCCAGCCGGGCCGGGGTGTGTGTTTTGCAGAGTTCTCTCCAGCCGGGCCGAGGTGTGTGTTTTGCAGGGCTCCCTCGCCTCTTCCCAGTCCTGCGTGTTGATACCCCGTCGGCCCGTTCCGTCCCCCTCCTCTCCCTCGGAATAATTTTTGGGGAGTTCGGGGTTGGACAGCAGAGAGGCCCAGCCTTGGCTCTCGTTAGTCCCAGGCTTTGAAAGTCTGCTGCGCTCCCACGAGCAGAGCTGCAGCACAGCGAGCTCCACACACACACACACTTCCTGGACCGGGAGGGAGCCGAGGGGGACCACAGAAGGGACTAGTGGCGGAATCCGCAGCTCCTGGTGAAAGATGGGGACAACCCGAGGGAATGGCAGCACTAAAGGTGACCGGCTGTGGAGCCGAGATCGGCTGATTACACATCCCCTGGGAAATCAGCATCAGGTGATCTGGTCTCCAATCCCGGCGCCACGAGTACACACACCCTGTGATCGTGGGCAAACGGTTCCACCTTCCACTGCCTGCGATCGCTCATTAGCAAAACTGAAAGTTATTTTACGGGTGTTTAGCGCAGACCCACAGTATAGGCCATGTGTCAGATATGTAGGCTAATCTAAACTGTTTTCCTTTATATGTAAAAAATGTTTCTGTGGATAGCCAGGAAAAATGAAAGGCAATCTCCCCCCCCTCTCCCCACCGACCCATCCATCCCGATCTATATTCGACACCTCTGGATATTTTCATTTTGCAACACATCTGGACCTCTGTGCAGAAGTAAGACTGTATAAACGCCTGTGGCTGACTCTGCCCCAGCTCTCCTGGAGTTGGAGGTGTTCTGACAAACCTTTTTGCACAAACAGAATCCAAGCAGAAGCTGCCAGATTTTATATGCACATCCACTATTTTGTATGTTCGAAGCAATGGATCGCAGTCAATGAATGTGTTTAGGTGCTCTTCAGGCAAAACGTCCTCCTCTGCCTTTGGAGGACAACATAAACACCAATGAGGCAAAGTCCCCTTTGGAGTCCACAAATGTATCACACACTTGCCGAGGCACACTTAGTAATATTCCAAGCCAATAGGGCTGGCTTCTTCTGTTTTTTCACGTAAAGCAATCGAAATTCACAAGTTGTTCTGAAATTTTTTTCTTTTTAAAGTTCTTTTTTTTTCTCTTCGGAAACAAAATATATGTACAGGCAGCTGACACGTGTTTCGTCCCATGGACTTTCTCAAGGCTAATATAAGTTGATGTATCCAATAGTTATTCCTTAATTGGTGAAATAGATAAACGACTGGTTCAAAAGTAAGTGTTTCACATTGTGTCACTAGTCCTGGAAAGCATTCACTGTGCAATTGTCACTTCTGTAGTCAGTATGATCAGGTCTTAATAAACCTTTTCACGTTCCTTCATCTCAAATCTGGCGAAGAGTTAAATTGAGATTTGAGACGAAGGAAATATATGTACATATATTTTGTTTCCGAAGAGAAAAATAAAGAACTTTAAAAAGAAAAAAAAAATTCAGAACAACTTGTGAATTTCGATTGCTTTACGTGAAAAAACAGAAGAAGCCAGCCCTATTGGCTTGGGGTGTTCTGACAAACCAGCTGCCTCCCGCCTGCAACTGAAAGAGTGAAAAGACACTCTGTGGCAGTGAACACGCGCCACGTTTGAAAGACGCCTTCAATGAAATGAAGTGCAGATTCTTGGCCCTGTGTAGTGTTTTCACAACCAAGGGCCCCTGTATGTACCTTATTGTACTGTTTGTTACAATTTAGCACTTTACTTCCTCCTGTCGAGGCCCGAGATCTTTTACAGGTACCTGTTGTGGGGAAGAAAGTAGTTTCATATATTCACAGCAACGTATATTAAAGTAGCACCTTCCACAGATTGTACCTGCTTCTCAGCGCTTTCGTGCCAGTTCCTAAATTAATAGCACGTTTGTACTTCTAAAACGCTTGCCCACCCACTGAGGAGTTTTAGCGCTGAATAACAGTTATTTATAGTTGCCCAACTCAATGGTAGTCCTTTAAACTCCCTCGGAAGGATGAAACGCTGAGTGAATCTGCAGAGATTCAAACCGGTGGCCCCGAGGTCACACACAGATTTCTGAAGTGGGAACGGCAGACGTGTGATCCGCCTCGTGAAGATGAAAGGCTGATTTGATCCTGACAGAGCCGATCTTGAGACCTGAGGGTACAGCCAGAACTGAGCAGAGGGTGCAGTTTCCTCCTAACTACCCTACCATCTGGAGTTCCTTGTTAACTTGTGAAAACCACATCTGGAGTACCCTGTTCACTTGTGAAAACCACATCTGGAGTAATGTACCAGGCCCTGGGAGCCTGTTGGCTTCCCTGTGCCCACATAGAAGATACCCCCTGCAGTTGTGTTGTGTGGACCAACCCCTGGATTATTGTGTACAGTTGTGTCACGCCTCGCCTGGAGTGTTGGGCCCAGCCTTGGAGGTCCCATCTCAGATGTAGTGTTCTGTGCTGCAAGCCCCGGCTTGAGCACTGTGTCCTTCTCGAGAGACACCGCTGTGTGTGTGTTTATTGTGCAACCCTAACAACAAGAGTTGCCTTTTCATAAGATCACAGGCGTCGTGAGTTCCAGAGGGAGGTCTGCAGTGGAGTGCTGCACACAACTCTAGGGGTACCATCAGGAGAGCCATGCCAAGTTCTGGGGGTGGCCCGGGGCACAGTGGCGAGTCTAGAAGCTGCGTCTAGGCGCTCTGTCCAGTTCTGGAAGCCTCATCTCCACTCCTCACTGTCCAGTCCTAGTGACCACGCCTGACGTGTTTGTGGAGCTCTGGAGGTCACATCTGTGGTATCTCCAAAGCACTGCGCCTAGGTCTTTAGGCAACATCTGGACTCAGGCACGAAGGTCCCACCTGGAGTAGTGAATGCAAGGAATGCCGTATTGAGCAATCAGTCATGGCAGAGTGAGCGCCTTCCCTCATTCTCAAGTTCAGAGTCTCTGGAAGAAGACAAGAGGTCGGGTTCAGTGAACATCCTCTTACGTCTTAAAGCGCTTCAAAGTCCCTTCTTCAGGAGTAATAGATGCTATATCAATCCAATAAAAATGCAGTATTCAAGACAACTGTAAGTGTCTTCGTTCTTGGCTGAAATCCCTCCAAGCAGACGCTGTGTGGTGCCTGCATTCCCAAAGGACGTGGGTAGTGTCTATGTATTTAGTAGGTTTTATAAAGCGCACACACAGATATAAAGCGCCAGAGCAGGGCGGAGGAGCACAGAGGAGGTGGGGGAAGCCATTTGGTTTGCTAATGGTATAGTATAGCAAAGCAAATGGCTTTAACTTAATAAAAGGCGAGACCTATTGCATTTTTAATGCTTGTTTATATAGCGTGAACTCGACTCAAATGGCAAATTGGAGCGCTATAGACGAGCATCAATTACATTTCACATGGTCATATTCATTGCCTATAAACATGGGCAGATTACGCGATTTGCTCCACATCACAGGATTTTGAGCCGATGCCGATATTCCAACCTCATTCCCCAGTCTCAAAGGCAGGCAGCACTGGCCCAAACGCCCCCTTCCGGGTAGAGGGAGGAAGTCAGGCAGAAACCGCAAGAAAGCTTGGCTCGTTATGAGCTCGAGGTTCTGACAGGTCCTCGATCTTGCAGCTTGAGCCGTATTTCAGACTCAGTGGCTCCAAGATCTGCAGCTCTGGCTGTAATCTCTGCTACTTCAGTGATGTAACATTCACGGTTCCCTCCTCTCTGAAAATTATTTCAGCACCACTCGGCGTAGCGTCGGTATGCTGTTAGTGGTGCGCATGCGCCTGTGATATTCTGCCGCGGGTTAACAGGGGACTCACGCCGTGGGGTTCTGCGGTGATCTGTGTCTGAGCAGCGGGGCCCTGCGTCGAGAGTGCCGGCACAATGTCTCGGTGTGCGATGCTGTCGTACTCGGGCGCACAGCGAAGAATCACGCCTTCTGGCAGCGGGACTTCTCAGCAATTAACCACAGGCCTCCAGCTGCTGCTCTGAGACGAGTTCAGAGGGAAACCGCAGGCTCCCAACCACGGAGCCACGTTAACAGGAGGAGCGAGGGAGAGCGCACAGCTACGAAGGAAAGAAGGACGAGAGTGTGAGAGGAGAGCAAAGGAAAGGGCAGAAGTGAGGGATGGAAAGAGTTCTGAGAGGAAAAAAGAGGGCGAAAAGGAAGAGAGGGGTGAGAGAAAAGATAGGGATAAAAGGAGGAGAGCGTAGAAAAGACAGTGACAGGAGGAAAGAGAGAAAGAGCTGGAGAAAAAAGGGAGCAAAAGTAGAGAGGAGTGGAGAAGAGAGGAAACCAGGATTAGAAGGAGGCACATGGCGAGAGAGAGCGAGTTTTAGGATGTAAGAAAATGAAAGGTATAAACAAGATGGCGGGAGTAGGAGAGCAGTGTAAGGAGAGAGTAAGTGGAGGGGAGGCACAAGAAAGGAATAAGAATGGACATGAAGAGAAAAAGGGATGGGAGGCGGAGAGTGGTGGCAGGATGATAAAGAGTGAGAGGTGGACAAGCGAGAAAAAGAATAGAGACGAGGGTGAGAGTAGGAGTATGTTGACCCGGAATAGACAGAGGGACACTGATAAGAGTGAATGGAGGAAAGAAGAGTGAAGAGAGAGAAACAGAGTAGGGACGAAAGCGAGAGTAGGAAAAAAGAGTAGGCCGTATCAATTAAAGGAGGGGAGCGGTATTCTGATAGGGGAGAGATTGTGGAATGAGGGGGTAAAGGAGAAATATGGGGGAGGAAAGGAAGTAGAGAAAGGCTGTCATGAGGTCCCACCAAGAGGTAATCACCAAAGACTGCTATCCTTTCCACCTCTGTCTTTTGACTAATTCATATTTCTTCCTGTCTGCCATCCTCCCATTCACGCACTACCCTGCCTCTGTCATTGCACCTTTAGCTGTCTGTGGGAGACCTAATATTCCCAATACATTACATAGACTTACAAGAATGTTCTCACGATTGGATGGCTTTTGTTGTCTATGTCACATCCGTTCTCCTCATTCAGTGGTTTTCCTACCTATTCTTGTGTTTTTCCTGCCCAATAGATTTTGGTCTCACAGTGTTTTCAATGGATGATGTATCCATTCACTCTGAGGTCAGAGCTCTCCTTCAGGTGAATATGAGGGAATATTTTCTCACCTCACACTTTCTCTGTTCCCTCTCATCTGCCACCTCTCACTTTATAAACTACTAATGCCACCCCTCCAGTGAATTATCACTTTTCACTTCAGGCCCCTCATTTTTTTTTTTTACAATTTAAGATAACCATCTGTGTGTGCGTATTTGCACACACGCATGTCTGGCACTCTTTTAAGTGCAGCTTGGTATTTTTGAATAAATCCCTATCAAAGCTGGCCGCTTCAGATGCGCATGTATCCACGGTGGACATTTTTGATTTTGATTTGTTCCCATATAACAAAATGTATTCATGGCCACCACAGATGCACAAACATCCACTACAGACACCTTTGGGTGTATTTTGTTATACTTTGAAGAAAACCCAAGCAACGACGTCTGCCAGCCATCTTTAAATGTATTTTGTTACATTTTGAAGAAATCCCAATCAAAGATGGCCACCATCTTTGGGAAGCAAACTTACCCCACAACTCTTTCAAGCTCGCCATGAATTAACACATTAAATTACTGCCTTGGATCAAAGACAAGGAATCTTTTAAAAAATGTAAACACTCCTAGACATGTGTAAACACATACAAATCGCCAAACCCACAGAGCTATCTGTTTCAAAATAATTAAAGGCTTTCATAAATCCAGGTTTTTAGCTCTGAGGTTTGGCCTATCACCAACTGACGCACCGCCAACATGGCTCCCAAAACCTACCTCAACGCTATTCAGACATTGCCTGGGACAAGAAGAAAAGATCTTACACATACTGTGCATTTGACTAGTTTTACAAACCGAAAGTAGATTACGCAACATCTTCAACACTTATGGCATCAGGACATGCTGTCATGCTCTTATTTTCTGCTTACAAGGCTTGAGCGCCCAGGTAATAGTCTGGCTGGCAAAGTTCACCACCACTGCTGAGAAACTTCTTAAACCTGGATCCAAAACATCTTGACACACTCAAGCATTCTCAAAATGCACATACATCTCGACTACACCTGAGTGCAATTATGACTTGAACCAAGACCCACAGCTGGGCTTTTCACGTGTGCCCTATTGCAATTTTCAAGAATTGACTCTTTAATTGTGTGGCATTGCGCCATCATTGGACAATCGCCGTCGTAGCACAATGGCAACAATGCCCAGTACTTACATGGCCAACCAGCCGGCACAGCAGTTATCATCAACTGACCTTTCTGTACTTTCAAGACTAGCACTCTCAATCATGTTTCGCAATTTGAAGAGACTTGATCAAACATGTTTTTAAAAGGTCCTCCTTGATTATTTACACAGTTTTCGTGGATACCTTTTATGTTTTTTGTTTTTCACCATACTCTTTTATCTTCCAATGTTTAGTTTCACCTAAAGCACTGAAGTAGTTTGGATCATTTGCCCTTGGAAGCCATAACTGAAGGTCGAGCATACATCTTGGGAGCATATTCTCAAGGATCTATCGCCGACTTATCGGCACTTTAACACAGCCAAAGTCGCGATAAATTTATCGACCCATTCTCAAGCTGGTGCTAACAGCCCATATCACCAGTTTACCTGCGATAGCATCCGCAAAAAATATCGCCACAGATGACCCCGGCAACTATGGCTAATGAGATGCATAGTAGGCGTTCCAGAGAAAAAAGCAGGGACAACACCACACCTCAACATTCTCAACGACCGGCCAGATCGGTGATAAGAGCACAAAACATGCGATAAGATGCGTTAGCAGCAGGAAATTAACACCTACCCTGACGTGGTGCAACGTCGGACGACAGCCAGCAACAGAAAAGGTAGCCCAGCCCAGAGCCACACCTGAAGACCAACAGATGCCATGGAGCCCTTGGTCATGCAGCTCGGAGCCCCAACAGGGCCACAACACCGCCACCACCCCCAGGACCCCATCAGCCCCGCCCCCGGGTCTACCCCAGGCACCCCGCCCTTTGGACAAAGATATTGCACATCAACCCTAATAAATCACGAACCAAACAATTCGCTTGAAGTCGCACAATCACAACACCTAACATACATGTGAGGGCAGAAAGATGAGAATCATTCATTCATCTCAGAATATCCAAATAATATGTTTATTACAGAATAAACCCAAAACAACAATTCTGAAGAGTCATGGCGGCTTTTCTCAGAACATTCTGTAAGTCACAGCCTGCAAGACAAAAACCTAGATAAGAAGGTGTGTCATGCGCTCATCAAAGTACAGAGAGAGAGCGAGATAGAGATGGAGAGAAAGAGGGATAGGGAGAGAGAGACAGAGAGAGAGAGAAAGGGAGAGAGAGGGAGGGAGAGTGGGAGAGGGAGAGGGAGAGAGAGAGAGGGAGAGGGAGAGAGAGTGCCAACACTGCCGACCCAGGCCTCACTGCTCACCTACTGCCACCGGTGTGTCTCCAACCATGTGCCGGTATACACTGCAGTCCCCCAGGTCCGTTATCTGAAACAGTATCCAGAGACAGGAATGGCAGAGGCCATACAGTTGCACACACCATCATCGCTTCCCCCCCTGCGCACACAGGCTGCTACACCCCAGCCCCTCCCGCCACCCAGCGGTGATTGCCGCCCCTGCGCAACCAGGCCTCACTGCTCACCTTCCGCCACCGGCGTGTCTCCGAGAGGGTCCACCACGTGCCGGTGGTAGCTCCAAGCCTGGGGCCCGTGACCATGGCACCCTCCACATCATGCAGCCCCGCACCGCGGGCCACTAGGTCACACACTTGATTCTGGGTCTTGATTTCGCTATGGCAGAGACCATATCAGTGCACACGGCATCATCGCAGGCTACACACCCACTCAGCCCTTGAGGTGCCACAAACTCTGTGAACCGCGAGGCGACGCCACGTGACGGTAGGCCTGCACTGCCCGCTGGCTCAGTCCTACACTGCGGTCCAGCCGTGCCCACACTACTCTTACCAGTCCGGGCCGCCAGGATGGCGCATCATCGCAGACTGCACACCCGCTCAGCACTTTAGGTGCCCCTACTTCAGTGCACCGAAAGACACCGTCCCGTTGCGGTGTGCCTGCTGCAGTGTATCCGGTGACACCAAGTCCTACCACCGCAAGCCATGGACCCTTTATGATTGAGTCCTGTGGTGCGAACGCCATCATGTCATCCCTGGCACTGGGCAATGTGAGGTGGCAGTGTCCTAGACCCTCATGCATAAACGTTAACCACACGGAGACACCCAGTTAGAGAGTGGAAATGGTGTCCAGCACGTGCGCCAGGCCCTTTTTATTGGCAGGGTCACATGTCCTGTGACAACTGTGCTTGATGGGTGTGGTGTGGATGTAAATCAGTCGTGAGGGAGTGGCTTTGGCATGCTGACAACTAGACCTGTGAGCAGCAGATCCCTACAGGGAAGACCTGGGACATGTAGCATTGTCCCCCCCCCCCCACCTGTGTGCGTAAGCAGAGTGTGCTGGCCTGGCGTATGCCAGTCCAGCGTAAGGGTGTTAACAATGACCCCGGGGCTCTGGGCGTGGTTCCATCCTGGGCTGGCCAAAGAAGTAACTAATGCATGTGTCTCAGTTGTAGTGTCTGCGCCACCCGGACCGCAATCGGCAATGTGTCACCCTGTGACCCAAGTCCCACAACATGAGCAACATGGACATAAGGGGGGATCACTGACCCTACATTCATCCATATTTCCACACTTGAAAGATCATAGACATGACACATCTGTGTGAACATGAATGTTCATTGCACATTCAGTGGAGTGTTGCAGCTGGAGCAGTACAGGGCCATGCAAACCCCACTTTACATTGTTGGCCCGTGGAGGGCCAGCCAGAGTCCTTCAGGGAATGACAAGTACATCAGAAGAGGAGGAGTTCAGTCCGCAGTCTGATAGCTGTGTCATTGGTGACCAAACAGAATATGGCAGTCCATGTCGAGGTCCAAGGTGAGTGTCGCAGAGTGCATCGGGGGACAGTGGAAGGTGATGATGCAGAGGGCAGAACCAAGCAGAAACAGGCCATATGGCGGAGATGGATGCTACTGATTCCTTCTGACCACGGAGGCAGATTCATCCGCATCTTCGTCCTCTGCTGTTGCATGTGCCTCACATGTGGGTGGTGGTGTTCTGTCTCCAGCACTGTGTGGCAGTGACACCTCAGGGGCCGGAGGTGGAATGTCCGCCGCATTGTGTGGCACTGACACATCAGGGGCCAGAGATGTGGATGGAGTGGTAGCAGCATGCATCAGCGCCAGGCCTTGTGGCAGCAATGCCATAAGTAATGGTCTTTAGGGCATTGAGGAACCCAGCTACCTCTCGGTGTGGAGCCGTGGCAGCCGCTCTTTCCGCCCGCGTACGCTCCATGTTCTCCATGAGCCTCCGCATAAGTCCCTACTCGCTGGAGCCACTCTGACTAGACAGCCGTTCTTGTCTCAGAGTCAGGACTCTGGCGATGTCAGCCATGGTTCGTTGGAGAGCATGGAGCGGACTGTGGGTGTCCGTTAGGGACTGTGAGTGGTCCCTGATGGGACTTAGACACCCACGTATGGTGTCTAGTTTGGCTGCCATGCGGTCGAACCCCACCTGCACCTGTACAGCCAGCTTCTCCTGGCACCCCAACACACGGCGTTGGAAGGCCATGTGTTCGTCGTGGGGGTCCTGGGAGGCAGCCGTGGTGGTGGGTGCTGCCTGCTGTGTTTCCTTTGCAGGGGGTGGGTTCTCCTTGTAGCAGCTGGGCTGCCCTGCTCCTGGAAGTGGGCTGCGGAGGCTCTCACGAGCTGTTGGAGGGCGTCGGAGTCAAAGGTGTGGTGGTCCTCTTCGTCATCAGAGAAGAGTGGTTCGGCCGGCTCTGCAGGAGGTGTTGGATTTCCCCCTGCAATGTGAAGGGGAGATGCAGTTTAAGATTGTGTGCACATGTATGTTGACGCATTTTACGTGTTTACTTTCAGACTGCATGACAGTGTACATTGTGACTTTTGGAGGAGCTGCCTATTTGATGCGGGACCGGGGACATTCCGACAACATCACAGATATGTATTTGTACTTGTACATTGTCAACTCACATTGCCCTGCAATGCCTAATGTAATTGGCCAGTTTCTACACACATGCGGCACCAGTTGTGTCCTCTGTTCTGTTGTGGACGTGTTGCGGTTTGTACCACATCGTTGTCAATGTTGATGTGCTCTGCATGTAATGTGTGTGTGCCGCATTTTGGGGGGGGGGTCGCCCCTGCAGCTCTGATTTGGCTGCCCCTTATCCCTTACATGCGGTGTGCCTCTGACTTCTGTGCTTATACAGTGCTGAGATGTTGCATACTTGGGTGCATTGGTCTCTTGGTGGGTGTTGGGGGTCTGGGGAATGGTTTGTCTGCAGATGTGCTATGCCTAATTGTGCATGTGCGCCATTGTGCCCATCTCCCCCCGTCCCCCCTGTCCCTGGTCGTTACTCACCCTGTTGCTGTTGTGTCCAGTCATGTTGAGCAGTGTCCGGGCTCCCAACTCCTGCCACCGTCTCCCCACTGATGACTGTGGACACCATTTCCTCCATCTCGTCCAGCTCCTCCTGTGGCGCTGGGCTCCCAACTCCATTCTGCATTGCTGCCTTCCGGTTGTTTGTGAGTTTCTGCTTGGTTTTGCGCTTCACATCATTCCAGCTCCTCTTGACCTCTTCCATTGTCCATTTCAGCACTCCGACTGCATTCACCTTGTCCATGATGGGCTGCCATATTCAATTTTTAGTTGCAGGGACACAGTGGAGGTGACGAACAGTAGTTGATGGTGTTCTACCACCTCCGTTATCAGGATCCTGTTTTCCTGTGGACTGAACTGCTTCTTCCTACTCTTCTTGTCCTTGCCCTTCCCTGACCCCGAGGTCTAAGGATGGTCCTCCTGGGGGCTTGTGGGGTTTTGGTTGTCCTCTGTACTTGCTCCAGCTCCCTCCATTGTGCTTCGCTGTTTGGCTTTTGTTTGTATGGTTTTTTCCTACTTTTATAGGCATTTTCCCGCATGATGCATGGGAATTGCAGGCCTGTGGCTGGTTTTCGCTGATTTTTGTATCGCGATGGGCGTCATCGCAACTTTTTTGCGTTGATGTTCCGCATTTTTGCAGTGTCACATTGATTTTAACAGGCTCATTTGACGTGATATCGAGGGACTATTTCATGGTGCCGCCGTGTTGGGAATACTACGTTAACACAGGGTTGTTTTCCCGCGATAGACTGCGATATGCAATGTTGCGTTCAGCTAATTTTGCGATGTTTATCACACGTTCTTGAGAATTTGCCCCTTGGATGGATAAATAAAAAATTTAAGTAAATGGTGGCCATGTCATTCCATTGGCACACACATGTACTCTGAAACATATGCACGTCTTTGGAATGACACAGCCAGCATTCTGTATTTTTTCTTTTTTATATTTTGACGGACCTGTTAGCTTTTGCTTTGCCAGTTATTGATCACTACCGCTTATTCGACAATAGGGGTTCCACTCTGCTCTCCCACTCTCGCATTATATGTAACTGCTTCAAAAGTCCACTCTGTGGAGTCGTTTAATATCAATAACTGATGTGTTATATGTATTCTCATCAAATCCCCAGCCCCTATGCCTATGGAGCCCACCCTCTATTGATCCCTTCTCTGGACTAATTCATTGTCTTGGCATCCTGGGACACAAAATGATGTCTGGTTGGCTTCATCTCAATTGTGTCTACCTGTAAAGTGCTTAGCGCATGGTTCAAACAATTTATATATAGTGTAAACAAAAAGGGAGCTAGTATGCAACCCTGTCTGACCCCACTAGAGCACATAAAAGGTTCTGTTATTTTTCCCTCCTGGCTGTATCGGACCGCAGCCATGTCATTCAGATGCAAGGATTTTAAAATGGTAATGAGTCCCGGGTCCACACCAAGCCCGCCCATAATTTCCCTCGATTGACTCTGTCAAAGGCCGCAGTCAGATCCATAAATGCCAGATACATCGTCCCTTGGCTGACTATTGTGTATTTGGCCGAGATAAGGTACAGGTTAAGGCATTGGTCAGTGGTAGATTTCCCAGACCTAAAGCCACATTGGACATCAGTTATAGCTCGGTGCTCCTCAGCCCAGTCAATCAACCGGCTCAAAACCACCCACCGTAGTACCTTCGCTGACACATCAATGAGGGAAATCGGGCGGTAATATTGTGGGCTATCCTTGTTACCTTTTTTGAAAATGGGGACAATCGTGGCTGTGGTCCAGGATACTGGCATTACCGTGTCCACCGCCGCGTTTATGACCCTAGTCAGGATTGGCACGCAAAGATCCACCTTACTTATAAAAAGATCGGGTGGAATCCCATCTGGGCCGGGAGCCTTATTCCTAGTTAAGCCTTCAATTCCTATTCTTACCTCACCCAGTGAAAATCTTAGTGGGGGTATATCCTGCTCCCCATGCTGCTCCTGCAACTAATCCGTGCTTGGATGGTGATTGTAAAGCCCTTGAAAGTATTCATGCCATTGCTCCGGCAGAATGTTATTGCTTAACCCGGGTTTGTTGGCATCTTGAAAACAGGGTTTGTTAATGACCCTCCAGAAGGCGGTAGAATCCTTTAGTGCCACTGCCTCTGTCAGGTCTTCCCAAGCTTGTTTTTGTAATTTACCTTTACGCCCCTTGACCGCTAACTTGTATTTTTTCCGACACAGGGTCACCCGGTCCCTATCTCTTGGCGAGATCTTTAAAGCGTCTTTCAGCTCTCTTAGAGCGCATGAGCATTGTGGAGCTAACCATCTTGGGTTGTCCATTTTAGCCTTGTGAGCTGGGGCTCTCAACAAGCATTTCAACTATTTGGGCAACACCCTTAAAAGCATCAACTAATTCTGACCCTTCCACTTCTAGGTCTAAACACCTCTGAATAACATGTTCACCTTCTTTTAAGAGAGCAAAAATGCGTCCAGGGTCCCCACAAACCCCCCCCCCCCCCGCTAGTAGACCCATGGCCTTGCGTTTGCTCATTTTATCAGCTGACTGTTGGTCAATAGCAGATAAACCCCCACACAGACTCAGTTCAGTATCTTATTGTAGTTGCTGAAGTCCGCTTTGATACGTAAAATTTCAGGGGGGTGGCCCAGCCCAGCCTCTTCCTGTCCCTGACGGGCCCGCCCTTGACCCGGGCTTTGCCCGGGCGCATCCTGCGCGGCGGGAGCCCTGGCCCCCTCTTGAGCGCCTCCTGGCGCTTCTGACACGGTGTGCGGCGAGCGCGCCGCGAAGAATGGTGGGGAATGTAGTCCCAGCAACAGCGGTGATGTGGCCCAACAGCGGTCAAAATCCCAGGCTCACAGTGGTGATTTGGCCCAACAGCGGTCAACGTCCCAGCATTCAAGGTAACGTGACATGGTACTTCTTTCTCCCTCATCACACACCACGGAATACTCCACATACAACTTCTCCTAACAAGGTATTACTCTTCCCCAACTTAGCATTCCACAGGGTACTCCCCCATGCACCTTCTCGCGACAGGGTACTACAGAGCCCCACAATTTCACTCCACAAAGTACCCCCCCAAAGCAACCTCTCATAACAGGGTTCTACTATTGTCCTAACTTAGCACACCATAATGTACTTACTCCACATGCATCTCCTCACAACAGGGCAATCCACTTCCTCAACTTCAGATAAAATGGGGTAATCCCCCATGGACTAATAACAACAAAAAATTCCCTTATTAATTAAAACCTAGATTTTTGCTTGGAACCTCTAGAGACAGAGTACTGCTCTTTCCCCAACATGCACAGACACACACACACAGATGTACCGCACACATATGTCTAACAATGGGTTACTGCTCTTCCCCTTCTCCGTGGCACTTAAACACACACAACAAGTATGTATCTACACAACATCATGAAGATGGGTACTACAACCTTTTCCCTAAACTGCTAACTAGACTTCATATGGAATCAAAAGCAAATGCTCACACATTACTCTCAAAACAGCATACAGGCGGATTATTTAAACTTCCCAACCTGTCTAGCAGCACTGAGCATTCAGCACACCACATCCATTGTTTATGACAGGCTTGCTTTATTGTCACACTTTATTTAAATGCTTCTAATGTGATGCCGTGCTTTCCTCTGCTTGTGTTTTTCCCTCCCTTGGAGCATACCCTCTTTACCATCCTTCTGATTGGCTGGTTTGTATGTTCCACTTTTAGGGAACTTCTCTTTTGGTTAAGCACACCATGAGAGTGCATGTGTTTTCCAGCCCATACCCATCACCCTACAATCAATATTGCTCCCTCTGTCTCGTGCTGCTTGCTCCCTCATGTACTTCTCTTCCATGACTTATACCGGCTCCCCACGCTCGGTGTTGCTGTCTCCCTCGTGTGCTTCGCCCAGCCCCTGTTTTACTTTCTCCCTCAAGTGCTGCTTCTCAAACCCCCCCCTCCCCACCCCAACCAGGCTATATTTTTATTTTTCTCCCCTCACAACATTCTCAAATTCTCTTCTTCCTCGTCATGGCGCTCTCTCATTCTCTTCCCCTAACCTTACCTCCGAGTTGGCTTATTCCTAAGTTTCTAACAGTACTTAAGTTGAGCCGGTGCATGCCGTGGGGGACACGGCACTTATTTTTGGGAACCAGCACTTATTTTTCCGCCTCATTCATTTACTGAGTGTAAGAGAGGGAAATTATAGAAATCGGAAAGATTGGAGAAGAGAAAGACGGCAAAACAGTCACAAAAGAAGGAAGCAGGAACCTGCAGGAGTGAGATAAAGGGGAAGGGAGTGTCTGGTAGTGGATTAAAAAGGTATGAGGTTGTTTTAAAACGGCCAATCTTGGTATTCTGCATGCCTGTGTTTCATTCCGCTCCTTGAGGGAGTACTGCGGGGCGGTGAGGCGGGGCAGGGGAGGGGCAGGGTGGGGGTAGTAAAGGCAGGCATACGGCCGAACGGAGTTTAGTAAATAAATTTAAAAAACGAATTTCATTGCACGCGCTGCAATGCAGCAATGCAATGCAGCGCACGCAATGAAATTTGTTTTATTTATTTATTCACAAATCTGCCGTAATTTACTACCCCCCCACCCTGTCCCTCCCCCGCACCGCCTCACCAGCCCGCAGTACTCCCTCAAGGAGCCGCCACTGCCGTGGGCTTCTCAGCAGTGTTTCAGGCACCGGCACTATTTCTTTCACAAATTAAGCACTGGTTCCTAATTACCCTGCCCACCACACTATGCTCTCCCTGACCTTTCCTCCCCTCTTTGCCTTTTCTCCCACCTGTCCCCACTCCTCTTCACCTCTCCACCACATTATTTAATGTCACCTCCTGCCCTCCTCCTCCCTTTCTCGGGTTGTTTATAAGGGAGTCATTTTGCAAAAGCAGCAGATTTTAGGGGTTTCTTGCGTGAGTCAGAATGCCTCAGCCTCTCTCCACCACTATGCAGAGTCAGGGCCTTTGTAAGTGGAAGGGGAGCCAAAGACCAGACTGGCCCAGTGTTCTAAACTAAAACAGGGGTTAAGAAGCAGGAAGTCTCTGGCACGCGGCGTGAGGCTCGAGGGCGGCGTTCTGTGGGAGCAAACTACTGGCGCTGACGTCACCGTGGCTGCAAATCTTGGCGAACGGACGCCATTCAATAATAATAAAGCCCCCCCCCCCCCGCATCCGGTTTGTGCCCCCCCCCCCCCCTCCTCCGTGTCCAGGTGAGCCATCACTTCCCATCCGCCCCCCAGATGGAGTTGCTAGAAACCGGTTTGGAGCGGAGTTCAAAAGAATCGTTTTTTGTTCTTTTTATCTTTTTATGATGATTATGAAATATTTCTTCTTTGACGTTGTCATGGCTGAAACCTCAAACTAGTGTTTTGTTGTTTGATGTTGTGCAACGTTTAAGCAGAAGCATGACGAAACAGGGGATATGAGAGGGTAGCATTAGAAAAAAGAACGAAAAGAAAGTGTAGAAAAGAATAGAATGCAAAAGAGGTGTTTAGCGAATGAGAGAAAGATTGGATGCGAAATGAAAGGAAGAAATAAGCTAAAAAAAAGTAATAAAGAAATTGGAAAGAAAACAAGGAATACAATAAGGAATGAAGAAATATATGAAAATCAATAACAATGTTTTTAAGTGAAAACAAAAGAAAAACAGAGGTACTTAAAGAGGGAACAAAGGAAACAGGCAAAAAGTGATAAAGAAAGACAATCAAATGAAGACATGAGAGAATACAAGTAAAACCACAAAGAAAAGAAATAAAGGAAGAACTTTAGAAAGGAAATATTTGAGAAAGAATGGAAGAAAGAGGAAAGTTAACAAAACAGTCAAGATTGAAACAACGACTTGATGAAAGAAATACCTGAAGAGGGAACTGAAAGAAAGAAGGGAAAGAGGAAGGAAAAACCACTTAGCAGAAATATGCACTTGATAAAGACGCAAACAAAAAAATAACGAATGAAAGAAAAACACCAAGTAAATTAAAAAATATAAATAGTGGGAAATGTATAAAGACAAAGTGAAGGAAGGGGTTATTGGGAGTGGAAGTCCGCATAGTCAGCAGCCATTACATCGATTCTGTGCTTAGGTATAGCTGAATGTGCATTGGATGGGTTTAGGCGCGAGGATATTAAGTGGCCTGAATTAATGTTTCCAGCTTGTATTGCCAAATCTAAATGTGGCTATTACAAGTTATTCTGCCTCGAATGGGGAATGCCCTGCCAACTCCATTTGCCAGGTCAGAGAATAAAACCTGTGGAGCCAAGAGACAACTTTCTGCTCCCATGTACCACCTGCTTCTAGCAGGTGGTAAATGGAAGCTGGGAAATCTGCATGGCAGGGAGTGTGGAGGGCATCCAGTGCCAGAGGAGACTGGTGCCAGGCAGAGGAGAGCGTTCCATGCCCGTCCTTCCATTTCATTGAAGGCATCAGTGGGCGCCAAACTTTGTCGCTTCCATCCGCTCTGCCATGTTTAGCAGCGATTTCATCTGATGCACCCCATAAAACTGCACCCAGTGTTCTCCAATGCCCAGAAAATGTGGATGCAGGAACACCAGGCCTGGTATGATTGGGCCATGAAGGAAGACTATATAAAGCAATATAGATGCGAAAAACATTTATAGGACCAAGGGAATATAGAAACAAATAAACCAAAAGAACACAAGTAATAGAACCATGAGGCATGCAGATAAAATAAACCAGCAGCAGATTAAATATCGACAGAATAATAAACTTTAAGAGTCAAACCTTTGTCACAGGTGTGTGTGTGTGTGTGTTTAGGTGTGTGTGTGTGTGTGTTTTTTTGGGTTTTTTTTGGGTGTGATGTACTGGGGCTGGAAAACAAAGAAAGAGAAGGTCATAAAAGAGGGCTTCTCCACTGTAAACGCAGTCTTGAGCTCCAGCTTTGAGACATACAATTGGTTCCCCACAAAGGTTAAGGTTCTATGCTTACATTACCATCACCCCAAAGTGTGGTGTTCCACCACCTCAAAGGACTGAAGAGCAAGTTTGCGCTTGTGTCGATTGCAAGCATTCCATCTCTGCAGGAACCAAAGTGATTGTGAGATCGAATGCCACAACTGAACTAGAACTGTATGATTTTATCTCCACAAGCCACAAACATCAGTCTGGAGAACCATACTGCATACATCTGGGGACCTTGTTTCCTGTGTCAGTCTTTGCATGTCTTCTCCCTCTTGAAGCTTTTGCTTCATCTCAAATATGCTTCATGAGACCCTCTTCTGGGTCATTCCAACGCCTTACAACTCACTTTGGACACTGTCTGCCAGAGGGTCGGCATTATGAGCTCTGTTTTATTTGTTTATTTACGAGGTTTTATATAGCGCGTGCATGACCCTTGAAGGTATCAAGTGCTTTACAAATGGTCAAGAAAGAAGAAACAGGTTAAACAGACAACAGCATAATCAAGAGCGGTACCGGATGTGGTAGCTCTCAAGTTAAAGGAAGATACCACCACATGGTCCAGGCTGCCAACTAGGAAAATGAGATCATAACAGGCGAGTCCTTTACCTGGGTGTAGGCCCTGTGCCCTATTAGTTGCCCGGCAAGCAGAGTTTGTGAGATCTAGAGCAGAACTTTGTTCATCAGTAGTACTTTAACTTTATTTTTAAATGATGTAGTAGAGGGCTTCAGTATGATTTCAAGGGGGCAGGGAGTTCCGGATTCTCGGCGCAATACCCAAGAAGTCTCAGTTGTACGTTTTCTTTTTTATCAAATTTCTGTGGTTTCAACAATAAGGTGCTCTTGTTTCTACAGGATCTGCAGCAGCCCAATAGCTCCAGTTTTTGTGCTGGGTACCGCTGGGTATTCAAGTAGGGTTTTATGGGTCATTCAGGCAATTTTTAACTGAATCCTTGCCTCATATGGGAGATAGTTTAGAGATTGCAGGCCAGGAGTGATGTGGTTGTATCTTTCAGATCCTGTGATGAGCCTTGCAGCAGAATTAAGAGAGACTCTTAGTGGAGCCAACTTAGATCTATGTAGGCCGCAGAGGACTGCACTTCCGTAGTCCAACCTGGAAATCATTAGGGCTTGAGAAGCTGATTTGAAGTCGTCAAAGAGGAGGAAAGATTTTTATTTTTATTAAGATGTTCATTTGGAAGTTAGCTCCTTTAGTGGCAGTACTGATGTGCTCCTGTATGTTCAAGTTCTGGTCTAGCATTATTCCCAGGGATCTTGTGGAATCTATAATGTGTGGTATGCAGTTAAGAGCTGTTAGTTGCTTTATTCATTCTCTGACATCAGGTGACTGTTCGGATGGGGCGACGAAGAGTAATTACGTTTTGAGAGTTTTTAGTGTGAGGTGGTTGCATGTCAACCAGTTTGTGGCTTTCTGTAGAGTTATGTTGAGAGGTTGGATATCTTCGGGGGAAGAGATTTTCAAGTACATTTGGGTGTCGTCAGGCATACGTGTGACAGCGGATGTTGGATAATTTCTGAATTTCAGTCAAAGGCAACATGAACAGGTTAAAGACAGTGGGTGAGAGCGTGGACCCCTGTGGCGACCCTAGTGTGACCGGTGTGGAATTGGAAAGAGACTGATTATCTTGATTCTTTGGGTTCTGTTGTGGAGCAACGAGGTGAACCAGTTTAGGATGGAACCCTGATAACCTCTGTAAATCCTTAAAGTCTCAGGTAGCTTTTCTCTCAGGCCAAGACTCCAGCCACAAGCCGACCGGGTCAACTCACGATGTTGCCTGCCCATTGATCTTGGATTCACTGCAGTTACCGGTAGAGATGCTCTGTGACCACGTCCAATCCTCCAACGGGCTTTAGTATGCTCCTGTCATATACAATTATAAGAAGCCTCTTAAGTCTGCTGTGTGAACAGGACAAGATGTGGGTATCCTTTTTTCTGCAACTTTCAGCTTTAACTTTTTTACGGTCATTGGTAATATATACAAAAGGGACGCAATTAGGCATATAAAATCAATACAAACATAAAGTAGCTGAAACAATAATAATTACAATAATATTTGACAACACACCGCCCTCTAGATTAGAAACTGCATGCAATTAGCATAATACCTCCAATAATGTTGCATATTTTGGGAGTTGGCTAAACCAAATAATGCTTGAGGTTTGTGGGGATCGGCAGAAAGCTCACTGGTGGTAGAGAGGAGGAGCTATAGGGGGGGATGCATGCTGGGTATGACGCAGGTAGGGATATGACCTCCCTACACCCCTGCATGAGCCTCTATATGGATCTAGTTTGTTTACATTGGATTTAAATGTATAACGCTGTAATATTGCGTGCGGCACACAGTTTGGTTGATTGTTGCATCCTTTTGGTGTGTATTCTTTCAGGTATGAATTGTTCTGACAAATTCACCTCTTGATTGTAGTGAATCTGAAATGTTGTTGTACTGTACTAGCCTTTAAAAGGAAACCTAATAAAAATGTTTAAAAAAAACTCTAATAATGTTGCACAATGTACAATTAACTGCAACACATATATCTAACACTACAAACATTCTCTGAGCTACAGTGAGTAGACTCCTTCAACCTCTACAGAGCCTCCACGTCTCAACTGGGGTAGTAAGCATCATATAAATCTGCTATACAATATGTTACATTTTCAGCGTATTCATATACCTTTGTTTTGATGTGAGGCCTTTTGTATTTTCTAACTGCATTGCATTTCTGCATCCACAAGCACTTCCAGCACATGTTAGGCATTGAATTCAGCCACGCTTCTTATGGAGAGAGCCAAGGGTATCTCAAGCGTATCTCAATCAATCAAACAACGTTTGTAAAGCGTAACATTGTCACCCCTAGGGGGATCTGGGCGCTGTGTCTCCGTCAAAGAGCCAGATCTTGAGTCTCTTTCTGAAGTCTGCCAGTGAGGGAGCTGTATGGAGCCGGAAGGGAAGGTTTCAAGGTACCTCTAGCCCATGTCAGCCAGTAAATAGCTAAATATAGAGTGTCGCAGAAGCTCATCTAGAACTCATGAAGATACGTATTCTTACATGTCTTTGTGAATTGTGCTTAAAACTTCCAAAATGGGAATAAAACAAGAATGTTCGAGGAATATTCATAAATAATATGTACGGGTAAGTGAAACTCACTACGAGTACCACTTTCCGCACTCCGATATGCTTTTGTGATAAGGCCCCTAATCTGTGGATTCTGGGTCTTACTCATATCTATTATACAAAGGTATTATGTCATGTCTGTGATCCTTTAAAAAAGCCTTATGCCGTTTTGAGGTAACAAAACTCAGCCGCGGCCCGTGCAGGGAAGAGCGGTGGGGTGGATGGGCCCGGGTTTCGACAGACGACGACGAGGGAAAAATAATTATTTATTAAATTTTCACCCGTGATCGTCTGTCGAATTGCCCCCAACCCGGCCCCATTACCTGCACGGGCCACGGCTCACAAAACTTTAAGAATGGAATACCACACTCATTTTAGCTCATTTTAGATTTTTAATCACTGGAGGAAGTGGGATACAACTTGAATTTCTTTCTGATGGTGAAAAGATTATGTAGTTTGCAAAGCCTTTAGGGCAATCATTAGAGGCTCGTGGGACGAGGTGCCGGAAGGAGTGCCGCTGCCCCCTTTCCCCCCCCCACCAATCCCTGTGAATGGTTTTCGGAAGAAAGGAAATACACCCTGGGGAGAACCCCACCCTCAGCCCCCAAAAGCTGGATTTCCAGGTCGGGGCAGCATGAATGTTGCTTTGTGACCCGTCTGGATAAGTGGATAAGTTTCAGCTTGTCCAACCCTAAAAGCAGCCCTGACGAGCCCCCGCACAGAAATATCCCATACACATACAAAATCTGGCATGGGAAAACTGTTGGCACCAGCCCCACGCTGCAGGAGGCCAATGGCCTGATTATGTGTGTCTGGGGAAATTCTGAGCTCTGCGCAAACCCCTGTTTGAGCAGGGGTTGGCATTCCAAGTTCTGCAGACTGTATGACAACCACAGATTACCAGGTGCAATAAAGTCTGCATCCCCCGATAAAAACCGACAGGTAAAACCCCCTGAAGAAGGCCTGATATACTGGGATATGCAGATTTGGTCCGGTATCTTCACATATTCTTGCACATTAACCTAAAATCCAGTGGTTTGGGATTTTATCGGGTGTAACTAATTCTATTTGCACTCATAACCCTTGGCTAGCATAGGGCACTGGAGCATGCTTGGGTCATGGCTGCCCATCCTGCTCTGAAAGCATCACACTCGCCTACAGCCTCTCAGGGAATTGCTAGTGGGGCAGAATGGCTAGTCCAGCCCTGCACAAAATGTGCTGCTCCAGGGAAGCAATGTCCCTGGGCAAAGAGCCAGACCGCATGAAGTATGTCCAGCCGCGGCCCGTGCAGTTAGGAGCGGTGGGGCCAGGTGAGGGGGGGATTTCGACGGACGATGACGAGGGAAAATTTATTATTTATTTAATTTTCCCTCGTCATCGTCTGTCAAAATCCTCCTTCACCCGTGGCTGATTAAAAAAAAAAAACACCCGCAACTGATTTTAGGTTGCATACCAGCTCCTTCCTACGAGAAATCACGGCGATGTGGACACCACCCGAGAACAGTGGCCATGGATGTTCGCTGTTGCAACCCTACACCACACACACATTTCCCCGCGCTCGTGCAGATGAGAAATCCTGCCTGAGATTTGTACAGCGTTGTTTCCCCACTCTGCGCCGCAGAGCTGCCCGAGGAGGCAGGGGCTTTATAGTAAAATATACTTTGCACTCGGGAAATTGCAACACACCGCAAGGTTGTGTCATTATTTTGTCAACAAGAACAGCTACTTCCAGCGAAACAGGAAATGTACCCTCAAAGAAGCAGACGCGGACCGTAAACACCCTGACAGAACTCCTTGATACCACACATCTGCTTACACGCCACCCTTAAACGCAAATACCAAGCCCAAGCAATTCGAAGCACACACACTTGCATACATATCTTGTGATCCTGCCATAAACCAAGCCCACTGACAGACCAGTGCAAACCTTGCTATGTATTTCCCCCCAAAAAACACTCATGCACAATCACTACAAACCAGCACTCACAAATCCCCTATAACATGTCCCAAATACATATATTGACACGTCACTAGCAAACACATCTTATCGCACATAACCCAAAAATATAGCTTCTCACAGACTAATCATCAAAATCCAGGTATCACCCAGCACATTTACCCACAGATAATTTCACAAACACATCTTCTCATGGAGCCCCCATAAGGTGTGTACTAGCCACCCAGCCACAAACACATCTCCACATATGATCCTTCCACAAAATAAACCTGTTGGCAGACAATCACCCCTAGAAACATCCTCTCAGTGCAAAGACACTCATGCACAATGACTAAAAACCCACACTGAGACATGATCTACGACAGCAACACTAATTCAACTAACGCATCTACCGCGAGACCATCCACAAATGAGCAAATTCAGAGACATCCTATCATGCACCATCCCCAAAACACATCTACTTACACATAGCATCATTAAACACATCTACTCATAGACAATCACCCAACACTTCCACTCAGTTCTACAACCCTATAAACACACCTTCTTCACAAAACACCAACACACACAAACACAAATAAACATACTACAACTTACATCTAATCATGCCTGTTCCCCAGAAGAATTCTAAATACACAAACTGTAGCTCAGGAGCATTGTCCCTAACATCAGCCACTGACTCACATAGCTTCACCAAATCATATCTACACACAGACCATCCCACAAACACTTCCACTCATGCCACCTGCCACACCTATCTTCTATCAGACACTCACACATGCACATCTGCATCATCCTCAAACACATCCACACACAGACCATGCCTCAAACACATGTTGTCATAGACATGAACATATACGCATCTTGTACAGAACACCCGCAAAGATACCTCCTCACCAATTATCGCCGGAACATAACTACTCACACCTTCACCCAAACATGTCTATTTGCACAATATTCCAACAAGCACATTACATGTACACACACACACTCTTCTCCAAAGCCATCTGTCAAAACACCAACATCCAACCTGTCTTTAAGAACATATCTACTTTAAATACCACCCTATTGAAATCCTTTCGCAAACCACCCCAATCACAGTGATCCCACAAACACATCTTGTCAGAAAACATGCCAACATATGCTCACAGACCATCTCCTGAACATATCTACACATTTTCACTTAGACACATATATACACAGACCATTGCAACAAACACATCTAAGCACGCACATACACACCCTATCCCATATACCCAAAAAATAGCACCCAACCTATATACTCGCACATTTCTTCACCGAAACATGACTATTTGTGCACCACCCCACACCCATCTAATCGGATATTGCTTCTAGAATACATCTATTTACACTCCATCAGAACAAAAGCTTTTCATACATCACCTCCAAGCACATTTACCCACCCAACACCCATTAACTCATCTGCTCACACACCACCCCTTCATATATCTGCTCACACACTACACTTAACACATCTACTCAAAGCACCATCCCCAACTCACCTCCTCAAAAATATATCCGTGCACATCTACAGACACCTTCACACAAACAGCCTCATGCACTTTCAACCAAACACATCTACTCACACCCTGCCCCATACAACAAAACTGCACACACACACATACACGCTTTCACCCAAGCACATCTCCGCAGGCAGCTTCACTGAAACCCATCTTTTCACAGCCATCTTAAACAGATGTTCTCAAAACATCATCTTGTAAATCCACTTTTCATACACATCTATAAGTACCTCTTGTAATACACCCTTTCCAAGCACATTATCTTCACATATATCTTTAAACACACCAGCTCAACCACACATCTTCTTCAAGCTCCATATAGATATTTCTTCTTTTGTACCATTCTCTAGACATCAATGAAATGGACTCAATTTGATATGATTTAATATCCTTTTAGTAAGCAGTCGAGGCTTTGCTCAATGTATTCATTCCCTCACTGGCTCAGCATTATTTCTCCTCTGTCCTTCTTCCCCATTGTGGAAATGAAACATAAGTTCACTCACTGATGCTTCTGTGTTGGGAAACCAAAGGAAGTATGGCCCCCCTACTGCTCAAATCCTTTACATTGCTATACACAGCTCCCACCATCTTAATCATTCTGAGCTCACCCCCTCCTTCTGAGAAGTTAAGAGGAATTTATTCTATTCCCACGATCTGAGGAAAAAGTCATAACTAACAGGGCTCTATGGCATTGCCTTACAAGGAAACCTATCTTATATACTACTTATCTTTGAGCTACAAAATCACAATTCGCAAACAATAGGACTCTTTGAGAGTGTATACATTGTCTTACAAGGAAACTTATCTTATCTACTACTTATCTTTGAGCTACAAATTCACAATTAACTTCATTGCTCTGCAGCGTGTTTACTCAATGTCACTATTGTGTTGTATTGAAGCATTTATATAGTGCCTACTACTTTTATCTGAGCTGATGAAGCTGTTATCCACACAGGTAGTATGCACATTGTGCAGTGAGAGTGGTTTCAAGTCTTTGCTTTATGCTTGATTTGGAAGTGTTTTTGTGTTGTGTGTGAGTGACCACAGAGGTGTTCTTATCTCGTCTTGGGGCGCATTGTATGAGAGAGGCGCGGACCCCAGTCCTGAGAGTCACTTGTGTCATCTCTTTCCCAAAACAGGCAGGCTGAAAGTGTCCCCGTTTAATGAACACTGTGGACAGACTAATTCGACACTCACTGTATTGGTCTGCAATTGTGGAGACTTTGGAATGTATTATACATTTAAAATATATATATGTTTAAGTCTTTTGTAAATAAAAGCAAAGTGGATAATTGTTGAGAGTTGTTTAGTGGTGAGCAGTGCTCAGCCCACGTGGTTGTAGCCAGTATTGCAAAAATGGCCTATTTCCTAATGAACGGTCCTGGATGGTAACTGCAGCTCAGATTAGTAACCCGTCACTGGACGTTCCAGGGCTTGTGTGCCTTAAACTAAGCTGAATGAGTAGGAGCTCAGATACAACAAAGTTACGCAACCGTACCTAAACAAAACATAACTAAACTCTGCTTCTCAGCATCATACAGGACACATTTACAGTCACCCTCCCTCAAAACACAAACTCTCATAATCAACCCAATATAAGGCGACTTACACATATCCCAAATATATGTATTTACATACGGTCAGGGCCTGTGAATACTTACGCGGGAGCAGAACGCAACCACTCGCTGTCCGTACCTTGCTGCAGCAGCCCTAGATAAAAACTAAAGGCGAACTGGCTCAAAACAGGAGGGGAGGGGTTAGGAAGGGACCACCGGGGAGTAGATCCTGTTGAAGGCGGAGCCTCATTAGAGTGTGGTCTTTGGAATCCGTTCTTGAATTAGTGAGTATGATACAATTAAAGATCTCTCCTATCTGATGGATGGACTTCAAAGCCAACAGTGGAGAATGAACACTCTACCTTTTCCCCACTGTGGTGATGGAAGGAGGTCTGAGCCTGAGATGGACCGTTTAGATGCCAGTCTGTAAAAAATTAGAAACCAGGTCACATAGGCATAATCACAATCACATTGACCTTAACTAGAGTGCCACTCATGCTCTCAACTCACATACCGAGCTCTCACTTAAACAAAGTCTCAGAGTGCCGGCTTACACTTTTGCCAAACTTTCTAAATTAAATCTTTTCCTGTGGCTTCTTTACAAGATCTGCAGTCTCAAGTGTGGCAATGAACCTGTGAGCGCTTCTCATTATTGAAGAAAAACAAATCTTTCTCTTCTGCTTGTAATCAATCTTTACAATATTTTTTCTCATAATCACTTTTCACAGTTATCTTCTGATCCTTTGAGAATGGTTACTGAAACTATGTTCACCTTTCCCCCCAAAAATCCTTCATGTTTTAAAAATAATTCTTTGTCTTCCTGAGAATTCACAAACAAAATGTAGGTTCACAACCCATGTAGTTTCATTCACTACCTTAAACAATGTCATTTCCTTATCTCCAAGGTGGTTAAAAAAAAGTATTTTTCTCGCTCTATGAAATCTCACTATGGGGCATATGTACGAGGAAGCGGCGGAGTGAGGCGGTAGCCATCATGGCTTAACGCCTCGCTCCGTCACTTCTGAAACGCATGGATGCACCATATTTACAACTATATGGTGCCGCCTTACGTTTCCCCCTGCGACGGTGATACACTTAGCAGTGTAGCGCCAACGCAGGCACCCTTGCACCATAGTGCAAGGATGCCTGCATGCAGGGGAGGATTGTTTATGTGTAAGAAGGTGCCCCTTCCTGCACACTAACAATCCTGAAATGCCATTTTGTGACTTTCAAGTGTGCTGTTAATGCAGCACACATGAAAGTAAAAAAATGGCATTTATTGTTTAAGACTTTTTATGTACAGGAAGGGGGACCTTCCTGTACATAAACAATCCATGGCATTTTGCTTTTTCCATGTGTGCAAAGCCAACACAAGCAGAAATAATGCATTTCTCCTCGTTTCGCCAACTTAAGACCAGGTTTTCCCTGGTCTTAATTTTGGCACTGCCACCTATGTACGCTGCCGTTGTACATAGGGGGCAGCATCAAAATCAATGGGTGTTGCGGTGTAAAGCCCACCGCAACATCCACTGTTCACCCTTTTCACGCTAACCATAGCGTGAAAGGGGGCCTTATCTACAAGGCAGTGTTAAGCGACGTTAAGTGGCTTAGCGCTGCCTTGTAAATAAGACTAAGCCCCTATCGCCACCACAACGTCGATAAAAGTGACGTTGTGGTGGCGATAGGGGCCCCAAAGTCTTGGTCGTCTGAGTTTCTGTCTTTTAAGAAAACATCTTTTTCCTCAATAGGGGCTTACTTTAATCCCTTTAAATCTTGTGTCTCTTGTGTCGAGGAATGCTGCTACTTTGTTGGATGGAGACTCATTAATGGGCAGTTGAAGCAGGGTGTGGTCTCCTTTTATTCTGTAGACTACCTCAACTTGTCAGTACTTCAACAAGGCAACTTTTCTACTCCAGACCTATCCGTTGGCTCCTAGAGCCAAGAGGGAATAATGTCTGTGGTCAATGTAATGGTTGATTATTCTACCAGATAATCTTGGTAATGGTGATTAGGTAATATAAGCGCATCAGTTTGTGCGTATGGGTGTTGTTCAGGGACGTTGTATGGTTGTTATGTCTGGCAATAGCCAAAGCCTTTTGTCATGATCAAGAAAAATACATAAAATGATTTTTCTACAGCCTTTGCTTAAAGATATAGCCAGAAACATGTTGGATCAACCTAGAGAAGAATTCTTTTTTACCGGACTCAGGGTGTTTCATTGGTGGATTCGGACAAACAGTTCTTTTTAGGTCATAGCCAACCAGACAGTGTAGCTGTCTGGTCTGCTAATGACATCTTGGGGACATTTGGACAGCTTCCCTAGGTATGCATTCCGCCCATAGCTTACCATTAGCTTTGTGGTTTTCAACTCATATTTGCTTGCTTTCTATTTGTTGGCTTTATGTTTTTTTAGGCTGTCCAGCTTGAGTTCGTCACTCCCATACGGCCCTGTTTACTGTATCCTTTCACCAGTGTTGGGTTTCTGTAAACAGGCCTTTAAATCTTGTTCTTAACTTGTCATATTTGCTGTGCATTCAAAGACAGAGGTCAAAAGGCAGGCTCGGTCTTCTGAGGGAGCTTGGTGTATACCTTTCTTTCTCTGACTTCAAAGTGAGAGGATTTATTTATTCAGTGTTTTATATAGCGCGGACATGAGCCAATTTGGGTATCAGAGCACTTCACAATTCCATAGCATTAACTTTAGACAGCAAGTTTGACAAGTCCTTTAAGCAAAATTACATGCTGGCTACTGGGGGTGTGCTATAGGAAGACTGTAGAGTGTTATTTTTTCCTAGCACACTACAAAATGTAAATGTCTGCAAACAAACTGTGCAGATATTTAAGAATATATCAGAATTAGAAAAGCACAACTAAAGCACATTTTTTGCTACTTTAATGTGTGAAGAAAACAAATATTTTAATATGATCAAAATAAATCAATACACTAGGTGATGACAATTATACACAATATTGTTTGTGCACTGTATACCTTTATCAGTAAACCTGTATGTCTGTGTAAATGTAATGGTCATTTCAATTGAAGATTTGTTGTCTGCAAAGGCAGTGTGCTACCACACCATGGATACTCCACTTTACGCCAGTCCACTCTGTTCTACACCACTCCATGCCACTGTACTCTACTGCACCACTCCACTCTACACCACTCCACTCTATGCTTCTCCACTCTACTCTGTACCACTCTACTCTATGCCACTATACTCTAGTCAGCACCACAGCACTCTTCACCACTGCACTCTACACCACTCCACTCTACACCACTCCACTCCACTCTACTCTACACCACTCCACTCTACACCACTCCACTCTGCAACTCTGCACTCTATGCCAATGCACTCTACCCTGAGTCACTCCACTCTACGTCAGTGCACTCTACACAAATCCACACTGCGCCACTCTAATCTAAGCAGCACCAATGCACTCTATGCCACTCCACTCCACTCTACATCTCTCTACTCTACTCTGTGCCACTCTACTCTATGCCAATGCATTCTATGCCACTCTACTCTACTCTGCACCACTTCACACTTCACCACTACAATCTACACCACTCTAGTCTAGGCCACTCCACTCTACTCTGCACCACTCCACACTATGCCACTCCACTCTGCAACCCTACACTCTATGCCACCGCACTCTATGCCAATGCACTCTAGCCTGAGTCACTCCACTCTATATAAGTGCACTCTAAACAAATCCACGCTGCGCCACTCTAATCTACGCTGCACCAATGCACTCTACGCCACTCTCTGCCACAGCACTGTACCCTGTACCACTTCACTTTACGCCACTTCACTCTACTCTGACACATTCTAATCTATGCCAGTGCACTCTATGCCCTGCACTGTACGTCACTCTACCACACTCTGCGCCACTCTACTCTACGCCACTCTACTCTACACCACTGCGCTCTATGCCACTGCAATCTACGCTGCACTACTCCACTCTACGCCACTCTAATCAACTCTGCATCACTCTACCCTATTCAACTGCACTCTACACCACTCTACTCTAAACACTGCACTCTACACCAATGCATTCTACATCACTTTACTTAAAACTAATGCACTCTATGCCACTGCACTCTACACCAATCTACTCTGCACCACTGCACTCCACTCCATTTTAGTCTACTCAGCAGCACTGTACTCTACGTCACTGCACTCTACACCACTCTACACTACTCTGTATCATTCTACTCTGAGCCAATGCACTTTACACCAATGCACTCTACTGCTCTACTATACACCACTGCACTCTACGATACTCTACTCTGCAACACTGCACTCTCCACCACTAAACTCTATGTCACTCTACTCTGCACCACTATACTCTATGCCACTACACTCTACTCTGCACCATGCTACTCTGCGCCACTCTACTGCACTCTACGTCAATGCTCTGTATGCCACTACACTCAACGCCGCTCTGCTGTGCATCAGTCCACTCTATGCCACTCTACTCTATGCCACTGCACGCTACCCTGCACCACTCAATCTACCCTGCATCACTCCCCTCTTTGCCACTTCACTCTGCTCTGAAACAATCCACTGTATGCCTCTGCCCTTTACGCCACTCTACTCCATTCCACTCTATGCCATTCCACTTTACGCTACGCTATGCCACACTACACCACGCTATGCTAATCCACTCCACTCTACCCTGCCCCACTCCAGTCTACCCTGCACCACTCAACTCTCTGCCACTGTGCTCTACTCTGTGCCACTCTACTCTGTGCAACTGCACTCTACACCACTGCATTTTTTGGCACTTTACTCAAAACCAATTCACTCTACGCTTCTGCACTCTACACCAATCTACTCTGCACCACTGTACTCTACACTACTATACTCTACTCTGCAACACTCTACTCTATGTCACTGCACTCTACGCCACTCTCATCTACCCTACACCACTGTACTTTATGCAACTCTACTCTGCTCTACTCTACGCCAATGTACTCTATGCCACTGCACTCTACTCTGCACCACTTTACTCTACGCAACTCTACTGCACTCTATGCCAATGCACGCTGCACCACTAAACTCTACCCCACTCTACTCTGCATCACTCCATACCAAGCCGCTATATGCCACTATAATCTTCTCTGCACTACTGCACTCAATGCCACTCTAATGCTAATGTACACCACTGCACTCTGTGCCTCTCTACTCCTCTGCACTCTACCCTGCACCACTCCACTCTACCCTGCACCACTCCATGCAGCTTCACTCTACTCTGAAACAATCTACTCTATGCGACTGCACTCTATGCCACCCTACACCACTCCACTCTACACCACTCTACCCCACTCTGTGCCAATCTACTCTGTGCCACTCCACTCTGCACCATTCCACTCTGCACCACTCCACTCAAATCCACTCTACTCTATGTCACTGCACTCTCTGCCATTCTACTCCAGTGCAATCTGCGACAATGCCCTCTACACCACTTTACTCAAAAGCACTGCCTTCCACGCCTATCTACTCTGCTCCACTGCACCCTAAGCAACTATACTTTGCAAACTCTATTCTATGGCACTGCACTCTATGCCAATGCACTCTACGTCACACTATTGTACTCTGCACCACTGTACTCTATGCCACTGTACTTTACGCCACTCTAATCTGCTCCAGTCTACGCCAATGCACTCCATGCCACTCTACTTTGCAACACTGCACTCTCTGCCACTGAACTCTACACCCCTCTACTCTGCACCGCTCAACTCCACACCACTGTACTACCCTCTACATCAATGCACTCAATGCCACTAAACTCTACGCCACTCTACTCTGCATCTCTCTACTCTACACCCCTGCACTCTATCCCAATTCACTCTACACCATTCAGCACCACTGCACTCTAGGGCACTCTATTCTAACCCACTGCATTATACACCACTCTACTCTACACCACTCCACTCTACCCTGCACCACTCTGCTCATTGCCACTGCACTCTACTCCAATATGTGTCACTGCACTCTATGCCACTGCAATCTATGCTGCGCTACTCCACTATGCGCCACTCTACTCTACTCTTTCACACTCTACTCTATGCTACTGCACTCTACTCTAAACCACTGCACTCTATGTCACTGTACTCTACACTAATGCTCTCTAGATCACTTTACTTAAAATCAATGCACTCTACTCCACTACACTCTATGGCAATCTACTACTCTGCGTCACTGTACTCTATGCCACTTCACTCTAGGCCACTCTACTCCCCTTCACTCTATTACATTACACTCCACGATACTCCACTCTGACACTGCTCCATTAAACTCTATTGTACTCTACAACACTCTACTCTACACTGTGCCACTCCACTCCACAACATTCTATGCCACTCTAGGGCACCCTGGTCCGCTCTGAGATGCTCTACGCAATCTCCTCTATGCCACTTCATGCAACTTTACTCCACTTTATTCTACGAAACACTACTCCACTCTGCTGCACTCCACTACTCTACTCCACACCACTCAATGCTCTCCACAACACTCTACAATACTCCACTTAAAGCTACTGCACCCTACTCCACTCTATGCCATTGCACTCTACAACACTACTCCACTCTATGCCACTCTACAACAATCTACACCACTCTGCGCCACTCTACTCCACTCTACGCAACTCCTGCTATGCCTCTCCACTCTGCTTTGCACATCTTCAATCTACGACATGTTAATGGCACTCCACTCTATGAAACTCTTACTCAATTCTATGACTTTCTGCTCCACGATGCTCTATGACACGCCACACCACTCTATGACACTCTATGTCATGCCGCTCTACGACATCCCTCTCTAAGACACTCTACGCCACACCCCTCTCTGACTCTCAACCCCATGCTACCCTCCTTTATGCCATTAACCTTTAGCCATGCTGAACAGTAGCCACACTGGTGAACAACATGGCTAAAACACATTAGTAAATTCAATAGCTCTTGCATAGGCGAGACCAACGGGCTTTGCCAATGCTTCTTAGGGTTGCTGCACATTATGAGACAATTACATCCCTTAAAACCAGATCCATTGACTTCTCCAATGTTTGTTCTTGTAAGGAAGATGCTGTTTGACTGGTTGTGGTTGGGGATCATGTAAGAGCCAAAGTGTTATTCCAAGTTTACTTCTTACAATATTTTAGTTTAAACACAAGCCAGCTGCTCTAGGGCCTCCCCACAATTCAAAGACAGGGTCAGGGCATTTGAAAGCTGACGCTTTTAAGTGTACCGCCCCCTCCCCTCTCCAAGTGAAGCAAAGAGTGTGTTTTATACCATAGGGTTGTAATTTCCCTACTGATCACAGCCCCTTTAGCACATGCACACACAGTTCTCTCAAAGGATGTGTGTTTTGACAGACTGCCACACAGATCCGACTCTTCAACCCAGTTTAGAAGCATTGATGGAAAGTCCCGAGTGATGAGTCAAAGAGGAAATGGCGCCCTTAAAGTCATGAGTCAGTGATATCAGGTGATGGTGGGACAAGGGGCAAACAGCCTAAATTAGGCATAGATGGTGATGTAATAATAACAGCTTGCTTTTATAGTGCTAAATACTGTGCCTCTGGCTTTTCTAAGCACTGTAAACAGCAGATGTCACTATTAACTAAATTATTATACTTAATTTGCCTTATTCAGAAGAATTGAAGGAGGATCCGATATTATGACCTCCAGAATTGTGCTTTTGTCAATTTTGAATGTTTAGCTCACTGAGCTATCCTCAGGTAATAGAAATCCAGTGATTCATTGCAGATGCGGTAAATCTTCCATCAGCTGTGATAGCATCAACAGAATTACCACTGCCATACTAGAAGATGGCAACAATAATTCCTATGTCTGAAATTCAACTTTTGAGATGTCTCTAGTAGAGGACTTGTCACATCCATACAGCAAATATCATATTACCACTCACTTCTAATTAAGGTCCTGTTTTTTTGTCTGCTACCAAAACTCCTCCCCGTAGAAATCTCTCTTGCTTTATCTCAGATAGAACCAAATCGACTGAAGGTCATAAGGTCTCAGAAAATCACCCTACTGCACTCTATTCACTATGAGGGAGATTCGATATTTTGATGGTCTTACCTGATCATGATCAATTAGATTTCCCTCTAACCTTAAAGTAAACACAGGTAGACCAACTTAGCAACTTGAACTGGGAAAACAGACAAAATTATTACCCATGTATCTCTCACAAACTTAGCTGAAGAGCCTTTGTATTAACAATGTAACAAACTTGTCAGAGACTCCGGTATTTCAAGGCCTTAATTTGAGCCGGTGGTTTCCGGTGCTCGGCACCAGCACTAAATTCCCAACATCAGCGCTTGTGACAGTCTGCCACATTGTGACACTGTCAGGCTAATTTAGAGATGACTACAACAACAGTTAATTATTAATTCAATATACATTAGAAATGACTACTACCTGCTTCCCAAACTATTCTTATAGCTTAGGGAGGCTGAAGTAGTGAGAATTGTCACACTTGTAGGAGTGTGATGGTTAGTAGTTGTGCTGTTACTATCATTCAAAAAGAACTGGGTATGCCCAGACGTGGGTCCCGTGCTCACTACGCCACTGGAGTCAAGCTATCCTGGCTGAAGAGGGGTGAAACCCCGAAACCGGTCCTAGGATGCTTGATTCCGGTCCAGGGAAGACATGGTTTGGCAGTTCGGCTGGACTGTTCCCATGAGGCACAGGGTCAAGACTGATTTGCATATGACCATGTCTGAACTGGGGTGGCGTGGTGAGCAAAATAACGATGGATTAAACCCAGATCTGTGACTGGGGGTGAATGTTTTGCCAATGTGCAACATTCCGTCCATCATCTTGTGTGTTTTGCTGTTCGCCCTATGTGGGAAGGGTATGCCCAGACGTAGGTCCTGTGCTCACTACGCCACTAGAGTCAAGCTATCCTGGCTGAAGAGGGGTGAAACCCCGAAACCGGTCCTAGGATGCTTGATTCCGGTCCAGGGAAGACATGGCTTGGCAGTTCGGGCTGGACTGTTCCCATGAGGCACAGGGTCAAGACTGATTTGCATATGGCCATGTCTGAACTGGGGTGGCGTGGTGAGCAAAATAACGATGGAATAAACCCAGATCTGTGACTGGGGGTGAATGTTTTGCCAATGTGCAACATTCCGTCCATCACCTTGTGTGTTTTGCTGTTCGCCCTATGTGGAAAGGGATGCCCTGACGTGGGTCCCGTGCTCACTACGCCACTGGAGTCAAGCTATCCTGGCTGAAGAGGGGTGAAACCCCGAAACCGGTCCTAGGATGCTTGATTCTGGTCCAGGGAAGACATGGCTTGGCAGTTCGGGCTGGACTGTTCCCATGAGGCACAGGTTCAAGACTGATTTGCATATGGCCATGTCTGAACTGGGGTGGCGTGGTGAGCAAAATAACGATGGAATAAACCCAGATCTGTGACTAGGGGTGAATGTTTTGCCAATGTGCAACATTCCGTCCATCATCTTGTGTGTTTTGCTGTTCGCCCTATGTGGGAAGGGTATGCCCAGACGTGGGTCCCGTGCTCACTACACCACTGGAGTCAAGCTATCCTGGCTGAAGAGGGGTGAAACCCCGAAACCGGTCCTAGGATGCTTTATTCCGGTCCAGGGAAGACATGGCTTGGCAGTTAGGGCTGGACTGTTCCCAGGAGGCACAGGGTCAAGACTGATTTGCATATGGCCATGTCTGAACTGGGGTGGCGTCGTGATCAAAATAACGATGGATTAAACCCAGATCTGTGACTAGGGGTGAATGTTTTGCCAATGTGCAACATTCCGTCCATCATCTTGTGTGTTTTGCTGTTCGCCCTATGTGGGAAGGGTATGCCCAGACGTGGGTCCCGTTCTGACTACGCCACTGGTGTCAAGCTATCTTGGCTGAAGAGGGGTGAAACCCCGAAACCGGTCCTAGGATGCTTGATTCCGGTCCAGGGAAGACATGGCTTGGCAGTTCGGGCTGGACTGTTCCCATGAGGCACAGGGTCAAGACTGATTTGCATATGGCCATGTCTGAACTGGGGTGGCGTGGTGAGCAAAATAACTATGGATTAAACCCAGATCTGTGACTGGGGGTGAATGTTTTGCCAATGTGCAATATTCCATCCATCATCTTGTGTGTTTTGCTGTTACTTTCATTGGCAGCATGGCAGGGGCAATGTGTGGGACAAGCTGCAGTTGTTTCCTAACTGGAGTATGTTTACTATTGCCTTTTAACCGGTTGTAATTCCGTCCCGTTGCTCGTGCAGTCTTCCGTCGACCGAGCCAGTAAAAGCGTACTCGCTGGGCCGACGGAAGGATGCGCGAGCAAACACTCAGAAGGCGGTAAAATGGATGACAGCAAATAATAAGGGATAATTCAGATACGATTGGAAGGTAAACTATCAAAGACAAGGAACTATTTGGGGAAACCGGGACAGAATTACAACCGGTTAAAAGATAATACTAAACATACCAACGAAACAGCCCTGAGGGAGTCGCAGCCACTTGCCATGAGTGACGAAACACATGTTGGCTAAAAAGAGGCTAAAAAAAGAACTAAAGAAGAACATCTGAGGATAAACCTAACAAATACAAAGAAGGACAAGAATTGTTGATATCTGTAATACATATTGACATTAGCGTGTGCTGTGGAAACCAATTTTTTGTACAAACTGGGTGATTTTCATCGTCCAACTGGGGAGTGGGTGATCTCTCCATCTCAAAGCACTGCACATAAATAAGTTCATGACAACTTTCAAGTGTACTTGTATAGAGCGCCATAGAACCTTCTGCAAACCTCACCCGAGCTAGCGTATAAACTAAAAGTGGAAGTCCCATTGATCTCAGTTTTCAGACTGAGATCAATGGGACACAAAACAGTACAACTAATTGGACTTGTAAGTGCACCAATCTGTCCACTGAAAGAAGAGGGAGCTACTAGAGGACTCATTCTCTAGAACAATCAACAAACATTGGTAAAGCCAATAGATCTCACCTTTGGGTCCTATTGCCTTGGCCAATGATTTTTGGTCATGCTGCTATGCTGTACCTGTGTTTTTTATGGCAGAGGGACAGCAAAGATTTGCTGTCTTTTCCTTCCCATCAAACAATACATAAACACATTTTTAAAAAGAAGTTGGGGTGGCAACTGGGGAGCAAAAGGGAGAAACAATGTGGAGTGGGTAGTGGAGGGAAAAACAGCACACAAGGGAGAAAAACAAGGGGGTGTGGGAGAAGCATATAAATTAGAAAGCAATAGAGCGCAGGAGAGATAGGGAGTTTAGCGAAGGGGCACACAAGAGAGAACTTGTAACATGAGAAAGACAGAGTGAGGGGTGGATATTTAAAGGAAGAGCGAGATGGAAAACACATGGACTGTCAGGGAGTGTTTTACGCAAAAAGAAAACAATAGTTCCCTAAAAGTGAACAGTGGAAGGACTGGGCCAGCCAATCAAGAGATTGTAAAGAGTGGCATGAGTGGGATGGACAAGCTGGGACAATGAAATCCATTGAAAAAGAAGCAAGCAAATGACAGCGACAAAAATACAACCAATGACGGTCTGTATGTCTCTTTAAGTACATCGGAAGGCCACAATAGGTCTTTAACAACCAGACACTTTGCTCTATCTGGTAAGCTTGACTTAAAAACGGCTACCAAGAGGATTAACACTCATGAGGCAATACAGAAAGGGGACATTATAAAGACAATGAATCTTTGGACCTCTTTAGGTTCTTTGCTCATAATTTTGGAAATTATATGAGGATTGTCTCACCTTAAAACAATCAAAAGGGCCTACCTGAAGGACACAAAGAGAACCCTTGATTACAATGTCAAAAGCATCAAATACAGGAGTAAAACTCACACTGAGGATCACCGTGGCACATCCTTCTCATGGTAGGCAGGCGGTGGGTAACACAAACAATGGGGACATGGGAGGGGGAAGAAGCAACACAGACAATGGATGGGGTACAGAAAGGGGAAATGGTAACAGACAGAGGGATTGTGGTGAGAAGGGAATAAATAACAGGCAACGGGGAAGGGAGATGAGGAAGCAACATGGTAAACGGGGTAGGAGGGAAAAAGCACCATAGACAAGGACAACAGGTAAAGAAGAAATTAAAATACCTCAATAATAGTTGCTATCAGCAGAAGGACAGCAATCAAACTGAAGCACTCAGTACTTTGGCCATGCTCCAGTCAAAAGAAGAAGTGAAACCAGCACACACTGGCCAATTAGAAATCAGTAAATAAGTGATATTAATCAAATGGGCGGACTGAAAGACCCTTGTTGTATATAATAGAATAGCCCTTGTAAGTGAATGCATGCACTGGCGCAGGCAAAACCTAAAAAGTGGTACACGTTCTACAAATAAGGACAGTTATGAAGTTGTAATGAAATGCTGTATAGGTGTTTTACAAGGTATGGATGTCTGCATGCACAACCGGACCAGAAACCAGCCAATAAAAAAAAAGAAATCTGCCCACACACTAGCCTGTCAGACCAGCCCTCCTGGCAGTGCTAGACTGCCCTATAGGCCATACTGACTCTGCGGGTCACATATTCAGCTTCTGTCAAGGCCAATTCAGCCTTTCATCATTCCACTGGAAGTAAATTAAGTAATATTGCATTTCTAATAGTAACATTTGGTATTCATAGTATTAATAAAACACAGACCATGGTAAGAAGCACTGTATACAAAACGTGATAATACTATAGCAATATAACCGACTCTTCCCCAGCCTTATGGGCCTTTCCAAGGCAGCTGCCTTTCTGGAATGGGATTTTAATACGCACCATCAAGCATCTAAAAACAAACTTAAAATAGCATAAACATGTTTGAGGCAGTATGTGTGGGTTGCCTTCTATGTGTCTTGCCTTGTGTGTGTCTGTAACTGTGTGTGGTTAACAGTACGCATTTTGCTGTGTGTCTATCTTGGTGTGTGCTTTTGCCTGTGTGTCTATAGCAGTGAGGGTCTGGCTGTGCATGAGTGTCTAGAAGTGCATATGTGTTGCAGTCTGTGTGATTAGTGTATCTGTGCCTGTATGTGTTTAGCAGTGTGCATGTGTGTAGCAGTGTGAATGTGTCTGTGTGTTGAGCTGTGTGCATAGTGATGGTGTCAGTGTGTATGTGTGTTCAGCAGTGTGTATGTGTGTACAATAGTGTGAATGTGTTTGTGCCTGTAAGTATCTACGAGGGTGTGTGCCTTTGTGCTTGTGGCAATGTGTATGTGTGCATTTATCGGTGTGCATGTCTCTGCATTACGTATGTGTGTTTAGTAAAATGTGTTTGTCTAGAAGTGTGAATGTGTCTGTGCATGAGTGTGTCTAGCAGTGTGTCCATGCCTGTGCGTCTAGCAGTGGGTATGTGCATGTGTGTATGTGGTGTATGTGTGTGTGTATGTGTGCGTGTGTGTGTGCGTGTGTGCCAATGCATGTCTAGCAGTTCCTCTGTGTCCGTGTGCCCAGCAGTGTATTTTTGTGTGAGTTTAGCAGTGTTTTTCTGTCTGCCTCAATGTTTCTAGCAGTGTGTATATGCTTGATTAGCAGTGTAACTGTGTCTAGAAACGTGTATGTGCCCGAGAGTGTCTAGCTGTGCATGTGCAATTAGCAGTGTTTATATATCTGTACCTGTTTGTGTCTAATAGTGTGTGTGTCTAGCATAGACCTTCTCACCTTCAGGAGACCCCTCAAGACCTGGCTGTTCGAGCAGTAGCAGCACCCCCCCCCCCCCCCCACCCTCAGCGCCTTGAAACCCTGGCGGGTGAGTAGTGCACTCTATAAATGTACTGATTGATTGATTGATTGATAGTGTGGGTGTCTAGCAGGGTGTATGTGTAGCAGTTGGTGTGCCTGTGTGGGTTTAGCAGTTTGTCTCTCTGTGCCTGTGTCCAGGCAGGATATACCCAGCAATGGTTAAGTTGTAAAAAAATAAGGGCTGGGGCTCTCATCAGAAGACAGTTTGCATCAGCCCATTTCTCCTGTTAGCGCCGCCTTAAACAGAAACAACTACTAACCATGATAGTGGTCAGAGGATGTGGCATAATGGACAGAGCTGCTGACTGTGGAGCTGGGGAACCAGGTTGGGGTCTGGCATCAGCTCAACATCCTGTGATTCTAGGCAAATCACTTAATCGCCCCATGCCTACCATGGGGATTTTCCAGAAATGATGTTTATGTTATGTTATCGCTATTTCTAAAGCGTGGCAATTACCCGAAGGTGACCTGGCGCTAACCACTAACTCTCTAAGGAATTAAGATAGGATAACAGAATCAAAGCGTAAAGAGCGAGGATTTCAAAACTCTCCAAAAAGTGAGGAGGTCCGGGGCCTTTCTCAGATTCAAGGGAAGATCATTCCAGGCCTTCGCTGTGCACACCGTAAAGCTTCTCCCTCCCCAAGATGAATTTTTAAAGGGTGGCACTATCACTAACTTGGCTCCTCCGGAGCGTAGGTTTCTTCTGGGTATATACCACTGCATTTGCCGTTTTAAGAAGTCTGGGCCTATACCATGAAGTGCCTTGTAGACGGTATACATTGCCTTAAAGATCACCCGTTTCCTGACCGGCAACCAGTGAAGTTTTTTCATTTCCTTGCAAATGGAGGCATATTTGGGAGTACCAGTAATCAGCCTTGCTGCTGCATTTTGTAGCAGTTGCAATTTATTCAAAAAACGTTCGTGTATATTTAAATACAGGCTGTTGCAACAATCAAGTCTGGACATGATAAGTGCAGTGACAACAGTCCGCTTGCTATTAGTTGGCAGAAAAGGAAGAACTTTTTTAATCATTCTGATTAAAAAGTAGACTGAAGATGCCACTGCATTGATTTGGTCCCCAAAGTTGAGTTTTTCGTCAATGAAGACTCCTAGGTTTTTCACCTTCTTGACGGGAATTGGAAGTATCCCCATATCTTCTGGCCACCACCTTGGTGTCCAGAAATTAGGATTATTGCCAAATAAAATGACCTCGGTCTTTCCTGAATTCAGTTTCAGGCGATTATGTGACATCCAGCTTCCGATTGCTGCCATGCAATCGTTAACCCTGTCCTCTATTCCTGTTGTCTGACCAGGGTGCAGAGCCACCACAATTTGTGTGTCGTCTGCATACGATGTCAGGCTAAACCCAAACAAACTAATCAGGGTAGCCAGGGAGGAGACATATATATTAAAAAGAGTGGGGCTAAGGGAGGACCCCTGAAGCACTCCGCATGGCAGCAAAAAAGGTTTGGAGTGGAAGTTTCCCAGTGCCACAGTTTGAGATCTGTCCGTCAAAAAAGATCTTAAGAGCTCATATGCTTTACCATGAATGCCGCATGCCAGCAGACGGTCCATCAGAACGTCATGATGGACCGTATCAAAGGCTGCAGTCAGGTCCAGCATAATCAGAACAGCTTTGCCTCCCCTGTCCACAGCCTCCCTTATCTCCTTCGTCGATTTTATCAGGGCAGATTCTGTGCTATGCCCTTCTCTGAGCCCATATTGAGTGGGGTCCAGGACATTGGTTTCACATAGAAAAGAGGTAAGCAGAGAATTCATGGTTTTCTCAAACAATTTTGCAGGTAATGGAAGGCGCGATATGGGTCGAAGTTATTTGGCTCCTTTGGGTCCAGATTAGGCTTTTTAAGCAGAGGCAATATGGAGGCCAGCTTCCATGGCCTGGGGAAGTCCCCGATTTCAAACATTGTATTAAACAAAGGGGTGAGTATTAGGGCTACGGGAGCCAGGGCCTGAATAATTACTGAGACTGGACAGGGGTCATGAGGGGAGCCTGAGTGTGCGCCGAGGAGCAGCTTCTTTGTGTCAGTTGTGAACAATAGTCCAAATTTATCAAAAACTAGGGAGGGGTCAGAAACTGGCCTCTTACCCTCCAACCACACTCCTGCTCCCTTCCGGATTAGGGTTACTAAAGTCCGAAAAAATGACCTCTACCTTGTTCTGAAAGAACCTGGCGATGTCATCACATAATTCCTTACTTGCCTCAATTTTTGTTGTGGTGGGGGAAGCCAGACTCGAGACAGTTTTAAAGAGTTCTTTAGTAGAGTTAGCTGCAGAATTAATTTGATTGTAAAAAACGTTTTCTTTGCCTCAAAAAAGAGTTGCTTATAAGTGACAAGGCTTTGTTTATAACTCTTTTTTCCTCTTCCTTATAATCCTTCCTCCATGAAGCACTGGCGTAACGAAAACTGAGGGGGCCTCCCTGCACCATACGAAGAGGGGCCCCCTCCAGGCTCAATCAGGAGCTCTCTGGCCAGAGTGCAGGGCCGAGGGGGCCCACTGGAGCTTGGGGGCCCCACCGCACCGCGGGGGCTGCGGGGGCCTGTGTTACGCCCCTGTCAGGAAGCTTACAGGAGAGTTTTTGTCTCCGCAGTTCTTCTGAGTACCAGGGGGCTGTAGGGTGGGACCTTCTAGGGCGTAGCATTTTGACTGGGGCTAGTGTATTAAAGGCTGACTCCACCCTTGATGTATAATTAGTGACCGCCTCCTCTAGTCCTGTTGGTATCTGACCAACCGAGGCCAGGAGTACAGCTTGTAGGTTCAAACCCTCAAATTTGTTCCACACTCTGCTTTTAATCTGAGTCTTGGGGCCTTTCACTGTCCTGTTATGGGTGGCTCGGGGAATCTCAAATTGAACCCCCGCAGGATTTGTCCATGACAGTGGCAGAGTGCCTGTAAACCGCAGATTTGGGTGATTTGAGAAAATTCCATCCAGAGTGTGACCAGCCATGTGCGTGGGGCCAATCACATGCTGACTCAGGTCAACACTCTTCATCAGATCTGTGAGGGCCACTGTGTCAGAGTCCTTCAATAATTCTAAGTGGTAATTAAAATTGCCCAGAATTGTGAATGAATCCGTACACAGCCCCTCTTCCAGCAGATTCCCAATGGAATTTTAGACAAAGGCGGTTATGCTCCCCCTGCCTGCAGAGAGTAACGCCATACTGGCTGTGGTTTTCAGTGCTGGCAGCAGGCCTATGGGGCATGAAATGAGTACATTCATGTGTTTTGATCATGTATCTGTTCATCCTGCTCTTCAAGGACAAGTGAGAATTTGTTTCCGTTTTAGGTAATCCTGTGCTGTAAAGGCACTGTGTCATGATCCAGTTGCTTGATTTAGGAGAGGCTGTCTGGCAGCTGGATGGCAGCTTTGCTTGAAGGGATTGGGGGAAGGGGAGCGATAGTGCACATTGCTGTGGAGTGCTGCTTCCGAAGCAGGCCACGTAAAGATAGACCTGCTCCCTGAGAGGCAAAAAAAAGGAATCAAGGTGGTCAAATGTATCGCTTTGTTCTTATACAGGTCCCTCCTGTCAAGCAACCCTGTAAAATAGAAAACTGTGACCCATACTGCAAGGCCAAATAGGGAACAGGATGTGGTGTTATAGCCAGAGCTGCCGACTTTGGAACTGGGGAGCCAGGTCTGAGGTCTAACGATGCTGAACATCCTGTGATTCTGAGTAGATTGCTTAATTGTCCCATGCCTACACAAAAAAAATGAATGTAATGTCTCTGGGCCTAAATAAAATTTATATATATTTTTTCAGATGAATGTATGGTGATCTCATATAGCGTGAACTCGAGTGCCTTACAACACTGCAAAAAAGAAGGACTGCTGTGGTGAGGCGGGGACAGGTGCAGACACCAACCCAATACGGATGCAGGGAGCAAAAGAAAACATGACCGCTGGTGTGAAGTGCTCAAAAACAAAGAACAAAGTAGCTCCTAAAATGATAGCAGTGGATGGATACAAGTCTGACAGAAGTAATTGGTCCATGCTCTAGGGGAGGGCTGAACACAAGAAGAGGCATGACCTATGCATGCCATGGACCAACGGGAATGAAGGCTATGAGAGCCGCAAAGGAGCGAACAAATAGTAAGCTTATGGGGGGGGGGCTGAAGCCCACATATTGAATACAAAATGTCTCTTTGAGACAGTGCATGCGCTGGCTAGTCAATACCTAAAAGTGACATAATAATATCATAAAATGGGCTGCATTCTGCCGCATAGTTTGTCTTTTATTGCCACAGAATTTACTCAAACCTGCCGCATAATTTGGCCCTCCCCTATCGCCTAAATCCAGTGGCCCTGAATTTAAGGAATAAAAGTAATGCTCCCGACGTGCAGAAACTTTTCTTCCTTTGCACCAGGGCCATTGATTAATTCACTGCCTAAGACCGCTATCTTTCACATTGCAAACCTGTTTTGAAAAATCCAAGTGAGGGCCTAGATAAGGCTGAGTGACTATTACTATGACCATGCACTCATTGGTAGATAGACTGTCAGTCAAGGTATTCCAAAGCCGGAGCCAGTTGAGTTTCTGCTGTTTGAAGCCCTGTAGGTCCCTCACATCCAAATGGGGTGGGCATGCCGTGAGTTTGACTGGCAGGGCGTCCAACGTTTTTTGGAAGACGACCAGCGTCTGCCAAACAAAAACTTTGACCCTTAGTGTTCTTTTGTTGCTCAATACAATTTTGCGTAAAAAAAGTTCTGCAAAATGTAAACTTGCATAGAAAGGTTCTACATAGTTTTTACAGCTTGGCTGGGTTTGTTTACGTGAAAATGCTCTCGCTTTGTGGTAAAAGTCATCTTGCAATGCAAATACAGGAAAATATACTTAGCGCAAGCGATGGAAAAGACAAACCAGTAATGCAATCTGCATGATGGTCGAAATACACACTAGAGGTAAAATACCTTCAAATATCCCTCATCTACAGGGTGGTATTTACGCCTCCACTGAGGTGTTTCTGTTGAAGGCACTGCTCTCACCATCATTTACAGTAATGCATCTGCAGTTGGTCTTTATCATATCGTTACAGGTATGTCTGGAGAGGCAGGACAAACACCTCCAATGTGAAGTATGTCTTGGGTAGCAGGGGCACCGCTCTACTTGCCAGGAATCTTGGCAGAGTGAGCATGAAAACTCCATTTGCAGCATGTAAATAAGGATGTTTCTTTAATTTCTTACTGTATTTCACCCTTTCTTCATACTATTGGATGAGCACACACATCATATGATAAGATAACAATTTAGCACTTTATAAAATACTTAATTAAATAAATATGTTTAGAGATATGGGGCTTGTGCTTCTTTATACTTTTACGTTTTGGGTTGGAATGCACACATGAATTACGAGCATGCCTTCTGTACTCACACTGCTACTCATAGATCTATCTGTCGAGTTAGAACCTTGAAGTTACATGTGTCTTGTGGTCTGGGCACGCACCTCCATTCATAGGTATTGTGTGAGGGAGAGAGGAACTCAAGCACCCTTTAAAATTTAGGCCTGAGAGAGGACGGCTTCCCTTTCAACTGCAAGTATTGTGTATGGATTCCGGGCTGCCTCCCGAGCTCGATTTAAAATGCACCTTATTGGGATTGAAAAGTCCCCTGTATGGAGACGGACATGCACCCCTTCCCTAGATGCCTCAGTTGCATATCTGGACCCCGGTATTGATTTGTAATCATGCGCAAACACCGATTATGTGTGTGCGTGATAATCTAGGCCTGTTTTATGGTAATGTAGTCATGTTAGATGGGGTGGGTGGGGTGCATCAAGCATTACCCTTGTGATGGTAGACAACTACAGCCCTTACTGGGAGTTAAGTGGAACAAGCACTATGGTGGCAGCGTACACATTTTGTGTTTAGTGGAAATCAGCAGTGGGAAAAGGTCTTTTTAGGTCTCGCCTGGCGTTAGCAGCGCGCATGCGCTGCTATCGCGATTCGAGGACTTCTTGGAATCAATACGGATTCCGAAGCCATGTCTCAGCTCCGCCTGCAAATTCGATTGGTATGCGTCATTTGTCATCACTTATTATTTCGATCCGACTTTGCTGATTGTCCCGGACAGTTTGTAACCCCTCCTGGTTGCCACCCTGTCCTTTTTACGCCACGCCCAGCGGGATTTGATCTTTTACTAGCGGCGTGACACAGTAGGCTTAATAATAATTGCACTTTTTTTTTTATACTATTGCATGCGTTTCCGTGTGGAATGCATTGTATGCTTGTTTTTTTTTCGCTGTCTCTCTCGTTTTTCTCGCCCTCTGCCTCCCATTTCTCCTCTTTTCTGTCGTCATCTTTCTTTCTGTCTCCATATCCCCCTTTCTCTCATTGTTTTTTTTTTTGTTAGCGCATGCATTATGGCTTCTTTCGTGGTCAAGTACTTACTGTAACAATTTAGCGTTACTCATTTCAGCTGCTCTTGTTGTACATATGCACACTATTTAAAAAACAAAAGTCTCTAAGCGGAATGAGGTCCAGAGTTGTTAACATTTGTATTTAATCCATTATGGTGTCCGTGCTGTCCTTTGCTCCCCTACCAGTTGTTATTGTTATGACTGCCCTCTCTCCCTCTCCTCCCCTCTCTAGCCCGTCTCCCTGCCCTGGTCAGTGCCCCCCTCCTTCTTGCCCCAGGGCCCCTTCCGCCTGTCCCAAGCAGCTCCTGCCTCCCTGCAGTCCTGGCCTCAGACACCTCCCTCCCTCTCAGCCCCGTCTCTCTGCCCCGTTCAGACACTTTCTGCTTCTCTGCCCCAGGGTCCCCCCTTCACTCTTTCCGGAGCAGCTACTCGATCCCTCCCCAGTCCTGTCCTCAGACGGCCCCTTCTCCCCCAACAGTCGGCGGCTCTTCCCCAGACCCCCTTCTCATGTTACTCGGAACCCCTCCTTCCAGACCCCTCTTCCCCTCCCGCCTTCGACTGCCCTCTCACCTCTTGCCTCTGCCTCACACCCGTGCACCCTCTGCCCACTCTGTGACGCCCTCTGTTATTTTCTGCCCTACTCTTTTTTGACCACTCTCCCCATCCGTTTTTAACCCTACCCCCAATCTTCTTTGACATCTCTCTTCACTCTCCTGTTTCCTTCTTTCCCATTCTCGCACACCTTTCTCTTTCTCTACCTCTTAAAGTTTAACTAGCCTCCACTCCCCTCCCGCCTCCCCCTTCCCCCTCCCCTCTTCTCTTCTCTTCCCAGCCCTTCCCGCCCAATCCCCTCTTGTCCTGTCCTCTCCATCCCTCCCCCACTCCCCTCCAACCTCTCCTCTCTAATTATATCTCTTTCCTATACCCCCACCCCTCTTTCTCCACACCCTCCTTGTTTGGCCATCCTAGCATCTTCCACTTTAGACTACTTCCTATCTCTGAAGCTATTATTTTTACCCCCTTAACAGCTGGCTGTCTAGATTAGTATCCCAGATGCATTCTGGACATTGTAGTCAGAGCAGCAAGCCTATCCTCACACCGAGGGGCGAGGAAGGGCCCCCAGAGCTCTTCTGCAAAACTGCCAAAACAAGAGAAGAAAGATGGCATGTTAACACCCCAGAGGAAAAGCATCTGCACAGAGAGGGCTCTAAAATAACAAGCATTGAAAATGCAATAGATCTCGCCTTTGATTAAGTTAAAGACATTTGCTTTGCTAATGGTATTGTATAGCAAAGCAAATTGCTTTAAGTTAATAAAATAAAAGGTGAGACCTATTGAATTTTTAATACTTGTTACCTGTGCCACTGGAGAGATCTCTACTGGCCAACTCATGTAGAGTTCAGTGACTATGTACTTAACTCACCTATGGCCGGCATAGATTGGATTGTGTGTAGAGCTAGACAGCACGTGATACTTACATGTGCATGTTGGGATGAACGTGTGTGCCTGTGGATTGTACATGACATGAAGGCCTGTGGGTTCCATTTTGGAAAGACTGGGCCCGGAAAGGCTAGTGGAGGTGGGGACTGCAAACCCCAGACAAGAGATGCGGATAGCCGTAATTCCTGAGGGCTGGAGTGGGAATGCACACAATGAAGTAAGGGGAGCAGGGCATCTACTCTGAATGGCCACGGTCTCTTTGATACCCGGGTGAGTTACTGGTCAGTGGGGCCTGGGCTCATTGTCAGGGAGATGGTGAGACTGATAATGTTGCCACTCTGGACCAGGAAATCTTGGGAGCGAGGAAGACTCAAGCCTTTGAACCTTTATAGGACATTTTTTATTGCAGGCTGACTGCCAGGTGTGATCCTCAGTTCCTCCTTGGACTGTTTTTGGTCAATCAGATTTGAAGCCTCGCCTGCTGTGGCAGACTGTCCCTTTGGCAAAGGGCAGTGCCGAGGAGAGAGAGGACTTCAAAGGAGCTGACACCCATCATCACCTGATTGTCAAAGGATCAGACACTAAATCATATTTGTGTCTGGATCTGGAGTGTAAAAGTTGAGTCCCCAGCCGCAGCCCGTACAGGTAAGAGCGGTGGTGCAGTGGTGCCAGGTGGAGGGATTTAGACAGATGACGGCGAGGGAAAACAATTTATTTATTTAATTTTCCCTCGTCATCACCTTCGAAATACCCCCACACGGCCCCACCGCTTTTACTTGCACGGGCCGCGGCGGTGAGTTCCACACTTTCTTCAACAGCACTGTACATACAGAGAGGATCACAAAGACTTCTAGCTCCTTGATTCGAGACTAGGGACCAAGATTGGCTAGTCTCTCTGCCAGGTGAGGGATCAATCACCCAGGAGTCAAGACCACTTGCCCTGAGTTGGGAGCACCAGCCTTCAGCCTTGCAGCCATGACTACTGTACCCTGTGAGAAGGAGAAGAGTGCCTGGAAGGAGCAAGGTCCATTGGGGTTCCTGCTGAGTGGATCCAGATGAGCAAAGGGTGATATGCCCAATTCGGTCGGTACTGTTGCAACAGCACCAGTCAGCAGACCCCATGTGCAAGGTTGGGGCCACCATTAAGTAAAGGTCGTAACCCTGGTGCAGCGCCAGTCAGCGGCCCACGTATGTCAGGAGAAGGCCACTGTGAAGAGAGAGCCATCTCCCATGTGTACCAAGAGGAAGGCTGCAGTGGAAGCAGGACCATTGTATGGACCCTTTGTGCCTTGACTGCTGTGAGGAATGCTTGCTGATTGTGAGGAGCCGCAGAGGAGGACGTTGAACATGGACGCAGACTGTCTGTAGACTGAAGGAGGTCTGATGTGTCATTGGGAAAAGACGGCGATAAGTCGCGGACCCTTGGCCTCGGGAGAACGGAGCCCTCTGGGATGCAGCCAGGTCCTCTTGCACTTGCGGACTGACATTAGGTCAAGTCAGACTGTTTGAGGCTAGCAGGCCTGCTGTGGAATGGCACAACCTTCGCGAGTAGCGCTGTGAAACCTGACTCTTAAGGTCAAACTGAGGTTTTTTAGTCAGGGGACTAGAGCGTGCTGCATCTGGGAGTCACCTCTGGTATCAAGTATGACAAGTCTCACTAAGAAGGGATGGTGGGACTCGGGGATATAGCCAGGACAACGCTAACGCTCCAACCTGAAGAGACTGTATGTTACTTAGTGCGTTACCTCTACGCTTTGTGTGCTCACATTGAAATACTATTTTTCCCATAAAAGCAAGTATTTGACTGGGCAATCATATTGTTGTTAGTGTGTGAGTCTCGATTCTGTGCAGGCCTCACACCTACCTCCCCCTCAAGGAGGCATGGACTGCTCGACCCACACTACCACTGAGGGTTAAGTGCTGAGAAGGAGTAGTACTTGGTCCAGTTACTCAGGACCGATAGGAGATCGGGCCCTGGGTCATCCTGAGTAAAACGCCTCAACCTCCCACAGTTGGGCCTAGTATCTCCTGCTAGCCTTGTGGCCGTGTGAAAGGGGTTTGCCACACCCCTCATTTATTTAGTGTCAGTAAATCATGGCGTGCTCCCTTTTGCAGGAGTTTGGAGGCGTTACCTTCACCTTTCTACAGGTATGTCTGGGGTTGCCTAAATTTAGAGATGTGTTTGAGTGAGGTGTGGCTGTTAGCTACATAACCAAAGATGTCTGGGAAAGATGGCAAACAGCTCAATTAATCTTATATTTGTGGGCGGCCTCGTTCCCCCGATTTAGCATATGTTTATGGAAAAGGTCCACCTCCTACATTTTTTAGGTCTCGCCTGGTGTTAGCACCACGCATGCGCTGCCCTCGCCATGCGAGGGCCTTTTGGAATCAATACGGATTCCGATGTGCACGCGGATGGACAGAAGATGTGCATGCGTAGACTGGAGGCTTTACTGGTGGCGTGAGACTCTGGGCACTTTTTTGGGGGGAGAAATCGCGATGTAAAGACGCTGCTCAACAAACTCTGTTGGGCATTCTGCAAGCCCCGCCGAGAACTAAAAATACAAGGTCAATGTATCAAGTATAGCTTTTATTAACTTTGTGATTTGCTGAACAATTTAAGTTTATAGATTTACAATGTGCAAAGATTAAATTGTGTGAACTTGCACTCAAAGGATTATTTTCACAGTGCAGTTTATTGTTGGAATCAAGACGAACTCTGACAATGTGGGCAGCCGCACTCTGATTTTCGAGGTGCACCGAATGTGTGACAAAAATTAGCAATGTTTGCTCTGTTGTGCACAGCAGCCACCACGTTAAATGCCAGCACTCCCCATCTAAGAACTACTCTCCGTTTCATATTTTTAGAGTCTGGTTGCGTTTTTTTTAATCCATTGGAATCCACAGTATCTGTTTCACTGGTTGCTTCTCAGCGCTTTGAAACCGTTGAGTAGTGTGTGCAGCGCTCTAAAAATATTAACATTCAAACAGTCAATCAAATCCGTTAGAAAGGTACAGTGCACATCTCTGTAGACTTTGAATCCTTTGGCTAAATGGGGGTCTACCCGGAAGGTCGCAGCTCGGCCTAAGGCCCTTGTAGATGTGTCGGGTGACTCTACTGTGCTTTAAGTGAAGGCCCTTACACCAACAACAGGAGGTGGGTGGTAGGACTCAGAGGCTTCTGTGCTCTTCCCACCCCTCCCCCACTGCCACCATTATTTTGTGCTATTCCACTAAGTAGGTATCATTCACGTCTTATCTGCATCCCCAAGGGCCATAACCTACAAGCAGGGAGAACCTGTTCTAAATATGCCACACCCCCTGGGGCCTGCTGTCTGCTCCAAGATAAATAATTGCATGACGTGTCTGTGAGCAGGGAGCCTTGGTGCACTGATATTGCGCAATGTTCTGAGTTCAGTTGTGCCTGAGGTCAGCAGTGGGGCTGCATTCAAATGTTGCACAAGCGTATGTGCATTCAGGGAGCGCCAGTGAAAGGCTCATCCTTACAGCCCCCAAGCCGTTCTTTATATGGGTTACTGGGCAGACTCCTGCTCCTGGGAGCACTCCTGCTTCCTAGACCCACTTCCCAGCATCCTCTGTGTTTCTGCCATGGTTTTGTTTCCACAGGAACTGCCATTTTGATTTATTTGGATGAGTTTTTTTCCCCCTGCAGGAGGCACGTAACACGGCTGTGAAGCATTCTCCTCAGCCCTTTGCACGGTTGCACCTCAACTACAACTGCTTCCGGATCTGAAGAACGACCATTGATATAATGCATGCATAGACATTGATAGCAAATGGGGACCATGCACCTGATACTCAATAACTGAGGAACCCACTAAGTCCCCATCTCTGTTAGTGCCCTTGAGGTGTTATTACATCCCTCTGCCGGTCCTAGGGTGACCAACCGTCCGTAAATTTCACGGACAGTCCGTAATTTCGGCCGTCTGTCCGTTGTCCGTGAAGGATTCTTTAACGGACGCCATTTGTACGTAATTTTAACCGGGCACCGACCCCACCACCCTAAAGCCGGCACAGCTTCCACCCACCTCCCTGCTTGACTCCGATGCTGTTGAGGCCGGGTGTAACAGACTCCGATGCAGTACCAAAGCTCAGACACCCAGCAGCATTGGAGAGGTACAGCGGGATGGCAACCCTCACACCTTCCGCCCTTGATGAGCTGTTAAGAGGTGTTTGAAGGTGACTGAGAGGGAGGCGTTGCAGCTTCAGGCGTAGGGGCATCTATTCAGATGCAAACAGCCCTAAATGCGTCATGTCTCTGCAATTTAGAGGGGCCTCACACCAGGGCCGGACTGGGAACAGGGCCGATTTTGCAACTATGCTGCAAAAACAGCCCTGTAACAAAACGGCCCCCAGGGGCCCAAAACCGGCCCCCACCCGTGCGGCACACTGGGTGATTGCCCGGTGCCCGCTACAGCCAGTCCAGCCCTGCCTCACACATTCCCTTTCTGCCCAGGGCCCCAAAAATCATAGAACCGGCCCTGATTACACCGAGGCAGCATGTGGTTCTCTTCACAGAGCTTAATTACTGTTACTAAATTGTAAGCAGACCTCGGTTCTTCAAACATGCAGTCTATAATGTAATAAAATAAAGAAATGGCACAATCGCACCCACACTGATTAACAAAGTATGGAGGACAATCAGTTAAATCAGTTCTCTTGGAGTATCTCCTTTAAGTACTATACATCACAGTGGGGGATGGCAAAACTAACATTTTAGAAAGAGAGCCTGTTGTCTCGGTGTCTTGCCCACAGTGCTTAATTTGGGCCGGAGCTTTCTGGTGCTGAGCATCGGCACCTAATTGGTTTCCGGTGCTCGGCACCGGCACCTAATTGTCAAGACCACACTTAGGACAGTCTGCCACAAGGTGGCGCTGCTCATGTAATTTAGAGATTAGCAGTATAACAGTGTTTAGGAAAACAATATACATTTAAAAATTACTAATACCTGCCTCCCCAGCCATTCCTTTAGCTTTGGGGACCTGGAATAATCTGAACTATCGCATTCACATGCGAGAGAGATGGTCAGTAGTTGTTTTGGCAGCGGTGACAGGGGTGATGGGTGGTGCAAGCTGCAGTGGCCTCCTGGTCAGAGCCCTGGCACTTCATATTTTACAAATTAAGCACTGCTAGCCTAGGAGGGGGTGAGGAGTCCTACCCCACCCTGGAAGAGACCAAGATGATACTAGAATACTGCATGCCCACCCTGGTGGATCCTGTTGCCCCTCCTGTGATGGCTCCTGCCCCACTCCCCCCCCCCCAGTGATGGCTCCGGCCCCCCGTGATGGCTTCTTTCCCCCCCCCGCATGGTGGATCCTGTCTCCGCCCTGGGTGGCTTCTGTCCCAGTCCTGGAATGGCTCCTGCAGCGAGGGTGAAGTTCTTGATGGGCCTCTTCTCAAAAAGGCTCAGCTCAAAATGAATATGAAAAGGTGAGCGAGTGAGTAAGTGAAGGGATGGGTGGATGGCTGGATGAATTAGTGAAAGGGTGAATGGATGAATGAAAGATTGAATAGATGGATAATGAGAGAGGATGGATGGAATGATGAGTGAGTGGAAGGATGGCTGAGAGAAAAGGTAAATAGTTTGATGTATGGGTGGAAGGGTAGCTGGATGGGTAAAAGGGTGGATGGATGAGTGAAAGGATGGATGAGTGAAAAGGTGGATGAGTGAGTGAGTGGGTGGATGGATGAGTGAAATGATGGATGGATTGATGAATTGATAAGTGCAAGGGTGAATGGATGGACGGATGAGTGAAAGGGTGGATGTAAGGATGGATGAGTGAGTGAAAGGGAGGGTAGGTAGACAAAAGGATGAATAGATGATTGAAGGAGTGAAAGGATAAAGGGATGAGAGAAAGGATGGATGAGTGATAGGGGAAATGGATGGATTCGTGAGTGGATGAGTAGATGGATGGGTGGGTGGATGGATGGAAGGAAGGAAGGATGGCTAAGTGAAAGGGTCGATGGAGAGAGAAAGGGAGGATGGATGGATGACTGAAAGGGTGGATGGGTGGAAGGATGAGTGACTGGGTGGATCGATGAGTAAGTGAAAGGATGGCTGGATGGGTGAAAGGGTAAATGGCTGGATGAATGAGTGAATGGATGGATGGGTAGAAGAGTGGATGGATGAGTGTACAGATGGATAGGGTGAAAGGGTGGATGGATGGATAATGGATGGATGAGTGAAAGGATGGATGAAGGGATGGATGAGTGAAATGATAGATGGAAGGATACATGATGGATAGGTTTGCAAATGGTTGAAAATGTTTGGATATGGCTGGGCTTACTTATATACTATTGCGCAACCTCCTCTGATGTGTCTGTAAAACTTACCTATTGTCCTGAAGTTTTGTCCTGAATTTTGACCTCCTGTCCTGAATTTGTGTCCTGAATTTTGACCCTTTGTCGTGAATTTTTACACTCACCGTCCTGAATTTGCACCAATGCCAGTTGGTCATCCTAGCCGGTCCTGTAGAGGTTTCATAGGCGTACCCCTGACTGAGCGCCACGTACCTGCCAGGACCCTGCACCTGGTGACAGTACCACAGAGCCGGATTGGACAGGCCCAGCTGTGGGCGCTATCGCTCACTCTGCCACAGGACTCAAGCAACTCCTCACTGCTGGGCCTAACTAGCATGTATAATAATAATAATATCCACATTTGTAAAGCGCAAACAATCACCCGTAAGGGAAGATTAACCAAGCTATTGCTTCTTCTACTTCCCAGAGGGGACATGGACTTGACGTTCGAGCTAGACTGTCCTTTTTGGGCAGGGTCAAGACAGACTTTGAAGTGATTGGTCGCTGTCTTTCGTGGCACAGGGAGCATAGAACCAAATGGCAACCAACCACTTGTGGCTCAGACTGATTCCGGCATTTTTACAGAACTGCTTACTGTAAAATGGAATGCTTAATCTTGGGGTTGTACGAGAAACCTATCTGTATGCTCACACTTATTTTGTGCATATTCATAGGGTTAGAGCTCCAGAGGGGCAGCTGGACGCAGCGTGGGCACATTCCGCGCTAGATGAGGGTCCTCAGTTTTGGCAGCACCCCAGTGCTGGATCATTGGTAAAGGTTGTGAAGAAGCCTGTCCTTTTCTGTGCAGCACCCTCAGCTACATGTATGTCTATCGAAGCCTGTGTGCTAACCAGGGAGAGACTGGGATTGACTCTTGCAGACTGACTAAAGGCCTCAGGAAACACAGGGCCTCATTTGGGACGGCACTAGGGTGCACCACTGCACCAGATCGGCCATCTTGGACGAATGCAACGTCTTTCCCGACCAATGAACTTTTCAGTGATTGTATTTCTTTTCTCTGCCACAAACTGCGTAATCAAATGACGAAGCCCCACGTTTTGCAGTAGCGGGGGTCTCAGCACAGGAAGATTTGAGAAGTAATCAATGTATTTCAGAGGGCAAAGTGGAAACCAAAGCCTGCCGACGTGGGAACGGGACACAGTAGTGGTCAGATGCAAAAGGTCTTGCCTTTCATTAAGTTAAAGCCATTTGCGTTGCTATACAATACCATTAGCAAAGCAAATGGCTTTAACTTAATCAAAGGCGAGACCTATTGCATTTTCAATGCTTGTTTAATATGTCTTGTTGTGGAGCCTGAACTTCTCGGTAAAGGGCGAATATTTGTGTGCCTTGATCATACCTCCGTGTACAGGAATGGGTTCTACAGAATAGTCCGCGGATATGAGTGACACGCACCTGGCTGCACCTGCCTCCCAGCCTCCCACACAGGTGTCTACGCTGCCAATCTCTTCGTGTGTTTACGTCGCCTGAAGGAAGACATTCAGACCAGACTCCTGCACCCTGTCTGTGAGTTCAGAAAGGGGTGGGCGGGGCCAGGGCTGAGGAAAATCCCCGAGATTCGCCGGTCTCGAGGCAATCTGCACCGGAAACGAAGGCGCTGTAAAAACTCCCTAAGGCTGGACGTGTTTGTCATACGTGTAACAAGAGCTGCATGTGTCACTTCGCAAGAAAAAGTCCCAAGCAGGGAAAAAGGGAACACTGGGAGTTAGTCATGGCCAGTGACACACAGACGGCCGAAATGCATGGATACATGGAGACGTGTTTAGAACAGACGCGCGCGCGCGCCAGGCAGACGTATTTACAAACTGAAATAAAACTACATCCAGGCATTAACACAAACTGGCCGACACACACGGATATAGACAGACGTACATTTAAAGTCACACCCAAATACTCGCATGAACACATGGCCACAGACGTATTAATTCGACAACACAAAAATAAAAACACACATACACAAGAGGATGTGGTCCGTCGGCTGCGCTGCCGCCTCTGGTGCAGGAAACTAGGGTTCGAGCCTCGAGGTCGCGTCCACATCCTGTGATTCTGGGCAAATCACTTAATCTCCCTGTGCCGTAAAGTAAATACTGTGCTTTGTAAAGCGCTCTAATACCTTCGGGTCGAGTTCGCGCTATATAAATATGCAACAAAAAAAAAACATGCCGACACACATGGATACGTTCAAGCACACACAATGGCACACACAATTACACAATGCGTGTACATAACAAGCATTGAAAATGCTATAGGTCTCGCCCTCGTTTAAGTTAAAGCAATTCTGTTTGTAATAAGGTGGCTTTTTAGCTTTGCTTTTATTAGTGTTTCTCAAACTTTCATGTATGTAACATGCATATGTGTGCATGCATTTCTATTTCTATTGATATAGATGTATATATATGTTTATATATGTATGTATTTTCATATATATACGCATACATATATATAAATGCAAAAGCATATATATACACATATATGTGCATATGTGTGCGCGTAGAGAGAGGTAGAGAGAGGTAGAGGTAGAGAGTAGTAGAGAGAGAGGCAGAGAGAGAGGTAGAGAGAGGTAGTGCGAGAGGTATAGAGTGAGTAGTAGAGAGTGAGTAGTAGAGAGTAGAGTGAGTAGTAGAGAGTAGTAGAGAGTGAGTAGTAGAGAGTAGTAGAGAGTGTGTAGTAGAGAGTGAGTAGTAGAGTAGAAGAGAGTAGTAGAGTGAGAAGTAGAGAGTAGTAGAGTGAGTAGTAGAGAGTGAGTAGTAGCGAGTGAGTAGTAGAGAGTAGTAGAGAGTGAGTAGTAGAGGGTAATAGAGAGTGAGTAGTAGAGAGTAGTAGAGTGAGTAGTAAGGGTGGGCGTAGTGGGCGTAGTGGGGCTACGTGAAGCAGCACGTAGTGTGCCCAAATCTACGCACACTACGTGCTTCGCGTAGCCCCACTTCGCGCCACCCGCCTCCCGCCCGCCCTCCTTTTAAATCAAACCCCCGCATTTACAATAAATACAAAATTTAGAAACTTACCATGAAGCGCGGCGTCTCCGGGGCTCCCTCTTCCATTCCCAACTTCTTCTGACAAATGCGCATGCGCGGAAGCCCGCGCATGCGCATTTCTTGCGAGAAATGCGCATGCGCGGGCGTCCGCGCATGTGCATTTGTCAGAAGAAGTTGGAAATGGAAGAGGGAGCCCCGGAGACGCCGCGTTTCAGGTAAGTTTCTTTAATTTTGTATTTATTGTAAATGCGGGGGTTTGATTTAAAAGGAGGGCGGGCGGGAGGCGGGTGGCAGCGGCAGGCAGCTACGCTTCGCCCTGGGTGTGCGTAGCGCTAGCCTGCTTCGCCTACTTCGAAAACTGCGAAGCAGGCAGCGCTACGTACACTACGTGGGCGAAGCGTAGTGTCTCGCCCAGGGTTAGTGAGTAGTAGAGAGTAGTAGAGAGTGAGCATTAGAGAGTAATAGAGAGTGAGTAGTAGAGAGTGAGTAGTAGAGAGAGTAGTAGAGAGAGAGTAGTAGAGAGTGAGTAGTAGCGAGTGAGTAGTAGAGAGTGAGTAGTAGAGAGTAATAGAGAGTAAGTAGTAGAGAGTGAGTGGTAGAGTAGAAGAGAGTAGTAGAGTGAGAAGTAGAGAGTAGTAGAGTGAGTAGTAGAGAGTGAGTAGTAGCGAGTGAGTAGTAGAGAGTAGTAGAGAGAGTAGCAGAGAGTGAGTAGTAGAGTAGTAGAGAGTGAGTAGTAGAGAGTAGTAGAGAGTGTGTAGTAGAGAGTGAGTACTAGAGTAGAAGAGAGTGGTAGAGTGAGTAGTAGAGTGAGTAGTACAGAGTGAGTAGTAGCGAGTGAGTAGTAGAGAGTAGTAGAGAGTGAGTAGTATAGTGTAATAGAGAGTGAGTAGTAGAGAGTGAGTAGTAGAGAGTAGTAGAGAGTGAGTAGTAGAGTAGTAGAGAGTGAGTAGTAGAGAGTAGTAGAGGGTGAGTAGTTGAGAGTATAGTTGTAGAAAGTAGTAGAGTGAATAGTAGAGAGTGAGTAGTAGAGAGTAGTAGAAAATGAGTAGTAGAGAATAGTAGAGTGAGTAGTAGAGAGTGAGTAGAAAGTAGTAGAGTGAGTAGTAGAGAGTGAGTAGTTGAGAGTAGAGAGTAGTAGAGAGAGTAGTAGAGAGTGAGTAGTAGAGTAGTAGAAAGTGAGTAGTAGAGAGTAGTAGCAAGTAGTAGAGAGTGAGTAGAAGAGAGTGAGTAGTAGAGTGAGTAGTAGAGAGTAGGAGAGTGAGTAGTAGAGAGTATTAGAGAGTGAGTAGTAGAGTGGGTAGTTGAGAGTAGAGAGTAGTAGAGAGTGAGTAGTAGAGAGTGAGTAGTAGAGAGTAGTAGAGAGTAAAAGAGTGAGTAGTAGAGAATGAGTAGTAGAGAGTGAGTGGTAGAGAGTAGTAGAGAGTGAGTGGCAGAGAGTGAGTAGTAGAGAGTAGTAGAGAGTGAGTAGTAGAGAGTAGTAGAGTGAGTAGTAGAGAGTGAGTAGTAGAGTAGTAGAGTGAGTAGTAGAGAGTGAGTAGTTGAGAGTAGAGAGTAGTAGAGTAGTAGAGAGTGAGTAGTAGAGAGTAGTAGAGTGTAGTAGAGAGTAGTAGAGTGAGTAGTAGAGAGTTAGTAGAGAGTAGTAGAGTAGTAGAGAGTGAGTAGTAAAGAGTAGTAGAGTGAGTAGTAGAGAGTGAGTAGTAGAGATTAGAGAGTAGAGTAGTAGAGAGTGATTAGTAGAGAGTAGTAGAGAGTGAGTAACAGTGAGTAGTAAAGAGTAGTAGAGAGTGAGTAGTAGAGAGTGAGTAGGAAAGAATAGAGAGTGATAGAGTAGGAGAGAGTGAGTAGTAGAGAGTGAGTAGTAGAGTGAGTAGTAGTGTGAGTAGTAGAGTGAGTAATAGAGAGTGAGTAGTAGAGAGTAGAGAGTAGTAGAGAGTGAGTAGTAGAGAGTAGTAGAGTGAGTAGTGAAGCTTGAGTAGTAGAGACTGAGTAGTGGAGAGTAGTAGAGAGTGAGTAGTAGAGAGTAGTAGAGAGTGTAGTAGAGAGTGAGTAGTAGAGAGTAATAGTGAGTGAGTAGAGAGTAGTAGTGAGTAGTAGAGCATAAGTAGTAGATAGTAGAGTGAGTAGTAGTGAGGTAGTAGAGAGTAGTAGAGAGAGTAGTAGAGTGAGTAGTAGAGAGTGAGTAGTAGAGAGTGAGTAGAGAGTAGAGAGTAGAGTGAGTAGTAGAGAGTAGTAGAGAGTGTAGTAGAGAGTGAGTAGTAGAGAGTAATAGTGAGTGAGTAGAGAGTAGTAGTGAGTAGTAGAGCATAAGTAGTAGATAGTAGATAGTGAGTAGTAGTGAGTTAGTAGAGAGTAGTAGAGCGTAGTAGAGAGAGTACTAGAGTGAGTAGTAGAGAGTGAGTAGTAGAGAGTGAGTAGAGAGTAGTAGAGAGTAGTAGTGAGTAGTAGAGAGTAGTAGATAGTGAGTAGTAATGAGTAGTAGAGAGTGAGTAGTAGAGAGTGAGTAGTAGAGAGAGTAGTAGAGAGAGTAGTAGAGAGAGTAGTAGAGAGTGAGTAGTAGAGAGTGAGTAGAGAGTAAAGAGTAGTAGAGAGTAGTAGTGAGTAGTAGAGTGAGTAGTAGAGAGTAGTAGAGAGTGAGTAGTAATTAGTAGAGAGTGAGTAGTAGAGAGTGATTAGTAGAGAGAGAGTAGTAGTGAGTAGTAGAGAGTAGTAGAGAGTGAGTAGTAGAGAGTAGTAGCGAGTAAGTATGTCAGAGGTCGTGCTAGAACTAATTGAATCACACAGGAGCAGAATGAGGCTAAATCCCAATGCCCTTCTCAGGACCCCCCTGCTAGGTTTGTTTTAATCCATCGCAGGTAAGTACTGAGGGGGGAAAGGGGTTTGGACAGAGAAGAGACAGCTCCAAAACACAGCTGGTCCTGCTTAGTCTTCTTCTTCAGGTTGTTCAAGCTAAAAATATTGCATAGTCAGATATATTTGGTTACCCTTAACAGACTGCTATCCTTATATATATAATAACTGATCTCACCAGTGAGTAGTTTTGGGCTTGCCGCTCTTCTTACTTCTCTCGAGTGTAGTATGCTTTTACCCAGAGAAGCCTTCTCTCTAATCACTTGCTCTATTCTTCGCAGGTCTTCTACTCTAGAATGCTCTGTCTTAATGGAAGAAAAAACAAGGTAAGTTATATTCAGTTCTGTATGTGCTTGAATGTTAATTCTCTGTTTCTTCCTAGCTGGATACTCACAGGACAAGTGATAGAGATATCTTTTATATGATGCCTGAAGTTGTGAAACTGTATTAAAGTTGTGACATCAAGTATTTAATGCACTTGCCTCTTGTTATTTCTTATATAAGATAATGATTGCTGTTTTATGAATTCCAGCCAATTAAAGAAGGTGCATTAGATCGTTTTTAGTTTGACTAGTATTTTCAGCTGTGATTAAACTGCTGCCAGAGACGTCTGCAATTTGGTTATTCTATTTCTTCCAAAATTAAGTTACGCGAAGCGAACAGTTATTACGTAGTGTTCGCACTCGGGCGCTCTATGAACTAACGCGGCTTGACAGAGAAGCGCGTTAGAGCATTGCCGGTAAGTTTTACTGCCTTTGCCTTTCGCGCGCACGAAAGGAACGTGCGCGCAACCTTTATTCCTTTAATCTTTTAGGACTGCACAGCACTGAGGAAACGGTGCCCGCGTTTGTCCTTGAATCACAAATGAGAGAATTCTCCTTTAAAGAAACATATTCCTAGACGCTGCGAGCTGGAAGGACTCGCCAGCGTTCTCCTCAGAGTTTTATCTCACTGAAACAAGCGGTTATGAATATAACCAAGTAATTATATTACAGTGATCTTTTTCACCATTTGTATTGCAATTGGTAGTGCTTGAATAACATAAGCCTGATTTATATTTCAAACTGATTATTATCCTAGACCTTTGGTGAGAACAGAGGTAATTTCATAGATTTTGACACTAACCTTAATCCTTGACAATAGTAGTAACCGACGAAGCTAAACCCGCTTATTCCGCCACTACCCTGACTAACTTTCACGACGCAAGAGAAACAGGTGCTGCTCCAGAAGAATCTTCAGTGAAGTGTGCAGTAGAATGTTAGAGCACACCTCACCAACTGTCATTTGCTGAAAGATTAGACTGCTAAACAGCGATATGCTATTGCAATGTCAGGATGTTGGCGGCCATGTTGGAGTTTCTACGGTGCCAACTAGCACTCCAACTAAAGGGATTAACTACTCTTTGAGTTTGTAAAGAGAGAATAGTAGCTATGGAGGAAGTAGGAGGAGGAAACCTCCTGTGATTCCTGACAGTACCCCCTCCCAACGGGGTTTCCTCCAATCGAGGTTTGGTAGGAAATTTGGCATGGAAGGCTTTAATTAATCGAGGGGCATGGACATCAGTACTTTTTTCCCAGGAGCGTTCATCAGGTCCATAACCCTTCCAATCAATGAGATAAAAGAGTTCATCATGGATGAGTTTTTAATCTAAAATCCGTTTAACTTCATACTCAGTCTCACCATGCAGGATTAAAGGATCAGGAGGGGAAGACCTACACAACCCGGGGTGAATTGGTTTCAGGAGAGAAACATGAAAGACCGGATGAATTTTGGTGGAACCAGGGAGAGATAATCGATAAGTGACTGGATTAATGACCTTCTCAATTGGATAAGGACCCATAAAACGAGGCTGGAATTTACGGGGACCCTTGAGTCTAAGATTTTTTGTACACAACCAGACTAAATCTCCCACATGAAGCTCAGGTGTCTTTTCACATTTTTGATCAGCGAAGTGTTTGTAACGAGCCTTCGCTGTCGACAAATTCTGGGTTACAGTGTGGTGGATCCTAGCTAACTGTTGGGCAATATCTTGAACAGCAGGAATGTTAGCATTGTCAAAATTAACATAGGAATTAGGATGTCTGCCTGAATTGATAAAGAAAGGTGAGCAACCTGTGGAGACATTAAGGGCGTTATTATAGGCATACTCAGCAGTCCATAAATGGTCAGGCCAGTCACCCTCCTCATCTAACAAATATAACCTAAGGTGTTGTTCTAGTTCTTGATTAATGCGTTCTGTCTGACCATCAGTTTCAGGATGAAAGCTGGTAGAGTAACGGTGGTCAATGTTAAGGCCTTTGATGTAAGCTTTCCAAAATCGTGATAGGAACTGGGAGCCCCTGTCTGAAATGAGTACCTTAGGGATCCCATGATGGCAAATTATGTGTTGATTGAAAAGTCGAGATAGCTGCTTGGAAGTGGGTGCACCCTTAAAGGGTACAAAGTGTGCCATTTTACTAAATGTGTCAACAACAACAAGGATAGTGTCATAACCATGGGAGGAAGGTAGATCAACAATCAAGTCTAGGGAAACCGTGTGCCAAGGATATGGGGGGGGGTGGGCATGGGTTGTAAGAGGCCCTTTGGAGCCTGCCTGTCCGATTTCCCCCGTGCACATAGTTCGCAACTCAAAGCATATTGACGAACATCACGGAAATTGTATGGCCACCAAAAGTTTCATCTAAGTATCTTCAGTTTTTAGGATGCCCTTATGACCAGCCAGTGGATTGTCATGGCTTTCCTGCATTGCCTTTAACTGGAGTTCTTTAGTGGGCAGATACAGAGCAAGGTTGTGATAGGGAAGGCCGTTGTGAATGTAACGTAGCGGATCTTCTGTAACCCATGTCTGCATATCCAGATTGGACATCAAATTGCGAACAAGATGTTCAAAAGGTTCCAAAGAAATCACTCCAATGAATTTGGCATCAGGTATGATTGGTTGATTTTCAATGACCTGAGTTTGATTTTCTGTATCTAATCTTGAGAGGACATCAGCCTTTCCATTCTTGGATCCGGGACGAAAGGTGATAACAAAATCAAAGTCTGCGAAGTACAGAGACCATCGCAGCTGACGTGGTGTGAGTGTACGCGCAGAGCGCAAAAATTTTAGGTTGCGGTGATCTGTAAACACTGTTACAGTGTGTTTAGCCCCCATTAAGTAATGTCTCCAGTCCTGGAAGGCATCCTTAATAGCCAGAAGTTCTTTTTCCGTAATAGTGTAGTTACATTCCGCCGAATTGAGTTTGCGTGAACGATACGCTACAGGATGCAGCTGCCCGGTGTCTTTGTGTCTCTGTGAAAGAATTCCTCTGATGGCTAGGTCTGAAGCGTCCATCTCCAGATAGAAGGGTTCAGAAGGATCGGCATGAAGTAGAACTGGTGCTGTAGTGAAGCTGGTGTTCATCAACCGGAAGGCTTCTTCCGCTTCATCAGACCAGTGGAACGAGACGCCTTTCTTCAAAAGACGAGTCAAAGGGAGTATTTTAGAAGAGAATCCATGAATGAATCGTCTGTAGAAATTGGAGAATCCAATAAAACTTTGAAGTTCTTTAATACTAGTAGGAGATTTCCAGTCCGTAATTGCTTCCACCTTCTGTTCATCCATTTGAACTCCATTAGGCGACAGCACAAAGCCAAGGAATTCCACTATGTCGGTGTTGAAGAGGCATTTCTCCAATTTTACATATAGAGAGTTTTCCCGTAGGCATTGTAAAACCGCTCTGACCTGGTCATAATGTTCTTCAGTTGTGTTTGAATAAATCAGGATGTCATCGATGTAAACTATTACGCATCGATCAATGAAATCACTTAAAACATCATTGATAAAGTATTGAAAGGCCGCAGGCGTGTTACACAGACCATACGGCATTACTAGGTACTCATAGAGCCCGAATTTGGTTCTAAACGCGGTCTTCCATTCGTCGCCTTATTGGAGTCTGATGAGATGATATGCTCCTCGTAAGTCTAGGCGAGTGTAAATCTTGGCTTCTTTCACCTGATCAATCAATACCGAGATGAGAGGTAATGGGTATCGGTTTTTGATAGTGATTCTGTTGATTGCCCTAAAGTCTATGCAAGGCCTAAGATCCCCCCCCCCCTTCTTCGGCACAAAAAAAAGGGGGGAAGAGACAGGGGACTGGGACGGCTGAATAAAACCATTTGCCAAGTTCTTGGTTAAATATTCTTTCAAGTGGAGATTTTCTTTTTCCGTTAGGGCGTAAACTCTACTGCAGGGTAGGTTGGCTCCGGTTTCCAGATCGATCTTGCAGTCATAGGGCCTGTGTGGAGGTAATGTTTCGGCTTTAATTTCATCAAAGACATCTGCGAATACCTGGTAAGGTTCTGGTATGTCAGGTGTTTGAATGACGCATATTGAACCTCCATTAGTGCATAACTGGGTGACCGCACTAGTTATGGTAGGATTAGCCAAACCTTCAAAACAATGTCTTGTACAATATTCCGAATTTAATTGAATAGTCCGGGCTCCCCAATCTATCAACGGATTATGTTCAGTCAGCCATGGTAGACCTAGGATTAGTTGAAATTGGGGGGCGTCAATTAAATTGAACTGTAAGGTCTCTTGGTGTCCCTCGATAGTGGTCATGTGTACCAATTCCGTATGACTGATTATTGGTCCTGAAGTTAATTCTGTACCATCAACTGCTCGGACCTTCTCGCTTTTCTCCTTTTTAATTGCTTGCAATCCAATCTGATCAGCAAATTTATAGTCGCTAAAATTACCAGTAGCTCCAGAATCAACCATGACAATGACTCCGGTCAAATTTGTGCCTCTAAATTTTAATGTTACAATCATTACCAAATGGGGTGAAGAGACTTGTAATGTGTTCGCCACTTGATGACCTATTGGAGTTGTTGCTCCTATCGCAACCACGGGTCCAACTCCGCTCACCCGTGGTGCCTCTAGTTTTCCTTCTCTTTTGCTGGTAATTTTGGTCTTTTAAAACAATTCTTGACGCAATGCCCACTTCCTCCACAATACAAACACAACTTCTTTAAGCTTCGTTTTTTTTTCCTCCTTGGAGAGCGGACCTCTGATTACACCGATTTGCATGGGTTCTGCTTCCGTAGAACTTTCCGCCCTTCGTGTCGGCTCTGTTTTAACTCGGTCAAAACGTGGTACACTAGGTCGAAACTCCCGTCTACGTTCTCCTCTTCGCTCAGTTTGCCGATAATCAATCTCTAAGGTTAAATCCACTAGGGCAGAAATGTCAGTAGGTCGATTCGGAATTTGGGAAAAGGCATCTTTCAATTCTTCTCGCAATCCCCTGTAAAATACTGCCGCTCTTTTATTTTCAGGCCAATTGGTTTCCACTATTAATTTATTAAATTGGGCTAGGTAGGCCACGAGTTCTCGGTTACCCTGTTTTAATTCCAACAGTTTGTTGTCAGACGCCTGTGATGCTGTTCTACGATCAAAGATGCGAAGGAATTCTTTCTTGAAATCTTCTAGACTATATAAAATTGGGTCATCTTGAGACACTATTGGCATGGACCAGGAAGCGGCGTCCCCACTAAGATAGGACAGGATGAACGCCACACAGGATTGGGCATCTGGGAATATTGTTGGTCGGCACATGAAGTGCAATGAACACTGGGTCAAAAAAATGTGTGCCTTTTGCGGATCCCCATTGAACCTTTCTGGTGGAGCAAGAGGAATTACTGGGGATAATGAGTAATTGACTTGAGTGGGGGCAAAAGATGGAGTGCTAGTGTTTAGATTCTGTGTTGTAAAAGATGTGGAGGGTTGACTGGCACCCTGAACTGGTGTTCCCGTTTTAAAGGTTATAATCTCTTGTCTTAAAATCTTTTTTCCCTCCTTCACTGCCTCTAAGTCCCTTTGTATATTACTTTAGATCTTGCCTAAATTTTTTAAATCCAGACCTTCCGTCATTCTGCTCGGGTGCTAGTACCAATGTGGGCACTTCACTCTGTCAGAGGTCGTGCTAGAACTAATTGAATCACACAGGAGCAGAATGAGGCTAAATCCCAATGCCCTTCTCAGGACCCCCCTGCTAGGTTTGTTTTAATCCATCGCAGGTAAGTACTCAGGGGGGAAAGGGGTTTGGACAGAGAAGAGACAGCTCCAAAACACAGCTGGTCCTGCTTAGTCTTCTTCTTCAGGTCGTTCAAGCTAAAAATATTGCATAGTCAGATATATTTGGTTACCCTTAACAGACTGCTATCCTTATATATATATAATAACTGATCTCACCAGTGAGTAGTTTTGGGCTTGCCGCTCTTCTTACTTCTCTCGAGTGTAGTATGCTTTTACCCAGAGAAGCCTTCTCTCTAATCACTTGCTCTATTCTTCGCAGGTCTTCTACTCTAGAATGCTCTGTCTTAATGGAAGAAAAAACAAGGTAAGTTATATTCAGTTCTGTATGTGCTTGAATGTTAATTCTCTGTTTCTTCCCAGCTGGATACTCACAGGACAAGTGATAGAGATATCTTTTATATGATGCCTGAAGTTGTGAAACTGTATTAAAGTTGTGACATCAAGTATTTAATGCACTTGCCTCTTGTTATTTCTTATATAAGATAATGATTGCTGTTTTATGAATTCCAGCCAATTAAAGAAGGTACATTAGATAGTTTTTAGTTTGACTAGTATTTTCAGCTGTGATTAAACTGCTGCCAGAGACGTCTGCAATTTGGTTATTCTATTTCTTCCAAAATTAAGTTATGCGAAGCGAACAGTTATTACGTAGTGTTCGCACTCGGACGCTCTATGAACTAACGCGGCTTGATAGAGAAGCGCGTTAGAGCATTGTCGGTAAGTTTTACTGCCTTTGCCTTTCGCGCGCACGAAAGGCACGTGCGCACGACCTTTATTCCTTTAATCTTTTAGGACTACGCGGCACAGAGGAAACGGTGCCCGCGTTTGTCCTTGAATCACAAATGAGAGAATTCTCCTTTAAAGAAACATGTTCTTAGACGCTGCGAGTTGGAAGGACTCGCCAGCGTTCTCCTCAGAGTTTTATCTCACTGAAACAAGCGGTTATGAATATAACCAAGTAATTATATTACAGTGATCTTTTTCACCATTTTTATTGCAATTGTTAGTGCTTAAATAACGTAAGCCTGATTTATATTTCAAACTGATTATTACCCTAGACCTTTGGTGAGAACAGAGGTAATTTCATAGATTTTGACACTAACCTTAATCCTTGACAATAGTAGTAACCGACAAAGCTAAACCCGCTTATTCCGCCACTACCCTGACTAACATTCACGACGCAAGAGAAACAGGTGCTGCTCCAGAAGAATCTTCAGTGAAGTGCGCAGTAGAATGTTAGAGCACACCTCACCAACTGTCATTTGCTGAAAGACTAGACTGCTAAACAGCGATATGCTATTGCAATGTCAGGATGTTGGCGGCCATGTTGGAGTTTCTACGGTGCCAACTAGCGCTCCAACTAAGGGGATTAACTACTCTTTGAGTTTATAAAGAGAGAATAGTAGCTACGGAGGAAGTAGGAGGAGGAAACCTCTTGTGATTCCTGACAGAGTAGTAGTGAGTAGTAGAGAGTGGGTAGTAGAGAATAGTAGAGTAGTAGAGAGTGAGTAGTAGAGAGTAGTAGAGTGAGTAGTAGAGAACACTGGGGTCATCATTCCGACCCCCCGTTGTGGTGCATGAACCATCAGTGCACTAGTGCACCAGGACACTGTGCCGCCTTTTCTATCCACTTTTTTTGTAGTCATGACTCATCTCCATAAATTATTTTCCCCAAACCAAAAGGAACACACACAATAGAAACAGATGTAAACATCAATGCTAATTGCATTCACCACACACTGCTCTCACCAACAGGAAGCGTCAAGCAGGCTGGGTTCTGCTTTTCCAATATTTAATGCTGCAATGCCCACATGAGAAAGGGTTTGCATTAAAGTGAAATTGACCTGTACATTGCTTCAGGGTTTCCTCGGTTAGTTGTAGTCCAGAAATGATACTCGCCCCCAGACATCTCAAGCGTAGAACAATAAGAAACGAATCTTACCCGAGTGCGTGTCTGCACAAAATGTCTTGTTCCTACCACTTCATAAATGAACCTCACCAGTTCCTCCAGCTGCCTGCCTGCCTGCCATCCGGTGGCTGCACGCAGGCCTTTTCCTAAGGGGTGTCCTGTCGGGTTTTTTCATCTGTGAACCGCCGCCAATGTCAGGGACCGTTGTAGGGCTCAGGGAAGACAGGTTTGAGTCTGCAGAAGGCAATGTTTGGGGAGTCGCACAGGCATCCGAATTGAAGTACATTTTTGGACTACAGGGAATTGCCAGTATCTCAGAACAATTGTTCAATCTCGGGGTACTGAATTGCTGCAGAACGGCATTGCAGTCCCACGACACAGGTTGGCAGTGTTGGAGAGTTAGATTCTCAGGGTACACTGTTGCAGTCTCATAATGAAGTAGTATAATCCCGGAACACGATGGTGTTTCAGTCTCAGGACAGAGTGCTGCAGTCTCAGGGAACAGAGTTAGACTACATAGGCAACAATGTTGCAGTCTCTGAGAAATGTTCAAAATTCTCAGGCGTGGTAATGCAGTGTCTGGCCAGTGTTAATAGCCCCATGGAGTAGTGTTGTCATCTCGGTAGAGTTTGCAGTCTTGGTGTTGTGTGTAGAATTCACAGAACACACTGTAACAGTTTCAGGTTACAGCGTTGTTGTCCTTGTGAACAGCAACGCAGTCCCGGTAGAGTTTGCATTTTAGTTTTCAAATCTCGAGACACAGTGTTGGTGTCTCAGGGTAGATTGTTAAAAAAAACAAGCTCCCGGCTTTGGCAAAGGCAGCCGCTTGTTTATAATTGCATTGCGCTTTCACTTTAAGTGAAAGCCGATGCAAAAATAAACACGTGGCTGCCTTTAACAAAGACGAGTGATAACAAAAAAAGAGCGTAGCGGCTAATTAGGAGACAATGTCTCCCGCCGCCAGTAAGAGATCCAATCCCGCTGGGCGTGGATCAAAGGAGACAGGGTGGCAACAAACACTGATTGCCATGCCTTCAGTGCAATCATTGCACTGCCTTTGGCATAATTTGTGACGCCAAACGACGCGCACGAATCAAAGCTGAAGGCGGAGCTGGGATGAGGCTTCTGGAATCGTATCGATTCCAAGAAGCCTGGCCGAGACCTAAAAACTGCCCAACACACATGGATTCGGACGTATTTACAAAGAGGTTCAAACGTGCATGTACAAAACCGCAGTCACAAATGCACACACGCATACACACACAGATACAGATATATCTAAAGACAGGCACACACATTCACAAACACTTATGGATACAAAATGAATGTTACAACACAAGGATAAAAGCTGAAATTATTTTCAGAGAGGTACACACGAACCTGCCAACTCAGACAGTGCAGTGTGTCACACGATATCGGCTCTGTGTACATAGTTTCCCAGTGAAACAGCTGATATCACAGAAGGGAGACAACGTGAGCTGGAAACTTCTGTGCAGAAGTTGGTTTCTAGCTTCTGCGTGGAGGCCCTGCACAGCTAATGCCCATAAGGGGTTTTGCATTCTTCCCACACACTCAGCAGCAAACTTCAAAGATTTTGTTTATTTCTTTGTGGCAAGTGAGCGGGGCAGTGAGGACAGGGTATTGGGCAGTGCTCAGGACAATGCGGGCTTCCCCGGGTCCACGAAGGTGACCCTCCTAAGAGGGCGGCCCCCCCTTAGTGCCACATGATGGCACACAAGGTAGCCTCCCAGTCAGGGCCGGGCTGGGAACCAAAACTGGCCCTGGCAAACTGCTCTGCCGGCCCCCCTGGAGGGGTGGAGGGAAGTGCGGCCGAGCTGTTTGTTAGGGCAGGTTTCGGCCAATTTTGCTACAGGGAGCCGAAATTGCCGGCCTCCGGTAACAAAAGCGGCTCCTAGGGTGCCCGAAACCGGCCCCCACCATCGCGGCCCACTGGGGAAACGCCCGTTGCCTGCTATGACCAGTCCGGCCCTGCTCCCAGTGTTTGTGACCCTCTAGGGTCAGCGTGCGCGTCACTTCTGGGCAGGAGTGGGCGGGGGGCTAGGTACATGTACCTCTCATGCCCACTGGGCGCCCTCTTTTCCCGTTGCCCTGACGCCCTGACTTACAAACATATGCACTCAATTCTCATATGCGACACACATACACAAACCAGCACGCCTACACACATACTGCTTCACTTACATGAAAACAAACAGGTTCATAGGCACTGATGCAAACACTTGTCCAATTTGAACAGACAAATTTTGCTACACATAAGCGCACAAAACCAAATACGTAGATCCACACATACATTTATACTGCTTTACATGCATATTTTGATAAAGACGCAAACACAGGGACATAGCTACGAATGGGGAAAGCGATAGAGGCAACAGGGCTCGGGGGTGGAAGGGGCGCTCTGGGTTTATAGATGCAATTTGCAAATCTATTCCTTACTCTCTTTTCGCATCCTATCTCACGTCAGAGATGCTGAAAAATGCCGCCGCAGCGAGTTTGGAGCATACCTCCAAGCCTCAAACGCTCACCAAAATATATTACACTTAACTCAGACCTCAACCAAAACTGTTCCCAACATGCTAAACAAAAGGAGTAGAGATTTACTTGGTCAACCACAAAACGTTTTGGGGCTTGGTTAGGTGTAGGAAAGGCTTCTAAATATGTTACACACACACACACACAACAACTCAAGCACATATATGCAAACAAATTCACATACTCACAGAAATGCATACACCTAAACACAAACACACATGCAACTCACACACACATACACAACATGCAAGAAGGTGCAGGCACTCACATGTCTCAACAACTCAAGCATACACAACTCAAGCACATAAATGCAAACAAATTCACATACTCACAGAAATGCATATACCTAAACACAAACACACATACAACTCACACACACATACACAACATGCAAGTAGGTGCAGGCACTCACATGTTCCATCTAATTAGCACTGTTAAATAAGCATATTGTTCAGCATCTGAGTGCCCCGTACAGCCATAATTATTGAAGCTTGCATGACCACTTCTATAATACCCTAAGAACCAGCACTATCTCAAGGGGGTGTTCCCTCATTTGCATTTGGGTGCAGCCCTAAGCAAATGAGGACATTGTCTGCCTCTGTTCCTGTGCTGTACTATGAACATGAACGAAATCGCAGGGGCGTTCAGGAGGCACACTGATTATGCACCACATTGGTGTGGCTGTGCCATACTATAGAAACGGACAAAAAAGCAAAGAGGCCTTCGGGAGGTGAACTACTACCTGCTTCCTCTGAAGTCATTCAGCACCATTCCCAAATGCAAAGCTGTTCAACTCTGACAGTTCCCCCTTTGAGTAGTCCATAACTTGTTAATGGTTTGCGGCAGCACTTGACTTGCAAATTGCAGTTAGGAGGAACACTCTTTTTCATCCTTTTCCAAGTGCGATTCGGAATAAGTCAGTAAATCAATTTTGCAATTCGGAAAGGCTTTACCAAATCACACAATGGGTTTAGCACATAGCAAAGACCCACTTTGCAGATGCAAGCCATGTTATTTCGCAAATCACAGCTTTTGAAAGAACAAAATGTCTTGGTACATCAGGCTCACCATCTATAGAAAGAAACAAAATCTGTTAAATAGCTGCAGTCCCTAACCTGCATGGGGTTATATGTGCCCATATGCTCATTATGATACACGTACATGCATTTTCTTGACCCAAAGGGTAGGAGGAGGTCCTCCCATCATTTAATCCACTCTGCAGAAAATCTGAGTTCATTTGTGCTAATTCAAGGGATGTTTTAGCACCCATGCTTCACGCGTCAATTGCTAAGGAACAGTGTTCACAAAACAGCGGACAAGGCGGACAAATCCTCCCACTTGTCTCTTCATGAGTCATCCAGACTCCCCCAGACGTTGAAGCACAAACACTAACTACCCACTCTTTGGGCTGCTAACTAACCTGGGCTAACCCCAGTAAAGCTTTGATGTAGATAGCAGTGAGTGCCTCATCGATACACCCCCAATGATGGATGTCCACATGGTATGGACTCAGAGTTCATGCCACTTAGATGAGGTGCACAAGTACCTTAGAAAAAAGACTGGTTCACTCAAGAAGGGCACTACTTGTTGATCCCCAGTTCAATGATTCATCCAATCGCATTCCTGCTCTAGATGGCGAAGGTAGAGGTAGAGTTTCCCAATTAAGTCTGGAACTGGGGAAGATAGATTCTCCCATGGAGCGGTGGGGCCCTAGTGTGAATTCATCAAGCTCTATTGTAGAACATCAGAGTCTCTCTGGACCTCATTTTTTGTTTCTGTTCTTGGAGTGCCTTCTCGCAGGATATTGCATATTTTCTTAGACAGCTGGTTCCAACCTGTGTTTCTGACTAGCTGTCGGCAGGATGCCACATTGTCCATAGCTCTGACTTGTGAATCTGTAGAGTACCACGTTGTAAGATGCTGTGTTCTCCATCAGCCCAATGATGCTGATCAACGTATACAACCATGTAGGATATCACAATCTCTGTTAGGCCATTAGTGCTGATCTCTCTTCCTGACTGGCTCCATGTAGGATATCATTTTGTCGGTTTGCGGTTGTCTTGTTCTGGCAGTGCTTAATTTGAGCCGGTAGCAGTGCTTAATTTGAGCTGGTAGTTTCCGGTGCTCGGCACTGGCACTTGTCAGCACCGCTCTTGTAATAGTCCACCACATGGTTGCGCTATCTGTCCAATTTTGAGATGAGCACAACAGCAGTGTTTAATAAGTCAATATCCATTAAAACAGAAAAATACCTGCCGCACAAGCCATTATTTTAGCTTTGAGTGGCCTGGAATAGTCTGAATTGTTACACTTGTAGGGGTGGTAGTTGTGTTGGTACTGTCATTGGCAGCGCTGGGTGGTGCGGGTTGCAGAGGCCTCCTGATACGGGCCCTGGCACTTACTTTTTTACAAATTAAACACTGCTTGTTGGGGTCATCTGATTGTCCTTAGACATATCCTATTCCCCATTGTGCTGATCTGAGCATCCGACGGTCTCAGTGTAGGGTGTCTGTCCCAGTGTAGGGTGTCTGTCCCAGTGTAGGGTGTCTGACCCAGTGTAGGAGTGTAGGGTGTCTGTCCCAGTGTAGGGTGTCTGTCCCAGTGTAGGGTGTCTGTCCCAGTGTAGGAGTGTAGGGTGTAAGTCTCAGTATAGGGTGTCTGTCCTAGTGTAGGGTGTCTGTCCCAGTGTAGGGTGTCTGTCCCAGTGTAGGAGTGTAGGGTGTCTGTCCCAGTGTAGGGTGTCTGTCCCAGTGTAGGGTGTCTGTCCCAGTGTAGGAGTGTAGGGTGTAAGTCTCAGTATAGGGTGTCTGTCCCAGTGTAGGGTGTCTGTCCCAGTGTAGGGTGTCTGTCCCAGTGTAGGATTGTAGGGTGTCTGTCCCAGTATAGGGTGTCTGTCCCAGTGTAGGGTGTCTGTCCCAGTGTAGGGTGTCTGTCCCAGTGTAGGAGTGTAGGGTGTCTGTCCCAGTGTAGGGTGTCTGTCCCAGTGTAGGGTGTCTGTCCCAGTGTAGGAGTGTAGGGTGTCTGTCCCAGTGTAGGGTGTCTGTCCCAGTGTAGGAGTGTAGGGTGTCTGTCCCAGTGTAGGGTGTCTGTCCCAGTGTAGGATTGTAGGGTGTCTGTCCCAGTATAGGGTGTCTGTCCCAGTGTAGGGTGTCTGTCCCAGTGTAGGGTGTCTGTCCCAGTGTAGGAGTGTAGGGTGTCTGTCCCAGTGTAGGGTGTCTGTCCCAGTGTAGGAGTGTAGGGTGTCTGTCCCAGTGTAGGAGTGTAGGGTGTCTGTCCCAGTGTAGGGTGTCTGTCCCAGTGTAGGAGTGTAGGGTGTCTGTCCCAGTGTAGGGTGTCTGTCCCAGTGTAGGAGTGTAGGGTGTCTGTCCCAGTGTAGGGTGTCTGTCCCAGTGTAGGGTGTCTGTCCCAGTGCAGGGTGGCACATTCTCCATTAGGCCTCTGGTGCTGCCCAGTGTATCTGACTTCTTTCATGTAGGATGTGAGGTTCAAGATCCAGATTTTTCCGGACAGGACGGATGAGACTCCAGTCAGCCCATCACAGACTCACTGACCGCTCTGTCACATCAGTCAAGAATGCATCTTGACGGCTGAGGCCCGTGCCCCGGAGACAGCTCCTTACAAGGCAACAACTTCCTGCTTTTCGGTGTCAAGTTTGAACAGTTTTAGCTGAGATTTGCCACATTTCTCCACCAGATTTTGAGAAGCGATATTATCAAACCGACACACAGACAAACACCTTTACGTGCATGTGTACATGCCCCAGGGGGGCATACCTTGAGGAAGGCCGCTTTCAGGCACGTACGTGGTCGAGCCGGGAGTATGACTAGTATCCTCTGGGGGCGGCCGTGCCCCCACCCCACGCCCCCTGCTCGCGGACTCTGATAGGGCCTCCAGTGTTTGACAACACGCGATGAAAACATGAGATTTGGAGCTGTGTTGTTCCCCAGCCTCGGGGTCTGCAGGCCCGGGCCTGAGCATGGGAGCAGAGCCGGCGAGGGGAAGGCTGCTGCTGGGTGTGGACTCGCCCGGGTCTCCCCAGTGACGCACTCGGTTCACGGACTTCCACGCCTTGGTTTCTGAGGCTCCTGCGCCCTGGGTGCCCTGGGTACTCATACATACTCGTAACACGACCTTCTTCTGCTGATCACGTGCCCCTCCCCCCTCAAAGAGATCTGGACTCTTCTTCTAGAGACCCTAAAACCCCCCTTTCAGGGTGGATGGCACTTCTATATGAGTATTAATCATATCTGAGTCTTTAATTTCGTTTGTGGAAGTCTGAGTGAGGTGTATATTCCCCCAAAGTCATCCAAGTCGCCATGGTGGCACTATCCTGCAACACTTAAGTAATAAATACTCGTTACAGGAAGGAGGCACCCGTGTACCACTGAACGCCAACGAGATAGCGGCCTGCGGTTCATGGAAGAGGGCAACGCGGATTGTAGCTTTGTCTGTTCAATGATAAGTAGCTTTGCGATCCAAAGAGGTACAACACAGAGACAAGCTTAAAAGTACTGAACAAATCATATGCTGATTAATGTTATGAGTACAAATAAATAGCAGAAATAGTGAGGTCAGAGGAATGGGAAGAGTTTACAAGCATATACATTATATGCAGGCAAAGAGAATGGAGGTTTCAGGGAGAGAAAGTGAGGATACAGGCAAAATAGCGAAGACAGGTACCTGGTTCAAAGATTACAGAAAATGAGGACAGTTAAAGAGAATATAATCAATAGTCAAAGAGAGTGTGGATGAGTAGAGCAAATAAAAGTTAAAGTCTGAAGGAGCGGGATTCGTTAGAAAGAAAAGAGAATGGAGGTGACAGGCAGAGAAGTTAGGATAAGCAGAGAGAATATAGGTAAAGAGAAAGTGACGCAAGGCAGAAAGACTAGATATAAAGACAGTCTGAGGACTATTAGGGGGAACAGAGTAGACATGCACATTCAGGGATTGTGAGGTAATTGAGAGATTAGAGGTTACACTTGAAGAGGGTAAAGATGGAGAGAGTAGAAGTAAAAGCAGAAAGATGGGATTGGACAGAGCGAATAGAGGTAAACAACAAAGAGTTCCTGTTATAACAAAGCAGGCATTATGGGATGAATGGCGGAGTAATGAATGTCTGAGACATTTATAATGCACAGAAATACACAGGAAGAGGGTGTCCCTGTGCTGGGGGATGAAGTGAAGAAGTAAGCATGTTAAAGAGATGGTGCCGGTTTAGAGAGCAAATTGTGCCCATTGCCTGGACACTAAGAGCAAGCAAACGCCCTGATCGACAGGTCACCTTTTTGCCTGCCTCTTCCCTCTTGCCCCAGGTTCAGGCCTGACCAATTCTGTAGGTGATTACAGCCTTTAGCATTTGGTGGATGCCCAGTGGACTATCCAAAATGAATGTAGAATTCTCCCCCCCCCCGCCCCGGCTCTTACCTGCACGTTTGCTAAAAATTTGCCCTGTGCATTGGAGTTCTATAATTGTGATACGGCCACTTTAAAATTTTCGAGCACTGGGCAGCCATACCACTTTCTGAAAGATAAAGTAGGCAGGCTGATTTATATTCATGACCAAGACTTTGGCAGGAATTTGAAAATTGATAGTAGCCTGGTAAGTAGCACATATTAGCTTTGGGATGAGAAACCCATACCTATCTGATCAAATATCACACAATGTGAAACACCTTCTTTTGCTTCTTCGGATAGAGTATTTATTTATTTATTTTGTAGTTTTGAATAGCGCACAGCTACCCCTAAGGGTTTCCCAGCACTTTGCATGATGAAACAAAAGAACTATCTGCTTAGAATAGCCATGTCTTCAAATCTTTGCGGAACGCAAAAAGAGAGGTACTGTCCCTGAGGGATTTTAGAAGGGAGTTTCACAATTTCACACCAAGCGCTGCAAGATGGAATCTTGGTACAGTTCAGAAAGCCAAGTTGGAGGACCTCAGGGGATGAGATGGAATGTAAGATGTTACTAGGTCTTGGATGTAGTATGGCCTTGTTCTAGTATTGACCTTCAACATATATAAAAAAAAGTCTTAAATTGGATCCGTTTAGAGACTGTCAGCCAGTGCAGTTAAAAAAAGAGGTGTGAAACTGAGGCATGTTTGCGAAGTTGGTACAGCGGTCTGGCTGCTGAATGAATAGAGTATCTTCCCCTTATCTTTATTATTTTGAAGGAAAAGAGCCTCCGTTGATTCTGCTGATTGTAATGTGTGTGCTTTGGGTCCTCGAAACCTTTTTCAGGTACTCCATATTTGCCCAGAATTAAGTGGTGTTCAAAAGCGTTTTTTATTTAATTTAATGGAACGTTTTAACTTAACCATGCATCAAGACTTGGTCGTTTTAATTACTCGTTCACCAAATGAACAAGAATGTTTCTTTATATTAAAATTATTTGGGAGCTTTTTCCCAATATTTTAGGAAGAATCATGAACTGTTATCTTCTATTGATTGAAATCTGTTTGTATTGCTATATATTTTAGATGCTTGTCCATTAATGGATGTCTTTTTGATCTATGGGGAAGTCTAAATCAGTTTTCTTATTACATTTGAAATTATACAATCACCCAGGTATTAAAAACACATAACGTATGTGCTAAATACAACCTTCGAAGACCACCTGGAATTTAGAAACGTAGTAATGACATAGGGGCTTATTTACACACTCCTTGTGCTGCCGGTGCATCACTTCTTATGACGCTCCGGTGGCACAGAGTGCAGACCCATATCTACGAGGCCACGCAAAGCCACTTTGCATGGCTTTTCATGACCTCGTAGATATGGTGTAAGGCAACGCAACACAAGTCACTGTGCTGCCTTACACTGTCAGGGAGGCGCTCCATGGGCATTGTGGTGGGCGTTACTGTCAGGATTTACTTACGTCTCCGCAGGAACACCAGGCAAATGATGCAAGATCCTCTACCTCCCCTGATCACCAACCGTACCCAAGCTACTCTACGTCCGAATGGTAACCGGGGGAAGAGGGGAAAAAACAAGGAGGGAAGAGACAAGGTCCGACGCTGCACCCCACTCAAGGACGGAACTCAAAACAGCCAAGGAAGGTTTCTGTTAAGAAAAAAGGACAAATAATAGGTAAGTATTGAAAGTGTTGCTAACTCAAATTATTTTATTTATGTGGGTTTTATGTGTGAGGTGGGTATCTACCTGAATTGTTCCCTTCTTTCAGGACATCTGGTGAGTAGAGTTAGGGTGGTAGAGGGTATGTGTCTAGAGAGAGAAATGTCGGAATAATAAAGTTAACTGTCTTTTGAAGAATTAGATAAAATACTGTAGGTATGAGAAATTAGTATAGAAAGCTCACCAAAAAAGGAATGTTGTGATTGTCTTCATCATAAAAGTTATTCATGTAGTTCAAGTAGTTTTTGATTGAAGTATGTACAACAATTAAATACTCCACCTTAACTTCAGGGGAGTTTATTTTTTAGGAATAAAAGAAAAAGCAGATCTTCATAAATCGCCAAGTCCATATGGGATAAGTAACTTAAAAGTAAGATTTAAAATGAATATATTCAGCGCACAAGCGCTGTTAACAGATTTGAATCATGCAGCTTTGTCTTTTCTTCTTTTCTTTTCTCTATTCAGGCACCGCAATTAAGGAGAAGGAGGTCGGTGACACAGAACAGACAGGCACTGGGCAGGGGGGGCAAGCGGAGCACGCCGGAGGAAAACTGAGCCTGAAGATGAAGAGCCGCTCCGATGACAAGAATGCCGATGTAGGGAACCGGAAGGCCTGACAAGGGCAGGAACCGCTGCACTCCTTCACGAAGCAGCAATGCAAAGCGTCCCTGCTTGGGATTCAAGAGGATTTGTATTCATTGGCTGGCTCCCGCGCATGCATGTTTGCGGGAGCCCGCCATTGTTGTAGTTTGCCTGTTGCGTACTACCGGCAGCTCCGACAGAACACCCCCTTAAAATCCCCCCTACCGGCTTAGATTTATCAGGATGTCTTCTGTGGAATAGACGTAGTAGACGAGGAGCATGTACTTGGCTGGCTGGTTCACAAGTATGTTCCTCAATACCTTATCCTTTCCAATGTACTAAATACTGAAGTTTATGCCTCACCCTTCTCGAGTCAATGATTGCCCCGACTTCATATTCAGACTCATTGTCTATGAGTAGTGGAGCAGGAGTTTCAGGGATACGGGTGCCATGTTCTACAGGTTTTAAGAGAGAGACGTGGAACACTTGATGTATCTTTAATGTAGCAGGGAGGTCCAACTTAACAACGACAGGATTTATAACTTTACATATCTTCTATGGTTCAATATATTTAGGTTTAACTTTACAATACCCTTTCAAGCCAAGGTTCTTAGTGGATAGCCATACTTAATTTCCAAGGGTATACATAGGCTCAGGGCGTCTATGGAGATCCGCCTTTTCTTTGTAATTAGCTTTAGCTTTTTCTAAGTTATTTATTGCCATTTTGTGTATGTCTTGTAGGTTTTTTACAAAATCAAGAGCTGCAGGAATAGAACAAGAGGAAGACAGCGGAGAGAGCACAGTTCGTGGGTGAAACCCATAAGTACTATAGAAAGGGGAATAACCAGTAAAGGAGTGACATGTATTATTGTATGAAAATTCAGCATCCCATATCAGTGTATCCCAGTCCGATGGAGAGTGTAGAGATTGACATCAGATATATTGTTCAAAACATTGATTCACCCTCTCTGTTTGGCCATCTGTTTGAGGATGATGTCTAGAAGACAATCTTACATCCATTTGTAATATAGTACCCATTGCTCTCCAAAATTTGGAAACAAATTGAGCACCCCATTGGATATAAGAACAGAGGGAAGCCCATGGAAGCGAACAATGTGTTGAACAAACAAGGAAGCCTACGTCTTAGAGGTTGGGATTGCTTTCAATGGGATAAAATGGGCCATCTTTGTTAATAAATCAACCACTACAAGAAGCGTGGTGTTTCCCTGAGTTGTTTTCGGTAAGTCCACAATAAAATCCATAGACACTGTATGCCAGGGCCTAGGTGGAGTGTGCAAAGGTCCAGCAGGGGTCTGATGTGAAGCCTTCCCTTGCTCACAGACATGGCAAGTTTTTATGTATTTCCTAGTGTCCTTCCCCATATTGGGCCACCAAACGTTTATTTTCAGTTTTTCCATAGTTCTTTTATACCCAGGATGGCCAGAAAGTAAATGGGCATGACACAATTCAAAGGCTTGTTGCTGAAGGTTATGTGTAGGAAGCACCAGGCCTCCTTGGACATAATATAAGTTCAGATTTTTTGTGACTTCTTGAATTTGCATTAAATCGTCTAGTTTCATAGATTCTTGTGCTTCTTTCACTGATTTTATGTACTCCCCTTCTGAACAAATAACACCAATTATTCGCTCCCTAGATATAATAGGAGGAGGGTCACACTGTGGTTCTTCGAAGTCATAACCTATACGGGACAAAGCTTCCGCCTTTCCATTTTTCTTTCCTACTTGAAATTGTATAACAAAGTCATAATCACTAAAGAATTACGTCCAACGCAGTTGTCGCATTGATAAAGCTCTGCTTGATTTAAGACACTGCAAATTACGGTGATCTGTAAGAAATGTTATTCTATGGTTGGCCCCTAAAAAATACTGTCTCCACTCCTCAAAAGCCTTCTTTCTAGCTAGTAATTCCTTGTCTTGTAATTCAATTCAGCAGGTGTTAATTTGTTTGAATGACAGTGGTAGCTGGTGACATTTCAAAGTGGTGAGGAGTAAAAGTTGGGTACGTGTTATGTCAAACGCGAGCAAGCCTGAATGACATAAGAGTGGTTTGAGGGGGGTTTTTCCTCCGAGAAGAGTGGGCAAATGGTGTATCTTAAAACAAATTTGAATAAGCAAGACGGTTTATAAAGCTACTGTCAACATGTAGTCATTACATTTTTAAACACATTCAAAACTGCCCCATATCTTACTGCTTTAAATATGTTCACCAGGCCAGAATGGAAGCTGCACATCTGCTAACCCCATGGTCACAAGAGCAGCATGCACCAAGGCAAGGCGGGGATCTCCAAAGTTCATTGCCGGAGCCTATATGTCATGTCATCATTACCACCACCCACGCTCAAATGCAGCCATCAGGTACCTAGCTTTGTTTGTCCTGACAAATGGTTTTCATTGACACTGCCTGCATTTTGAAAGGGGTGGGAAAAAGCTGCAATCAAAGCAGAACTAAAAAGTACCAGTCTTCTGCAAACAACAGTTTTATCCAGACAAGCCATTTGGCACACTGCCACGGTCACATTCATGATGCGTGACACACACAAAAATCAAAAAGTGGCATCACATTACAGAACTGTTTTGCTGTGGTGCAGTGCTGTCGCTTGTAACCCACTTAGGAGTATCTGCCCACTCTGCCGACTGCCTGGGGGCATAAAGTAAACGAGGAAGTGAGCAATAACTACATCTTTGTGCCTGCATGACAAATTAGGAGAGGCTGCCAGGCCACCTTAAAGATTTACAGAACACAAGCACACTGCATGTCTGCACTCAGCACAACACCATGCAGGCAGAATACACCTACCGGTCACTGAAACCTGCCTCACACCCTGGCCTCGCCACAGGAGCCCATTTCTCTAATGTTTAAAGATAAGCTTTCAAGTGCTGCCGTATTCACCAACTTCCTGCGTTCTTAAAGCTCCACGTTGCAGCGCTTTTTTTTAGGTCTTGCCTGGCGTTGGGGCGCGCATGCGCTCCTCGCCTGCGAGAGCTATAGTCAACAACCAATAAGGCAGTTTCAAGAAGGGGACTCGAAGCCCCGCCCCTCCTTTTTATTGTGTAGCGTCAACGTTTATGTTAAACGCTGGCTTCCCATTGAAAAGGAGGGTTTTCGGTTGCCGCCCTTTCGGCTTTTTGGACGGCCCCCAAGGACTCGGTCGCCTGCATTACGGCTTTCGTGACGAAGTTTCTTATCAGAAGCTTCGTCACGCTGCCTTGCACGCGCCAGTCCAGCTCACCCATTGGGTGCTCTTAACAGGCTTCTTTTGGTAGGCGTCTTTCCATGGTGTGCATGGCTTGCGTAGCAGCTTGTTTTTTTACCCCTCCCTGACGGACATGCATTAGACCCTGCCAAGAAATGTAAGTGCCGGTCAGGGTTGGGGGCGTGCTCCTATCTCGTGGACAGATGGAAAGTTGGTGTTGCCTGGTTAATTAAGCCCTTTACTGTCTCAGTATGTTACTGGGCCGAGGTCGCACCACCGCGGGATGGTTTGCCATTGCTCCAAGTCCTGAAACTTCCGAGTCTTTGGTGCGTAAGCTTTTCACGCATGCGCATTACACTTTTCTCAAATATTCGAGGATGAGTTTGAATAGTAAATATTTGGATACATTTATAACTCTCCGAGATTTGAGAGACGCATATACGCTGTGCGGCGGCGGTGGAGCTGGTTTGACTAGTTTGGAGTCCCTGCAGAATGTGTCAGTTTGGGTCCCTCCAGGGAGGATGACCTTGGGGCCGTTCACACCCCTTCGCACTGGAATGCGCGGTGCGGGCTGCTGCAGCTATGGTGGTCCGGGCGCAGGGGCAGCTGCTCCACGAGTCTGCGTGTCAAACATAGACTACAAATAAGGAAAAAATACACACAAAAATAGTAAGCCGATCACCTCACGTAGATATCTTCTCAATCTTACTCTTATTTTGACCTGTGGCTATCGTAGGATTCAGGGGGCTTTGCTATTCAAAGTGCCTTGTTGCATTTGGCTTTCTTTATCTCAAGGCGCTCGACTTTAGTGTTGCAAGGACCCAGAAGCACTTTTGTTCGACCGCAAGTGAAGAGCCCATAGGCATCCCGAATACCAGAGTGCCTAGAAGTGCTAAATTTAGTAGTTTTATAAATTAAAAGGTGTGTGCTTCGCCATTCCGGGCCGCTTTACCTTTCCTAGTTTGTTTGCCTGTTTATTATACTTTGTAATACCTACTTTCTAGACGCCAGCAGCTAATACTAGTAATGCGTAAATACATCAAAGTCAATAAATAGGCCTCAAATACCATTGTAAGGTAAAGTAATCGGTTCTTGTACTTGTAGTAACTGACGTCAATGTACCTGCGTCATAGTGTATTGACTTTGGTATTATGCGTACGCTGAACCACCTTGCCTTCCCAGTGCCTAGATGTGAAAAATGCTGCTGTTCTGGGCGCACCTGCCAGGTCGGGCGGCTCAGTGGACTAATGCTTCCACTTAGGGTCCTGTGTTCGACCTCATGGGTCACAGGTTCATGGGTCACAGGTAAAAATCCTGGCGGGTCCACTCAGCCTTTCATCCATTTGAGGTCGATAAAATGAGTCCCATTGAGTAGGATAACAATAAAGATCTGTTATTCAGTGCCAAGATGCCCACGGGTGAACGTGCGCTTTACAAATAAATTTTTATATTATTTGCCCTGTCTTTGTCTTCCCAAGTGCAGAAATGCCTTCCTTCGATGTACCGAGCACATGTACGCTTCACTGCTGTTAGTATTTTGAGGCTTCTGACTGCGCCTTTTCAGTGCTAGAGGCGCTTAACTTTAACATTATAAGTGCTTGGAGACGCTTCACTGCTTATTTTGAGTACTTGGAGACACTAGACTATGGAGTGTTTCGTTGACAATATCTGTATTTATATATTTCCGAATGCTCCTTGAAGGTACCAGGTGTTCTTTTTTTTACATTTTTGGCCTCAGTCATGTAGACACGGACCCAGATATTAATACACTTTCCAAGCCCCACCCCACCTCAAGAAAGGCACAGGGACCTGCTCTCGGGGCAGCCGCCATCGCCTTCCCCCCCCCCCCCCCATGGTGGATGTGCGAGGTAGGGGGTTGCAGCTTGGGCGTCTTTCCAAGGTGTGCAGGAGCCCGTCCGTGGGAGTCTCTCGGTGGTTCAGGGCAATGTCTGCGCGAGTGAGGGGCACAGGGCTGGGTGGGAGCGCCATCCTCGTCAAGCGATGGGAGAGAGCGTGGGGCCCGCTATTTTGCAATGGAGAGTACCGGTACTTCTCAGGAGAAACCTAATACTTTTAATTGGAGAGTACCGGCACTTCTCAGAAACAAGCAAACAAAAGAGAAAACATGCTTACTCTAAAAACTGCCTGTTTTCAAAGGATAATTTGAAACAATGTACACATTATTGTGCCCTGCATTCCACCAATTTCGTCCACGAGTCATTTGCTCATGCCCAGTTTTGCAGTAAATATCAAACTGCATTTTATAAACAAGCATTTGCAATGCAATAGGTCTCGCATTTATACGAGTTTGAGCTATTGGCATTGTAAATGACAGTGCCTTTTATTTATGTTTAAAAAAAAAAAAACTTAAATAAAAAGCATTGTCATTTACAATGCCAATAGCTCAAACTCGTATAAATGCGAGACCTATTGCATTGCAAATGCTTGTTTTACGGAGACACGTGCATTGAAAAGAAGAATGTAGAACATGTGCACTTCACCGGCCATGCACCTAGTGTATCGATGTAGAAAAGTAATTAGGCGTCCATAGTAAAACAAAAGCGAACGATCTTTCCCCATGTGTTTCAGGGGCTTTGATGTTCCGGTTTGCTCCAGTAAATCACACGCAGTGTGTTGTCCCCGAGTCTCAGGGCAGCCTTAAGATCACTGAATGAAAGGGAAGATTAGAATGCCCGGTCTTGAAGCTGACGAGGAGGGAGTGGGAGGGGGGAGTGGGGGCGGGCATGCTTTACGACGCGTGGATTCTGCTTTAACAGTGCATTAAAGTAGGAAGGGAAGCGGCCGTACGTCCGCGAATGTGAAAGTGATCGCGATCACGATAAAACATCAAAGCGGCGAAAGTGAAAGACAACGAGTGCTTTCAGGCTGCCAAATGGTGCGCGCGCCCGGCACACATGCACAGTAGTTGGCGGCCTGAAAGCACTCGTTTGCACTTCCAAAAGTGCTTACTATAAGTCTCGGCAGAGCAGCGCTAAAGCGCTGTCTCAGGCGAGACCTAAAAACGAACTGTTTACAATCTCTCATATCATTTAGTGGCACAGTTGTTAGCCATACTTTATGCCATGCGTGTGACCGTATAACGAGCAGTTACTTCTGCAGAATGGCATCCTGTTCGTGTTGTATCCGCTTAGAAGCCCAGACGTTTTTGGTCCTAACTTCTATGTTGCATTGGACAATCCATGTGACCCGGTTTAAGCTGTCTAGCCCACCTCTTAAGTTGGAGCGGAGCAGCCCGGCCTGGTACACACTTTATGCATCTCCTTTGTTATTTTCCCCAAACACCTCTTCCCTCCTAGTGAGTGACTGTCTACCCCAGCCTGCCCAGCGCCCCTTCCCTGGCGGGAGCTCTGGCTGCGTCTGAGAGTGGTGCCAGCCCACCGCTCACGCTTCCAAAAGTGCACTTGTGCTCCGGAAGTGCGCCGGTGATTTGCCAAGAAGTTACACCTGATTGATTGACTACAAAGCCACGCGGGGAGGGGGGCTGCCCTCAAATGCTTCCTGATTGCCTTTTGTTTGCTGCTCAGTGTGGGAATCCGAGCTTCGAGGAGACGCTTGTAAAGCGACACTGTGCCCCGCCCCCGTGCCTTTACACTAAACCCAAGTGCAACAAGTATTGGCATAGCCAATAGGTCTCACCTTTGGGACCTTATAAGTGTTTAGCCAAACAGTTGCATAACTAAATACTTCTAAGGTCCCAAAAGCGAGACCTATTGGCTATGCCAAGCGGCCGTGCGGCCGCGAAAGTGAAAGTGATCGCAATCACGATCAAACATCAAAGCAGCCGTGCGGCCGCGAAAGTGAAAGTAATCGCGGTAAAGCGCGGCGTGCGCGCCCGCGCACATGCACTGTAGCTCTAGGCTGGCCTGGTAGCACTTTTTGGAGCCCTCTCAATAAGTCTCGCCAGACCAGCGCATGCGCTGGGTCAGGCGAGACCTAAAAAGTCCCTCTTCAGAGTGGGCTCTTATAGCCATTCAACAAATCCCATCATCTGTTCCCAACCCCGGACTAACCAATTGCGAAATTGGGTGTATTTGCTTTACTGTACAATATTGAGAGGTGATATGACTAATACATAGTCGCTCATTTTCGGCTTCTTATTCGTGCACTTTGAAAGCCATCAAAGCTCCTCAGTCAAAAATATCTAGCGAAATAAGCAATAAATATCCCTGCAGCAAACGTTATAAATTGATGTACACAGCATCGTCAGCGCAGTATCACAAATAATATATATTTTACCTCTGCGAACAAAAGTTTGAGTGATACTGAACGAGACCGCAGACAAAATATCCATTTAAAATACTTCAAGACTGGACTGATAATTGATGCAACTTTTGCTGGCTGCATAACTTTTAAGACTGATTTTTTATATATTAACTTCTTTGCAAGGTGTAGTTCCATGCATGCATTTGTAGTGATTAATTTGTGCCTACAGTCTGATTATTAGCCTTGTTGACCTTTTTTCGGGTCTTCATTGTTGTGACCAGTTGCTGATGCTTATTAGTATTGTATACAATTAGGGTGGGGTGGGGGCGGTTTCCACACTGCTACCAGTGGTGAATACTGCTGGTATGTTTGAGAGGGAGCAATGTTGGGTTAATTGGAAGTTGATCTCAACTTAGAACAAGCATTAAAAATGCAATACGTCTCGCCTTTCATTAAGTTAAAGCCATTTGCTTTGCTACACAATAGCATTAGCAAAGCAAATGGCTTAAATTTAATCAAAGGCGAGACTTATTACATTTTCAATGCTTGTTTCTTTTCTGGTTGACGAAGCGAAGGATTTTATGAATGCTCCAGGAGTGGAAAGTTCATCTGTAAACAACCGAAAATCATACGATAATGACAAGGAGTAAGCAGAATAAACAAGTGATTTTACAATTCTTGCTAGATAAATCAACAATCCAAATAACTTGGGGGCATATCAACAACAACCGGCGATAATTATCTCTAAGCGCACTTAGCGCTAGGATAATTATCGCCGGCTAGCGTGAATTTTTATCGCTGAGATAGCGTGCTATTAGCAACGCTTATCTCAATAGCGATAAAAATCCTCACGCTAACAGGCTAACGTGAGATTATCGCTGGAAACCCAGCGATAATCTCACGTTAGCTTGTTGATAAGGACAGACAAGCTTAGCCATGATATCCTCCTTCCATAGGATATCATGGCTAAATCAGAAAAATACCAGACGTAAAAAAGCAGCGTTAACCGCGGTTAGCGCTGCTTTTTTTGTCTCTAACAGGGTTAGCGACATTCTTGATAATAGGAGAAATGTCGCTTAGCGACATTTCTCCTATTATTGTACTCTGGAACGCCCCCTTTGCATCTCATTAGAGATGCAAGGGGAAGCGTAGAGTAAAAGGGTGCTAACATGCAAATTTGCATGTTAGCACCCTGTTGTTGATAGGGTGCTAGTTTTATCTCTGCATTTTTGGCTTTTAAAGCCAAAAAAGCAGAGATAAAGTCCTTGTTGATCTGCCCCTTCGATTGCCGATTTATATAGTGAGAATTGTAATATAACTTGTTTTTTCTAACTCAATGTAACCTTCACTGCCTGAAAGAACAGGCCACCAAGCGGCCGTCGTACATTAAGGGTAGTGTTTTTATCTTGTTCTACAATGAAAACATCTTCTAAATAAATGATTTTGCGAAGGTTATTCAATCCGTGGTGCCAGAGGGCGCGCTAATTAGCAGGCTGGCAGCTTTGCGGCGCTGCAATCAGGGCTTCGTTAATGGAGCCAAGTAAATTTGTGGAGCGCAGGTGCGGGCGAAAGACGGTGATGGAGTGAGTGTCCCTGCGGATTAGCACATTGTACACTCCTTTAGAGTTCAGCTCTAAATCCGAGGGTGATATCATATTTAAGAGGCGCTATCTTACCTCAGAATTTATGGAGTCTGATTACAAGTGTGCCGGAAAATTAAGGCCTCTATTGTTTAAAATTACGAATTGTTCGGCGTTTATTGTTAATTACTGGGTGCGATAAAGTCTGTATTCACTTCCAACTTTGGCAGTTGAAATCTGCTTGGAATTTAGCAGGAGAAAAAGGCTTGGGGGCAGATTTATGAGCCCCTTGCGCCACTTTTGCGTCACTTTTCCCATTGTAAAAGTTACGCAAAAGTGGCGCAAGGGGCTCATAAATCTGCCCCTTGGTTTTTACTGGGCCATGCGCACTGCACCAAAATGCGCCTTATTCCACATTCACTAGGGAAAAGTTTACCACAGATAAATCCAAACCAAGAGTTGTCAGATTTTATGATGTGCGATAAATTCTGCCCACCCTTCCGGGTCACTCCTCATCAGGCCCAGAGTGCACAGAATATGTAATACAAATGTGTGGTTACGGCGCCCGCTGTATTGAATGTTTTACCCCATGTTTTGGGCTTTGCTTAGCACCAGTCGTTTGCCGATGATCATTTCAGGATATAATTCAGGATTTCCGCATTACTCGGAATTAGAGGGAAAGTGGTCCCGGCCCTCGTTCACCAGAGTGTGCACAGGACACCCCCTAGTGTAGCGCTGGGCGCACCCGCAGGGTTTTAAAATGGTAAATAAATCCACAGCCTTTTTTTGTACCCCGCAAATACCTGTGTGAAACTTTTAGAAAATCAGTCCCGTGTGCCCAATAATTCACCAAACACACATGTACCATTTCCGCCGGCCCCGAATGAGCGTTCAGTGCCCTGGTACCAGTCACGGCCGGCATTACGGGTGGGAGGGGGGGTGGAAATGGGGTTGTCACGGGGGGAGGAGGCGGAAGGGGTTTAATTAAATAAATATTTAAAATAAAACTTGCTCAGCTTCTGGATGGGTCCGGCTCCCGACTACCCACCGTCCTGCGCCAATTCCTGCAGCTCTCCTCGTCATCAGGAAAGGCAGCCTCCCTCCCTCCTCTCCGCCAATCACAACGCTGCAATGGCAGCGTTGTGATTGGTGAGGCACAGGGGAGAGCGCCCCAGCCGCGCCATTTTCTCCCACATAGCAAAAAAGGGAGAGTGGGCGGTTGTGCTCGAGGGTAGGGTGGGAGTGGCCTACCCACTGTTGTGGGTACTGACTGTTTGGTTGGCTCCAGGGGCCGAGAAAGCAGTGGGGCGACACCCAAACGCCCCTATGGAGGAGCCGCCACTGGTGAATGATATGCTACAGGATGAAGACATCCATTAGTTGGGTCTACTTGGGACAGGACCCCTCCAACAGCCTTTTGGGAGGCATCAATCTCAACCACAAAGGGTCGAGAAGGATCAGGATGTCTCAATAGGGGTGCTTGTGTAAATGCTTTTTATAATTTACAGAGGGCTTCCTCAGCTGTTGGTGTCCAATTAAACTTAATCCCCTTTTTTAGGAGCTGAGTAATTGGGGAAACTAGATCAGAAAAGTTATTAATAATGCGTCTGTAAAAATTGGCAAAGCCAAGAAAGCACTGAATGTCTTTGACGCTCTTTGGAGCCTGCCAGCATGTGATAGCTTCAACTTTTTGTGGGTCCATACTAATTCCTTGAGAGGATACTATGAATCCCACGAAGCAGACCTGAGAGGTATGGAATTTAAATTTCTCTATTTTACAATGTAAGTGGTTGTCTCGTAAGCGTTCAAGGACTCTTCTAACCAGGGTTTCATGTTCTTGTATCAATGATGAATAAATCAAAATATCGTCTAGTTATGCTATTACAAAGAGATCTAACATATCCTTCAAACCCTCGTTGATAAAGAACTGGAAAGCTGAGGGGGAATTACATAATCCAAAAGGTATCACCAAATATTCAAATAAACCAAACTTAGTACAGAAAGCCGTTTTCCACTCATCCCCTTCTCTAATTCTCACCAAATGGTAGGCTCCTCGTAAATCCAATTTGGTGAATATTTTAGCCTCTTTAAGTTAATCAAGGAGAGAGGGAATAAGTGGTAGGGGATACCGGTTCTTAACCGTGACATCATTGAGTGCTCTATAATTTATGCAACACATAAGGCCCCTGTGAGAAGTTGGCCTGATATATGATGTTCACTAGTTAAAGTGACCACCTTGTACCATGCCAAGCAACCCTTATGGTGTGGTTGTAAGTCAACCTTTTCGGACTAGCTGCCCTAGTGGTAGCGTAGGCTAAGCAGTCTTTGAGGCTAAACTCGTTAAAGCGTGTTAAGCAGGCTGTTTTACCATATGTAACCCCCCTTTCTACCAATGAAAGGAGACCACACAGATATATATTCAAAATATATATGTATTTATTACTCAAAGTATCACCTAGACTCTTTATGAGCACAGGAGCACAAATCGTTAAACAAGAAAGTATTACAATATACAGAAGTTGCACTTTATATGGATAGGCCCTGGTGGCCGATCAAACCATATACTAAAATAGTGGTATAAGTACCACGAACAGGAAAGGGAAAAGGCCTAGGGCCTCTAGAATCGCTGGGCCTACAAGGAGCTAACTTCAGTTAGTGACCAGGAGGTCCACGGGTCGCGTGTGCAGTGAGGAAAGTTACACGCGGGCTCCCATAGGTTTTCAATGGGTGCGTAAAAGTTCAAATGTTACTGCTAGAAGGGTCTTCTGGATGGACTACGAACTTAAGACTTAAAACACAGACACTAGAGATGTTTCTCTACACTTGGGCACCGGAGTGCCAGCTTTACCTCACCCACAGGAAGTGGGTGCATAGGTCTCGAAGTGCGTCGGGTTTCGTCTATCTGTTCAATGGAGCCTGATGACAAAGATGCCGCAGGCGGCCGGTCCAGAAGAGATGCGGTGGATCCAAGGGTGGATCGGAGTTGTAGAAGACCTACTCGAGCGGATAAAGCTTGGGTTTCTTTTTGGAGATTTCCCAACATGTGGGCTAGGTCGGAAAGCGTCACTTGGATCATTCCCATGACATTCGGGCAGAGAATACACTTTTTAGTGGCTTCGCGTTCTGTCAGGATTTACTTACGTGTCCGCAGGAACGCCAGGCAAATGATGCAAGATCCTCTACCTCCCCTGATCACCAACCGGACCCAACCAAGTCTAAGTACCGAATGGTAACCCAGGGAAGAAGGGAAAAAACAAGGAGGGAAGAGACAAGGTCCCACGCTGCACCCCACTCAAGGACAGAACTCAAAACCGCCAAGGAAGGTTTCTGTGAAGAAAAAAGGACAAATAATAGGTAAGTATAGTAAGTGTTGCTAACTCAAATTATTTTATTTATGTGGGTTTTATGTGTGAGGTGGGTATCTACCTGAATTATTCCCTTCTTCCAGGACGTCTGGTGTGTAGAGTTAGGGTGGTAGAGGGTATGTGTCTAGAGATAGAAAATGTCGGAATAATAAAGTTAATTGTCTTTTGAAGAAATAAAGAAAATACTGTAGGTATGAGAAATTAGTATAGATAGCGTACAAAAAAGGAATGTTGTCATTGCCTTTATCATAAAAGTTATTTATATAGTTCAAGTAGTTCTTGATTCTCAATCTGAAGTATGTAAAAAAATTAAATACTCCACCTTAACTTAAGGGGAGTTTAACAATATTCTTTATTTTTTAGGAATAAAAGAAAAAGCAGCTCTTCACAAATCGCCAAGTCCATTTGAAATAAGTAACTTAAAAGTAAGATTTATAATGAATATATTCAGCGCACAAGCTCTCTTACCAGATTTGGATTATGCAGTTTTGTCTTTTCTTCTTTTCTTTTCTCTATTCAGGTACCGCGCCGAAGGAGAAGGAGGTCGGTGATACAGAACAGACAGAGACTGGGGGGGTAAAGCGGAGCGTGCCAAAGGAAAACTGAGCCCGAAGATGAAGAGCCGCTCTGATGACAAGAACGCTGGCGTAGGGACCTGGAAGGCCAGGCAAGGGCAGGAAGCGCTGCACACCTTCCTGAAACAGGAACGCGAAGCGTCCCTGCTCGGGATTCAGGAGGATTTGTATTCATTGGTTGGCTCCCGCGCATGCGTGTTTGTGGGCGGCCGCCATTGTTGTAGTTCGGTGGTCGCGTACGACCGGCAGCTCCAACAGTTCCTATGCAACACATGTGGATTTTGATGCATTCACAGATTTACAAGGATCTGTAAAACTGGGAATGCATCAAAACTGTATGGCTCCCCAGGGCAGGCGTAGCAAGGAGAAATATGTTTATTTCTCCTTGTTTTTTCATCTATGTGTGCTGCATTCTTCAGAACACATAGAAAGAGGAAAGCGCCTCCATGGATTGATTTTGTGCCGAAAGGTGTTCCTTCTTGTACAAAAACAATCCTGCCAACAACGCCAACAACCTTGCACCATTGTGCAAGGGTGCCTGAGTTGGCGCGAGGCACCATATTGTGCACCGGTGCTGGCTGAAAGGACAGGAATGCACCTTATCTTGTAAATTCGGTACATTCCTGCCCTTTCGATTTGGCATATGGCAGTGCAGCAAAATATTTGCGGCGCTGGCCTACGCCAAGTCGTTGTAAATTAGGCCCTTAGTTCTACCGTAGAAGATCCCACGACGAGCAGACAAACAACCATCAGTTACTGGGAGGACGAAATGAGGATGACATCGGCCCGAAATTGGAACCCTACATTTGGTAGACCAGCTACATAGATAAATGGCAATTCTTTGCTACACTCCATACATGTTGTTTGGATCAACATCATATAAGCAACCTGACATACATGCATATCACCACACACTCACCAGACAGCCACATTCCATTCATGGATATCTCTACATCCCTACACTACCAATTCATAAGGCTTTGTTTGCTACCACCCACTTGTTTCGCTTCAATACATGCCAGGGCACAGTGGCAACAACACAATGAGAGCACAACTCTGGTCCTAAAAAATGACAGTAAAATACTACTGATATAGCTCAAAGGGAAAGCACAATTTTCCACCCACGCACACCCACTGAGTAGCATGTGTCTCATCCACAAATACTCACATCGTGTGTGAATCCCCAAAACAAGTCTTTCACAGTGTGTGAAACATGTCATCCACTTTCTAACAACATAGGGCCTGATTACGATGTCGGGCAGAAAGCCACTCAACAGCTCGTCGGAGGCTTTCTGCCCGACATCATAGGTTTCTGTCCGACCGCATATTATGATTCTGGCAGTCGGAGGGAAGCCCACGGGAGAATTCAGATTTGCTTCCGTCGGGATTGTGATGTCCGTTTCCCACAGCCTTTCAATGTTGGCCTTTCTGACATGGAAAGGCTGTCCCCTTCCCCCTTTGGACCTCCGCTATAGGCTCTGGGGGGCACCTTTTGTGCCTCCTTAAACATCCCTGCACCATGTGGCAGGCACCGCATGGTGACTGCCCTACAGTGCAGGGATGTTTTAAAAGTGTATAGTTTCTGCAATTCGCAGCACAAGCCTCAATAGAAAATATACACTTTCTGACCACCATGAAGGCAGTCGCATCATAATTGTGGAAGCGGGACTGCCGACTCCTTGTTGGGTGGTCTGTTTCCGCTATGATGACCGATTAATCGTCATTAGGACCATAGTAGTTCCTGCATTCGATAGCGTAGCCAGTGTGTCATGGGCCCTAGTGAAAGGAAAGAGATGGGCCCTTTGTTTGTTGTTTGAATTATAAAATACATCCACATTCAGTGTTCGTTAAGTAGGCCACTCGGTCCTTTGAGCCCCGGTGCCACTGCAGCTACTGCACCAGCGGAAGCCACGTTCCTGGCTGCATTGACTTCCTCTGGGCGCCCTTCTGTGAACTGGCACCAGGGCCACACTGCTCGGGAGGATGTCACACTGATAGAAGCTGAGAAATGTAACCAATTCCCGGATGTGGTGCAGCTGAGTGATGTTTCCCCAGGAGTGTGATGCAAGGGACCACTGTCAAGGAATTATGTGACAAGTGAAGATGATTGGAAGTGCTGTGTCCTGCGGTGAGAAAAGGGAAGTGTGAAGGTCCCATCTCAGAGGGTGAGCACATGGGCTGTGAGGGTTTATGACACCCCATGAGTGCAGGGGCTGTGATAGGATATGGTCCCCAACTACAGTGTAAGCGCCTGGGCTGTGAAGGTTTATATCCACCCCCTGAGTGCATGGGCTGTGATAGGATATGGTCACCAACTACAGTGTAAATGCCTTGGCTGTGAAGGTTTATATCCACCCCCTCAGTGCATGGGCTGTGACAGGATATGGTCAACACCCACAGTGTAAGTGCCTGGGCTGTGAAGGTTTATATCCACCCCCTGAGTGTGGGGGCTGTGATAGTATATGGTCACCACCTACAGTGTAAGTGCACGGGCTGTGAAGGTTTATATTCACAACCTGAGTGCGGGGGCTGCGATAGGATATGGTCACCACCTACAGTCTAAGTGCCGGGGCTGTGAAGGTTTATATCCACCCCCTGAGAGCGGTGCTGCAATAGTATATGGTCACCACCTACAGTCTAAGTGCCTGGGCTGTGAAGGTTTATATCCACCCCCTGAGAGCGGGGCTGCGATAGTATATGGTCACCACCTACAGTCTTAGTGCCTGGGCTCTGAAGGTTTATATCCACCCCCTGAGAGCAGGGCTGCGATAGTATATGGTCACCACCTACAGTCTAAGTGCCTGGGCTCTGAAGGTTTATATCCACCCCCTGAGTGCGGGGGCTGCGATAGTATATGGCCACCCCTATTTTGTAAGCTCACGGGTGAGAGTTTGTGGCCACACATGAGTGCAGGGGCTGCGAGAGTATATGGTCACCACATACAGTGTAAGCACGTGGTCTGTGAGAAAATATGACCAACCCCAGCAGTGTGAGAACATGGCTGTGGGGTGTATAACAACCACATTGTGAGGTTTTGCTACCACCCCCAGCAGCTTGAGTAAATTGGTTTTGAGGGTACATGACTATCTCCTTCAATGAGAGAACGTGGAATGTGAAGGTGTATGGCAACGACCGTGTTAACATGTGGATTGTGAGGGTTTGTAAAACCACCTAAAGTGTGAGAACGTGGGGCGTGAGAATTCATGCCTTCTCCCATCCTATAGTGTGAGCAGATGGGCTGAGAAGGTACATGAACTCCCCTGTCAGGTGAGCATGCGGGCTGTGAACATTGACACCCCCTAAAACATAATCACATTCATTGTGAGGGTATAAGGCCACCCCTACAGGGTGATAATGTGAGCTCTGAGAGTGTATGACAGCCACAGTGTCAATATGTAGACAGTGAGGAAATATGAACTACTCTGTAGTGTGAGCATGTGGGCTGTCAGTGTATAGGAACTCTTCTGAAGTGCAAGGACATTGGCTGTGAGGGTATATGAACTTCCCTCCAGTATGAGCACGTGGGATGTGAGGGTATATGAACTCCCCTGCTGTGTGAGCATGTGGGATGTGAGGGCATGTGAACTCACCTGCAGTATGAGCACGTGGGATGTGAGGGCATGTGAACTACCCTGCAGTATGAGCACGTGGGATGTGAGGGCATGTGAACTTCCCTGCAGTGTGAGCACATGGGATGTGAGGGTATAGGAACTGTCCAGTAGTATGAGCACACTAGCTGTGAGGGTACACAAGCTCCTCTGCAGTGTGAGCACAAGAGCTGTGAGGGTACAGAAACTTTCCTACAGTGTGAGCACAAGGTATGTGAGGGCATATGAACCCCCCTGCAGTATGAGCATGTGGGATGTGAGGGCATATGAACTCCCCTGCAGTGTGAGCACGTGGGATGTGAGGGTATATGAACTCCCCTGCGGTGTGAGCACCCGAGCTGTGAGAATACAGGAACTCCACTGCAGTGTGAGCACTTGTGGTTGACAGGATAAAATGGACTTGTGGGGTCGAAACCAACTGCAAAAGGATGTAAGCTCTCATCCAGGGGTATGTTTACAAGGGAATAACACCACCAGAACGTCACTTGTACCCACGTTCTGGTGCCGATATGCCCTTCTCCATATTTACAACGTGGAGCTAAGCCACTTTGAGCGGCTTAACGGCGCCTTGTGAATAGGGCCCATTTACACACGTCAATTTGCGTGAAAGGGGCATGCAATGGGTGTTGCTATGGGTGTCTTTCACCGCAACACACATTGCTTTTTTAAGCTGCCCCAGATTTACAAGGAGGTGTAAATATGAGGCAGCGCCAAAAACTAACACCATGCAATAGCAGGCATTAGATTGGCGCATGAGGAGAAATACTTTTATTTCTCCTCGTTTTTTCTTTTCCTATCTGTGCTGCATTCTGCAGCACACATAGAAAAAGCAAAATGCCATTAATGATTGTTTATGTGCAGGAAGGTGCCTTTTTCTGGACATAATTAATCAATAAATAATGACGATTTGCTGCCTCTACGTGTGCTGAAGAATGCAGAACAAATAGAGTAACAAATAGCCATTATGGAGAGTTTATGTGCAGGAAAGGCCACCTTCCTGCACATAAACTATCATTCCCTGCAATGCAGGCACCGGCTGAGTTGGTGGTAAGCAGCTATTTTTAGCGCCAGCGCTATGGAAAACACAGGGGTGGGCCGTATTGCTATAAATACTACATATACCTGTGTTTTGGAAATGGTGGAGCATGGCGTTGCCAAATCTGGCGCAGCTCAGCTCTCTGCCATTTCCTTGTATATATGCCACCCAGCTTCTTATTATTATTATTGTTTCTCCTGGCCGCCCGCAAAGGCAGTCGAAAGTATAAAACCATCCCTCAAGTATAAGCATACGCTCTGTACTCTTTTACCCCCAAACCGGTTCTTCATTGCAATGTGTCTTCCAAGCGCTATGCACACCTAGCCGTTCAGCTCACTGAAATGTCACAGGGACCAAGTGCACACCTTATTTTGTCTCATTAACCGGAGACAATGACCTCATATCTTTCAGATTTTACTCCAACCGTGCCATATTTGTCTGTTCTGCACATTATGCAAGACCTCCTATCAGACTTTCTACCCCCATTGACATCTCTTCCCATTTATAAAGGCCACTGGAATTATGTGATTGTGCGGCGATTTTCGCAAAATTATAGATTTGCCGCATTTGCCACATAAGCCATCATCTGTTGCATAATCTTCAGATTTTAACAAAAGAAAATTGTTTCTAGCTCAAACGGTTGAAAAGTTACAAAAAATGCAGCAACACGTGTCGAAGTGCAGTGGAAGGCCTTTTGCACAGGTTGACTGGTCACCTTTCTGTTGCTTATTGCTATATTTGGGAATTGAACTGGTACTAATGAGGTGCACCAAATGCCCAGACAGTGTTAATAAGTGTAAAATGTACAAAATAAGGAAGTAGTACTGTTAAAAAATGTGCCACATTGTGCCGCATAATTTATCTTTTGCCACATAATTTGCTCAGCCCTGCCGCATAATTTGGCCATCTCCTGTTGCATAATTACAGAGGCACAGCCTAATAACCATTACTCTTACTTCCCTGAGAACCATTTGCCTCAAAGGTCATCAAGGTCAATCAAGGCATATACCAATGCCCAGTGCAGACGTTAGTGTTCACGGGCACGTGCTTACGAACTTCCGAGATGTGGTTCGAGAGCATGGAGAACACCTATCCATGTCAACCCTGGTCTTCCTTTGTGGGCCATTCTTTGCTACAGTCCTCCAGCCTTTTCTCTCTCAAGCGAACGGGGTGAGAATCAAACATAAAACTCCATCACTCCACAGGCCTGTGATACGTTTTTTTCGGTGCCCAAGTCAAAAATATGATTTGGGGTCCTGAATTGTAGGAACGCCTGTTTTTAAGTTACAATATATGTATCCCCCAGCCAGAGGAAAGAGAAAAGACTGCAACTGCAGCACCTGGTGACATCTAGTGGTATTGCTGTGTTAGATGCTCCTCACTCATAAATGTGGCAGGCTTGCTACAAAATCTACAAATGCCCCGGCAGCAGGCGTGCGTGGCCCTAAAAAGTGCCAGCAATGCCACTACCAACAAAACCACCAATTCTACCGCCACTACCTCTGAAACCACCACTACCAATATCACCACCAAATATCCCCAATACCTCATCAATAATACCACAACCACCATTACCACCATCACCATACCACCACCAACACCACAACATTACCAATACGACACTGATAGCCAATAGAACTACCACCCTTACCACCTTCACCCCAATTACCAATACCAACACAAATACCACCAACAATGCTGTCCCTAATTCCCTCAGTAGCACAGCTAACATCACCACCTAAAATAGCACCACCAATGTGACAAATACAACCACCCCAAGCAAGCATTGTCAAATGCAATAGTTCTGGCTTCAATCTGCTATTGCCTAAAAATGTATTTCTACATGTCTGTGTGTGCATGAGTTAAAGCCAGACCTGTTACCTGTGACAATGTTTGCTTAAACTGGCCAAATTATTTATTAATGAATTGCTCTGATAATTATTTGCTGTTTTTATTTCGTATTATATTATATCCATGTTCTACTTATTTCTAGTTATTGATGTACACGTTTGTTACTTTGTTTTTTGTTGTCCAGTGCCCATAACGAACTTTAGGTTAAGGGCACGAAATAAACTTCTAAATAAATAAATGCATCTGAAAGGTGATCTTTTGATGTGTCTGTCCTTGTCTCCCCCCATTCACTGTATGGGTCCCAGCAGTGACCGGTGCTTAATTTGAGCCAGATGGTTTTGGGTGCTTGGCACCGGCACTTAATCGTCAACACTGGCGCTTATGACCGTCTGCAAAACACACAAGATGATGGACGGAATGTTGCACATTGGCAAAACATTCACCCCCAGTCACAGATCTGGGTTTAATCCATCGTTATTTTGCTCACCACGCCACCCCAGTTCAGACATGGCCATATGCAAATCAGTCTTGACCCTGTGCCTCATTGGAACAGTCCAGCCTGAACTGCCAAGCCATGTCTTCCCTGGACCGGAATCAAGCATCCTAGGACCGGTTTCGGGGTTTCACCCCTCTCCAGCCAGGATAGCTTGACTCCAGTGGCGTAGTGAGCACGGGACCCACGTCTGGGCATACCCTTCCCACATAGGGTAAACAGCAAAACACACAAGATGATGGACGGAATGTTGCACATTGGCAAAACATTCACCCCCAGTCACAGATCTGGGTTTAATCCATCGTTATTTTGCTCACCACGCCACCCCAGTTCAGACATGGCCATATGCAAATCAGTCTTGACCCTGTGCGCCATGGGAACAGTCCAGCCTGGACATGCCAAGCCATGTCTTCCCTGGACCGGAATCAAGCATCGTAGGACCGGTTTCGGGGTTTCACCCCTCTTCAGCCAGGATAGCTTGACTCCAGTGACGTAGTGAGCACGGGACCCACGTCTGGGCATACCCTTCCCACATAGGGCGAACTGCAAAACACAAAAGATGATGGACGGAATGTTGCACATTGGCAAAACATTCACCCCCGGTCACAGATCTGGGTTTAATCCATCATTATTTTGCTCACCACGCCACCCCAGTTCAGACATGGCCATATGCAAATCAGTCTTGACCCTGTGCTTCATGGGAACAGTCCAGCCTGAACTGCCAAATCATGTCTTCCCTGGACCGGAATCAAGCATCCTAGGACCGGTTTCGGGGTTTCACCCCTCTTCAGCCAGGATAGCTTGACTCCAGTGGCGTAGTGAGCACGGGACCCTTGTCTGGGCATACCCTTCCCACATAGGGCGAACAGCAAAACACACAAGGTGATGGACGGAATGTTGCACATTGGCAAAACATTCACCCCCAGTCACAGATCTGGGTTTAATCCATCGTTATTTTGCTCACCACGCCACCCCAGTTCAGACATGGCCATATGCAAATCAGTCTTGACCCTGTGCCTCATGGGAACAGTCCAGCCTGAACTGCAAAGCCATGTCTTCCCTGGACCGGAATCAAGCATCCTAGGACCGGTTTCGGGGTTTCACCCCTCTTCAGCCAGGATAGCTTGACTCCAGTGGCATAGTGAGCACGGGACCCACGTCTGGGCATACCCTTCCCACAAAGGGGTCGCGGTATGGCTAATTTAGAGATGACCACAACAACAGTTAATTATTAATTTAGTATACATTAAAAATGACCATTACGTGCTGCCCATGCCATTCTTATAGCTTTGGGGGCCTGCAATAACACGAATTGCCATACTTGTAATAGTTTTCTATTGTACTTGTGTTGCTACTATCATTGGCAGCTCGGGCAGGGGCAATATGTGGGGCAAGCTGCAGCGGCCTCCTGACGAGAGCCCTGGCACTTATTATTTTATAAGTTAACCACTGCCAGTAGCTTAGCCTATTGTATTTCATGGTGGAGCCCCGACCGCTTTAGAGGAGGTGTCAGCTAGCATATTGCTCTGCAGCACTCCCCTGACAGGCCTGAGGAACAGGCGACAGTGGGAGTGCAAAAGAACACACAAACGTGCATGTGAATTTTGGTCGCCTTCAGTTTTGCCTCAAGTTCACACCCAGTGTGTGTTTAAGGCAAGGGTGAGGGCAAGAACCACTGCCACAACTGTCAGGTTTGACAATAATCAAAGACACTAGGGGCCTTGAGTACTGACGCATTTCTCCATAGACAAATAATGGTTAACATCCTTTGATACATCAGTCCCAATGTGTCTTGCCGTGTGCTTACTGAAGCTCCCAATACCTTGTCTCCTCCACGAATTGTCTGAGCAGGAACCAAGCTATACCTGGTTAATAAGCCATAACTAGGGTGAAACAGGTCCTGGGTTGCTTGTGTTCCGGGTCAGGGAGAACCTGGCTTGGAAGTTCAGGCTGGACAGTTCCCATTGGAGTAGGCTGATTTGTACATAGCTGAGACCATACTGAGGTTGCATGGTGTGCTAAATAACGATTTCCTGGGATGCGGCCTCTATCTGAGAACAATTCAAGCATTCCATCTATCACTTTTTAGGTCTCACCTGACCCAGCGCATGTGCTGGTCTGGCGAGACTTATTGAGAGGGCTCCAAAAAGTGCTACCAGGCCAGCCTAGAGCTACAGTGGATGTGCGCGGGCGCGCGCGCCGCGCTTTACCGCAATTACTTTCACTTTCGCGGCTGAACGGCCGCTTTGATGTTTGATCGTGGTCGCGATCGCGATCACTTTCACTTTCGCGGCCACACTGCCGCTTGGCATAGCCAATAGGTCTCGCTTTTGGGACCTTATAAGTATTTAGTTATGCAACTGTTGCATGGCTAAACACTTATAAGGTCCCAAAGGCGAGACCTATTGGCTATGCCAATGCTTGTTTTTGTATACTGTAGTGTGTCGTCCCAAGTGAGATGGGTATGCCCAGATGTGGGTCCGGCACACACTCTGTCACTGGAACCAAGCTATACCTGGCTGATGAGCCCTAACTAGGGCAAACCCGGTCCTGGGTTGCTTCTGTTCGGTTCAGGGAGAACCTGGCTTGGCAGTTTTGGCTTTACTGTTCCTATTGGAGCAGAGTCAAGACTGTTTAACATATAGCCTGTTCCAAACTGAGTTGGCATGCAGGGCCGGTCTGGAAACCCAAAGCAGCCCTGGCAAATTCTGTCAGACCAGTCCCTGTACAGTGCATAGCGAGGACCCCGAATGAACCTGATCACTACAAAGAGGTTTTTGGGAGCGTTCTCCCCCAAAAACATTTGGGAAAAATTGGTGCATTCTACCTTTGACTTATATATTCAGTTGTAACGGTTTTTAAAGCATAGTAAATGATGACCTTACTGTGCACCAGGATACGACAATTTTAGCGTCTCGGATGCGCTCGTTTTTTCAGATTGAGGATTACACATGAATCGTGACTGTGTTTGACCCAAAGAGGAAAACTTGTTTTGCATTACAGTTTTTCAGATTTGGCCACACCGTAATTGGAACGGTCCTGTCCTTTGGAACACGAGTTATCAGTAACTTTCCCTGCAATTGATGTTTCACAGGGATTATTTCTATATTTAATGCCGCAAGTGCCATCAATCTGCTCTCTGCCCTTTGGAGCCTACGGGCCCAACAACTACAGTAACACCATCCAGTTCTGGGTGGATCAGGGTGCCCCTTTCTTTTGTCCTGAGGAAGACCCCGTTGTAAGGACTTAAGCAGCCTACTCTGTTTATTGGGGGTCGAAACGTCAACTATGTCATTGTTTTACGCCAGTTGGATCAACAGTGCTTTATTACTGTGATGGAGTTTTCCAAATCATGGCCTTGAATTGCTTATTACTGAAATGTGTAGCTGAGAAAAGCCGTGCTTCATTGTAAATATTGATGTGATGAATATAATGTCACTATTTTCTCTCTACACTTCCCTCACTTGATGCACAATACCTTCTCCTTTTCGTTTCTCCCCTTTACGTGGGGCACTGTTTTGGCACTACTTTTGGAGTCATTGATGCTGAGTCATTTTCTGATTTACAAGCAATCATGTTCAATGTTCATTGTTCTATACATATCCATAGTGTATTAGTGTATTACCTTGTACGTTTGATTTTGTTCTTAAGAATTGTTCTACTGAGACCAATTCTCTTCTGTACATTTCTAATTTAGGCAGACAGTGCCGCCATGTGGCAGACTGTCATAAGTGCAGGTGCTGAAAATGAAATTCCGGTGCTGAGCCCCGGAAACCATCACTCAAATTAAGCACTGGTGGCATGCTTCATTATCGGGTATCTCAATAAACCAGGAAGAGCTCAACCTCTTTATGGATAGCGCTTTACATATATTTCTATCTGGGTTTGTGGGCAGGGCCTTTACAATGGGGGAGTTGTGTCACTATTTGCCACAGGCCCCACTCTTTTCAGGGCCCGGCGCAGCAATACTAAATCTACATATATATCATGAAAGAAGGCATAACCAGCTTTATTTATTCATTCTCCTTAAGGCAGTTGAACTTAGCTACAGCTGGGGGTCATCATAAAAAAGGGCCCCGCAACACGTATGTGACCTGAGCCCCACAAAAGCTTTTTGGGAGCCTGCCTGCCTGTCAGGACAATGCCAGCATGTCTTTAAAAGGATCACATTTAAGCAGCAGTGCAGAACACAGGTGGAAGAACGGTGGTCTGCGACAGTTTTTATCCCATTGTCCGAGATGACCAGGACTTGCCTTTGGCAGGCTTCTTCCAGGCATCTGGAAAATGTGCGCCTACAATGCAAGGGTCTGGGCACAAAATGGCACCGATAACACTGCAGTGTTCCTGCCAGAAAGGCAGAGGAGGGAGGGGGGCTTGAATTCGACTGCGTCTTATTCTCTCACCACCATTTCGCCCCTGCCTCCCCATCTGCCAGTTTTCTATTCTGAATGCTTAAGAGACAGTGGTACCAGGAAGTGGCTTATTCAGGGCACATGATATCTGGGCTGGTTCTGTGTTCTGTAATGAGGAGAATGTCGCTGAATTTTAATTGAGCAGATCCATAACAATACAATCGAGAATCAGAGTTCATATAAATATGCAAAAAAGGAAGATGGATGTAGCTAAATACAGTACATCTAAAATTCTCCACAAAACCTTGCACTTCATTTCAAATATATCTTTAAAGAAATGACAACTGATAATAAAACATAATATTATTACAATAGCCTAGTTGACATCCCCATACATTTTTTCTTTATAAAATAGATTTCTAAAATCCCATAGATTACCAAAATGGTGGATATAAAACATAAGGTTTAAATATGTTATACTAAGGAAAACCTTGTTATAAAGTGCTAGAGATTAAGTAATGTGCCTTATGATTAAAGTGCTTCAAGAAGGGCAAGAGATTGAGTAAAGTGCCTTAAGCCTGAATCTTAATGAATGACAGAAGTAGGCAGGGCTTCTTCATATAATTAGATGGACGTGGGGCTCTGTCAGGAACATTGTGTATCTGTGCAAACATTGAGGTGTGCACCTTCTTTCGCAAGCGTGCTGCCACACTATCATGTGTACAACTAGTTACTGGTTTCTACATTTCGAGCATATTACAGAAAGGGCCCCCAGTGCGCAACAAGGATTGCGCCATCTTTGCTAAGAATTGCGGCGGCGCATTTTTGGGGCCAGTTCAGTCTGAAGGGGATTTTCCCTCATTTGCATGGGGGTTTAGCAGCAGGGACATGGGGGAAAGCTTCTGCTCTGTTTCCTCGCTGTGTAAAGATGTGGGCACACTGGCAAACACACAGACGGGTTAACTTTTGTGAGGGTAGAACAGAGTGAATCGCTGGTCCCTTGTAGTGACGCGATATTATCCCTGACGTGACACGCGATGGCGTGCACATCAGGGCACGTAGTTTGAGCCCCCAATAAATACTACGTCACGCATGCACGTTGGCAGAAGCGCCACGGCAGCGGAGACGAAGACAACACCAACACCATTGTCTCGTGTGTTTATTAGACCACGTGTGTTGGGCCTACACTGCGGGGGTCCCAAGCACTAGCCCCCAGCAACACTACAGTCCCTCTGCATTGAAAGATGGACCAGGGGTTTAAAACTGCTGGTCCACCTTTCCATACCTGCCTACTTTAACAAAAATCTCATTGTGTGTGGCGGGGGTGGGCCCCCAATCCCCCTCCTCATAAACAATAGCTTGCTGAGGCTGGTGCCAATCTCCTGGGGTGTTTCACACCCCTTAATGGATGTCTGCAGTTCAAAGCCTCGGAAAACAAACTGGAAATCCACTATTTGCAGTGATTTTCAGCTAATTTTCACTGCCACGGTGTGATGTTGGCTCCTCACTGGGTGACTGTGTGATGGGAGCCAATATCCTGTGTCACACGGTGGCACCCTGTGAGTTGGCAAGTCTGCCTTTCAATACTGCTCACTCTCAGTGCAGACCAACCTGGGTTGCTGATTTTACATGTAAGTTTGCTCTTTATTTTTATCCCCTTGTGGTGACAGCTCTATCTATGGCTCCTGCTAATTGTGCCCTATTTTTATTCACAGAACCATCTTTTGACCCTTGTGACTTATTGTCTCTGCAACTACCCTTAGTGACGTAGCCTCGCTTCATCTAAACCTTAAACACCTCACATTTTTCTCAATTTTGTTCACACCTTATACTTTCTGATATTCACAGACCTTGCTCATGCTCAAAATGTCCTGGTCCTGATGAAGACCCTTGACTGATTGCTGGCCGAAACGCCATCGGCTTTGTGGGGAATTGGAGATGTTGTATTGATTACAAATTGTTTTGTTTAGCTAGCAAGGTTTTGTAGAAACAACAATGGGTGATCTGTTTGTCTATTGCTTCTTGTATGCCACTTACATTTGCCTATTTCCATTACTTCCCTATGCAGTGTGATCACCAGAGCACAGAGCAAGATTATGAAAACTCAAATAAGGCACTTCTGAGTTAAGTGAATGGCTATTGTCACTGATTTTTTGCTCTTCTGAAATATGCTTGATAAATTGTGTCATTTGAATGACTTTATTCATTGGTTATTGCTTGTTGTTTAACCACTCCACTAGGAACTATTGTTGTTTTTTCTTTTCCACACCTGTAATTCAGCAGGGCACAGGGGCAAAGGCATTCCCTCATTTTCATGGATCCAAGCTCCCATACAATGAGGGATAACCTAAATGGGATTCCGGGTGCAAAATGTGCACTGCCCAGCCATATTACAGGGGGAGGAGGGGTACACAGGTGTCCTTAGTCCCTTCAGTAACACCAAAGAGGCAAAAACGTGTGCAAACACATGTTGCATCCCTGGGGCATTCGCAGTGCTTAATTTGAGCTGGTGGTTGTTGGTGCTCGGCACCAGCACTTAATTGTCAGCACTGGCACTTATGACAGTCTACCACATGGTGGCACTGTCTGCCTAATTTAGAGATCAATGTCTCAACATTTGTTTATTAATACAATATACATTAAAAATGACTAATACCTGTTGCTTAAGAAATTCTTATAGCATTTGGGGTCAGGAATAGTCTGAATTTTCACACTTGTAGGTGTGTGATGGTTATTAGTTGTGTTGGCACTGTAGTTTGCGGTGCTGGTAGGTGCAGTGGGTGGTGGTGCAAGCAGCAGTGGCCTCCTGACGAGGGCCCTGGTGCATATTCTTTTGTAAATTAAGCACTGGGCATTTGCTGTACAACGGCCCCTGCCCTCCGCTCAGAGGCACTGAGAATTATCCCCTCTTCCATTATGCAGAGCTGTGCTGGTTACTGCTCAGGTGACGCTTGCAGTATTACGCAGATAGAATTAGAACATGCGCTGCATACAGGACCATTTTGTTTTAAAAAAAAGAGAAACACTGTCCACTCTACGCCTTTGTGCAGGTGCAGAACGTGTTCATTATAAGCCACTGAAGTATCAGCAGAGACGTTTTAAAGCATGCGCAAAGTGGGCATTTGCCCAGGGCCCCCATCTTCCAAGGAGCCCTCTTGGAATGTTAGCCTTCTTTCAATTAGTCATCTGTCTAATCGAATTCTCTATATAAACCTCTCTTCCTCTCTGCCTACATTTATTTCTGTCTCTCTACATAGTGTTATCTTAAGTTTTTTTGGGGTCCTGGTAATACATATTTAAACTGTTTTATTGTGACCCTGTTAAAGTTTAACATATAATTTTGTATTTTTTAGAATTGTTCAGGCTTGAAGTGCCAGTAAACGAGTAATACATTTTAAATGTGTTCCCCGTTCAGGGGCCCCCAAAATATGTCTTGCCCAGGGCCCCAAAAATCCTTAAGATGACACTATCAGGACACGGTCAGTAGCATTGGCTGTGAGTGACTTACACTCACAGTGTGAAGACATGGGCTGTGAGCCATTATTCCCCCTTGCAGTGCAGTGGCCTGGGTTGTAAGTGGGTATGGCGTCTTGCAGTGTGAGAGTGCACTGGCTGTGAGAGGATACATTCCCCCACCCCCTGCAGTCTCAGGACATGGCCTGACAGAGAAAATAATACAGCGCTACAATTTGAGGACATCGGCTCCAAGAGGGTAGAACGCCCTACAGTGTAGGGCAGGGGCTGTGAAAGGGTGTCGTTTTTGCAGTGTGAGGGTTGGGAGTGGATATAACTGCCAGCAGAGCGAGGACCTGTGATAGAAGAGAATCCAACTTCTCGTAGTGCGAGGACATGGACTGTGAGAGGGTATAAACCCCCTGCAGGGTAGGGCAAGGGCTGGAAGGTGATTTGACCCCTGCAGTGGAGGGCAAGGGCTGGAAGGTGACTTGACCCCCTGCAGTGGAGGGCAAGGGCTGGAAGGTGATTTAACCCCCTGCAGTGGAGGGCATGGGCTGGAAGATGATTTAACCCCCTGCAGTATAGGGCATGGGCTGGAAGATATAGCCCACTGCAGTGTAGAGCAAGGACTGGAAGATGATTTAACCCCCTGCAGTATAGGGCATGGGCTGGAAGATGATTTAACCCCCCTGCAGTGTAGGGCATGGGCTGGAAGATGATTTAACTCCCCTGCAGTGTAGGGCATGGGCTGGAAGATGATTTAACCCCCCTGCAGTATAGGGCATGGGCTGGAAGATGATTTAACCCCCCTGCAGTGTAGGGCATGGGCTGGAAGGTATAGCCCACTGCAGTGTAGAGCACGAGCTTGAAGAGGATATTAACCCCCTCCAGTGTAGGGCAAGGTCTGGGAGATGACCCCCTGCCGTGAAAGCCATGGGCTGGAAGATACAGCCCGCTGCAGTGTAGGGAATGAGCTGGAAGAAGACATAAACCACTGTAGTAGCAGGCCGCGGACAGGTGGAGGATATAACCCCGCATTGTACCGCAAGGGTTGGGAGAGCATCTAACCCCCTGTGAGTAGACAAGGACTGGAAGAGGAAATGAACCCCTGTGGTGTAGGGCACGGGCTCGGAGAAGACATCACCCACTACAGTGAGAGAAAACACGGGTTTGAAAGGCTATAGCGCCAAGAAGACACGGGCTGTGAAAACAGGGCGCCTCTCTATGTGAGCCCCTCGGTTCCCCCCACCCATCTAATGCAGGCTCTCCTCTCGCGTGCACGTTGTCACAGAAACAGGCACCGGAGGAGCACCTGTACATTCTGTGCCTACGGGTGCGGGATTGGTCTTTTCTGGATCGCGCTTCTATCAGTCACCGCGGCGCCACCTAGTGGAGAGCTAGCGTTAGTGCGTGCGCGAAATCCAGGGACCGAGGTAGAAGCCGCGGCACATCCACACCAGCTAGGAATGGGCCCTGGCCTGTATGCCCCGCGGACGGAGCTGCGGGGGAAGGCAACGGGTGGTGGGAAGGGGGAGGGGGGCGGGGGAGGGAGGGGGATACTGGCAATCGGCCTAAGCATTTGAGTTTCTTAGATTCCTTGAGTTCTAAATGCTGGCAAAGGGTCACCTCTGGTGGGTGTGATAAATGCCCCACGAAGTTTTGCCTCTCAAATGCAGGGGCGTAGCTCTCAAAGGTGCAGCAGGTGCAGTGGTAATAGGGGGCCCAGGTACCCAAATCACGGCTGTATTTGACTGTCCAACCAGGGCACAGGAGAGGCTTGCCACAAAAAACGTACTATACCCCTATATTTCAGTGTGTACAGTGTATCATATATTCAACTAGTGACACTCTGACTGGACCGAAAAACAAATAATCTAGACCATACTAGAAAATAATATTCATCTTTTAGGAGAGGCTTGCAACAGGACAGGTGGATGTTAAGGAATTGGGGAACTGGAAGCCACAAGTATCAGGGGGCGGAGGAGGCAGAGTCATTGAGACACGAATCATAAGTGCGGAGATGTTCCTTAGGAGACAGTCCCTTTTCAGAAAATAAATGCAGGCAATACAATACAGAGAAAAGCTGGTTAGACAGTGCGGTTGGCTGAGCACCTGCTGCCGAGATCCTTGTATGACCTAAATGTAATTCTATGTCAGGACCGGAGGCTTCGGATTATGCAAAGATTATCCATCTCGTAGAGACCTGTGGAGGGATAATCCTCGCCTCCGAGTCCTTAATAGAATTGAAACTTTCCGTTACGTTAGCTAGGACATTTCTCAGTATTGGCGAAATTGCAGGATCACTCCGAGGCCAAGAGAAATGAGCAAACACCTGGAGGCTGTTGGTGAAATCCGAAGCATTCTTAAACTCTGACACCGTTTGATAACCCATGAGGCCGGCTCAGCCTTTCATCATTATTAAATCTATATGAGATGTGAGATCCCGAAAATAATCCTGCGTTACTAAAGCGCTGCACGTCTGTCTGTTCAGTGTGCGGTATGCTACAAAAACGATTACAATACACACCCAATACAGGATGGACAGATGGCGCAATGCCAGTCTTTCCTGGCAAAACAAGCCCAAAAACGGAGGGCCGGGGTTCCTGTCCATCAGCATCAGGGGGATTGTGATTACGTGGGAGTAATATGTATATTACGCTACATTATGTCACTAGTGGGAGGATATCTTGCATTATTTTATGTCGTGCTATGTTAGACCATGTTATTTCACGGTATTATTTTATGACGCACCTTGACATGTTTGGTAATATTTGCCTCAATGATAGGTGTCCCACAGTGGCGGCCGGCATGATTGCGGGTGGTAGGGCGGGTGGGTGAACGGTAAAAAAAAAAATAATAATAATAAAAGAAACTTACCTTGCCGCGCCGGTCCCCTGTCTCTGCTCTCTGAGGCTCAGGAAGCACAGAAAAGGCTCCCCTGACCAATCACAACTCTGCAATGCAGCGTTGTGATTGGTTTTGAGTGTCCTGGTTTGACGCTCAAACAGGAAATGGCGGCCTGGGCTTGTTCTCCACGATGGGTTTTAATGCAGCCTACATGGAGAACGGGAGAAGTGCGCATGACTGGTTTGGACGACTCGAGCCGGCTGACCAACAGTCATTGCGTACTTAGGAGTGGGCAAACTACTGCTGCCCTGCTGCGAGAGCAAAGCAGCCCCGCCCACCCACCCGTCCGCCAGCCCACAAAGCAACAGGAAACATTTCCTTTGCAATGCACTGCTTAAAAGCAGTGGGGCGACACTTCTCCGCCATTGCGGACAAGCCGCTATAGGGTCCTCCAATGGGGGATTAGGTCCTGCGGCCCTCTACCTTCAACCAATGTTCTTGGTCTTTGTTAAGTCGAGCAGTCTTCTACTAAGGGACCAGGTGTCCTCTGATTTCTTTCTCGCGTTCTCAAACATCTTTTTTAGGTCTGGGCAGTGAACTCTGCTCCGTTCGTGGAGTTTACGGAGAATGCCGGATTCCGAAAAACTCAGAGCAGGTGTTTTTTCTTTGCTAGTGCTCACCAGTGTTAAGTTGGCAAGCGATGAAAATCCAACGTCAGACCATCTCCCAATGAGATTTCTCAACACAGATGGTCGCGCCTGCTCGCCTTGAACAACCCCCCGTTTGCGTTGAGGAAGCCGCTGCTAGGGTAGAAAATCTACTTGAGCGGCAAAAAAAAGCAGCTCCCCATCTTGCGCTGCGCATATTGCTGTTCATGCTGATTTTCCAGCACTGAACAAACACCTGGCGCTAAACATCTGCGCGAAGGGCACGACCTAACGCACTCCCCCGCTTGCAGAACTCCGCGTAACACAACATAGTGTTTTGTCACTTCACAAACTCTGCCCAAGCCTAATCTTTTTAATGTTTCCTTCGCGGTGTAACAGCTGCTCTCTGTGTTATATGCTCGCCCGGTCTGAGGGCGATCTTTCAACTGTGGACATTTCTTTGACCAGGCTGCTCGTGGAACGTACCACAAACCCAGAAGCCAGAGGTGCATGTTGTACTTTTCTGTGTGATATGCTGTGGGGTAGAGTCTCCTCTTTATAATTGTTCAGAACGAGGCAAAATGCATTTGTAAAACTGCCTGTTCAACCTGTGAGGTTCCACAGCCAGATACACCTAAATATCTTTCATAGAAACTGACTGTCTTTGGAGGCTTCCATAAATTGACAAGCAAAGTAAACTACAGCCATGGTCACTGGAAATACACAGCCGTGCAGGGCCAAATTATGCGTCTGGGTTGAATAAATTATGCTGCAAAAAAAGGCAAATTATGCAGTATGATGTAGCACATTTTGTGACAGCAACACTTCATTATTTTGCCGTTTTTACATTCGTTAACTCTGGGAATTGCTTGCACCTCATCAGTATCAGTTTAGCACTAAAACACAGCAATAAGCAACAAATAGGTCGCCTTCAATCGTTGGATAGGGCCTTCCACTCTACGGCGACCCGTGTCTCTGCATTTTTAATAACCTTTGAACCGTTTGAGCTAGAAACAATTTTTTGGGGTGTAAAATCTGCAGATTATGCAGCAGATTACGGATTATGTAGCAAATGTGCCATTATTTAGTTATGTGAAAATGCCCCGGCAACAAATGTGCATAATACCATGACTATAGCTCATGATAACAAGTGTCTCTCAAAGTGTTCTTTCACTGCTTGATACATCTCAGTCATTTTTGCCTAAATTATAAAACTCTTTACTAGGGGTGAGCAGTGAACTCCACTCTCCCGGCAGAGTTAGCAGAGTTTTGCCACACCGCGCTCTGCTTGGAGCATGGAGTTCTGCAAAAAACCCTCCGCCGGCGTAGTGGAGTTTACCAGCACACTAAAACATCTTTCTAGTCAGTGGTTCGCATTACCTTCAGCATCGTATTACCACCTTGAGCACTCTCCAAAGTTTGGAAATTGTGTAAATTTAGGCTGACTGAGAAGTAGTCCAGCTGGAAGAGAGCAGTAAAATAAACAGTATATGGTATCTCGGTAGCAGCGATAATTAAAGACTGCGTTGTGTCTTCCAAGTTTCAAAGGGACCATCATTTGGAGTGAATGGAGGCAGGGCTTTTGAGGGAAAGGATAAACAAGAAAACTCCCTTAATAAATCATGTTCAACTTGGAAAGCAAGACATCCAGTGCCAAGTAAAAAAATCACATCAAAAACCAATGGGGAAGGAATATGAGCTAGGGAGCACGGAGTTCTTCCGATACGCTCAAGTGTGTCACGCCTTGCGGTCAGTCCTTGTAGAGGGGGCGACGGTGCCTGAGTCCTCTCCGTTGGAGGACCGGATCCTGGATGGCCATATGCCAGAGAGTACGATCTCTCTCATTTATAAGAAACTAATTAATGTACGGGCAGATCTTCTTCTAGGGTTGCGCGATCAATGGACTAGGAATGGCCTCGAATTAGATGATGAGGATTGGCAGTCTGCAGTTTCTTCTCCCAAGGAGGTTGCGATCCCTGCGCGCCTGCGGCTGGTGCAGCTTAAAATACTCCATAGAGTTTACGTGACAGGGCCTAGGCTGGTCCATATGGGTTTCTCTGAGGAGGGCTTATGTAAGAGAGGCTGTGGTATGGTGGGCACCTTCCTACATATTATTTGGGAATGCGGTGCGATCCTGGAGTTCTGGAAGCGAATCCACGATGTGATGGGGGAGGTGACGGGCATCGCCATGCAGCCGGAGGCGCGGTGTTGTCTCCTGAATGTTTGGGGTCCTACCGACCACGACGCGGCACAGACTCAGTGGGTGACCCTAGGGAACATGGTAGCTAAGCGCGACATCGCTCGCCTGTGGGGCTCTACTAGGCCTCCTACATTGGCAGCGTGGATGGAAAACATGGATTGGAGCATGTTTAGGGAGAAGACAGTGTATTGTGCTCGAGGGCGCCCCGGAAATGGCACACCGTATGGGGGCGATGGAACCAGTACAGAGGGGGCATATGCCTGCCCCCAGTCCCGGACCCGCCTGAGGATCAGCTCTCCCCTTAGCATTCTTTCCGGCTTTGTATTCTTTGCTGGTATGTGTTTGCCTTCTTGAGTCTCTGCCTTCCCCTCCTTCCCTTACTATAGACCTGTGCCTGATGGACGAAATGGGGCTCGCTCCCCCTGATGGGAACCCTTTTTGTGCTTTCAGTACTTATCGCCTTGCTTGTGTTTAGGTTTGGGTTTGTGTTTATTTAAAAACAGAACCTTTTGATTCTCCTATCAGTGAAATGTGGACGCTCGCATGTGTTGTGTTTCTAAAGCTGCCGTACCTCCGGGTTGTCGGCTGAATAGCTGTGTCCCTGACTTAAAAGAATAAAGGTTTAAAAAAAAAAAAAAAAAAAACAATGGGGAGAAAAATCCTGAATTTTTTTTCCCTCCACTTAGATGTGTAAAACAAACGGTGCTATAACGCAGCATGCAATATTTCGAAATTTAGTGGTGTTATGAATTAAATCTGGGGCATAGCAAATCCATTTCCAAAGGATGTTTTCTATATGTGCAATCTTATGAATATTATTTACATATACATTTGTCTCGCTGTGATTGCAGAGGGTGTTTTGGTGCTTGAAAGTTGTTGATTGATTGGCAAGCTGCCATAAGTATATACGCATACACTCATGTATAATGCGAGAGATGTCTTTCAGAGACTTCTTTGTAGTATTGCTTATGCACAAGTGTAATGCATGTTATAACGATAAGGGTCTAGTTGCCCCCTACAGGAGAGTTGTGTTTCGTTCAGGGCAGGGGCTATCCAAGAAAGAATAAATGGCCAATGTGGGCACATTGGCGGCTCACCTCAGTAACCATGTCTGCATGTTTACCGGCCATAGGTGTTAAATGGTAGCGGCAGTTTCAGTCGATAATCTTTCAAGTATTTGCCCGGCGGTAATCGCCTCTCATACCACTCGATGATTTACCAATAAAAGAGGCAGGCGCCGGAGACTGGAAGGCAGGAAACAAAGTTTTATTCCGTCGGAGCAGAACACATCAGATCAGACAGCAAGGTATCGTCACGAGGTGCTCTAACTGCATCTCTGAGACCTGGTCTCTTATACACTGGTTTATTGCTTTATTACACATAGTATATTCTTGAGATTCCCTTGATGTGCGGGGAAATATCCCCTGAAGCCCCGGCTCAGATCCGATCCCACACATGGTTACAGTAGAGGTTCCCACCCTACCCGCAGTGGGAGATGGCTATCGCGCAGCAGGGAATTCCGCTAATTCCCGGGGGTGTGTGCAACTGGCCGGGTCTCAGGGGGTAGGGGCTTTGATCTACTGTAATCCCTTTGATGTGGGGTGTTTCCCTTACAGTAGGGGCAATAAACTGCATCCGCAGGGCTAGGCGATGGCCTGGGACCAGTTCAGACAATGGGGCGCAGAGGAAGGGGGTTATCAAAGGAGAGGCATGACCATGTATGGGTTGTCGGTCGGAAGTGGTTCCGTAGCAGGGTCGCGCAGAAGGAGAGGGTTTATGGCCTGTATGAGAGAGCGGGGGTGGCCGGCGCGCGGGGGGATGCTTGCAGCGCCAAGGGAAAACGCTGGCGGTCGAGAGTGAGCGGGGAGAGAGTGGGGTGCCTAAAATGGCGGCTGTGCATTCGCTGCGCGTGGTGCTGGGGAGGGGCAAGATGGCGCAGATAATGTTCAGTTTGCGAGCTAAATTTCCACAGTCCTCCCTTTTAACATATCTCGCCAGCTTGTCCGGCCAATATTCGCCTTTGTTAGCCTTTCAGTTACAGTATCGTCAATGTTCGTCACACATTTAAAGATACAGAGTCTTTAGGGTAGGCAGGAGTAATCTGACACATTTGTACATTGTCTCATACAGTTTGATGAAGTAGGCGAGGAGGAAGTACATTCAAAGTTGCAGTATAGTTGTGTACATGGCTGGTGTTGTATGAATGTTACTATACAAAGTTACATTTTCTTAACTTCTCAGTGTACAGTCGGAAGTGATTGATGCAACATCATGAAAACTTGATAAGAAGATAGTTAATATAATAAGGTGGTTGGGAGAGGATTTTCAACTTTGACATGGGTTCTTCTTTCCAGTGTCCTTGTTTATAAAGAGCTATCACTGGTAAGCTCTCATTGTTGTTCTTCTTTCGTTGGCACTGTTGAGCACCGGCGGTGGAACTAAGGTCCAGTTCAAATCCGATTTCTTCACGTGGCAGGGTGTGACCACTCACTGTTCTTTGATCATAGTCCTGTTCCTTAACACAGTTCACCACAGGTACCTTTGAGACAGGGTGCCGGCCTTTTGTTCCTCGGTAGTAGGTCAAAGTCATAGTCCAAATGAAAGAGGAAGAGAGAATGGGGTGGCATGGGATCAGATCAAAAATGCGGACCAAGGAGAGCAGAATCTTTTCGGCACTGGGCCCATCAATCGGGCCCGACGGGTTAAGACTTCAGGCACGCTGGTCAGTGAGCAGGGGCCTCGATGTAGCCCTTCGCGCTCATCGTTCTGATAATGGTGCCTCGTCTCACACTCTTGTTGCTTCGTCGCTTCCCCCTTGGTCGATGTCATAGATGTTTTATGATCCGCAGCCAGACTGTGCGTCACATCCGACCCCTCTCTTCCGATGTCTGCAGGTTATCCTTGAATAGGTTATAAGAAACGAAAGTCTTAAAGATCTTGGCAGGGAAGACATTTACATACTTCATTCTCTCTCCCAACCACTGAGTAGTTGCGGAAATGCTCTTATCTGTTACTATATGATTGGTGTCTATTAACTCTGATGTTAATGTGCGTGTTACTAATCTATTAATTGCTGCTGTGGTGCAGGGTTCTGTGGGTGTCCCTATCCATCGTCTGGCCTTCTAGGTGTCAGTTTCTGCGCCCTATAATGCAAGGTTTGGTAATATCCGTAAGTGCGAGGTGCTATGGTCATGCGTTCACGAGTATCCTTTTCATACAGTAGGTGACCCTTTACCAGTTTAAAACAGGGGCCATCAGCTGTTTTGTTCGAGATACTCTGAGACGGCTAGTATAGGGCTGGAGTTATCTTTGGGAGAACAGGGTGCTTTAGACATTCTATTTCGGGCTAATTGGTCAGGGGTAATTCTGGGTGGTGGAGATGGTGTCCTTTAAGAACAAAAACCACTGACATATAGTCCCCGTGTTGTGGGTCAGATTGGGAGACATCAGTCGTCTTACCTGTCCTTTCCTTCTCAGCCGATTAGGCTTAATGTTTGTAAAAAGGAGAGGTAGTAACGTGGTAAAGTATGGTCGTTTTTGTTTCTGTCAATTTGTTCGAACACTACTGTGTTCAGGCCAATTATACACTTACCAAAGGGGTGTATGTCGTTAATTTATTCAAGAAGAAAAGAGGGCAAGAGAGAGCCTTTTGCGAGGGAGGGGGAGAGAGAGAGAGAGAGAGAGAGAGAGAGAGAGAGAGAGAGAGAGAGAGAGAGAGAGAGAGAGAGACGTGTGCATCAAGTAGGCTATTTTGGCATACATACGACACAAAACGAGAGAGAGAGAGATGGGTAAGATAATAGGCCACTTGGTGCACACACAACATGGAGTAGCATGGGTCTGTTCCATGTAAGAAAACACAAGCGGGGAAAAGACATAAATTCGGTGATCATGTACACACAAATGCCGGATAGGGTATGACAGTACATGCAACAAGACGGAGACTCAGGGTTGCGTCGAGCACGGGGACCTCTCCTTTCCTGTCCTCTTTTCCTATGCACGCTGCGTACCTTTAGTATTTTGTAGTTTATCTTATGGGTTGTCTGATCCTTTTATTCTCCTCCCTTTGATCGGTGGACGCACACTTCAATCATACAATGACGCTCTCTTCAAGTGATCCGAACATGAAATGCATACACATTCATATCGTATAATCGTAGTACACACGCACAATCATATCATACAGTTTTTCTTGTTCTCAATGGTGGTCTGTAATTTTACACACTATCTCACAACGTTTGTCTATGTTTTCCCTGATATTGAACTTGGTGCGGTCCATGTCCACTCTTCAGTCGGAACTTCGTCGTGACCTATAGGGGAAATAAGAGGGGAGGGGAGGTGCAGTATTCAAAATACCCCAGCGCGCGCAGACACGAAAGGTTCTACCTACCATGTACCAGGCTAGCCGCAGGGTTGGGTAATACCACTGACCCATTATTCTTTAGTTCGAGGCAAAGATGCTCTAGTTCATTCATCTCCTAAATTCGCGTTCCCTGGTCGTGCATGTATTTCTCAATTGGTCGTGTATTATGGTGCAGGATACCATACCTTGCATGCGACATATACCTTAAGTTACAGTTCATTATTGATTTGACAATTCTTGGAAAAAGGGCAGGCGGGATGGGTACAAATTCCGTTAAACAAAAAGATTTTTAGGCAAATTGTGTCTGTATTATCTGTATGCTTTCGTTTAGGAGTAACAATCATTTGTTCAAAAGAAAAACCCTCAACAACCTAGATGATTAGTCATGACACTGATTTCGTAATTCCTTTTTAAGAAGCCCTTTATTTAAAACAATGTCAGTGTGGAAATACGGGCCTACAGCCGCCATAGACCGGCCACGGTGTGAGAGGCGTCGAGCAACATGAGCAACACTAGATTAACATAAAAATCGGTTCCCCCCTTTCCCCCACCATCATGTGTGAAAGCATCGCATACATATATATATATATATGTCTTTTTAACACAAATGTCACGTGGCTGGAACGCCACAAGGAGTTATAGGCCACTCCTACATCAGCGCCATCTTGGGGCGGGGTCGGGCCAGTGCACAGTCTAAGTCTTTCCATGAATTAGCAGTTGAACCAGAATTCCTTTCGGTAGTTCGAGAACTTTCGTTAGCGTCAACTTTGCGTCAGCATGGCGTCACTGCAACCTTGTAGCAAAGCCACGGTTTGTTCTTAGGGCGGGGCAGCAGGCGGGTTCTTCCGCCGACGCTTTACTTTCTCACTGCACCAAGCGGAGGCAAGGCGGCTGCCGCCCGGGGGCAAAAGAGCAATGGCGGTGGTTTTGTCCTTACCGGAAGTCCGCAGGAGTCGAATGTCAAATGACTCCAACCAATTCTGCAAGGCTGAGGGGAGCGTTCTGTCAAGGGTGGGGCCCATGCCCTAGCAAACAAGCTTTTGAGTCCAGAATTGTCTCACGGTGGGCCAGGCCTGGAACCGGAGGGGTCGACCGCCGGAGTTCAAGGGCAGCAGTAGCAGCAGCTCTTCGGTACAGTCACCGGAGAGGAGCCAGCAGCAGTAACAGCAGCTGTTCGGGTGGTGTTGCCACCGGGGTGATTCCAGTAGCAGTGACGACAGCAGTTTGGATGGTATCACCACCGGGGTGGGTCCCCGATTACCTTGCTGCGGGGGCCCACTCCTCACGTCGGGCGTTAGCGGCAGTCCTGGTGAACCCGGTGCTTGGGTGGTTGCCTGGCGGCCGCGTGCAGGGGTGCCGGCTCAGCCGAACGGCGAATGAAGTGGCAGGGCGCAGCTCAGCTGGCCGACGTGTGAAAGGTGTGGTTTGGGGTGCCCTCATCTGCTGGTGAGCCTCCACCTGGGGAGGTGGGGGAGGTCCGTCCGCGTCGCCTCCCCCCGCCAGGGCACCCTCCGTTATTGAAGGAAGAAGTGACTGGGAAGACCCGCACAGCGTGCCAGGGTGAAATTCAGCAGGCCGATGAAAAAGATGGCTGGGTGCAGCTTAGCTGGCCGGTGAGTGAAAGACGGTTGGGTGCAGCTTAGCTGGCCGGAGAGTTAAAGGCGGTTGGGGTGCCTGGCAAGCCTCCACCTGGGGAGGTGGGGGAGGTCCGTCCGCGTCGCCTCCCCCCGCCAGGGCATCAGCCCTTATTGAAGAAAGAAGAAGAGAAAGCGGAAAGGCCCGCACAGCGTGGCGGGCTCCGCCTTGGTGTTGCCAGAACTTCGGCGCTTCGTATAGCCTCCGGCCTATTCGCACAATCGCTCGCCACTGATGTCAATGGATTTTTGCATGGCTTTTATAGCCCAAAGTCAACTAAGAGGGACCGCCCAAAACAGGCCAATGTTGCAATTTCGAGGAAGGAGAGGCGAGGACGGTGTCACGTGGACGTTAAGGCTTTGGGATGGAGGTTGCAGCAGACTGTTATGTAAATAGTTGTTTTAAAACGTGTTTTATCCTGTTCATTTTGCCGGAATGTTGTTATACTTGTAATTTATTAAAAATGTTTGACCATACTATTTTGCTGGAGCGTTGTACGTATCAGCGATCTGGTTAGCGTATTCGGAAAAAAATGGCGTTTGCTCGATTGCACGTGATCCTAATCAAGTGTGGTGACGTTGATGGTGGGTATCAACAAACTTCCGGTTGTGTCTATTGGGGTCCCTATTTTTGTTCAGTTCCAAAAGGACCGGGCACTGGGATTTCCAGTGTCCGAACCCTCTACAGAATGCACATTGATTTCCATCTAAGTCTCTCCGTCCGTTGTAGGGTGTAGGTGTATGGTCTCTAGGGGGTTTTTGTCCTGGTTCTCGCTGTTTATCTACGGTATCGAGTTGTACCCAGGTATATACGAACGGCTCAGCGTGGTCAACTTTCCGGATTTGTTTCCACACATCAGCCGGCAGGCATAGCCCAAAGAACAAGTCGATATCTGCTAACGTCATTATCGTTGAGCCTAAGGCTGTGCCTAATTCAGTGTAGAAGGCAGTCGGGTTCTTTCTCAAGTCGGGTAGGGTCTTTCTAAAGGTCAAAATATCTTGCCAGTCCCACGGCTGGTAGACCCAGTTATATACAACCCTTCCCTTCGTATCTTGGTGGTTGATGTCGTCGTGTGTTCCCTGACCCCGTGGGGGGACCCAGTAGGGGGCAGCTTCTTTAATGGGCATCATGGCATCGGCCCTTCCTCCCTGGGGCTTAGTTGCCATGGGGGTTTCCGTTGTGGTTGTCTGTCCATGTTCTTTAAGGTGTCGGTAGACCTCGAGTGTACGAGTGAAGAGGTTCGTTACATCGCCCTCTCTTTCTTCCCCAATGTCTACCTTCCTATATAGGGCCGCTAGGCCTTCGGGACCTTTATCGTGGTACCTATTCTCATATGTATTCAGGGTGCGATAACAGAGCCGTACGACGAAGTGTCGTCTGCGGCTGTCGGCATACGATTTATACACGTCCGTTATATACTCCTCACTTTCTTTTCGCTCCACCAGCGTCCCTACTATCTTGTCAATTCCTGCTCGTTCATCTTTAGTTAACCGATTCATTCTGGTGGACTCTTTCTTTCCTATCTCATGGTCGTCTAACGTTGTAGTCGACGTTAGGTTCAGTACAAGAGGCTCAGCCGGCGCGGAGGCCGTGAGGGCCGAGGCCCCTGTACTGCTTTCGTTCGTGTTCGGGGGTTGTGGGTGTTGCACTACCGATTGGGAGGGTGCATACGGAGGGGGCATGTAAATGGTCGGGGGACCTAACAGTAATTCGTCATTCGTTTGCTGTTTGGAGGACAATACAGGGTAGAGCAGAGAAGGGGTCCTAACAGCGTACTGGCCTGAGGTTTCGGGCTCCTGTCTTAGTTTAGTTTCCCTTCTCTCTTTTATGTCTTCTTCTAACTTTTTAGCGGCAAGGTGAGCTGCCTTTCGTAATTCCTTTTCTGCTTTTACTTCTTCCCTCTTTTTCCGTTGCGTTGCTTCTTTGCGCCACATGCCGATACTGTCAAGCATAGTAGGCGTCGTCTTATTGCTACGCAGAGCTATTTCTAGTGCTTCTATCTTATGGTCGTCGAAGGATCCCATCAGTGGCCACTGACTTTCGGGGTCCTTCTTGGTATATTTATGCCACAGCTTGCTATAAGCTACGGCGACTAGTCCATATTTAGTGAACATGTCCTTATTAGGGGTGCCTTCCAGTGGAGCCGGATGGTTCACCTCTAATAAGCGGTCCGGGCAGAACCAACTACCAATCAGTGGGGAGAAGATAGGCATGACGGGTTTCAACGGGGACAAAAGTCAGCACTACCTATCTTTTCACTGCTTGCAAAGACTAGACAGAATATCTCTATTCTTCGTTATTTGTAAGCAGAGAATACCTCCAAAGAACCAATATCGAACAACTAGTGTTCGGACAATCAATCAATCAATCAATGGGGAGATAAAGATAGGCACGACGGGTTTCAACGGGGACAAAAGTCTGCGTTACCTACCCTTCACTATTTGCAAAGACTAGACAGAATATTCCTATTCTACGTTATTTGCAAACAGAGAATATCTCAAAAGCACTATTCTTCAAAACAATCAATGTTCGGACAATCAATCAATGGGGAGATAAAGATAGGCACGACGGGTTTCAACGGGGACAAAAGTCTGCGTTACCTACCCTTCACTATCTGCAAAGGGAGAGAGAGAGAGTATTCCTACTCCTCCCCGTTTGTAGACAGCGAATATCTCAAAAAGAACAATCAATGAGCAATACTAGTATTCAAACAATCAATCAATTATTTCGCACTTTTGTCGTATTTCACGACCTTACCCGGACCGCATGGACAGTTTCTCGTCTTCCGCCTCCAGCGCCCGATCGTCCTCTATTCTCCGTATTTGCCGCGGCACTCCTGATGGTTCCCAGTCAGGACCGTAGATCACTCGAGAGAGGTCTGCTCGGAACCAGTGAAGTTCGGATGATCGGCTGCCAGACGAGGGTCTATTAGGCAGGAGCTCTCCCGATCGTTGCAGTCGTTCACTCTGTCGTCGGGACCTCTCCCACTGGATCCACGTGTCGCTGATGGGCCCCACGTTTGGGACGCCAATTGTTAAATGGTAGCGGCAGTTTCAGTCGATAATCTTTCAAGTATTTGCCCGGCGGTAATCGCCTCTCATACCACTCGATGATTTACCAATAAAAGAGGCAGGCGCCGGAGACTGGAAGGCAGGAAACAAAGTTTTATTCCGTCGGAGCAGAACACATCAGATCAGACAGCAAGGTATCGTCACGAGGTGCTCTAACTGCATCTCTGAGACCTGGTCTCTTATACACTGGTTTATTGCTTTATTACACATAGTATATTCTTGAGATTCCCTTGATGTGCGGGGAAATATCCCCTGAAGCCCCGGCTCAGATCCGATCCCACACATGGTTACAGTAGAGGTTCCCACCCTACCCGCAGTGGGAGATGGCTATCGCGCAGCAGGGAATTCCGCTAATTCCCGGGGGTGTGTGCAACTGGCCGGGTCTCAGGGGGTAGGGGCTTTGATCTACTGTAATCCCTTTGATGTGGGGTGTTTCCCTTACAGTAGGGGCAATAAACTGCATCCGCAGGGCTAGGCGATGGCCTGGGACCAGTTCAGACAATGGGGCGCAGAGGAAGGGGGTTATCAAAGGAGAGGCATGACCATGTATGGGTTGTCGGTCGGAAGTGGTTCCGTAGCAGGGTCGCGCAGAAGGAGAGGGTTTATGGCCTGTATGAGAGAGCGGGGGTGGCCGGCGCGCGGGGGGATGCTTGCAGCGCCAAGGGAAAACGCTGGCGGTCGAGAGTGAGCGGGGAGAGAGTGGGGTGCCTAAAATGGCGGCTGTGCATTCGCTGCGCGTGGTGCTGGGGAGGGGCAAGATGGCGCAGATAATGTTCAGTTTGCGAGCTAAATTTCCACATAGGAGTCAAAGAAAGACTTTTGCAAGAAATTCCTATAAACATAAATTAACTAATCCCAGAAGCGGGGCTAAAATCCTTGGCGGGAGAAATTGAGGAAAGACTTAAGCTCCCGTGGAAGAGGAGAGAGAGCTGCCGAACTGCACCATTTGAAGGACGCGGAGACCGAAGGGAAGTGGAGCGAGGACACGGAGGAAGGCAGAGGACACAGCAACAGGAGAACCCTGCCAAGAGACCCGAATAACCCAACAGTGAGGTAGCGAAGAAGCAGGAGAGCCGAGGTCCCAGTCTGCTGGTTTGAGGGTGAGACTGTAATAGAATTTCGTTATTCCCAGTCTTTAGTGCTGAGCTGCAGGACAAACATATACTGGGAGTCTACAGAAACAGTGTTTGAAGTTAAACACACTTTTCTTTGCCCAGAGGAAGAGTGCTGCATGGCTTGTAGGCAAACAGCTCCATGTGCCCCTCTGTTAACACAGTGGGCCCAGGCTGCACTTGCTAGAGGCTGGGTCTTCACTGGTCTTAGCCGGGGAACCTCTATACGTCTGACTCTGTGAGTCACAGGCTACTATTTACTGTGTCAATAAACCTCTGATTCTGATTGGTGTTTGAGATTTCCTCAACACTGTATTATGAACTATAAATAGGACCACTGGAAGTATGCGTCAGATGAGCACCAAATTATGTGGCAAGATTGACTAAATTATGCCGCAAGAAAAAGCAAATTATGCAGCATAATGTGGCAATTTTTTTTATACTATTTCTTCATTATTTTTGCAATTACTATACATGGTAATACTGTCTGGGAAAAGATTTCACCTCATTAGGATTGGTTTAACTACCAATTCAGAAAAAAGCTACTGGCCTTCCACTGTACACAAACCCACTTCACCAAGTTTTTAGTAACTTTTGATCTGTATGAGCTAGAAACTATTTTATGGGTTAAAATTGGCAGATTATGCGGCAGATGACGTGTTATGTGGCAAATGCGTCAAATTCATAATTAGGCAAAAAAAAAGAGGCGGCCGAAGAATTGCGTAGTTTCAGTTGCCCTGACTATAAATAATTTGTAAATAATACTGTGCTCTGACACCCCTTTGAGCTTTGTCAGCGCCAATATGAAACTTTAAACTAAAAAATTAGGTATCATGATGGTGATGTGGAATGGGCTGCATGTTTCTTTCTTGGAGATCCAGTGTCAGGCAGAGGTGCTGGAACAGTTTTCAGAGCGAGGGCTGCTGCCATTTTAGTGGTACATTACTGAACTCATAGGGATCGTGAAAAATCCAAGAGTTGTGCAAAAAAGAAGTGCAGCAAATGTGCTAAGCCCGTTCAGCAGGCGAGTGGTATGTAGCTGGTTGTGTATTATGGCGAACCGGTGAGGTAGTACTTAGTCATTTATAGACAACACATTTTCCATTGAAGTGGCCACTAAATTTGCACAGACATAAAAAAAAATGTTTATGTTTTATTGGGTTTTTAAGTACACAGCAACAAGATAATATCTCAAATGTCCCTTACCCTTCTTCCCCCACCCAAGAAGGAGCAAGCCACAGTAACAATCATTATTTGTTAAATCAGATCTAGCGGCAAAAAAAAGCACAAACGTGTTCAAGAATCCCTCAGCCATTTGTATATCATTGCAGTCATTATACAGCGATAACATACATTTAGTCGCCTGCAGCGTCGTCATCTAGTTCCATCAGCGGAGTGTCCATGGTTTGCTGTAAGAGTATCTCCTCCAGATCCCATTCCGTCCTCTTACCTAGCGAAGGATATATTAGTTTACGCTTGACTCCGCAGTCAGCACCCATTTTACGTATTCTCACAGCCATTGCTTACTACTGCGTAATCTGTGTGTCATCCATCGTCTGGCAATACACTTCTTTGCAACCACCAGCCCTAATTCAGCAAATTCCCCACATATTCGGTGTGGTTGACCCGGGGCACCAGGCCCAGAAGGCATAGTTGAATGGGCGGTTGCAGTGTCCAATCAGCCAAGTCCTTCAACACCTTATTTACATCCTTCCAGAAGTCACGTACCCCCGGGCATTCCCACCACACGTGGAGAAAGGTTCCCACTGAAATCTTACACTTGGGGCGACCCTTAGGCTTAGTTGAGTCTATCCTATGCAGCCAGCTGGGTGTAACATCATCTCTGTGAACACACTTATAATGTATCAACTTGAGTCTGGCATTACGCGTAACCCTCCTGCAATTACCAAGTATATGGGCCCAGTCCTTGTCTTGCAGCTCTCCTCCTACATGACTCCCCACTGTAACCTCAATGGGCCAATGCGGGGGGCGTCCTTCGCCAAGAGCAATGCATATATTCTGGTGATCAATGTATTTCCCACTCCCATATCTAGCAATGTTTGATTCAAAATATGTGTGTCTGGTTCGTGTGGAACAACCACCCAATTCTTGTGAATGGCCGCAGCCAACCCTGCGAAGGCCAGGAAACATCCCCGGACATTCAATCCCCGTTGGTCACTGAAGACCCCCTAGCTCATCAGGCGGCCATCTTCATATACATCTCCCAATGTTTGTAGAGTGTTGACCCTGTCTCTATGACGTAAAAACAGAGGCAACATAGGACTAATTGCTGCAAACCACTGTATCAGAAATTGTGAATATATATAGTCAGTCACCCCTTTGTTCTTCGACGTCTGCTCCCCATATGCCCAGAAGAGTCAGGACCTGCATTGGAAGGAACCTTCTCTTTTTCCTATGGACCAACGGTAGACCCAAAAGCCCGTGCAGTTTAACTAGTCTCGCTAATGTATCAGTGACCGATTCAGTATGTTGTTCCATGAACCATGTGACCACATGGTGCAAGTGAGAAGCCCAATAATACAGAGACATTTCAAGGCATGGGCAAAGTGGGTTCTGGCCCAGGGCCCCAGCCTTTTAACGGGGCCCCCTGATAAAGCCAGGCCTGTTTAGTGACTCTTGCCCTGATGTCCTTGAATAATTCTTAACAGATTGTTTTAATTTATTTTTAATGTGGTTGATATGTGAGAGTCTTTAACAACCATTTTGCAGAGAAATGTTGATTTTATGTCCTGTAATATTCATAAAAATGTTTTCTTTTAGACCAAAACAGGACCTCACATATGAGACCTAAGTGGCTATCACAGAGATTATTTGCAGTAATGTCAGTGAGCTGCTGCTGTGTTACAATATTGTAAACACGTATCACTATCTCTGAATATTAGATGTAAACAAGTGACCTGGCCAAAGAGGTCATGAAAGAGCTGAAATTGGATCATAAATTCAAACCTGCTCCGAACAGGGGCCCCCAAAATACATTTGGCCCAGGGCCCCCACAATCCTTAAAATGTCCCTGCAATAATAGCTGCAGAGATGTGAAGCCTGTAACCCTCCACTATCCCATGGTCATTGCAACACTTTCAAACTGATACGTTCTATCCAATTGCCCCGTATATGAGCCGAAGCATCCGGCACCTGCATCGGCATATGCTGTAACACATACATGACCTGAGGTAAGACACTCATTTTGCTAAACGCTATCCGTCTCATGAGTGACATCGGGAACCGCAACCATTGGCCAGACATACAGTTTTACTGATAAATCTATATAGCACACAAACGAAATGCATGAAAATTGGGTGTCGTTGAGTATTTATCATTTGCGCATCAAAAACGAAAGTGTCTTGATTTGTTTAGATCCTATTAAAATGTGCTTTATTTGTGCTGATATATTTTTAAATATGAGTTTAGTTAATTTACAGGTATTTTAATGTTGTCAGGTAGACAAAAACTGACCTCCTACAGCCTTTCTTTTCTCTTCCTGTACCCCAGCAATATTGTCACCGAGGTCACTTATACAAAATCTTCTCACTTTGCAGTCAGAGAAATAAAAGTAAACAGTTTTGAATTAGCATCAATGTGTCAGAAGACATAGCCTGACATTTGACCTGTGTTTTGGAACGCACAGCAAATGTGTCAAGATAAAAACAAAATGTAATGGTATTTTTATTGCTCGGTCACCTCCTGAACACCAGCTTGGAAATTTGGGGGGGGGTGCTGCGGCTCCCCTGTGCCCCTACTTCCAGGTGGTTTTCAATGCTTTGATTCTAGGCGCTATGTGGTATGACTGTAGTGTGGTTTTATTCTGCACTTGCTCTAGTCTCCTAAGAAAAAAAAAACTAGCGCCAGGGCTCCTGTTAATAAACAACTGCAGCTTGCATCACACATTGCCCCCTGCTGTGCTGCCAATGATAGAAACAGCACAACTACTAACCATCACACTCCTACAAGTGTGACAATTCGGACTATTACAGGCCCCCAAAGTTATAAGAATGGCTTGGACTGCAGGTAATAGTCATTTTAAGTGTATATTAAATTAATAATTAACTGGTCATCTCTAAATTAGCCAGAAAACAACACCTTGGGACAGACTGTCACAAGCATCAGTGTTGACAATTAAGTGCTTGTGCCGAGCACCGAAAACCACCGGCTCCAGTTCAGCACTGGTCTCCTGCATCCACTGCCTTTGCTCAACGGCTTTGGCATGTCATGACTTCTTGTGCCTGTAGATGGACGAGGGTGCCTTATAAGAAACAAACAGATGGCCCAGTGAGCAGTGTAATATGACAGTGAATTTCAAAGGCAAGGAAGCATTCAGAGATATGTTATGGTGGTGTTTGTGGCCCTCAAGTTACCCAGGAGAGAAGTGAATGTAGTATGTAGAGCTTCATTTAATAACTAAATAAATGAATAAATAAATAATAAGTCAGTAAATAGGTGCAGGGGCCCAAAGCTTTTCTTAGGAGTCCGCCACCAGAACTGCCACACGTTGGGTTGCTGAATACCAAGGCTGCCTACTCTTGAATCAACCTTATGCCTCTGACTTCCACATCTAGACGCTCCTTGTCTTTGTATCCTTATGCTAGGTTCTTTTCATCACTGTTTTCTCTCTTAGTCAATGTTTTTCTATCTCTCACCTCCTCCTTCTTAGTAACTTTTCTCTCTATTGTTGTAGGTGAAAGCCTGATGACGAAAAAGAGTCCCTGTCCCCAAATATGCGTGCCATTGCCCATTAACAACAATTATCAGCACAAATTAAGTGTTGGTGGTATAACGCTGATAACTAATGTTAATATTTGACAATATGCTGTCGATGTACAACACGAAATATGTACGTATAAAAACGTACTTGCATCTCCGTTGTTGAATTTACCCGATGTGCCCTCCTCCTCACCCCGAGTCAGAAATACGTGGTTAGGCAGGCCCTGCGGCCTAGGCCTGAAGCAAATGGTTGACACATCAAAGGTGGGGGGACGCGTTACCCTTAGACAAAGCACACAAGCAGGAAAACCCAGATCGTTCCAACAGATAGGAGCAACACCACAATGGTCTCGGAAGATTGGCCCTAATAAAACACATTTGGCCAGAGGGGTGCGCATTATCATAAACTCCATAAAGTCAGATGCCACACTAAGTTAGGAACACACAGCCTGCACATTATACACAGTGATCGTGCACTCTTCATGCCAGACATACAGACACGTACCCACTGGCCCTGCAGTATGTTCACACAAGGACGAGGCCCACCTGCGCTTCAAACCCCCGATTTATGGCCCAGTGACTAGGCTCAAATGTCTGGCGCCAAAGGAATGCATAAATCGTTTTATGATACTTCATGTAAAGTACTTAAATGACGGCAGAAACCAATGTGCTTCGAGTCAGTCTCCAGACCCGACTCTGTTGCCTGATCTCCTGGCCGCTGTGTTTAATTAAACAACGGTTCCTGTTTTGCCAACCGCCTCTTGTCTTCCAATATTTCAAAGGTAAATTTATATTCGAGCAACACTAACACATGCCTTCTAACCTAACTGTATAACAAACACATGTGCAAACTCAAGGAGATGATGGACGGAGAGCTGAAACCTTTCAGACACTCACCCCCAGTCACAGATCTAGGTTGAATCCATCGTGGTTCTTTAGCTCACTTTGCCACCCCAGTTCAGACACAGCTATATGCAAATCAGTCTTGACCCTGTGCCTCATGGGAACAGTTCAGCCCGAACTGCCAAGCCATGTCTTCCCTGGACCGGAAGCAAGCATCCTGGGACTGCATTCGGGGTAACACCCCTCTTCAGCCAGGCTACCTTGAACCCAGTGGCAGAGTGAACAAGGGACCCACTTCTGGGCATACCCTGCCAATTTAAGGCAAACAAAGCAAACACAAGGAGATGATGGACAGAGCACTGAAACTTTTCAGACACTCACCCCCAGTCACAGATCTGGGTTGAATCCATCATCATTCTTTAGCTCACTTCACCACCCCAGTTCAGACACAGTAATATGCAAAACAGTCTTGACCCTGTGCCTCATGGGAACAGTCCAGCCTAAACTGCCAAGCCATGTCTTCCCTTGACCGGGAACAAGCATCCTGGGACCGGTTTCGGGGTAACACCCCTCTTCAGCCAGGCTAGCTTGAACCCAGTGCCAAAGTGAACAAGGGACCCACTTCTGGGCATACCCTGCCAACTTAAGGCAAACAAATCAAACACCAGGAGATGATGGACTAAGCGCTGAAACTTTTCAGACTCTCACCCCCAGTCACAGATCTGGGTTGAATCCATCATCGTTCTTTAGCTCACTTCGCCACCCCAGATCAGACACAACCATATGCAAATCAGTCTTGGCTCTGTGTCTCATAGGAACAACTACCAAGCCATGTCTTCCCTGGACCGGAAACAAGCATCCTGGGACCGGTTTCCGGGTAACACCCCTCTTCAGCCAGGCTAGCTTGAATCCAGTGGCAAAGCGTGACCAAAGCGACAGGTACAGTGGCAAATGTGCGAGGAAAGGGCCTTACCATTGCCTCATTGTCTCAGGCCCGAGTTACAACTTTCTAAACACTGGTTTTTGGATTACTTTAACAACATCCTAAGTGTTTATTTTGAAAATAAGTCACTTTTTTTGTTTCAATTTTTCGGTTTCATTTATTTAAAAACGAACAAATCCCTCTGTGTTATTGTCTTACACCAGCTTCTGTGAAGCCTCGCTCCCTATCTGGGCTATGTTTTAGGGGTGACCCATCAGCAGCGAAGCATGGGTTGCCAGTGCCCGGGGCAAGGCAAGTGTCCTTTCACTTTTCTTGTAAAATTGTGCACCCCTAAGAATGCCCCTGTGCCCCTAAGAATGCCCCTAAGAATTTTCTGCCCGGGCAACTGCCCCTGTGCCCCCGCCCATGCTACGCCACTGTGACCCAGTGCTGTCCTACATGGTTGTTTGGACTCAGGGGTGCCACAGCAGCATTTGCTGGTATTTAATATTTCACAATTTCAGGTTTATTTTCATTCTACACAGCGTCTCATTACACTTCACACAGAGGACGAGTTTCCATGACAGCAGGTACAGTAAGTGTGACTTCCAACTAGGTCAGCCCAACCAGCTCTGGAACACTGGGGGTGGGGGCGGACGCTAAACTAGGTGGGTTGGCATGTGGGGTGGGTTGGGGACACAAAGAACGAGAGTCAAGAGAACAGGACCAAATGACAACCAAATATAGGCACAATGAAGGAAGAAGAGAATTAAAAGATAGATGTGAAAAAAGAACACAGAAAAAGAGAATGGCTTCAACTGGGGGTAGGTGGGAGGCCATAAGAAGACTACTGCACCATCATGTCACATACTGTGAAAAAAAAGTCATTCATATAAGAAATATCAAATGTGTTAGTCCCATGGCCATCTTTTTAAAGCAATAAGAAGGGAGGTGGAATAATCAAGTGTTGTTATCCAGTGGGACTGGGAGGAGGTAGTATCCCCTGAATTCATGTAGAGTCAAGTGCCAGGGTTTGGAGCCCTTTTAGAGAAAGTCCCACACACCAACCCAAGAAATTTTGAGTAGATATAGGACTAGCATCCAAGGTGAGCGGGTCACAGGCCAAGTTGGAGCCTCACGGCGGTGTAATGGACCTGATGTGCGTTAGGAGAGATTGTGCCCAACCTCTTTCCCAATTTACATATATGGAAGAAAGCCAGTGCAATGATTTCTGTTGACTGGAGTAGGCTCCTTGCCCAACTGCATTAATGGATTAGATTGTCTTATAAAACGATGGCGTGGCTTCGCTAGGCAAGATGGCGGGCGCATAGGAATGATGCTCCCGACCCACTACAGTTATCCTGGCATTATATCTCTTTTGAGAACTGTTATCGGCACCTCTACATGCATGCATATGTCCCACACCGGGTAACCGACCCATCGGTGGCCCTATAGGCTGTAAGTCGCTGCACATGGCTGCCGAGCGGACCCAGACAAGTGGTGCGGTTTGGCAGTTGTGAGGCAAGGCAGAGACAGCTTACCAGTGCCAGTGACAGACAGGGCCGGACTGGCTACCGGGCTTTTCTTAATAAACAATGCAAAACAAATGTTTATAAAAGTATGCTTTAAAGCTATTTATTTTGTATTGTTCATTTAGAAGCGCCGGCAGCTCCACAGCAACAAAATCAGCCCCCTCAGCAGTGAACCTGGACCCTACCCTGCCACCCCAGCGAAATGCTCGGTAGCCAGTCCGGCTCTGGTGAAAGACCAAGAGCTCAACAGAGAGTGCTTCTACTCTCCCTGTGGGATGGAGATGGCTTGCTCAGCGGGTGGTAGAGTAGGTCCTTGAATGCTGCCAAATTATTAGAAACACATCTGGCTCAGACAGATATGGTAACTCTCAGTTTTTTAATGTTTGCCAAGCCGGTTTCATCCTGCTCATGGTGCTGAATCAGTAAAGAACCAGTAATTATTTCTGTAGTGGATGACATGTGTATGGAAGGCAATAACAACTTGACCTCCGCTCTAGTTTTACGTGATCTCTCAGCAGCCTTCGAAACGGCCGACCATAAACTATTGGCGGGCCGCGTGGAGCGCGTTGGGATTCATGGCCCGCCCTGGATTGGATGAAATCTTTTCTGGTGAACAAACACAGTCGGTTATCTTAGGACTTTTTGAGGTCCCAGCAATTCAATCGGACTGTGGGGTTCCACGGGATTCCTCCTTTTCCCCTAATTTATTTAATATATACATTAAACCCCTTAGTCAAGCCTTAAACGAGATCAACTATAAGATATATAATTAGGCGGATGACTCCCAGCTTCTTTTTACATTAGATGGCTCCCTTGAATCAAAGAGAAACATCTAATTTGTTTTGGGGTTCATCTGGGACTGGATGGGTAGCAATGTTTTAAAGCTCAATGCTAACAAAACTAAAATTGCCATTTTAAATAATAAAACCGACACTTGGAGTCTTTCTGCTTGGCCTTCTGCAATGGGGGAAACCACTTCCCCTAAAACATCGACTAAAAGCTTAGTTTTTACCTTCAACCATGAGCTTACCCTAAAACCCCAGATAGGTTCTGTGATCTCAACCTGTTCTCTGACACTGAGGAAAATAAAAAAGATTGCTAGGTACCTAACCCATGAGAACTTAATTCTGGTGGTCATTGCACTAATTACGTCTTGGCTAGATTATGGCAATTCCTTCTATCTCGTCTTCCAAAAACTCGACTATGAAGACTGCAGATTGTCCAGAATTAGGCAGCCAGACTTATTTTTTAAGGCACCTGGGAACTGCCATACTATCCCCTCTTGAGGAGTCTTCAATGGCTGCCACTGGAACAAAGGATCACTTTTAAAGCCTGTTGCATAATGTTTAAGGCGTTTTGGGGGGTCCCCAATTTAAGAACTAGAATCATGAACTATTTACCAACTAGGAATCTATGCTCATTCTCTGCCACCTTATTCACCACCACCAAGTTGAAGAGGCAAAGGATGGGTGGTGTCAGGTTCTCAGTTGGGTGTATGTGCGCTCTAGAAGTGCATTATTACATAACATACACTTTTCAACACAATTCTGTAGGCCCCACGGCAGGCCCTACCAGATTCCAGAATGGCCCTGGAGCAGAAAACAGACGCAATAGCCATTGATGTTGACCTGTTGCGCACTGATCATAAGAAACTTACTGATAGGGTGGAAGAAACAGAATCTACTCTAGCCACTCTGAGACTAACGGTGGTCACGCTGCGACTCCGGGTCAATATAATGCAAAGAGATTGACAAATTCTGCAGGAAAGGGCAGATGATGCAGAACGAAGATCCCAATGTAACAACGTCAAGCTGACAAGCCTACCGGAACGGACAGATGCCCATTTCGCTAAACTGTTCATGGAGGACTGGCTGCTCTACATGGTGTTTGCAAATACCCAGTCCAAGTTTTACATTGTTGAACGGGTGCATAGTTTGCCGGCCAGACATCCCCCAGCATGCACACTGCTGAGGCAGTGGTGGTCAGTCTGCTGAATTACTGAGATCTAGATGATATCCGGCAAAGGGCACGTGCCATGGCCCATGGGACCCGACCGATCAGAAAGTGCACATTTTGCCGGACTACAGAAACAATGTCAGAGTTTCTTGACAGCCAAAATGGCACTAAGTACCTTGGGGATAACCTACAGCTTACTTTACTCTGCCACATCAATTCTTTATCACGCCTGATGAGGTATGGACATGGCTGGAGGAGAAAGGGGTACAATGTCTTTCGGCTCCGCACTACGACAACAGGGTCTAAATGAGGGCTCTGGCCCAAATAACGCCAGTGAAGAACGCACACTGGAGCCCCCTTGAGGGCACGTGATGCGGAAAAAAGAGAATCTCTGCAGATATCTGTTCGAGGAGGGAGACTGGCACCCCATCGAGATCCAGTGACGCAGAGGGTGTCACCGAGACATCGTCCTCGGATGGCCGAGACTCGTTGACTAAAGGTCCCCTGGTCACCCCCTAGTCGGCAGAAGACTTGATTTCAATCAATTAATCAGATAGAATTTGTAGAGCACTGCTTATCACCCCTGAGGGTATCCAGGCACTGGCAGGGGGCGGGGAATGCCGCTGCTGAGATGAGTTCATTGAAGAGCCTAGTCTTCAGATCCTTCTTGAACTCCTGCTGGGAGGGGGGTGTACGGAGGTGGAGGCTGTTCCAGAACTTGGCCGCCAGGTGTGAGAAGGCGCTGCCACCACTCCTGCTTCTGTGGATGCAGGGGGTGTGGGTCAGGATTAGGGATGAGGAACAACATTTGCAGGTAGGTCGGTGGAAGTTCACCCTGTGGTTGAGGTAGGCTGGGTCCCTGTTGTGAAGTTGTGAGAAAGTGACCTCTTTCTTGCATGGCATGCCCCCACTTTGTGCTGAATTGCTGATGTACTTTGACTGAGTGTGCCCTGGGCTCCTGATAATCAGGTACCCAGGGCCTATGTTCCTTCCCTAAAACTGCATTGAAGCCTAAACTCAATTGGCATCCCTGGCCACAGGTGGACCCCTGGAAATGGTACCACAGGTACCCAGGGCACTATGACCAGGGAAGACCCCTAAGGGCTGCAGCACTTATTGTGCCACCCTTAGAGGCCCTACACCTTTTCACACACACACTGCCTTTGCAGGCTGCGTGTCATGGTGAAGAACAAAGTAAAGAGTCAACGTGGCACTTGTGTGCCATACCTAACAAACCACTGCCCTGGCTAGATCAGCCACCCCTCCAGCTGGGTGCACTATGCCAGTGGTAAGGCAACACGGGCATGAGCCCTGTGCCCCTACAGTGTCCAAGTCCATTCTTGTGCATTGTAAGTGCAGTGTTGCCATTAAGAGTGTATGGTGCTGGGAGTTTGTCATTACGAACTCCACAGCACCATAATAGCTACACTAAAAACTGGGAAGTTTGGTATCAAACTTCTCAGCACATTAAACCCACACTGATGCCAGTGAGGGATTTAATGTAAAATGCACAACAGAGGGCATCTTAGAGATGCCCCCTGAAACTCGACCAACTTCTAGTGACCCGACTGAGTGGCTGCTTAGGCTGCCACCACCAGACATGTTTCTGGACCCCTGGGCTGACAGCCTGCTGCTCTCGGGGGCCTGGAACAATGCACATCCTGGGACGAGTTACCAAGCCTCCTCCCCAAGGATGGGCAGGGTTCACGAAGGGGAAGATTCAAAGGCATGCCGCCTTTGTGAGCCTCCCCAGACCATTTGCTGCTTTCAGCAACTGGTCCCCACTGTTTCTACTCCCCACTTTGGGCGGGAGAACCGGCGGGAAAAACAAAGGAGGGAAAGAGGTGTGGCCACCTCTGCCAACTCCACCCCTTAGGTGGGGGAGGCGAGGTGAAGCACAACCTCGAGTCCAAGCCATCTTGAGGATGGGGGGATCCAGCCAATCAGGGACAGGCTCCTGCGCCCCTCCCACTGGAGAGTGGCAGAATAGGAGGTGTAACCACCCTAGGGAAGGGACCCATTGGTCCCCGCCCTTTACCTACCTGTAACACCCCTAAATTTAGTATTTAGGGGGCACCCTGAACCTTGTTTCCTCAGATACAGTCCGACGACAAGAAGAAAAGAAAAAGAAGGATGAAGAGCCGTGCAGAGCTAATAAGAGGACGGCGCCCACTGACTTGGCCCCAGCCCTACAGTCCTGTCTCCCCTCGAACCTGATCCTGCGAAATCCTGGTGTGTCCTGCAGCCAGCAACCTCAAAAACCCCGGAGGACCTGCCTGCCTTCACTTCCAAGACTGCTTCTCCCGTGAACACCGGACTTGTTCAAACTGCAGCTTCTGGCTCCAGCCAGATACCACGAATTCAACCCACTCTGCACCCGCCGAACCCGGCCAGAGCTCGAGTGGAAAAACACCACGAGGAGGTCACCCCTGCGATCCTGACCCGAGATCCGGCAACTCCTGACCTGCCATAAGCCTCCAGTCGAAGCCTGCAGTCTCAATCCAGAGGATCCCCTCTACCGCGACTAGAGTGGGTAAGACTTTACGTTCCAAGGCACCCCACCACCCGACGCCCCACAGCCTTGTGTGCCCAAACCAACAGTGCCTCACCAACCCAAGACATCCCAACTTACCTCTCGAAGTGGTGGTCGCACCCAGAAGATCCTCGGCCCCCAAGCCTCCAGTGTTTCTTTTAACCAGAGGTTCTCCATTGAAAACAACGGGGCACCCGACCTCAAAACAGCACCCTGCACTCGGCCGCCCTAGTGCCACTGAGGGTGCATCTTTGGTGCTAATTTGGTTTCCTATTTGCCCTGACCTAAACCCTAGGAGCTTTGCTCCAACATCCCAGTGGCCTGCTTGCCAGCAACCACCAACCGGAGGCCCCCTATCCCCCTTTGGATAACATTGGGCCTCAACACTCAGCACCCGGCTGCCCTAGTGCCGCTGTGGGTAAAACAAAAGTGCATCACTGACCCTGGGGGAACCCTGAGTCTAACCCCAGAACCTTAACTCCCACAGTCGATTACTTGCCTGTGAACCGATAACCTGTTTTTCCTCCATAGGATAACATTGACAATTTTCTTTCAAAAGGTTTTTGTGTGGAGTTTTGAAATCTAAAAATATTCTTTAAAAATCGCACAAATTACTAAAAAGTATTTACTTACCTGTTTACAGGAAATGTCCCAGTGCTGAATCCAGGTTTCTAGCACTGAGTAAGAAAAGTAACGTACAAAGTAACTTACCTGTAATTTACTGAAAAAGCATATTCATTTCAATGCACTGTTTTTCTTCCAAGTGTGGAGTTTTGAAATCTAAAGATATTCTTTAAAAATTATGCGAATAGCCAAAATGTATTTACTTACCTGTTTTCAGGCAATGTCCCAGTGCTGAATCTAAGGATCCAGCACTGAGCTAGAAAAGTAAGGAGAAAAGTAACTTACCTGCAATTTACTGAAAAAGCCTATTCATTCCAATGTACTGTATATGCAACCTACTGCATCCCCTGTAAATCAAACAAAGTACAAATTCTATTGCATTTTCAAACTGTTCTACAATCAGCAACTTATTACTGTAAAGTATTTTATGCTTACCTGTGCCAGGCTTGCTTGGTTCTAAAATAAAACATCAGTATATTTTTTTATACAAAACCAATTGGGCTAGAGTTCAGTTCTTGAGTGTGTGAATTCCTTTGCTGAATCAGTGTGTACATCAAATGCTTAACACAACACTGTCCTCTGATATTGCCTTACTGCTCGACCACTCTACCACAAATAGAAAGTAAGGTTCTATCTAACTTTAACCTCTGCCTACCTCTGGGGTCACTTGGACTGTATACACACTATACCTCATTTTGGTGTAGTGTATATAGTGCCAGTTTCTTACAGAAGTGATTTTTAGGCGTGGGTGAGTAGTTTGAACTGGCACAATTTGCTGATGGGGAGCCAGTGTAGGGCTTTGAGGCGGGGGGGATATGGGTCTGCCTCGGGAGATCAAGGATGAGCATGGCTGTTGCGTTTTGGATGGTCTAAAGTCTGTTTAGTTGTGGAGCGGTGATTCCCACGTAGAGGGAGTTGCCGTAATCCAGGCAGGTGGTGATAAGGGCTTGGGTGACGGTGCGTATAGTGGCTGAGGGGAGCCATTTGAAAATTCTTCTGAGCAGGAACAGGGTGAGAAAGGAGGAGGATGAGACAGCGTGTATGTGCATTCTCATCGAAACTTGCTGTCGAGTATTATTCCGGGGTTTCTTGCGTGGTCTCGGTGTGGGAGGCAGTGCCGAGCTCCGTTGGCTATCAGGAGTCGTACCACAGGGAGTTGCTGCTTCCAAAGATGAGTATTTCTGTTTTGTCTGTGTTGAGTTTGAGGCATCTAATATGCATCCAGCCTGTGACACTGGCCATGCACCTGAGGAAATTAGATTTGGTGTTAGTAGGGTCAAAAGAGAGTGAGATGATGAGCTGAGTGTTGTCAGTGTAGGACATTTTGTTCATGCTGTTGGATCTGACCATGATGGCTAGGGGTGCCATGTAAGTGTTGAAAAGTGTAGGACTTAGAGAGGATCCTTTTGGGATACCTCAAATTAAGTTTTCAGTCGCAAGGTAAAAGGTGGGAGGGGGATGCTTTGGGTTAGTCCGGAGAGGAATGAAGAGATCCATTGCAGGGCATTCCCTTTGATTCCCATTTGGTGGGGACCATGCAGGTGTAGTGGGCCACAGTGTTGAACGCTGCAGAGAGATCGAGGAGGATAAGAGCGGCGGTCTCTCCCTGTCTAGGAGGGTCCTGATGTCGTCTGAGGCAGCAATCAGGGTGGTCGCTGTGCTGTGATTTGAGCAAATTTGCCCAAAAAAGACAGGTATCTAGCTGTTTCCCAAATTTCATATAGTCCGTCTGCTGGTGAAGAGGTTGGAGCAAGGAATTCCATATAATAGGGGTTTGAACTGAGAACCTGACACCACCCACAGGCAAACATTTAGAAAACAGAAATGCCACATAGATGCAAACAAAAAGAATACAGTGCAGTTTAGGCATAACACAGAACAGAAAACAGGTGGACTGTTTGTAGGTTTAAGGAAGCTATGGCCTTGCTTGTGGGTTGTCCTCAAGAGCTAAACTTACAGTGACTCAGAGAGATTTGTTTGCACAGCTGGTGGAGATGTCAGAGAGGTCAGTGGGGGAGCCTTGGTGCAGGGCCGGAACAGTTTGGTGTGAGAGTGGAAAACCACTCTCTGAAGGAGGGGGAGCCCTGTGGAGAATCTGAGCTGCAGCTCAGAGCATCTTGTTCAGGGACAGAAATAGATAGCTCAGTAGGTTGAGATAATGTGTGTGAGAACTGGAACCAAGTAAGATATCTATGTGGTGCATACATATGGATACATACCAAACAGTCAAGATCTCCCCCCTCAACAAAATACCACAGCGCATGCAGACCCAAGTTCAGGTTCAGTTGCTAATGTTTTTGTGTCATTTGTTTTACTATCAAATGGTCGAAGCACGTTTTGCTTGGACTGTGGTAAGGGATCATACCCACACGTCAGCAGTTGTTTTATGCTCTACCAGAAGTGTACAACAAGACCACTACTCCCCACATAGGCCACACCCCTTGTTCCTACAAATAGTGAATAGTTACCATGACATTAATCTCTTCCCCTGATGATTTCCAGTGACTGACGCGAAATTCTAAAGGAGGGGTCAGTAGTAAGGAGTGTTACTGATGTCACAGAAAAGCCGCGCTAGTATTGGCTAAGCGTGTAGCGTGGAAACAAATTATTGGTCGAAAGAATAGAAACCGCCCTGGTATTGGTCAAGCATTAGAGTAAAAAGGAACCTCTGATTGGCTAGAAAAATAGAATCTACAATATTTAATTGACAGTGGGTTTTGTATGTGGAAAAACAATCCAACATTGATAGGAAATCGACCAGATAGAAGGTATTTAGGGTTTGCCAGAGAACAATATATAAAAATATCAACACCTAAAATGTACGGAGAAAAAAGAAAGATGAAATTTCTGCAGAAAATTAAAAATTATTTCAAGAAGGATAAACCTGTTAAGACTAGAGAGGGAATTCTTATCCCTCCCCCGAAAATGCCTGCATCATACATAATGGAAAGAGGCTATCACACTTGTGTGTGGTTGGAGAATTGGATAGAATATACAAAATGATGGAGTTCTAGCTTTTCCAGAATATGATATGTTCAACGGGAGAATTCTACATAACCTGAGATTAGATTAAGAATGAATGAATTAGAGCCCCAAACGAGATTAACCCAATATGAAGCTTTAGAGGAATGGGAGACTGAAGCATTTGAGCGTGATAGATCCAGAAGTAGCAGAAGCTGTAGAGGGTTTTATCCTAGGCTACCACGTGAATCACAAGATAATCAGATGAAACAATGGAGACAAGCAATGGTGGCTGAGAGATTATATCCTGTATTAATGGCTGAGGAACAGTAAGGAGGCAAGTGCACAGAGAAGACCAAACATTTAACGATGACAGGTAGTGGAGAATCGGAAGATGATTTTTTGGAGGACATTTTAATGAAAAACCCTCCACCTTACCGAGAGGGACTGAGCACAACTACTCCTAGTGCTCCAGTCTTGGGAACACCATTAGTTCCCCAAGTTATACATGACCCAACGAATGGAAGGGTACTTCAGAAAAAAGAAAGATAGGCAATAAACAAGAATAGAGAGGAATTGATACAGAAAATAACCCAATTGAGTACCCACCCTGAAGCACTACCTATACCAGTGACTATAGGTCCGGTGGTTCCATTATATGGTGATAAGACAATAGCTCACAAACCACCAGTCATGTCCACACCTACAATTGAACCCAGAAAAGAGAATATAATAATTGATGATCAAGGCAGCGAATGTGATTCGGTAATATCATTAATGGATTTACCAATAAGAGGACAGATAAATGAAACCCCGAGAAGAGTTACACCTAGCTGTTCAAAGGAAGTACAAATAGAAACATCTACAGGAGTCAAGAGTGCCACAATAGTATCCCTAGAAGAAAAAGAAAGATGCACAAAGGAATAGACAAGCCAAAACAGCCACTGAAAATTCTAGACATTTACAAGTTGAAAGTGGAATTAGAAGAAATGATAGCTGGAAACGTGGAACTAGACAGGCTAAATACTTACAGTGAAGAAGAGTTACTGTTCATTTGCAGAAGTATCACTAGAAATACGAAAATATTCCATGAGAAATTGACAGACCTAGCTTCTGAAATGGCAGTTGAAATAGGGATATCCAAGGTATTACAGAAACCATACAGAGCAGAATTCAGTGATAATAACCTGGAAAATATGAATATGATAAATGGAAAGCTAGATGGATGCGAAAAAGGGAGGAAGCACACGCCAATCGAACAACTTCTGAATTTTTGATAAAACACACAGGAAAGGTGGAAAGATTATGTCCAATGAGAGAGGTGCCTGGAGGAGGATATGTAAATGTTCCATGGACCAGACATGATATTTTATCATTTACAAATGATTTTCCGAAGTTAAGAGATAAGCCAGTTGAGTGGTATCGGCAAGTTGAAAGATTTGTGAAAGTTTCTAAAGTGTTGTTAAAAGATTTGGATGACTTATTTGACATAGTGGTACCTGCTGATTTATGGATAGAATGTAAAATTACTGTTGATTGGCCGAGTGATGAATACCCGAGAGATGAGAAAACAGGAGCCCCTTCAGAATAGGTAATGAAGAAATATCACCAGGTGATCACTTTCTTGAAAGGGAAAATTCCTCCAAAAGAAACAGATTGGGTAAAGATAGATAGAACGACCCAGGACAGAAATGAGTCAGTACATACTTATGAACGCTTATTGCAGGTATTTAAGCAGTATAGTGGTTTTGAGAACATTGGAGATAAAGATATGGGACATTTTGTGTATAGATCTGTGACAGGATTAAAACCAGAAATTGGAGACATGATTCGCCAACACATGTTGTGTTGGCAAGCGAGACACATAGACAATATTCTCAAATACGCAAAGTATTGCGGAGATGAAATTGGCAATAAACGAAAGAAATTAGAAGAAAAGGTGATGTGGGCACAAGTAAAATTAGCAGAACAACAGAAACTCCAACTAAATCAAGGAAAGGGTCAAGGCCAAAATAAAAATAAGGGGGGTAAACAAAAGGGACGAATGAGTAGAGAGGAGGCAAAGAAAAAGTTTCCTTGTCATGGGTACAGAAAATTGGGGCATTGGAAAAACAAATGTAAAAATATACAGAACAATAATGGCCCAAATCAAAATTTAAATCCACAGACGCAAAATGAGGTGATAATGAGTCAACCGCAGCAGGTTGTAAATCTACAGCGTCAGTTGCCACCTACCCCTATGCCAAATTTTGTGAACCAGGCCAAGTACAGTGCAAACTCCGGATTTCAAGGAGGAAGTGGTAAGAAAAATTCTGTAACCTCACAGTTTCTTTTACAGGACCCTTATTTCGATGACAGTGACCAATGAGGGTGCCTGAAGGGGGAGGAAAAGGATATTACCTTCTTATTGGACACTGGTGCTACCCGTTCTACTATGAGAACAGCAGACATTCCAAACCTGCCCCTCTCGGGAGAAGCGATCCAAGTAGTGGGCATTTCCAATAAACAGATTAGAACCCCTATTACAGAACCCATGGAGATACGCATTGGCAATTTCAGGGAAATGCACAAATTTGTGGTGTGTGATTCCAGTCCTATAAATTTATTAGGAAGAGATCTACTGTGCAAAATGAATTGCACAATATTTTGCACACCGGACGGTGTTGCAATCCAAACCCCAGATGAAGACGGAGTCTATAAATTCATGTTAGCTAAACAAGGAACAGCGGTAGATGAGATGTATTCCGTGATGACAAAAGACAATTTACCAGACAAGGTCAATACGACAGTAAATCAAGATGTGTGGGATTTTACAGGAAAATATGTAGGGTTAATGGCAAATGTAGACCCAGTAAAAGTAACTGTGAAAGAAGGTGTAGTTTACCCAAATACTCGACAATACAAAATGAGTCCTGAAGTTAAAACTGGTGTTGCAGCAGAAATTGATCGAATGATTGAACCAGGTATTCTAAAAGAAATAATGAGTAGTCCCTGTAATTCACCTATAATTGGCATAAAGAAACCTAGCGTGAAATATAGGATAGTTCAAGATCTAAGAAAGATTAACAAAATTGTTGTACCTTGTTGCCCTGTAGTGCCCAACCCAGCCGTGATACTGTACCAGATACCATGGAAGGCAGGATGGTTTACTGTAATCGATCTATGCCATGCCTTTTTCTCCATTCCATTAGACCCAGACAGCCAATATTTTTTCTCATTAAAATTTGAGGACCGTATTTTAGTTTAGAATTGCGTTCCTCAAGTGTACACTGAAAGTCCTTCAATTTTCAATCAGATCCTGAAAAAGTGCCTAGAAACCTTAGTGTTGCCCAGGGAGTCAGTATTGGTGCAGTATATTGACGACTTACTAGTCGCGTCTAAGACAAGAGATGACTGTGTTACTGATTGAATTGCCTTGTTGAATCATTTGGCTGATGGTGGACATAAAGTGTCCCCAGAAAAATTACAGTTTTGCAGAACTGGAGTCAGATACCTAGGACACCAAATATAACGCGGAGTAAGGAAAGTGACCCTAGAAAGAATAGAAATAATAAGACAAATGAAATTGCCACGAACTCAGAGAGAAATAAGAATGTTCCTTGGAGTTGTAGGATACTGTATGCAGTGGATTGTAGGGTTTTCAATGCTGGCCAAACCCCTAATACAAATGACCAAGAAGCGAGCCAAAGATCCTATAGAATGGGATGACGAAAGCATGGGAGCCTTTATGAACTTACGGAAATGTTTGTGTGAAGCTCCAGCTTTAGGTATGCCAGATTACTCAAAAGAATTCACACTGTTTTGTTGTGAAAGAAATAGTTGTGCACTTTCAGTTTTAACCCAGAGACATGGTTTGATGTGACGACCAGTGGCATAGTTCTCTGCCACTTTGGACCCTGTAGCCTCAGCTTTATCTGGTTGTTTAAAAGCAGTAGCTGCAACCTGCATGAGTCTGGAACAAAGCGAATCAATTGTAATGGGACATCCGGTAAAGGTGCATGTTCCACATTCAGTTGAGATTCTTCTTTTAACAAGAACTCGAACTCAATATCTCACTCCTAGTCGGATGACTAAATATGAAAGAATCATCTTAGGTGCTGAAAACGTGAGAATAGTCAGGTGTACCATGCTGAACCCTGCCACCTTGTTACTAGATGTCTATGGAGAAGAGGTGAAGGATGAAGTTGAGCACCATTGTTTGGATGTGACAGAAGTTTGCACCAAGCCCCATCCAGACATACAGGAAGAACCTTTGAAGAATGCCGAACATGAGCTGTTTGTAGATGGCTCGTGTATGTGCCATGAGGAGGGAGGGCTAAGTGCTGCTTACACTGTATGTACATTGGCTGGAATAGTCGAAGCATCCTATTTGCCAGGAGTCAAATTTGCACAAGTAGCGGAATTGACAGCTTTAATTAAAGCTTGCCAGATTGGGAAAAATTGGAAAGTAACAATTTTTACGGATAGCCAGTATGGTTACGGGGTTGTGCATGATTTTGGCCAACTCTGGATGCAGAGGGATTTCTTGACTTCTTCAGGATCCCCAATTAAAAATGGAAATTTCGTAAAAGAACTGCTTGAAGCAATACATTTGCCAAAAAAAGTGGCAGTGGTCAAGTGTGCCGCACATCAGTCAGGAGATGACTATGTGTCAGCTGGTAATAGGTATGCTGACCAGGTTGTCCAATACTGTGCAAGAAATAAATCGGCGGTAAATAAAAAAATTGAAACGTGGAATTAGCTACCAACTTATTTTCCTCTCAGGATTGGAAACATGGGACGACGTAAGACAACTGCAAGATGAGACAGAGATGAACGAAAAGGAAAAATGGGTGAAAGTAGGGTGCCAAAAGAGGTCAGAAGATGATGTATATATTTACCTAGATGGCAGGCTAGTAATTCCAGACTGCATGCTTTCACAAATGGATAGGATGTATCACGGAGACACCCACATAGGCAGGGAAGCCATGATCAGACTCTTTAGACAGGATTGGGTTAATCCAACGTTCAGGAGTGTAGCAGAGAGTCTATGCCAGAGATGCTTAACTTGTCAGCAGTTGAATCCAAGAAGGAAAACAGTGGTCTGTATGGGAAAAATTAGAAAAGCAGAAGGCCCATTTATAAGGCTACAAATTGACTTTATTCAATTGCCACCTTGCAGAGGATTGAAGTACATACTCGTTATAGTTTGTTTGTTTTCACGGTGGGTGGAGGCATACCCTACTAGAAGAAATGACAGTATATCAGTTGACAAACTTTTGTTGAGAGAACTGATTCTGCGGTTCGGTTTTCCAGTAACTATCTAATCAGATAGAGGGTCTCATTTTAATAATGAAAGAAGTTGACTAATCTGTGAAGCATTTAAAATTGAACAAAAACTGCACTTTGCATATCGCCCAGAGGCTTCTGGAGTGGTAGAACAAATAAATGGCACTATAAAAAAAGACTGGCAAAGGTATGTGGATCCACCCAATTGGAGGGGCCTGATGCTTTACCTCTTGTTCTGATGGGACTCAGAAACTTTCCTGACAAGAATACAGGATTGAGTCCCCATGAAATACTCATGGGAAGAGCAATGAGGCAGGGAGGTGTACCAGGACACAAACTGTTGAATATAACTGATGATTTGGTATTGGAATATTGCAAAGAACTGGCTGACCTAGTGCGTTCTATCCCTCACCAGGTTGGAGAGGACGCAGTTGCCAGGCAGCCGGATCAAGCACATGATCTAAATCCCGTTGATTGGGTGCTAGAAAAGAATCAAACTTGAGAGTCATGCCTAGCACCGAGGTGGGCAAAACCACATCAGGTTATATTGGTTACAACAACAGCAGTGAAGTGTGCAGGTTTGCCTAATTGGATTCATGCAAGCCACACTAAGAGAGTACCAGCACCTGACGAGGAAGGACCCCAACTGACTCAAGCAGTTGAGGCTGCAGAAGGTTGTACAGCTGAAGGACATAGAATAACAAATCCTGAAGTAGCTGATCAAGAACTTCCAAGCATAATTCAGGATGACTGGATACCAGTGGTTGATATACCTGAAGTAAATGTGAGAACAAGAAGCCAAATCTGTTTAGAGAGACAGGAGAATAGTGAGGACCAGTCAGGTATAGAAGAACAAGCTCAGGAAAATGAAAATACAGCTGTTGGAGAATCTGAGCAGGAACAGACAAGGAGAGAACAATCTACTTAGACAGAAGTGGATGCAACCATTCATGAGTCTGAGGAGGGACAGATAGGTCTAGAAGAACAGGTTCAGGCTGCAGAAAACCAAAGTGCAGTAAGTCCTGAACAGGACCAGTTAGGAAAAGAAGAACAAGTTCAGGTAGAAGAAGAAGAGAAAATCCAGATAAAACCTGAACAAGATCAGACTAGGGAAGAAGAAAGCATCCAGGCAGAAAAGGACGTTACAGAAGTAAGCCCTGGAAAGGGTCAGACAGAGAGGCATTCTGAAAATGAAGATAACCAAATTGTGCCACAACTTAATGAAAATAAAAGAGCTCTCGAAGACAGTGACAGCGCAGTGCAAGCAAAAAGGGTCAGAAGAGGTGATAACTTGCCAGGTGGTGTGAAAAGGTTAAAGTATCATTTCAAGACTATTAATGAAGAACCTAACCAGGTAAACAAAATATCTTGTCAGTCTGGGACATCTACTGATAAGCCCAAACGAAGAAGTCAAAGATTAAAATTACTGAACAATAAGTTCAAGGGTTCTGAATGGATCTATGTAATTCTTGAAGAATTCGAGAATCTAGATTTAAACGAAGAAAGTGATGAAGAAATAAATGCAAAACAGATTGCGAAGAAGTGAGACCAACTTGAAATTTTCCCCAAGAATTTAAAATTTTACAAATAATTCGAAGTAAAGAAGAGAAATCTTCTTAGCCCAAAATGGCTGATGATAGAGCTGCTGGAAAACAAAAACGAAATTGTGTACAAAGATGTTTGAGAATATGTGCATATGTAATACATTTTTAGTACTCATAATTTGGTTAGTACTAACAGTAGCCATCCCTTATTTGATGGTTAAAAAAAAAAGTAATAACACAGAAACGCATGAGAGAGTAGCTAACATTAAAAGAAATAGGGTAGCATTAGAAACACCAGATTAGAATAAGACAAAAGGAGACAGAGTAGATTTAGAAGCACCAGATGAGTTAGATGTACACCACACTGTGACAAATAATGACATTGCTTTAAATGTATTTACAAAGTTACTAGTGATATACGTGGACACTATGGAAGTTAGTGATTGTCATGTGTGTATGAAATTACCTGTATCAGTAGCAGAAGGTGTAATATATCACCATATTCCATTAACCTATGGTATTTCTTGCAGTATTTTAGCAAGTTTGTTTTATAGAACAGGGAAATTACAATATTATTATTCTACTGTAGATGTGATTTTTTCCGAGGTTCCTATGCGAAAGAGCATGAACCCATTTCTTAGTGCTAAAGATGCACAGTTTATCGGAGAATATTTTCTAACTATAAAAACAATAGATATAGCTGAAGCATACAAGCACAATTTAACATGTAAATTACACGAAGAAGAAAATATATTTTTGAATTTAGTTGAGTAGAGGAGACAGGACTTCCAAAGAAGGGCTCCTGAACCGAAACCACAGATACCTCAATGGGCTGAGAAAGATGAAATTTATAAAACTGGCAAGACTCATGCTGCTTCGTCGGTGGACTTTGAAAAGAAAGGGAAGATCTGCCTCCATAGATTAAAGACTGAATATAACAATGTATTTATTGGTTCCAGTGCGTGTGAACATAATTTCTTAGTTATTGGGGGATGGGGATTAAAAGGTGGAACAGATCCAGTATTTCCTGGAGTTTATTACGTGTGTGGCAATAAAGCCTATTTCAGGCTACCTGATCATTGGTACGGGGGCTGCTATTTTGGAATAGTATTCCCAAAAGTGTACCATGTGAAAAGAATCACTGGAAGCAATGAAGATGCAAAGGAACTAACACGTATAAAAAGAGCTTGTTTTTCTGAAATAGTAGGTGACATTTTTAGTGCATTGATACCTTCAGTGGAAGTAATTCTGAATTCGCGAAAAATTTGACAGCTATGTACAGTAGTATGTTGGTTATCTACTGACACTGCTGGAGGATTTTTGATGATCAATACAGTGTGAAAATGTAAAATCTGTTTCTTTCATTTTTTGATTAAGCTATGCTTCATCCATTCTTCACCCCTGCCCTATTTTCAGTCTGGTTCTCTTTTTGACACCGCATCTGTATAAACATTAGGCAAAAAATTGCAGGTTGGGACATTGTAGGCTATGTAAACATGCAGAGTCAGCTTGCTCAAAGGTTTTCAGGCAATAGTTAATCCTTAAGTAAAGTCTACTCAGAATAGCACATTTTGTTGTTCAGTCTTAAAACGTAGAAATTGCATAAGACACCGAGGCTCTCAGATTCTTGCCTTAGCTCATTTGTGTGTTCTTTCCTAAGTTCTATTTACCTCTGGGCGTTCCTTGTTTGTGATCTTCCCTATAAAAACCCATGTAGCCATTGTTCAAGTGTGCTCCTTTCCTTGAGTAACTCCATGGTGCTCGTTGGATGGAGACCCATTCTGAATGTTTAATAAATTACCTATGGTTTGTACTTCGTTCCACTGTTGATTCCTCCTTACTTGATAAGGACTTGTGGTAAGAGTGGTGACCCTGCACCAAGCAGATTAAAATGAATCTGTTCCACAACAGAAATGGTTGCGATCCGATCTATGGCTTTGCAAAATCGACTTGCTCTTGATATATTATTGGCAAAAGAGGGTGGAGTCTGTAAAATGCTGAAGGCGTAACATTGTTGCACCTACATACCTGACAAAAGCGTTGAAATTGGAAGATATATTAAAAACATTACGAAATTGGAAGAAGATTTGAAACCACTGGAAGTTGACAGTGTATGGAAGAAATTAACAAATAGTATTACTACAATAGGGAGCTGGTTTTCTAACATAGGTAAGAGCATAATAGGTCAAATAATACTGCCAATCTTAGGAATAACATTACTAGTCTTAGCAGTAATGATGTGGTTCAAATGTTGCAAGAAAACAAAAGGTATGAAGTAAATGAAAAGGGAGAGAAAAGAAAGTATGAAGAAATACAACTTGAGGAAATGAAAGGGAATCTATATAAAAGAATGAAGGGTTTACAGTACAGAAATGAAAAGGAAGGAAATGAAAAGGTTGAAGAGGGAATTGAGATGTGCTAAAGTTGGCATCTGATTTGGTGATGGGAATTTAGTGATAGCATAAAATGCCATCAGAGAGGGGATAGATGGAGCAAGGACTCATATAAAAGAGACTTGCTCAGAAACAATCTTCTCAAATAACTTGTAATACCTTAATAATTGTGTTCATAAATACTAATAATGCATCAGAAAATTCATACACTTAAGCTTAAGGGAAGCTTGCCTATGTGTCGTACTAACATCACTAGCTAAACATCCTTTTAAAATATGGGACACGATTGCTTCCCACTCCCCGACGCTATGTTTCTTTACAGAAACGTGGTTAAATCCCTCAAATCATCCTTTGATAAACTTGCCTATTCCAAAGAACTATAAATTCCTTCGTCTGGACAGGGAAGGAAAAACAGGAGGGGGTGTAGCCATAGCTTTTAAAAATCACCTCTCTGTGAACTGGGTCTCCACCTTAAGCAACGATTGCTTTGAATTGGGAATTTTTAAGATCACTCTATCTCCTTCTGATAGCTGGTATGGAGCATTAATTTATCGTCCTCCAGGATCCAAAGCTAATTTTACGGATCTTCTGGTGGAACATATAGCCTTACATGTGCTTGCCTCAAATACATTTCTTCTGTTGGGGGATTTTAACTTTCATGGAGAAAATCTTACTAACTCTGAGGTAAATAAACTTTTTTCCTCCCTGGATTTAATGAGATTTACTCAAAGAGTTGAAGGCCCAACTCACCGGGCTGGTCACTCATTAGATTACATTTTTTCCAACTCAGACCAGCTGAGTTTTTTTTTTTGGCAGAGTTTTATATAGCGCGAACTTAACCCGAATCCAATCAGGTATCAGAGCTTTACATAGCACCAGTTACGTTACATTAGCACACACATTCATTCTTTGTTAGGCACGGGGAGATTAAGTGATTTGCCCAGAATCACAGGATGTTCAGCGTCATTACCAAGACTCAAACCCAGTTCCCCAGGTCAGAGGTCAAGCGCCCTAGCCGTTAGACCAACTCCTCCCCCCAATAGCTAGGATTTGAGATCATTTCATACGCTGATGACACGCAGCTTATGTTTACCATCGGCTCAAATCCAGATACAGAGAAAACTTGCTTCGCCATCGGCATGCTCGCAATCTCCAACTGGATGACAGGAAACTGTCTTCAACTGAACCCTGGCAAAACTGAGGTCATGCTTATGGGGAAAGTCTCAGATATCTGGTCTGACGACTGGTGGCCCTCTCAATTGGGTACAGCTCCTGTTCCCAAACAATTTGTAAAAAATCTAGGTCTAAAGTTGGACCAGGTGATGACCATGAAAGACCACATTGCTGCCACTACCAGTTCCTGTTACTACAGTCTACGTTTGCTTCGAAGAATTCTTCCCTATATGCCTACCTCCCATCGTGGAACTTTAGTTCAGGCAATGGTAATAAGTCGTTTGGACTATGGAAATGCTCTGCTTGCCGAGGTGGGAGAGACCTTGCTTGCTAAATTACAAGTAATACAGAACACTGCAGCTAGAATGATTATAAATCGTCCTGCAGGCTCCCCCTTGACTCATTTGATCAGGAAACTGCGCTGGTTACCAGTAAAAAAAGAGATCTTTTTTTAAAATCTGCTGTTTAACCTACAATGCTCTGAAAGGTAGAGGTCCTCTCTACTTGCAAAAAAAACTCATAAAATACTCACCCTGCAGATACCTCAGATCCAGCACACTAGGCCTTCTTTAGGTTCCCCGAATTCGCCTGATTCGCACTGGGGGCAGAGCATTCTTATATCTTGCTCCAAGATACTGGAATAAGCTCCCCATGGCCCTGCGCAAATTTTCCAGCTATTGTATCTTTAGGAAACAGTTGAAAGCCTTTCTGTTCTAATTGTTTTCCTTTGATTCGCTCTGGTCCTTCCAATCCTCAGGTTACTATTTCTAGGCAGCGCCGAGATGCCCCAGGGTGAGTCGAGTGCTATAGAAATTAACTAACATAGCATAACAAGTAACCCAAGTGTGATTAAAAAGGCTGCTAACGCGGTAATTTTCACTGTGCATGTGCCAACTACATCTACGTAGTAATGACATACCTATGCTTTGGAGGGAAATCTTTGCAGCTGCGCAATTGCTTCCAAAATGGCCGCTTGGAACTCACATGTTAATGCGCATGCTTAAGCTGAAACTAGAACCTACAAATTAAATAAAATGCTAATGCAAAAGATTTATATAAGTAAAGGGGGTTAGAGTAGAGTTAGGTGGTATACAGTGAAATCATTTTATTTTGAATTTAATATGTCTCTTTCTGACTTCTTTATTAGTTCGTATTTTGGGCCTCAAAGGATAGCAGATGTCCATACCCCTCGTGTCCCTTGCACATGCGTATTTGCAACCCGCCAGGAACCATGACGAAAGAATTGAAACTCATCCAAGGCAATGACCTCTGTTTGTCCTGGGAACAGAATCATCTTCATGTCCGATGAATGGAGACGTTATTAAATTGTATATTTCTGATTGATAAAAATGTGAACTCGGGTGGGAAATAAAGCATGGGAAAGTACATTAAGGGGCGGGAACATAGAACAATGAGCTTAAAGAAAAATATTAAAATTAGCATGGTGTGATGATCATCTCCCCTTTTCCTGTCCAATCAGAGTTAGGAGTTTCATAAATTCAAAACATTTAGGGGTTGTACATGCCATTAGAAAGGTATAATTGGGGTAGTTTAGTTAGATTAGTTACCACAGCGAGACGGAGAATGCTGAGAGACTGAGATGCTGTCCGAGAATTAAGAAGAATACTGAAGAAGATTCAATTTCCATAAACTTTGAGCCAATTTATTAGAAGAACATCGCAGAAGAATCGTGGAGGCACATAATAGAAGAAGATCTATGAAGAATTGAGGAGGAAGATAGTGTCGTATCTAGAAGAGGTCATCTACCCTGTCCTGAATACTGTCCTGAGCCTTTGTCATCTGATATGTCCCAGGGGACCCTTTCCAATTCCTTGGCCAAGGGGTTGGTTTCCACACCATTCTAGGGGCCTCATGTAGGTAAATATAATTTACCGATTCTTAAATACCGAACTTTACCGAATCGGTATTTATGAATCGGAAAGTTATATGTAGGTAATAATTTGGTAATAATTACCGATTCGGTAACATTCGGTATTAAAGAATCTGAATTTTCCGAATCGGTAAATACCGAGGTGGTATTTACCGAATCGGTAAATACCGAATCGGTATTTACCGAATCGGAAAAACGAAAACACATGACTGGATGAAACAGCCAATCCTGTGCAACCACACCCCACCCAACCAGGAAGTGGCCACACCCAGGCAGGTGCACACAATCAACAGGCCCTGGAGAGGCTGGGAGTGCAGAGGAGAGGCAAGGAGCCAGTGCCTGATTGTGCAGCTCAAAACCACTATGTCCAGCCAGAGGACACAGAGAGATAGAGGGGAAAGGAGGAGGAAGCAGAAATTCAGCCCCAGGGAACTCCAGGTGCTAATGGAGGAGGTGGTGAAGCAGCACCAGAAGCTGTTTGGGAGGCAGTCCCTGCAAGTGCCAGAGTCAGAGAAGCGCAATATATGGCTGGGAATCCAGGCGCAGGTCAATGCGGTTGGAGTGACCCCCAGGGACATTGAGGTACTGAAAAAGCGCTGGTACGACCTGAGGATCGTCACAAAGAGGAAGATGGGGGAAATACAGAAGGAGGCCAGCCGGACAGGAGGTGGAATTAACAGGGCAACTGCCCTCACCGAACTGGAGGAGCTGGTGGAGGCCACAATAGAGCACGAGAGCGTTGTGGGCCTTGGGGATGCCGACAGCTCTGCCAGAGCCGCCACCCAACAAGGTAAGACGAATGCACAGCAATGTAGCCCCCCCTACCCCTATCCCTTATCCCCCATTGTGAAATGAGTATCCCACTCCAGTCCATGTGTTAGTGCAGACAGGCAATGCATTATGGGAGATGTAGTCAGGGAAACCCCAACCATGAACTGAATAGCACAGAACAACAATGCATGGTACACACATTAGCCAAAAGGATGCAGAGGACAATGTGAGAGTGTTACATAAATGTATTGTGATGCTAGCAATGCAGGGTTTCAGGTACACTGAGCTGATGTTGCATTTCTGTCCACAGATGTAACATCGCGCAGGACTGCACATGCTACAGGAGAGAGGGCACACCGGCAAGACAGGTCAGCTCTGGCCAGCACAAGTTCTGCCCAGGGAGCATTGCCACAGCCAGCATCACCACTACCACAGCCAGCATCACCACCACCACAGCCCGCATCACCACTACCACAGCCAGCATCACCTCAACCACAGCCAGCGTCACCTCTACCACAGCCAGCATCGCCACTCATGTTTGAGTCACCGGCCACATCACCGCCTGCATTTGTGAGGTCGAGGAGGCGTGCTGCTGCCAGGTTGCGAGCGTTAGACACCTCATCTGACGACAGCAGGGGCCCGGAGCCAAACACTATGCCCCAGGATGCGAGCCATGCCACTGTGCCCTCCACCTCACAGGGAGAACACACGGGTGCAAGACGGCGCCGCAGGTCGCGGGTGCAGAGTCCACCAGCAGACGTCGACAGCCATGGGGTCTTCTCGGGGCTCGAGGGCAACATGCTGAAGCAATAGCGCCTGCAAACAAAGGCAGTTATGTCAGTGCAGCGACATATGCGGGGACTGAAAACCACTTTTGTCAACATGGACAGGAACATCAGCGCAATGGCGGTGGGGATGGGTGACATGGCAGTGGGCATTCAGGACATGTCCCAGTCCATCAAGCTGTTGTGCAGCAAATATGATGCTGACAGAGCTGCACGGCGCCGGCAACGGCAGAGAAGGGACAGTCACACCAGGGCACTCAACCGGCTGGCAACTGCCACGTCACTACTCTGCCGGCGCTCTGTGTCTATGCAGGAGGGCCTGACACACTGCAGCAGCGACGTGTCTCGGGGGATGGTGCAGGTCACAAGTGCACTTGAGGTGCTATTGACTAGTCAGGCAGCCACAACTGTTGCAGGGGATGCTGCTGAAAGCATCGACACCAGCAGCAGGAGCAGCATAACACGCCCGGTCCCAGATACCCGCAGGAGCAGCAGGCGGCTTGGGGCTGGCACTAGTGAGGAGGCTCAATCCGTGCCATCCCACACTGTAGCGCGTGGCCGCAAGCATTAATGCAGCACCGCATAGCCAAAGACTATTGGGTGACGTAACCCTGGACTTACTACTTGTACTTACGCAATGTTGCCAGAATGGCATATTCTTGGTGTTGTGGCGTAGTGCCGCATTAAAACTACGTCATGACATACAACAACTGGCTGTGTCCCCTTACTTACTCAGAAATAGTTGCATGTGATCTCTGCCCGTCTCTCTCTCCCATCTGTTGCTGTTGGCACTCCAGCAGCGTTGGCCTCTGGCTGACCTGAATCATCCTCATTGTCCTCAAAATCTGTTAGTTCCACCTCTGTACCTCTCTTCGTGGCAAGGTTGTGCAGCATTGCACAAGTGGCAATGATCTTGCAACAGATGATGGGTGTGTACTGGCGTGCGCCTCCGCTCTTGTGGAGGCAGCGGAACCTGCTTTTCAATAGTCCAAACGTGCGCTCCACCACATTGCGTGTAGATTTGTGTGCCACGTTATATCGTCTCTCACTCTGGGTTGCTGGGTGTAGGTAGGGAGTGAGGATGAATGACCGCACGGCATATGCACTGTCGCCTAGGTGAGTAAAAGGGAACCATCAGTCACATGCCTCAATACACTATGATTTGCAAGTTTCATGGGGCGTCACTGTTACTTACCTAGCAGGTATCCCTCTCCAAATTCTCCGGCAAGCAGTCGTGTGTAGATCCCACTGTTCTGGAAGATGTAGGAGTCGTGGGTGCTCCCAGGAAACTTCGCAACAATATCAGTGATGATGTTCCCTGCATCGCAGATTACCTGCACATTGATGGAGTAGGTGGACTTTCTGTTCCTGTAGATGTGCTCAGTGGCAGCTGGTGGGCAGATTGGGATGTGTGTGCCATCAATACAGCCAATGACATGGGGGAACTGTGCCATGTGATAAAAGTCAGTTTTAGTTTTCTGCAGTTCAGCCTGTGTGTTTGGGAAGCTGATGTAGTGGTGCATTCTCTGCATCATGGCATCCAGGAACTTCCTGAAGAAACGGGACAGGCAACTCTGGGATACACCGCCCACCGCAGCTATCACCCCCTGGTAACTGCCAGATGCGAGTAGATGTAGGCTGCAGAGCACCTGCACATGTGGTGGTATGGCATGCGCCCTTCTTGTTGGCTGGTCCAGGAGTGGGTGCAGGTCCCTGATCAGGTCCATGATGGTTTGTGGGTGTAGCCTGTACCTTTCATGTATCTCTGCGTCAGTCTGTTGAAAGAGTGTGATGCGCTGTCTGTAGATGCGTTCCTCCCGTCTCCAAATCCTCAGACCTGCTGCCTGTAGACGTAGGCGCCTTGCAATGACATACAGAGCGGCCATGTTGTCCACGCTGTTGCATTTTGGGATTGCTTATATGCACTGTTGATGCTTACCACCTGCTTTCAATCTGTGTTAATTACCGACTCTTAATTACCGAATTTCATGGATTTCTTAATTACCGAATTTACCTACATGTCTTTTTCAGTTTTACCACTTCATATTTACCACTTCATATTTACCACTTCATATTTACCGATTCGGTAAATACGTATTCGGTAAATATGAATCGGTATTTTAGAAATCGGTAAATATGAATCGGTATTTACCGCTTCATATTTACCGAAAACTGGTTTTTGGCCTCCTACATCTCACTTGACTAAATACCGGTCGGTAAAGGGATATTTACCGAATTTCGGCCGTTACCGACCGGTATTTAGCTACCTACATATGGCCCTAGGTAACTATAATTCTGTGTAGCATGTCATTGTATTGCTCTCTCTGTTTCCTCCCTATTCAGGTTCTGTCATCGTAATAATTTTGTTTAACGATTAATCTAATCAAATTTTATTCCCTTCCTCTCTTTGAAGAAAACGGTGTTCTAACTGTATTTTGGCTTACATGAATTTGCAAGATAAACTTTTTAAACTCTCCAGTGTCTGTGGTTATTTAAAGAAGGTTTATTCTATGTAATTTTCGTCTATTTAGTTAACTAAAAGGTCCATAGACCAGAGGAAAATACATTGGATCAAGAGGTTTGGTAAGAAATCATTAGATAAAATTCATCTTACAGGTATTAGCACAAATAATTGACACCAGCGGTATCTATTAGCTTATATGAATGAGTATGTGTGTATGGGCCCAAGTGAGTATATGATAGTTGAGTGCCTGAGGTTGGTAACCCGCTGGATCAGTCATTAGGGCCTGCAGGTCCTTAATGAGTGTGAAGTATTTCCTGTGAATGAAGATGTGTAAATGCTCACAGGCCCAGACTACCACCAAGCTTTCCTTCCCTGGCTGTGAGTATGCTCTCTCAATGTCAGTCAAGCTGCGGCTGGCATTTCCCACTATGTGTCTTTGATCGTCTTTTTTGCCATTTTGTGCTAATATGGCTCCTAGTCCCAAGGGACTGGTATCTACATTGATTTCTGTCTTCCTGCATGGATTGAAGTAGACCAGATTACTGGCTGACTCAACTGTGGCCTTGATTGTGTTGAACGCTTGATCACACCTGGCAGGCCATTTGAATGGTTGACCTTGCTTTGTTAGTACACAAAGGGGATGGCTAACTGTGGCATAGTCCTTAATGTAGCTAGCCATTCCTAAGAAAGCCCTTCAGAACTGTGACCTTTTCAGGGCCCGGTCTCATCCATTCACCCGAATAAGACCATAAAACTTGGGAGCAGATCTGTGAAATTCACACTTGACTTTGTTAAGCATCAGATTTGCTTCCAGGAGGGCGTGGCATACACAATCCAGTGCTTTGGCGTTTTCTTTGACAGCGGTGCCAAACACCAGGATGTCATTACTGTAGTTGAGGGTGTTGGGAATATGAATAAATTAATCTCCTGATTGCTTCTTGGAAAATCTCGGCTGCATATGAAATGCAGAAACTGAGGCATTGATACCTGAATAGACCTTGATGCGTTAAAAACGTGGTGATATAACGTGAACTCTGATGGAGTTCTTGCTGGTGATAGCCCTTGTTCAGATCAAATTTAGAGATTAATTTCACTGCATTCAGTAGCGTGATCATGTCACTGATGTGGGGTCCCAAGTGTCTTTCCAGTTCGATGGTAGTATTTAGGGCTCTCAAGTCTATACATAGACACACTTCTCCTTCTGATCCTCATTTGGGTACCACAACCACTGGGGACAGGAAACATTTGTTATCCTGCAGTCTTTACAACAACCAGCCTTTACAACAAAGTCAGTACCCCACATGCGACGTTACCACACGTTACTTTACCACGCAATTCAATACAACGACTTTCTGTAGGGGGAGCATTGTTGGACTCTTGTAGGATTTTTTACATCCAACACCTTCCCTACTGGTGCGTAGACTGGAGTTGGAATAGTAATTTATACTATTCTAAAGTCCAGCGCTCCCTAAAGCAAGTCATTGTTGTGACTTACATGCTAAAGTAACGCGTGGTAATGTCGCAGGCGGGATAGTGAATGCATTGTAAAGGCGTGCGAGGTAAATGCCTGCGGGGTTCCATCATACAACCCTGGAGACACCCACAGAGTGGGTTCGGATGTTCTCTCGATGATGTCCACCTGAATGAGATTTCGTAATTCATCCTCCACTGCCTGTCGGAGATGAAAAGACACTCTCCGATGATGTTGCGCCATGGGTGCAATGTGTTCATTTATTTGTAGGCGAACTTGAAAGTGAGCCATTTTGCCAAGTCCATTAACAGTTTCGGAAACTTGTTTACAATGTCTGGTTCGTCATCTACCCAGTATAATATTTCCACAAGTTTTAGATGTTCAGCAGTAGGCAGACTAAGGAGACAATCCACTGCTTCAGGCCCATCAATGACGTGAATATGCTTAAACAGTTCTGCCCTTGTAGGTGAGAGATGTTTGAAATTGTCCTAGACATGGTAGTAGTTCTTTAGACATTCACATGTAGACTCGCCTTGTCCAATTTGAGTTTCGGGTTAATTTTGTTATACTCTGTGACACATATGTAATTAAGTGACGCCCCATGAATTTTACTGGGTGCTCCCCCATTCGGATATGCAATCTTAGATATCTCTTTAGTGTATCACGATCGGCAACCATGCAGACATATTCCTCACTGTCTTGGAAGATTGGCTTGAGGAATCTAGACTCATGAGATACAGAGCGTCGAGACCGGTATGTGACATGTGAATGGATTGGAGACCGAATTGTGAAGAGCCAGTGGAGCGTTCTCACCGGTCACATACGGCCTTTGCATGATGACGAGAATTGGTGTCCCTTGCCTTTCTTTGTATGTCATTTTGAAATGCTTGGCATGCTTTCTAAAAATTATTGTCTTTTCTGCACTTTCGACATCTCTGGCCTATGGCAGGACATGACTCGATATGCGGGGAGTCATGTCCACAACGATAGCATTTCAGCTGGTGCTCCTTTCTCTTGTCAGCCTTTTTGAGATTGCGACGATGATCTACACATTGGGGATGATCCGCAGATTTGGGTGGCTGCCGGCATTCAGATGAAAGACGTCTGTTATGATGAGTTTGAAGGCTAAAGGTGTGTCCTCATTTTTCCAACTTTCCTGCCTCCATTTTGTTTGCATGTTCTTCAGCTCGATTGTTGAGTCTCGTCTATTTAATCCAGAGAGTAGCTTTTCTTTAGGACTCTGATTGACACCCTTCTATGATCCACTAGTAACTGGTGTGGGAGGTATGATTCCTCCCTTCTAGAACCACTACTGTGGGTCCCCGGTCTACTCGGTACCAGCTTTCTCGACCTGGGCAGCACACAATGGATGCTGCCAGCCACAGACACGAGTCTGCCCTCCCGCTGCTGAGCCAAGCTCGAGCAGAGGAAGGCCGTACAATAGGTTTCCTGTCACAGGGAGGTGTGACCACGTCCCAGACAGGCCTTAGTGTATTGGGGCTGGGGGGGTGCACTCTGAAAGTGCCAGAAAGTCTGCACTGGGGGCACATTTGGTGTCCCCGTGCATAGTCCAGCTCAAACCAGTTGCAGGAGCCATTTGCTCCTGCTCTGGCACGAAACTGGACAAAGGACATGGGTGTAACCACCCCTCTGTCCTGTCCCTCCCCTAGGAGGGTCCCCAGAGTTAGTCCAACCCCTTCCCTGGGTATAAAGTGGGAAACCTGACTACAGGACTTTGGATTTTACCTAGACTAAACTCTGTAAGCAGAAACCAAGTACTTCGACGATCTACACTTCACTGGACAACAGAAGAATCTCCCTTGGAGTAAATGACTTCAAAGATTTCTGCAACACAGGAGGTGGGTTCCCGGGTGTCCCCGTGGTCGATCTGCTCTCTGAGCAATCCTGAGACCAGTATCCCTCGTGGGGACCGTGCAACCCGAACCCCTGTGCACCGTGTACTTTTGCAGCAGCATATGCTTTTTGGCGATCCCTGAGGCTGTGCTTTGGACTACTTTTAGTCCCGACCCCGAGCAGCATTTCCACCAAAGATCTCCAGCCTCCACTCCACGAGTGCTCTGTGGGCTGGTGCTTTGTGATTCCGCTCGAGGTCCCTTCGCGATCCCTGGTCCGTTGGCCTGTGTTGGTCCTGGGGGGGGTCACTTTGATTTTCCTTGGGCTTCCCTGATTGCTCCAGACGTGCCCTGACTCCCCATAGCTTGGAGAGTCTCCTGGACCTTGCTGGTCCACACCGTAACCTGTTTCCTCTGCCCGTGTGGGTTGCCTTGGCCAAGGCTTGTTGGTGTTCAATCTGGACACTGACCCCTCAGCACTCGACATCCTTCGTGGTACAGCTCACCTCCAGACTTTGGTTGTCGGCGAGGTCTCCTGATCCCCGTGGCTGCAGAGTCAAGCATCCTATCTTCACACCTGAAGCACCCGACATTGGTGGGCATTCGTCTATCGAGCCCCTGGTCACCCTGAAGTGACCCAGACTCTGTCCCCTCTGCTTTCAGGTTCTTCTCACCTCGGATCCAGGCTTTAATTCCACCGGACACTTTTCATCTTCCCGGCAGCAGCACTTCTCCGCATCACGCCATTGAAAACAACAAGGGTTTCCGACTCCTCTGTGATAGGTAACACAGGTACCTCGGTACTCACAAGGGTGCTGGCCTTAGAACCTTTTATGTTCCAAAGGGGTTGCTTGAAGTTCTCTCACAAGTGTCCTTAAACTGTAATTTTCCAACCGCGACTTTCCCATAGAGTTGTACGGAGCTCGCGTCTGTGTTCCCGCACTGCACCCATCCTCCGTGGGCTCCTTGTGTCACTCCTTTGGGTGGTTCCTTGGGGTCCCAGCGATTCTACGTGCTCCAGGCCCTGTGTCTATTGAAGTCATTGTTGTTATACAATTTTTTTAGTATATGGTTCAGTCTCCCCCGTGGAGCCCGCTGTGTATTGTGTATTGTGCTATTTACTGTCGTTCTATTGATTAAGTATTGCGTGCTTTGTGCTCTAATCTTGTATAGAGATTAGTAGAGATTGTTTAGTAATAAATACATATATTTTATATAACACTCACCAACCTGGTTGGTGACATGCTTCATCATCGGGTTCCCACCAAGGAGGCTGAGTGCCTCCCTGGTGTGCTACGACGCCTGGTTTACAGCGGAGCTGGTCTTTTTGGGGCATGTACAGGGATGTGAGTGTTTGGGAGTGAAGTACAGTTTAAAAGGTGACGGGTTCCATCCAAAAATGAATTTTAATTGTGGAGAAACCAGTGACCGTTAAAAGAGAGTGACGGATGTTAGCTGGCTGGTTAGGTTCACCAGGACCATCCGGTTTGATAAAGTGAATATAAACAAATGGTCAATTTGTTTATATTCACTTTATCAAACCGTCACTCTCTTTTAACGGTCACTGGTTTCTCCACCATTAAAATTCATTTTTGGATAGAACCCGTCACCTTTTAAACTGTACTTCACTCCCAAACACTCACATCCCTGTACCTGCCCCAAAAAGACCAGCTCTGCTGTAAACCAGGCGTCGTAGCACACCAGGGAGGCACTCGGCCTCCTTGGTGGGAACCCGATGATGAAGCATGTCACCAACCAGGTTGGTGAGTGAGGGTTCTTTTAAAATAAACACTTTTTTCCTCTGTGCTACCCTAACTTTTTAAGTTCTCATAGTTGCTCTTTTGTTGATTCTGAATACCTCACAGTTTTGTGTAATCCTAAAGTTTATACACTTGTTCTAAGAAATATTGTTTTACCATCATTGTTGTATACTGTGGCTGCTTTTGTTTTATGCCTTTGTTTTTATTGCTTGTAGCTAAATTCAATAAATAAAATTAAAAAATTGTTTTTTCAATTGATAGTTCTCCCCCGCCTTCTTAATTTTTTTATGGCCCTACCTCTGACTTTACTGCAGGTATTCGTCTTCCGGGAACTGAGATCCTTATTTTTAGGTCTCGCCTAGGCAGCGCACATGCGCTGCTCTAGGAGGGCCTTTAGCCATCGGTCTGCTCCTTTTCAAGCACACTAGTGCTTGTGCTGGCATCCACCTTTCGGGAGCGAGCAGCGGCGCGCTTTCTAATTGAAAACATATGGCTTTGGCACCGCCGCTGCTTGCTCCCGCAAGGCGGAGGCCAGCACAAGCACGAGTGTGCTTTAAAACAGCTGCTTCTTGTTTGCGTTCCAGCATTAATCATTCACAGTGATTAAACACACCGAGGGCTGCTTTTTTTTTTTTACATTCCCCCCTCACTCTCTTTTTCTCACACTCTCTTTCACTCTCTCTCTTTATTGTCGCCGGTCGCATGTCGCACAGAGACAGCAATTAGTCTTACAATGTTCTTTGTAACGACAATTAACAATAGCCTCAATATAAGGCAGACACTACTGAGCCATAAAATATCACATTATAAGTTTTCCCTCGGCTCTCTCTCCAAAGTGTCCCATCACATTCCATTTTACTGCATTACATTATGTTTGCATGTCACTTTCTAACTACTGGCTGCGGGGCCTAAAATGCTTGAATAAGTCAAGTAGTGGCAGTACTTTATCTGCTATGATTTCAAAATAACAATCAACAATTGCTTCCATTTATGGAGGAAAGATACCGCAGAGCCAACCACAGAGAAATTACCAGGGCTCGTCCATGTCCACCACCACGTCCACCACCATATCCACCACCAACACGTCCACCACCACCACGTCCACCACCACCACCAGGTCACCACCACCACGTCCACCAACACCACGTCCACCAACACCACATCCACCACCACCACGTCCAGTACCACCATGTCCACCACCACCATCATGTCCACCACCACCATGTCCACCACCACCACAAGGTCCACCACCAACACGTCCACCACCATGTCCACCACCACGTCCACCACCACGTCTACCACCACGTCCACCACCACCACATCCACCACCACCACGTCCACCACCACCACCACGTCCACCACCATCACTACATCTACCACCACCACCACGTCCACCACCACGTCCAACACACCACATCCACCACCACCACCACCACCACATCCACCACCACCACGTCCACCACCACTATGTCCACCACCACATCCACCACCACGTTCACCACCAGCACCACCACCACATCCACCACCACCACGTCACCACCACGTCCACCACCATGTCCACCACCACCACGTCCACTACCACATCCACCACTACATCCACCATCACCACATCCACCACCACCAAATCCACCACCACTACATCCTCCACCACCACCACGTCCACCAACACCACCACATCAACCACCACCACAACCACATCCACCACCACATTAACCACCACCACACCCACCACCACCACCATGTCCACCACCATCACGCCCACCACCACCACATCCACCACCGCACCCACCACCACTACCACACCCACCACCACTACCACATCCACCACCACCATGTCCACCACCACCACCACCACCACCAGGTCCACGACTTCCACCAACACCACATCCACCACCACCACGTCCGCCACCACCACATCCACCACCACCACATCCACCGCCACCACCATGTCCACCACCACGTCTACCACCACCATGTCCACCACCACGTCCACCACCACCACATTCACCACCACGTCCACCACCATGTCCACCACCATCACATCCACCACCATGTCCACCACCACGTCCACCACCACATCCACCACCACCACGTCCACCACCACTACATCCTCCACCACCACCACATCCACCACCACCACGTCCACCACCACCACCACATCATTCACCACCACTACATCCACCACGTCCACCACATTCACCACCACCACCACATCCACCACCACCACGTCCACCACCACATCCACCACCACGTCCACCACCACCACATCCACCACCACATCCACCACCACCACGTCTTCCACCACCATGTCCACCACCACCACACCCACTACCACCACCACGTCCACCACCCCCACGTCCACCACCATGTCCACCACCACCACCACATCCACCACCACCACATCCACCGCCACCACCATGTCCACCACCACGTCTACCACCACCATGTCCACCACCATGTCCACCACCACCACATCCACCACCATGTCCATCACCGCGTCCACCACCATGTCCACCACCATCACGTCCACCACCATGTCCACCACCACGTCCACCACCACATCCACCACCACCACATCCACCACCACTACATCCTCCACCACCACCACATCCACCACCACCACGTCCACCACCACCACCACATCATTCACCACCACTACATCCACCACCACCACGTCCACCACATTCACCACCACCACCACATCCACCACCACCATGTCCACCACACCACATCCACCACCACGTCCACCACCACCACATCCACCACCACCACGTCTTCCACCACCATGTCCACCACCACCACACCCACTACCACCACCACGTCCACCACCCCCACGTCCACCACCATGTCCACCACCACCACCACATCCACCACCACCATGTCCACCACCACCACATTCACCACCACAACCACGTCCACCACCATGTCCACCACGTCCACCACCATGTCCACCACCGCCACCACCATGTCCACCACCACCACCACCATGTCCACCACCAACACCACATCCACCACCATGTCCTCCACCACAATGCCCACCACCACCACTATGTCCACCACCACATCCACCACCACCACCATGTCCAACATCACATCCACCACCACCACATCCACCCCCACGTCCACCACCACGTCCACCACCAACAAGTCAACCACCACCACCACATCCACCACCACCACGTCGCCCACCACCACCAAGTCCACCACCACCATGTCCACCACCACCACATCCACCACCACACCCACCCCGCATCTACCACCACCACGTCAACCACCACCTCCACATCCACCACCACCAGGTTCACCACATCCACCACCACCACATCCACCACCACTACGTCCACCACCACCACCAGGTCCACCACATCCACCAAAACCACGTCCACCACCACCATGTCCGCCACCACCACGTCCACCACTACCACCACCATGTCCACCATCACCACGTCCACCACCACCATGTCCACCACCATGTCCACCACCACCACCATCATGACCACCACGTCCACCACCACGTCCACCACCACCACGTCCACCACCATGTCCACCACCATGACATCCACCACCATGTCCACTACGTCCACCACCATGTCCACAACCACCATGTCCACCACCACCACATCCACCACCACTACATCCTCCACCACCACCACGTCCACCACCACCATGTCGACCAACACCACCATGTCAACCACCACCACTACATCCACCACCACCATGTCCGCAAAATCCACCATCACCACCACATCCACTACCACCACATCCACTACCACCACGTCCACCACCACCATGTCTTCCACCACCATGTCGACCACCACCACATCCACCACCACACCCACCACATCCAGCACCACCACCAGGTCCACCACATCCACCAACACCATGCCCACCACCACCACCACATCCACCACCACCACGTCCACCACCACGTCCACCAGCACCACGTCCACCACCACCATGTCCACCACCACCACCATGTCCACCACCACATCCACCACCACCACCACGTCCACCACTGCCACCACCACCACGTCCACCACCATGTCCACCACCACGTCCACCACCACCACCATGTCCACCACCACGTCCACCACCACCATGTCCACCACCACCACATCCACCACCACACCCACCACCACCACCAGGTCCACCACATCCACCACCACCACGTCCACCACCACCACATCCACCACATCCACCACCACCACCAGGTCCACCACATCCACCAACACCACGTCCACCACCACCATGTCCGCCACCACCACGTCCACCACCTCCACTATGTCCACCACCACATCCACCACCACCATGTCCACCACCACTTCCACCACCAAAATCAAGACCACCACATCCACCACCACGTCCACCACATCCACCACCACCACGTCAACCACCACTACATCCTCCACCACCACCATGTCCATCACCAACACGTCCACCACCACCATGTCCACTAACACCACCATGTCAATCACCACCACTACATCCACCACCACCAGGTCCACCACATCCACCATCACCACCACATCCACCACCACCACGTCCACCACCATCACATCCACCACCACCACCACCATGTTCACCACCACCACATCCACCACCACACCCACCACCACCACCACATCCACCACCACCATGTACACCACCACCACCACATCCATCACCACCACCAGGTCCAACACATCCACCAACACCACATCCACTACCACCACCACATCCACCACCACATCCACCACTACCACCACATCCACCACCACGTCCACCAGCACCACATCCACCACCACCACAATGTCCACCACCGCATCCACCACCACCATCACATCCACCACATCCACCACCACCACCATGTCCACCACCACCACGTCCACCACCACCACATTCACCACCACAACCATGTCCACCACCACCAGCACATCCACCACCACCACCACGTCTACCACCATGCCCACCACCATCATGTCCACCACCACCACCATGTCCACCCCCACCATGTCCACCACCACACCCAACACCACATACACCACCACCACATCTACCCCCATGTCCACCACCAGCACCACGTCCACCACCACCACAACCACCACATCCACCACCACGTCCACCACCACCATCTCCACCACCACCACCACGTCTACCACCACCACATCCACCACCATGTCCACCACCACCAGGTCCACCACATCCACCAACACCACGTCCACCACCACCACCACGTCCGCCACCATCACGTCCACCACCACCACCACATCCACCACCATGTCCACCACCATCATGTCCACCACCACCATCATGACCACCACGTCCACCACCACGTCCACCACCACCACATCCACCACCACGTCCACCACCACGACATCCACCACCATTTTCACTACGTCCACCACCATGTCCACAACCACCACGTCCACCACCATGTCCACCACCACATCCACCACCACCACATCCACCACCAATATATCCTCCACCACCACGTCCACCACCACCACTACATCCACCACCACCATGTCCGCCAAATCCACCATCACCACCACATCCACCACCACCACCATGTCCTCCACCACCATGTCCACCACCACCACATCCACCACCACACCCACCATATCCACCACCACCACCAGGTCCACCACATCCACCAACACCATGCCCACCACCACCACATCCACCACCACCACCACGTCCACCACCATGTCCACAAGTACCATGTCCACCACCACCCTGTCCACCACCACCACCATGTCCACCACCACCACCACATCCACCACCACCACCACCACGTCCACCACCACATCCACCACCACATCCACCACCACCACCACTATGTCCACAACCACCACCACGTCCAACATCACGTCTACCACCACCACATCCACCCCCACGTCCACCACCACATCCACCACCACCACCACATCCACCACCACCACATCCACCACCACACCCACCACCACATCCACCACATCCACCACCACCACCAGGTCCACCACATCCACCACCACCACGTCCACCACCACCGGTCCACCACATCCACCACCACCACCACCAGGTCCACCACATCCACCAACACCACGTCCACCACCACCACGTGCGCCACCACCACGCCCACCACCACCACTATGTCCACCACCACATCCACCACCACCACGTCCACCACCACCACCATGTCCACCACCACTTCCACCACCACCATCACGTCCACCATATCCACCACCATGTCCATCACCAACATGTCCACCACCATGTCCACTAACACCACCATGTCAATCACCACTACATCCACCACCACCAGGTCCACCATATCCACCATCACCACCACATCCACCACCACCACCACGTCCACCACATCCACCATCACCACCACATCCACCACCACCACGTCCACCACCATCACATCCACCACCACCACCACCATGTTTACCACCACCACATCCACCACCACACCCACCTCCATCACCACGTCCACAACCACCACATACACCACCACCACATCCATCACCACCACCAGGTCCACCACATCCACCAACACCACATCCACTACCACATCCACCACTACCACCACGTCCACCACCACGTCCACCAGCACCACATACACCACCATGTCCACCACCACCACATACACCACCACCACATCCATCACCACCACCAGGTCCACCACATCCACCAACACCACATCCACTACCACATCCACCACCACAACCACGTCCACCACCACATCCATCACCACCACCACGTCCACCACCATGCCCACCACCACCATGTCCACCACCACCACCACGTCCACCACCACCATGTCCACCATCAATCCACCACCACATCCACTAACACTACGTCCACCACCACGTCCACCACCACGTCCAACACCACATACACCACCACCACATCTATCCCCATGTCCACCACCAGCACCACGTCCACCACCACCACATCCACGACCACCACCACATCCACCACCACCACCATGTCCACCATCACCACCATGTCCACCACCACCACCACGTCCACCACCACCACATCCACCACCACCACCATGTCCACCACCACCACCACATCCACCACCACACCCACCACCATCACCACATCCAAGACCACCACGTCCACTACCACCACCACATCCACCACCACCACCAGGTCCACCACATCCACCAATACCACGTCCACCACCACCACCACCACATCCACCACCACATCCACCACCACGTCCACCAGCACCACATCCACCACCACCACATCCACCACCACCTTGTCCACCACCACATCCTCCACCACCATCACGTCCACCACCACCACATTCACCACGTCCACCACCACATTCACCATGTCCACCACCACATCCACCACCACGTCCTCCACCCCCACCATGTCCACCACCACCACCATGTCCACCACGTCCACCACCACCACGTCCACCACCATGTCCACCACCACCACGTGCGCCACCACCACGCCCACCACCACCACTATGTCCACCACCACATCCACCACCACCACCATGTCCACCACCACTTCCACTACCACCATCACGACCACCACATCCACCACCATGTCCATCATCAACATGTCCACCACCACAATGTCCACTAACACCACCATGTCAATCACCACCACTACAGCCACCACCACCAGGTCCACCACATCCACCATCACCACCACATCCACCACTACCACGTCCACCACATCCACCATCACCACCACATCCACCACCACCACGTCCACCACCATCACATCCACCACCACCACCACCATGTTCACCACCACCACATCCACCACCACACCCACCTCTACCACCACGTCCACCACCACCACATACACCACCACCACATCCATCACCACCACCAGGTCCACCACATCCACCAACACCACATCCACTACCACATCCACCACTACCACCACGTCCACCACCACGTCCACCAGCACCACATCCACCACCACCATGTCCACCACCACCATCACGTCCACCACATCCACCACCACCACCATGTCCACCACCACCACGTCCACCACCACCACGTTCACCACCACAACCACTTCCACCACCACATCCACCACCACCACCACCACGTCCACCACCATGCCCACCACCACCATGTCCACCACCACCACCACGTCCACCACCACCATGTCCACCATCACATCCACCACCACATCCACCAACACTACGTCCACCACCACGTCCACCACCACGTCCAACACCACATACACCACCACCACATCTAACCCCATGTCTACCACCAGCACCACGTCCACCACCACCACATCCACGACCACCATCACATCCACCACCACCACCACCATGTCCACCACCACCACCATGTCCACCACCATCACCACGTCCACCACCACCACATCCACCACCAACACCATGTCCACCACCACCACCACATCCACCACCACACCCACCACCATCACCACATCCAAGACCACCACGTCCACCACCACCACCACATCCACCCCCACCACCAGGTCCACCACATCCACCAATACCACATCCACCACCACCACATCCACCACCACATCCACCACCACGTCCACCAGCACCACATCCACCACCACCACATCCACCACCACCTTGTCCACCACCACATCCTCCACCACCATCACGTCCACCACCACCACATTCACCACGTCCACCACCACATTCACCATGTCCACCACCACATCCACCACCACGTCCTCCACCCCCACCATGTCCACCACCACCACCATGTCCACCACGTCCGCCACCACCACGTCCACCACCACGTCCACCACCATGTCCACCACCACCACCATGTCCACCACCACCACTACGTCCAACACCATGTCCACCACCACGTCCAACACCACATCCACCATCACCACATCCACCCCTATGTCCACCACCTCGTCCACCACCACCATGTCCACAACCACCATGTCCACCACCACCACCACATCCACCACCACCACCTGTGACAGGTAAAGTGTCACTGGAGGGCAGGGGTAATAGGAGTGTCAACCCCGACTGTACATGGACATTTAGGGATGCATTGGGTGCAAGAAGATGGGAATAGGGGCTAGAAGTATTAAATCAGACCCAAGATACATTTTGAAGAGGTGCAATGTCACAGGGGCGCCTGTAAAAGCACTCGCAGCATCTCTACCTCACAGTGGCATACCTGCACGAGCCACTCACTCAAAACATGCATTGGCATAGCCAATAGGTCTCGCCTTTGGGACCTTAGAAGTGTTTAGCCATGCAACACTTGATGTTGTTGCACCAAGAATATTGTGCTGGATCACTAAACACGTATAAGGTCCCAAAGGAGAGACCTTTTGGCTATGCCAATGCTTGTTGGATTTGAAATGGGGGTGCACAGCGTAAGCACCTGGCACAAGACAAGGCCATGCGCCCTCTGGATGGTGCAGGAATAGGAGTCCCAAACCCAGAAGTCTATTATATAGCCACTGAACTAGTATGGATGGTGAGATGGTTGGAGATAGACACTGACCCATAGCGTCAGGACCTAGAGCCTTTATTACACAAAGGAAATCTCTTGCAATTTTTTATAACTGGGCTAATCCGAGACATGCCTACCCCAGTGCAGTTAGAGTCATTAAGTCCTGCTAGGACAAATATACCAGAGATCAGGAGTAGACTCTGCATACTCCCCCTACTTTCTACTGTGGGTGGTGCCAGGATTGTCAGGGATAGCAGAACACCATGCTGTGTAGTTGTGGACACAGGAGGGCGTTGACACTTTGGACTACATCTACACTGATGGTACTCTCATTTGAAATGTTGGTAGACGATTTGGCTTAAATAGAGGGCAGTTTCTGACCTTGGAAGCAATACGTGGAGCACATGGGGTGGAGATGCTGTAGAACCGCAGCCCTTGGAAGTGCTGGGTGTGTAACTGACACAATGAAAAGCTGTGACATGTATGCACCATGCCCTGGCCCACATTTTCTTAATATCTCTGGAACTCTTGAAACTCAAGTGGAAGCAAACGATTGGAAAGGGCATATCAAACAAGGAATGGGGGAAAATACTGGAATATACTAAACAGTGAACAGGGACCCATGCTTCAAAGAAACGCAGTTCAAATACTTGCACTGTACTTACTTGTCCCAAGCACGTCTCGCTAACAGATACAAGGGGCTTCCACCCGAATTCCCCAGATGTCGGACAGAGATGGCGGACTTTATCGACATAGTTGGAGTTCCCACACATCGTCACCTATTGGGCCACTATCCTGACACTGCCCAATACAGCAGCCTTTTGCCTGCTAGGGTGCTTTTCGAGACTGAAGACGGCTAAACACACCACCAAATTCATAGACCTGACCCTGTTCTTAGGGAAGCGAGTGATTGCTATGCATTGGAAGGTATCCGTGCCCCCATCAATAACATAATGGTTACGAGAATGAATTAAATGGAGCATGACAGAGATAAAGGTGATGATGAGTGCATATCAGCAGACAGAGGGGATCTGACAATAGGGCTGGGATACCCTGATCGTGTGACCCCCCCATTACTGCTACACAAAAACTATGTAATGACTCAAATTCATTTTTTGTAGATAAAATCAAAAAAATTCAAGAACACTTAGACTCTAACAACAAGGGTGTGGAAGAATTCTCAGGAAACACCAACCCCAACCCCACTTTTATGGCTACTTTTCCATGCATAAATAAAGAACATCTCATTGAACTCTTAAATAAAGTAAAGTCAGGCTCCCCTAAAGATGTCTGCCCCCCTCATATACAAAAATACCTTTTTACAGCATTCCCGGAGATTATCTTCTCCCTACTCAACTTATTCTTGACCCAAGGGACTGTGCCGTCAGCCTTTAAAGAAGCAGTGATTATTCTGCTTCAGAAAAAACAAGGTGTTGACCCTCAGAAGCTGGCTAATTATAGGCCTATATCCCTTCTTCCCTTCTCGGCCAAACTATTGGAGACATATGTAGCAAAACTTCTTAGCACCTTTATAGAAGGAACCTATTTTTTAGATTCCCATCAGGCAGGCTTTTGACCATCCCACTCCACCGACTCATGGATGATCTAAAAGGAAAGGTTGATGAGGACTGCACTGCGGCCTTGATCCTCTTGGACCTGTCTGCAGCCTTCGATACCGTCAACCATGACATTTTGATGGAACGTATTGCTGCAGCAGGTCTCAGAGGCGCTGCCCTAAATTGGTTTAAATCCTTTCTAGAGGACCAGAAGAAATCAGTTTGGCTTTCGCCCTACAAATCCGGCATTGTCAACGTGAACTGTGGAGTACCGCAGGGTTCCTCTGTGTCCCCGTACCTCTTTGATATCTATATTTGCCCCCTCATACTCATGCTTCATCAGATGGGGGTAAAGATCTAGAACTATGCTGATGATATGCAGCTGATCTTTACCATCGAGGATCCAACAAACTGCAGAGAGTTTCTCAGGAACACCATGTTGTTCATCAGGAACTGGATGAACAAAAATCAAATAAAACTAAACTCCGGAAAAACTGAAATCATCATCCCTAACAACAAATTATCACACTGGACTCCTGCCCATTGACCCTCCGAGCTAGGCCCTGCACCTATTCCAAAGAACCCGATTAAGTGCCTAGGCATACAAATCGACTCGGACCTTTCCATGAGCTCGCAGATCGGCTCGGTCACCTCTGCTTGCTGCTTTCTACTACTGAAATTGCAAAAAATCAGAAGGTTTTTCAGCAGAGAGGCCAGCATTCAAATCATTATTGCCTTGATTTTATCAAAAATTGATTATGCAAATGCAATTTATTTAAGCCTCCCACGCAACCAGAAATACCGTCTGCAGCTGATACAAAATCAAGCCGCCAGAATCATCTATCAACAAGGCAGATGATGCAATGTCAGGCCACTGTTGAAGGAGCTCCACTAGCTTCCAGTAGAGCAGCGTTCCATGTTCAAAACAGGATGCATCCTGTTTAAAGCTATACATGGCACAGGTCCCAAATACATATCCTCTAGAATTCACAGATACTCCCCACAGCACACCCTAAGATCTATGCGTTTAAATCTGTTGGTGGTTCCCAGTTTCAGACACAAACGGACAGGAGGGTCAAGTTTCTCAATTCAGGGACCACAATTCTGGAATTCTCTGCCTACATCTTTGAGACTAGAAACAGACCATATGCGATTTAGAAAAAAGCTGAAGAACTGGCTTTTTACCCAAACTTACAGTTAGACATGGACTTTCGAAACCGGTGACTATAAATAAAACTCAGCGCCAAGAGACCTGTTGGTGAACGTGCGCTCTAGAAATTTCCAATAACATAACATACACCACTCCTGGCCTCGCAGGCCAAATCTGATGAATCGCCCCCATGATAGTTGCACACTGATCTCGGTTACCATGCATAACCATATCGTAACGGTGACATACTAATATCTAGCATATATGCACTCACCCATCCCATTCCGATGGCGCCATATGTCAAAGATGGTATGGGGAATACTACTAAATGCATTTATTGTTTGAAACACCAACATGAGAAATATATAATTGGAGAATAAGTATTGGTGATCTACACACAGAGGGAATAGAGGGTTGGATGTTGGTTGGTTGTACAAGGGTTGCATTGAAACAGTTTCAACGTTTGCTTGATAAGACACAATTATAATGTGGTTCTGTGATATGAAGACCTCATGGTAATGTAAGATCACAGTACAAATGTACACCTGGAATTGCAGCGACTGCATTGATGACATATGCATGTAGAAATGTCAATATTTGGAAAACCAATAAAGATTTATATTAAAAAAAGAGTGATTGACAAAACCTTGGCTTGGCTTGGCTTTCTTTAAAGTCTGGGTCCATCAGGTAAAGTGGCAAGCTTTCTCCTCTTTTGTTTAATCTACATGGCACGGACACTGCTGAGTTCTTTTGCACTGCAACATCGAGCTCGAAATACATGTTGACATGACCCAGCTGATAAAGCAAAGTATGAACACTTATATAGCACTCCATGCACCTTTAGGCGCATCTAGGAGCATGCTCATCTAAATAAGGAGTGAAGAATTGGGATAGGTTGGTCATGGCACCAGGGACTCATATGGAGATAAGACCTTACCTGGACTCTCTCTCTGTTTCCAATAATCCCTTTGAAGGCTCTGAGTAGAAATAGCCTACAGAAGGAAACCCTAACATATGCACAAATGAAGTAGGAGCTATACCTAGTAGGGGCAAAATAGGAAAAAGAATCCCATTGCTGGACAAACAACATTAATATCATACAGACAAAAGACAAAGGCAGATGTGTTCTGTTCAATGGAGAGGGTGCTATAAAAGATGACATCTTCAAAGTAGAGGTAGTCCTGGAAACAAATCAGGAACGGGACAATAGAGGATAAAAGGGTCACAAGATAAAAACAGAAAGGAGACTCACGCAGCATGTAGAACATTAGACACAGACGGGTCAAATATCCAAACAAGGAGCTTGGAAACACAATGTGTCCTCCTTATTTCCCATGCTCAGAAGGGTTGAGTTCCAAAAAACGGTGCAGGTCCGGCATTCTGTTGTCATCCCCTTGGAACATCAGGGCTAAATGATGCCATCTTGAGAAAGTTATATGTACTTTACAGATGATGTTTAAAACCAAACCAGAATACCCCCAAAATAGATTCTGACTTTTCACATATAAATGCTCAAAAAGAACATGGTCCCTGAGCAGTGAGTAAGCTTAAAGCAACCACTATCATTATTACCCGCTGCCCGAGGACTGAAGCCCAAACCACTCTTTTGCTGTAACAACTAGCCCACACGAGCAGCACATTCAGCCTAAGGACCATGATTGGACCGCCATGGATGCCTTTTGGCAGGTGTACACTTCTACCTGCATAGCTGGACCGGCTGTGACATCACCTCAGCGGAAGCCGTGCATACCCTGAGGAACCGCAGAAAGAAGATGTGCACCTGCACCAGCCAAGACTCCTGACTCCTACATACCAGCACACACCAACCAAGATGTAACAGTACTTGCATAGATGACTTCCAGGTCCCGGAGAAGCAGAAGACGCTGCCCTATAACGGCGATGAGGCTGTGTTACAAGTAATTTTACAGATTACATTCTTCCGTCTGAACATCAGCGAACACTGTCAGAGTAGAAGATGCTCTCTAATGAATGACTCAGGGTATAGCACATGTGGTTAGTTCAACTGGCTCTATCTGATGCCGCCGCATTAGCTGACCAACTCCTGTAAACCTCTGTTTGCACACTGGAAAATAAAGCTCTGGCATTGTCAGACTCCCAATCATAGTCCCTAGCCAGAGTATCCAACCCGCCCACTGTCATTTCTCTGCCAGGTCATCCATCATTGCTCTTGCTCACACCCTGTAGCTGGCCTGCCCGCCACTCTCTCTCAGTATCAACTACCTCTTCAGTGCAGCCACTCTTTGACGGTTCTACGGTACAGTAGGGCAGTCCTTCATCAGTCCTCCTTCCAGACTAGTTGAGACCTCAGTTCAGAATGCTAGCTGTGTCTTACTTATGCTCAGAAAATGCCCTCAGGGCAGGATGCGGTTGGTATGGGCTACCAGGTCCCCTCCCACCTGATGACCACTTCCAGCAAAGTGTGGCATCTGGCCATCCCAGGATGCACCATTCTGCCCATCCTCAATGGCCAGTCTGTTGGTGTATGGCGCTCCCTAGTCGACCCAGAGGTGTGGCTACCAAGGGGGCTACACATCCCTGGAAAACCAGTTTGGTAACTGGTTTCTCTTCTCCTGTCCCTAGTGCCAGCCACTCTGCCTTAACAATGGAATAGCCCTTCTCCCAAGCATTACTCATTTGCCCTTCAAAGGCAGCCTCTCCTTTGAAGCACGCCTTTTGGTTCAACATCCGTGTGGCTTCTTGCAGGAGGGAAGTGACACCTCCTTCCAGAGCAGGCCCTTATTGTATCCTTTCCTGGGAGTTGTTAGCACATCTCCGCAGGAGAGCAGAAAACGTTCCGGTGACAGGACCATGTGTGCAAGCAGTAGGGGCATAAGGGACGAAAGGCAACAAAGTGGCACTTTGCTAAAGATGCTCACTGCAACTTGTTACATTAATTTCGACCTGGGAATAGAGTCTGGCATAATGTAATGAGTTGTTTGATACCTTGGATGACCCACTTTGGTTGCACTGTTCCAGAATTAGGACAGCTGGGGGGTCCGCGTGTAACTCTACTCACCAATTGGGCGACCAAGCTCTTCCACAATAAGAATGACAGTTTTGTGTTTTTAATATCAGCGCATGTAAATTTACATGGTCTGCCCGCGAGATATGTTGCAGCCTGCCATGAGACTTGATAGGCCTACCATAGGAGTGACTTACACATATAACCAGCGGGAGTCTGCTTTGCAAGTACTTTTAAAGGCAGTCAGGCCAGCAGTGCAAACTGCTCTTTCAGCCTGCAATGGCAGGCTGTGAATCTCGTTTTACTCATGTCACACTCAGGGTGACACAACTAGTGCTGCAGGCCCTGGCGTGACCCTCTAACTTACATGCCTTGGGTACCATTTACTAGGGACTTACTAACAAGTTAGCTTAGCCAATTGGGAATGAGACAATTCTACATTCAGTTTAAAAGTAAGGGCACAGGAACTGAGGTCTGGTTAGCAGGCCTCAGTGCAATCTCAGAGTCAAAAAGCCAGCAGCATCAGTACAAAAACATGGGAGTGACCATGCAAACAGAGTCATTTCCTTAGATGCCCCCTCCAGACAAAAAGTGATGAGCAACTAACCATTCTCCTGGTGTTGCCATCATCTAACTGGAAGAATAAGGAGAGGTCATCTGCCTTGGCCTGGTCAGTCCCAGGTCTGTGTGCCACTGTTAAATCCATACCCTGTAGAGAAATGGACCACCTCAACAACTTGGGGTGCTCTCCTCCCATGTGCATCAACCATCTAAGAAGTCTGTGGTTGGTTTGAACGCTGAAGTGAGTCCCAAACAGGTAGGGTCTCGGCTGCTTTAGAGAGCAAACCACAGCAAAGCCTTCTCTCTCAATGGCACTCCAATACTGCTCCCTGAGGAGGAGTCGCCTTCTAATGAAGGCAACTGGCAGACTCTGGCCCAAATCATTCACTTCCGACAACACTGCCCTTGTTCCATGTTAAAAGACACCTGTCTGGACAATTAGTTCCTCACTGATGCCAGGTCCTTTCAGACAGGTGCTGAGCACAGAGTTCCCATCAGGGTGTCAAAAGCCTTCTTACACCACTCAGTCCAGATACCTTTTCCTGGCTGTTTCTTGGAGATCAGTTCAGTTAGTGGTGCCACTATGGTACCATAACCCTTTAGAAATCTCCTGTAGTGTCCAGTGTCACTGGCTCCAAACACCTCAATAACTGTCCTCGCTGGTACTCAACTTTAGATAACCTCTGGTCATACCAGTGCTTCGCAAGCTTCTGGCAGCTGGCCTCCAAATTTGTCTTTACCTTCTTCATGTACTCAGCCATCATGCAGCAAGATCCAATCACATAGTCCACTATGTCCTGCTTTGGTTCCATGAAGGGCCTCTCTGACCAAGTATAGTGGACCCCTTACAAGGTGTCCAAAGAGTAGCTCAAAGGTAAAAAAGGCCAACTCTTTTTTGGGGGGTCCTCTCTGTAGGCAAATTGTAGGGATGGGAGAAGGGCATCCCATCTCTTTCTGAGTTTCTCAGGCAACCCCAGGATCATACTTTTCAGGGTCTTGTTGAACCTTTCAACGAGACCATTTCCTTGGGGAAGGTAGGGGGTGGTGAACTTGTAAGTCACACCACACTCATCCAACATGGCTTTCAGATAGGCAGCCATGAAATTTGTACCCCTATCTGAGATTCCCTTGTTAGAGAACCCAACCATGGTGAAGATTCCAAGGAGGGCTCTGCAATGACTGTCGTAAGGGGAATAGTTCCAGGGTATTTGGTGGCATGGCCCACCACCACCAAGATATATCTAATTCCTGATGCTGCTGGGGGGGTCTAGGGGATCGAGAATGCCAATCGTCACCCTCTCAAAGGAAGTCCCCACCACAGGAAGTGGTATCAGGGGAGTCATTGGTTTACCCTGCCTTGCCACTAGCTTGCCAGGTGGGGCAGGACCGACATAACTCCTTGACCTTCTTAGACATCTGGGGCTAGAAGAAATGGTTGGACAGCCTCTCCCTGGCCTCGGTATACCCCAGGTGTCCAACTAAGGGGATATCATGGGCCACATTAAGGAGGAACTCACTGTACTGTGGGGGAACCACCAACATTCTGGTTGCCCCTGGTTTGGGGTCTCTTGCCTGGCTGTGCAGGAGACCCTCCTCTCAGTATACCTCATGGGTACCACTGGTATCCCCTTGTTCCTTTTTGACAGCTAACTCTCACAGGTCTTCTAGAGTAGGGCTAGTCATTTGTCAATTATTCAGGTCCTTCCTAGGGGGACACCCTGCTCCTTGGAGTTCGGCCAGCTCTAGTAAGTTTTCAGGAGCAGTCTTGCAGGCACCAGGCCTTCCCCTTGAGTTTTGGGCTCCTTCTGGGCCTGTGGACTTTGGAGGTTGGGCAGCCATCCTTCCTGCATGTGTGCTTGGCTTTAGGGAACTGGTTCATAGTTTCAGCCAGCAGGATCCCTTGACTCTCCTTCATGGGCAGCTGTGCTCTTGTGGTAACACATACCTATTCAGGTTATGTTAAAGAGATTTGTACAGCACATGGCTGCCCCACCGACGTGGCGTCCCCGCGCTAAACCCAGATATAGCATTGCAGGATGGAAAACATAGGAGTTGTGGATTAGTTCAGGTAGAGCCAAGTTTTTATAGCCTTTCTGTAAACTAGATGATTCTGTATACCTCTGATAGACAAAGGTAGAGAGTTCCAGAGTGTGGACGCCAGCACCCTGAAAGAACGACCACCGGCTCTTGCTCTTATTATTTATTTATTTATAAGTTTTATATAGCACTAGCTAGACCCGCAGGTATCAGAGCGCTTTACATACACAGGGGAACACAAGTTGCATTGCATTGCATGACATAGGGATGCATAAAGATATAAGCCAAACATTATAATTAGGCATACATTTCATAGCAGGACATAAGGGAGCAAGAGGATATAAGCAACACATTATAATTAGGCATACAGTGAAGGGTAGGGGGGAAGCTCAGGAGGTTGAAACAGTCCAATATCCACCTGTCCATGATGGACAAGTGAGCAGGGAGTCCGCTAGGTTATTGAAGTTTAGGTTCGTAACTCGGGGGATGCATGTTAAGTGCAGATCCGCTGGACCCAACGTGCGAACCGGTGAATACGGCACTAGCAGATCGGATAAAATAGGAGGCGCTTGTTGGGGGAGAATTTTATGGCCAAAGCATAAGGTCTTAAAATGAATTCTCTTATCAATTGGCAGCCAGTGTAACTTAGGTATGAGCTTTGATACTAAGCAAAATTAAGGGAGAGCAAAAAGAGTGCATCCTGCCGCATTTTGTATCTTCTGTAAAAGCTGAATCCCAGATTTGTTTGCGCCTAAATAAAGAGAGTTCCAATAATCCAATCTAGATAAGATCGTAGATTGGATAATGGTCTGATGAGTTCTATTCAGGTAGACCCAGCATGGCTCCTCCTCTCTACATCTGCCTAAGCAGTGGTTTCTAAGTCATTCCCCAGCATGCACTTTACAGGGGTGTCAGGGGACACAGCTACTTTCTTTCGGCCAGTAACTCCTCCCCACTCAAAGTCAACCACAGCCATAGATTGTGACTTTAAGACATTGTCAGGATCGACAATCTTGTGCATATCCTCTAGCAGGGTCTGGTCTGGAAAATCCAGCTTGGCTATAACCAAGGTCACACTGGCACATGTATCCTTCAGAGCTCTCACCTTCACCTCATTGATTTTTGTCCGCTGTTGGTATTTCTCCATACTTGGAGGCCAGTGAGCCAAAGGTTCAGTGTTCTCCCCACCCAGGGACACTAAGGTGGCCTGTGTGTACCCTTTGGGATCTCTAGGGGCAATCTCCAACCCCATGCCTACACTGGCTATACCCTTGGACTGGTCACCGGTGGGTGCCTTTTTGGTGCACACTGCATCTCCCCTCATGTCCTGGCAAATTGCAGTCACAACGCACCCCAGCCTTCAAGGGGTCAACATCTTTCCCTGATACGCCATCCCTTTTGAGTGGGATGTGGCTCAGGGGTCGCCTCCTTTGGAATCTTTTGGGGGCCCTTTGGGGCTATCCTTCTTTTTATCTTTACCTCCCTCTTTCCCCTGAAGAGGGGGCCAGACTACCTTTCTTTTGATCACCTCCCAGAGACTTTTTGGGGTACGAACCAACTCATCAGCTGTCGTCTCAGTTCCCTGGGGCTAGACAGCTCAGAGTCGATCAGATGCTGGTGCAACTTCTCTGACTGACAATTTGCAAAAATGTGCTTCTGAACAATCATATTGTAGAGCCCTTCAAATGTGTTTACTCTATTGTCTTTAATCCAACCATCTAGTGCCTCAACTGAAGTGTCGACAAAGTCAACCCAGGTTTGTGTTGCCCCCTTTTGTGTTGTCCTCAGTTTCTGTCTGTACTCCTCAGGAGTGAGACCAAACAACTCGATAAGGGCTGCCTTCATGTGTGGGTAGGATTCTGCTACCTCATCCTCAAATGTAAATAGTCTATCCCAACCAACTACTAGCACTAACCCCCAGAGTAGTGTCCCCCAGTGTTGTGTACCCACCTTACTCATCTTGAGAGCTCTCACATATAAGGCCAGCCACTTGTCTATGTAATGCCCCTGGACACAACTAGTGACAATCCCTTTGGGCAATCAACCTCAGAGGTACCCCTATAGTCACCTCCAGTTACCACTCTACTGATGCCACTTCTTTGGGATCTAATCCCAGGCTGGGCCATCTCTCCTCCAGGGCCAGTCTTCTCTCAGTCAGGGCTATGCCTCTCTCCTCCAGGTCCAGGGCTGCTAGGCTCTCCTGAAGGGATCTCTAGCGAGTGATGGAGCCTGCTTGGCTCTGAGGATCATCCTTGGTCTCGAAAACATGGGTAGGTCTCTGCCTGCCTCACTTGCTCCATTCAGGATAGAGTGGTTGTCCCCCACATCTTCTTCTCCTCCACTACCTTGGAGGAATTCCTTATCCCATCATGGCTGTGGAAATTTAGCGTGCAAACTGAACATTATCTGCGCCATCTTGCCTCTCCCCAGCGCCACGCACAACGAATGCACGGCCGCCATTTTAGGCACCCCGCTCTCTCCCCGCTCACTCTCGACCGCCAGCGTTTTCCCTTGGCGCTGCAAGCATCCCCCGCGCGCCGGCCACCCCCGCTCTCTCATACAGGCCATAAACCCTCTCCTTCTGCGCGACCCTGCTACGGAACCACTTCCAACCGACAACCCATACATGGTCATGCCTCTCCTTTGATAACCCCCCCTTCCTCTGCGCCCCATTGTCTGAACTGGTCCCAGGCCATCGCCTAGCCCTGCGGATGCAGTTTATTGCCCCTACTGTAAGGGAAACACCCCACATCAAAGGGATTACAGTAGAATCAAAGCCCCTACCCCCTGAGACCCGGCCGGTTGCACACACCCCCGGGAATTAGCGGAATTCCCTGCTGCGCGATAGCCATCTCCCACTGCGGGTAGGGTGGGAACCTCTACTGTAACCATGTGTGGGATCGGATCTGAGCCGGGGCTTCAGGGGATATTTCCCCGCACATCAAGGGAATCTCAAGAATGTACTATATGTAATAAAGCAATAAACCAGTGTATAAGAGACCAGGTCTCAGAGATGCAGTTAGAGCACCTCGTGACGATACCTTGCTGTCTGATCTGATGTGTTCTGCTCCGACGGAATAAAACTTTGTTTCCTGCCTTCCAGTCTCCGGCGCCTGCCTCTTTTATTGGTAAATCATCGAGTGGTATGAGAGGCGATTACCGCCGGGCAAATCCTTGAAAGATTATCGACTGAAACTGCCGCTACCATTTAACAATTGGCGTCCCAAACGTGGGGCCCATCAGCGACACGTGGATCCAGTGGGAGAGGTCCCGACGACAGAGTGAACGACTGCAACGATCGGGAGAGCTCCTGCCCAATAGACCCTCGTCTGGCAGCCGATCATCCGAACTTCACTGGTTCCGAGCAGACCTCTCTCGAGTGATCTACGGTCCTGACTGGGAACCATCAGGAGTGCCGCGGCAAATACGGAGAATAGAGGACGATCGGGCGCTGGAGGCGGAAGACGAGAAACTGTCCATGCGGTCCGGGTAAGGTCGTGAAATACGACAAAAGTGCGAGATAATTGATTGATTGTTTGAATACTAGTATTGCTCATTGATTGTTCTTTTTGAGATATTCGCTGTCTACAAACGGGGAGGAGTAGGAATACTCTCTCTCTCTCCCTTTGCAGATAGTGAAGGGTAGGTAACGCAGACTTTTGTCCCCGTTGAAACCCGTCGTGCCTATCTTTATCTCCCCATTGATTGATTGTCCGAACATTGATTGTTTTGAAGAATAGTGCTTTTGAGATATTCTCTGTTTGCAAATAACGTAGAATAGGAATATTCTGTCTAGTCTTTGCAAATAGTGAAGGGTAGGTAACGCAGACTTTTGTCCCCGTTGAAACCCGTCGTGCCTATCTTTATCTCCCCATTGATTGATTGATTGATTGTCCGAACACTAGTTGTTCGATATTAGTTCTTTGGAGGTATTCTCTGCTTACAAATAACGAAGAATAGAGATATTCTGTCTAGTCTTTGCAAGCAGTGAAAAGATAGGTAGTGCTGACTTTTGTCCCCGTTGAAACCCGTCATGCCTATCTTCTCCCCACTGATTGGTAGTTGGTTCTGCCCGGACCGCTTATTAGAGGTGAACCATCCGGCTCCACTGGAGGGCACCCCTAATAAGGACATGTTCACTAAATATGGACTAGTCGCCGTAGCTTATAGCAAGCTGTGGCATAAATATACCAAGAAGGACCCCGAAAGTCAGTGGCCACTGATGGGATCCTTCGACGACCATAAGATAGAAGCACTAGAAATAGCTCTGCGTAGCAATAAGACGACGCCTACTATGCTTGACAGTATCGGCATGTGGCGCAAAGAAGCAACGCAACGGAAAAAGAGGGAAGAAGTAAAAGCAGAAAAGGAATTACGAAAGGCAGCTCACCTTGCCGCTAAAAAGTTAGAAGAAGACATAAAAGAGAGAAGGGAAACTAAACTAAGACAGGAGCCCGAAACCTCAGGCCAGTACGCTGTTAGGACCCCTTCTCTGCTCTACCCTGTATTGTCCTCCAAGCAGCAAACGAATGACGAATTACTGTTAGGTCCCCCGACCATTTACATGCCCCCTCCGTATGCACCCTCCCAATCGGTAGTGCAACACCCACAACCCCCGAACACGAACGAAAGCAGTACAGGGGCCTCGGCCCTCACGGCCTCCGCGCCGGCTGAGCCTCTTGTACTGAACCTAACGTCGACTACAACGTTAGACGACCATGAGATAGGAAAGAAAGAGTCCACCAGAATGAATCGGTTAACTAAAGATGAACGAGCAGGAATTGACAAGATAGTAGGGACGCTGGTGGAGCGAAAAGAAAGTGAGGAGTATATAACGGACGTGTATAAATCGTATGCCGACAGCCGCAGACGACACTTCGTCGTACGGCTCTGTTATCGCACCCTGAATACATATGAGAATAGGTACCACGATAAAGGTCCCGAAGGCCTAGCGGCCCTATATAGGAAGGTAGACATTGGGGAAGAAAGAGAGGGCGATGTAACGAACCTCTTCACTCGTACACTCGAGGTCTACCGACACCTTAAAGAACATGGACAGACAACCACAACGGAAACCCCCATGGCAACTAAGCCCCAGGGAGGAAGGGCCGATGCCATGATGCCCATTAAAGAAGCTGCCCCCTACTGGGTCCCCCCACGGGGTCAGGGAACACACGACGACATCAACCACCAAGATGCGAAGGGAAGGGTTGTATATAACTGGGTCTACCAGCCGTGGGTCCGGCAAGATATTTTGACCTTTAGAAAGACCCTACCCGACTTGAGAAAGAACCCGACTGCCTTCTACACTGAATTAGGCACAGCCTTAGGCTCAACGATAATGACGTTAGCAGATATCGACTTGTTCTTTGGGCTATGTTTGCCGGCTGATGTGTGGAAACAAATCCGGAAGGTTGACCACGCTGAGCCGTTCGGATATACCTGGGTACAACTCGATACCATAGATAAACAGCGAGAGCCAGGACAGAAACCCCCGAAAGCCATCTTAGAGCTCCCAGACAAGATTGTACAAAAACTGAAGACTCTAATCCCAGAAAGAAAGGTAGACTGGTCGATAGTGACAGCTTGCCGCCAGAAACCCCAGGAAGATGTATCTGAATACTTCTCCCGATTCGAGACTGTGTTTTCCGATTACAGTGGCCAAGACATGACCACCGCAACCGGACACCACCTCTTTGTCCAGAATTATGTAAAGGGTCTGTCGCCAGAAGTTTCCCAGAAGTTACAGACCAGCGAGAGTAGTTGGGCAGCCTCCAAACCCGCAGCAATTCTCCAGATGGCCCAATACTACGAAAACCAGAAGAACGAGAACGATAGGGCGTCAGAGAAGAAGAAAAAGGAATTAAAGGAGAGGGTGATGATAGCACAGTTGCAGGGGGTGACCATAGGAAGGGAACCCCCAAAAGAGAATTACCAACCAACCGCCCCTAGAAAGCTACCCCCTAGAGACCATACACCTACGCCCTACAACGGACGGAGAGACTTAGATGGGAACCAATGTGCGTTCTGTAGAGGGTTCGGACACTGGAAATCCCAGTGCCCGGTCCTTCTGGAAATGAATAAAAATAGGAACCCCAGAGACACAGCATATGACCACAGAAATAGAGGACGGGAACGAGGGCACACGAACGACGCCATCAACGACAGGCCAGGCAGATCAAACACCTTTGATCGCCCCCGACAAAACCAGTGTCAGCAGTCCGACTATGAAAGCACTCATGACTTCGCATAGGACCGCCAGGGGCAAGGGAGGGATCCAGTCGAACTCCGTGTTGACCAGCAAGGTCCTTACGTCACCGCTAAGGTCTTGGGCACAAAATCTCCATTCCTGGTAGATACTGGGGCGACACGTAGTGCGTTATCTAAACGACTGATTCCTAGGGCACCCTTGTCTGGCTCACACGTAACCTCAATAGGCTTTGACGGAACGCCCTCCACTAACCCCTTATCAGCACCAATCCCCTTTGATTTAGAAGATAACACCACTGACACGACCTTTCTGCTCTCCTCCAACACCCCCGATGCTATTATGGGACTTGATTTGCTAAAACATTTTCGAGCCACTATCAGATGCTCCCCAGACGGAGTTCGAGTCATCCTACACGATAACCCAGATCTGTCCAGACCCTGTCACACTCGGCGTATGCTCTCTATAACCGATGCCGATATGTCCCTACTCGACACATTACCTTCACATCTATGGGCTAAAACCGACTCAGATGTAGGGCGCATGGTGATCGACCCGGTACACATAACCGCCCGACCGGACGCAGTGCTCCCAAAGCTTCCTCAGTATCGGATATCCCCCGAAGGCGAGAAGGCATTGGTGGAAATCATCGAGTCCCTGGTCGAGGCAGGAGTGGTAGAAGAAGTAGCGAGTAATGTTTGCAACAGCCCTATCCTACCCATTGTAAAGAAGCAAGGCGAGGGGGATGAGAAAGCCTACCGTTTCATTGTTGACTTGCGAGAGGTTAACAAAGTAGTCATACCCCAGTACCCCGTAGTCTCAGACATCACCACCATCCTCACCCTGATTCCATCCACCGCCACCATCTTTACTGTCATTGACCTCAAGAACGCATTCTTTTCCATCCCCATCCACCCAGACAGCCGCTACCTGTTCGGCTTCACTTTAAAAGCCCGTTCGTACAGATTCTGTAGGGCACCCCAAGGTTACACTGAGAGTCCCAGTATTTACAGCCAGGCCCTCAAGAGGCAACTAGATGCAGTCCAACTACCCGATGGAGTGGCGTTGATACAGTACGTCGATGACATTCTTTTAGCGGCCGACACCACTCCACTTGCCGTCACAGCCACCATTCACCTCCTCCGCTTCCTTGCGGAGAACGGTCACAAGGTCTCCAGAAAGAAATTGCAATTCTGCCAGCCCCAAGTAACGTATCTAGGCCACCTACTATCCAAAGACGGGAGGAAACTTACCCCTGACCGAATTCAAACCATCCTAGAAACCCCTGTTCCCAAAACTCAGAAGCAAGTGCGGTCCCTAGTGGGCCTCACCTCCTTCTGTCGTCAGTGGTTGCCAAATTTCAGTCTTATCGTAAAACCTCTGCTTTCCCTGCTGGCTAAAGATACCCCCTTCCCCCTCCCCTGGACACCCGAATGCCAATCCTCCTTCAAAGAATTACGGGATGCCCTCTGCTCAGCCCCAGTCCTAGGAACCCCAAACTACACTAAACCTTTCTCCCTCTACACCCACGAAAGGGAGGGATGCGCATTGTCTGTCCTAACCCAGTCCATAGGCCCTAAACAACGCCCTTGTGCCTACTTCTCTGCCACTCTCGAATCCGTAGCCAGAGCCTTGCCTGCCTGCCTTCGAGCAGTAGCCGCCGCTGCTGTCTCTATCCGACAAAGTGAGGGGATCGTGCTCTCGAACCCCCTCACTGTATTGGTGCCCCATGCTGTTGATACCCTCCTGAACCAAACCAAAACTCAACACCTGACTAGCGCACGACTGACTGGGTACGAACTGACTCTGCTTGCACCCCACATCACATTGAAACGATGCACCACTCTGAATCCAGCCACTCTACTACCTCTCCCTGACACTGACCCCAATGCGTCCCCTATACATGACTGCGTGACCCTCACCGACGAACAGACCAAGAGTAGGGTTGACCTCCGGGATACTGCCTTCCCGAACCCTGACGGAGAACTGTGGGTGGATGGCTCATGCATCAAGCTCCCTGATGGCACCACCTCAGCTGCCTATGCAGTCACCACAGCTCGAACAGTTGTTGAGACGGCCCGCATCACACAGCGATCCGCACAGGCGGCTGAACTAATTGCCCTCACACGAGCCTGCATCCTGGCAGCAGGGACAACCGCAAACATTTACACAGACAGTCAGTATGCCTTTGGGGTAGTTCACCACTTCGGGCTCTTATGGAAAGAGAGGGGATTCTTGACTTCTCATGGCACACCCATCCTGCATGGAGACCTAGTCTCTGCCCTGACCGAAGCAGTCCTCCTCCCCACACGGTTAGCTGTGATCAAATGCCAGGCACACAAGAAGGTGACAGACATTATAGGTCAGGGAAATGCACTAGCTGACATTACTGCCCGAACCACAGCCGAGAATAGGTCCACGACCCGTATGTACGTGACCAGGTCACAAACTGAGAAATGGAAGGATGCTAGGGAAACGATTAGGGATATCCAACTAGCCAGCACACCACACGAATTAACTGAATGGGCCCGGGTAGGATTGAAGGACGATGACGGTTGTTGGCGAACTAAAGACTTGAACAAATGGCTGCTACCCGACTCATACTTGACCCCCATGCTGACCATGGCACACTCCCCCGCACACATAGGGTCTGCCCCCATGATCGAACTCATCTCCAAAGTCTGGCACAACGACAGAATACCGGACTCAGCCAAACGTCTGGTCCAACAATGCCTAGTATGCCTCCAACACAACCCTGGGAAAGGAACTGCTGTACCCCGGGGAGGGTTTGGGGTCCCCAATCACCCCTTTGAAGTCCTACAAATGGACTACGTCCAGCTAGAAAGGTGCCAAGGTTTAAAGTATGTGCTTGTCGTTGTATGTGCCTTCAGCAAGTGGGTGGAAGCCTACCCGACCCATGATAACACCGCTATGACTACCGCAAAAGTACTACTGAAGGAATTCTTCCCCCGATACGGCCTTTGTCGAATTTTGTGGAGCGACAATGGCCCCCACTTCGTAGCCGAAGTTATCCAACTCATCTTAAAAGGGTTGGGTGTAAAACAGAAGTTCCATGCGGTCTTCCATCCCCAATCTGCAGGCCTGGTTGAGCGACACAATGCCACATTGAAGCTTAAGATAGCAAAAATAGTCGCCACCACAGGACTAAGATGGCCAGACGCTCTCCCACTAGCATTGCTATCAATGCGTTCCACCCCCACCAAACACCACTTAACCCCCTACGAGGTCGTCTTTGGGCGGCCCATGAACCTTTGGACTGCACCAAAACCATCATCCATCCACGACGTCCCGGACGTCCTCATGTCTGACTATTTGTATAACCTAACTAAGACATTGTCTGTTATCCACCAGCAGGTGCTGCACGCCATTCCCGATGTTTCCAGGGGCCCGGGACACGACATCCAACCCGGTGACTTCGTCTTAGTGCGTAACTTCCAGCGCACCAAGAGTCTGGAGCCCCGGTGGACGGGCCCCCTACAAGTCCTGATCACCACCCGAACAGCTCTTCGAGTGGAGGGGAAACGCAATTGGCTGCATGCACACCACTGCAAGAAGGTATCACCGACCCTGACAACCACGGACAACATCACCACCCAAGAGGAACTACTGGACAAAGACCGACCATCCCTGAACCGCGGCCCGGATACAGAGACACTTGAGTTGATTGAATATCCCGATCCCACTGTGCCATCCAAAGAAGGGTATAACTTGCGACGAAAGGAGAGAACTTCGGCTAAGCAGACCACAGGCTAAGTGGAAATCTCAGAACGGTAGCCTAGTCACCTAAAAGGCCACCAGGAGAGAAACTAAAACAAAGTCTGTGGTTCTGCCCGCTACCGAGTCTCTTGAAGGTGATGGAAGCGCCCGACATGAAGATGATGGAAGCAACCGGACGTCCGAAGATCCACTACAGAAACCCAAAGACTGACCGAATGCACAGCTTAAAGACTATTGCACTTTTCATTACCCTTCTCTTTTGCCTTCTCCTCATGGTCACCTTCTGGATCATGGAGGAGAGCACACCCGCTCATAAGACATTACTGACCACCGTTCAACCTACCACCACGAAAGAACATCATCTGATCTCGCTTTCACCCCAACTCCGAGAAAGGCGTAAGGAGTTCTGGAATAACTCTTTTGTGCAGTTGCTCCACCAACACAATCTTGCTACCAACGCCACTAATTGCTGGATCTGTGGACTGCTACCACACGCCACTGGACACTCTATCCCTTTCATCCCTTCACCTTTTTCTGTCCATGGTTCCTGCCTCGCCTGGCTAATCCTCCTGCAAGAAAGCTACAAGGACAATGCCACTTCCGGCAGAACCATGTCACACTTTTACCATGGGTTCTGGCTGAACAAAACTGGAAGAACTTCTGCCCTCTTCTGCCCTCTGAGATCGAACACTTCCTTTCACATGGACATCCCTGCCAAAGAACGAGTTGAAATGCAAGTGTTCAACAATCCAGCCAGACCCACCTTCTCTTACCTCCGGAAACGGACGGCCGCCACCCTAACAGTGGCCCTGTCCGTCATCAACATCACTGGGTCTGTATGCCTCGAAGGCCTGGGGGCACAGCTGGTGGGCCACAGCTCCTGCCTCATCACCCGAACATTGGACTCAGTTGACCCACCCTCCTTTGTTGCCTCCCCGAATATGTACTTCATCTGTGGTACTAAGGCCTACACCTGGCTTCCGAAAGGTTGGGGAGGCACCTGCTACATCGCCTTTGTCCTTCCTCCGACGTATGTGGCTCCAGCAAACCATCACCGACAGAAACGGGCCAAAGACATTGTGCAGGCCGACTCCACCGGAGCACAGTTCATGGACGCAGTCAAAGGCCTTGTTCCACTCTGGGGTCCGATGGCAAACAGCCGTGCCATCCGCCACTTAACCCAGGCAGTCGAAACGGCAATGAACATTACAGCTGGCGCCCTCGCCAACAACACCGCTGAGCTTCAGGCCGTCCGCCTGGTGGCTCTCCAGAACCGCCTTGTTCTAGACGTGGTTCTGGCAGATCGTGGAGGAGCATGCCGCATCATTGGGTCCAGCTGTTGTACCTACGTACCGGATAACTCACCCTCAGTCTACAAAGCAATTGAACATCTCCACAGACTGTCCGCAGAGGTTCATCAAGAACAAGAAGAATGGTCACTGGGGAGTTGGTTTTGGGACACTATTAAAGGTTGGGGATGGAGACTGTTTTCATTTATCCTGATACCGATTGTGTTACTATGTGGATGTTGCTTGGGAATTCAGTGTCTGCCACCTTTATGTTCACTTTTTATGAACTGCATCTGCCCTAAGACTTTGGACTTTGAAACTGAGCGGATGAAAGCTCTGAACGAGGTGGAGGTACGGGGTATTATGGGGATAGATCCAAACTAGGCAAGCTGGCGAGACATGTTAAAAGGGAGGACTGTGGAAATTTAGCGTGCAAACTGAACATTATCTGCGCCATCTTGCCTCTCCCCAGCGCCACGCACAACGAATGCACGGCCGCCATTTTAGGCACCCCGCTCTCTCCCCGCTCACTCTCGACCGCCAGCGTTTTCCCTTGGCGCTGCAAGCATCCCCCGCGCGCCGGCCACCCCCGCTCTCTCATACAGGCCATAAACCCTCTCCTTCTGCGCGACCCTGCTACGGAACCACTTCCAACCGACAACCCATACATGGTCATGCCTCTCCTTTGATAACCCCCCCTTCCTCTGCGCCCCATTGTCTGAACTGGTCCCAGGCCATCGCCTAGCCCTGCGGATGCAGTTTATTGCCCCTACTGTAAGGGAAACACCCCACATCAAAGGGATTACAGTAGAATCAAAGCCCCTACCCCCTGAGACCCGGCCGGTTGCACACACCCCCGGGAATTAGCGGAATTCCCTGCTGCGCGATAGCCATCTCCCACTGCGGGTAGGGTGGGAACCTCTACTGTAACCATGTGTGGGATCGGATCTGAGCCGGGGCTTCAGGGGATATTTCCCCGCACATCAAGGGAATCTCAAGAATGTACTATATGTAATAAAGCAATAAACCAGTGTATAAGAGACCAGGTCTCAGAGATGCAGTTAGAGCACCTCGTGACGATACCTTGCTGTCTGATCTGATGTGTTCTGCTCCGACGGAATAAAACTTTGTTTCCTGCCTTCCAGTCTCCGGCGCCTGCCTCTTTTATTGGTAAATCATCGAGTGGTATGAGAGGCGATTACCGCCGGGCAAATCCTTGAAAGATTATCGACTGAAACTGCCGCTACCATTTAACAATGCGGTACCCTGTGCGCACACTCACTGCTTCCTGGGGCGACATCACGGTAGAACCCCCGATGCACAGCTTCATACAATATCTGCATGTCATGGGCAACGGTTCGCACGTTATACACTGGCTAGCGCAGGCACTGCAGGCACACTTGCAGCCTTCCACACTACCGCTGCGAGAACGCTGGGCGATGGACAGGGGAGGAGACTGGATAGACAAAGAATGGACGCAGATCCTGGTTGGCCCGACCAACATCCCACGCAACCCCCGCTTTAAAATTATACAGCACTACATACTACAGCGCGCTTATCTCACGCCCGACAAGATAAATAGATACTTCTTGCTGACGGACGCAGCTTGCCAGCGCTGCCTGCTACCGGGAGCAGACCTTCTACACATGCTGTGGCACTGCCCAGATGTACGGCCATATTGGGACGACGTATTGGCATTGCTCGCGCGCGACACTGACGGGCAACTGCCGCATACATGGGAAGCATGCATATTGGGGTTATATAAGCGCACAAAAAACAACAAAGTGCAGGCGCGCTTCTGGGACATGGGACTTATAACGGCCAAGCGCTTGCTCACTAAACACTGGAAGGCCGCGGCCCCCCCGCACGTTAGGCACTGGAAAGTCTCCTTCACCAACTGGGCGCACGCGGAGAGCGCGGCGCTCCTTCGTGAGGAAATAGCGGGGCTCCGCAAATTCCCCATCGCCCAGATCTGGGATGACCTTCTCAAAGCGTTTCAGATGGCTTGCCAGGAAAGAGGGGTAACCTGAATCACTAACACCTGCCGCTTCCTTGTGGACTGGCAGAGGCAGCCTCAAAACTGCGGCGGCGCCACCTCCTGCTCCCCCCTGCCTGCCTCTGGTAGCCTCTGCTCCCACTCTCAGCGAGGCTGACACCAGAGGACTCACACTAAACGGATAACACACACACCTACTGCATGCTGCCGCCCCGATCCGAAGCAGTGCAAATGGCGCCTGGCTGGGGGCCCGGGCGGGAGGATGCGACCACTTCATCTCAACCTGCCACTCCCCCTTTAACGTAGCAGAGCGCCCTGCATACCACGAACCTAAGTGTGGGCGTTGCGTAGATGCTTTGGACTCTCAATCAGCCCGGGGGCCCCTCAAACCTCCCCCCCCCTCCCAGCTGCTATCTCCCGCGCACAGCGCACAGCCCCGCTGTGCCCCGCTAGGTGGCTGCTGACCCCTCCGCACTGGCGCAAAATGATCTCCCCCCCTCCCCCCTTGACCCTGTTTGAGTTAATAACCCTCATCCCTATTCCCCCTATCGCCGCATAAGCGTCGGTAGCAGCTTGCTTAACGGCTGCGTTTCCCGACTGGATTCCTGATTTATCACAGATAGCAAATGGTGGCTGCGCTGTCTGGCATCCCCGGAGCGCTGCCCTGCTTTGCGTGCCCTGCTCTCAGACGGTGGAGCGGCGATGACCCACCTGCCCTGCCAGGGATGGGTGCGCCCGAAGCTCGCAGTAAACTCTTGTCGAGGGCGCGCAGTGTTGAGAGCTGGGCATGCCCCGATGACCAGCGGATTGAGGGATACAGCGCTCGGGGACTGGGCGTGCACCACACAATGCACACATGGACCCGAATACGAAATTGCAGGCTAGAATTGCCTGACTTAAGTGCAAGGTTTTTTTCTTTATGCCACAGTGAGCTGTGCTGGCGCACTGGCGCCGCGCCCGGCCCGCGTTGCGGATATGGCGCTGGTGCTGTACCGACTAGGGGCCCCTAAGTCTGAGATTCTTAATGATGCTCTGCACAACTTTAGATGGGGCCTGGGCGGTGGCTGCGGCGCGGGCTGAGGCACGACGCCAACCCTGCTGCCGACACTGCGAATCAGGAGCACCAAGCACACACAAACAACAAAATAGACCTACCACTTGCTCAGGTGCGCGTCCAAGGACTACAGCAATGCCACCATGTACAACGCTGCCGGACCCCCGGGTTGTCGGCTGAATGGCTGTGTCATATTGTTTGAAAAGCATTTACCTATTGCATAGCTGATTTGACACCATGGATGGTGCATGTACACTATATGGTGATGCAACTGTGAATAATAAAGGTTTTCCAAAAAAAAAGAAAAAAAAAATGGCGGTACCCTGTGGGCCTCCTCCCAAGCTCTGGGAACCTTTATCAGCTCATTTTTTCTGGCCTTGGCCCCCATGGTGATTTTTCCATCCCCGCAAAATGCCCTCCACTTATCTCGCTTGAGGAGGACAGGTTACCTATGTCGAGCTCCATGCTCTCTTGCTGAAAAAAGTGACCCCTGAAACGTTTTCAAAACTTTTGGAGAACTATCTTAAACTTTTAAACTTGCGGGAAACTTTGCCACAACTTTCTCAAACGTTTTCCAGCTCCATGAAAATGTTTATGCAATCCTTAGAAACAGTCCTCTGGAGTTCAACACACTTGACAATTATTTGAGAGGTAAGAGACTTCTTTTCTAGGTGTCTACGTAGGCAGATTCTCAGCTTCTCAACTTTAACAACTATATGGTACTGCTAAACACAAGTTCTGGTTTCCAACGCTAGGCACCAATGTGAGGAAATAGGGTGTATTATATGGAGAGGTTGTGCAACCTCATTGTGTAATACAATTGCCAACCCCTTTAGGACCCCATGGTTTCTTTTGTCAAACCTTCAGCTCAACCCTGGGTAGCTGTGGCCCTGAGCAGCAAGGCTTACGCATTGGAACAGGTGTATAGCATTTAAACAGTACAAAAACAATTGAAGAAATTGACAAGACACCAAAGAAATCTGACACCAATTTATAAAAATAGAATGTATTTTTAGGCATTTTTCGACACAACAAAAAAAGATCCACCAAAGAGTTTTGGGAATAACGAATTTATCGAGGTATAGTAAATCAAAACATTTCACTCAACCATGAACAAGCATTGGCAAATTCGACGAATTTGACACAAATTCTTTTTCATTAAATAGTTTGGACTAGTTATAATGCGGGCACTTGGAGTTACTTTAGGCAACCAACTCCAGGAGGTAGCCAGTCAGGGACAAGCAAGGTCCTTAGAAACAGTTACCACAGCAGGTGAAGCAGTCTTCAGTCAGTTCCAGGCATTGTACCTTTTGCAGGACTTTCCTACAAAAGCGGTCCTGATGTTAGGGATGAAGGATGCTGGAGATGTCATTGCGATTGACATGGTTCTTGCTGCTACTACTCGATCCACGAAGGGGGTGAGGTGATCCTGGTTACAAGGTCGACGTCCCTCAAAGTCCTATTGGTGCTGAACGAAGTTCAAATGCCACTAAAAACCTAAAATATAGTGTTCCACAGATTTTTTCTTTCTGTGCTGGTTGAGAGTTGATGGAATTAGGCCAGTGTTGAGAAATGCTTTTTAACATCTAAGGTGCAAATTTGTAATCAGATTTTTGACTAGTGTTGCTGTTCAAGAGTTATGAGAAAATATAGGTTTACTTCCTCCAGCTAAATAGATTTAAAATTGATTCACATTCTCTTTGAACGCTGACCAAGTAATTACTGTACATGAGTTAGTAGTAATGGTTCACCAAGATTTGCAGTGTTACAGGAGGGGGGAGTAAGCTTTTGGATGTCAGGAGTCCAGGTAGAATCTCCAAAAGCTCAACAGTTGGGCCTTGGTAGTTGTTGGCAGGCAAGTGAGAAGATTCTGCTTGTTCTTTAAGATGCTGGATTATGAAAATGGAGGGAGGGCCTAAGGGCCAATAGGAGGTCTGACTCCCATATCAGAGGTTTATTCCTCAACATCTCAGATTCCTATACCACAGACACCATTCTAAAATCTGTAGCTACAAGGCCCAATACCAGAGCAGAAAATACAGGACTTGGTCACAATAGCGAACAGACTTGAGTGAGACGTGTTGTGTCATTGGTTAGTGGTTGTACACTAGTGTCCCTGCTTCATAACCTTCAAGCTGTTCTGCCTGGGCCACTGTTCATCAGAACTAACCTAGAAGGGGATGAAAGAAACTCGGATCAAGAACTAGTGCTCAGGATGTCAGGCAGGCAATCCTCTTCTGAATCCCCAGACACAAAAGAATCTTAAAGGTGCTTAAAATGTCACATCTGAAGGTATTAATTGCCTTCAAGAAGCCTGTGGAGCTTTCGGAGTGAACTCACTAAGGGCAGCTGCTTACTAACCTGTGAATTTTGGAAAGCGATAGCATGACTTGTGTCGTGGGAAGTCCACCACCATTGTTCACCAAGTGGCCAGTGCGTGTGCGACTGACCTGCAGATTTAACATTCTTTCATAAAACACAGCTAGTTATGAAGCAGTACTACACAGCTTGCATGGTGGATTCATTGTAAAAATTTGAATTAGCTTATTGCGCTTCACATCTATGAAGATTTGACTATTCAGTAACTAAGCATAGCTCACCGTGTTAACAACAAATTCAAACGTGGGCTCGACCGTGATTTAAGGTGATTTTTTTATTTTTTTTGTTTCAAAATACTTTATTGTTTTTTTATTTTTTTAACAAGGGTAAACAGAAAGTCTGTAACTGGGTTAGCATAAGTTATCCAAGGCAAGGTTTATGCATATGAGTCCTAAGACAGTGTGTTCCGCTTATATAGCTAACCCACATGATCAATAATAAGAGAAAAAAAAAGAAAGTCAGGCTGAAGAAGGGAAAGGGGGGAAGGAAAGATAAGAGAAGGGAAGAAAGAATGACGGTTCTTATAATTTACTTCTGACATTCTTTGTAGATGTTGGCACAAGAGCAGGCTCTTTACTTCATCAGGGAAAGATTTTGATGACTAATAACTGTGATCCTCCCATCATTTCTTGAACATTTCTGCTCTTAAATAATCATTAAATGTTTCTCTTCTTAGCAAAACATACAGTGGACCTTGAAATTGCTTATTTTTGATGGTGTAACTTCATATGTGTAAATTGTGGCCCGTTCTCCCCTAAAGTATAACCTTGCTGTATGGACCACGTTTCCAAAGGCATATCTTATAGAAAGAAAACTGTATTCTGACGATAACACCATGGGACATATTCCAAAAGGCTAGTCCCTGGCATTTGCTCCTTCCTGTCTGATGAGCAGAGACCCAGATGTAAGGTAGATATGCCTTAGAAGTGGTAGTAGTAAAAAGTACTTTATTTGGCCATAGGTCATTAAACTAACACTGTAAACAGTTATAAACACGAAACATTGATCTCATAAAACAATACAGCAAATAACATAAAATATTACATAAGAATGTTGCAAAATGAGCCTGATTGCACAGAAGATAATCCACAATCGCAAACCTTTGACAAAAACCTACGTGGTCTGCCATGCTTAAAGATAAGGTCCATGCATATCATAATGTAAGTAGTAGCTTAAGCTAAGTGCAGTCCCAGTCCAAGTAAACAATTCACAAGAAAAAGGAGTGCACCAATAAGTTTATTAGTAAACATATTAATAGGCGGGGATAAAATTCATGGACCATTTGGCTAAAATATAACTACATGGACATAACATATACCGGCAGATGGCAACAATGGGTCCCTCACTGCAGCACTAGTGCGTGTGCAAACCATGCACTGTCCTGGACCGCAACCATAATAGTGCAAGTGCTCTATTACTCAGGCAAAAGCAATAGTTACATACTGATCCCACCCACTAAAGAAATAACTAGAAATGCAGAACTCTAATGTTAAAGTGGAAGACCAAGTTGCTTCTAAATCACAGCCACTGCCAATAGAAATTTGCTTATACAAAAAACAGTCTACTCGTGTCGGAGCTCAAGATTCGCAAAACAATTGAAAGTGATGAAACCCCAAACTCTGACAGTAGGGTTTCAGCCATTTTGCCCGTGCTACGGAATACAGTGGACAACAAAATGTGGTATGTTCTATGGTCTCAACCCTGCCCGGAAAAATGGAACACGATTGCCTTGAGGCTCGTCTTGTTCCATCTATGAGTGTAGCTGTTCACCGCTAGAGTGCGGGCCCTGAATTTGATAAAAAGCGTCATCGCCCACTGTGGAACAACCTCATCAAGATAGGGTTCAAACTGAGGAGCGAATTTTATGGACAGAAACCTCCCAGTAAGAATGTCGCTATCAGCTTCCCATAAACACTTATTATTTATTTGCTCCCAAAATATGTTCTTCTTTTTGAAGAGTTGATGGCAGAGGGATTGGTCCACAGAACTTCAAGACGTAGCCTGAGGAGCCATTTTCTAATGAGGGCTAGCCAAGGAACAATTGTGTCCCCATCCAGAAGGACGAGTTCACGAAGGCTTTGCCTATATGACTCAAGCTCAGGGCACAGCCATAGCCTAACCCAGTATACCAAAGGACTCAGAGCGACTAAATGGCCAATCCCCTTGAAAGGCAAGTCGAAATACAAGGGGACTAATGGCGTGGATTGGGGGAGGGATAATACGAACCTTATAAAATGGTTTTTTCGGACAGAGAGACTGTCCATAGAACCTGTGCCCCAATCCTCAGCCCCATAAAGTGCAGCCCACTGGACCACAACCTTATAAACATCCACTATTGGAGAGGCTGCTCTCTGGGTAGATTCCTGTGCATCCTTCCGATAGCCACTGATTTATCTAATATAATAGCCCTGGACTTCTCGATATGGGATGACCATGTCATGGAGCTAGTGAACCTTATACCAAGGTAATCGAAGTGTTCAACTTCCTCGAGTACCTCAGACCCCAGTGTTAAGTTCCTATGAAAGGAACTGTGCAGCCTTAAAGTCATGAATTTAGTTTTCTTTGCAGTAATCTCGAGCCCCCTATTACTCTAGAACTCCTGAAATTCGTTTAACAAATTCTGAATCCCCACAGGTGTTTTGGATATAAAGAGCGTATCATCTGCGAACAGCAGGCCAGGAATGGGGACGCCACCAAGTTTAGGTGCGTCATGGATGCAATCATGGAGATAATTAAACGCATCGTTGATATCGTGAGAAAACACTGTTGGTGCCAATACACAGCCCTGGCACACCCCCATGTGATGCTGATGCTCTCCGTTAGTGCCCCGTCCCTACCCCAATCCATTTGAGCAAAGTTGTTCTCATGTAACCTCTCTAAGATCCCTACCAGGGTTGGAGGAGCCCCAATTTACCGGAGAGTGGCCCAGAAATTAGCTCTAGCGAGCTGGTCTAATGCTGCTCTCAGATCAATGAAGGCAACATATAGATGATCCTTTAAGATCTTAATGTACTTCCAGAGTATCAAGGAAAATCTAAATATTTGATCCACAGTTCCCACCTTGGATCTAAATCTGGCCTGGAACGGGGTGAGACAATCAAAGTTGGTAGCCCACGCCTGAAGTTTGGCCAAGACCTGGCGGCAAAACACCTTCTGCAAGATGTCAATAAGGCTGACAGGCTTATAATTGCTTGGACCTGATCTGGCACCCTTTTGAAAATTTTTAATAATAACTGCTCCTCTACAGGAATCAGGGAGAAGAGCACCTGACATCATGGAATTGGACAGGATGTTGATGTAAGGGGCCCAGATCTCGATCTCATAACTGTACATATTGCCAGGAATAAGGTCTAGCCCTAGTGCTTTCCCTGGCTTTAGAGATAAAATCACTTCCTTAGCATCCTCTAGAGGAAAAGTAATAATATCAAGCATCACTGGATCTGTGTTAACCTGAGAGTGCAAGACAGGGTTAGAAATCAACTGGGATAAGGAGGGCGTAGAATAAAGATTACTGAAATGTTTGACCCAGATCTGCGGATGAATGTGATGGGTAGTAGGAGTTCGAACTTCCAAGCTGTTATGGGCAATTATATGCCAAAAAGAGGAAACATCCTTCCTTTTGGAATCTTCTAATAGATCCTGCACATTTTTCTCATCCCAACTCTTCTTACTGGCCTCTAGCCTAGCGAAACTGCTGGGAGCATAGAGATCTAATAGCAGTTATTAGATTTGAGTTAGCCTGTGTGCAGTCTTTAGAGAACCAGGGAGAAGATTCAGAGGTGGCCCTCTTATGATTGCCAGCACCCACCTCCACCTCAAAAAGACGGCTTAAGGAGGAGAAGAAGTGGCCATGAATAATAGTAATGGGGATGTCATCTATATCGACATCCTCATATAGCGAGAGAGCTCAATTGTAGAGACTGCCCTTTCCCCTCCATTTCTCTAGCCCCCTCGTCCTTCATACCATTTCCCCCTTACCCACTTCTCTCATCCTATCCCATCCCACTACCCCCCTCCTACCAAATTTCCCCCCTTTTGCTTCCATCCTCCAGTCTCACGTCTAACTTCCTACCCCTTGTCGCCCTTCATGCCTATCCCCTTTCCATACACCATACGAAATTTTGATTAACCACTTCCTTGTTTTACTTATGTATATAGCACCCGCTCTTCCTACCTGTGTATTTGATTTATGTAAACTCAAGCTGTTTCTAATTTGGTGACATATTGGTTTTACATGCTGTTAACTGATTGTTTTATACCGTGACCACCTTCTTACCCATGTAAAGCGCTCTGATACCTCTGGGTCCAGCCAGCGCTATATAAAACCTCTAAACTAAATAAATAAATAAATAATTAGAAGCAAGCCACGAAGGCCAAGAATTAATTTTAGGCTACTTATGGGCCCTCCTGGAATTCCCAACGATTACATCCCCAGGTAATCGGGGCAGATCCAGAATCTCATACAGTACTTCTTTAAGTGTTAGGTGGTGAGCATTGTGATCACTCTCGACCCAACAGTAACACAAAAGTCCACCAACCATTTCTATAGGTCATGAGATAACAATATGTAGTCGATCCTACTTTTGGTTAGGCCCCTTATGAATGTATAAACCCTAATCTCGTCAGAATCTGTCCTGCCATTATATGCCAGAACCCTATGGGCAATAGTAAACAGGGCCAATTGCCACTAGAGGGCGTATTTTTAAGGGGGGAGGGGTGTTCAATCCCAGAATACCCAAGGCTGAATCCTCCGCTTTAGTTACCAGCTAGATGTTGTCCAGCGGCTCAAAAGTGGTGTTAAAATCGCCCCCCAATTATAAACTTTGGTTTGCTCATCAAAGACTCTAGGTGATTGTCAAGGACAGACAGTATAGGTGAGGGGCAGTTGTAATCCACACTACAGTTGTACGTTATAAATGTTAATAGAGGGCCCTTTACTAACACTTAGAGACAACCCTAGGACATCCGGCAAATCGATTTGGAGAAGCTCAATATTCCAGTAAAGGGAGATAAACAACCCATATCAAGGGGCCCCCAGAGAGGCGACCAGAGGAAGAAGGGAGTGCGTCAACTGAAAAGGTTGCAGAACTGGATCTATGAAGCAGCTCTAAGGTCCTGGTCTCCTGGAAGAAGCAGATGTGGAAAGAATCAACAAAATCGTCCCATAATGGGCCACTAAGCTTACTTCGTAAGCCTGCCGAATTTCAGGAGAGAACTTGCAGTTGTCCCCCAGATCTTGATTGATCCAGTGCAGTGCCCAAATGACCGCTCCTACTCTCTAGAATAGGGTCTGCCTCCGCTGCCCTTTCAGACAGAAAAACTACAGGGGCAGCCTCCATATGCACAACAACAGGGATACCTTGTACGACTGCAGATTGCAGTCAATCCACACTGCTCAGTGGTCGTTATCTTCTAGTAGCACCCTCCTTTGATCGTAAATCACCGACTCTCCCCTTAGTGTTGTCAAACACAAGCTGAATCCCAGTGTCTGTGGTGCGTATATCTTGTGCTTCGATTGCCAGCAAACCATCTAGAATCTCTCTAGAGCTCACTGAGATGATAATGATGTCATATGACTCAAGCTCTAAGGAGCATCTACAGGCACTCAGAATATCTTGCATAATGATCGACTTACACTGGTAGTGACCACTTTAACTAATGTAAAACTTTATTGTTTAGAGATCCCCTTTCCTTGAAGTGTTCGCTCTCCAATTTTGGTACATTAAATAGCTTGAAGTTGTAGTGGCCCTCACTGAGCCTGGGCTGAATTGGTTTCTCTGGACAGGTAAAGCCACAGGTGTCACTAGACATTAATCCCGCTTGAGCCCCTCTTCTATATGGCAATCCAGAAAAATTTGGGACAGTAGTTTTACTTGGATCTGCTAGAATAAAATAACCAGGTGTTGTACGGCAATGGCTACAGGCCCCCTTAGCAGGAGGTCCAAATTGCCCTCCCTGAACATCAGAGGTAAATGATTGGAACATACTGATGCTGACCTTGTAGTATCCAGAGGTTCCCTGCTTCAAAACACCTCAGACATATCAGGGTTAGGGTGGGGCAAGAGATAAAGGCAGAATCGAACTGACTACGGTTCCCTGCTACGAATTGCCACGAGCTAGCATTTGAGTTGCAATATTCGGTTTGCATTCCAGGGATTTGACCACCTCTTTTAGACCAGCTATAAAGATATGCCTTCTTTCTGATATCCTGGTTATGGCATATTATTGAATGGAGGAATCCTTAACTGAGTGATTCCCTATTAATCAGCTCCACCATAGGCCCTTCCTGCCTCTTGCAGGCTATATCAACCCCAACAAAAGAAAATGGGATTTGGCTGACTTGGTTAATAAACTTGTTTTATATAATTAAAATATGGCTTTTAAAATTATTTATATTATTTATATTGTTAACATTGCTTGGATTTATAATGGGAGCTCCCATGTGCCTGGCCAAATGTATGCTTCTCCAACAAGCTCTAAATAGAGTAAATCATGTGTCAGGAGATGCTGTTAATTATTCAAGGTTGGCTTGGATAGTGCTTTATCAATCCAAAGTTGTAATACCGTGCCTCAGATGGTAAAATGCGTTTGTCATTTTTTCGTTCGGCAGGGATCGCACTTGCTGATCCTATGCTTAAAGACATTAACAAATAACAGCAAAAAGGGGTTGTCACTTTTCTAGCACGCATAGATGGCATTCATCATATATCAATATAGATAGATAGATAGATAGATAGATAGATAGATAGATAGATAGATAGATAGATAGATAGATAGATAGATAGATAGATAGATATTACCTAGTTATGGTTAGGACCTAGTTTCGATAGGATTGTTTTTTGCCAATAACTTTGATGCCGTTTTCACAAATCGTTACAGAATTTTCAAAACTAGTACGCACTTGAGTTCATGCTGCTGTCTGGAAAGTTTCGGAGAGATTTGTGAAGCGGGCCGAGAAAAAAGGGGGGGCCCAAAAACATTTTCCCCATGCAATTTCCCATAGGGATTTTCTGGCATGACTACAGCCCAAACCGCTGAACGGAATTACACCAAATTTGGCAGATAGCTAGATCTTGGTCCACAAAATAGTGTTTTTGATGATTTGGTGTAAATCCATCAAGTAGTTTTTGAAATAGTAAAGGAAAAGCAAACTTGTAATCTTAGGGACTCGGACCATCCGCAAATCCAACAGATCTCATGCTGAGATGTGATTGGCTGCCAACACTTCAACCAGGAAGTGTTGGCAGCCATTTTGGGATTCAGACTCATCCGAGTCCCAAAACAAAGATAAAAATAAAGAAAAGGGGGCATAGTAGGAATACTCTGACCCCTTAGACCTGGTGCTCGGTTCCCCCAGGGACGCAAGAGCCCCCCAAAAAATATTTTTGTGGCACAAATCCCGAAGATTTGCGAATACTCAAGGAAAAAAAAAAAAGTGGTCTCCCAGGCGTGTTTGTTTTGAACCCCAAAGTAGGCCAGGCCCGGGGGCTTATTGTTATATATATTATGGGGAGGGCGCATATTGCCCCCTTCCCATGGACCGCCACCTCCCCGGGGCAGGCTGATTGTCATTTTTAGGTCTCGCCTGAGCCAGCGCGCATGCGCTGCTCTGCGAGGCATTTTGTAAAGGCTTTTAAATTCCAAACACACGCTCGTGGGCGTGCTTGGAATTTATCACTTGCTATTAGGCTTTGCGTGCTGTCTTTCTAAGAAAGACAGCACGCAATTGGCCCCAGGGGAGTGCATGTCCCGCCTTCTCTGTTCTGTGGCTTAGGATCCGCGGGAGCGAGCATGAGCGCCATGTTTCCAATTATCGCGCCGCCTCGCGGTCGCGTTAATTGGAAACATATGGGCAAAGTCGGCGCTTTCACTTTTGCCACGGCAGGCACAAGCGCGCTCGCGCGGGTACCACTTCCGGGCTTGTCTTGTTTTAACAGCATTGTTCAAACCCTGCACTGTATATTTTGCTGTGTAAAGTTTTAAAATCTCGTTGCCCAAGCCCAAATCCTAATATTCGGGCAGTAATCTCAGGTCTCTTAGTTCTGTTGTCGGGTCTCATCGCTACTGTCATAGTACACGCCACATATTTTCCCAGTATGCAGTAAAACATGTGTTATGGGAATGAGGGATGTCCCTGGACACATACCAGAGGCCTGGACAAGAGGGAAGATCTGCTTGCACAGAGAGGGATTGAGCGTCCGTACATGATTTCCTTGGAAGGGGGGGCACATCGGGGGTGAGGTAGGGGACAGGGGCACACTGACATGGGGCGGGGAGGGGTGGGAACGAGTTGGGGTTAGGAGGGACGGTACTCCATTGGGACACGGGGACTCGTTGTGTAATGAGCAGTAATTGTTGATTTGGAAAATAATAAAAATGTTTCAACAAATGCAGTAAAACATGTGTTAAGCATGGGTGCTCTAAGTTTTGTATATGTGAGAGTAACCTTGCATAGTTAACAACTATTGGACTACCCTTAGTTCCTAGGCACCTGCGTAGTTTTCTTTTGCGAGTTTTAGATGGTGCGGCACCTCGCAAGCATTTTGTAAAATCGTCACCCACACGACTGCAAGCCTTGCTTAGCTTTTTCTAGTGACTGCACTGGAACCGTCAGTTGCCTGCATTTTGAATGCAGGTTTATACCTTGCTTAGCATTTTCTAGTGAATTATAAAATACACTTACAAGATGCTATTGAAATTCTCAATTTTTATGCAACAGTGGCGCGGGGACGTAACTTTGGTAGAGGGGGGTGGATAACTGGCAAATAAGTTTATATTAGGGGGCTGCTTGGTGAGAAAATACACCCGAGCTTTTACGTCAAAGCATTTTTTTTCCCTTCAGCAACACAGTGCAGCTCGGAAGTAGCACACAAGCTATCTGCTGCATGCCACTGGTTAGCACTTGATATGTCTCAAAGATATAAGGGGGGGGGGCTTTGTAGTGGCAATAAGGAGAGACAATCTTGCAAAATGGTTGCCCACATTGGTCTAAGGAGAGGCGGGCTTGTTTACTATTTCTTGTCTCTAGTTCCGTGTTTTATGTGGTATTCAAGGTAATGGGAATGAAATCAGTAACTCTGTTGGCCATGGTTGTGTTCCATAACAAAATAAACAACATGCTGAAATATAAGGCCCCCCTATAATTTACTCTACACTGTCTGGTGGGAGCTGGCCCAGGAGAATGTTTCCTGGTTTGTGTTCGACCTAGGACGCAGACCCTGTGTCCCCGTATTGGATCCAGTGACTACACCCATAAAACTCAGTCTAAAGGTAACATGTCAAGGGGCTTTAGTTTGCTTCTCTCATCCACACACAATACCTGATGTGATTCAGCAAAGTTGGTTCCCCTGTGTCACCTTGTTCTAAGACCAGCCTATAGGCCTAGTCTGCATTTTACTCGTTTGGGAATCTGAGGCAGATCCCGTGATATGGTAACTTTTCTCTGGTTGTAGGCATTGCCCAGGGCCCCACCCACCGAAAGGACTAGAGCTGTTTGTGTAGCTACAGTCAGGGTATTTGTGAGTAGGAACACTTACAAGGAAATTCCAGACAAACATATTGATCCATATTCTCATTAGCAACAGGTGTTTGTGCATATCATTGTGTTGCTGGTGAACTTTGGTATTGCACAGTGGGCATACATGTTTGTTCAGCGCGCATGCGCTGCTCTGCGAGACATTTCATAAGGGCTTTTAAATTCCAAACACATGCTTGTGCATGTGCTTGGAATTTATCACTTGCTATTGGGCTTTGCGTGCTGTCTTTCTAAGAAAGACAGCATGCAATTGGCCCAAGGGGGGTGCAGGTCCTGCCTTCTCTGTTCTGTGGCCTAGGGTCCGCGGGAGCGAGCATAAGAATCATATGTTTCCAATTAGTGCGCCACGTCTCGCGGTCGAGTTAATTGGAAACATATGGGCAAACACGGCGCTTTCACTTTCGCCGCACAAACGCGCTCACGCGTGCACCACTTCCGGGCTTGTCTTGTTTTAACAGCATTGTTCAAGCCCTGCACTGTAGGCTTTTTATCTAACTTCCCGCTTTGCTGCTGATCACCTTCTCAGTCTACCTTGAGCTTCAGACTTTATTTATGACCGTTTCTTTCTCAGCACATGAAACACTACATTATTTGTTGGAACTGTACCGAGCTCATTTTTCTTTTCATTACTGGTTAAGTGTTGATTCTGCCCATTGACTATTGCAATCTTCCCTGTTCCCTCTTTAATGTACAGCAGTGTTGTAGTATTCCCATTTGGCTGAAAGCAAGCGCACCCTTTTGAACCTGGAAGTTACTTCTCATTTGCTGCCTCTGAAGTTGGAAATCAGTTTAATGGGGGGAATCGCATGAAATTACTAAATAGTGCCAGTGATACACTATTTACACTATAAATCCTAATAATTGTTATACTTAACATATCGAGGGCAGCAGAATTTTGAGATGTACTTTCACTTTGCGTTTCACACTGTTTAAAGGCAGCACACAGAATAAAGTCTCCAAGGTTCTCGGTTGCAGCCGGGTATTATTTGGAGAACCCATCTCTGTTGGCACTGTTGAAAAATGCTTTCTCTTGCCAGCTCCTGGAGTCTCTGGGGGGGAAGGGCTCCTATTGGCCTTTGTGCCATTTCTCGCACGAGGCTGGTACAATACAATGTGGTCTACAATGCTTAAGTATTTGACTCAAAGCTTCCAAGTCACCCTGTTACTCGTGGCTCCTCCCAGATAAGGTTCTGGGGAGAGGGACGATTTCCAATTCAGACCATTCATGTTGGTCTTTTAGATCAGATCTCTCTCCCACCGTCCTGAGTTTGTGGCTGCCTGGCTTTTAATGGCCTGTTGCTCGCCTGTTAGGAGCTTGCATCAACAAACACAGCATCCCTTCCCTCATTCCCTATATACGTCTATATGACATTAAAAATGGTCAGTTGCCATACATTCGGAGCGTTTGGCATTAATACTCTCAGGTTTGCAAATCTGACCCCTAAATTCCCCTTGGTAAAAAATGGGGAAGTGTTTTTTGATATTGTAAATCGATTTTCGAAACTCCAAAGCTGTGTTTTTATTCTATTTACTAGGACACCTCTGAAGTATAGCTACAATCTGCATGCAAATATGGTTTAGGGAGACGGGAAGTTTTTTTCACCCTCCTGGTGCCTCATTCCCCTTTTCATACCCTCTAAATTTTGCAATGAAAACAAAACAAGCGCCTCACTAATGAATTCTTAGAAAGCCATCTGATGGGAAACGTACAGCAGTGAGTTTCTATTGTAAATAATGATTTGCGTTCCAATAAGCCACCGTTTGGATTTTTTTTTAGGTTTCTGGATAATGTAGAGCCCTTTTGTTCAGGAACATGTTAGTAAACATTTCGTGACACGCGCCTGTTTGCGGTGGGCGTGTATTTCAGCGTGCGTTGCTTTCCCTCTAATCAGCCTCTTTGTTGTAAACGGTGCTGAACGCACAGGATGCAGGGCTGACAGAAACCGTGTTTGTTGGTGGCGGCTGCACTGGAGGCGATCAGACGTCTCTCCTCTGCCAGAGCTGATTAGTGTTTACCCCAAGCACGCCAACGGTATAACTTCGCCGACCCCTCGGCTCACACTTGGGACAGGTTTGCACCACCATGTGTGGGTGCAGCATAGGCAATATGTCGACAAGTATCTTGCCCAAACTGGTATCTGGGTTTAGTCTGTCCCCTTTCGCTGAGCCTGGTCTCTGCTACAAGTGTTAACTACATCACTGAGCATTTAGAATCTGGAACTGATAGAAAACGAACATTGGTAAAATCAAGACATTGAGCGTAAAACACTCCATATAATAACACTCAGTGCCACATAATTACACACCACATATTTACACTCTACTCAATGCAACATAAATACACTTCACATAATACCACTAAGTGCCATATAATTACACGCCGCATACTTACACTTTACTTCATGCAACATCAAAACACGCCACATAATACCACACACTGCCACATAATTAAATGCTATTAGACTACACTCAATGCAACATACACTCCAAAGACCACTAAATGCCACATAATTACACACCACATAATTAAACAACTACTAAATACAACATACACTCCACACAATACCACTCAGTGCCACATAATTATATACAACATAATTACACTGCACTCAATGCAACATGCACTCCAAACAATACCACTCTGTGCCAAATAATTATATGCTACATAAATACACTGCATTCAATGCAACATACACTCCAAATACCACTAAGTGCCACATAATTACACGCCACATGCAAGTACAAAAAAAAAGACATTTTTTAATTAAAAACTTTTTTTAATAAGGTTTTCAGTTATATATAATGTCATCTTCATTTCTATAAAGGTAACAAAAATGCTTAACACTTTGCATTATAACTTTTCAACATAATGCACAGCAGCCACAATGCTCTACAACATAGCCAAAAATTCTGCCTAAACACATAAGGTCCCAAAGGCGAGACCTATTGGCTATGCCAATGCTTGTTACTGAAGGGGGGCCACTGAGGCCCATGAACCACCATTTCCTCAGGTCTTTATTAATAAATTGGAGGGGGGGCCACGTGGACCCCTTCCATTGCGCTTAAGGGTACATAGCCACAATCACAATTTATATGGGGAGGGGGGCCGTATTCTGCCCCAGGGGCCACCACCTCCCCAGGGCTTGGACAACTTGTAAAAAGGGAGAGGAGCTGCATGTCCCCCCCTCCCCCCCCCCCCCCTGGCTCTTTTCAGCCCCAGGGACCACCACTTTCCCAGGACTGGCCCTAAAAAACAAAAGAGGGGGGCCACAGGGCCTTCCTCCTAGAGCCATTAATAGCCTTGGGGACCGCCACCTCCCACAGCCAGCTCCCTATGTCCCGGGGTGCCCACCCCTGGGACATTACTGTTTACTCTTGCTTGGTGAGAGCAAACAGTAAGTCTGCTCCCAGCAGGTGGGAGCAGGAAAACTGCTTCCCACTGCTGGGAGCGGAGTTTTCATCTGTTCATATGTTTACCTGTCAGCAGTGAAGCAGGCAGGAAAACAGATTAAAGAATTGCTCCTGCATGTAAGGAGCAGCATTGGGGCTCCCCTGTAGTCACCAATACTGCACACTGTGTGCCCTGGGTGGGCTCCAAGGCATCCAGCATCATGTAGCCAGGCCTCCGAAGATGGGACCCCCAGAGCCAAAATCAGCCCAAACTCTTTGGGGGAAGTGAATGCATGTTGATCTATTGGAGCACAATCTGTAGTGACTGATGACTGGGTTCTTTCTTGGCCTCTCCTGGAGGGAAACGAGCCCATGGTTCTCCCTTTAAATTAATACGAGTATGCAAAAGTGCAAAATCCCCTGGAGGCATTGCCCGTCTACCTTAATAGTAAGCAAAGGTATTACCGCTTTTTACCAGGATGATGGGCAGCTTACTAAAGGCCCCTAGCCATTACCCACCAATTTTAGTGACACGTTCTTGATGCCGAAGAATATGAGGACATCACCACCAAACAAAGAAGTACTTGCTTCATATAGTTAACAGGAAGTACCCTTGTTTGGTGGAGATTCACGTCTTTGTAGTCTGGTCATCTTCTCTATACCAGGATTCATGTTATCACAGATTTCTGGATGAAGAGGCACGAGTAACAATCACATAGTCGAAACGCACATGAGGTCACTAGAGACATTTCCTTGTGGTCCATTACACAGCAAAAGTGGAGAATATGCACTCACCCCCTCACAAACCCATTCAGCCCCTCCCACACCCACTCACAGACACACACACACTCACAGAACCGCAGTAACTCACACACCCACTCAGACCCATACAGCCACTCAGATACCCACAAAACTACTCATACACCCACACATACAGCCACTCACACACCGACTTACAGATCCATACAGCACCCATACAGATAATCACACTTACTCACAGACCCATAAATCCACTCACAAACCTACCCACACAGCTACTAGCACTCACTCACATACCCAGTCACTCACACCCACTCACCAACTCACACACCTTCACAACTACTCACACACCCATTCATACACCCATACAGCCACTCACCAGCCACTGAGACACCCACTCTTAAAGGTTACAGATAGGAAATAACATTTTAAAAACCTTCAAAATTCACTAAAAAACACAAAGGTTACAGGGATGTTATAGTTAGGCTCAGATTTCACATGCAAAAAACAATAGATATTCAGCAGTTATAGTTACCTGAGCTAACTATAACTAACGCCCCGCAACGCACTGCTTATGATGAGGGACATATTATGGACTGGGGATGATTGGTTTATAGCGGATTGCTTTGTATAAGTGCAATGTGCCTCCACTTTTGTTGGTGGTTTTAAAGTTAATTAAAATGTTGTTTTAAAAAAAAAAAGACATGTGGAAACAGTAGTTAGAGAAGTAACCAGTGCTGATCCACGGATGTGCGGGACTCCAGGAGCCAGAGTGAAAATGTGTTGGTTGGGAGCATGATCAGCTCAAGAACTAAAGAGAGCAGAGAAAATTAAGAGCCTCATCTGCATTCACTTATGTGTTCGCCTGCATGACATTGTGTCCCACCCTAATAAACACTGCCTCATCCTGGAAGCTAAGCCTGGTGTCAACGACCGCCAAATATGTATGCTAGCCTCTATCATATGGCAAAATTGTCTGTTCATGACATAACAGTGTCAATGGCATAATAATGGTGATCCTTTGCCATTTTGGGCGTTCGTGGTCTGTATGTGACATACTGACAGCCATCATTGACATATTACGAGCATGACTGGCCTATCTTTAGGCATCTGACATCTGACATAATGTTTGTCACCTCTCTCATAATAATGGCCATGACTGATATATATTGGCCATTCTGGGCAATGAGGTATCCAGCCTTGAAACAGAGGTTGCCCTGGTATAATGGTGGGTATTATTAGCATACTATAGGTATCATGGGTAATATGGTGAGCATCCATAGTCTATGATTGTAATACCTGGGCATTCATAGCAGAATGTGTCAATGTGAGGCATTTGTACATGTGAAAATATGACAAGCTGACATATGGGGATAGTGTAATTCATATAAAAGAAAACTATTAAAGATCTTTTTTTACAGAAAACGTTTTTCTTCTATAAATCTGAGTTTGTTTGTCCAAAATGGAAAGTTATATATGCTAGAAACATGTACATATTTTCAGAAACTGATATGCAGATGAAGATTAAAGGATGACGTTAAACACATTTAAAGTTGATAGTTGGATGATACTTCATGTTTGGTTGGGGAAACCTATTGTTGTGGTTACATCCTTTTTGCCACAGGGAATGCTACTTCATTGGTCAGGTGGAGGCGTTTAATACTGATAAACTTTTATCTCGCGTTTAAGCTGGTAACCTTGCCTGGAATGCTTAGGGTGGTTACTACTGATAATCCTGCTTAGGGTTGTAGTAGTGTAATGCTAACACGCCATCATTATTTTACAGTAATAACATTTTCGCTCAGTATAGAAAAGGCTTGAGAACCACAGTTTAAAACAAGTCTCCTTCACCACCCTTTTTTTAATCCTTGCAGTGAGCCATTACTCTATGGTAGCCAAATAAGCGCACTTTAATGATGATCAAAGATCTACGCTCCTTAAAGTCATCGGGAAAGATATCCAGGACATACTCCAACTGAATATGGTGAGAAATGCGAGGCTCTTTGTTTGCACGGTGCCTAGAACTTCACCAAGGACCTTACTTTTGTATCTCCATGTGCTGTAGTCCATTCAGGCCAAAAGCCTAAATTCCAGCTTCAGGTAGCGCGCAAAGACTCCAGATTGCCTCATCCACCTATGAGCAGCACAATCAACAATCCTAATGCCCCGAAGAGCACTCACCATTGGAAAGAATCCTGCTCACAATGTCCTCTCTCAGCTATGTAGTCTAACCTGGGTCACCCATCTATTTGTTAGAATTTCCATCGCAACCCACAAGAGTCTCAGGATGTGGCCCTTACTATCATTGAATCACTAAGGCAGCCAGGCAGCTGTTGAGTGCCAGTCCCACACACTGCCTTGCTGCCTATCATAGTTATGCCACTTTCAGACAATGAGCCCACCACTCAAAAGAGAGTGACCCGCACCCAACATGCAACAAGAGGGCTTGAGAGAGTAAAAGGTGGTGGTTTTGAACTTTGAAGAGAGAAGGCCATCTTTGCGCCGTGCATCAGAAGCAATGTTACGACCCTGCTTACCCGAGAGTGATGGGAAGCAGCAGTGCCTGAATGCCCTGATGGGTAAGCAGCCCATCTGGACTGAACCAACATGTTCTGGACATCACAAATCCGATATTTGCAAAATAACAAGGGCATCTCCAATGGAGCTACTGACTGAAAATGGTCATGTCTGTTAGAACTAACCATATACCAAGGTGCGCACAACCAAGCACACACAATACTATCTCAAGGGCAGTGTGGGACCCCAATTACAGGGGCTTAACAGATTTAACAGTGAGAGCCAGTAGCTGCAGATAAGAAAACCTGTACCCATGACTACCAAATCACTTCCAATTACCATCAGTCTTCTTATAGAATGGCGGGAGGGAGGGACAGAGTATCCACTTAAGGGTGCACTGCCTGCCCAACAGAGAAGCCACAAAAACGTAAAGCTGACATACTAGTAGTATTGACTTTGAATGGCTACTGAAAACATGGGATAATACACAAACGTACTCTAAGCGGCAGGGTGACTGCATTTGTGCACGTTCTTTGAACCTTAGTGGTGTAATGGTTTTTGTTTGCTGACAAAACCTTCTTCCCCTTAGCCCCTACCTTCTGGAACCATCTTCCTATACATTTGCGGGAATGCTCTGATCACCTGCAGTTCCGTAGGCTTATGAAGACAACACTGTTTTAACCCATACCCCTGTTTCTGACCGACTAAGCAGTTTGCGAGCACGGAGATACCCCTTGGGGGGTGATTCAGGCGCTATATAAATCCTAAATCAAATCAAATCAAGGTGGAACAGTATTTCCGGCGACACAATGTATGGTGCCTATTTTCGCAGATGTACTTCCAGTTTAACTATTTAAAGGGAGCCAGTAGAATCCCCCTGGTCATTACGCACAGATGTTACTCTCTCTTGCTGCTATGGACTGGGAGCACAGAAAGGGATGTATTGGACTAATAAAATGTTAGAAAAGCCCTGAAACCCATTCTCAAACTCCAAAGAGGAAGTAAGAGGCCCACTGTGATGCAGATGCTTTTCATGGAGGCATGAAGCATTACAGTCACAGAGCCTTTGTCACAAGACCTAATGAACAAGAAATGTCTTGCTGAACTCACCCGTGCCTGGATGACCAATAAAAGCATTAATTTCCATCCACTTAATAAATAAGAAGAGGAACTACTACAAAAATAGCACATCTCATGGAATCATATCTGAGTAATACAGTGGGGTAGCTTTACCATCAATTCTAGGGTAAGGATTGTCACTAAACATGGAGCAGGTTAGATGGCTATTGGCCCTCACCCAATTAGTACGTCCATACCTCAGGTTAACTGCTTAATTTGTCTGCGCCTTTACAGCAGTTTGAAGGGAACTGTGTATGCGGATAAAAATTCTAAGGAAGTTAAATGTGATTATGTGGGGAGAGGGAGGCTTAACTTTTACCAGTCTATTGTCAAAGACCTAATGTGGACAACATCAATAGTTACACTAGTCTTTGGGTCATACCATTTTCACCATTGGCTTCTTTGTCAATCTTACCCGCATGCTTCTTATTCGGTGGATTTCCTTCCTCTTCTTGTGTCTGTAACAACCCTGGAGTGTACATTATTTACCATTCTTTTGATCGGGTGTCTTGTGTCCTTCCACAGCTTACACTGAGGAATACGCTTTTTAAGTCGAGCTTACCTTACGGCATTACTGGTTAAAAGAAAAAAATTACTTAGAGGTTACCAAGATCTTACAGTGGGCTTAAAGCTAGTCCATTGCGTACCATTGGTTGGCTTTATCTCAACTCTCATTTGCTTACTTCCTATTCCTGGTCTTGCCTCATCCATCTTTTGTTTGTCCTCCCCTCTGGAGAATATCTTCTTTACATGTGTCTTTCCACTGCTCACTTTTAGCTAACTAATTTTTTCTATTTTGCTGAATCACTCCATGAGCGAATGTACTTTCCAGTTGTCTCCCCCATGTGCTTCTCCTCCGCAGCGCCCCAGGTCGCACATCTGTGTGCTTCTCCCCTAAGATATCTGCTTTGGTTCACTTTTTCTACAGCTTCTTGCTCCAAACTTGGTGTCAGTCATCTTAGAATGCTAAATTAAAACAAAATAGCCACCTTATCATGATGCATGCTCACGCAAACATAACCAAACTGCGGCCGCCATAGCGTTATGAAGCATACGTGCACATGCATAATGATGGATGCATGCATCTATCTTCGTGTTTTTATTTAAAATATTTTTAGCTAATGCTTTTCCATATCAGCAAACAAGTGTGCTTTATCTTTCTGCCAATACCAAACAGGAGCGACAAAGAGCACTGGCAAAGACAAAAGGTCACGTAACCCCATAGAAAGGCGAGACCTACTGGGTTTGCCAGTGCTTGTTCTAGACGTTTAGTAATTTCAAAAATAATGTTTCTTTATTTTCTCTGCCCTTTTTCCATGGCAAACAAATAGTGAGCACCTGGAAGTTCCATTGAGGGCAGGTCATACCCTCCCGACTAGCTGAGATGCAGGATAACAAAAACTGGATAATTACACTGCAGCTTCCTTAGCTCACCAATAGTAGCAGGCTTAAGTAACAAAACAATACGTGATTTGTGAAATGGTACCATTTATTGTAGCACAATACAGTTATTACCAAAGTCAAAAAATCTGACTGACCAGAGATCTTTTCTTTGCGACGGTAATGTCACTTTTAATCAGTCAAGTATGCCAATTAAAATAATGCACACAAGACTTATTAGGAATGTTCTTTGTCGGATGCAATAATTATTGCACCTCATAAAATCTGAAACCAAAGTGTTCTGAATTAATAGGGTGCAAACATTATTCTCAATTCTGACTGATTGGGAAAAACATGCAGATGTTGGTACTTACTGCGCCAAAATCCATGTGTCTTGGTAAATAGTGGGCCATTTTCCCATGTTACATTCTGAAAGTTCTTTAACCCACTAAATTTGCATAGTAAATATAATCCACACAGGACTTGATTAAAATGCAGAGTGTTTTGTTAACAGACTGAGTGCTCTTAATCAGATGCAATAATTATTGCACCTTGTAAAATCTGACATCAAGCCACTAGGAACTTGTCAGGTGTAATAATTACCTATTCTGAATATTGGGGGAATAAGGTGGATTTTGGTGCTTACCACACCAATCAGCTTAGGTGATAAAGAAAGGAGCACTAAGACTTAGTCCCACTCAATGTTTGACAAAAATCTTTACTCTTCAGTATTGCTCAAAGTTACTGTCTCAGAACCCCAATAGTTATAGGGATAAATTCATTAGCCAAAGCTTCAATCCACAACTCGCACTTACATCATACAAACCTCTCAGAAACTCCTTCCCTAGTAACTCCAATCCAACCTGTTCAAATGTACGACTTGCCCTACTGATGTCAGATGGACATGATCATGATGGGTAACCAGGGCCCTCGACTCCCTTATCCCGATGGTTTCCAGTAAGTGTGGCTCCCGCGCCCCCAGTCCCTGGTATGATGGCAATCTGAGGGCTCTGAAAAGTGTCTGCAGACGTGCAGAGAGAGACTGGAGGAAGAGGTATGACAGCAGCAAAAAAACCCTGTATATGGCTGCGGTCAAGTCTTATCACCGCGCGGTTTGTAGAACCCGGGCTGAATACTACGCTCTGGAGTTTCGCAATAGTGGGAATCCTGTTAAAACCATCTTTAAGGCCCTTAAAGACCTTGTGGCAAGGAAGCCGGCCGGTAACTCCATCAGCTCCAATACTCATTGTGAAGCGCTGGCGGCTTTCTTCCTGGAGAAGGTCCAGACCATATATAGGGCCTTCCCCTCCTCCACTGCACAAACCAGTATGGGGCCTCCCATCCGGTCGGATCAGGTGGCGCTAGACTCTCTCCCCTCTCTCTCTTTGGAGTCTTACACGGCCTTGGCTCTCCGAGTTAAGTCGGGGTCGCCGGACGACCCGCTCAAGCCACCTATGTTCAGAGACCAGGTTTTTGCTCGCCCGGTTTGCGACTTAATCAACACGTCGCTATCATCAGGCCAAGTGCCTTTGAAATGGAAGCATGCGGTAGTAATGCCCATTTTGAAAAAACCATCTCTCGACCCTACAAAATCGGAGAACTACCGCCCGATTTCACTTCTCCCGTGGCCAGCCAAACTCGCGGAGGTGCATGTCAACACCGCCCTCTCTGGTCATCTGTTGCGTGCCAACATTCTGGACGACACCCAGAATGGTTTTCGGGCTGGCCACAGTACGGAGACAGCACTGTTATCTATGGTCGAGCACCTTCGGGTAGTTCTGGATGCAGGTCAAACGGCGGCGCTTGTTTTGTTAGACCTAAGCGCCGCCTTTGACACGGTCTCCCATGACATTCTCCTGCAACGTCTTGAGGAGATAGGGGTGATCGGCACTGCACACCAGTGGTTCCGTTCGTTTCTCAGGGATCGTTCCTTCTGTGTGGCGTCCCCGCCCTACCAGTCCAAATGTCATCCTCTGTCTCTTGGGGTCCCACAGGGTTCCTCACTGAGCCCCACGTTGTTTAACATCTACGTGAGGCCGCTGGCTGAGGTTGTGAAGCTCTGTGGTATGACCATGGTGTCGTACGCAGATGACACCCAGCTAGCGGTCACGATCAGCGGGGACTCTGGGGTGGATGCCCCAAGATTCAGAGAAGGACTCAGGGCGGTGGCTGGTTGGATGACGTCCAACTGTCTCCAACTAAACGCCAAAAAAACGGAGGTGATGATCTTTGGGAAGCGGACGGACCTATGGGGAGATACTTGGTGGCCCTCTGAGCTGGGGCCGACCCCCACTCCGGTTGCGGAGATCAAAAACCTTGGTGTTTGGCTGGACCCTTCCCTCAACTTCGTTGGCCACACCAAAAGGACGGCGGCTTGCTGCTTCGGCATCCTGCGCAATCTGCGCCCTGCCCTTAAATACTTCGATGCCGCAACTCGTCAATTGGTGGTGCAAGCAACGGTTTTGGCACGGTTGGACTATGCCAGCTCCCTTTTTATAGGATTAAACCAGGCTGAGTTAACCCGACTTCAAAGAGTGCAGAACGCTGCGGCCAGAGCGATCATAGGTCTTCCTAGGTTTTGCTCGGCCGGTCAATCTTTGCGAGCCTTGCATTGGTTACCCGTTAGGCAGCGGATCCACTTTAAAGTTTTGTGCCTTTCCTTCAAAATTCTGAAGGGCCTATCACCTCCCTTACTGCACCAACTCTTGCGCCCTTACATCCCGGGCCGCACTCTGCGCTCGCTAGACCAAGAATTAGCGGTAGCCCCTCGGTTCAAACTCAGTCGGGTGGGGGGTCGCTCTTTTAAGGTGCGGGCAGCCGCACTCTGGAACGCTCTCCCTTTGAAACTCCGGACCTTTGGTGACCTGCTCTCCTTTCGCAAGGCCGCTAAAACTCATTTATTTTCTGAGCTTGGTTAAATCCTTCACTCCCCAATTTCTTAATAATTATTTCTGTCCCCCAGCTGTGTTGTGTTCGCCACCTTGTCGGTGCGCCGGGACGCTCCTTCGCTGGAGCAGCCGTGCGCAATACAAATAGCACTAACATAACATAACATAACATAACATAACATCAACGTTCACCGTAAGGTGCAACTGATATAAAATCTAGCACTGCAGAAAGTGATGAAATTCTTTTGCGGGAAGTTTTTATATTCCTTAACTTTTAGAGTTAATGCTGATGATCCTTCATCATCCCAGTCTTGTGGGAGATACAAAACAACTGCTACTCACACTGAATTAATGCAAAAAGTTTTCACATGGACGCATCATTCTCACAGAGGTCCTTGAAATTGCTTATACTAAAGGCAATGCGTTCTGTGATCATACATTCCATTACCATGTACATTGCCAGTCACTGCACTGAAACAACAACCGAGCCCGCAGCAGAATTTTGATGTGATAATGTTAAGGAATGACCCAAGACCTCACGTCTGAAGCTCAAAATGTCTTCTGAAACTCAAAATGTTGACTACTTCCTGACTGGACTGAATTCAAGAGAAAAGTTAATTTTCTAACCAAACATTTTCATACCATAAGCTTTTGTATAACTGACTTTAGCCCAGGTCAACATACTGTGAACTGGGACAAAGTGTTATTTATCAAGCGTCACACTGTGTCACTTGCGTACTTTTTTGCACCATAAAATGTAGTGTTCTGCGAACAGACAAAAAAAATTAAAAAATTGCTTCAGATGAAGAAAACCTCTTAACACCAAAAAACATTATTAATATTGGATCTATTAGTAATCTTGGAAAAAACAATGGAGGTAGATTGAAATAACTAACATTTTAAGGTGTATGAATCACTGGGCAATTCCGCAAATCAAACATTCAAGCAAACCACTATTTTTGGAAATGTGTATATCTGTTGATGATTCAGACAAGTTCATACCAACACTGTAGCGTCTGTGAATGTCACAAACTGTGCAAGTTACTGCAGATGAGACAACTTTGAACAATGGAAGTCATATTTAAACACAACAAAAACTCAAAAGAATTTAAAGTTAAGCATGAATTTCAAAATAAAAATGTTTTTATTCACCTACTTTGAAATCACCTGTTAACCATACTTATATTTTACTCAGGATTGGGCAGGAATAGTTCATCAAATTTTAATAGAGCGAGTTCTAAGTCTTCGATGATGACAAAAAAAGTAAGACAGACATGAGTGCCATGCTTTTACGATAAGAGATACAATTCCCCAGGAGCAGTGGTATCTAACCATAGTCCGTGTTAATTTGTTGAGGTGTACTCGTGCAGTTTCTGATATTAAATTAGGGACTTATTATTTACGCATGCAATGGGAACAAGTTGGTTTCAAATAGAAAGTTAATCACACCTTTGGAGGGTTAGATTTATTGTTCAGAATGTCTATGAATACGGTGTGTTATGGGAGCTCTGCTTGTTTCAGTTGTACTCTTTAAAAGAAAGTTCTGCGTTTAGTAACGTATAAAACAGGTTTTAGATCCTCAGTTAAGAGCAACTTCTTTTGATACGGTTCCACAGATACGTTGTGGCCCCATGTCTTGCTCGACAGTATCATCCAATATAAGCTTTTTAAACAAGTGTTGCATTGTGGAACTTATGGTTTCAATTTTAACATTAGCAGTGTATATTGAAAATTCCAAACATGCAAAACGCTGTTACTTTAACCCCTTCAGCGCGGCGCGGATTTCCGCGCCGCGCTGAAGATTCCGTGCGCGGGCGGGGCCATGATGGAGCGGTTCCGTCATGCGCACAGCGCAACCGACGCACGTGACGGAACCGCTCCGTCACAAGCGTCGAACGGGTTAAATGTTTGACTCTCTGGAATGTCACAAACGAGATGGACCAAAATGAAAACAATTGTTTTCTCTCCCTATGAACTAGCTGTAGAATGGAAAAAGGTTCTGCCTGCCGCAAGGGAAAAGTCCTGTGATCTCAAACACCAAACAAGCATTTACAATGCAATGGTCTCGGCAATATTCTAGATAGAGCTATTGGTATTGCTCATTATTTTTTTTATCATTTTTGTATCCCTAAATAAATGGCATTGTCATTTCTATTGGCATTAGTTTTTTTTTCGCATATGTGATAACTATTGCATTAGCAGAGAGAGAGAGGTAGTGAGATAGAGAGAGTGAGGTATTGAAATAGAGAGTGAGGTAGTGAGAGAGAGTGAGGTAGATAGAGAGTGAGGTAGTGAAAGAGTGAGTTAGTGAGTGAGGTATTTTCTGACGTAGTGAGATAGAAACAGTGAGTGATGTTGTGAGCTAGAGAAAGAGTGAGGTAGTGAGATAGAGAGAGTGAATTAGTGAGTTAGAAAGAGAGAGAGAAGTTGTGAGGTAGTGAGAGAGTGATGTAGTGAAGTTTTGAGAGTGTGTGATATAGTGAGGCAGTGAGAGGGAGATAGAAATAGATAGTGATGTAGTGATAGAGAGTGAGGTAGTGAGATAGAGAGAGAGTGAGGTTTTTAAGTAGTGTGTTAGAGTGAGAGATAGTTACTGTGGTAGTGATATTGTGTTGCTGTGAGAAAGAGAGAGTTGAGTAGTGAGTTAGAGAGTGAGGTAGAGAGTTAGTGAGAGAGAGTGTAGTATAGTGAGAGATAGTGAGGTAGTGAGAGAGAGAGTTAGGGAGAGAGAGTGACGTAGTGAGAGAGCCAACCCCACACACATACAGAACCACCCACACAGAGCCACACACATACAAAGTGTATCCCCCAGACATACATACAGAGCCACACATACAGAGTCAGCCAGACACAGATAGAGAGCTATCCACACAAATATTCAGAGCTACAGACATCCACATACAGAGCCACTGACTTACACATACAGAGCTAGCCAGAGACATAGTCACTTAACACATATACCGAGCTAGCCACATAAAGATACTGAGCCATCTATACACACACAGAGGCACCTATGCACTTTTTGAGCTACACATACACTGAGCCACACACGCACAGCTACACACATAGAACCACACAGACATACACACTTACACATACTGAGCCACACAGAGCCACCAACAGAGACACCCACACAGAGCCACCCACACACACATTGAGCCTCCCACACACACATTGAGCCTCCCACACACACATTGAGCCTCCCACACACACATTGAGCCACCCAAACACACACACACACAGCCACCCACACACACACACAGCCACCCACACACAGAGCCACCCACACACACAGAGCCACCCACACACAGAGACACACACAGCCACCCACACACACACAGCCACACACACACACAGCCACCCCCACACACACACAGCCACCCACACACACACAGAGCCACCCACACACACACAGAGCCACCCACACACACACACAGCCACCCACACACACACACAGCCACCCACACACACACACACACACTTCAATGAAAGACGGCTACGATTTCTAATACAGCATTAATTAAATAATTATTATTGGCTCCGTTACGGAGCTCTCAACACCAACTAAATTGTTGCTGCTAAAGATCAGGAATTTAGTTGCAGACTCACCTGGGCATCCACCAAAATAAATTGACGCCGGGACCCCGAGGGTCTCACTTAACCCAGACAGGAGCGTAGGGTGGGGGGGGGGGGGGGAGAGCCCAGGAGAAGGGAGAGGCCGAGAGTATGCAGCAGCGCTGAGGCGAGAGAGGGCGAGGGGACAAATCACCCAAGCGGCAGGCCGCAGATTCTCCCGGAGCAGGCCCATCCATCAGAGCTGCGCGTCAAGTCACGGGGTAGCTCCGGCCCGCCATGAACACCACCATCTTTAGCCCGAGGAGAGGGAGCGAGCGCCAGGGGGAGGAGAGCGAACAGCGCCAGCCGGAGAGAACAGGGGGAGGAGACCAGAGCAGCAGCCGGACACAGGAGCACTGAGGGAGCCATAGCTCAAAGTAGCTGAAATGCGAGACAGATTGCATTGCAAATGCTTGTTTATACAGTCGGAGATCTCCAGTTCTCTTGTGTTGGTGGGAGTATCTCATTCAGTCCTTTATTTCTTTCTGGCACTTCGAGCGCTGCAGAAGGAAAGCAAAACTACAATTCCCACAATGCAAAGAAAACACACGGTGTGAGAGCACCACAGAGCTCTCTGTAACTGATTGATTCCTGCCCACTAAGTCCAGTTAACTATACTAGTTGCACAGAGAGCCAGTGATAGCGCTGTCCACCTTTGGAGCTGAAATCATTCTTAACAAGTACTCAGTGAGAATTACTTGGATGAAGCACAAAGTTAGGGTTTGCCCTGGTAGAAGGAACCTGCCTCCCAGTGTGCACCCATCTCCAGGTCAAGAGTGCACTGGGGCTCTTAGCAGAGGTTTTGCCACTGACGCCGTAATTTCTTTTATCGGTTTGGGTTTCGACCCGAAAGTTGCATGTACAAAGATGTGGAATACGTCGCTTTAGCCCTGGTCAGAGGCGCAAATGTCGCTGCAAAATTGTCCAGAACGTTTTGAAATTGGACCCTTGCAATGTACGTAATCTGACCCGCGGCTCCCAGCCTCCATTATGGTACAACTCACTCTGCACCGGCGCGCACAGGCTGCTCCTTTGCAAACCCCGGCGCTCACTCAATCTAGCGCTCATTCCTCTATCGGTCTCTTACAAATAACAAATGACACATTTTAAAATTGGTGAAAAAGAAAAATGGGTAGAGTATGGCAGAATCATGTTTATGTTTCTTTAGATTTGGTACAGTCGAGCTATCCGCAAGTAGATCCCAACCACAGTTTTGCTTCATTGGCACCAGCACCACCCTGGGAAAAGGAGGCTCAAACACTCATGATAAGCTGGGAGCGAAAAATAAATGACACTATCCGTCCTGTGAGATGGAACTGAAGTAAAAGAGACACCTCCAGGAATATGCATGTCTCAAAAGTCTTCAGGAAGGTGCTGGCCTCTAGGCCAGAGCTCACTGGCCTGCAGGAAATGTCTAGTGGTCAAAATACCTGTATGGTTATAGCTTCTCCACAGCATCAGAAAGCTGCACTTCAATTTCCCATGCATGCACAGTGCTCGTAGATGCTGTGGCGCCGGTGCCAGTTCCCACATGTCATGTAGTCAGTCTCACTGAGCTCATGGGGTTGTTTGTTGAAAATCCCTTGTACATATACTGGCGACCCAGAGTCTGCCGGGCCACCGGTGTAAGGTCCTGGCTGGTGAAGGCAGCAGGGGCACTCCGGGCAGAAACATGATCATCAAAAGTTTCTAAATGGAGCAGGTGGACTCTCCGTTTGGGGGACAGGGTACCCTCAGTGACGTAACAGTAGACCTTTACGCCCCGGTGGCGTGAGCGGCCAAGCTCCAGGGGGTCCCCTCTGGCACTGTGCACGGGTGGTGCGGGCCCCTGGCCAGAGATCTCCTGGCTGGGTCCAGAGCTGGGGGCGAGTGGCTCCATGTACTTTTCAGAGGGGCCCCTCAAATTTCGTTATGCCACTGGGTACCCTACCACAATGCTACTTTTAAAATACTAAAATAGCATCTGTTATCACTAGCTTGCTCTTTGGCAAGTCTGCCCTTGCTGCCCCAGGGGTCACGGGGTCATAATGGCAGCTCAGGATACGGAAAGTAGAGTTCAAGGAATGTGTCTGCCTTCTGTAGGGGGCACTGTTTGCCATACACCCTCAGCAGCTTATAGGAGGCTGGTGAGAGGCTCGGTGTAGTATAGCAGGTCGAATGAGTGATGTCATCTGGGGTCAAAGGGCACTTTCATTGTGAAAGGCCAATAAAATAGTGGATGGAGTTCTGGATGTCCAAGAGGAGGTACCGCTGGCCGCCATGTTTTCTCCTCCAGCACATCTTGAGGATTGCCACACGCTTTCAGGAGCTGGTTTTCTCTTCCATACTTCTCACCCGGGGAGCGCTTTTCCACATGCCAACATTTTGGGAGAGGCAAATGAGAGATTTTTTTTTAAAAAAACGTAATTGAGTGATGCATTTCCCTGCTTGACTTCTATTGAATGGGAGGAAATTTCAGACAGGAGGCATAAAAAATTAAGCCACTTTCAGCTTCAGAAATCGGGCTTCTCCCGCCAGAATCGGGTCTGTTGGCATATTTGCTTTTCCCCTACACTGCACTTAGATGTTTGCAGCCCATGGTAATTGCAGTAATGGGTCCGGTTGTTATTATTTATTTATTTATTTCCCGCCCGAATGCGGCGGACGCGCTCCCCACAGCAAGCGGCTCGCCCACATCAGCCTGGCAGGGAACAGAAGGCCCGAATGCACCCTGCGATGTTTACAGTCAGATGCACGCGCACATTACAGGATGCACACATTTCCTGAAATTGCACAGCCTCGGCTGAGCACAGTCAACGACCCGGAGAGGTTGCAAAAGATGCGAGGGTGCTTTATGTTGTCCGGAGACGGAGGTTGTTTCAGGCCCGGTTCATATTTGCAGTGTCGCTACTCCAAAGACTGCAGTGGGGCTTACTCTGGGGCAGTCCTCCGGTAGCGCTAGGAAAATGAGCGCCGATCTAGGCCGGAATATACAGGGTCGTAGTGTCTATAGCAAGACAGGAGGAGGCCGGCGTTGGCGGGGGCAATCAGGCACGGTCCATGCTGCGCGAGAATCTCACCTCTCCCACCAGCACTCCAGTAAATGTCCGATCGACCCCCCCGGCTCACCCACGGACCCTGTCCCCACGGGGCCGCCGATGGAAGCAAGCTCTGCTGATGCAGCTCCAGCGGTGCTGGCCGAGGCTACGCCGTGGTGGGAAGGGGGGTGAGGGAACGCGCCGCAAAGGATACGCACCCGATACACTCACCGCTGGACATCGCCATACTCCCCGTTGGGTCAGCCAAGAAGATCCTCACGGCCAGACGATAGCGAAAAAATGGCGGATGGAAGCTTCTAAACTTTTTCGGATTCGGGGGCGTGTTCCTGCTGTTCTAAAAGGGCGTGGCTAAAAAGTGGAAAGAACAGCAAGGAACACGCCCCCGAATCTGAAAAAGACGGAGCCTATTTGGAGGGACGGCTCTCTCCTCCAATGGCTGGCCTCCGTTTAGGAAGCCAGCCAATGGAGGAGAAGCAAAAAGAGAGGCGGGCTAAATAGCCACTCTAGAAAACATTAAATCTCCGACTTCCGGTTCTGCCTTCGGCAGACCGGATAGTCCTCGACCTAAAAAAGGTACCGACCTGAAAGTTTCTGAAAAAGAAAAGAGCTGAACTGAAGAAATAAGATTGTCGTTTGTGGGAAACCATTAAAATGAATGAGTCAAAATATTTTTAAGAACCCCAAAATCATAGCAGTATGTAAAACAAGCATTTGCAATAGGTCTTGCATTTACGAGAGTTTGAGCTATTGGCGCTGTAAATGACAATGCCTTTTATCTATGCGTTTTTAAAACAGATAAATAAAAGGCATTGTCCTTTACATTGTCAATATTGCATTGCAAATGCGTTTCATGCCCGTGCTATAAAAACCTTTTTAAAAGCGTTAGAAGACCACATGTCCTGCCTGCAACAAAAGCAGGACAAAGCTATTTGAGAAAATAGTGCTTGGAGGCTGTAATTAAAGCCTACCTAGTAACAACACACGTAACGGGGAGTTACAACATGAGACAAGGCAGTACTAAAGAGGGACTACTACGCCTATTGTCCAATAAACAGACAGTTTACAGTGAACACTGACGCAAGCCAATGAAAAATGTGGGTAGAGCTTCAAGTCTCTACCTGTCCTGAATACAGCATGTGGATGCTCGCAGCGGCTGCCAAGGCTCGACCTAGAAGTAACTGTATATTGACAGAACTATGGTCCGAGTTTAACAATACTTCAGGAACCTACATTCAGGATCATAAGAGGTGGAATGTTTACTGGTATGAGAAAGTACCTAACGAGCCTCCACAAACACCACCCCTTATGGCGGTAGCCGGAGTTACACTAGCAAGTTGAATTACAATATTGCAACCCTACTTTCAAAATTTGGAGAGTTTTTGGGAATATTCCAATACTAGCGTCAGAATTGTGAAAAAACAAAGAATAAACCCCCCAAATTATTTAGAGGAAAAAGAAGCAATTTAGACAGTAAATTAACAGTCGCTGTATTCGCAAATCTTGCACTACTCTGCACCCTCCTTCTTTCCAGCCTCGGTTCACTGAACGACGTTAAAATGACGCCACCACGCAAGTTTTTACTCTCCACGTATCGAAGTCCGCTTTCGTTGTTCAGAAAAGTAGTACCCAGTTTCAGCCTAAGTCTCGTTATCCAACACCCGGTAGGTGACCAGTACATCAGTTTGTGCGAATCTGGGTACCGCATTCAATGGGGTGGCACAAAGTCCGACGCAGAAACACAGTTTACATAAATGAAATTAGGGTGATATAATGGGCTGTGGTATCACTCCGCCAACAGACTGAGACCGATCATGGCGCCTGTGTAGAATGCCAGATCAGAGGGGGAACGAAACGTCTTCAATTGGAACATGGTAAGGGAGCATTCGCGGTGCGTTACCCGGCGCTGGAGCGGTCATCTATCCTAGGGCCAGCTGAGGACCCTGAGGTCCCTATACTTGCCTGAGCGGAAAGCGTCACACACACAAGATGGCTGCGTTGCAGGCAGAGCGGGGGGCAGCCGCGTTGAGGGCCTAGGCGGATTCAACGCATTGCCCACCTTCATTCAGGAAGGCGTGGGAACTTGGTTGAATAAAAGTAGTTCATGGTGATTTCTCGAAATATAATGATTCCGGATAGGTCGGGTTGGCAGTACGTTCCCCACCGTACCCAACAGTGTGACTTCGTAGAAAAGTGATAGTCGTTATACTTGGCGGCACACAAACCTGAAGCAACCGAGGCGCAACTAACTCCACGTTGTAGCCGTGTAGGTTGTGTCTAACAATGTCCCGAAGGTCTTCATGTCGCCCAGTACCTGGAGGGTCGGGAGAGGCACCGGTAGTGGGTTAGTTGCGAGAAGGAAGTAGGGTCTATTGTCGGTCTGCCAAGGTAGCATCCAGGCGGAGGTGTCATAAGTGGAGGTTGTCGATTCTATTAACCGTGAACATTCTTGTTCCTCCCCATTTGCAACAGAAATGTGGTTGCGTTGAACTTCGACCTCCTGAGGGGTGGGTAGTTGTCTTGGTCTTTTTGCAAGGCCTTGTGCCTTGGGACAGGCATCTAAAGTAACTCAGTTCTATGCGTGAGTAACCCACCTAGTCCATGTTTTTATTTGGTACACTCTGGAATATGTAGTTAAGTTTAAGTCCCCACAAAATCGACTACAAGACCCAGAATTCAAAGGAAAGTCAGACTGCACGAGTTGTTCTCAGTCATGGACTTAGGAATTTCGCGAACTCTGTTGATAACAATTCCAGCTAGGGGAGGCTCGAGTGCCATCAAGGAGACGCTGGCGAAGACCTTATCAAGTTTCTGTCATGGCCCAAATATTGAACCTAGACATGGAAGGACCTTTTATGTACATCACTCATCAATTAACCTATCATGTAAATTATTCAACAGTTGATGTGTAAAAGAATATGACAAGATTACAAAAACAAGTTACTTTTTTCATTTGTTCTCACGTTAGATCACATTTTTACCATGCTGCAACGCCCTGGTTATGATTCTTATGTAGAACTTTAATTAAATCATCTGTATTCACTTTTAAACAAGACCTTTGTCTTTGTTTACTTTAATTACCAGTCAGGCGGTTATCAGGGCAACTATAGAACACATTTTAAGTGTTTTATTTTTACATTTACTGTACTGATATAATATTTTCCTTAGGTGATTTTGTAATTTTTTGTACAGTCTGGGACATTAAAATAGCGTTTATGGTGGTATGAAACCAGCCATGTGGCAACCCTAGCTTTGTGTGACATTTTTAAATACTTTTAGTTTCTATCAAATGTAGAAAGATGTAACAGAGAATACCTGGGCGACTTTGCCACCTATGAGATGAGTAACAGTTACAATTCAATTCAAATTCAAATATTCTTTATTTTGGATACAAATATCCATAAAAGTACAAATCGTCTCCACCAAACAAAATCAACATATAAATATATATTATCCATACAATACGTAATATTTTGAAAATAGAACCTTAAAAAGGGGTTGAATCAGTCTAAATATTCACAGTTAAAAATAAAGTTTATACAAATATAAAAGAATCATAAGTTTGTGCAAATCTGCCATAAGTTTCAAATAAAGTGCAGTAATAAATTTCCCATAAAGTGCATCAAAGTCCAACATGCCACAGTGACTTGGTGATGAGTCCTGAGATGTATAGGCTAAGAACAGCCGTTAGAATGTAAAAATAACAATTAAACAGAGTAATCGATACATACAACATTAAAATTCATACATTGAGGCACGGGAACGCACTGCGGCTTGGAGGAATGTGCTTACTCGAAAAATCAGGTCATCGATTCCTAATCTTAATGTCTCAAGGTATGCAAGTTCATAGTCAGTAATAGCATGGACCCTGAAGTATGGGGCAAGGTACTGTTTAGTGTATTTTTCGTAAAATTTACAAAAAAGTAAAAAGTGTAACAGGGTTTGTTTGCCACCAATGCCACAGGGACAGGTCGTTTGCTCTAGATTATTATTAAAGCCTATTGGGAAGCAAAGTGAGTATTTGATGCTTCCGTCCCTGAGGCGATAAAGTAGGCTTCTTTTACATCTCCCTGTGCTTTTCATAAGATATTCTTGTGGCATGTGATGTTGGGTACAATATTTTTCCAGTAGGGGCATATATCTAACAATTGATGGTCTAACATGCTCAACATCTTGTCTTTCTTTGCGATACAAGTCGTACAGCGCCCCCCTGGTTGATCTTATGTTTATGCCTTCTGCTGCTGACGGGCAGGAAAAGGCATGCTCCATACTCACACCATCTAGACTCTTTTTTACTGCAGCCAACCATGGTATGCGGCCACCTTTATCACACTTGAGACAGTCTGTTATTATTTCTTTTGTTAAAATTGCTGCAGGGTTCTGCCATATTTTCAACCAGAATATCGCTGGGCGTGACCTGATAAAATCCTCCACATAATGTAGGTTCAATTCCCTATGGCATATATAATTTGGGGATGATAGTAATGCACCCAGAATTTTCCTACAGAATCTATTTTCTTCTATTTGAATCCCACCACAATTAGCATGCCCCCAGACTTCGGCTCCATAGGTAGCCGTCGGTATACATTGTGATTTATAAATCTGGATCAATGGTACCACTACCTCAGATTGCCTTGGTTGGCGAAGACTGATAATAGAATTTACCGCTTTAGCGATTTTACTTCTTCCATGGGCCAGATTCTGAGAAAACTAAGCCCAAGTAGGGGAAAGTGGTTGTGCATGTCAATAGTTCGCTGCCCACTGTGATTGATTTGGTATGATGTTTTTTAGGACCACAACTCATTATATAAGATTTCTTAAAATTTGTGCAGAGGTCTAAATCTGCCATAAAATACACAAATCCCATAACTGAAGTGCGTTGGGCGTGCGACCCATAAGGACCGCATCATCTGCGTATAAAATCACGGGCAATAGTTTACCATTAATTTTGGGTACATCACTGGTAATTTTTGAAAGAGAGTTGTGCAATTCATTTATATAAAGAATAAAAAGCAGAGGGGCCAGAACACAATCTTGTCTGACCCCCTCGGCCAACAGTGATGTCCCTAGAAACTTCCCCATTATTACTTATTCTAACCCGGGCCTTCAAATCCCTGTGCAAATATGCCAAAAAATAGACCAATGCTTCGTCCAACCCATAGTTTAAAAGAATTTCCCATAAACGTGATCTATTTACAAAATCAAATGCTGAGGATAGATCCATAAAACCCAAATAAAGCGGACCTTTTTTAGCAACCGTATATTTCCCCAAGATGAGATTCAAGTTTAAGCACTGTTCCAACATTACTTCTAAAACCCAGCTGGCAACAATTTAAAATATAGTTGTTTTCTGCCCAATTCCTAATTCTATTGAAAACAACTCTGCCCAATATCTTCAGAGTGTTGTCTATTAGGGAAATTGGGCGATAACAGCTGGGGTTGGATCGGTCCCCTTTTTTAAATATAGGGACTATAATACTGGTTGACCAAGTGCTTGGGAAGGTTGCATTAGTCAGGTTATTAAAAACATTACATAAAAGAGGGGCCCAAAAATCCGGTTCATGTTTTATTAGATCAATGGAAAGCCCATCCGGACCTGGCGCTTTGTTCCCTAGACTTTGGTGTATTGCTTCCTCAACTTCAAATATTGTTATGGTAACCTCCATGACTTTACTTGGGATGTTGTTACAAGTATGCGAGGTGACGTTTTAAATTCCCGCAAGATGCTCCTCCCATTGCTCGCTTGGTATATTACAGCTTATGGGGGTAATGTTTAAGTCCATGGACCTCATATTTTTCACTTCCTTCCAGAATCCATTTGTGTCCTTTAGATCAGCTGCCTTGGCCAAGTTATCCCAGCGTACTTTCCATAATTCATCCGTACGCATCTGAGTGGCTTTCCTATAGCGGGCCCTTAATAATCTAACTAAATTCGAATCCCTGGGTGAGGCCGCTAATGCTACGCGCAAGTCTCTGTTGGCCCGAGAGCAGGAATTGTCGAACCATCTCGGGTTTTTATTTATATTGCTTATGGGTTTGGAGATTATGGATTTGATGCCAGAGCATAATTCTCCAAAAGCTTCAACAATCTCCCTGCCTGTTGGGCCAATTGACAAACATGTATCAACAAGTGTGGAATGCGTTCTTATCATGCGTGCAAAGAGGGCTCTATTATCTATTCCCTTCCATCTCAGCCTAAGCTTGTCAGTGGAGACCAGCAAATTTTTAGCCCCTATTTCCCTTTGTCTAATAGATTTAGGGCAAAGCCTAATAGTTGTTAAGATGGGATTATGGTAACAGTTAAAGTTTTTGTATGCGCTTTATAAATTTATCATAACATTGCATATAAAGCCACATTACACTGTAGCAACCCGCATAAGACTATATACATGTCAGTCCTCCCAAAATTGTCAGCTAGCACACTGAAGTACAGTCTCACAGTTCGCCTGGGACCACTTCTTTTTTTCAAGTTGGGGCAGATTTTGGATCTTTGCATTTCAAGAGAAAAGTTAATTTGTTTCAATATTTTAAATGGACTGTAGAATATATAAACCACTTCGTAAGTTTTTCTAGTGCTAAATAAAAACATTTTTTGTGTAAACTAGCTGTGATTCAATCATAAAAGATTGCAAATAGCATAAACCACTTCTTTAGACTAAATAGATTGATACGTGCACCGTTTTTGCTTTGTCTTTCAATGTTCAATTTAGGGAATTAATAATAGTGCTCTAGTTTCAGAAAATATGTGCGATATGAAAGCCTACAAACCTAAATAAAAGAATAAAATTTAGCAAGATGGCTTTGTAAGGATTAAGAATGTGCATGGAGTTTGATTTCAGTTTTGAGGCTGACAAAATTAAACTTAACTGCAACCTGTAAGACATTTGTTTTCCCACAAGTTACAAAAAGTTATTTTTGTCCGTATTCTTGTTAGGTGTACTGTTTTATCTTTCAGCATAATGGGGAGTGAAGGTGGTTTTTGGAAGAGAGTACTGTCCTGGCAAGCCTGGCTCATTCACCCCTCCACATTGTTTGCCCTCTTACTCAAAGAACACACAGTTCAAGAGGAGTAGCCAGGATTTATTATTATTATTATTATTACTTTATTTCGGCCATTTTGGCCATAAAAGTCACATACATACATTAAAAAAAATCTAACTGTAAACATAGCAGCAATTTAAGAGAATAGTGCACAAAAAATGAATACCTTTTACAATTCATCTCATTTCAAATTTTTAAAAATATATAAAAATATTAAAAATGTAAGAGATTTGTAAACATATACATATTTCCAACTCAAAGTACCTGTCCTTGTTTCTTACGAGTTATGTAGGCAGAGTATAGAAATTTACTTATGCTAAATACAATGTACTGGGTTGAGTTACTTTTCATGATCCTAAAGGCTATAACGCAGGACCTGGTTCCCAAAAGGTTGCACATTGGTTTTAGCCATTTCTTTCTAGCATTCATGTAGGCGCTACAGACAAAAAACATATGAGCTTCATTCTCAGAACAGACATTGGAACACATAGGGCAACACCCCTTTTTAACATTCGCTTCTCCCATTCTTTTTTGTGCCCATCTTTCGGTGTTGTAATTAAGCATAAGTATCCCATATCTGAACTTTAGATAAAGGGTTTTTGCAATAGGAGGCTCTATCTCGTCCAGGAATGGTTCAAAACGAAACTCATCCTTAAATGACAAAAAGAACTGGACTGCGGAGCCTACACTAATTCCATCCACTAAATTTCTGTTCGTGTGGGTCCAAAAAGCTCGCTTAACTATTAGTTTAGAAGAGGTGGGCAATTTGTCGGGAGCCTCCCACATGGAATATAAGCCCAGGAGTGTAAACCATTTTTTAATATGCACTAGCCATTGGATGGAATTAAAAGAATCAAGGGTCATCAGTTCATGTAGACCATTTCTATATTCTATCAATTCCGGGGTGGACCAAAGCCTAACCCAGAATATTAATGGTCTTAAGATAGCTAGGTGGTCTGTTCTCTTAAGGTTCAGGTCAAGTTGGAGAGGTAAAAGAGGTGTACTATTAGGGACCCTTACAGAGGCACGCATGAATTTGTTGTCCAGATTTTGAAAGCTATTCTTGGCCCATGCGCCCCATATCTCTGCTCCATAAAGCACAGCAGATTGTATTTTGAATTTAAAAAGTTCTAAAACCGGGGTTACACTTTTACTCGTGCTAGTATTCATTTTACATAAAATTGGCTTAGCATTTTGGGCATATGTTATCTTGCTTTTCTCGATTTGGGCTTTCCAACTAAGTTTGGAATCAAGCACAACACCCAGATAGGAAAAGTTTTCCACAATATCTAGTTTTTGGCTATTCAGGGTTAAAGACCCTCTATCTGGCATACTGGGATTTAATGACATGCATTTTGTTTTGTCAGCATTGATTTCCAGGCCCTTTATCTGACAATAGCGACTGAAGGAATTAAGGAGTGCCTGGAGGCCCTTTTTTGTTTGAGATATAAGTAATGTATCATCTGCGAAGAGCAACGCAGGCACCCTTTCACCATTGAGCCGCGGCGAATCGTTAACACAGACATTCAGATAAGCAGGAGCATCATTAATAAACAGCGAAAACAAGGTAGGGGCCAGGACACATCCCTGGCGAACCCCGCGTTCAATGGGAATATTACGTGTCAACTCGCCATTAGGGCCCCACCTAATGTTTGCAAAGTTATCAGCATGTAGCTCGACTATTTGGGCTAGGAGGCATCCCGGTAGACCCATTTCTCTTAGAGTTTTCCAAAGTAGACTGCGTGGGACAAGATCGAATGCAGCCCTCAGGTCAACGAAGGCAACATACAGGTGACCTTTTTTAATGTGCACATACTTCCAAATCAAACAACAAAATCGAAAAATTTGGTCAATAGTGCTGGTCCTACTCCTAAAACCAGCTTGAAATTTGGAAATTATGTTCGAGTCTTCCAGCCAGTCGTTGATCCTGAATAGCAAGTGTTTAGCATATAATTTTTGGAGCGTGTCCATCAGACTAATGGGTCTGTAGTTAGAGGGTGTCAATCTATCCCCCTTTTTAAATATTAACACAATCTCCGCTGCACGCCAACTATCAGGAAAGTTGCAGTTTGATGATAAAGCATTAAAAAGGCGGTTCACATATGGGGCCCAGACGTCAACTTCATGTTTGTAAAGATCCCCCGGTATTTTATCAGGACCAGGGGCTTTGGTGTTTTTAAGTTCGTTGATCGCCCTTACTGTCTCATCCAGTGTAAAATTGAGGGGTTCAATAATGGGAGAATCAATAAAGGGGGGGCACCTTAAACTCGCTTTACTGTCGCCATCGTATTGTTTATAAAGATTTGTAAAGTGAGTTACCCAGGTCATCTCATCCAGGAATGCATCTTTCACAGCTCTCCCAGCATGCCCCCCATTAGCCACCAGCCTCCAGAAGCCAACATTATCATTAATTTTTGCTGCAGCTAACATTTCAGCCCAAATTGATTCTTCCCATAGTCTTTTAGATGTTTTAAGTATACGTTTGTATTCAACCCTTGCAAGATTAACTTCTTCTTTTGTCTTGTTTTTAATGGCAAGCAATAAGTTTCTTTTAGCAATCCTACACGAGTGGTCATACCATAACTTTCCGTGATTAGCCACTCTTATAGATTGTTGTTTTTTTCTCGGCATATCTGATAGATACGTTTTTAGTTCTGAAAAGAAGATTTTGTGGAGATCAACAAAATGATCAAAATGTTCAGGTAAGAAGGCATGGTCAACTGTGTGTGCAAACGTTTGCTCAAAAAGAGAGTATACCAATGCTAAGGCCTTACCATCCGCCAGAACACGTGACCATCTTACTGCACGTCTGTTGTTGTTTATATGGACGTCCTCACACGTACTTACAGTTGATGTTATGGAAGTATCACTAAACAAATTCATATTGATGTAAAGTTCTAAAGGATAGTGATCGCTTTCCCCCCTGCTTACTACTTTCAGATCGATCAAAAAATGCCAGATGCTAAGAGAAACAAGAACAAAATCTAGACTACTTTTAGCTTTAGAGAAGGTTGGTTGTTTTTGCAAGTCCGATGGGAGACGGCCGTTTCCTGCTCTAAGGCCGTGGTCTGCGGTGAGTCTTAATAATTGGCTAGCCAATGTGGAGTATTTTACAGATTTTGAGGTACCAAGCTGAGGGATATTATACGCTTGGTCCTCATCTTCAAACACATCAGAAATGCCCAGAACAGGTTCGTAATTACAATTTAAGTCTCCTCCCAAGATAACCGGGATGTCTCCAACTACGTTTTTCAAGAGGAGATCCAGGGCTTCAAATGTTGGTGAAACCTTGGAGTGGCCAATCGGTCTGTTATAAACATTAATTATGTAACATTTGTTTCCACAGGGTGGAGTAACCCTTAGGGCCAAGATATCCGGAGAGCCTGTGTCAACAAGATCAACCTGCATGGGCAAGGTGATTTTTAGCCAAATTAATAGGCCCCCCGATGGTCTTCCTCGAATGGACTGTACTGCCTCAATGCCATAAGTTTTAAATCCTACCCGATGTGGAACTTCTATCGCCCAAGTTTCTTGTAGCAGACACATATCACAGATGTCAATATAGTCTGCCCAGTCAGGGTCTTTTAAGTTCTTACAAACACCTGCGATGTTCCAAGATAAAATAAGTAGACGAGGTGATAGACTCTGGGTGACATTGGAGGGATTGACTACACACTGTTTAGATAAAATGCCTAGCTGTGAATTTAGCATGTCTTTCTCTGCATCCCTGACTCTTTCTTTCACTACGGTATTAGATCCCCCAGCCGGGCCACCCTTAGCTTTACTATAACATACATCTCTGGCTTTGTAAGATAGTTCCACGTTCTGGGGATTTGAGACCGTCCTATGCATCCTAACCTTAATGGTCTGATCTTCATCATGCAAATGTAGTACATTTTTTAGTTTGGTATTACCTTTATCCATGCTACAGAAGGTGTCATATAAATTAGAGATACAGTCAGGCATAGTGGCAAGTCAATCGACAGCGTCAAGGCAACTAAATCTGTTGGAGGTGGTAATGCCAGACCACATATTATAATCACCATGTCTAGCCAAATTGGGAGCACTGCCATAATAATGGTTGACATAGTTCCACTTGGGGACATGATGAATGGGTCTAGGTAAAGGGTAAAAAAATGGTAAGGGTCTAGCTTCGATGGAAGGATTCACACCGTACGATTTCCAATTGCATATTAGTTCAGCACTTTGGGGTTCTTCGAAGGATATGACAATACAGTCACCCGTGGTTGATTTGGCCGTTGGCCCTACCCATGGTACCCTCCTAACCATAAGAATCTTACTTTTCATCTGGTTAGGAATGGGTTTATATTTGTCTAGCCAAAAAATCACTTTATTTTTTAAAGATTGAAAATTTTCTTCATATTGGCTATCCAATTCTGGTACCCCTGTGAGGACGACTACAAATGGACTAGCGTCTGGGGGCAGATCTATATACCCTCCTCTAAAGTTACTATGCGTGTGGCTAGACTGATGGTTTGACTTATGAGTAGTATTTATAGAAGATTTATCTGGCAGGGATTGATTGCTTACAGAAGGAATATGGGAAAATGCAAGCGGATTAGGTCGAGATTTATTTGGGACTAATACGCTCTGGTTGGAGGAGTGGGTAGAGGGAACAATTGGCATTTGAGAAGTCTTACTATGTACCTGCTTTTTCTGAAAAGGTTTACTGGTAGCATTTACAGCAGTAGAAGTTGAGGGGGTTGAATTAGGTTTATCTTTAGTACTACTAATTGGTTGTTTGGCTTTAGTATTCCCTACTATCCCCTCCTTTTTTTGCTGCACAATCGATGAATATGTGTTTATTGTTAGGTCCGGGGCGAGAACTGGAGTTTGTTGGATGGCTCTAGGCACATCAGTACAGTTAAGGCTTAAACTTGACAAAGTGATAACACTTTTCTCAACTTCAAGAAGTTGGTTCTCAATGTCAGTAAGCCTGACTTCTAGTGGTTTAAGTAATCTCTTTAGGGTCTCCCAAACTATTTTTAAAAATTCTTCTCTTCCACCATCTTGTTCTGCCATATCAGACGAGACTCTTTGCCCCTCACTAGCTGAGTGATCAGACATGCTGATAAAGATTTGTTCATCTGTGATAGCATTAGTATTTTCTACAGTTGCTGGGGCTACATCGTGTACAATGTCAGTTGTTGCAATAGGCATACTTGGAGCTCCCCCCGTGATATTATGGCTAAGAGCTACTTTTGCTTTTTTCCTAGCAAAAGCGGTTAGGTGTTTGCGTTTTCTTTTGTGTTTTGGTGCAACCTTGGCAGATGACTTGCCTTTATTAGACTCTATCTCAGCTAGTAGCTGACAGGTCTCCTCATTTACGATATCCTCAGCACTCTCCTTTGGAAAATTCAGCAGTGATAGGCTTCCAGTTTCGGCTCTAACAGAAGGCCCAGGAGGTTCCTGATAATTAAGAGGAGTTATTTCATCTGCTGTTGAGTGAACCTCAGCCGAAATTATAATTGGTTTTGTGCCAGTAATGCGATCAGGCGTTTTAGAGGTTGCAATACTGCCTAGAGAAGATTTTTTTCCAAGCGCAAATTCAGATGAGAGCCTCCTAGCACTCTCAAGTTCTACTGAGACTTTGTGCTGAAGTTTAGTTATTTCATTATCAATTGAGAGATTGGTCCTGGTGATAAAATCATCTAGGGTGCCTGTAGCCTTTTTGGAGATCTTAGTAGCCTTACTCCTAGTTTCTCGCGAGAACATTGTGTGAGAGGGGTTTTACAATTGTGTGTGAGTAGGGAAAAAAGGTCAACTAATGTGACACAAAACTTAAAAGCCAAGAGGAATGGCCCGGTCCGGTCTTACACGGTCTCTAACGGCCTAAAACGGCCCTGTCTTTGCCCCGTCTTCGCCCGGGCTGCGTCCCGCGCTGCGGGAGTAGGATGTTGTTATGAAGCCTCAGGAGGGCGGGGGGCGGGCCAGCAGGGAGAGCGGACCGGAAGCTCTCCGTCGGTCTAGCAGGGACTTCTGGGAATTGAAGTCCCCGCACGCTCGCAGCCCTGCTGCAGCCACACGCCTGATGCCGCTTTTCCTCCTCAGTACTCCTCGCAAACGTCAGGTGTGATCCTCTCCTCAAGACGGGCGAAGGGGCACCCGCGAAGCGGGTGCGCCGAGAGGTGGAAGGGCGCCGAGTGAGAGACAGGTGAGCCGGCAGTTGGCAGTGCTAAACTCCTCCGTTTAGTGTCCAAACAATTTGAGCAAAGTGTCCCACTCGTTTAGCTGCAAACAGGTGTTTTGAATCCTCAGGAGGGCGGGGGGCGGGCCAGCAGGGAGAGCGGACCGGAAGCTCTCCGTCGGTCTAGCAGGGACTTCTGGGAATTGAAGTCCCCGCACGCTCGCAGCCCTGCTGCAGCCACACGCCTGATGCCGCTTTTCCTCCTCAGTACTCCTCGCAAACGTCAGGTGTGATCCTCTCCTCAAGACGGGCGAAGGGGCACCCGCGAAGCGGGTGCGCCGAGAGGTGGAAGGGCGCCGAGTGAGAGACAGGTGAGCCGGCAGTTGGCAGTGCTAAACTCCTCCGTTTAGTGTCCAAACAATTTGAGCAAAGTGTCCCACTCGTTTAGCTGCAAACAGGTGTTTTGAATCCTCAGGAGGGCGGGGGGCGGGCCAGCAGGGAGAGCGGACCGGAAGCTCTCCGTCGGTCTAGCAGGGACTTCTGGGAATTGAAGTCCCCGCACGCTCGCAGCCCTGCTGCAGCCACACGCCTGATGCCGCTTTTCCTCCTAAGTACTCCTCGCAAACGTCAGGTGTGATCCTCTCCTCAAGACGGGCGAAGGGGCACCCGCGAAGCGGGTGCGCCGAGAGGTGGAAGGGCGCCGAGTGAGAGACAGGTGAGCCGGCAGTTGGCAGTGCTAAACTCCTCCGTTTAGTGTCCAAACAATTTGAGCAAAGTGTCCCACTCGTTTAGCTGCAAACAGGTGTTTTGAATCCTCAGGAGGGCGGGGGGCGGGCCAGCAGGGAGAGCGGACCGGAAGCTCTCCGTCGGTCTAGCAGGGACTTCTGGGAATTGAAGTCCCCGCACGCTCGCAGCCCTGCTGCAGCCACACGCCTGATGCCGCTTTTCCTCCTCAGTACTCCTCGCAAACGTCAGGTGTGATCCTCTCCTCAAGACGGGCGAAGGGGCACCCGCGAAGCGGGTGCGCCGAGAGGTGGAAGGGCGCCGAGTGAGAGACAGGTGAGCCGGCAGTTGGCAGTGCTAAACTCCTCCGTTTAGTGTCCAAACAATTTGAGCAAAGTGTCCCACTCGTTTAGCTGCAAACAGGTGTTTTGAATCCTCAGGAGGGCGGGGGGCGGGCCAGCAGGGAGAGCGGACCGGAAGCTCTCCGTCGGTCTAGCAGGGACTTCTGGGAATTGAAGTCCCCGCACGCTCGCAGCCCTGCTGCAGCCACACGCCTGATGCCGCTTTTCCTCCTCAGTACTCCTCGCAAACGTCAGGTGTGATCCTCTCCTCAAGACGGGCGAAGGGGCACCCGCGAAGCGGGTGCGCCGAGAGGTGGAAGGGCGCCGAGTGAGAGACAGGTGAGCCGGCAGTTGGCAGTGCTAAACTCCTCCGTTTAGTGTCCAAACAATTTGAGCAAAGTGTCCCACTCGTTTAGCTGCAAACAGGTGTTTTGAATCCTCAGGAGGGCGGGGGGCGGGCCAGCAGGGAGAGCGGACCGGAAGCTCTCCGTCGGTCTAGCAGGGACTTCTGGGAATTGAAGTCCCCGCACGCTCGCAGCCCTGCTGCAGCCACACGCCTGATGCCGCTTTTCCTCCTCAGTACTCCTCGCAAACGTCAGGTGTGATCCTCTCCTCAAGACGGGCGAAGGGGCACCCGCGAAGCGGGTGCGCCGAGAGGTGGAAGGGCGCCGAGTGAGAGACAGGTGAGCCGGCAGTTGGCAGTGCTAAACTCCTCCGTTTAGTGTCCAAACAATTTGAGCAAAGTGTCCCACTCGTTTAGCTGCAAACAGGTGTTTTGAATCCTCAGGAGGGCGGGGGGCGGGCCAGCAGGGAGAGCGGACCGGAAGCTCTCCGTCGGTCTAGCAGGGACTTCTGGGAATTGAAGTCCCCGCACGCTCGCAGCCCTGCTGCAGCCACACGCCTGATGCCGCTTTTCCTCCTCAGTACTCCTCGCAAACGTCAGGTGTGATCCTCTCCTCAAGACGGGCGAAGGGGCACCCGCGAAGCGGGTGCGCCGAGAGGTGGAAGGGCGCCGAGTGAGAGACAGGTGAGCCGGCAGTTGGCAGTGCTAAACTCCTCCGTTTAGTGTCCAAACAATTTGAGCAAAGTGTCCCACTCGTTTAGCTGCAAACAGGTGTTTTGAATCCTCAGGAGGGCGGGGGGCGGGCCAGCAGGGAGAGCGGACCGGAAGCTCTCCGTCGGTCTAGCAGGGACTTCTGGGAATTGAAGTCCCCGCACGCTCGCAGCCCTGCTGCAGCCACACGCCTGATGCCGCTTTTCCTCCTCAGTACTCCTCGCAAACGTCAGGTGTGATCCTCTCCTCAAGACTGGCGAAGGGGCACCCGCGAAGCGGGTGCGCCGAGAGGTGGAAGGGCGCCGAGTGAGAGACAGGTGAGCCGGCAGTTGGCAGTGCTAAACTCCTCCGTTTAGTGTCCAAACAATTTGAGCAAAGTGTCCCACTCGTTTAGCTGCAAACAGGTGTTTTGAATCCTCAGGAGGGCGGGGGGCGGGCCAGCAGGGAGAGCGGACCGGAAGCTCTCCGTCGGTCTAGCAGGGACTTCTGGGAATTGAAGTCCCCGCACGCTCGCAGCCCTGCTGCAGCCACACGCCTGATGCCGCTTTTCCTCCTCAGTACTCCTCGCAAACGTCAGGTGTGATCCTCTCCTCAAGACGGGCGAAGGGGCACCCGCGAAGCGGGTGCGCCGAGAGGTGGAAGGGCGCCGAGTGAGAGACAGGTGAGCCGGCAGTTGGCAGTGCTAAACTCCTCCGTTTAGTGTCCAAACAATTTGAGCAAAGTGTCCCACTCGTTTAGCTGCAAACAGGTGTTTTGAATCCTCAGGAGGGCGGGGGGCGGGCCAGCAGGGAGAGCGGACCGGAAGCTCTCCGTCGGTCTAGCAGGGACTTCTGGGAATTGAAGTCCCCGCACGCTCGCAGCCCTGCTGCAGCCAAACGCCTGATGCCGCTTTTCCTCCTCAGTACTCCTCGCAAACGTCAGGTGTGATCCTCTCCTCAAGACGGGCGAAGGGGCACCCGCGAAGCGGGTGCGCCGAGAGGTGGAAGGGCGCCGAGTGAGAGACAGGTGAGCCGGCAGTTGGCAGTGCTAAACTCCTCCGTTTAGTGTCCAAACAATTTGAGCAAAGTGTCCCACTCGTTTAGCTGCAAACAGGTGTTTTGAATCCTCAGGAGGGCGGGGGGCGGGCCAGCAGGGAGAGCGGACCGGAAGCTCTCCGTCGGTCTAGCAGGGACTTCTGGGAATTGAAGTCCCCGCACGCTCGCAGCCCTGCTGCAGCCACACGCCTGATGCCGCTTTTCCTCCTCAGTACTCCTCGCAAACGTCAGGTGTGATCCTCTCCTCAAGACGGGCGAAGGGGCACCCGCGAAGCGGGTGCGCCGAGAGGTGGAAGGGCGCCGAGTGAGAGACAGGTGAGCCGGCAGTTGGCAGTGCTAAACTCCTCCGTTTAGTGTCCAAACAATTTGAGCAAAGTGTCCCACTCGTTTAGCTGCAAACAGGTGTTTTGAATCCTCAGGAGGGCGGGGGGCGGGCCAGCAGGGAGAGCGGACCGGAAGCTCTCAGTCGGTCTAGCAGGGACTTCTGGGAATTGAAGTCCCCGCACGCTCGCAGCCCTGCTGCAGCCACACGCCTGATGCCGCTTTTCCTCCTCAGTACTCCTCGCAAACGTCAGGTGTGATCCTCTCCTCAAGACGGGCGAAGGGGCACCCGCGAAGCGGGTGCGCCGAGAGGTGGAAGGGCGCCGAGTGAGAGACAGGTGAGCCGGCAGTTGGCAGTGCTAAACTCCTCCGTTTAGTGTCCAAACAATTTGAGCAAAGTGTCTCACTCGTTTAGCTGCAAACAGGTGTTTTGAATCCTCAGGAGGGCGGGGGGCGGGCCAGCAGGGAGAGCGGACCGGAAGCTCTCCGTCGGTCTAGCAGGGACTTCTGGGAATTGAAGTCCCCGCACGCTCGCAGCCCTGCTGCAGCCACACGCCTGATGCCGCTTTTCCTCCTCAGTACTCCTCGCAAACGTCAGGTGTGATCCTCTCCTCAAGACGGGCGAAGGGGCACCCGCGAAGCGGGTGCGCCGAGAGGTGGAAGGGCGCCGAGTGAGAGACAGGTGAGCCGGCAGTTGGCAGTGCTAAACTCCTCCGTTTAGTGTCCAAACAATTTGAGCAAAGTGTCCCACTCGTTTAGCTGCAAACAGGTGTTTTGAATCCTCAGGAGGGCGGGGGGCGGGCCAGCAGGGAGAGCGGACCGGAAGCTCTCCGTCGGTCTAGCAGGGACTTCTGGGAATTGAAGTCCCCGCACGCTCGCAGCCCTGCTGCAGCCACACGCCTGATGCCGCTTTTCCTCCTCAGTACTCCTCGCAAACGTCAGGTGTGATCCTCTCCTCAAGACGGGCGAAGGGGCACCCGCGAAGCGGGTGCGCCGAGAGGTGGAAGGGCGCCGAGTGAGAGACAGGTGAGCCGGCAGTTGGCAGTGCTAAACTCCTCCGTTTAGTGTCCAAACAATTTGAGCAAAGTGTCCCACTCGTTTAGCTGCAAACAGGTGTTTTGAATCCTCAGGAGGGCGGGGGGCGGGCCAGCAGGGAGAGCGGACCGGAAGCTCTCAGTCGGTCTAGCAGGGACTTCTGGGAATTGAAGTCCCCGCACGCTCGCAGCCCTGCTGCAGCCACACGCCTGATGCCGCTTTTCCTCCTCAGTACTCCTCGCAAACGTCAGGTGTGATCCTCTCCTCAAGACGGGCGAAGGGGCACCCGCGAAGCGGGTGCGCCGAGAGGTGGAAGGGCGCCGAGTGAGAGACAGGTGAGCCGGCAGTTGGCAGTGCTAAACTCCTCCGTTTAGTGTCCAAACAATTTGAGCAAAGTGTCCCACTCGTTTAGCTGCAAACAGGTGTTTTGAATCCTCAGGAGGGCGGGGGGCGGGCCAGCAGGGAGAGCGGACCGGAAGCTCTCCGTCGGTCTAGCAGGGACTTCTGGGAATTGAAGTCCCCGCACGCTCGCAGCCCTGCTGCAGCCACACGCCTGATGCCGCTTTTCCTCCTCAGTACTCCTCGCAAACGTCAGGTGTGATCCTCTCCTCAAGACGGGCGAAGGGGCACCCGCGAAGCGGGTGCGCCGAGAGGTGGAAGGGCGCCGAGTGAGAGACAGGTGAGCCGGCAGTTGGCAGTGCTAAACTCCTCCGTTTAGTGTCCAAACAATTTGAGCAAAGTAGCCAGGATTTGAATCTAGTTGAAGCACTAAATAGCATCTGCTTATATCCCCAAAAAATAGGATTTTGTGAATGGTGGTAGTTGAAACAAACAAATCGGCATGATGTGTTAATTAATGCATGCTTACTACGACATGTTACATGCTTTAGAAACCATACAATGTTTGAGCAAATTGTTAAAGCACTATGGTGCTGACGAGAGGACGAAATGGAGACAGACTGAATTCCCAGTTTGGTATGCCCAGGAGACTGTTGGAAACTCCATTAAGGAGTGAAAATAAGAATGATCAGATATGCATCTTTCATATCTATGCAAGCCAACCAATCCTCTTGAAGAAGAATGTCTTAGAGACATCTGTACATCTTGAAATTCTCGCACCTTCTATCTGCCAACCGTTGAATTGCTTAGCGTTATAACTGATCCAACAACAGATTTCTATTTTTTTGTTTGAGAAATACATTGCTCATAATTCCTCACATTACAACCACTCTTGGGTGAGAACCTTCATTTCTTTGTCTATCATTTTTTCAAAGCAGTTATTGCAATACACTGCTAGAAAGAAATGTTTAAAAAAATTGCTTCTGGGGTTTGACCAGCCGACAATGCATACATTTCTGGGATCCTCAGTGGATTCCCTTTAGCTCATCGTTTGCAGCACTCAGGAATGTCTTTGAGCCCATCAGAGTTTCATCCATCTGGGGGAAGGTATTGCAGCTGCTGTGATGTTGGATGCCGTGCACTGGAGCCCACTCAGGTGGATTTACTGTTACATACTTCCAGAGTGGCTAACCCTGCATACACACTGAGAGAGCATTATTTTCCTTAAATGGTTGTGGCAATCCGGCCTGTGCCCCAACTCCCTACAGTTGGAGGGGCTGAGACCATGCCTTTCTGAAAGGTGTTAATTCAACATTATTCTGTAGCACAGTTGCACCATATAATAGCGCACCTTACATTAAAGAGGAGCTAATAATAAGTAAATTGTCAATTCGTGTGAGACCATTCCGAAGAGAGAGATGAGTTTTATCAACTTTGGAATAGCTGTCTTTAATAACTTTATACAGATGATAACGGTGGGTTGAATTCCCAAGAGTGGAAAGAAAATTCCATATTTTATTTGCAGTTCATGATAATGAATGTTTTTAAGCTTGGGATGTCTTGAATTTCAGTGTGTACCATTCCTGACCTCATTGCCCCAATCGCCATTGACTCCGAGTACTACATCTTTCTAGGAGATCTTAACTTCCACCTCAACAACACAAACAGTCGGCCTCCTGGAAAGCATGAGCAACATAGGCCTCAAGCAACTTGCCACTAACCCTACCCACATCGCAGGACACACGCTTGGCCCCATTTTCACGTCCAGCGACAGTCAAGTATTACCATGTCTGTGAGCTCATCTGGTCCAACCACTACATCGTTCATTTCACCATCTTAGGACCCACCAACACTGGCACCTTACCCCCTAGCTCCATGTGCAGAGACTGGAAAAAGATATCAGAAGACCAGTGGAACAAGCTGTCAACTCTGACCTCCCTGAAAACGTCCAACCAAGAATAGGCTGCAAAGAACTTCTCCCAGTGGATCACTGAAAGTGCCGACACAATCGCCCCTGCCAAGTCAGCCAAATCCGAAGGTTCTGCCAGAAGAGTCAGCTGGTTCACCGCTGAGTTGAAATCCACCAAATGCAGCTGCCAACAACTAGAGAGGAAGAGGTGCACCAGCAAAAAACAGGAGACCATAACACCTTCAAAGTAGCGCTCAATCAGTACTACCACCTCCTGAAAGAAAGACTGTTTAGGGTATCGTATAGAAGCCAGCACAAACTGCAGCATGGAGCTCTTCACCATCGTCAAGGATACCTCCGATCCTGCAGCCTCTGGGAACATCATCACCCCCTCCCAAGATATGTGTGACACCATGGCGGACTTCTTCCACAACAAGATCTCCGTTATCTACAAAAACTTAAAACCCCAACACGCCGCAGCCGACAGTATCAGCCTGCTCTCACCCACAAGCACCTGATCACCCACTGGAACCCTCTCATAACTCAAGCCACCAACTCCATCATCTCCATCATGAATTCCGTGCACTCTGGTTCACCCACGGATCCCTGTCCCCACCACGTCTTCAACATTGGGAGCATTTTCTTAAATCGCACTCAAAATATGGAACAACTGCACACAACACATCAGAGTAATCTCCTTGCTTCTTCAATTCAGCAAGAAACTGAAGACCTAGCTCTTCAGCTAATTCTGCGGGGCCTCACGCCTACAAACCTGCTCCAGCACCTGGATACCCTGACTGGTGATTAGCACGTTGTACAAATCCATATTTGATAACCGTGCCCCTATTTCTTTGAAAATAGTCTGTTATTTGGATTTGCATATGTTTTGCAAAATATGGGTCGCAAAGCCGCCATGTGCCCAGTTATCGCATTCTGCCCCAGCATGTACCTCAATGCCAGATACAAAGTCGTAGGGGTGCATGGTCTGTTAAGGTGTGTTCCAGGCTTCATCCTGACAGCCAATATTCCTGGTAGGAAGAAGTAGTTTATTTGAGCTGGCGACTTGTGTGCTGCTGAGTAGCTCATGAATTCTTTGTTGTGTAAGTGTCTCACGCCAGGTATCGGTCATGCAAAGCAGTTGTGCCCACCCAGCCAATGCATGGGATCTGTGAATGGTGGTAGCACCTTTTAGTATCTAAGTTAGAACCCATAACTGAATTAAAGTCCCTGCTCACTACTGTTAATCCTGCCAGCAAATGAAGGTGCATACACCTAGACCAGAGGTCTTCAAACTTTTGGATGCCGAGACCCCCCTGTCAACATTTTGAGGCGTAAGGACCCCCTCCTGACAAATATTTCTAAACCTGTTGACAAATTGTGTGGGATGAAAATCTAAATGAGGTTATGTGATGCCGCGTATTTTGGGATAGCATTGCTTCATTATTTTGACATTTTTTACACACAGTAACACCGAGGAAAGATTTCACCCAATCAGTACCCATTTATAGCCAAAATACAGCAATTATCATCAGAAAGATTTCAAGTCAACCTTTGTGAAGGGCCTTCCACTCTGCAGCAATACGTGCTGCCACATTAGAAGCTCACCTGGCCCTGACTGGAGAAGCAGGGGTCCCTTAAAACCCTGGCGGTTTTGTGCAGAGTTAAACAGTTTACCCATGCAGCTTTCCTCTCACCCCCTCCCTTCCATCCCTCTCTCCTCTACTAACCCCGGATCCCTCTCTCACTTTGCAGGCCATTTTCTTTCACCCCTTTTTACAACTTCTGAATTCTCCCCATTCAACCTCTCACTTCACCTTTAATCACCTCTTGCCATTCTGTCTTTTCACTGCCCTCATCTCTAACAGTCTCTCACATTTATCTCATGGCTTCTCTGGCCCTGTCACCTCCTGTGCCCCTCAGCACTTCTCATTCACCTCGTCTCTCCATTCAAATTTTTGTCTATTTTTATCTTACACCTCTCCAGTCCCCCCATTCCTCTTTCACATCTCCCCTTTGTTCTAACAGAAGCCCTCACCTTTGGATCACACTCACGTCTTGCGTGTCCACACTTCTCTTCGGCAATTCACATTTCTCCTCATCCCTGACCTCTTCAATCAAATTCTCTCACTCCCTTGCTGTCCCCTCTCACCCTCTCATCTCTCCTCACCAAGCATACGGGTCAGACCCGTATGCTCCTCTCGGCATGTGCCACTCTGCTTATTGTTCCCTAATTCAAGAAGGCATGAGTTGTCGGTCTCGCTGTTTTGATGCAGGCCGCGCAGTTATGGAACGTGCACCCTCCTTTGCTTCGCTCCACCAAGAATCTATTATCCTTTAGGAAGATATAAAACCTTTCTCTATGCTCTGTAGGTTACCCCATTTGGCTGGTTCTCCTTCTCTGTGTTTCTCATTTGCCTTCAGGCAGTAGATGGTTATTGGCCCCAGGACATCTTTTGGTAACAGTAGTGCATTACAGATGTAAATAATAATAGGCAGAAGCAGGGGCACCACTAGACCAGAACTTCAGGGGGGGGGGGGGTAACACTCTCAGTCAGGGCAGGTCCTAACACTGGTCGCACCCGGTGCAACAGTCTTTTTTGATGCCCCACCCCCGTTTCCTCCTCCTCCATGAATTCCTTCACTGCCACTCACCAACAATGCACCACATCTCTCTATAGCACCTTTCTGACAAACATTTCATTTTTTATAGCACTACTCATAGTTTACTCACACTCATTTCTGTGATCTGCATGGTACATATTCTTTGAAGCAGGCACATTAACCCTCTGCACTGTGTGGGTGACAAGAGTGCCCATGTGAGTGCACGGTGAGCGATGCAACAGTGTGAGAGTAGGGCAAGAGGAGTGACTGCAGGGTGAGTGAGGTGGCGTATGAATTTGGGTGCGGATGCAAGTTCAGAATGGGATGAATGAATGTATGATTACTGATGGGCTTGTTTGAGTGAGTTGCATATTGAGTAGTGAGGGGGACAGGTGAGTGAAGTGTCACATGAGTGCAGGATGAGTAGTGTACTCATGTGACTGCAGGGTGAGGTATAGGGTGAGCAGCACAAGTGCATTGTGAGTGCAGAGCGATCACTGTGAGTGCAAGGTGAGCGGGTGAATGGTGCGAGTGCATGGTGATCAGTGTGAGTGCATTGTGATCGCTGTGTGTGCAGGGTGAGCGTGAAAGTGAAAGGTGAGAATGATGAGTGAGTTGTCTGAATGCAGGGTGCATTCCCAGACACTTGAAGTAACTCAGCATGTTATTGACGGCGGCGTAGAGTTTAAGATCTAAGTTAAACTATTGAGGCATTAATCGGGGATCGAGGGTGAAGGAAATAAATAATGTGCTGATCCTGCAACAAACTTCCAGCCCTATGTTTAGGGTTGCCAGCAGATTATTTTGATGGCCCAGTCGGTACAAAAAAAAGCAATCACCTAAAGCTGTATTTTCAGTACTTATCTGTGCATACTTCGAATATAAAATATAAATAGAAAGCACTTTTAATTGTGTTCTAGGGCTGCCTCAATGATCCATGACTGATAATTAAAGAGAACAAAGACAGAAAAGTCATATAACGAATGCATACATACTTTTTTATTTCTAAGTCTACTTAGTGCCAAGAGGAGATCTTTGCAGGCTCTTTAAACAAAACAAGGCAGGCATTTTTCTTTTGGCAAACCTACTTTATATTCCTTTCTATTAAATGCATCCTCACACTACAGCAATAAATGTAAAAGACAAATGTAAGGAATAGGCTGAGTGGGGACCCAGGGGTTACTGGAACCAGGGATAAAACCTAAGCCTCTGTAACCAGTTTGCAAAGGCATGTAAAAATGCAAATGGTCTTTAAAGACCTGTGAAAAACAAGGGAGTGCTGGAGATAAGACTCCAGACACTGCCCAGCTGAGCCCCCAGCAGCTCGAGTTTCACTGCAGCAGCCCGGGCTGAGACACAGGACGGGGGAAGACGGAGGTGGGGCTGAAGCCCTTGGGCCTGTGCAGAAGTGTGACTGAGGTCAAACCATTGGCACCATCCAACACGCATTCGGGGCGAATACAGTTGCACCCCATCATACAGTCTGAGGAGCGCATTCCACGCGTGTACAACGGAATCGATCGAATCCAATATGCCACATCGCCTTGTTGAGGTCTGAGTTAGGAAGCGAGGCAGGGAGTGCGGGGCAGCAGCGACATTCTCGATATGAAGGTGAGGCAAATCTTGGGGTCCATGCACCCAGCTGTATGCATGAGAGGCCTGTGCGGCCCTGTAATACAATTCAAAATTTGGGGCTTTCAGACCACCAGCAGTGTACGGAAGCATGAGGGTATCCAATGCAACTCTAGGGGATTTACCAGCCCATGCTAATTTAGTCATACGGTATCGAAGTTCACGAAACAACTGTTGGGGTACCACTATGGGTACATTAGTGAAAAGGAAGAGCAGGCGAGGGAGCATGACCATTTTCATCAAAGAGACTCTACCGGCCAAGGAAAGTGGGAGTCGTATCCATCTGTCTATATCGTCCCCCAGCTTATCTATCACTTTACCATAATTGGCTCTGATTACCACATCAGCATCTGGGTGGATCTGTATTCCCAGATACCGCACTGGCTCAGTGGTCCATTGTAGTGGGAAATCGAGCGTAAACTGCACTGTGGAGGGAGTCAGCGGGAACAATATGGATTCATCCCAATTAATCCTTAGGCCAAAGAGACCACCAAAGCGTAGCACCTCCGTATTACAGGAGCTAGAGGGGTCTCTAACATATAAAAGTGTACCATCCGCATAAGAAGAGGTAATGAGATTATAATGAGGAAAACAAAGTCCTCTGTGCCCGTGGTATTCCCACAATGCCCGCAGCAGAGGCTCAGCAGCTACTGCATACAACAATGGGGACAGCGGGCAACCCTGCCTTGTGCCCCGCATAATAGGAAACGGGACAGAGACCACATCTCCCGTATGCACCCGAGCCCCTGGAGAATTGTATAACACCGAGACCAGTGGCAGATACACTTCATCAACTCCCATGCAACTCAACACAGCATACATAAATTTCCATTCGATTGAATGAAAAGCCTTCTTGGCGTCTAAAAAAAACGTGGTGGCCTTAACCTCCGGGCGAACGTGCTGCAGAGCCCCAAAAATCGTGCATAGGTTATGTGAGAGCGTGTGACCTGGGATGAACCCAGCTTGTTCAGGACCTATAAGCTGAGGGAGAAGCGGCGATAAACGATTCGCCAAGATTTTCCCAAACAGCTTAGTGTCCACATTGATCAATGAGAGCGGACGAGAAGAGGGGCATCTGCGGGGGTCTTTATTGGGCTTTTAACAAAGTAATGATCAGCGCCTCTCGCATAGATGAGGCATGATGCCATCTGCCACCATCTCATGAAATAGGGTTATTAGATGGGGGATTAGAAGATCACTAAAGCCTTTATAGAATGTGACCATAAGGCCATCAAGCCCAGGGGCATTACCCTCGCGCATCGACCCCAAGGCGAGGCGAACCTCCGCTGCCTCAACACGGCGCATCAAAAACTCTCGATGCCAGCTATTCACCGACACTTCTACCTTTGCTTTCGAAGTGTGACAACTCAATTAGTAATTTGTATCATAATCAATGTAATTGAGAAAGGGTGCAGGACACTGTCTTGTATGATGATTGTTTTCAAATTTTTAGTATAAGGACAATATACACTTCATTGTGCATGAAAATTAGTGCAGACGAAGCAGTGCTCAGACAGAAAACAACAGATCCCAAAGTTGCATAGGATTTTATGTCAAACAAACATGAGCAGCGATCCTGTCTTGTTCATATATGGTATCTCCTGGCGAATCATAACATGTTTTGAAAGCAATTTTGGGAGGGTATGTCGACATTTCAACCTGTAGTTAGTCTTCAGATCTCATCAGAACAAAAGTCGTCTGACTAAAGTTTCCTAGAAACCGTGGAATCTTGGACCTTCAGTAAGTCATCCTGTAAGGAATACATGCTAGATTAATTAAAGACAGATTCTACAATGTATACCAGACCGCTCTGTTAGTCAGACAGTTCCGGTGGGGTAAACAGATTCTTCAGGCGCAGTACACCTGTGTACTGTGTAGAGAAAGTAGTCACACATACAAGAGTATTCCTAGACAAAGCCAACAATGCAAAATGGGCCGCTCGGTTCCTTAGACGGTTCTGTAGAGGTAAATGGATTACTCACACTAAGCACACCTTTCCATTGTGTCATGCCATTGCAATTGGCCTCTGAAATCATGTTGGTGGGGTGACACAATGCAAAATGTGCTTTTCCCTGACAACCAAGAGGCCAATTTTGTATTGTTGGCTTTGTCTAGGAGTACCCCTGTATGTGTAGGTGTGACCAATTTCTCCACATGATACAAAGGTGTACTTTTCCTGAATAATTTGCTTACCCCACCAGAACTGTATGACTAACCAAGCAGCCTGATGTACATGATAGACTCTGACTTGAAGTATTCTTGCACATATTGCTTACAGGATGAAATACTGAAGGTGCCATGATTCCACTGTTTCTACGGAATTTGTGAAACTTTGGTCAGATGACTTTTGTCCTGATGAGACCCAAAGACTAACTACTGGTCAAATCGGGTGAAATGCTCTCATATTGAATTGCACATTACGCCTATCAAGGAACTTGAATACGAGCAGTATGTTGGAATGCAACGCAATCATCTGGTATTTCTGGAGCTTCTTACAAACAACCTCCTGCGGGCATCCTTTGTGGCGATAACAAACCGTACCTCATGTCACAGTGCTAGCTTTGTACAGTTCACTGAACAGCTCTACTTCCGTATAGGATTGATCCACATATAGGTTAGTACCATTGTGAAGGAGTGGCCGGACAAGCTCCCATATAATCTTTCCCGTGCCTCCTAGTGGGGGAAGGCGACCTACAGGGTTTAGAGTGGAGTCCTTCCCTGTATACACTCTCAAGCTGTACACATAGTCAGTTGAGCTCTCACACAGCATGTACAACTTGATGCTATAGTGAGCTCTTTTGCTCACAATGTATTGCCTGAACAGCAGCCACCCTTTGTACAGGCTCAAGGACTTACAGATGGCTATAATCTTTCCAGGTGTATAAATCTCTGGAAACCTGGCAAACTAAGGATCCACGACTGGTCGAATTTTGGACAACCTGTCATGGTCTGGATGGTCCTGAGGCAATGGAGCAGAATTGTCTTTGAAATGCAGCATGCTCTGCAATAGTAACAAATCATCTTTGCTCATGAACAGTGTGAAGATGGGGGTTACCCAAACCGTGCGAGTAGATCAGTAGGACTGCAAGTTGGGTTTGTGCTCTAATCTCATTTTTAGGCACAGAAATATCTTCAACTCCTCAAGTGAAGTGGGAGTCCAATGGTGTGCCCTAGAATGAGGCCCTAGAGTACCTCCATGCTCCCTCAGAAATTGTTTGGCGCGCAAATTTGTTTGTTCATCCAAAAATAGATGGACATAGTCATATTGTCAAAACATTGCCGTATCGACTTTACATCCAGCGTCATCAAAGAAAGGCAGAATTTGGGGCTGAAGTAAATTGGGAGGCTACTAAGAGAGCACTTCATCTGTGCTTGCCGTCACACATGCCTGCTCTCTGGGTTGGTCTAACCTGCTATGGTTGCCTCACTGCACAGACTGTGCTTGTGAAGGGACAGCACAATTGTCATCATCATGTCTCTCAGAATTGCTGGAAGATGCGTTGTCGGATGCTGTCTCGATATCTTCTGTCTTCGTCTCTGGTCCTGCATCAGAGCCCTCCTCCATAACTCAAGTTAGGGCCTGGGTATGCAGACATCCACCGAGACGCCATCTCTTCTACTGGCTAAAACCATCCTTCTAAAACACTGTCCTATGCAGAAGGCATCAGTATTGTTCTAAATCAGTCGGCCGGTATGTGTGTGTGATGTGTACAACAGTACATAAACACAAAATTACTTATCTGATTGCTTGAATCTGCAGGTTCTCCAAAGACGCTAAACAAAAGACAAAAAACAAAGACACGTTATTACTTTGCCTTGCTTCATAACCGATACCACAGCATACTTTTGTCATGGCATATGCAAAACTTTGTTGTAGGTGGAGCAGCTGGGCCATTGCCTGCTTAAAACTAATATGCTAAAACCAGCCATCTACCTTTGTACTCAAGAAGCACACATTCACATAATATCCTCTGCAGCTTTGTGCGCAGGTGTGCTCTTTGTGACAACACACAGTGCTATCACCACAGTCACTTGAATTATGCTGCGGGAGATCACCCAATTATGCAACGAGGTTGACTACATTATGCGGCAAGAAAAGGTAAATTGTGCAGTATAATGCAACACTTTTTTTAATGGTATTACTTCATTATTTTGTGATTTCAAAACATGATAATACCTGTTAGGCAAAGATTTCACCTCATTGTATTACCATTATAACAACCAAATAAAGAAATAACCAACTGAAAGATGACCTGCCGACTTTGTGCAGTGCCTTCCACTGAATTCCAGTAAATCGTTGCCACATGTCTAGTGTGGCTTTTTATATACATAAATGTGTTTTCCCAAGAGGGGGCAGGGTGCAATCGCACCACCAGTGGAAAGCACACTTTTTTTTTTTTTTAAAGGGCCCCAAAGAGATCAACCCATGCCTTCGCTATTTCTATTTTGTATATATTTTTTTTAATGTGTGATTTCTCCTGAGTGCTGGGGGCGCATTCGTCTCCGAGGGAAAAACACACGTCCGGACAGGTGGGCTCACTCCTTGACAACTTAATTTTAAAAAAAAGTCTATTTTTACTTTACAGGGGGCGCAATGACACCCACCACTTCCTGTTCTCTTTTTATGTGCCCCCAGTGTGGGACGGCTCCCCCTCCCCAGCCCCAATAATTTCATGTTTTTTTTACTTTCACAGGGGGCTTTTTTTCTTTTCTATGACACCTGGGTGGGAGGGGGTCAGCCTGTTTACCATGATGGCGGACTCTTCCGCCCTCCCCCCAATAAATTTCCTTGGCGGTCCAGTGGGTTTCCTGGCTGTGGGTCGCGCCACACCTGCGATCCACAGCCAGGAAACTGTTTCAGGAAGGCCTCCAATGAGGCCTCCCTAAAGTGTGTTTGTTTTTTCCCTCTCTGGAGATGGAGAGCACTCACTTTGCTGCTTTCGCTGTTCCGGTGTGGAATCTGTGTCGTCTGAGTGTCTGGCGTTGAACTGACGTCACAGATTCGAGGGCTGATGCAGAAACGATTACATGTCTCCCCCACCCTTAAAAAGAAAAAAGGAATCCTCTTTTTCGCCCTCCCCACTGCTGGCCAAAGACCGACAGATGCACTAGGGAGGGAGTGCAGTTGTCGGCCATTGGCTGCACCCGCACTAACTGGGTTAAGCGGTGTAGGACAACCTTTTTTTCTATGTCACTAAGAGTATGGCCTACACACACCTCTTGTGTAAAGTTTAGCTGTTACATGATAGACCAGAACCTTCCACTGACATTCTGTGTGTATGATGTGTTTGTGGCACATGTGTAGTAGTAGGTCTCTATGTGTGAGTGAGTCAGAGTACTGAAGACACTGGGATCAATTGTGGGTGCCCTTGCTTTGTTATGGCACAACATGGATGATAAGGGCAGCTTACCAAGACAATGTGAACGTGTATTGCGTAAATTCATGTGGCTGGTGGGAGGAGATAAGACACTGAAGTGAGGAGGATGGAGAAAGGGCTTCCATTACCACTGCCATAAGACTTCTGTTTGGAAGGTGCTGCGGATTAGTTCTTGCTGAACACTGCCATTTAGTTGACTGTAGGGGTGAGGGATAACCCTGCAGTTTCTTTTGTGTAAGAGGACATTTCTGTCCAGCCTGGCCTTTTATGTACCCGCGATAACTGCTTGAGAGAGGCTGATGACAACCAGGTGCAGAAACATCACACCTTTTTTTGCCCATTTTGTGTGCACTCCCGTTTGAAGTCCCCCCCCCCACTGGACGTGCTGTGAGAAACATCACTCTACACAAGGGCTGAGTCTGGAGAGCAGCTCGAGAACCACTCAAAACTGGTTCTGAAACAGTGGATCCACATCTGCTTTCTAGAAAATGTATTTAAAAGTAGGACCCAAACCAAGTTACTTTGGTCCATGTCTAAGTAGAAAATAACTAAGCAATGGAGCGCTCCTCGTAGTACTTGAGGACTGCTCTGTGGCTTGGGCTAGTGTTTTGCCTGACAGTCAGGTTCCTTGAGATGAGAGGAAATCGGCTATTGTCTACACTTCCTACTTGAGGAGCGGGGTCTACTTTGTGCCTAGAAGCCTGGTTGCCTATTGAGATATGGAAGGAGATTGCCTGGCACTTCAGGGAGAGAGATTGGCATGCGAGAGAAGCCTAGTGTGTCCCTGCGTGGAGAGAACTTCCTACCCACTGAACCACCAGGGCATAGAACCCGTGTTATGCTTAAGTGATTGTGCATTTGGCCTATGGGGCACCAGAATCTGCAACTGAGAGAGATTCATGCCTCTTCCTAAGGATCAAGCCTATCAAGGGTCACTGAGGGGCGATAGTATGAAGAGGAATAAGTGGATGTATTTCCAAAAGTGAGAACCATAACCTGGATCACTGCCTGTATTGTGGATTGAATTGTGTAGTACTTATTATGGCTGTGAGTTTAAAAAGTACTTGCTTTCAAAAAGCAAGCACTGATCTGAACATTGAAATTACTCTGTCTGTTAGTTGTTGAGTTTGATCTCATGCCACTCACTCTACCTCGCTGTGATTGCTCGTCTTTGCTAACCTGAGAATCAAGTGCGGAAAGGATCATAATTAACCCAGTTTGTTGAGCCATAGTATAACCCGAGGATACCAGTGGCAAATAACCTTAATCACCACGGTTTGGGCCTAGTGGGCCCTGTCTAGACTGTGCCTCCCAAAACTAGGCCTGACAGTTGGTTTCAACCAATTGATCTATTTAGATTTCCTATAAGGCCAAGATAGATAGTTCCGAGTTTGCACCATTGAGGTGGAAGTTAAGTGCTGTTTGTGGACTGCAATGTATATTTAAACCAACAATATATATAATGAGAATATATGGCTTCCAGAAGTACCAGTATGATTCTGACAGAAAAGGTGCCTTTAATATGTACAAAACCTAGTTTTATATATTAATAATTCCTGGTTCAACCACATTTGCCATAAGACATACCTAAGTGTGTTTAAAAATTGTACAGCTTCACTTTGGAAAATGTTAGAAGAATAATTCTTTACCTGCAGATTCCTCTTTCTTTGTATGTCCCCAGACGCCATATTGGATCAGAAATTTGCTGTACCAGCTCTCCTGTGCCAGTAGGTGGACTCTGCTCTATTTACACATCGATTGCTGAACAGATGTGACATTACTGGAGCCATACAGTGGCACCCTAATGCCATTTCCCTTTTTCTACTCCCTTTGACTTGGATCTGGAGTTTTTTCTTTTCACACAATAGAGAGCGAGAGAAATTCAGATCAGTTGCAATCTCCCTTTACAATCTTATCACATACAAGCAACCGCTGCTCTTAGAATTCTCCTTGGGAATTCTGGGGTTTTTAGACTCTGTCAGGATGTGGTAAACTCCCTCTGCCTTATCCTGAAGGATAGGGGTATCCAAAGATATTTGAGTAGACGCCTCACTCACTTATCGTGACATGCTTCATCATTGGCGTCTATCCACACCCAGGTAAGCTGATACTACCTGGGCGGACTCAGCCATAGATGGTATGGGAGATCTTAGATAAAGCAATACTGGATAAGTAGGGATCCAGATGAGTGATATTTAAAAATACCTCAAGGTGTACCCAAACACTATGCTTTATTCGGAGGGTACCTGGGGTATGAATAAAATTGTGAACTTGTTGGGTTGTACTGAATATGAGTGTTCAGTTGTTCCCTTTTACTGTGCCAACATGTTTCGGCCCTCGCTGGGAGCCCACGTGGGTCTGGGGCCTCATCAGGGCTAATTTACTTTCTATTGTCCCTACTTCTATATTGTGCACACATTCCATGCACTCGTGTGAGGCCTAATGCACTCACCTGTCTTCTTTCTATCCTCAGTAGATTTTCTGAGAAGGGAGAAGAAATCATTATTACTTTATCTACTCGTCGTGACTTTTTATTAGTGGCTCATCCATTCTCATATGTTGGACCGTGTTCTCCTGTGTTCTATGCATATCCTTATTTTGTGCATGACTCCGTGGCAGAAGATTTCTCTATGGCTCTGTGTTAAAAAACATTTTGGTGATCCCGTGAATATTTACATTACTGTGGTTTGTGGTTTGACTATGTACAATTGGGATCTTGATTCAAAATGAAACTATATCTTAATAGGTTGTGAGTTATATGGTAGGTCCGGATGCAACTTCTACATGCAGTGATTTTAACCTTATACATTCATCCTGTGGTAGTCCCCTAGTTGTGACACGCATACTCCAGCATTTTCACGCTTACCCACTGGTCTCTTTTTACAAATGGCATGCGGATCAGGCGGGAGGTGCTGTCTTTTAGTCACACACTACGAGGAGGAAGAATGCTTAGATCAATGTTATGTACTAGCCAAAATGTTCCATGCCAATTTCATATGCGAGTTTCTATTATCAATCTGTCTACAGTTGCTGTTTGTAAGCTTGATTATATACGGTCTTTTGCACTCACTCTTACTCTCCTTTATCATGGTTGTTCGTGCTCCGTTTGTTATCTATGTAAATCTGCCCCCAGGCCCGCTGCATAATCTAGAGACCCTATGCATGCTTTGGTTCATGCCCAAGGTTTCATATTATCGAACTCAGTTATATTTAAAAAAACAATGAGGAGGCAAAAATGCCGCAGTTGCTGTCCTCCCGGTGCGGTCTCTGCACCCAAATCTCACATTGTGGCTTAATTGCGTCCAAACACTCACTCTACATTCGGGGGTGGCGGTGTCCCATGCAGACAGCCATCACATTCATCCAAACTCAATCACTCCAGTCACTTACTTCATCAAAGATTCAGCACCACGGGATTACCTACAGGAACCCACTCCGCCCGCCGCCGTGTACTGGGTATGGTCGGGCAGGTCTGTTTTGAAGGGCTGTTGCGTACGTAGCCGGCGTCCTTTCGCCGCACGTGCGTTGAATGACCCAAGGATGCTGGGAAATGTAGTTCCGTGCCCGAAACGGAACCTTTTCCAGTACGGGGATATTCTCTATTAATAATTCAGTTAGTTTTGAAGACAAGATACTGTAAGCTTATTCATTTCTGTTGTGATTTCCTTCCATTGTGGTGGGTACTTGTTAGTTTATCCGCTAATTCCCACTCTTAAGCCATTCTTTCTGTTATTGCCAATAAAATTGTGTGGACCCTGATAAAAAAAAATATTTTTGCGGATAAGATGGGTTGGGGGAGTGTTGGACCCATGTGTGAATTATTATTAGTCCTTATTGACCATGTGTTTGGAGATGTCATTATAGAGGTCATTGAAATGCCGTTATACTATATTTTTCCGTTCTATATGAAAGGTCTCCTATAATAGAAGGCATTCCCTTTTGGGAAAAATGGTGAGGCCCATTCCACTCATTCAATAGTTTATTTGTTAAGAAATTTCTTTCCCAGCTATAACATACTATTGTCGTTCTGTATGAGTCACTGGGTTGTGACTTTGTGTGTTTAATTTCTGACCATGGTGGCTCATTCCCTGCATTTTAAAAGACCCTAGTTCATGCTTCATACGTTCTAGCATATTAGAGGATGCATGTCAGAGTTGTCCATGATATATCTTCATTTAAACCCCTAGTCGCGCTTGAGAGGCGATAGAGCCATCTTTGTTCCAGTCTCCGTAGTTGTTTATCGTTTACTGTTGTTGGCAACTTCTCTATCACCGTCCAGGTGAAGTCGTTTTCTGTGTGGCTAGTTGTTTGGAAGTGGCTCATCAATTTCGTAATAGTTTTTTCACACCGGAAGGTACTCCGGTGTTCATTGATATGTGTTTTAATTTTACGTGTCGTCATGCCTATGTATCTTAGTTGGCATTTGCATGTAATCACATACACAACTTTGCTACTGTTGCCTTTTGTGTGCTTTTTGAGTTTTCATGGGGTTCTTAGCCCCAGATCCACCTCCTTGCTTGCCTTGGTCAGGGGGCAAACGTTGCAACTCCCATACGGGAAGTGGCCCACTACTTCAGGTAGGATCCACATTGTCTGCATTGTGCGTTTTTCCTAATTTGTCTGTCGTGGACGAGTATGTACCACGGAGTCCCTCAGGGATTTCCCTCTCTTAAACGCAAACATTGGTTCCTCTAATTCAATGATGTGGAGTACAGGGTTTTCCAGTGTTGCAGTATTATTCTCTTTACTGCATTGGAATCTGTGCCATAGATGGTTACGCATACTACCTTAGTATTTTTTGGTTTTGTGTATGTCTCCAGTAGTGTTAATGCCAGCAGTTCTGCATGTCCCTCATATGTTTTTTCCTCAGTGCAGTTCCTCCTCAGTCTAAGGAACTGACCTACTGGTAGGTTATCCATAAGGGCTTTAGATTAAAACTATAATAACGGAGGAGATTGTTCACATCAGTCGGTTTGTAGAACACCTCTGTTTTAAGTCACTCATTCTCAGACCAGATCCTCAGGTCAAGAAAGGTGATAGAATATCTGCTCATTGTCATGGTGAAGTTTAGCTATTCATCTCTGGTATTCAACCATTTCAGAAAATCAGTTGCTTCTGTTTCGGAGCCTCTTCAGGCAAGAAAAATGTCTTCTATAATCCTCTTCCACTCTAGTACATTAGTTTCAAATGGGTTGCTGTTATCATCGATGTGTTTCATATCGAAGTCATGGACATAAAGACAGGCTAGGCTCGGGGCAAAGGTAATACCCGTTGATGTTCCATGGATCTGTAAGTAAAAGTCTCCCTCAAACTTAAAGTAGTTCTTTGTTAGGGCCATTTTTGCACAATCCAGGACAAACCCCTTTGGTGTGATAGATTCCCATTCCTCTCTTCTCTGTATGGTATCTATAACCTTTAGGGATGCCTCTTGTGGTATGCTGGTATACAGTGCCTCAACATCAAGTGTGATAAAGAAATCTGTGGTTTTGTTAAATCTCAAGGTCTGTAGTAGTACAAGCATATCTCTTGTATCCTTGAGGTAGGAGGGCATTCTTTGTACTAGTGGTCTTAAGAAGTGATCTGTGAATTTTGACAAGGGTTCCAACACTGACCCGATGCGCGAGACGATTGGCCTGCCAGGTGGTGGATTTTTGTTTTTGTGCACCTTCCGTAGAATGTAAAAGTAAGTTGTCCGAGGGTTTTCCTCTTTCAGAAATGCCGCCTCTTGTATTGTAATCCACCCCCTCTCTTTTGTCTCATTCACCATCGTGTGGATTGAGTCCATACTGACCTTTGTAGGATCACGGTTTAGTGTTCTATAGTTGTGAGGGTCATTCAATAGTTTCTTGCACTCATTTCGGTACATCTCCAGGAGTATTACTACTGTTGCCCCTCCTTTGTCCGCCGGTTTGATTATGATGTCTTTCATGTTGTAAATCTCCTTGATAGCATTGTGTTCCGCTCTCATGAGGTTGTTAAACATGTGCCCGTCGTTGTCCTTAAGTGTATCCACTTCCAGGGTTACTGCTTTTTCAAAAGCTAATAAAGCTGGTGGCATGGTGTGGTTAGGTGGATTGAAGTTGGATTTTTTTCTCAGGACGGTATTCTTATCCTCCTCTCCTTGAGGTAGTATGTCTTTGTCAGCAAAAAAGACAGACTGTCTTAGTCTCCGGAGGAATTCTTCCAATTTAATTCTCAATTCAAATCGATTTGATTTTGCCGTGGGGACGAAGCCCAGTCCCTTGTTGAGAACTGTTTCTAGAGTTTCTGTAAAGTTGATCTCATTTAAGTTAATTATTCTCGAGGGTTTCTGCTGGTGCTCGGTCATGTCTCCTGCATCGTCTGTTCCTCTTGTTGAGGTTGCCAATGCACTCTTGGAACTCTGTCTTCCTCTCCCCTGGATTGGGCTTTTCCCTGAAAAAGGCATGTGGAAAGGTTACCATTGGTAACCTAACTGTGGACGTTGAAATGGTAGCTGAACATAGGGTCCCCATCTGTATAGTTGTGGCTGTAATGGTCCTGTGGGTTGGTATTGGCCCCTGTTTCTCCGAGGGCGTCTACCTCTTTTTTTCGTATTCCATGTACGGTTTTGTCCCTCTCCTAAGGAATCGCTGGAGTACCTGTACTATCCGTGTCGGAATAGTCAGATTTGTCTGTTTCACTTGGACTGTAGATCTGGAGTTCCCTGTGAAGCTGTTCAGAAAATGTTTGACATTTTGTAGTGCTTTAGTTAATCCCAAGGAAATCAGTTTTTAAGCTCTGCTGTACCTTTCATAGACTGAGACCCTTTTCAGAACCCCACAAGAGCTGTTTGTAGGACTTGGGATCAAAGAATGACGTCTAGTTGTGTGAACAGTTTGGCCTCGTGCACAACAAGGCAATCAAGAAGAAGGAGGCACGATGAGTCCTGGACTCCGATCAGTGAATGCCACTTGCCTGCTAGCTATGTTTCCCTATGCGCTATGGGAAATGGCAAAAATGGTGGATGAGAGCCCATCTAAATGGGAATGTGGCTAGTTGTGTGCCTCGAGCTCCTCCAGTGGAAAGAAAGTTCATCCATTTTGAATTTAGAGCTTCCGGGGAATTTTTATTTTGAAGCAAAGAGGAAGTGCTACAAAAGTAAGTGAGCATAGGGTGTGAAATAGACTTCTCCAATAAATGGCTAGCACACAGGGTAAGACAAGCACCTCACCACCGCCACCTCCGATCATTCCTGTTCCAGCTAGAATCAAGAAGACCCTTGACTCCTGTTAAACATAGAGGAGGTAAAGACTCAATGTCTACTGATTCCTGCTGGCACTAACGGGCAGATACTGCTCTACAAGTTTCAAGTGGTTGGCCTCCTATTTGTCTGCTCTTGGGGCACAGGAGGTAGCAGTATTCCTAACTCCCTAGGGGGCCCAACTGACTACAAAGGACAGGACTTTTAAGGGGTCTTGGCTGGAGCAAGATCTGTTGCTTTATCTGAGGGCTTGAGGCAGTAGAACTAACCAGAAAGACCTTTCACAGCAGTTGGAGAAAAGTGGAAATTAGTAGTTCTTTCCACCTCAGAAACCCTGGAACAAGGTGCCAGGGAGAGCGCACCCAAGGTGGGCAAGAAAACTAGGTTTGTACCCCTCTGAGCTTTTTTGCTGTGCTAAAAGCTGTGGCAGTGGGACCTTGCAGTAAAGGTATTTGGCTTTAGGGAACCCTGCCCAGCTAGTGCTTAAAGCCTTGCATGACGAGGATGTTAAGAGTCAAAAAAATGACTACGTCTGAAAGTAGATTGTTGAACCAGAGCAAGGTGGCAAATCCAGTCAAATTACAAAACGACCTTGGCAGCTAAAAAGTCGAGTTTTGTCCCTCTCTGAGTTTTTGTGGCAAACAACTGCTTCAGTGGGATGTCAGCGACAATGTAGCCAGCTTCAAGGGACCCTCACCAGTCTTAGCCCTATAACTTTCCTTACTGAAGGATTGTTACTTTAATTTCAGAAACTAAGTTTGAAGTTCTAAACTTTGACTTGGACGACCCGTTTGGTTTATCTGATCTCTGCTCCATTGCAGTAAGCCTAAAATCGTAATTAGGCCCCTGTCAACCCCAAACTGTTGTTTTTCAATGGTGCATTACATTTTTACCTTAAACTTAAAAAAATCATACCTACTTCCCCCTGCACCCAATTTTAATGATTTTTGCAACTTTTTGCTCGATTTAAAATGCTCTCTAGCTTTCCAAATCGGTTTGGAAATATTTGTTGAGTGCTGTTCCATACTTTAAAATTGTTGCCACTGATTGAACTGCAAAAACAACAATTGATGGATAGAATGCCGAACAATGTCATACATTCACCCCAGTACAGAGATCTGGGCCTAAATCCATCGTTTTTTTGCTCACCATGCCATTCCAGTTTGAACCCAGCCATATGCAAATCAGTCTTGACCCTGTGCCTCATGGGAACAGTCCAGCCCGAACTGCCAAGCCAGGTCCTCCCTGGACTGGAAACAAGCATCCTAGGACCGGTTTCGGGGTTTCACCCCTCTTCAGCCAGGATAGCTTGATTCCAGTGGCATGGAGAGCACGGGCCTCACGTCTGAGCATACCCGTCCCACTCGGGGTGACAAATGCAAAAACAACAATTGATGGACAGAATGCAGAACAATATCATACATTCACCCCAGTACAGAGATCTGGGCCTAAATCCATCGTTTTTTTGCTCACCATGCCATTCCAGTTTGAACCCAGCCATATGCAAATCAGTCTTGACCCTGTGCCTCATGGGAACAGTCCAGCCCGAACTGCCAAGCCAGGTCCTCCCTGGACTGGAAACAAGCATCCTAGGACCGGTTTCGGGGTTTCACCCCTCTTCAGCCAGGATAGCTGGACTGTTCCCATGAGGCACAGGGTCAGACTGATTTGCATATGGCCATGTCTGAACTGGGGTGGCAGAGTGGGCTAAGGAACGGTGATGGATCAAACCCAGATCTGTTGACTGGGTGTGAGTGTTTGATTGGTTCTGATGCTCCGTCCATCACCACCCCCTTTTGTACCGCACTGATTGAACTGAGCATGCACTTCCCTTGGGATTACTTGCTGCTTGGTACATAGTTTACCAGGGTTTGAGGAAAGGTTCCCTGGGAACTGTTTTGGCCTAAGCAAACTGTATTTATTATGGTGGCAAGGGTCATATCTTCCCAAACAACTCAATTTCTTGCTCTGTTTGCCTCTACGTCCTCTTCTACCACACGGAACCTTCTGGACCCCATGAGTTGTAATGTATTAGGTTATATGCTGTGAATGTCATATTTTGAAATGTTTTTCCTATGCATTGCCTAAGTTGGCTCTCTGAGGCTGCTACCAAAGATTTGTTAAGCAATGCACAAACCTAAATAAATGTACAACAAGTTTTGTGCTGAGACCAGTGTCATGAGGTATTGTTGCGTGGTTGACTGTTCTTCCCTGTAATCTGCCTACCTTTTGTTCAATAACAAGTTTTAAACTACTTAAGAAGTTGCTTCTACTAGAGACATCCCAACCCCGTGTCCTTTATGAAGCTATTTCTTGGGTTCTTTAGCAGTCAGAGGTTACTGGACCCTCTTCCTTAGAGTGAGGTTGTTTACACTTATTGTCCCAGCTCCGCAACCCTTTTGCATTTCATTCGATAGTCATAAACTCTGTTGCAGTACTTTACTATCAGGGTAGCGAGATCGAGCAAAGAAGGCTTGCCCAGGAGGTGGAGGGGGCTTAGAACTCAGAATGTAGCGTGACAGAATTGATAACAGTTAATAATGTGAATGTCTAGGCAATTTTTACTTTAAAAGAAGGGAAAGGACTTTAACGGCAGATAAGTTAATATTGCATTTAAGAATCAAATACACAAAGAAAATCAGAAATGCTAACCCCAAACTCACTAGGCACTAGAAGTACATTTCTAACACTTATGGGTGATGTTTGTGTGGGTTCTGGACTTCTCGGAAGCGCTCATGTCTTTAGTCTAGTGGTGTCTGACAAAAGGGTGCATTGCTACTATATTGGTAACTGATATATCTGACTTTTCGAATCAATGCAGATTGCAGATAACGTTTTTCTGAATAATGTAAACAACCATCACTGGCTTAAAAATGCAAACAAAGCAGGATGACATCTTTGATTATGATTTTCTGGCGGTTTCTTCTAGCAGATCCCTGGGTGGGCTTTTGGAGGGAAACTAAAACACTGTTGCTAGTTTGCCCAGTTAACTCACTGGAGTTCAAAGTCCCAAAGCCAACTGAACTACTGTTGGGGATAGAGGGTAGCTAATGGGACATAGATCATTACATGTTCCCTTTTATAGGGTCCTGGATATCCAGAACCTCTTTCTGGGGTTTAGATTTCCTGGTGGCGTGGGGGGAGGGGCCATGGTGCTGGAGGACAAGTGTCCCACTAGCAACTGGTCAGAAGGGTGCCCTGACTGAGACTCTTAACAGCCACATCCCTGAAACCAGCCCATTAGGAAGTAGCTTCCAGTGGTTTAGGGTGGCCTCACATCTCTCTAGATTATAGATGCATTACAGACAACTCATTAAAGGGACCCCAACTCTAGAAGTGCAAAATGTGACTCTATGGCAAGGCTACATTTTTAATCAGATTAATGCCACCATTAAGCAAGGATATATCTGTCCAATGCCCTTGCCTAATCAAGCCTCTTGTAGGGATCTGCAGATACACCATGAGTATCCATTTTTAGTGAATCCTGCCAGACAGCACATCTGTCTGGTTGCAAAAAGACTTCTTGTGGCCATTCTGAAAGCTTCCCTGGAACTGCATTCCATCAATTGCATACCAGTGGCTTGTGGTTTGAAACTCACATTTTCTATTTGCTGGCTTTATTTGTTTTAGACTGTCCAGCATTTCTTTGTCCCTCCCCTGGAGCTAAACTTGCTCACCATTGTCCCTTGCATTCTTCCACAAGTCCTCACTTTCTTGTAAACAGTCCTTTAAATTTTGTTCTTATCATGTCACATTTGCCGTGCGTTCAAAGACAGAGTTCAAATGTCAGGCTCTGTCTTCCGAGGGAGCTTGGTGTTTACTTTTCTTTCTCTGACTTCAAAGTGGGAGTATTTTTGTGATAATCTTGCAGGGTAGTGGGAAGAAAAAGTTTTTTTTCTAACTAACCGCTCAATTGAAATGTCTGTAAATGAACTGTCAAATATTAAAAAATATATCAGAATTAGGACAGCACAAATTAAGTACTTTTTTGTAATTCGGAAGAGTGGTGGAAACAAATATTTTAATACAAACAAAATAAATCAGTACACTAGGTGATGCCATTTCCACACATTATCGTTTGTACGCTGTATAGTTTTATCAGTAAAACTGTATGTGCAAATGTAATGTTCATTTCAATTGAAAATGTGTTGTCTCTAATAGCAGTGCGCTAAAACACCATGCATACTCCTCTCTAAGCCACTCCACTCTAAGCCACTCCACTCTAAGCCACTCCACTCTAAGCCACTCCACTCTAAGCCACTCCACTCTGACACTCCACTCTGACACTCCACTCTGACACTCCACTCTGACACTCCACTCTGACACTCCACTCTGACACTCCACTCTGACACTCCACTCTGACACTCCACTCTGACACTCCACTCTGACACTCCACTCTGACACTCCACTCTGACACTCCACTCTGACACTCCACTCTGACACTCCACTCTGACACTCCACTCTGACACTCCACTCTGACACTCCACTCTGACACTCCACTCTACAGCACTGTACTCGACTCTTATGACACGACACTCTACGACATAAATCTCCACTCTATGACATGATGCTCTACTCCCCTCTAGGCCACTCCACAATACTCTAAGCCTCTCTACGATACCTCATGCTGTTTTACTTCACTCTACGCCACTGCACTCTATAACACTTTGCTCCATTCTACGCCCCTCCAATATATGCCCCCTCCACTCTACAGACCTTCCACTCTGACACTCTACTCAGCTCTACAACACTCTAATTCACTCTATGCCACTACATGCCACTCTATACTACGCCACTTCACTCTATGCCACTTAACTCCATGACAATCCACTCTATACCACTTCACCCTACGATCATACTCCACGCTACGCCACGACACCCTACTATGTCACTCTGCAACACTTTATTCCACACTACCCCTGCTCTCGACACGACACTGCAGTACACGACACTTCACTTCATGACACTCTACTCCACACTACGACTCTCCACTCCACGCCACTCTCCTCTATGCCACTAACTTTCAGCCATGCTGAACAGCAGCTACGCTGGTGTACAACATGGCTAAAACATATTGGCAAAGCCAATAGATCTTGCATGGGCAAAACCTATTTGCTTTGCCAATGCTTGTCAATAGTATTTATTGCAGTTAGAGCTTACACTCCAGCCTGTTGTACTAGTTACTCTTCCAGGTTATTCATCTTCCTACTGCCTCAGGGTATTGTTTGGTCTTTGTTGAATTCCGTAAAAGAGTTGTGCAGTGAACCTATCCTGTGATCCTTTTGTATTACAGCCTATGATGTTCCTTTGAATCTACTGGGACACGGAACTATGGGAATTTTTTGCATAAAAATAAAGTATTTGTTCTCTCTACCGATATACCTTTCTGCTGGACAAATCCGCTTTCATGTTGTATCAGGCTTCCTATTGAGTTTTGCATTGCATAAAAACACCTCAGCAGGAAGACCATTTTGGCCAGGGAGACTCCCCTCATTACAGAAAAAGGCAAGGTGTTGCAAAACTGTACCAATATGCAGGCTGCCATATTCTGTTTATACTAATCATCTACCTTACGTGTTACCTGAATCCACCTACCTTCTGTCTCTGGGTATAGCTCTCTGGCTTTCCTAGTCACTCCCCAGTTTGGGAACACCTTTTCCAATTCATACACAACCTCAATAATGCCTCAATTTGTCCCAGTTCTTTTAACAGTAGTTGCACCGAGTACTCAGAACAACGCAGATGACCAGTGTGTCATCCACATACATCAATACTTGGTGCGTGATGGTACCTATCCTGATACCCCATACTCCGAGCACTTTTCTAACCTGTTACTCACTGGTAAACATTAAGAGCAGTGGCAAGAGGGGTTATCCCTGCCAACATCATAAATAATGGATTTTAATCCCTGATGATGCCTGTGCATACCTCCATCCTACCTGTATCCACCTTTGAAAAGATTGTCAAATCCATTTTAAGCACCTGCGCCATGTATTTCCACTCCAGGGTATAAACTGCCTTTTTTTGAGTCCAACACCTCCAGTTTGCAGTGTGGCTGCTCTTTTTCAAGCAAATGCCTGACATCTGACAGCCCTCTCAAGTTTAAAGCAAACCATCTACCTGGTCTTAAACCAGACTTGTCATCGTACAATAATCTCACCTCTCACATCTACTAATTGGCGAACGCTGTGCTCAGTATTTTTGTGCCTATTTTCATCATAGCACTGTAAGAGTGCTACGAAGCTATATTTAAAACATTTGTATCAATAATTCTTAAATATAAATTCCTGATGACCACTTTACCGTTTTCATTGCAAGTTTCCTCACCTTGTTGTGGCTCCTTCGTATTGCAATATAACCCCACTCGTGCGTCACAAAAGGCCATCGCCTACATGCCCAGTTATGCTTCCCAATCTATATAACTATTTGCCCTATAATACTATCTAAATGTAAAACGTTACATTGCAATACATTATCACTGTATAGCCAGATCTACAGTTATGTTATGTTATGTTAGTAGACACTTATAAAGCGCACGGTCACCGGAAGGTGTCATGGCGCTAATTGTTGCAAAGTGACGCCGCGGGTAAGCTAGTCAAGTGAGAGCGCAAACAGCCATGTTTTAAGGGCCTTTCTAAATCCCATTAAGTTTTCCTGCGCTCTGATGTCTAGGGGTAGTGAGTTCCAGAATCCAGGCGCCTGGTACGAAAACCTGCGCCCCCCCTGGCCTTTGAGTTTGATGGTAGGGGTAGCAAGCAACCGGAGGTGGCTAGACCGTAGGTTGTGACGAGGGATATGTTTCACGATCAGGTCACTAATAAATTTGGGGCTTCTACTGTGCAGGGCCTTGAAGATTAAGCATCCGGTCTTAAAAGCTGCACGTTGTGCAATTGGGAGCCAGTGTAGTTTAGCCAAAAGGGGGCTGGCGGAATGCCATTTAGGTTGCTGAAATATTAATCTAGCAGCCTGGTTCTGCACTATTTGAAGGCGTCTGAGCAAAAACATAGGCAGGCCGAGGTAAATGGCGTTGGAGAAGTCAAGGCGAGACAGTACGAGGGCTATTACTGCCTGGATGAGGGCCGGGGGGGTGAGTAAGTGAGCAATTTTCCTAATTTTCCTCAGTTGGAAGATGCATGAGGAGACTACAGTCCCCACCTGTCCTCTAAGCGAGAGGTCGGCATCTAGGGTGACTCCGAGGCTTTTTAATGAGGGAGAGGGGATGGGGGGTGGTCCGAAATCGGATGGCCAAAAATGGGGCCCCCACATGATTGCGCTTTTTCCCGGTAGGACTAGTTCAGTCTTGCCGGGGTTGAGTTTAAGGTGGTTGATATTCATCCAGCGCTTGATGTGGAGCATGGTAGCTTGGAATTCGGAAGCGGAGTTTGAGCCATCCAGTGTAAAGACAAGTTGGAGATCATCGGCATAGTTGAAGGTCGTAACCTTACTGTGTTTTAAGGAGTTGATGAGGGGTTTAAGATAAAGATTGAATAAGAGAGGGGAGAGGGATGAGCCCTGGGGAACCCCACAGGAGGTGACAATCCTGGGGGCAGTAAAAGTGCCCAGACGAACGACCTGTGTTCTGTCTTCAAGAAATGATTGGATCCAGTTATATGCTGGGCCTTGTATGCCTGCTTGTTCGACACGGGACAGTAAGATGTTATGGTCCACCGTGTCGAACGCAGCCGACAGATCCAGAAGAATAAGTGCCTGATGGATGCCTTTGTCAGCGTTGGCTCGCAAGGTGTCTAACACGGCGAGGATGACCGTTTCAGTAGAGTGTGCGGGGCGAAACCCGGCTTGATTGGGTTCTAGATGGTCAGACTGTTCGATGAAGTTCGAGAGGGACCTGGCTACGTGGGCCTCAAGAATCTTTGCAAGAAAAGGAAGCAATGAAATGGGGCGATAGTTGAAATGATTCAGAGGATTGGCCCCAGGTTTTTTTAGTAATGGGACCACGATCGCGTTTTTAAAAGCCGTGGGGATCTTGCCTTGGAGGAGAGACTCATTTAGAAAGGGAAGCACACCGTGGGGGAGGTTAGACAGGGCCTCTTTTAGGATATGCGGGGGGCAGCAGTCATTGGGGGAACCAGATTTGACACGAACTAACAGATCTGATAAGGTTTGGGGACATAAAGCAGGGAAATGAGCCAGGATGAAGGAGTTGGTTGTGACAAAGTCTGTGTTATCTGTGCAGCAGATGGCGGGAATGCTAGCTTTGATAGTAGATATTTTGTCCAAAAAATAGGAATTGAGGGAGTTACAGAACTCCTGAGAAGGAGGCTGATTGAGGTGAGTTCTGTCTGTGTTGCAGAGGTCGTTAATTATATTAAAAATTTCTTTAGATTTGTTTTGGGCATTGAGTATTCTGGCAGAGAAAAATGCAGCTTTGGCTTCACGTATAGCCTTTTTATAATCATTTCGAGCTAGGGAGAACAGAAATTTGTCCTCCGTGATATAATTTAGTCTCCATTTTCTTTCTTTTTGCCGTTGCTCGAACAGTATGGTCGAGACCATGTGAATTTAATGAGAGGGGCATGAGCATCACAGGCCTTTAATAGCCAATCTGAGATCGCGGTGTTCATGGAGTTAAGGTCTGAGTTAAAGGGGGGTATAGACCTTGCTAAGAAGTTAGTGAAGCCTGATTTATAAACAGAACTCCATTTTCTAGACATGCCTCCGCCTATTAAGGGAGTCTTGTTTTTAGGGATGGTGGTGATTGTGAAATTAATTAGGTAATGGTCAGACCATATACAGGGTGAAACAGTAAGCTCCGAAAGGATAAGATTAGAAGACCAAATTTGGTCCAAAGTGTGTCCTTTAGCATGGGTAGGAGAGGAAACGTGCTGAGTAAAATTCAGATTGGCGAGGGATTCCGTGAGTTCCGCAGCATGTGGCCCGCCCCGGGCGTCATTGAACCGGTAGTTCAGGTCGCCTGTGAGCAAGATGCTGGCATAGTTAGTAAACAAGTTGGCCATTTGTTCGCTAAGGGCAGACGGAAAAGTGGGCTTGGCATGGGGGGGTCGGTACAATAACACAAAGATGATGGAGCCGGTCACGGCGTCTAATTTAATAACTACGTTTTCCACCTCAGGGAGGGCCAGAGGGGTAAGAGCATTGAAAACATAATCTTTGTGGATAATGGCGGTGACTCCACCACCGTTTTTGCCCTGAGGTCGGTTTGCCACTAATATATAGTATTCCGAGGTGAGTGCTGCTAAAATGTCGGGTGCGGAATCCTGGGTGAGACAGGTCTCAGTAATCAAAAGAATATCTGGTTTCTCCAGACTGAGTAGCAAATATATATCCAGTTGGTGTTTGACCAGCGAGCGGGTGTTCAGGTATAGTATACGTAGAGCGGCCAGTGTTGGGTTTTTGGGAATAGTGGTAATAGGGTGGTGAGGGCCTGGGATAAGGGGAATGTCTTGGAGATGAGGTTCAGAGTATATACTGTATTTCCTGAGACGCTTATAAATGGACAGGTTGAGGGGTGAGCTGTGGGTGGCTAGCGAGCGCAGCAATTTGGAGGAATAAGTAATAATATGTCCTTGGAGTTCGGTCCCCGGTCCTGGCAGGGCGCAGACGGGCGTGCCTTCGGCACGCCGCCGGCGCGCCCGCTGCGCTACCGCGCTGCCGTGAACATAAGTAGCTAAGCCCCGCCCTCTTACTCCTCCTCCTTGCGGCCGATAGGCTGGGGGCCTGGGGAGGGGAGTGTCAGGAAATCAAACGACGAGTGAATGAGTTTAGGCAATGCCGTGAGTTAAAAGCAAATACAATCAAGCTTTTAAGTAAGTTTTACAGGTATTTTAAACACATTAGAGCAACAGAGCATAGCGCATTATGAGCGGTTATCCGCGCGGTAGTTTAGGCAACAATTCCCCGCTCCCGCGCTGCCAAGAACATAAGTAGCTAAGCCCCGCCCTCTTACTCCTCCTCCTTGCGGCCGATAGGCTGGGGGCCTGGGGAGGGGAGTGTCAGGAAATCAAACGACGAGTGAATGAGTTTAGGCAATGCCGTGAGTTAAAAGCAAATACAATCAAGCTTTTAAGTAAGTTTTACAGGTATTTAAAACACATTAGAGCAACAGAGCATAGCGCAATATGAGCGGCTATCCGCGCGGTAGTTTAGGCAACAGTTTAGTTTAGGTACAGTCATTGTCAATTCTTCTTGTAATAGTGCTCTGTATACATTTCCTTAAAAATCACACAATCATATTTTGTTTTTAGCCTATTTCACACCAAATTAAAAAAAACAAAAAACTATTGCACTATGTTCAATTTACACTTGCGCTTTTTATGTCAATTTTGTTTGACAGTAGCCCTCTTACATGATATTTCCTGTTCCCTGTGCCATATTTCAGGAATGCCTGTAACCTGAGGGTCGGGCTCCCCTGGCCATTTGGTCTTCTCCAGATAACTTACCTCCCGACTTTTCAAATTTCAAAAGCGAGACATGTTAGATTATAATAAATGCCTTTGAACATGCATATTTAAATAGTTTTGTGAAGCACACAATATTCGAAGATTCATTTTATTGTCGAGAACAAGGGTTTACCGCTTAGATCAGTTCTTGGGAGTTGGAAACGTCTTCATTTTAAAGACAGTATGTGCAATTCGTGCCACCCTGCTCTTCAGGACATGTTATGTTTTATTTTTTGGCCCCGCCCTGTTCCATGAAAAAGCCAAATTGTTGTGATTGGTATTTTTGTAGCTATAAGGATATAACCCTGGAGAGTTTTATCTTCGTACTTAATCCTTCAATTTGTTTTAGTGTTTTTATTTATTTTTTACCCTTTTTAAAAGTGATTTAGCTCTTCATTTACAATTGTATTTGCAATGAGTCGACCGTTTTGCACTTTTTATTACATATTCTTATTCTGTTTGTATATATATCTGTTAATGTTATGTTGTTCTCCTGCGGAGAGCTTAAATAATTTCATAAATAAAATAATTGTGTTGAGGGCAAAAATGTATCAGTGGGTTAGGATTTGGCCCTGCAGTAGTTGAAGTAGGGTGGGTAGGATTGGGTTTGGATATGTCAAGAGGTGCATTAAAGAGGATGAGAAGAGCATGAAAAGAAGTAATGTGAATGGCGAGTGAAGGAGACACTAGTGGTTGAGCTTTGGCATGTGGTAGTTGCGTAGAAAAGAACAGCACATGCAGACAGTAGTGAGTGGGTGTCTCGGTTGTTGTCTGTGCTGTTAGATCATTTCAGTTGACTGCAGCAACAGTGCAAGCGAGGAGTGTGTGTCTAAGAAGGGTAACTGATTGTATGGGTGACGTGCAGAGGATGCTAGTTCATTCAATCGAGTCATGATGTTGGCTGAGCAGTGCTCCTGGCATTGGGATGTTAGGGAAGGGAGGGTAGATGAACTGCGACAAGTCATGAGCTTTCAGTGAGAAGCGGGAGTAGGTTAGTTTATGTTGCAAAGATAGTTGTGTAACGCAAGAATCGGATTTGGGTCTCTAACTGGCCTCTCCCTTTTCCTCTTTCTGAGGTTGACAAATATGTACAATTGATAACATGATCCATTGTTAATTACAAGTAGACAATTAAGTCACTGGTGTTGCCTATATTATTGGTCAATCTGGAAACATATCTTTGGTGTTAGAGTAGACCGATCAAAGATTCACCATGCTAACCTTGTTATGCCATATCTTTTTCTGCCGATGCCATCTTATGTAATGTACCCTCTGCTCTCTCTTTCTCACTAACACTTTCAGGAGTGTGTTCCTTTTCTCTTTTTTTGCCGTTGAAGAAACACTTCTTTTGTTTTACAGACTTCCTTCTTTGGAATTCTAATTTCTCTGAATCCCTTCTACAGCTCACAGAAGCTGGCTGCCTGCATGTGGACTACTAGACTTCTTTCGAGTGCAGAATGGAGATGGAAGAAAACGAAGTGGAGAGCAGCAGTGATGTGGACCCTTTCATGGGGCAAGATCTGCCCTCTGGGAGCGGAATTGAAGTGGAGACTTCGGAAGCCATGTCTGCAGATAGCAGCGATACCGCAGTCACTCATGGGCTGCAGGAAGCCGATAACAGCAGCATGGAGGTGGACTCTGAAGTGGGCCAGAGCACCGATCAAAGTGTCTTGGTTGTATGTGTTCCTTCTCACACTCCATGGCTGTATTTATTTACGTATTCTTCAGTATCATTCATTCTGCCTTCCGCTTGATTTTTATAAGTTGTTTCTGCTGCCATCTTCCCTTCTTTGCTGTTCGCTTTTATATTCTGTTCTCTTTGCTTATTTTCTCCGCGTCGCCTACTCTATTCCCATTTTCCTCTTTCCACTCTTCATTCCTCCTTGACTCTTCACTACTGTAGCATTTGCTTTCTTTTAACACATCCCTTTAAGCCAACACCCAGGTACAGTTTTAGTCATCCTACTTGTTTTCATTTACTGTTCTCCCTTCCAGCCTTTGTCTTATCTACGTGATCTTTCACCTCGCTGTTTCCCTCTCTTTCTCTTCCCTATCTCCTCTTTCTGACTTTCCACTTCCTTTTAACTTCCTTTCGCTTTCCCACCTCTCTTTAGAGGTCTAGAACTTGGACCAAACTTAGGTTTGCCTTGGGGTCTAGCTTTTTCAAAGCCCTTTACATCAGACAGGGTATTCAACATTTCTTCCATGTACGTTTGGATTACTGAGCACTCCTACACTACTTGAAATAAATCTCCCACCAGGTGAGGACATCCCATGCAGTGTGGTGGCATCTCGTCAGGCATGCATCACAGGCATTTTGGTGTTTATTAACCCCTATGCAGGGAGTTAAACTGGATTAGATGGAGTTTTACAGATATAGGCATTTCTTAGGGTGCCATCTTGCTGTTTGTCCACTCTTACTCAGTCAGGGCCCCAGCGTCCACTTCCTACCTGTCTGTAAGTTTTGTGAAGGAGTCAAGGATGTTAATTAATTAAAGTCTTGTACACCTTTGCCGCTACATTGGCTACCTTGCTGTTGACTATTGATTTTGCCTCATGAGGGCTATAGTCTCAGATTAGACATGTCGCTGGAAGATGGGGTCCCTGTGCATGTCTGAGTTGTAAATACTTGTAGAGGTTAACTTCAGCATACAGATCTGCAGATGATTTGACATGCTCGCCCTCCCATACGTCGCACATGTTGAAAATGCCAATCGCAGGGGGGAGGAGCCTAGCGCGCATCCAAGATGGTCGCGTGAGCACAGGGCTCCCCCGGACCCTCGCTGCTCCTCGGAATTTATCCTGACTTTATCCTGACTTGGTTGATGGAATCTGGAAGACGAATGCTGGCTGAACACTAAACTCCTTTCGGAAATCAAATCGGACCTGGCAATCCTGAGTTATGGTGGTTTGAACTTTTGAGGCCCAACCGATGGCTGTGCCCGATGCGAAGGTGATCTGTGGAGCCGGGGCGTAGTTGAACAACAACGGCAGCGGGGCTGTGCCAGTGGCCGTCACATCACTTTCGGTTTCACTTTTGGATCTTTGAGGGGCTGGACAGTGGACTTGCTTGGTGCGACTGGGCTTTCACTTTGCCTTCGCTTGATGCCTGTGTCTTCGCCTGCTACCAGTGTGCCCATCGACGGTGGTCCCTTCGCTCCGCCACATTGCGGCCTCTGGTGCGGCCCGCGTCTGCTTGGCCTGTGCCCCCTCGACGCTTCCTCGGTGGTCCCCTTCGGCGAACGTGGTTCTCATGGGAGGCAAGGGAGACCCCGAGAGGCGTAAGACCAAGACATCCCTACGTGGGGGACCGGTCCAGACGAACAACATGGACCGCTACACTCAGGGTAAAGGATCCCCTGGGACGGCCAGTGTCCCCCCGGATGATGCCAGTGGTGGCCCGTCCGTTTCTCCGGATCTGTCCCTGCAGGACATCATGGGCGCCATTAATGGCATCAGGGAGACCATCGCTACGCAGTACGAGGCCTTGGCCCGTAAAATCGACACGGTGGCCATTGATGTTACGCTAATCCGGGCGGATCTCTCTAAGACCAACGAGAGGGTTCAATCGCTGGATGTGCGGACGTCCTCCCTTGGTGCGGACGTGTCGGACCTGCAGACTACTCTCGGCGATCTCAAGTCGGCCAACGATCTGATGGCCCGGCGGCTGGAGGACTTCGAGGGACGGGCTCGACGCAATAACATCCGCGTCATAGGCGTTCCGGAGACCTCCGACAACCGCCCGGTTGATCTCATGGTTGAGGAGCTCATCCTCGAACAGCTTGCCCCCGCTGGCCTGAGTAAGTTCTTCGCCGTGGAGCGGGCCCATCGAGTTCCAGGTGGTCGGCCGCGACCGGGGGCCCCCCCGAGGCCTATTGTTGCGAAACTTTTTCATTACAGAGACCGAGATGCGATTCTGCAGGCCTCACGGGTCCATGGCCCGGTCCGATATGAGAACTCGTCCATTAACTTTTTCCCGGACTTCACCCAACTTGTCCAGAAACAGCGGATGGGCTTCCAGGGGGTGAAGCGTCGTCTCCGGGACCTCGGTCTCAAGTACTCTATGCTTTTTCCTGCAAGGCTCCGAGTGGAATATGAAGATCGGACTACCTTTTTTGACTCTCCTGCGACTGTGAGTGACTGGCTGGATTCGCTGCCGGACCGGGGTGACCGGACTGGGCCCTCTGCCGGTACCGAGGGTGGCGGGTCTCCTTCGGAGTGACTTTTGGTCCTTGACTTTGCCATTTTGTACTGTTCGGCTGGGTTCTACTTCTTTTGTGTATTTTGTTTCATTATGATCTGTATGGGGGGCGGGCGGGGACGGGTCCCTTTCCTCCTCCGGGGTCTTTTCGTAGAATGGGGTTTGTAGGGCGACAGGCACACTGCAAGTTGGGGTGGTTTTTTGGACCGCAGGGGTGCAGGGTGGGGGGTGTTGGATTCGGGGGGGGGGTTGGTGGGTGGGTGGGGTTGTTTGGATTTGTGTTTTTTGTTTTCAAGGCGAAGTATTGGCTATGGTTCAGTTTCGGGTGTTGCGCTATTTGCTAGGGGACCTTTGATCTACTGGAGGGGATGGGGGGGGACGGGTTGAGATTGATGTCTTGGAACGTCAATGGATTGGGGGACCGTATCAAACGGGGTGTTGTGCTGCAATATTTGCGTCGTCTGACTCCTGATTTGGTGTTCTTACAGGAGACGCATCTGGTTGGTAATGTTTGTCATGCCATGAACAGGGGGGGATACCGACTCGTGGCCCATTCTGGTTTCACCACTGGTTCGAGAGGGGTAGGCATTCTCCTGCGATCTTCACTTCCGTTAGAGATCACCAGGGTAGTCCTAGACGATAGAGGGCGCTATGTGGCTCTGACTGGGAGGTGGGAGGGGCAGTCCCTTTCCTTGATCTCGGTCTATGTTCCCCCGGGCCTCCAGAACTCCACCTTCTCAGACTTGGGTCGTATGCTGCTAGGGCTTCCTGACAGTCTTTTGCTTATGGGTGGGGACTTTAATTCGGTTGTCTCGGGGGACCTGGATCGCCACCCGCCCAGGGCCCTCCCTGCTGCCCAGGCGTGGCTCGGCGGACTCCTGGAGACCTTCGGTCTGGTGGATTGTTGGAGGTTAATGCATCCGACACAGTGTCAGTACACATTTCACTCTGGGGCCCATGGGAGTCTCTCCAGATTGGATTATTTCCTTATGCCCGCGGCCCAGGCTGCTCGGATTCGAGAGGTTAAACACCTGGCCCGGGGTATCTCTGATCATTCCCCACTGTGGTTGCTTTTTGACACTGGGACGCGGTCCGCTGGGCGGATCGCTCCTATTAACCCTTGGTACCTGCGAGACCCCAAGATCCGTGATAGCCTGATTAAGTCGATTGATCAATATTTTCTTGAGAATGAGGGGTCGGTGTTGTCCTCGGTATCCCTGTGGGAAGCTTTTAAAGCAGTGCTCCGCGGGCATGCCCTGTCCCAGATAGTGGAGGCTAAGAGGGTTAAGAGAGAGGCGGTGGTGACGCTGGAGACTCTCGTCTTCTGCTGCGGGATATTGCCCTGCCCGGCTTATCCGTCGAGGACCGCGAGCTGATGGATGCCCCTTTGTCTGTCGACGAGATTGCTACTGCGATTCGCTCCCTTCGCTCGGGCAAGGCCATGGGCCCCAACGGCCTGCCGATTGAACTGTATAAATTACGCCCGGATAAAATCGCGCCTTTCCTCCGTCATATGTTTCAGGAGTCGCTCGAGAGGGGTTCCCTTCCCGACGACCAGCGTCTGGCTACTATAGTGGTGATTCCCAAGGATGGTAAGCCACGTGACCGCTGTGCCTCATATAGGCCTATTTCCCTACTAAATGCCGAACCCAAAATCCTTGCTAAGGTCCTCGCTAATCGCTTGCTGAGCGTTATAGGTGACTTGATACATCCGGATCAATGCGGCTTCATCCCACATCGTAATACCGCTCTCAACTTACGGCGTCTGCACGGCGTCCTCGCTAGGGCGGAGTACTTCTCTGAACCGGCCATATTGGTTTCCTTAGACGCCACGATGGCCTTTGATACCATTGAGTGGCCATTCCTTTGGGCCGTCTTGGCGAAGTTTGGTTTTGGGGAGGGGTTCCTTAGCTGGGTCAAGCTCCTTTATGCTGGACCAATGGCTCAGGTTGTTGTCAATGGGCGGGTTTCTCGGCCTTTCGCTCTCGGGAGGGGAACTAGGCAGGGGTGCCCGTTGTCCCCGCTGCTCTTTGCTCTCGCCTTGGAACCGCTCGCTGCCTGGCTCCGTTGGGAGCCCTCGATTAGGGGGCTCCGGTGGGCCCCGGGCTTCGAGGATCGGGTCTCATTGTACGCGGATGATATTCTCTTGTATCTCACCTCTCCGCGGAAGTCGCTCAATGTTCTCTTTGATGTCCTTACTTCCTTCGGGAAAAATTCGGGTCTGATAATTAATTGGTCCAAATCTTGTGTGTATCCTATCTCTGGTGGCCTTCCTCTCTTGCCGCCTCGGCTTCCGCTCCAAATATCTCAGTCTGGCTTTAAATACCTGGGGGTGTACGTGTCGTTGAATCCGGCGGTCCGCTATGAGCAGAATCTCCTGTCTCCACTCCGGCGTTTGAGGGCGGATACGGCTCGGTGGTGTAAGTTGCCCTTGTCTCCACTTGGTCGCGCGGCGCTGTTTAAAATGATGTCCCTTCCCAGATTTCTTTATGCACTCCAGAACTCCTTCGATGTCATTCCGGCGGCCTACTTTAGGGAAGTGGAGAGTTTGCAGAGGAGACTGGTTTGGGACGGGCGAGCGCGTATCGCTTTGGCAAAGCTGACTCTCCCCTGGTATGACGGGGGCATCGCGCTTCCTGATATTAGACGGTACTATTGGGCCTCCCAGCTGTCTGCCATTAACCATGCTACGTACGCTCCTGGTTTGAACCCGGCATATGAGATGGATAAATTCCTGCTTCCCGGCGGTAACTATAACAGAGCGCTTTACTCTCGATCCGCTGGTAGGACCCTTACGGGCCCTACTAGGATTGCGGTACGTGTGTGGAAGGCGGCGAACGTAGCGATGGGCTGGAGTGAGCGTTTAACGTGTGCCACTCCTTTATTCGCCTCAGAAGGCTTGGGAAGCCTCTGGACAACGAAAGGCTTCGAGCACTGGGACACGATCGGCATCAGCAGAGTGGGGGACCTGTGGGTTAAAGGTGCGGTTAAATCCTTCGCGGTGTTCCAGAGCGAGCACGAGCTTAGTGAAAGAGAGTTCTTCCGTTATGCACAGGTTCGGCACGCCCTGCTCTCAGTCTTTGGGGAGGGGACCACGGTCCCTGTCTCTTCGCCTCTCGAGGACCGCATACTCGATGGTCACGTCCCCGACAGTACTATCTCCTTGATTTACAAAAAACTGATAAACAATCGGGCTGACCTCTTGGTGCTTCTTCGGGAGGCATGGACGGGAGATGGGGTGGAGTTGGACGACGAGGACTGGCAGACTGCACTGTCATCCCCTAAGGAGGTGGCCATCCCGGCCCGTCTCCGTCTGGTCCAGCTTAAGATTCTCCATCGTGTATATGTGACGGGCCCCCGCTTGGTCTCGATGGGGTTCTCTGACGACGGACTCTGTAAGCGTGGCTGCGGGCTCAGTGCCACCTTTCTCCACATTCTATGGGAATGCCGCGAGGTGGCGGAATATTGGCGCCAGGTGCATGATATTATGAGACGAGTCACCGGGGTCGCTCTGCTGCCGGAGGTGCGTCGCTGTGTTCTGAATGTATGGGAGCCCAATGACTATAATGCGGCTCAGGCTCGGTGGGCGGCCTTGGGGAACATGATCGCAAAGAGAGATATAGCGCAGCTTTGGGGTTCCCAACGGCCTGCCACCGTGTCCGTATGGAAGGAGAACATGGACTGGTGCATGTTCAGGGAGAAAACTGTGTATGTGGCTCGTGGTAAACCGGGGGCATGGGGTAGAATCTGGGGGCAGTGGAACGTGTATCGCGGGTCTATCTGTGCTCCCCCCCTGGTGGATACGTCTGGGGTTGCCTCGTCCCCCTGATCCTTGAGGGTTCCTTGCTTATCTCGTACTTCAGAGTACAGATTTGGTTCTCCCGTGTGTCCCCCCTCCCTCTCAGGCCTTCTTTTATTGACCGCCCTCGGGTGGTCGGGTGTGGACTCCCCTGGCTGTGGTTCGACGCCCATTTCAAGTCGTTTCGCCTTGCTTTTTGTTTTTCTTTATTTTTGGTTGTTATTTATATTAAAAGTGTATATCCTGACTTCCCTTATGTGCAGTCTGATCTACTGTGATATAGCGGTTCCCCTGTGGGCCAGTCATTGTTTTTTGATCTGCTTGACCACTTTAACTACTAGCGGCCGGCCCTGGCGGTTGTAGGCCCGTGCTTGTAACCTTTTTCTCTGCACAATAAAAAAAATTTCAAAAAAAAAAAAAAAAAAGAAAATGCCAATCGCAGGTGTGGAATGACGGTAGCACAGGCTGTTAAGTACCTATAGTGGCCTTCCTTTAGTCACTCTACTCTCCCGGTCTATTCATTTTAGCAAGAGAGTACCACATTTGTGGATAAAAAAAAGTGATCTTGAGTTTGGTGATCTAGAGCAAATTTTGCAGAGGAGTAGAATCAAACCGGTTATGTTCCAGTTTGAAGACCCCATCATCTGTGTCTCCAGATAGACATTTATTCACAATAATGAGATGTACATCCTAGTAGTTTGATCTGGCATCAGTCTCCCCATGCCCACTATCATAAGTGGACTGACTGGTTTTGTGCACAGCAACCTTGGGACCCCTCCCTTCCATAAGAAGGAGCACACTGTAGCTGCTGTAATTTTACAGAACCTCTGGAGGAGCTCTAAAGGGTACTTTTGTAGTTCATCTAGGATTAGTGGTAAGGCCACCACTTTCAAAATAGCCACCCACCCGTGATTGAGATTGGCAGCATGCCCATGCTTTCAGTTCTACATGGCATGTCTCAGTCAAAGGGGTTATTTCTGGATCCCAGGTTACTGCTGGGTCACAAGTTATTGCGACTCCAAGATCTTTAAATCAGAATTGTTTACAGCGCACGTTGGTTTGTTAGTCAATCGCATTGGACCACCTTGCACTAGTCAAAGTATTGATTTTGTCCCAATTGGTCATTAGGCCCGATAATTCTCCATAGATATTGACTGTTAGCATCCCTCCTCTACCAGACAACCTCGGCAGATCGATTCAGCCTTGGGTTCAATGGCAATGGTGAATAGAAGGGGTAAGAGAAAACAACCTTGTTGAGTTTCCAACTGAGAAAGAAGAGAAGTTGCGGTGTACATCTGTACCCTGGCCTTCGGCTTAGTTTGCAGCATTTTCACTGAAAGTTGGGACCCACGTTCATTATTAAAACGATTAGGAAAAGGTAATTGCAGTGCAATGCATCAAAGGCCTTTTCTAAACCAATTTAAGAAGAGCACTGGAGTCTAACGTGTGCAGCTTGTCCCAGTGCATAATGGACTCTCTTGATGTTGTTTCTGGTTGCGCCCCCAGTATGTAGACATTTTGATGAGGGTGGATGAGAGACCTAACGATGTTTGTCAATCTGTTCCTCATAGCTTCCGTGAAAACTTTTTTATCAGTATAAATCAATGAAATAGATCTGTATAAAAGGCATTGATTTGTGGGAACCCTCTTGGGTTTTATGCAGTGTGTCCTCCAGTTTCTATTTCTTCTTTCACTCTCCCTATAGTTTCCTATGTCTTGTTTGTTTCTGTGTCATCTTAATCCAACTTTCTTCTCTTTTTGTGCAGTCATTACCCCATGTTACCTTTTACACCCATCTCCCACACTTCCCTTAAACCATCTCACCTCTCTACCCCTCGAATTCCATTTGCTTCCCTTTCTACCTTCTCTAAACCCTTTCTTTGTTTCCATCCTTTCATTATTCTGTATCTTTTTTATTTGCAATTCCTTTCCCCTCAGTGTTATTTCCATGCCTTTTGGTTCTACTCTCTTCTTTTTTTTGTCTCCTCTTCTCTTTGCGCCCTGTCTCAGCCTTCTCTCTTGTTTCTGTCAGTTTGATTTCCTGTCCTTCTCTGTCCATTCCATCTCATTTCAGCCCTTGTAGCCACTCTGTCTTTTTATTTGTTTTCCTATTTTATCATACTGCCTGCTGCAAATTTCTGTTCATTTATGTCTTTTTAGGAACAGGTGTCTGAAACTAGCTCGACATCAGACTCCAGTTCTGTTACCTATCTCCCAGACTCCTCTTCCGTTGCCCAGTCCAGCGTTTCCAGTGTCTGTACAGTCACCCAGTCCATTATGGTTGCCGAGGCACCACATGTCCTTGTTCATTCCAGTGTGGTTTCTGATGGGTGTATGATTGTATCAGACTCAACATCCAGCAGCTCCTCAGATCTAGGTGCTGCAATTGACCGGATTATCGAGTCTACAATTGGATCAGACATAATACGAGGTGAGTGGCTGTCTCAGTCGCCCCCACAACCAAAATGTCTCAGTAATTCCTTTCTGGTATGCTATTGCCCCACTTTGCCTTTGAATCTAACATGTTTCTTCTTCAACTACCCATTCCTTTTTGCCCCCCCCCCCATATGCACCCTTCCAGTGATTGTTTACATGTATAAATCAAAGAACTTGCCAGGGTCATCAAAGTCAATTGTGTACCAGTCTCCAGAATGTTGGCTATTAATTAGCAGTGATCCTTGAGATGTAAGAAACAATATTAAAATAAACTTTATTCCAAAGATAGGCATCTTGCTTCATGTCCCTTATTGGCATAACGGGAATAGCATCTTTAAGAATTCATTGTGATATTATAGGTGGTAATGGAGCCTCTAAGCACTACATCTAAAGGGACCCAAACCATAAACAATGTAAAACAAGCATTGGCATAGCCAATAGGTCACGCTTTTTGGACCTTATAAGTATTTAGTTATGCAGCACAATATCCTTACATCAACTGCTGCATGGCTAAACACTTATAAGGTCCCAAAGGCGAGACCTATTGGCTATGCCAATGCTTGTTTTTTTGGTTCTTAAATTGACGAGGGCCTAGGAACTTCCCCAACAATAACTATGCAAAAATCGTAACAAAAGAAGCACTGACCAAGCCAAAAGACTGACCTGTTGGCTTGGCCAATGTTTTTTTTTGCGAAACTAAAGAGCCGGATCCAACTAGCACAATTCGTCCTAACAGCTCCCTACAACTAGCTAGAAAATGCCTCCTGGTTCCATGTGCACCCACTGAATGTTACCAGGGTCACTCTTAAAGCCTATGGTTGGTTCTGAAACCTTTATTTGGAGCTTCAAGCAACCATAAGACTTTGCAAGCTCTTGATTAATACTTGATGGTAACACACCACCATCGGGTTTGCTGATCATGGCACTTAAATAAAATAAAAAATGTCCAATCCTGAAGAAACCTTTTCCACGCTAGTGATGCATCCAATACTCATTTTATCCTTATAAACCACAGAAACCAAACCCGCATTTCATCACCTTGTGCTAACCGTTGCAAAGCAGCAGGAGTCTGGAGGCCACTTTTTTTCTAGTTCCAGTTATAAAAGATTACTCACTTGCTGGCCTCATCCTTTAGAGCCAGGTCAAAGAAGAAACAATTAACTTCAAAGAAAAGACTGCACGAATAAGACAACCTGCATGTGTTTATCTTGAATGCACTTTGATCCATTCTTATATTTTAAAATAACATGTTGGTTCAACGTAGCTACTGGTTTATGCATTTAGTGCCATTGTATATGTTCGAAAGAGGGATCCTGCTTTTGTTTTTAAGTTCTCCTAACAATGCTCCTTAAAGATGTGACTGGGCTCAAACGGACTCTTTAAACCCCCATACACCCCCTCGAGCTGCAGGGCAGTTTATGTAGCAAATGTGTCCATTTTATTCTTCAGCAGTCTATATTAATTTTGCCACATACTGAAACTGCAAAGAAGTGCAATGGACACGAGACACAGAGGTGAACATAAGCGACAATAATGTAAAAGAGACACCAAGTGGTAGCAGAAGATGAAAACGACAATGTAAAGCACAAGAAACCAGCAGAAAAAGTAATAGCCAAAGAGACCGAACATGTTCAGGGTGGGGAGGCACGGAGTTCAGGGTGGGCTGCAAGCTAGACAGTGGAACGAGCAAGAGAGCTGTGACTCCATATGTTATGGTCACTTAGGAAGTGCAGAGGGACTCGAGCTGCAGGGCAGTTTATGTAGCAAATGTGTCCATTTTATTCTTCAGCAGTCTATAAATTATTTTGCCACATACTGAAACTGCAAAGAAGTGCAATGGACACGAGACACAGAGGTGAAGGTAAGCGACGATAGTGTAAAAGAGACACCAAGTGGTAGCAGAAGATTAAAGCGACAACGTAAAGCACAAGAAACCAGCAGAAAACGTAATAGCCAAAGAGACCGAACATGTTCAGGGTGGGGAGCCATGGAGTTCAGGGTGGGCTGCAAGCTAGACAGTGGAACGAGCAAGAGAGCTGTGACTCCATATGTTATGGTCACTTAGGAAGTGCAGAGGGAAATGGTCCTCCAGGAAACTCTACAGCGGAAGTTAATTACAAGCATCGTCCGTAAAAGCGAAAGTCATCGCAATCGCGATCACTCTGAAAGCAAAAGTTATAGCGATCGCGATGACGTGCTAAAGCACGCTAGGGATGCGCACGCAGCAGCGGGGGGAGGTGCGGAGATCGTGCTGAAGGCAGGCGCAGGAAAGGCAGATGGCTGGGCGAGAAGGGAGGAGGGAATGCGGGGAGCAGCTGTGTGCGTGCACGCTGTCGTGCACTCAAGCTTGTAGCCTGCACAAAAATGTGGGTAGCACTTTCAAAACCCACCCACTAAATGTCTCGCCTGGCCAGCGCATGCGCTGGGTCAGGCGAGACCTAAAAAAAGGATGTGCTTAGAATTGGACCACTTTTTCCAGCTTTACAGAGTGACCATGAGTTGTATCCATCTTTCTGAGGCTGAACACGTTCCTATTAAATTCAATTTTACTCCATTTTATAATTATATGGTGTAATTGCTTTCCCTTTCAGCCTCTAAATCTGTAATGTTAATAGCACCATCTTGTTGAGTCGTTATTGCTATCCCAAGATACCCATCCCTTCAGTGTTGTCTGTTTCTTCTTCTTCCCCCAGTATTATTAATTGTATGTGTCCCTCGTTTCATTTAAACCTGTATTCCTGCCTCTGCTGCTTCTACCGCCTCCCTTATCCCTTATTAGGCTGCATTGAAGTGTCAAGTGCTGAAGGCGGAGTTGCTGAAACCACCCGGTACCTTATTCTGCATGGTCCTGATGATGGTGAGTTGGTTATCAGAAAACATCACTTCAATCTTTATCTAATGTGTATGTTAAGCAAGTAGACGCTATTGAGGTATTTTTAAGAAGGGTGTAGGTGTGTTGACACTGCACTTACATTGCAGAAATGGTGAGTCTATTGCAAGTCACTTGTTCTGGGAAGTTATTGGCTACAGGCTTACTGGTAGGCAGGGTTGTATGCTACAAGAAGCATATGGAAAGAAAGGTTGCACTATTGTCTGTATGAAAAAGTACAATTCTTAATGAGTTGCTTTTGGAAACAGTCACCGGGCTCAATGTTTACGTGGTTTAAGCATGCACAAATTGTAGCAATATCGCTGGACACAGACTCGGGGTTTGTGTTTATCTCCGTCACATCATAATTGAACAACCTCCCCTATGTGTCCCTGAATTTCTTCAGTGATAGTTTCAATCACTTTCCTATCTCACAATAGCCCTTTTATAGAGTTTCTATTTTGTTCAATCTCTTTTCTGTTTTAGGATCTCTCATTGGATCCTCACACCTTGCAATAGAAGCTGTAACCGAGGGACCCACCTCCACCTCCCTGGACAACTCTGAAGAAACAGAAGCGGCCAGTGCCTCTCACCAGTTCGACATTGAAGAACACTTGATCCCAGTCCAGCCTGATCAACCTAGCGACGGGCCGGAGAACTGTGAGAGGGACAATCGTAATCAAGGGAGTGCTGGAGACGCAGAAGACCCAGATCTGCAGGACTTGGAGGGCATGATGGAAGTGGTGGTCGTGCAACAGTTTAAGTGTAAAATGTGTCTGTACAAGAGCGTTTCAAAGAACACACTCTTCCGGCATATGAAGGAGCGGCACTTCCCAGCAGGTCAGACTGCATCTGTTCTCCCCTCCTCGCCACCCCAGTGCTTATCTAAATGTTGTAATGATGCACTAAGTGCAAAATCGCAAGAAATGGTCACTTGGCACTTCTGAAAGAGGGCCCATTTTGAGATTTACTGTACAAATCACTAAGAAAAGGCCTTGGTGATGGAATGCCTAGGGGGCATTACAAGAGAATTTAAATCACACTTTTTTGCTACTGTGATGCAGATACTAGGGCTGCATTTTTAAGCTTTTCTGTTTAGTGAAATTGTGGATGGCTACAGTTTAGCAGCATGCGGTAGACACATAGGTATGATCTGCAGATAGATGTTAATTATTACAGTAGTATAGCCATGAAAACAGTACTTCTGCTAACCAGTGAGACTATGCTGGGAGAGAAAAAAAGTAAATCTTTCAGTACTTAAAACTGAAAAAAAATCATTAAAGATAAGGCTGGTGCTCTCTATGAAACCCTAACTCTGGCCATCAATATATTTACGATTACATGAACAACAGAGATGCACATACACAGAATCATATGTGCCAGATAAGAAAGAAAAGTAAGGCCTAAGACATATAATTGATCTGATGAATGCAGACAATGAATAGCATGAGTATTATTCAGTGCAGACTGTGTTGCACTATTGTATAAAGACATGGGGAAGTATCAGAAAAGTGTAATCGACATACAAGTGCATGGTGTTAAAGAGAGCATAAAAGTGTAGGCTCATGAGACTATTGAGTTATACTCAATAAGTGGCCCAACTTACAACCACCCATTCTTGAGTTGCATATTTCAAATACAGACCGGTGAAACCAATCTAGGTGTAGTGAGGCACAAAAAGGCTTGCGTTGATCACTTCTCTGTCACTCCACTTTGTCTTTGTGAACTAAGCCCTCTGAGCATCCACCCTAGTCATGAACTCCTTTTCACCCCCTATCTGATGTAGCAAAAAGTAGGTTGGAGGGGTGGTCCTTGCAGAAAAGGTCAGGCAGAGCTGCTTCCCAGGAAAGACCCACAAGCCAGGAAGGCAAAACACATGGCTTGAACCACATGTCATAATTTCTTCCTGGGTCTCTTTGGTTTCTCCATTTACCTTCTAACTTGCCTCTTGATACTCTTTTCCAGGTGTCTGAAGGGAACGGATCCTGGTGCTCGTCTGATCTTTCTCTTTTCTTCCAGGTGCAAGTGTGCCTAAGAAAGGTCACCAAAGTAAAGATACACCACATCAGGAAGAAGTGGAGAAGGAGGAGGAAGAAGAGGATGATATAGTAGATGCGGGTGCCATTGATGATGCAGATGGTAATTTTGCCTCTCCACACCGTCTTCAGATGCAACACCTTAACCAATGTAATACCTAATATTCATGTTTTACCCTCTCCAAAACCTGTAGACGACAGCGACTACAATCCAGCCAATGATGAGGCCTGCGTGCGACAGCAGATTCATCAGCACACTGTTTCAACTTCATCCGGAGAGAAATTGCGTCGACGGCCAGGGAGACCTTGCAAGATTTCCCGTTTGATGGCCCCTTTACCACCCACTGGTAAGTGGAGTAAAACCTTCCCATTGAGCCACTGAGGCAGGGCACATCAGGGCTGACAGCTGACTGAAAGCTGCTGCTCTGTATGTCTAAAGCTCAATCATAGGGTGACATAAATGTCATGGATCTCTGTCTTGAAATTTTAAAACGGCTGCACACTCTATCTGAGACACACTGCATGGATCGCATGCAAATCATGCTGTAGTTTAAGCATATGTGACTGAAAGTGTTTATTTTATTTAGCTAAATCTGAAAACACTCATTCCAGCTATTGGGGATGAATTAATTTAATCTGTTTTATGAGTGGTTTGGATGGCCGAATTTCTAAACTGTTTTCTGCATAATGATGTGTTATCTGGGTATGTTGATTCTGATTATTAATGGAATACCCAGGTGCTTTGCTGCAGCCAGAGGGCTGAGACTTCAATGCCCTCTCTGCCTCAGGACTAGGAGGTGAAAGGCACATTTTAAGTGCAAGTCTTCACCTCGGCACCGGACACACCCGGTCGCATGCCCTGGCAGAGACCGGGCCAAGAGGGGGCCAGCCTGCACGTGCCTGCCTAAGACCAGACTTGGCCATCCCCCTGGGCTCCCTTTTGTTTGCGCCCCTCATTTGACTAGTGTGGTTAATTCCACAGATGAACACCCTCGCACCAGCACTTCTATTCTTCCTTATTTGTCCTCTGCGGATGGCGTGATCGCAGAAGAAATTACTTCGGTCGAGGTACAACTAGGCTGAGCCTCTAATTTGATGGGGTTATAGCTGACTGCTTGCAGAGAGGGCATCACCATCTTAAATGGCCCCAATACTACAGCTTTAACCACAGCCTCTGTTCCGTTATTGAATGCCAACATCCAGTATACCCATGTTTTGGTACATCAACCCTCTGAGGCCACTATTGCTGAAACAAAATGATGCATCAAATCCAAATCAGTCTTGACCCTGTTCCTCCTGGGAACAGTCCAGCCTGAAACCGGTCCCAGGATGCTTGTTTCCGGTCCAGGGAAGACCTGGCTTGGCAGTTCGGGCTGGACTGTTCCCATGAGGAACACAGTCAAGACTGATTTGCATATGGCTGGGTCTGAACTGGGGTGGCAAAGTGTGCTAAAGAATGATGATGGATTCAACCCAGATCTGCGACTGGGGGTGAGTGTCTGAAAAGTTTCAGCACTACGTACGTCATCTTCTTGTGTCTGCTTTGTTCGCCCTAAGTTGTCAGGGTATGCCCATACGTGGGTCCCTTGCTCACTGAGCCACTGGATTCAAGCTAGCTTGGGCTGATGAGGGTATTACCCTGACACCGGTCGCAGGATGCTTGTTTACTGTTCAGGGAAGACCTGGCTTGGCAGTTCGGGCTGGACTGTTCCCATGAGGAACACGGTCAAGACTGATTTGCATATGGCTGGGTCTGAACTGGGGTGGCGAATTGTGCTAAAGAATGATGATGGATTCAACCCAGATCTGTGACTGGGGTGAGTGTCTGAATAGTTTCAGCACTCCATCCATCATCTCCTTGTGTTAAACTTGAATTAGAACCTAGTAGCTCCCTCTTCAGGTTTTAGTGGGAAGCAGACCCAGGGTGTTACATCCCCTCAGAATGACACCAATCCCCCTGCTACTGGTCTTCTAGCATACTCTATCCACATGGATGGCTTTCGAGGGAGACTCCCAGCGGTCAGAGTTGGCCATTCTAATGCTCTGCAGGGTCAAGCTACCAATCAAATGTCTTTCATTGCTCAGGAAATGCTAGCAGTGCACCCTGGGAGGTTTGATAATCACACCGGACATGAGGGTCATACTGAGACAGTGTAAGAATTCACTAGAGCAATCAGTTCTCTATTTGCCACCATCCGCCACTCTCTATGTGCTCTTTTTGGACAACCTACACCCTCCATCCCTCCAAGGAGCAAAGGGGAAGAATCTATTTGCAGATTGGAAAGAAGGTTGTACAGTGGCTTAACAGGCGACTGGGTTGAGGTCAATCACTGTTTCCCAAAATTAACTTGGTCAGAGGAGTCTCTGGGATAGGTAGATGCCCAAATCTTTTGATGGGGATTGTTTTGTGGTGAACTTCAGCAATGCTTTTTCTGCTGGCCTCCTTCTGAGAGATTGATCACAAATTAAGATGGGCCCTTGTGTGTTTTTTTAATAGGATGCAAGCTCTACCTAGCTCTGGTGGTGGCCCGCATTTGAAGGAGAGCCTGGCACTCAAGGATCCAGATAGTGGAATCTCTATTTTATGTGACCAACAGATTAATGTCTTGATCAGTGTGGAGAATTTCGATTGTCTGCAAATTCCCCGCTCTACTGAATCTGTTTCTACTAGTGCAACTATCGTTTTGAATTTGTCTGGGTTTTGAGTTGAAACAATGCTGGTGTGTTGGGGGAAAAGGGAGGACCCCCAGTGGTGTAATTTCTTAAAGGGATTTTATATTATCAGTCTGCAGTTGACATGGGATGTTGATAACTGGTGTGCACTGTATGGATGCAATTCTTTTTTTATCCCTGCCATTGCAGACGCACATGGAAGGGCCAAGGGTGTCCTTCTGAGCTTAATTGCTTTGCGGCTGGATTGTCAATGTGTTTCACTGGACACCAGTTCCCACAACCTTGCTTTAGTGCATTTTTCCAAAACTGGCAATTTATTAATTTTTAACTTTTACATTTCAACATTTTATTCCGACCCCGATTGTCATTTGTATGATCTTATCAGGTTTTTAAGGATTTAAACAAAAAAATCATGTAATAACATTTTTCTGTTATGCTGATAGGTGATTTTAATTTTTGATTGTGTGAGCGTTGCCCTATTTTAGATAGCGCCCTGTTGATTGTGATTCTATCATTCCATGACATTTTAAACCTTCTAAACAGAGGGATTTGGTGAATTTAATCATTTAGACATTCTGACCCTTTGGGTCCCTTTTGCACCCTACTTTTACTGGTCGAGGAAATATGTCAGTTTTAAACTTTGTTTTTGTCTGCTCAACGCTGCGTCATTCTGCCAGGGTGTTCAAGGTTCTAAGGGATGGTCGTAATGACTACAATCCCTTGACTAACCTGTTTGAGTGGGGGATTGATTCCAATAGGAAGTTATTCAACTTTAATTATGTGGTTACACTACGGGTCCAGGGGCTGAGAATTGAAAGGGACCGGATTTTGCATGATGTTTTTTACTCTAAATTGATCCAGCTTAGTGCATAAGAGTTCGAGGCTTGTTTAAAGAAGGCTCGCCTGAAAATATGATTCTGCCCTATTATCAATCAGTTTTTACAGCAATTAAGTCCCTGCTGTCTAGGCCTCTTAAAGCTTCTCACCCTTCACCCAAAGGGTGGTTTCACCATTTCTGCACTAGTGCCCATCAAGAATTAAAGCTGTCACTGAAGCAAACTCTTACATATAATGTATTAATTACTTCTGGTCAGGTAGGCTACAAGATAGCCCTTAGGGGAAGGAAACAAATACTACACATGAGGCTTGTGAGGAACTAAGTTCAGGCTACGTTAAAAATGATAGTAGCATGTTCTGGTCTATTGCGAATCAGCCGCTGTTTAACTCCTCCCATGCTCCAAGCTGTCTCCTAGATGTCTGCTGACACATGGGTTAAGAATTTTGCTACTATTTATACTGACTAGGATTGCAATTTTGCTCCTTTGTTGCCTGATGGGCGAACAAAATTAGAATTTCAATGCGAGGAGGTGAGTGATGCAATCACTGCTCTGCTGAAAAATAAAGCCCCTGACCCAGATGGGGTCCCAGCTGATCTTTTTAAATCCAGTGTTGATCTATGGGCATCCTTTGGTCACGCAACATCTTAACACAGCTGTAAAACTGTGGATGCCAGCATCTTGGTCTCACTCGGTGATCATTCCCTTGTTTAAAAAGGGCTTTAGGGAAGACCCCTTTTGTTAGTGACCTCTCTCTTTAGTCGATTCTGAAGTATAATTTCTCAGATGAGTGGTTTTACACCATATACATCTCTGGGCTAAGGAATATAATGCTCTATCCAATATACAATATGAATTTAGAGCTGGTCGCGGGACGGTCAACCAATGCCTTAACCCAGTAGTTTTTAACCTGTGACTCATAGGGGACCGCAAAGCCTAATCCGGGGGCATTGACTGCTACGAAATTTGTATGATGCTAACAGATTAATAAAGTGTATATAAATAAAAATGCTAAATGTGCATTTGAAAAATGTAAAACATTCTGTACATGTCGAGGAATTTAAAATTGGAAGCTAAAAATGAAGCTAGTATCCTCAGACTGATTCGTGGGAATTGCATGTGCCTCAAACAGAGTACAGTATGGACGATGTGTGACCTCAATTCAATTTAGAAATGCTCCAGCCTTCATATTAAAATTACTTTTTTGATTTTTTTTTTTTTTTAATTTGTTTGGGAATTAGATACAATATTTTATATTTTTTCTGTATTAGTGTGATGAATGCTTGTTTCTTTATTTATTGTGTATTGTTTTGCGGTTCAAATTATCAAAGATGCTTAGAGCGGGGTCCACGGTTTCCATTAATTACTTAGTGGGGCTCCCCAGATTCCAACATTGATTAAGTAGGGGGGTCCCTTGGTTCCAGTAATGAGTAAGTGGGGGTCCTCAGAAATCAAAAACTTGGTTGCCTCAAGATACACTGTGGTAAAAAAGGAATCATTCACCTGGCCTTTATGGATCTAAGTCCAGCATTTGATAGAGTGAACAAAGATAAAGTCTGGACTATACCTGATTCCGTTAGGGTAAAGTGGGATATTATCTGGTTATTGAGGGGTTTGCACCACAATGTAACAGCGTCAGTCAAGTATTGGCGAGGGAGGAGAATACACTCAGCACTTTGGTCTGCAAACGGGCGTCCGACTGGGATGTATTTTAACCTCCCTATGCTGACCACCATGTATCAATTTTACTTAAACAAGGGAGGGACTTGCCGATCATAGGGAATTTAATTTTAGCAGATCTGCTTTATGCAGATGATGCTGTTTTTCTTCAATAACTGCTATTGGAATACAGACCTGTTGTAATTAACCGCTGTTTACCTCCTCTTGGTACCTTCCGTCCACCCCTTCCCTTCCTCTCTTGTTAGTCTGTCCTGGAGCTTACCTTAGAACGTTGACAGTACCTTGTTGATTTGGAGAGCGGATGGCTTGGAATAAAGATTCTTCACATGTTACTGAGCGTATTAGTTTACTTACAATACTGGCGACGATCCTGTAAGGGGGACAGGTCAGGCCATCTCCCCCTTTTTCTGCTGCTCTCCATAAGTGTGCAGGAGGAAAATTGCTACTTCTTTCCTGTGGATGGTGTCACCTCCAGCCGCAGCGTCCTATTAACGGGCTGTAGCCGTTGGGATCTGCCCTTCTGACATGGTAGCGGATTCCTGAGGATTTTCGCATGTCCAGTCTCCTCAGATTGCTTGCCGGGAGAGCGCTGCCTGTTACCACTGCCGTATTCAGATTCGCTGAGGAGCTCTCAGTTTGCTTTGCCTGGGGCGAGCGTTGCCTATCACCACTGCCGGCTCAAAATTCGCCTCACTGAACGCCAGCTGATGCTCTCCACAAGTGAGCGGGAGGAATTCCTTCTTCGGTCCTGGCGGATGGATGTCATCTTCAGCTGTAGCGTCTTCAATTAATGCCGACTCCAGATTCGCCTCACAGAACGCCTTCCAAGTGTTTCCTTTGGCGGGCTCCAGCTCTTCCGCTTTTCGTCTGCCCTTCCGGCATTAGCGCCGGCTACGTGGTTCCTGGGCGTCCCCTACGCCCCCAGCGGGCGGAACCTCTTCTCATGACCAGCCTCGCCTGCGGTTCCTGCATAGGGCAGCCTGATTGAAGAACGGGGGGCTTGTTTCGGACTAACAGACGGTGAGGCGAAACGTCCTTATTTATTGTAGTGTGCCTGCTTGCTCCGTCTTCGTGGGAGCACTATTCCTTCTCCTGTACCTACTGGCTGACTTTGCTGCTACAAGCCTATCCATATTGATAATTTTTTTTTTTTGCGTAATATCTTTTTGTCCTTTACTGAAAAGCGCATTCACTTGTACACCAGCTAGCCATTGACTTTGGGGATACTTGTTCCTTTCTGCGCTCTTCATGTGCTACCCATTCAGTCTGCTGTCACAATAATTGGGAAGTCAGCCTCTGGATTCCACCCATTGTGGACCTTGCTCTGTGCTTGCGGCAACTCTATCCTTCAATTCTGTGGTGGAGATAGTTATTCCCCTCTTCCTCAGTATGGGCGCACCTGGCATCTGTCAACCCCCCTCATTTTTGAACGAATGTGGTGATCCAGATATACATTGGAAGGAATGGACTAAATTATTCGAATCTTATCTTATTGCCATGGGGGGAGAGAGATTTTCTGCATTACGTAAGCAGCACATTCTCCTTCATAATCTGGGTGTTCATGGTCGCAAAGTGTTTGAGACCCTGCCTGAACCGGATCTCGAAGAGGAAGACAACCTGGATGTGTATGATGTCATGTTGTTAAAGTTAGGGAGCTACTTTGGAGACAAAATTAACGTTGTTTTAGAACGCCATAAATTTTTCAGTCGCGTCCAAGGCAAGAGTGAATCTGTGAAGAACTATATAGCGGCCCTAAGAGGCTTAACCCAAAGATGTGATTTTGGTGATCTCAATGACTCCCTTATACGTGATCAGTTAGTAAGATGTACATGCAACAGCAAGATACAAGAAAAGTTACTTTCTAAAAATCCCACGTTGGAAGAAGCTATATCTATAGCTCAATCCATTGAGCATACCGCAAAGTGTATGAGGGAAATAAAGATTTCTGAGGAAGTGGTGGCCGTTGTACAATCTGATGTTCCCACAAATAGTGTTTTGAAAGTCAAAAGTAAAGGGGTACCATCTGACAAACCTATAAGAGCACATTCTGATCTTAAGTGTTATAGATGTGGGAGTAATAACCATTTAGCAAACAACCCCGTCTGCACTGCTCGTAACGCCCACTGTAACAAATGCAACAGAAGGGGACATTTAGCAAGGGTGTGCAGAGATAGAGACAATAGTCAAATTAAAGCCATCAATGACGGTAATGATGACCAACTTAAGTTTGTTTTTCAAGTGAAAAATTCAGGTGGCGGCACTGTCGCAGAGTACCCTAAATGCACCATCCTACTAAATGACAGTTCCTTTGAAATGTGTGCAGATTCATGCTCTCCTTTCACTTTATTAAGTATGGAGGATTACAGGAAAGTTCAAGATGATTGGGCCATGACAATAAGTAAACCTGACATCACACCACATGGTTACACTAGGGATCCCATTCCATTAGTAGGCATGATGGAAACGCAAATAAACTTCAAAGGGAGATCCACGTTTGGAAAAGTATATCTGGTAAGCAAGGGCTCTAACCTCCTAGGTTGGAAACATCAAAGGGAACTTGGTATTATTCTTGACCCCAACAGTGAAGATCAGGTCATTCTTGTCAAAGATGTGAATTTGAGAAGTTCCCTCTGTGACGCGTTTCCACGCTTTTTCTCTGATGATCTTGGCCTATTGAAGCAATTCCAACATAAGATAAAGGTAAAACAAGGGGCAAAACCGGTTGTGCACAAAACTCGCCAAGTTCCTCTACTTCTAAGACAACCATTAAAAGATGAACTGGACAAACTATGTCATTTAGGTGTCATAAAACCTATTGACGCTTCGGAGTGGTTAGCCTCCATTGTCATCACGTCCAAGGGGAATGGGCAAGGCATCCGCCTGTGCATCGACTTACGCAGCCTAAATGAGAACATTTGGGTGGAGCGGTTCCCTCTTCCCAACATTATCGAAATGCTGAGCACGATGGGAAGAGCTAAATTTTTCTCTGTCATTGACCTGTCTATGGCTTATTATCAAGTTGAGCTCCACCCGGAGTCCAGACCTTTGACCGCGTTCTCTTCCCCATTTGGCACATTCATGTTCAGAAGGATGCCTTTCGGCCTTGCTTCAGCGGCCGCTGTTTTTCAAAAAATGATGCAAAAGGTACTGGAGGGCATCCCGAATAGTATGTGTTTCCAAAATGATGTGCTAGTCTATGGGGCCAATGAAGAGGAACATGACTCAGTGTTTAGGAAGGTATGTGCCAGGCTGTCAGATGCGGGATTGACCGTAAAAAGAGAAAAATGTAAAATAAAAGTACCGGAGGTCGATTATCTAGGTCACAATTTGTCTTTTGAAGGGATTAGACCCAAGCTTAGTTTAATTCAAGCTGTGGAAGATGCACCCTTCCCCTCGAGCAAAGAAGAGTTAAAGTCCTTATTAGGCCTGGTGGAGTACATGGCTAAGTTCATCCCAAGATTCGCTGAGAAATGCGACAGTTTACGCGAACTGTTGAAGTCTAAGCAAGAATTCATATGGGAAAAGAAGCACTGTGAGTCTGTGATTAACTTAAAGAAAGAAATCATAGGTTCACGTGCTTTAGGCCCTTTTGACCATAGGAAGAAAACAATTTTAAGCACTGATGCTTCGAACAAAGGCCTAGGGGCAATACTGTCACAGAAAGGGGACCATGAAGAGACCATTATTGCCTTCGTCACCCGCACTCTCAGTCAGTCCGAACGGAACTATTCGGTGATTGAGAGAGAAGCTGGGCTATTAACCATTTCAAGTTTTTTCTATGGGGGTGTAAGTTCACGGTCCGTACGGACCATAAGCCGCTAACTTACATTTTTTCTCCAAAGAAAGTACACTGTGAATCTCCCAGAACAGCTAAATGGGTTCTGGGGCTGGAAATTTTTTATTTTAAAGTGGAGTACCTACCGGGTAAGGAAAATGTGATGGCTGATTTTTTTATCCAGGTCACCTCTTACTGTTGACATAACGGAAGATCCCTTAGATACTCCTATTCTTTCTATTCATACTCCTACCTTCACCAAAGAGGAATGGGATGAAGGAATGAAGAAGGACTCCGTTATGTCGTCTTTGAAAAACTTAATAATCAATGGGTGGCCGGAGAAATGCTCTGACATCTCGGAGGAGTTGAAGGACTTTTGGGAGGTCAGGAATGAGTTAACAATTCTGGACAACAAGGTATAACATAATTCTAAAATCGTTCCACCCGAAGAACTAAGAGACAAAATCCTAGACCTGGACCACGAGGGGCACTTAGGGAGAAGTATTACAAAAAACAAAGTAAGGAACAGTTTTTGGTTTCCTAGAATGGATTCCAGGGTGGAACTAAAAGTGAAGGAATGCATCAGTTGTGCAAGAAGCGACAAGACTAAGAGGTTACGCAAGGTTTCGTTATCCCCGGTGGAGGTACCGGAAACCCCATGGACAAAACTAGCCATGGATATAATCGGCCCTATGGACTCTCTAGGTCCACAAAAGAGGTTTATGTTTGTTTTTGTGGACTATACATCGCACTGGGTCAATGCCAAGTTTACATCTTCCACCACTTAAAATAAGTTTTCTCTTTTGAAGGTATTCCTTCGATTCTCGTAACTGATAATGGGGTGCAGTTTACCTCTGAAGAAATAAAAAACTTTCTGAAGGCTTTCAACATCAAACACGAGAGGACTGCACTCTATTGTCCCAAGGCAAACGGATTGGCAGAAAGAACCAATCGCATGATTAAGGATCATATCCAATTGGCGATATGTAATGGGTTCAATGTCAATGACTCCCTCAGAGACTGTTTGTGGGCCTACCACACGGCACCCAACTGTGTAAGCGGCATCTCCCCGTTTGTGGCCCTAAGAGGGAGAGAGCCGGGCACAAAACTGAACCCTCTCTGGCTAGATGGGGGCAAAACAATGGCCTATGACAGGAAGGAGTGTCATCTCAAAGTTCAGCAGCACCAATCCAAATACAAGGAGTGGTATGACAGGAAGCATGGAGTGAAAGGCTTTAATCTTTCTGTTAACGACCCTGTGGTGGTGAAGAGGCCCACCCGTGTTCAAGCGGGGCAGAGCAAATGTTTTCCTCCACAAAATGTTAAGAGCTTGGGGAAAAATGTGGTGCTGTTGGAGGATGGACAAACCTGGAGTGGGGACAGACTGGCCACGTAAATCTTCTTCCTGCCTTTAAGTTTGTGTTTGATATATGGGTAGGGAGATGTGTTGTAATTAACCGCTGTTTACCTCCTCTTGGTACCTTCTGTCCACCCCTTCCCTTCCTCTCCTGTTAGTCTGCCCGGGAGCTTACCTTAGAACGTTGACAGTACCTTGTTGATTTGGAGAGCCGTGGCTTGGAATAAAGATTCTTCACATGTTACTGAGCGTATTAGTTTACTTACAATAAGACCCTATTAGATTCATCTGTGGACTTCATGGACAGCTTCGACTTCACCAATGTTAAAAAGTCACATGTCACAGTAAGGAACTTTTTTGCCAAAGGCTTCCCACTCAGTATATTGGAGTCATTCTCTTATTCGGGAATACTATTTGACTCGGCTCTTAGCTCGGCACCTTTATAGAAACAGAAAAGATTAACTTTTGAGAGGTCCATTAATTGTGTATTTGACTTTGCAAGGAGATTAGGCCATAAGTCCATTAATGCTATGTTAAGAATATATAATGCCAAGCATATCTCAATAATGTCTCATGGGTGTGATGTTTGGGGTTATGTTGCTGTACCATTGATACAGACTGTGAAAAATAACTTTTTAAGAAGATCGCCAGGTCTTCCACAAAGTGTTGACTCAGTCATGCTGCATGAACTATTTGGAATGTCTTATATTTCTGACAGGTTACAGCATCCCCCATTGTTGTTATGGCTCAATGTGTTGCTTAAACCTTAGGTCACGTTGAATCGGCTATTTTTGGTGGATTCTCTTGGCCTTGACCACGTCATCTCTGTACTTCAGGAGAGAAACCTAGAGCAGAGCCTTAAGCGCTTAGGTCATTCTGGATCTTGTTTTGCCCCAGTTCCATCACCAAAGCAGACATATAATGGACATAAAAAGCTTTCTACCTCAGTAAATAATCTCAAGGAGAGATGGAAGCTATGACTAAACCTTTGGTTTGACAATTTGTAATGGATAAAAAACACCCAGTCTATAGATTGATATCTCTGCTTTGCAACATCTAATCACCATCTCTTCCTTTTGACACGCTTTACAGTGAACCTTGCCCATCATCTGTTGACAATCCCAAGGGGCTAGGTTAAGCATTTTGACTCCGCTCCCTGTCCATGTAATAACATTTAAAAACACGCCACCCTACATTTTCTCATGTTTTGTCCTATGTATAGCACTTTAAGAAGTACATGGTTTTGTCTCCTGTTAAAGAAAATTTAAATTGAACCAAGTTAAACCACCACTTTTATATCTTACATTTTTCTTTATTGTGCACATTTTTACCATGTTGGTTGTTTTCTTTCTGGGGCAGTAACAGCCAGGAGTTTATTGGATTCTGATTGAATTGTATGTTGATTTGATGTGTATTTTTCTTAATTGTATCACTTATGGTTGATTGTTTTTAATGAATAAAGATTAATTAAGATTGCTTGATTATCAATTTAATTTTTGAGGATGAACTACCCTCAGTTGCACATCTCTCTCCTTAAATTATAGCATGATTCTTGGTATTATAAGCTTGGCCTTGCTTTAGCTTAACTATGGCTTTATAAGGGATTTCGGATAGTCCTACTTCATGGTTGTTGAAATCCTGAGGGCAGAAACCATATCTGAAAATGTATGTAGTTGTGTAAGGAATGCTATGTGATTGTACACATTAAGAGGGATCGAATTCTAGTTAGTCTTCAATACTGCTAACATTGAGTGACCTCTATCTGCCCAGTTATTAAGCAGAACTAGACATGTAGGTTAACATCTTTGTTCTGTGCTTTTTCCATTGCGTAAGTGACTGAGGGTGAGCCTTTCATAACTTCACAGACCAGTCAGAGCTCTGGGGATTGCAGCTTGATGGGACCAGAAAAAGAAGCCATGCCAAAAGTTGATAATCACGTAGGTGAGCTCAGCATCAGCCAATCCGATTCAGAGAACAAAGATCCCATCTCCAAAACAATATCTGAAGACTTAGATGTACTTCCTAGGAGACGAGGCCGTCCATCAAGACATTTCTTGAACAAAAAATACAGAAAATACAGGGGACGAAGGTGAGTGGGTGAAAGTTGGTGACCAAATGCCTTTAAGATTCTGAATAATTGGATGATAATGGGAGACAACCTGAGAGGGTATGGAGTTATGCATAATGGAAAAAGAGAGCAAGAGAGATAGATGAATGTGACGTGGGTTATGCCTATCTAGTTCATTAGTTTTTCTAGTATATATTTAGAATCAATTTTTGACACCAGGTAGACACGTTATCTGGTAGTCAAGTAAATCCTCATAATTGTTACTGTTAAGTAGTAAATGTTTGTATATCTTGAATCCAGCAACCTTATAGAGATGTCTGTAAGGTCCCAATGTATTAGGCGTATGCTTACATTTCATATAGCTGTTTTCTTACACCTTCATAGCAGTAACTAAGCAGAATAGTTTTTGGTGGGCTAAAGAGAGCTACACACATTTGTGGTCTCAAATGAGCTAACTGTAATGCTAGTGAGCTAAAGAGAGTTTGTAAATTCCTTGATATTACCAGTGCATAGAGTATAATCTCTTGCCATACCCAGATAATGCATGTACTGCTTGAAGTCTAGGGATTAAAACATTTAGTAGGAATTGTGAAGGTAAGACTGAACCTAATCAGACAAGATGTATCATGTTTAGTGCATAAGGGTCTGAAGTTGAGAAGGCGTAAAGTTCACAATGCCTCAGTTGCATTTCTGCAACCAGGATGATGCTTCTAAAGTTGGACAATGAAGTCTCCAATCTGACATAGGACAAAAAGAAAGATAAGCCAATTAGGCCAATCAGGTGTTGAGATTGCTTTGTAAGGGAGATAATAATCTGACACCATAGTGGATATTAAGAAAGAGCTTCTTAAAGCTAGAGACCAAGGCCAGGTCTGCACACAATACCTACTATATGCACCAAAGGTAACCAATCTAAATGGTTTGCATCCTTCCTCTAAAACAGTAGCCTCTTTGATCATATGAGCCGCAGGGATCCATCCTAGAAGCAGATCCTCTGCAATGCATGCCTTGTTCCCTGGATACACACCCAGCTATGAGCTTGGTTTCATTTTCCCCTGACTCTTGAACTCTGCACGGCTATCACTGGTGACTTATTTTGTTGCCCTCCGAGTGAGCGCATCCTTCACACCATCTTTCAGCCACCAAAGGCTCCTGCTGTAAATCCTCGCATTCCTGATTTTGTAGAGGGTTATGCTGGTTTTAACACTTGTTATTTACTAACCTAACCTTTGCCAAGGGATTTGCACCGGGATTACAAGACAAATATTTTGCACAACCTACAGAAACATCAGTACCTTGCCATTAGACTTACCTTATGTTTAAAGCATTTCAATCAAATTTCCCCAGCATGAAAGACTTTGCACTGGCTTCCATCTAAAACAAAAGTTGAATTTAATACACCATGCTTGATCCCCATCACGCGCTTTGCATTGACATTGATAAGCACTGAATTTTTTAGCTGCTGTGTGGAATTTGAAACACTTTAAACTTAACAATATTAAAAACAAAAAATAATGAAAACCATGCATTATCTAGATTTCCCTTTTTAAAATAGCCATTTAAGAAATTGAAAAAGCAGGTTGAAAAAATGGGGAATTCCAATCTCTTCCCACCCCGATACCACAGGTAGATATCCAGGCCCTTCAGAGGGATCTCAACACCTTTATCTGGGGCAAGGGTCGTCCGCAATTCTCAAACAAATTACTTATGCTTCCTCGGGACTTTGGAGGGCTGGCCTGCCCTAATTTTCTTGAATATTACTGGTCATGTCACTTTCGCTATATATCTGAATGGGTTGTTTGCAAAAGCGAGAAACACTGGTTTCACATGGATTACGCGGTCTCCTGTAGGCCCCTTTGGGATCTTGCTTGGCTCCCTCGAAAAGCGCGCCCCCCGCAGTGCCTACCTTGCCACCCCTATGAAAACTGTACTTGACATTTGGGACAAACTTGCGGTTCCCAGAGGTCTTACGTCTTTACCATCCCCCAACACTTCCGTAGCATGCAATCCGCTATTCCCTCTGGTTTTGCAGCCTCACGCCATACCCGCACGGTCAGAAGGCGAATGTCGCATAATACGGGACCTCTTTGTGGGAAACACGCTCAAAACCTTTGAACAGTGTAAAAAAAAAAATCTTTTCGCCTTCCAAACTCCTCACGATTACAATATTATCAAATTCAACACTGGCTGATCAATTCCACCTACATGCAAGGGGCTACCAGACCGCTAATTCCCTTTGAAACTCCGGTCCGAGCTTTTGAGGGTTCCAAGGGCTTAATCTCCTGTGCATACAGTGCTCTACAACACTCACACCAGATTCAGACCCATACATACCAGAAACAATGGAGGAATGACGCCTGAGAGTAGGTGACACTAGAAAGCTGGGAACAGCCCTGGCACGGCATTACAAAAATCTGCAAAAGCATACCCCAACGCGAATCAGCTTATAAATTGATAACTCAATGGTAATATACCCCTGCGCACCTCCACAAGATGAGCCCAAACCTCCCCGTACCTGCTGGTGATGCCAAGCCGCAAAAGGCGACTTTACTCATATTTGGTAGAACTGCCCTAGTCTGACAATATTCTGGAAGGAGGTCTTCAGCCACATAAAAGACACACTGGGTTTCCCCATACCCAGCTCTCCCATGGTAACCCTACTTGACATTAGGCCAACCCGACTGGTCGCCATGACCCACTCTGACTGGCGACTCATAGTGCAGATGCTGGGGGCAGCAAGACAATCTATAGCCCTTTACTTGAAAATTCCGCTCTCCCGCCCATCTCGATATGGTTCCTGCGCCTCTGGCATGTCATGGTCCTGGAACTATTAACTGTCTGTCGCAATCACACGGACACTAAATTCTCCCACAGTTGTCAGCCACTTATTCCTCACTTCACCCGACTGGAGAACTCTTGCTATGCCTCCCTAGACTGCAAGCCCTGCAATTATTTGATGACTTTCTCCTGCCACACACTAGGGAAGCTCTTCAATCTGACTTCCCGGCGAAGGGACCCAACGGAAATTCTCACTCTCCCTAAACTTCCTATCTGACTCTGTAGACAAAATACAATAATCACATCCAATTACGTTGTTTCAAAGTTTAGAGCTAAATGGCAAATGGATTCAGGATAGCTCAAAATATTCAATATAACATTCCGACATGAAGCAATGCAACATCCAAAACTTAATTCATCGTATATTTATTTACAAAAAACCATAGATTATATAAGATTTGACACATGGTTGCTCCAAAAGGAACGTGCATAGAACAAGAGTGATAAGAAGTGAGTGTGTAGAAAAGTAGATTTGAAGGACAGAAGAACAATTATTAAAAAACTTTTACAAAGTGCACGGTTATAATTCACCGTTTGAAATGTCCTGGTCACATTCAGAAATATCATCAATGAGTTTACGTATTTCATGCACAGAATTTAATTCAATTTGTAGCACGTTTGAGGGATTGCGTGTACCAGACTTAACAACAAGAGAGATGTCGACGTTTCGACCCGTCTTGGGGTACAGAGGTGTTTTGAGACCTTGACCATGCGGGTCTTCTTCAGGACAACAAGGGGGATAAGAGCAACCTGGCGTGGTCCTTGACTCGACTCTGTATCTAATGTATATCATAGATAACGTATCCCGGTCAATCAATTACCATGTGTACAGTCCTGTCAGGTATATTTACACAGGCTGTCGCGCTGCAGTCGTAGCATCAATCAATCCTGCAGTGTTTCGGGCCTTCTATTTAAAGGATGGGAACGGAATTCATTTGTGCATCTCGTTTCCAGCCGAATGGCGCGCTGCGTTCAACTAAGTCCGTGCTTCCCGTGGCGTCTTAACCGAGAGAGGACTGCAGCGCGACAGCCTGTGTAAATATACCTGACAGGACTGTACACATGGTAATTGATTGACCGGGATACGTTATCTATGATATACATTAGATACAGAGTCGAGTCAAGGACCACGCCAGGTTGCTCTTATCCCCCTTGTTGTCCTGAAGAAGACCTGCATGGTCAAGGTCTCAAAACACCTCTGTACCCCAAGACGGGTCGAAACGTCGACATCTCTCTTGTTGTTAAGCCTGGTACACGCAATCCCTCAAACGTGGTACAAATTGAATTAAATTCTGTGCATGAAATACGTAAACTCATTGATGATATTTCTGAATGTGACCAGGACATTTCAAACGGTGAATTATAACCGTGCACTTTGTAAAAGTTTTTTAATAATTGTTCTTCTGTCCTTCAAATCTACTTTTCTACACACTCACTTCTTATCACTCTTGTTCTATGCACGTTCCTTTTGGAGCAACCATGTGTCAAATCTTATATAATCTATGGTTTTTTGTAAATAAATATACGATGAATTAAGATTTGGATGTTGCATCGCTTCATGTCGGAATGTTATATTGAATATTTTGAGCTATCCTGAATCCATTTGCCATTTAGCTCTAAACTTTGAAACAACGTAATTGGATGTGATTATTGTATTTTGGTAATAATTGAGTTAGGACCATTGTTTTTTGTATTGCTTCTACTCCCAGGTCCCTGACTTTAAGGGTAACCCCATTTTTGTGATGACTCTGTAGACGGCATTATAGACTCACTCCTCCCCAGACCTCCACCATCCACCTCCTGTTCCTATTCCCCCTGATTGTTTGCTTAACTCAAAAGGCTCTCTCTACCTGGTCATCACCCAACAAACGTCGTCCATTCGCTATGCACGTCAGGGCTGCTTGCATGAAGGGAAGGCTGAACTCCCTATAGGAATACGCTCCATGTGTGTTGACATTTCAGTCCTGCTTATGTTATAGCTACTGTATGTTACCTGGTTTTTGACTTGGCGATACTTCCTGACACTTTACTCTCCCTTCTAGCCCAATTGGCTTTGTAAATTCTGCACTATGCTTTGATACTTATTCTGTATCTTATCCTGCTGGTGATGACCTTTGTTCTCCTTATAAAATCTTGATGAACAGATTTAAAAAAGAAAAAATGGGTGATTGTAAGTCAGACAGGCAGTATGCTCTAGGTTCCTTCAATGCAGACAGTGTCACTTTACCTTAGTTTCTTTTTAGCTATTTATTTATTTGTTTATTTATTTATCAAGCATGAAATGCGTATTTCAACATGCTATGCTTACAAAGCAGCAGTACAGTGATAAAGAAAGTCGTATACAGTTTGGGTGGTAACAGATTGTTGTATTTTAGATGTATGTAATTGTTTAAATGGAAACCAAAATACTGACTGAAAAACAATGAATAATTTACAGACTAAAGAATTCGTGTATATGTATACTTATCTGTATATTTACTTTAGACAGTAATGCAAAGGCATAGGTTTGCAAGACTTAGTTGGTAAGCATTACTTGTCACCACTTTCATGCCACTGTTTGTGAGTCTTTTTGCAATTTTGAAAGTGGGAAGAAAGGAGGTGGAGTGCAATTCACCTGGGACCTGGTTACTGAGGTATGGTCCGAGTAACTTGAATGAGTGCAATAGTGAGGCAGTGGCTTGGAGAAGTTTGGGAGAAACAAGGTGGTTTAGGGTTAATCAAGCAAAGGTTGCAATAAGGCACATGCATTTTTAGCATTGAAGACAGATAGCTGGGGAATAGATCATTTATAAATCTGAAAACGGCAGTGTGTGTGAGACCTGTTTTGTGCAGTTAACCAGATGATTTGATTAAGATGGTAAGTGGTATCCCTGTGTTTAGAAAATTGTGATATTTGCTCAACAATAGGACGAGTATGGAGGAGGTCATTCTTTTGGCAAGCTCTCCTCCGGACTTCCACCACAAGTTGGAGGGTTTTCAATGAACTACTGCGCCACTAAATATTTCTCAAATAATTTTTTTCAGGCATTTGTGGCCAACTTCTGATCAACACTACAAAGGTGTCTGCTTATTGGCATATTTGCATTCGATAGATGGGCATTGTAGTGGGTGGGTGTATTGTAATTTTTGAAGGTTGTGTATTTTGTGTGTGTATTTGAAAAGTGAGACTTTAAGGCATTCGTTTTCTTCATTTGTCACATAAGTGTCTTGTTTCAGTCTAGATTCCTGGCCTTCATTCAATGAATGAATTCTGGGTGGAAAAACTTGATAACATTGATTTGGACTAGTAGCAGAAATATGATGCATTTGGAGGTTAGGGTGTTACAGATCCTTTCATTGACAACAGCTACACTGTCTCTGTTCCTGTAGCTGCTGCAGGAACTAAAACAGACCACAGATCACAATCCAGGCAATGGCAGTGATTGGCAGGCCTTGAGGCAGAGTCCGGAGAATAGATACTCGATCTGCATGCAGTAGTCTATATGCGACGAGAACTAATATTGTCAATATCACATCCCTAAAGTGACATGTCTGTATTACAAAAAATGTGCATGTTTCCCATTTGTCATTTCATTTATTTCTAGCTGTGAAAGCTCCAAAATGTTTGTCTTTGTAGCCTGGCCACTTTTTATTTCACATGTTTCTTTCTGTCAAAGTACTAGTCTTAAAATACTTGACGAAACAGATGTCAGTACATAGCAATGGTTAGTTACAGAATAGTAGAACTATTTTGTCTGGAGGTTAGATGCTGGTGAATGTGAATAGAAGAAGTGGAATACAGACTTTGTTCTGATTATGAGTGAATTGATGGTGATGTCAAGTAATTGCTCAAAAGTGGGGTGGAGGAACTGATATTGGGGATGAATCCAAGGAATTGGTGGGCACCTTAATGGATTTGGTGGGTATATGATAAACCTGATTGGAGAGGAATGCATCCAAAGATTGTAGAGAAGATCCACTGGAAGGAAGGAGGCAGTTGTTTGTGCATAATACGGAGAAAGGTGAAGATCAGGATGATAATTAACTCATTGACTGGGCCAGTGAATGATGGTAAATAAGTATAAGTGAAGGCCAAAATCTTTTTTAGAAAGAGGACTGTGAAATAATTTACTAATTTATAAAGAGGTAAGAGAATGACCTTGCATTTTATCACTTTGTCAGATATTACTACAAATCCAACAAACCTCTACTGAGACCCTTCCTCTGTCGAATTTGTGGTTCTCGCTTCCTGACACACGAAGATTTCAACTTCCATGTTCGCTCACATGAGGGCTCCGATCCACAACTCTTCAAGTGTCTTCAGTGCAACTACCATTGCCGACGCTGGTCTTCTCTGAAGGTGATAGATCAGAAATCCACACCTTTTATCTACTCATTGTTATTAGTAAATAAAATGAATAGGATCAGAGATTTAGTGACACAGGTAATCACAGAAGCACAATCTTCTGTGCTCAATACTATCAAACTAATCTGTAATTCTTACAGTTCTTTCATGTTCTTGTCCTATTGCTTACACTCAGCACTTTGGAAGCAACTCCCTAATTGCAAGTTATTGTTGTTATTGATAATTGCAACTTTTCTAGAGCATACTCTTTATAGGTCTCGCCTGAGCCAGCGCATGCGCTGCTCTGGCGAAACATTTAGGAGTGGAGTTTTCAAAGTCTGACCACAGCTTTGTGTGGCATACAGTGTGCAGTTACGCGCACAGGCACGAGCAGAGGCGCCATCTGGCTTTCCTCTCGCTTCAGTGCCCCTCCCCCACCACAGAGCGCGTCTCGCAGCTTGTTTGTAGTTGTAACATTCAGCGCGTTTTTACACGCGCATTCCTTGTTTGCTTTTGTTGTCAATGGGAAGTTTTACAAAGCTACTGATGTTCGCTTTTCACGGACTCTACGGACCCCAGCATACCAATTTTCCTGCACTGATAAAAACCTTTCACACCTTGGGCAAAATTGTTCATCATGGTCAAGGAATGGAGCATTCTGTGGAAGTTTAGCTGGGGAAGATTCGAAACACTCCTACCAAAGCATTGCCCATTCCTTACAGCTACCGAGTCCGTTTGGTTCAAAGGCGGATAAAAATGAAAAAGCGAAGCGTTCAAATTCACTGTTAATTAAATTACTTTACTGCCACCTGCTGGACAAAAGTAAAATTATAGAAACTTATTTCAATTCACGGCGCATGTATTCATTGCATCTTATTTATTATTTTAACTTGACAATGATACGTTGGTAAAAAAAAATAGGAAACCTAAGAATTAAATAACTTGAAATAAATGACTCCTGTTAATCTACACACTTTCTTCATCATATCCCTTATCGAGATATTACATTTTCATATTGCATGCAAATTGGGCACAAGCTGTCATTACCCAAAGCTGACCACTTACATATGAAAGAGGCAGTTGTTAAGGTCCCCAATCTAAACTTTATGTAAAGCGATTTGGCTGTGGGAGGTTGTATCAGGTCCATATAGTCTTCAAAATTATAGTCCAATTCAACTGACCCAAAGTGCATGCCAAATTTCTCTGGTCGTTAAGGCAATACCAAAACCTTTCCTTAACGAAACCGTGTGCTCCCGCCGAAAAAATGTCCACATCGGAGCAATAGTTTGACAGGCCAAGGTCTACAAGTGACTGCCATAGCTCAACCACAGTATTTTACTCGCATTTCACCTCCCTATCACATCACGCAGACTCTCCCTGTAGGACACCAAGTCTTTACTAGTTCACACCCAAACCCAGTACAGGATTGGCCTCAACCTCACGTGGTCAGCAATGGATTTCATGGACAAATCAAATCTGAAAGGGAGCAGAGGAATATTGTGGTATTTACATAGTCTTTATACTGGATTCTTCATAACAAGTAATCAAGGCAGAACAAACACTGTCCTTCTGAAAGCGTTTTCGGCTTTCTCAAAGCTAGATACTTCACAATGCCCCCATAAATCTAATCCATAAATGGCTCTGCTTACTGTTTGAGCGCTATACATCGATAACAGGTGATATAGGCTGGTATAATGTTTGCCTAAGGGATATAAAGACAGGCCATGATCTGTTTTTTAGTAAAACTGTACTTTTCTGTATTTGCTTAGAACACGAGTGAGTGAGATATCGTGACCCCAGGATAGTCAAGCTCCCTCACTGTTTAAGTTACTCCCACCTATCATTTTTTTACCTTTAGATTTCTTGTGTGGGTTTAATGCCATAAGCTTAATCTTTTGGACATTAACCACTAACCCATAGGTGGATCTTAAGGCAAGTCTCTCAAGTAGAATCTCAAGCCCTTCTCAGTCTTTGATATTAGCAGGGTGCCATCCACCAAAAAGAGGGGGATTTAAAAAAAAAAACAATTTTGCAGCCAGGAAAGAAGCATCATTCGCACAGTTTAAACAAGCATTGACCTAGCCAATAGGTCTCGCCTTTGGGACCTTATAAGTGTTTAGTTATCCAGCACAATATCCTTGGTGCAACAACATCAAGTGTGCATGGCTAAACACTTATAAGGTCCCAAAGGCGAGACCTATTGGCTATGCCAATGCTTGTTTAACTTGGCACTGCACCATCTGCAATGGGGTAAGGTGGAGAAAGATGAGTGGATTTTGCATACTTGTGTTTAACACTGACAAACAACCTCTGAAGCCATGCATCTGGACTCCTGGGCTGGGTCCGTTCCTCATTCTAATGGTCTCTTCAGCTAATTCGGATCTCTAAAAGCAAGCCCACCCCACTCCATGCAGTAAACTCTTTCTGATGGTAAATATCCTATACATTTCCTATCCCTTTGTTATTCAGTGTCCTTTCTTTGTGTCTTATTTCTGCTTATCGCAAGGTTTGTATGGCACGTGCACAGCTCCTTTTAAAGAAACGGTTTAACAGATAGTGTTAATTTTTGAATTTTTTTCTAGAATTTTTTGTCCGTGCTTCCAGGGTGTCACTCCTCTGATGTGAGTGCCTCGAATAAATCCTGATGTAGCAAACCCTAAGTTTAGGGTGTGTCCCCTGGGCACTGGTTAAATAAATGAATGCTTTTCATTGTTGAATCAAATAAACAACTGCTTGTGATTTTTCAATAAAGTTACATTGTTGTCAATTGGTTTGAACGTTCGTTTATTTCATCACGACGTTTTTTTTAAAGCGAAGATGCGGTGATTAACAAGTTTCTACGTGTCTCATATATCCCAATGCATTTCGGCTTTAGAAGTATAGCCTTCGTCAGGGGTTTGTCTAAAACAAAACGAACAAAATAAACAAGTTGTATCCCTTATGCAGTATGTTTAACAAACAAAGAAACAATTTAATTACTTTTTCATGGTCCGGTTGAATTTGTAAAATACATAACATAAGTTTGTGGCTCTTCCTGTTCGTAGTGAATCTAGCGTGCTCCGGTGTTTGAGATTATGTGAGTCTGTTCCGGTGCCTCATGTTTGTGAATTATGCGAGTACCCTTGTGTTCGTTGGTAGATGTTCGTGAAACAGATACAATTATGTGTGTGCTGATTAATGCGCCCGGTTCACTGAATATTTCGTGATCAGTACTTACTAGTGAGTCTGCGTAGTGCGGTTCAAGTGAGATCCGTAAGCGTGTGTCGGTAGCCAAACACTCTCCTTCGGTATCCGTGGCTGAATTGAAGATTCCATGTGGATTCTGTGGGCGTGTAGTTAAATGTGCTTGGGGTGTAAAAGTCGAAATGGGACTGTAAGAGTGACGGCAGGTAATGTGGATTAACTGAAGTGGAGGTTTCTGGATCTAGTAGTGCGTGTGTTTTAATGTAATCTGATAAACACCTAGATTTCATGCAACAAACTATAGACTAATGAACACATGGTGCTAGATACATGCAGGTTGTTGATAGTAATTAAGAATACTGCAAATTAATATTTCCCAAGATAATGTCGAGTGGGCAATCTAAATCAGAGATAACATGTAAATTCCATACGATCATTCATCCCATGTGGTTTCATGGAATTTAGTAGACGTATCCAATAATTTTCTCGTTTTAACGATGTTTTATGGTTGTCTCTTGTTTCGGTTTTGTTAACCGTTTCTAGAACCATGAATTTAAGTTGGCTTATGTTGTGGCCACTTTCTTGGAAATGGTTAGCTACAGTAGATTTCGCATTGTTTGTTCTGATGTTGCTTTTGTGTTCGTTCAAGCGAGTTTTTATTTTTCTTTCTGTTTGTCCTACATAAATCTTCCCGCATGGGCATTTTAAGGCATATATGGTGTTTGTAGTATCACAAGTGGCTGTTACCTTCAGTTTGATGTTGTATCCTCTCATTGGGTGAGTTATTTGTGGTCCTGGTATAATGTTGTTGCAATTGTTGCAATTTCTGCATGCGATGGTACCTTTGTATTGAACAGGTTGATTTGGTTGAGTGGGGTTCTTTATTATTTCTCCCAAATTTTTTGCTCTGGTGTATGCGAATATTGGTTCATTTTCAAAAATTTGGTGAAAATCTGGTTCTAGTCGAAGTATAGGCCAGTGCTTTTTGATGGTATCCTTGAATCTTTTACTCATTGTTGAGTATTTTGACACCACGGTCATGCGATCTTGTTGAGTCCTGGTTCTTGGTAATAATGCCATCTTTCTACTGATTTTGTTGTTTCTCTCCTCTGCTTGGTGAAGGATATTTTGAGGATATCCTCTACTTTTGAATCGCTGTAGCATTTCTTTGGTACGTGTTGTTATGTTGTCTGATTCTGATACAATTCGTTTGACTCTAAGGATTTGTGTGAATGGTAGATGGTTTTTTAGAGCATTGAGATGGAAACTATTGTATGCCAAAGTGTTATTTTTGTCGGTGATTTTTCTGTAGAGATCTGTTTGAAAACCTTTGTCTGTTTGTATGATCGTCACATCCAAGAAGTTTATTTTATGATGTTGAATTTCAAAGGTGAATTGTAATCTTTGATCGATGGTATTAAGTTGTTCCAATAAATTGGTGAGAGTTGTTGTTGATCCTTGCCATAAGATGAAAATATCATCTATGAAACGTACAAACATTTTCAAATGATTATGCCACTCTGGATCGGTTAATATGTGTGTCTGTTCAAAATTGCCCATGCAGATATTGGCGTATGTTGGGGCAGTACAATTGCCCATAGATGTGCCCGTCTTTTGTAGGTACCAGTCAGATTTCCATTTGAAGTAGCTATGTTGAAGTGTGAATATTAGAAGTTCCATGAGAAAGATTTGCAGATCTAGGTTGTAATCGCTTTGTAACAATGCTTGTTCTGTTGCTTCTATGCCGAGTTGATGGGGTATTGAGGTGTAGAGAGATTTTACGTCTACTGTGCACATGACCATTGGTGTTGTTATATCTTTGGTGCTTTGATGAAATTTAATCAAGAAGTCTGTAGTGTCTTTGATGTACGTTGGTAATTTAATGACACTATCTTGTAGATGTCTGTCAAGGTATTTCCCCACTGGTTCGTGGATGCTGTTTTTAGTAGATACGATTGGTCGAAATGGTGGGTGAGTCGGGTGTTTGTGTATTTTGGGCACCATGTAGATGGTGGGACTTTTAGGATGCGTTTGAATCAGGTATTTTTTGACTTTTTCATTGATGGTGCCTCTTTGAATTGCTTTATCCACTATTTGAATGAGTGTTTCTTTGATTAGGTTAGTGGGATTGGTATCCAGTTTCATATAAGTTTCAGTGTCTGATAAATGTAGTTCCACTTGTTCTTCGTAATATTTGGTGTTGAGTATTACCAGTGCTCCGCCTTTGTCTGCTTTCTGGCAGGTGATGTTAGTTCTGTTATCCAGTGTCTTTAAGGCTCCCCATTCTTTCTGAGTGAGATTTCTGTGTCTTTGTTGTTTCTGAAAATTGAATTTCTGTAGGTCTTGTTTCACCAGAGCTTCAAACGTGTCGAGGGTTTTGTGGCTGATGGGAGCCAGGTAAGTGCTTTTCGGTCTCAATCCTTTCAAGGGATCATCATAAGTGATTTCTCTGGGTTCTACTATATTAGAAAAGTAATGTCTTAATCGTAGTTTCCTCATTAGCTTAAAGAAGCTGATCTCTATTTCCAATTGATTGGTATTTGTCGTAGGAATGAATGAGGTTCCTTTTTGTAGTACTTTATGTTCAATTTTTGTTAGTTGGTAATCTGAGATGTTAATGATTAAGTCATTTTCATGCCTCCTTTCTTCTGTTTGTTGCATTTGGAGGTTGTCTGGCGTGTTTGTGGTGGTCCACTTGTTTTTTCTTTTACCCCTCCTGGGTCTTCCTCGCCGTTGGTGCCTATCCCTAAAAAAGGGACCGATGAAGATGTTTCTGGGTGTGACGTTGTAGGAATGTTAGATTCTGTGGATTTGCTGGTGGTGTTTATGGGTTCTCCTTCTGATGAGGATGTGTCTGTATTGATGTTGTATGGTTTATTCTGTATTCTTTTGGCGTATACGTCCGCCCAGGTGTAAACCTCTCCCAGTTTATAATCAACTGTATCTCTTCGATATTTACGAATTTTTCTTTCATTGATTTCTTGTGTATGTCTTGATAATTGATCATTAATGTCTTCTAGTATCTTATTCCAATCCTCTGGGGTGGAGTTTGTTTCTAATTCAGTTTTTACCATTTCTATTTCTTTGGTCAATTCTTCCAATATGTTGGAAAGCTCTTCTATTATTAATAGGATGAGATCCAATGAACATTTGTTCAGTATCGCGAACCAGCGGTCCTTGAATGGTTGATTGTTCTTGCATAGAGATGGTTTTAGTGAAATTCTGAGTCCTCTTGGGATCCTTTGGGCTTTGTGATATTTTATCATGGTACTAGCATGTAATCTCTGGTTGATTAAATTTCATCAAAGCTGGTTCGCGATACTGAACAAATGTTCATTGGATCTCATCCTATTAATAATAGAAGAGCTTTCCAACATATTGGAAGAATTGACCAAAGAAATAGAAATGGTAAAAACTGAATTAGAAACAAACTCCACCCCAGAGGATTGGAATAAGATACTAGAAGACATTAATGATCAATTATCAAGACATACACAAGAAATCAATGAAAGAAAAATTCGTAAATATCGAAGAGATACAGTTGATTATAAACTGGGAGAGGTTTACACCTAGGCGGACGTATACGCCAAAAGAAGACAGAATAAACCATACAACATCAATACAGACACATCCTCATCAGAAGGAGAACCCATAAACACCACCAGCAAATCCACAGAATCTAACATTCCTACAACGTCACACCCAGAAACATCTTCATCGGTCCCTTTTTTAGGGATAGGCACCAACGGCGAGGAAGACCCAGGAGGGGTAAAAGAAAAAACAAGTGGACCACCACAAACACGCCAGACAACCTCCAAATCCAACAAACAGAAGAAAGGAGGCATGAAAATGACTTAATCATTAACATCTCAGATTACCAACTAACAAAAATTGAACATAAAGTACTACAAAAAGGAACCTCATTCGTTCCTACGACAAATACCAATCAATTGGAAATAGAGATCAGCTTCTTTAAGCTAATGAGGAAACTACGATTAAGACATTACTTTTCTAATATAGTAGAACCCAGAGAAATCACTTATGATGATCCCTTGAAAGGATTGAGACCGAAAAGCACTTACCTGGCTCCCATCAGCCACAAAACCCTCGACACGTTTGAAGCTCTGGTGAAACAAGAACTACAGAAATTCAATTTTCAGAAACAACAAAGACACAGAAATCTCACTCAGAAAGAATGGGGAGCCTTAAAGACACTGGCTAACAGAACTAACATCACCTGCCAGAAAGCAGACAAAGGCGGAGCACTGGTAATACTCAACACCAAATATTACGAAGAACAAGTGGAACTACATTTATCAGACACTGAAACTTATATGAAACTGGATACCAATCCCACTAACCTAATCAAAGAAACACTCATTCAAATAGTGGATAAAGCAATTCAAAGAGGCACCATCAATGAAAAAGTCAAAAAATACCTGATTCAAACGCATCCTAAAAGTCCCACCATCTACATGGTGCCCAAAATACACCAACACCCGACTCACCCACCATTTCGACCAATCGTATCTACTAAAAACAGCATCCACGAACCAGTGGGGAAATACCTTGACAGACATCTACAAGATAGTGTCATTAAATTACCAACGTACATCAAAGACACTACAGACTTCTTGATTAAATGTCATCAAAGCACCAAAGATATAACAACACCAATGATCATGTGCACAGTAGACGTAAAATCTCTCTACACCTCAATACCCCATCAACTCGGCATAGAAGCAACAGAACAAGCATTGTTACAAAGCGATTACAACCTAGATCTGCAAATCTTTCTCATGGAACTTCTAATATTCACACTTCAACATAGCTACTTCAAATGGAAATCTGACTGGTACCTACAAAAGACGGGCACATCTATGGGCAATTGTACTGCCCCAACATACGCCAATATCTTCATGGGCAATTTTGAACAGACACACATATTAACCGATCCAGAGTGGCATAATCATTTGAAAATGTTTGTACGTTTCATAGATGATATTTTCATCTTATGGCAAGGATCAACAACAACTCTCACCAATTTATTGGAACAACTTAATACCATCGATCAAAGATTACAATTCACCTTTGAAATTCAACATCATAAAATAAACTTCTTGGATGTGACGATCATACAAACAGACAAAGGTTTTCAAACAGATCTCTACAGAAAAATCACCGACAAAAATAACACTTTGGCATACAATAGTTTCCATCTCAATGCTCTAAAAAACCATCTACCATTCACACAAATCCTTAGAGTCAAACGAATTGTATCAGAATCAGACAACATAACAACACGTACCAAAGAAATGCTACAGCGATTCAAAAGTAGAGGATATCCTCAAAATATCCTTCACCAAGCAGAGGAGAGAAACAACAAAATCAGTAGAAAGATGGCATTATTACCAAGAACCAGGACTCAACAAGATCGCATGACCGTGGTGTCAAAATACTCAACAATGAGTAAAAGATTCAAGGATACCATCAAAAAGCACTGGCCTATACTTCGACTAGAACCAGATTTTCACCAAATTTTTGAAAATGAACCAATATTCGCATACACCAGAGCAAAAAATTTGGGAGAAATAATAAAGAACCCCACTCAACCAAATCAACCTGTTCAATACAAAGGTACCATCGCATGCAGAAATTGCAACAATTGCAACAACATTATACCAGGACCACAAATAACTCACCCAATGAGAGGATACAACATCAAACTGAAGGTAACAGCCACTTGTGATACTACAAACACCATATATGCCTTAAAATGCCCATGCGGGAAGATTTATGTAGGACAAACAGAAAGAAAAATAAAAACTCGCTTGAACGAACACAAAAGCAACATCAGAACAAACAATGCAAAATCTACTGTAGCTAACCATTTCCAAGAAAGTGGCCACAACATAAGCCAACTTAAATTCATGGTTCTAGAAACGGTTAACAAAACCGAAGAAAGAGACAACCATAAAACATTGTTAAAACGAGAAAATTATTGGATACGTCTACTAAATTCCATGAAACCACATGGGATGAATGATCGTATGGAATTTACATGTTATCTCTGATTTAGATTGCCCACTCGACATTATCTTGGGAAATATTAATTTGCAGTATTCTTAATTACTATCAACAACCTGCATGTATCTAGCACCATGTGTTCATTAGTCTATAGTTTGTTGCATGAAATCTAGGTGTTTATCAGATTACATTAAAACACATGCACTACTAGATCCAGAAACCTCCACTTCAGTTAATCCACATTACCTGCCGTCACTCTTACAGTCCCATTTCGACTTTTACACCCCAAGCACATTTAACTACACGCCCACAGAATCCACATGGAATCTTCAATTCAGCCACGGATACCGAAGGAGAGTGTTTGGCTACCGACACACGCTTACGGATCTCACTTGAACCGCACTACGCAGACTCACTAGTAAGTACTGATCACGAAATATTCAGTGAACCGGGCGCATTAATCAGCACACACATAATTGTATCTGTTTCACGAACATCTACCAACGAACACAAGGGTACTCGCATAATTCACAAACATGAGGCACCGGAACAGACTCACATAATCTCAAACACCGGAGCACGCTAGATTCACTACGAACAGGAAGAGCCACAAACTTATGTTATGTATTTTACAAATTCAACCGGACCATGAAAAAGTAATTAAATTGTTTCTTTGTTTGTTAAACATACTGCATAAGGGATACAACTTGTTTATTTTGTTCATTTTGTTTTAGACAAACCCCTGACGAAGGCTATACTTCTAAAGCCGAAATGCATTGGGATATATGAGACACGTAGAAACTTGTTAATCACCGCATCTTCGCTTTAAAAAAAACGTCGTGATGAAATAAACGAACGTTCAAACCAATTGACAACAATGTAACTTTATTGAAAAATCACAAGCAGTTGTTTATTTGATTCAACAATGAAAAGCATTCATTTATTTAACCAGTGCCCAGGGGACACACCCTAAACTTAGGGTTTGCTACATCAGGATTTATTTCTGCTTATGACCCTATCCTGAACTATTTATGCAGAGTCAAGATGTCATTATAGCAATTCAGGGTCTATATGGCCCAGCAGCACAAGGTTGTATTTGCCCTTTTTGTTAAACTTCCTTGTGATGTTTTAATACCTTTTTAATAAACTGTCTGTTTTAGTTATAAACATCACTTTTTCCCTGTCCATAAGGGGCAACTCTTCACTTACAGTACATCACAAGAATGGTAACATTGGCTTCCTCCACTGGTGGAATGGCTACCAGTATTCTGCTACGGTACTGTGGATATAAGCAAAGCAAAAATCAATTTCAGCGTGCCCCATCAGAAATCGGACAACACAGCTTCCTTGTTTTGTACCATTGTGGTTGTAGGAGTTCCCTTCTCCCGCAAGTTATGATCTTCAGAAGTTAAAGTATAGTACTCAGGGTCTCACAGACAAATCGGACAAATCTCCCAAACATCATAATTGAAATTATTTTTTAAACTGCTTCATTAATTATTCTGACCTTAATCAGCACAGTGCGTTGCTGTCTAGAAACATGTTTCCCAGCTCATGAAGTTGCCTCTTTGTTCATGAGGGAGGGAATCCGCCTACAATTCAGGTTCCCCATTGATGTTGTCAACTACTGAATGCAGAGCTCCACCCAAACAAGCCCCCAAGAAGCTCAATCTCTGGCACATATGAGATGTGGCTGCCATTTTGAAGTCCATGTGTGCATGCTTTTTCAGTTTTTGCTCTCTCTCCTGGGTTATTTTCACTCAAATCTGCAATTCCACTGTCTCTTTCATTTCCACTTGTAGAGGCTTTCCCTGACATGAGTAGAAGCCATAATATGTTGTTGGAGTTCCATTCTGGAACCAGCTTCTCGATTGCCACAGTACCCTGTTGTCTCTTCAAAAGCCTGTAGATAGGAGAAATAGGAGAGTCGAGGAAAGACAAGACTGTATCCTGTCCAAATAAATCTCAGTCTTCACTAGGCTGTGATACAGAAAGACACTTGCAAATCTAAAAAATATTGTCTCTCATGTTCCTTCTTACATCAAAAAGTACTCCACATAAAACAAGCTACTTGATAACGAATGGGAGTAGAATTCAGCTGAAAGCCCTCTGTCTGATGCACAGAGCCATTTACAGTGGAGGGCCAACCTTTCTCTGTTGCTAAGTGTCACCTTACAGATAAACATAATAATACCAGAATATAATAATATGTGGGTAGCTACTTCCATTAAGTGTGAACAAAGAAAAGAGATGCAGTCTGAAGAACTTTCATTTGAAAGTGAAATATGCCTCTCTTATGAGGCCATTTTGTTGTCTGTTTGTTTTCTAGGAGCACATGTTTCACCATGAAGGCAGGAAGCCTTACAAGTGTGATGAATGTGACTACGCTAGCGTGTACAAAAAAGATGTTACCAGGCATTCTGCTGTGCACAGACGCGACCGGTAAGTGGGGACGGAGGAATCTTCTGAAACTTGGACAGAACACCTGTGAAAGAGGTAAATTAGGGTTCTTATAGCAAGCAGAGGGCTTATTGTTTGTCTCGTGTGGTCAATTGAGGAGGGGCTCCTGCTAGAATTTGTTGGACGACTGAGTTTATGTTGGAGAGAATTATAGAGAATCAGGGTTGTGACAAACATGGGTGGCTAAAGGCACACAGGTCTGAGTAAAGTGGGGACTTATTAGTGTTTGGAGCCTGGTATTTGGTCTAATTGGATGGGAAATAGATTGTGTTTCTCCATAAGGTTATAAGCTTCTTTCAGAAATGGTCAGCCGACGTTCTCATGGGGAGGTTCAGGAGTTGGGTTTCCTTCTGCATGGCTCTTTGCTGCAGGGAAGGTAAATATGCAGTGAGTGGTTATGCTAAGCTCTCCAATTGCTGACTGATATTTTGCCCTTTTTTGCAGGAAGAAGAGACTAGATCTGGTGAGTGTAATGTTTCGTCTTTTTGTTCGTTCACCCAAGCTTTCCCGTACTGACTTTGTCCCTTTTATGCTTCCGCTCTTGTCACATCTCAGTACTTTTTCCTGCAACCGACTCTCCAACCAAAATACTTTATGTTAACAAACCTGCTGTGGTGCAGAATTCCTAAGCCCAGCGTGATGTAAATAAATATACCCTTAGAGATGATGGGTTTGTAAAAGGGTATTTGTGTGGTACGGATTCTCACATTATCTGATTGCTTCCTATCATCTTACTTAAATAATTGCCCCACTGGGGAATTAATTTTAGATCATCCAATGAAAGGAGAATTATTTTCTTCTTGGATCATCAAAAATGAACCCTTTCCTTCTCCCAGGGGTGGGCCTATGTATTTCTGTACTTGTGTGCTCCTACATCTTTATAACCAACAGCTCTTTAGTGTTTGATTCATCGTTATGATCACACCTACATATGTTTTGCTGATTGGCTGTGACAGGGCAAGAGGAGAATAATGGGAATGAGTGGCAATTGAAGTGAAAGGGCACATTATAAGTTATTGTAAGGGTCATATATTACTATTGAAACATTTTCCATATATGACAATAACTATGGACAAGGCACGTTGATTCCGTTCCTTTTAGGTGTTTACATAGTTGCTTACAGCTCTTGGCTCTTACATCAGTATTTTGAAAACTATGTGGTTAATTGCCTCTTTGGATCATTTAGATGTCATTAAGTCACATTCGTTGTTTGGGTGATCCAGAAGCAAGACAACCAACTAGTGTTTGACAATGAATAGTGTCCTGTAGAGTGGTTTTCATTTCACATTCCCATACGCTGTATAAGGTTTGCCTTGAAACATGTCCGCTACTCAAAACTGATGGTGAAGTGTTAAAGGTGACATCCCCTGCTGAAGAGAAGTGATAAAGCTGAAGGTATTATGCGCGTCTGTTGATGCAGAATCAATCTTCCATTCTTTCAAGGCTGATAACACAGTGAACAAGTCCTGTGCATAGTAGAGGTTGTGTTGCAAGTGTTTTTGTAAGTCTCTAAACTCTATTTAATATGTATTATGCAGTCTAAACGTGTATTTAATATTGCAAAATGGCTTTGACCTCATGGGCTTGAAATATAACGCAGTCTATCAGTTTCATATGTGCCTGCCACAAACTGGGATGAAAACAATAATATTGTATTGTATTGTGCAGCAGTTATTCAATTGTTGTCTGTGTGCAGTGCAGATTTAATGATCCTGGAGGCAATTTGTGGGTGAAGGGTGTGAGGAAAGTGGTGTATGGTTGTGGAACATCACTGTGTAATACACTCACAATACTATTTTCGGTCCATCAGGCTCATTTGTAAAATCTTAGATAAACCCTAGGTACCTGTGGCTTCGAGCAGTCAGACTTGAACAATGGAAGTACTGCAAACCAATCAAAAAAAGTCACACAACACAAAAGAAATCTAACCCTAATTTATAAAAATAGGTCTTATTTTATTGAATATTTAGACCCCAGAATGAACCAAATCCAACCAATGGTTCCGGAGAAATAGATTAATAAGCAAATCGCATCTACCGCGGTTAGCGCAAACTTTTGAAACTTTGTAAAACTTTTGTAAAGTTGTGTTGGGTCATTGCAGCCCGCTCTAGGCGACCAACTCTGGTAGGGAGCAAGTCAAGGGGGGCAGTGAGGAATTGTACTTGTCACCAAAGCAGTCTCCAGTCTAGTTCCAGGCTCAATTGGCGAACCACCATAGACTTCAGTTGAGTGGTCCTGATGACCGCTGTAAATTTTTCCTATTTTGCCCATTTTTCACTCTTCCAAGGAAAAGATTTTAGAACCGATTTTAAAGAATTGAAATTTTAAACAAGTGAGGCCTGCTATGTTGTATGTTTTAATGTTCAAGGATGTTCATACCTGTGTGAATATAGGGTATTTTTTTAAGTAGCACAGTTAAGCTTCGGGAGGAATGGCCTTAATTTGGCCACGGATCACTCAGTCCCTCATGCCCCTCGCACTGCTGGAATATCAGAGTTTTCTATCCTTTAATGATAATTGTTTGTAATTTAGGCGGCAAAGATTCATTTGTCACACGGCCCCATGGCTGTGCATCAACTTAAGTTGCTCTTTAGATAAAACCAACGCATCACACTATCTGTTGACGGAGCCCATTCCGGGGCCAGTCTCTAACTAGAACCAACGCATCACATGATCTGTTGACAGAACCCACTCTAGGACCAGTCTCTAACTAGAACCAACACTTTACACGATCTGTGGACAGAACCCACTCTAGAACCAGTCTCTAGATAGAACCAACGCATCACACTACCTGTTGACAGAACCCACTCCAGACCCAGTCTCTAAGTAGAACTAACGCTTTACACGATCTGTGGATAGAACCCACTCTAGAACCACTCTCTAGATAGAACTAATGCATCACACTATCTGTTGACAGAACCCACTCCGGACCCAGTCTCTAACTAGAACCAACGCTTTACATGACCTGTGGATAGAACCCACTCTAGAACCAGTCTCTAGATAGACCCAACACATCACACTATCTGTTGACAGAACCCACTCCGGTGCTAGTGTCTAACTAGAACAAACACATCATATGATCTGTTGACAGAACCCACGCTAGAACCACTCTCTATATAGAACCAATGCATCACACTATCTGTTGACAGAACCCACTCTAGAACCAGTCTCTAGATAGAACCAACGCATCACACAATCTGCTAACAGAGTCCACCCTTGGACCAGTCTCTTACTAGAATCAACGCATCACACGATCTGTTGACAGAACCCACACCAGGGCCAGTTCCTAACTATAACCAACGCATCACACGATCTGAGGACAGAACCCACTCTAGAACCAGTCTCTAGATAGAACTAACGCATCACACTATCTGTTGACAGAACCCACTCTAGGACAAGTCTCTAGCTAGAACGAACGCATCACAGTATCTGTTAACAGAACCCACTCCAGACCCAGTCTCTAACTAGAACCAACGCTTTACACGATCTGTGGACAGAACCCACTCTAGAACCAGTCTCTGGATAGAACCAACACATCACACTATCTGTTGACAGAGTCCACTCTTGGACCAGTCTCTAACTAGAACCAGCTCATCACACGATCTGTTGACAGAACCCACTCCGTGGCCAGTCTCTAGATAGAACCAAGGCATCACATTATCTGTTGAACCCACTCTAGGACCATCTCTTGCTAGAACCAACGCATCACACGATCTGTGGACAGAACCCACTCTAGAACCAGTCTCTGGCTAGAACCAACACATCACACGATCTTTTGATAGAACCCACTCCGGGTCAGTCTCTAACTAGAACCAATGCATCACACCATCTGTGGACAGAACCCACTCTAGAACCAGTCTCTAGATAGAACCAAGGCATCACATTATCTGTTGAACCCACTCTAGGACCATCTCTTGATAGAACCAACGCATCACACGATCTGTGGACAGAACCCACTCTAGAACCACTCTCTATATAGAACCAACGCATCACACTATCTGTTGACAGAATCCACTCTAGAACCAGTTTCTGGCTAGACCCAACACATCACACGATCTGTTGATAGAACCCACTCCGGGTCAGTTTCTTGTTAGAACCAAAGCATCACACGATCTGTGGACAGGACCCACTCTAGAACCAGTCTCTAGATAGAACCAATTCATCACACTATCTGTTGACAGAACCCACTCTAGAACCACTCTCTAGATAGAACCAACGCATCACACTATCTGTTGACAGAGTCCACTCTTGGGTCAGTCTCTAACTAGAACCAACACATCACACGATCTGTTGACAGAACTCACTCCAGGCCCAGTCTCTAACTAGAACCAATGCATCACACGATCTATGGACAGAACTCACTCTAGAACCAGTCTTTAGATAGAACCAACACATCACATTATCTGTTGAACCTGCTCTAGGACCATCTCTTGCTAGAATCAACTCATCACACGATCTGTGGACAGAACCCACTCTAGAACCACTCTGTAGATAGAACCAACGCATCACATGATCTGTTGAACCCACCCTTGAACCAGTCTCTAGCTAGAGCCAACGCATTACATGATCTGTTGATACAACCCACTAAAGAACCTATCTCTAGCTAGAACAAACGTATAGCATGATCTGTTGACAGGTCCCACTCTAGAGCCAGTCTCTAGATAGAACAAACGCATCACACGATCTGTTGGACCCACTCCAATGCCAGTCTCTAGGTAGAACCAACGCATCACACGATCTGTTGAACCCCCTTCAGTTCCAGTCTCTAGCTAGAAGCACAGTATCATATGATTCTGTTGACTTAACCCACTCGTGACACAGTGTAATTAGAGAACCCCTGATGGCACCGGGTATCGATACAATTCACAAGTGAAATAGCTAATGCACAGAACCCTCTGCAGTCTTAAAACAGAACCCAGTCTAGAGATCTCTTCAGAAAACCCATTGGCAACACTGTCCCTAAAACCCACTCGTGACGCACTCTTCAGCCAGAACCCACCCCGAACAGCATCTAGAAATAGCACGTGCTCGGTGCAGTGTTTAGGCGCGGCCTACAGTCGGTAGCGAGAGCCATCGCTGACAGCCTGTAGTCAGGAACTAGAACCTGGAGGTGAACCCCCTCATTATACAGCTTAGAGAGACAACCCGCTGCTTTTTTTTTTTTTTGTCCTCATATATGCCACCAGTATATACTCTAGATGGGAACCCTGTGTGCCTTTCACATTGTCAAGTTGATACCACCCTGGACTCAATGTGTAGCAGTCAGGGGTCACCCAGAGGTAGGCTGTTTCCTTGTCCCACTCCCCTGTCCTATGATGGAATACCTCGGACGTGGGGAGGACAGGACCGACACAAACCTGTGGCATAATCATCGGACCATTATATCGACAACCAGGCCACCAATTCCGACCACACATTGTCTGTATTCTCTACTTGGCACGCCATGTCCATCTTACTAACTTCTATAATGTTTCGTAAACAATCAGTAAACCTGGGGGGGGGGGCGCTGACTTCCATTCTTTACAAATCTCTCTCCTTGCTATAACCATCACATAGAATATAAATTGTGAGGAATAGCTATTAACGTTGTAGCCAGGTGGTAAGCCAAAAAAAACTAACCTCGGAGAGCATGTAATAGTGGTTGTTAAAACCTTCCCCAGGAAGTCCACGATCTCCTTCCAGTATTCAAGAAGCTTTGGACATTCTAAGAATATATGTATATCATCGGCTGCCAGGAGTTTACAGCGTGGGCAACAATAACTCTCAAGTGTGAACCTGGACAGTTTAGCAGGGGTCCAGTACACCCGATAGACCGTGTACAGATGGTTTCTCCTTAGATTGGCTGGTTTTATTAGGCTCTAAGACAAAGAGAAAGAATCTGTCCAGATCTTACTAATTGCTTCGGGACTATCTGATATCAAATTACCCCAAAGACTCGCCAGCTCACAGTTTAACATTTCTGTTGCCCCCATTAAAGCCCTATACCAAAATGAAACCTCTCGTTTCCACCCTCCTCCCCTGCAGACAGACTCAAGGATCTCAAGGTCCCTCTCTCGCTGTAACATCTGTCTTGACCACCAGGCGGAGAGTTGGTAAAACTTAAATCTCGTTAAAGATCCATTTGTCAGTGACACTAAGGAATCCCAATCCATGAGGCCCGAATTGCCCCAGAGATCTCCCCATCTCCTCACGCCAGTTGTTTTTAGAGGCTGGGACAGCTGGTCCTGAAGGCACTCCGGAGTGCCCTGGGAGTCCCAAACTGGGGCATTAGTATGGTAATATGGGATTCCCAGAGCTCTCCGGACATATACCCAGTTCCTAAGGGCAGCCTGCAGGATCTTCAAGCGGACTTTTTTATAAAATTTCTGGTCGCCGAATTTGAATAAAAAAAACTCCTGTCCCTGTGGTAAATCGTGGAGCAATGCCTGGAATAGGCGGCCCTGCGAAGTTGAGTCCAATTTATTGGTCAATAATCTAAATTTTTTAAAATGAAAGGCATGACAATACATGAGTAGGTCTGGTAAGGCTAGACCCCCGATTTTTAACCCCCTCCTTAGCTTTTTCCAGGCTATCCTGGGAGATTTACATGCCCAGATAAAGGAGCCGATCTTACCTTGAAGGCTCTTAATCTCTTTCTGTGGAAATGATAGGGGGATGGAGTTATACAGAAACGTTAATTTGGGGAGTATAGACATTTTAATGAGGTTAACTCGTCCGTAGATATTTAATGGCAGACTACCCCATCTTGTTAATGTTTTTGTAATTTCTTTTGCTACTGTCTGCCAACTAATTTTCGATATATTTTTCAGTTCATGGGTTAAATTAATTCCCAAGTACCTCATTTTATATTTTACATTTTGTATAGGCGTAGTATTATTCCAACCCATTATTTCGGTCTTCTCCCTATTTATTTGATATCCCGAAAGCCTTCCAAATTCCTCAGCTAGATGAAACAGCCTAGGTATGGCGTCCGCGTGATTGGAGGTATATAAAAGGTCGTCTGCATACAGAGCAGCCTTAAGCTCTAGGTCTGCTATTTTAAAAGGTTGAATTACATGATCAGCCCTAATACAACAAACAAAAGGCTCAATATAAATGTCAAACAAAAGGGGGGATAGGGGGCAGCCCTGTCTCGTGCCGCGAGATATTTGCAACCAATCGGACAGGCCGTTATTAACCAAGACTTTGGCTCTAGGACCCTGATATAAAGATTTAATTCCCTCTATAAAAATTGGAGGAAACCCAAACCCAGCCATAGTGGCCCACAGATATTTCCAGTTTACCTGGACAAAGGCCTTGGCCGCGTCTATTGCAATTAAAGCTAACGGCAGCCCTCTGTCTTCAGCATAATCTATGGCTCCAATCGCCTGGAAGGTCAGCTCATTCAGCTGCCTCCCCGGGATGAACCCTCTTTGATCCGGGTGGATTATAGATTTTATAATTTTGGCAAGCCTAGTTGCCAGGATCCCAGAGTAAAGTTTCAGATCTGAATTCAAAAGAGAGATGGGCCTATAGGACTCATTTTTTTTTGGGTCCTTATTGGGTTTTGCGATAAGAGTAATGGTAGCTTCAGCCCATGTAGGGGGGATGCTGTGGCCGTGAATCAATAAATGGTTAAAAAGTAAAGTAAGCACAGGTAACAATTGCTCTGAATAATCAGTATATACTTCACTTGGTAACCCATCTGGGCCCGCCGCTTTCCCCCGCTTTATTCTCTTAAGTTGAGCTATTACTTCCCCTTCCATGATCTCACTCTCTAAATACTTCCTGTCTATTTCTGAGATTTGGGGTAAATTTCTCTGACTTAACCAAGACTGAGCTTCCTCTATCTCAACACTCTCATCTTCCGTATATAGGCCTTGCATGAACCCTCTCGCTTCCTCCCTAATGTCCCCATCCTCCATAATTGATATACCTGTCTCCCTTTGTGTTAAAACTTTAATATTGTTCCTAGATCTTTCCTCTCTAGCTTTCCAAGCGAGAAGGCCCCCACATTTCTCCCCATACTCAAAATTCTTCAGCTTACTGGTTTCCCATTTTTTCCTAATGTTCTTTTCGTCACTGACTTTAAGAGATAGTTGTAGTTCGAAAAGCTTCTTTTCCAATTCAGAAATCTTCTCTCTATCTGAGACAATGGCCACTTGTAATTCAAAGTCTTTTTCAATAATTGCTTTCAAATCATCTTGCTTTTTTTTTTTTTTAATAATCTTTCTATTGTGAGCCATTAAAGAACTCAACACGCCTCGTAAAAAAGCCTTATACGATTCCCACACAGTCTAAATGGTGAAGGAGCCAATGTTGATATTTAGGAATTCGATTGTTTTTTCCCTCACTTCTACCTTTACTCGATCCTCTAAAAGCAGTGTCCTCTCTAGTGTCCATCTAGTAACCGGAAGTCTAGAACTTAATGAAAAAACCATTTCAACAACCGCATGATCTGATATCCCTACTGGGATATGGGAAAGAGAGGTTATGTCTGTGAGCAAATGTTGGTCTACCAGGAAGTAATCTATTCTCGAGTAATGTTTATATTTCTTACTATAAAATGTGAACCCCCTAGTAGGACCAAATTTAGCCCTCCAAACATCCAACAAATTAAAGTCTTTCATCATAGATCCCAGGACAGAAAGTGATTTAGTAGGGGCATGGTATTTAGCCTTTGAGGTCCTATCCAAGTTAAAATCAAAAATAAGATTAAAATCCCCCTCCAAGATCACGGGACCTGGGGTCACTAGTAGACCTGCTATCAATTTCAATAGAGGACCAGGATTGTCGTCATTTGGGCCGTAATATACTGCACATATGTAGTGGATGCTATAAATGGAAAGGGCTGCCACAATCCATCTACCAGTTTGATCTGTTTCAGTCTTTATCAGCCTTATCCCCCCTATTTGCCCTAACAATTATCGCAACCCCCCTAGTCGCCCCCTTCTGTCTGGAACACACTATCTCCTGCACCCACCCCAGTTTCTCAAAGAGTGGCTTACATACATTCAACTCAAAGTCTCTTGTATTAACATAAGGTGGGCATCGGTGTTTCTTAAAAATTCACAGACCCTAGATTGTTTCCTCTTTTCACCCATTCCATTCACATTCCAGGAGATGGTTTTAATACTTATTGACCTACTCATGACCATACTCTGCGTTTTCTCTCATCCTGGGCTTGTGATTTTTCCTATATATGAGGACTATTTTTTTTGCTTTTTCACCCACTACCCAACACCCCACCCATATCCCTCCCCTAAGGAACCCCCCCCCGACATACCTGACGATGAAAACTGCCTTTAGGACTCCGGGAGAGCTGCCTTTGAGTCTACATACATCAGTGGGATATTTTATTATTGCTCCAACTATAAGAAAATTTAGTGAATAAGTGTAAAAGTGCTAAGTGACAAATTAGGGTTTAAGTTTTTATTTTAGAGTTATTTAAAAAAAAACATTTTTGTTGCTTTTATTGTTCCTTTCTTTCCCCCCCTTTTCCTATTAGTTACATAGGCTCCATGTCCCACGTACCCCTATGTGTCCCAGTATGGCCTATATTACCTCCAATATTTTATACCTTCTTTAATCCATGCCTCACCCCCCTCTAATTCCTTGTTTACCGGGTTTAATTTCCCCCTACCCTGTCACTTCTGTCTCATCAAAATTAAAAGATCGTCCACATCCGTGGTCTGGGTACAGTTGTACATTTTATTGTTCCACATGATCTTTAGAAGAGCTGGGAATTTCATTTGTGCTTGGGCTCCAAATGATCTTAATTCTGGCATTCTGGTACCCAGCTCCCACTGCCTCTGGGCTGTTCTTCCTCCTATATCAGATCTAATGAGATATGGGATTGCCCGATAGTGAAGGTCCGATTTAGAGAGACTTCTCCCCAAGATTAATTCTTTGATATTAAAAGTCTGAAAATTCACCAAAATTTTCCTTGGCGCCTTTCTGTCTGTGTGTTACTTGAAGGGGTCTCTATGTACCCGTTGACCTTCGGCCTCCAAGTCAATATCTGGACGGTCTTTTAAAACACCGTCTTTTAACAGATTACAGACAAACCCCTTAATGTCCTCCAGCTCCGCTCCCTCTGGTATTTTTAAAATTCTCAAGTTGTTTCTTCGAGCTTGGGTTTCCAGCCTCTCCACGTCCGAAGCCAAAGATCTATTCTGTATTTTCAGAGTTTCAATATCTTTTGAGTTCCCCTGGACAGATTTAGTTATGGCTACCACTTCCAGTTCCAGTTTACTGGTCCGGGTGATAACATCATCTAATTTAGATTCCAATAGGTCGAACCTGTCATGAATCGCCCTTTGGTTGCCCTCCGAGATCTCAAATTTAGTCATCAGATCTCCCCTTAAGGACTGAAAGAGGGAACCCAGCCTGTCCACGTCCAAACTCTCTAATTCCCTTGGGCTCCCCTGACCCTGATCCCGAGCCGGGCCCAGACCTTCGCCTTGCACTGAGTGCTTTTCCTGAGTAACAACCAGTAAGGGGACTACCTTTGTTAGGGGTACGTGGGACTGGCTAGCCTGGGGATCTGAACCTGAACCTTTAACCACCCCCTCGGTCTCCTCAGTCAGTACTGATAGTATCCCACTCCCGGTATCAGACAGACCTGCCAGAGGGGCAAATTGATTCTCCAAGGGGAGTGCGGAGGTCTCCATACTCTGTATTCTTTGTGTAATAAGATTGGACTCTGCCTGTATGTCGTGACCGGCAGCCTGTTCCATTATTTTGAAATAAGTTTTGAGTGAGGGCGAATTTTTCTTGAGGGGCAATTGCACGGTTTTAGGCACCTTAGCTTTTTTTATATTTCCTGCTTTTTTTTCTCCCCTTACAGGGGTTTAATGGCATGGGCCGTTCTCTTTCAACAGGATCTAACTCTCCACCAGCTTTCAGCTCCTGTGACAGAAGTTGGTATCTATTCCTTTGTCTCCCTAGTGGAAAAAGTGATGTAACCAGTTGTTGCCCTTGTTTCCGGCTTAATACTTTTACTGCCGGTGCAATAGCTGGTGTAGGGGTCGAAATAGAACGTGAGCTATCTGGGAGGGGGGTCTCTCAATTGGCCCCACAATTGGCCTCTGCCTCTGCCTCGTAACACGTTCTTGATGTAACTCGCGGTATTGACCATCTGTGGGGTTAGCCGGGGTAGGAACACCTATATCCTGCTCCATAAACTCGCGCTTCGGCGCTATCCCTCCACCACGGCAGCTTACCGCCTGAACTTGCACTGGTGCCGCATTACCCCAAGGGAGACGAGAGACTCTCTCACAGACTGGCCCACAGAGCTGCAGTAGGACGAGTGCTAGATGTGAGCTAAACCACCAGTTCCTCCGGCATACATCCGGGTTTTCCTTCTCCGGCCCTTCTTTCCCAATCATACGTGCCAAAGAGCAGGTCCTAGTGCCGCCACCTCTGCCGTACCTAGGCCGCGTAGTTCATAGATATACCGCTTCAGAGTGCCTACTCCAGCCGCTTGTTGTCCCGCTTCGTTCATCGGCATTTTCCAACCATCAGACAGTCTCCCGGAGCCGCTACGACCGGCGTTCAGCCTGCCGCCATGTTCCTCATCACCGGCCCCGCCCCCCGCGAGCCCCCTAGTGAACAAGTCTTGTGCATAGTAGAGGTTGTGTTGCAAGTGTTTTTGTAAGTCTCTAAACTCTATTTAATATGTATTATGCAGTCTAAACGTGTATTTAATATTGCAAAATGGCTTTGACCTCATGGGCTTGAAATATAACGCAGTCTATCAGTTTCATATGTGCCTGCCACAAACTGGGATGAAAACAGTAATATTGTATTGTATTGTGCAGCAGTTATTCAATTGTTGTCTGTGTGCAGTGCAGATTTAATGATCCTGGAGGCAATTTGTGGGTGAAGGGTGTGAGGAAAGTGGTGTATGGTTGTGGGACATCACTGTGTAATACACTCACAATACTATTTTCGGTCCATCAGGCTCATTTGTAAAATCTTAGATAAACCCTAGGTACCTGTGGCTTCGAGCAGTCAGACTTGAACAATGGAAGTACTGCAAACCAATCAAAAAAAGTCACACAACACAAAAGAAATCTAACCCTAATTTATAAAAATAGGTCTTATTTTATTGAATATTTAGACACCAAAATGAACCAAATCCAACCAATGGTTCCGGAGAAATAGATTAATAAGCAAATCGCAGCTACCGCGGTTAGCGCAAACTTTTGAAACTTTGTAAAACTTTTGTAAAGTTGTGTTGGGTCATTGCAGCCCGCTCTAGGCGACCAACTCTGGTAGGGAGCAAGTCAAGGGGGGCAGTGAGGAATTGTACTTGTCAACAAAGCAGTCTCCAGTCTAGTTCCAGGCTCAATTGGCGAACCACCATAGACTTCAGTTGAGTGGTTCTGATGACCGCTGTAAATTTTTCTTATTTTGCCCATTTTTCACTCTTCCAAGGAAAAGATTTTAAAACCGATTTTAAAGAATTGAAATTTTTAACAAGTGAGGCCTGCTATGTTGTATGTTTTAATGCTCAAGGATGTTCATACCTGTGTGAATATAGGGTATTTTTTTAAGTAGCACAGTTAAGCTTCGGGAGGAATGGCCTTAATTTGGCCAAGGATCACTCAGTCCCTCATGCCCCTCGCACTGCTGGAACATCAGAGTTTTCTATCCTTTAATGATAATTGTTTGTAATTTAGGCGGCAAAGATTAATTTGTCACCCGGCCCCATGGCTGTGCATCAGCTTAAGTTGCTCTTTAGATATTTGTTTTATTCTATTTTATTAACAGATTTTATTTGTCATTTGCACATAAGAGGCAGGGCTCTGTAACCCCAGAAGCCACGACCGCACAGAGTTACATGGAGATACAACGCAAAGGACAATTTTCATTTTGTGTTTTTTGGGAAAGAAAAACAGAACACCGAAAACAAACCAAGCAATTACATTCTTTGATCTATAGTATAGTCTCGGATCTCCACCCCCCCTCCCACCACCCCCCCAAGTTGCGCTTCGCTCACTGAAAATCGCTCACCCACCCGTGCCCGGTAACCACAGAAAGAGAGTAAGGACCACGGCCTATCCACCCTGGTAGAGACCCGACTCACCCAGGCCGCCCCCGCACCCCTATGGCACCCGACTCCCCAAAGAACAGCCCCCATCGCTCTAGTCCTACCCTACTCCCACTGGGATATCGTCAGTCACAGCAGGGGGCTCCAGCCACAGGCCCCGATAATCCGCCCACCGCTTCCAAATCTTGTAATGCTTGCGTGGGCAGCCCCGAGCCACAAAAATAGGTTGTTCCAGGCCCATACAGAAGTCCAGACCATGTTTCCAGGCGGCCACCGAGGGGGCCCGCTCATCCTTCCACTGCCTGGCAATGTCTCGCTTCGCCAAGGTAAGACCAAGCAACATGAGGTGCCGTTTATAGATATTACCCCCAATGCCATCCATGACGTGAAGCAACGCCAGCTGCGGCGTACGCTGGAGCTGCCACCCCAGGACCTCAGACATACACGAAAAAAAAACCCTATAGAATCGATCCGACGACGAACAGTGCCAAACCGTATGCAGGAAGGAACCCTCCGCCCCACCACACCTGAGGCACACCGGTGAGGCGATCAAGCCCGCTCTATACAGGCGCACCCGAGTGAAATATACCTGGTGTAGATATTTGAACTGGACCAGACGGAGGCGCATCGCAATGGCCGCGCCCCGCGGGGCGGCTAGGGCCTCCCTCCAGTCCTCTTCCTCCAACGAGCCTACATCGTCTTCCCACGCCGTCCGTAACCTATCCAGGGAGGGCGCACTATGGATGACCAAAGACTGATATATCCGTGAGATCTTTTTGGTTGCGAGATCGCCCATGAAGACTTTCGCCTCCACCGGACTAAATTCGGGAATGTCTGTCAGGCCCTCCAGGCTAGGAGCAAGTGCATGGCGAAGCTGGAGGAATCGAAAGAACTGCGTCCGGGGCATATCAAATTCCTCCTGCAAGTCCCGAAACGATTTAAGGGATCCATTCCTCGTCACGTCACCCAACGTTGAGATACCAATGTCGTCCCAGCCGCCGAACCCCTGTAGCGCCGCCAACTCCGGTAGCCGCCCATTATGCCATAGCGGCGTTTCCCCCGTTAACGTGTTCCACCACCCTATTCTCTTTAAGGACTGCCGCCAGATCTGAAAGACTACTCTGGAAACCGGCGGCAGCGAGCCCCGCAGCGCTGGCGAATAAAGGATCGTATGGAGAGAATGCCGCCCCATCAAGTGTCGCTCAAGAGCGTATGCCGGGTCCCCTCGGTCGCCATACCACCACTCATTAAGGACCAGTAGGTGTGATGCCTGATAATACGAGAGCATGTCGGAGGTCGCCAGCCCACCACAATAAGTGGATAGAAAGCACTTACGCAACGCCACACGCACTGCCCCCTGTCCCCACAGAAACTGGCCGAGCACCGACTTCACCGTACGGAACCAGCTGGGCACGATCGTATATGGGTGGTTCTGAAGTTGGTACAATAGCCTAGGAAGTGCCACCATCTTAAAGATCGCCGATCTACCGTAGATTGTCAGCGGCATGAGGGACCAAGTCGTAATATCCTCTCGAACGCGCGCCCAGACCGGCGCCACATTCCGTGCCCACGACATCTCCGGTGCCTCTGATAGAAAGACACCCAGATACTTAAATCCACTTTCCGCTATTTGCAGCGCGGACGCCCACTCCCCCCCCCCCCCCCTCCAAACCCCCCCCCCCAAGCCCGAAACCCCCCCCCCCACCCCCCCGGTCACCCAGAACTCACAAGGTAGACTTACGGGGGTTTATGTACAGCCCGGACGTTTCCCCAAAGATCCGCATTATCTCCAGTATACGTGGCCCCGACCTGTCCAACGCCGTCAGGAAGAATAAGACGTCATCGGCATATAGGGCTATCCTGTCAGATAATCCAGGGGCCCATTCAAATCCCTGCATCTGCGCATCTATACGTACCCACGCCGCCAAAGGCTCCATGGCGACGGCGAATAAATAGGGCGACAGGGGGCACCCCTGTCTAGTGCCACGACCAATAGGGAAGCTGGGGGAGAGCGCCCCCGCCACGCGGACCGACGCCGTCAGATCAGTGTATAGGAGCGTCACATAGGACAAGAAACGAGGGCCAAGATTGAGCCGATGAAGTAGGGCAAACAAGTAGGTCCAGCTTAAGGAATCAAACGCCCTATCCATGTCTGCTAGCAACAGCGCCGCCGGCACCCCCGTCCCCCGAACCGTCGCCAAAGCCACATGCGCCCTCCGTATGTTATGCCGCGTAGCCCTGTGAGGCATGAATCCCGCCTGGTCCGGATGAACCACGGTCGAGATATAGGGCAGGAGGCGATTAGCCAGGGCCTTGGCCAGGACCTTGGCCTCAACGTTCAGAAGCGAGATGGGGCGATAAGACTCGTGACGCTCCGGAGGCCGACCAGGCTTTTGGAACACCACTACCTCTGCATGACGCCAGTCCCGTGGGAGTCGACCGGTCTCCCTGGCCTCTTCCACCGCAGCTCGATAGTACGATGCCAATTGTAGATTATAGCGACGAAGAAACTCTCTGGGGAACCCATTAGGAACCGGCGCTTTCCCGGAGTTAGGTTCCCCCAGCGCTTTACCCAATTCCTCCTCTGAGAGTGGGAGATCCAGCTGCCGACGCGCCTCGTCCGATACCGCCCTGGGCGGGAGGTCCTGAAGGAACCTGACCACCGTTGCCTCATCGAGGCATTCCTTGGGGCATATAGGGCTGCGTAGTAGGTGGCGAAGCTCTCCGCGATTGTCAATGGGTCCATTATCGACACCCCCTCCTCGTCTAGCAACCCCGGCAGGACCTGTGAAGCATATGCGCCCTGGCAGAGCCGATGCAGCATCTTGCTTGACTTATCGCCCCACTGATATATTCGAGTACGCGTCGCTAGCCACACCTGGCGGGCCTCATCCATCAATAGGGAGGCGTAAGACTGCCGCGCTAGCAGCAGCTGTCGCACCACCGGGCCAGCCCCCATCCCCCGACTCCGACGCTCAAGTCCCTCCACCTCCGCCCGGACCAATGCCTCCCGGCGCTTTCTACGGGCCGCCGCACACCAGGCAATGTCGACCCCATGGAGGGTGGGCTTCAAGGCCTCCCAAAGAATGACCGCACTAGGAGCCGACCCCGCATTAGCGACAAGATAGTCCGCAATAGCCTCCCTCATGCAGCGCTCATATTCCGGGTTTTGCAAGTTCCACACCGCCAACCGCCAACGAAACGGCTGCCGCCCCCTGCCCAACTGCAACCCCACAGAAACCGGAGAGTGATCCGACAACCCTCTAGGGAGGATCTCCGCAGAGGTCACCCTTGTTGCCATTACCCGGGGTACAAAGACATAATCTAGACGCGAAAAGGAGTTCTGGACCGCAGAGAGGTATGTATATTCCCTCTGATCGCCGTGAACATGTCGCCACGTGTCCACCCAATCAAGGCACCGTACCATGGAAGATAATTTGGTGGATTGAGCACCCCCCACACCAGCCCCAGCCCTATCCCTGTCCTTCCCCAAATCCATGACATCATTCCAGTCGCCCCCCACCACCGCAGCCACATCAGGCATCTCTGCCCACAGAGAGAGCAACCGTTCCACCAAGGACCATTGAAGTGGGGGGGGGGAGCGTAGACGCAGCCAAGTACAATAGGTTCTTCCCCAATCTTACCCTGAAGAAGTATGTATCGTCCCTGCGGATCTAACCACTGTTTCACATGTACATAAGGGACTCGCCGATGTATTAATACCGCCACCCCCCTGGAACCCTGCGTGAATCCTGCATGGAAGACCTGGTGGAAACCATAACGCTGCAAACACAGGGCCTTGGAACCCATCAAATGCGTCTCCTGCAGGAGGAGAATGTCCGCCCCCACCCTCTTGGCCTGGCGCAGCACTGCCCCCCGTTTAATTTTGTCCAGCACACCCCGAACATTCCAACTCACGATGCGGAGATAGCCCGCGGGCCCTCCAGTCCCTACGCATGTTTGCATATTTTATGGTATGCTTGTTTTTTCTTTTTTTTGTATAATATATTTAATATTGTTATGTTGTATTGAATGTTATAATTGATTTTATGCATCTTTAATGGATATTGTTTTTTATTTGAATAAAAAAAGAATGATGATGATGGTCCTGATGCAAGGGGTTCAGGATACTAGAAATGCTGAGGGTGCTGTGCGGTTGACAGGGGACTTCCTCTGGTTATTCCTCACTCCATGTTCTTTGTGGAGTGACTTTGGCCACAAGGCCAGCTTCACTTGAAGTCATGGCGGGGTTCAGCAAATGTCCAGTTGTCAGTGGACTACTGGTCTCCGGTCAAAAGGAAACCAGCGGTTCCCTTTGGTGGAGGCTAGTGTCCTCTTTGGTGAACCCACCTGCAGTCCACAAACTCTCCTAGGTCCAGCAGACTCAGTGCAACTTTTGAGCGTTCTCCCGGGCTGCATGTCGACAGTTAATGATGATCAAGCAATTGTGGCTACTGACTAGCCAAGGCTGGCTTCTTCAGCTTTTGTGGCCCTGGAGCTGTAACAGGAAGTCAGCCAACCTACTCTTGGAGTTCACCTGTTCTGTGGGGCTCAGGGGATAGTCCTTTCTCCAAGCAGGGCATCACAGGCACAATCCTCTCTTCGCTAGCCCAGGAGAAGCAGGTGCAGTCCAGTCTTTGGTGCAGCCTCCCTCTTTCAGGTCCAGGGAACAGCAGGGCACTCCTTCTTCAGTCAGCTCTCCTGTTCAGATGTGATCTGAGGTCTGGGTGCCATGGGTTGCCATACTTATGCCTAGAAAGTGCCCTCGGGAATGCAGTCGTTACTAGTCAATGGGCTGCTAGGTCTTTGTCTGTCTGATGACGATTTCCTGCAATGTGTGACACCTAGCTATCCTAGAATATTCTGACCATTTCCAAACTCTCTCAGTGTGTGGCGCATGGTAGCCCACCCTTAAGGTGTGGCAACCTAAGGGGTATACGCCCAAGGGAAAACCTTTTTGGCAACTGTTTTCCTCTCTATCCCCGACGCCAACCAGTCTACCAGAGCCAAACATTAGCCCCTGTCATGTGTGTCTACCATTTACCCTTCAGCATGGAGTGCGTTTTTTGGGCTCACACTCTGTGTGGCTTCCTGCCAGGGAGAGGTGACACCTCTCCCAACAGCAGGCGTCTAATGTTTACTTTCCTGGGAGTCGTTCACACTTCTCCCCTAGAGGCCTGAAGGCCGCTTTATAGCTAGTATTTGCAAATGCTGGAAAATACTGGAAAACGTGGGCAACGGAGTGGTAGCTTTCTAAACTTGCCTTTTACTCAGAAATTACATTTATTTCGACTTGAGCATCAAGTCTGGTTTAATGTAACCATTATTTTTGTACCTTGAATTACATACTTTATTAGTCCCATTTAAGAGCTAACACAGCTGAGTTGTCAGCATGTAGCCCTGTACTTGCCAAAGGCGCTACTAGAGTTTCCACAGTAAAAATGACCATTTAGGGTTTTTACAATTAGGACATTTGAAAATACATGTCCTACTGTTTAATATGCTGCACCCTACCTTAGGACTTGATAGGTCTACCTTTTGAGTGACATGTATTTTAAAAAGGTAGGTCTGGACTTAGTCATCAGTTTAAATAGCAAAGTTGAGTATTTATAACTGATCTACCAGTCTGCAGTGGCAATCTGCAAGACGTGTTTTTTTTTTGTCACAGTCAGTGGCAAGATAAGTGCTGCAGCCCCTGAGGGACACTTTAACTTACAGGCCTTGTGGACCCGGGGTGTCATATATAGGGACTTACAAATACATTAAGTTCTGCCAATTGGGTATAAGCCAATTAAACTTTCCAGGGTCAGAGCACAGGCAGTGAAGTCTGATTAGCAGTCCTCAGTGCAAACTCAAAGTCGAAAAACCCGCTGCATCAGTCCAAAACTTTGGGGGTGATCATGCAAAAAGATGCATTTCCTTACAAAGGGGGTGACTGCTTTAAGATCCAGGTTTTATACTTTTCTGAAATATATTGGTATTTGCCATGATCTTGGGTGAAAGGCAATTTCAAAGATGCGGATTCTAATGAGAAGGCTATGCCTCATTTTCATAGGTCATGGATCATTGCAAATTATTTGAAAGGTGAAGTTGCTGATCACGCTTGAGATGAAAATGTTTTGACACCAAGAATATGAAGGACCCTACTGGTAGCAGTTGCTTGTCGCCAAAAATTATGTTGTTGACAAAAGAGCAGGCAGGCAGCTGTATTTAAACCTACTAAAGCCATATGTGATCAAGATGATATAAGAGAACTGAATTTTCAACTGTCAGTGACCAAATGAAATAAAGATAAACATTGCAGATGGTTGAGCATTCAATGTAGTTTATTGTGCTTCTGGATTTACTTAGTTGCAAATTCGAACAATTTTGCCACAAAAGGTTGAAGTTTTAGTAGGATTTTGTGTGACGTTTCAGAGTTTCATCATCACCAGAGAGACAATGCAGAGGTTGTTAAAGCAAATTAATTTTGTCCTGATATGAATGAAGAGATGCCATTTGATATAAAGATGTTGTTGTCCTAATGCTAAGACGTATTGTGGTTTGTGAAATTGTGGTTAAGTGATGCAGTGCAGATATAGAAGAGTGACTGTATGCTAATTGTTTTTTGGAACTATTTGGTGATGTGTTGCTAGAATGCCTGACTTAAAGTACTAAGTTTATGGATTTAAGGGCATAACTAGATTGGTTAACAAACTTGTTAAAATGCCAGACGGAGGAAGAAAGAGGAAGATCTTCACAAAGAAAATGCCTCCCTTTCTACTCATGCATTTATGGAATTGCTGTGCCTGTTTAGAACATATAAAAACATTGAAGACTCTACAGATAAATATCGGGAAACCTGGAGGCGTGCTTTAGTGAATGAAACACTCATCACTGAAACATGTACGTAGTGGCAGATCACGAGTTTGAATTCCAGAAAGGCTGACTCGGGCATTATTTTTCTGAACTCGGTTAATGAGCATCATTACATTGGATAACAGCATTCGTTAATTTACATATTTGGACACAGCAGAAGTGCAGTCTGAAGGCCATAAATAAAATAAGTTAAAAATATTGTTGTTTTTAGAAAACATTATTTAACGTCGGAGAGTCTCGATTTTTTTGGGGGGGTTAGCAGATTTTCCACTTGTAGGTACGGTGAACATTGGTCTCCTGTAAGTCAGAAGGAAATTCACCATATTCAGAACTGAATGCCAAGGCAGAGTTATTTCTCCGCTGAAGTAGGCATATTTTAGGCCTACGTAAGGGAGTCTATGTCTGAGAATCTGTGAGCGTCCATCTTGGCTGATGGAATTTCATCAACTGACGTGTGTCCACACATTTGTGCTCTCCTAACATGTTTGTAGATGGGCGCATTTTTCCATGATGCTAAAGGCAACTTACTTCATCTTCTGTGAAAGTCCATCACTGCTTTCATGGCAGGCCAAGGTCACTGTGCCTGCCATGGTCGGAGATCTTCCCCTCTAAATTGAGTAGTTAGTTCACCACTATTTCTGGCACTGCCACCTTTGAACACTGGCGGAATGGAAGGGGGGAACTGAAATCAATAGATATGCCCCAAACTCTAAACTGGTGTCAGTTTGTAACAGTAAATTCACTTTTTTTGTGGCAAATTTAGATTCTGTGTCCTATCCAGCATTTTCATTGCAAGCCTGAGGCAGTCATGTCAAGCAGGTTTCTGTGTGTCTCTTTTTTGCACCTGCACCAACCAGGGAGTATTGTGTGAGTGCGCACAGAAATACTTTAATACTGAAGCTCCCTGAAAATGCCCTTGCGCCAGACCTAATTTGAGAAACGGCACATCTTAAGTCTAGATAAAATAGTAGTTACTGGGGGGGAGGTAGTGGGGTTGTGGCAAACGCTGTAGTGAGTTTTGAGCTTAGTGAGACACATATATCCTAAAGAACATGAGCAGCTAAAGAACATGGGCAGCAGCTCTTGCTGAAGACGGAGAGATTAGTTTGGGGTCAGGGTGCATCCATACTTCTGACTGCACATAAGGTAAATGGCTAGCTAGTCTGCAGTTTACATCTGAGTTAGACATACTTCAGTGTTGGAACAAAACCTGCAGCTTCTTCTCACTAGCCATTGAAAGGAACTGATTGAAGGCCCCCAAGCCAGAATCCTGACACAATTTAACCTTAATTGGCAGAGATGTAGATAAGCTTGACAGTTTTTAGCTTCAGATGCAGGAAGCTGAGAACTAAATAAAGTCCTTGAGGACAAACTAGAGCACCACGGAGATTTAAATAGAAAAAGCAACCATCTTGGTGCGGGACCATAAGCTTCCAGTGTTACTTTTGGGACCGTATACTACCCAGAACGAAAATGCACGAGGGACAGACAACCTTTCTGCCACAGAGAAGAGTGAAAACGTTATTGTTACTGCAATGCTGAATTTATCATCTGACAATACAAGGTTCAGGGTGCATATAATGTATGTGTAAATAGTGTTTCACTTCCTATGAGGAGCCTTAAAGTAGTGAAGCGGCTGTATCAATCACATTTTTAAAGAGTAGTGAGATGAGGGCAGTACGTTTCTTGTAAACTACAACACATAACAAAGACTCGAAGGGAAAATAATGCTGATTTGTTTGCTGACCACTTCCTGTTGATGCTTCTCAGAAGTAAAAAGCTTCTAAGGATATTATGAGGGCTCTGGTAGATTTTGGGATTCACGCTTCTCGAGTGCAAGTAAGAGGTTTGTATGAAGGGAAAACAGAAGAAGCAATATTTTAAGATTGTTATGAAAGTTTGGAAATTGCACTTCCCTATTTGGATTTAGGTTTGGTGATGTTCCTAAATTAGAAGAGTGTTTTGTAGTATTTGCATTTTTTTTTTTTTTACAAGAACTATCCATGGTCACATGTCTTTTTCTTAAATATATTATTCAAGATTGTGTATAGTCCCCTTGAAACCCTTTCCACAATTGTGATAACAATTGCATTTGAACTATCTATTTCTGTTTTTTCCACTGGTTATAAATTTCAAACAGTATATTTAAAACAGTGCATTATTTTCTGTATCGTATTTACATTGCAGTCTTAAACATAGAGTAGGTAGGCTGCTGTACAATCCGAAATCTTAAGGCCAGTCATTATGCACACCTAGCTCTTACTGTAGAAGTTTTTTAACAGCGAACGTTGGCTCCGTAATTGGAGTTCTCATTATTAGATTCATAGGATTTATACAGCTGTGGCTCACTTCTTGTTTCATGTTCTGGTGGCAGACCCTGTTTAAACCCATCTTTCTGATGGAAATTGTGCTGCATTCGCTGCAGAGTTAACAGTGCGTGTGCCATAGATTCAAGGGCCTCTTACCCGCAATTTGGAACTGCCTCTCACCACTGTTAGTGTCTCCTTCATTTTGAACAGATTACAGAAATCGTACTGTCTAATTTCGTTAGCTTTGTGCAGTATGGAGTGACAGGGAATTTTGGAGTTTGAGCTGCTGAGTATTATTACCTTGAGATAGATGGCAGAGGTGAAAATGTACTTGAGTATTTTAGTACAATCATTGTTGATCTTTGATGGCGGAGTTGACATTACATTTTAGATTTATATTGTCACTGTATTACTTTTAATCCTTCTCTAGCCGCCAAAGGTGAACTCCTTCCCATGTCCCATCTGCAATCGGGTTTACCCAATGCAAAAGAGACTGACGCAGCACCTGAAGACCCACAGTACTGAAAAACCACATATGTGTGATAAGGTGGGTACTTCAAGAGCTTTGGGTTTCAAGATTGTTGATCAAGGGTGATCAACCTGCACTGGGTATGGGTAATGTAATGTGCCTGTTGCTTCAGAAGCTAAGATGTATTACATGCTTAGTTCTACAGCTTTGCCTCTTTACTGCTTTATCATGCTCTTTGGATAGCCCCATTGCAAGCTGGGAGTCATGTTAAAAATATGAAACATGGTATGTCGTTAAACAAAAGCCATTCAATGTGTAATGTTTGTTGAGGTCACTTTTACCCATACTTGCTTGTATGAAGTGATAAACTAGACTCTAGCACATCACTTTATCTTTTTACTTTTAGTCCATGGTCTCATTTTCGGGGAAATCCAGTGCTTTAACTGCGTCCACCAATTGTCCCTGCTGGAATCTGTTTGATGTGTGTTGCGTTGTTTCCACGAATCAAGCGAAGGATAACAACTGCCACTTTCAAACTCCTTCATTATTTACAGAGCTGGTTCATATTTTCAATTTTACATTGTGCTTTTTAAGCTGTATATATACTTCATTATTATGCTAATATTATTTAATTTTCTAAACTGTTGCAGACCCCCTGATGAGGCCTGGCAGGCCCCAGTTTGAGAATTGCTGTTGTACGGTGACCGAGATATTTCATGACCCTGTTTACTCTCATGTCTTACTTTATTATCATGGTTCAAAGATGAAGTCCTACCTGCCCACTTACAGTGAAAACAGATGGTCACTGAGTGCTGCATAAGTGGACATCAATGTCCTTTTGCCTTATAAATGTTGTTCCCGCTCCACGGGCAGATCTCAGTCATTGGCCTAATTTCTCGACTCTGGCTTCAGCGTCGACTGCGGACCTAGACATAGTGGACATTCTGCACTAGGTTGAGTACCGTCTCCCTAAACAAAGCTGATCATCCTCTTCTGGCTTTTCTAGCTCCTGGCACTGATAACATTCTGATGGTGGCCTACCACCAGGTAATACTTCACTTCTTCCACAGATACTCCACTCAGATCCCTCTTTTTCACCTCAGAGCCCCATAGAGCCACCTGACTTTTCTGGTGCCAGGCAAACTGATACCTCAACCAACGGTCTTTGTGGTTGCCCCACCATCAGCATCAGTGTTGTCCCTGGCACCATCAGTGTCATCTTCAGATCTGTTGCACACTTTCACAAATTTTCCAAAGATTGAGTCTCTCTTGGTCAGGTTACAGGGCACAGCACTTACCAGAGGAAGCTCTTTACAGGCCTTGGCTTTCTTGGGAGTATGTTGACAGGTTTGGGGAGCTCTTTGTTATACATCTGGTCCTCATTGAAATGCCAAATATAGTTTATCATGGCCACAAGGATAGTATTGATGTGGGCCATCTGCTCCTCCTCCACCCACTTTGGGACAGATCTTAGCAACTACTTGACTCTACAAAATGCAAGTTTTCTAGACACATCTCCAGGATTGGACTAGAAATATAATTTGAGTCTCCCACTGAAGAACTTGCCTCATTCACAGCAGACCTCTACAAGGCTCTTCAGCTGCCATTGCCTGTGTGACATAACAAGGCTAACTTGATCACAGAGATTTTTGCAACCTGCCCTTTCAACAGTCAAACCGTTGCTCCCCTTAAAAGAGACATTAATGAACCTTTGGTCTCACTGGTGAACCAATAGGTTGTCCGCCGCTACCACTCAGTGCCTGGGGCCCAACATTTCTAATGCTCATTCCTTCCCATAGAGACATGTGGTTCAGGCATTCCCTTTTTTCAAGGAGAACTATGACACTTTTCACACTTCCCTTGCCAGCAGCAAGTAAAAAAAAAAGATTGATGCCATGGAGAAGGGGGTCTTTTCTTTTGGAATCCTTACCCTTCGTTTAACAAATGCAATATGCCTCCTAGTTTTCTACTCCCATACTTTGTGGGAAATTGCGAAATATGGCACACTGAATCTTTCTGATCATTTTTGTGATCTTTTGTGAAAGCTAAACGCAATGAGCAAGATGCGACAAAACAAATCCTAATCTCTGGCTTGGACACACTGATTCAGTGCTGTAGTCCCTGAGCTGTTCCATTGCCATCCGCCACCACGGATGGATCTCCTACACTGGGTTTTTTGATGATGTCCAAGAGAAACCTATAAACATGCCCTTAGACGGTGCTCCCGTTTTCAGTGACAAGGCAGACTTGGGCCTGACGTGCTTCAAGCTGTCCAGATCCTTGGAAATGGCTTCACTTATATGCCAGTTTCAATAGCAGCTCTATAATTTTATGTACCTCACCCACAGTCTGCCCTTTCAATGGTGTCAGCCCTCGTAGTCTCGTATAAAATCTCTCTGCGTGAAACTCAACTCCTTTAATATAGCCCCACATCAATGAAATATGGTGTTCCACAAGAATTCATCCTTTCACCTCAACTGTTAGGTGTGTATGGAACATCCGGTTACATTCTTTAAGAAAATTCTATCTTTATTCTTTAATATGCTGATGACATTTTTAGCTGTGATTGTCTAACCTGTGCAACCTAATAACTCTTAAGTCCTTCATCAATAAACTAGCAAACTAGGTGCAATCACTCTCTCTGAAACTGACAGAATTCCTACTCTTATTCTCTACTCACTACCCTCCCCCGTGAAAAGTGGGTGGCCATTCTGCTTCCTCTAGGTTTCTGCCAATGCCTGGTGGAGTGTGCAGAGATGCTTGGATTCACAACAGGTTGAAACCTTACCCAAGATCGTCACATTGCCAAATTGACTACCTCTACATCCTACTAACATCCTTTTGCTTAAGAAGCTACAATCAACCATCCCTTATACAGACATCAGGTCAAAACTACTTCCACACATTAATCTAGATTTATAGAAATGCTGTACTGGGGGGAGGGCTAGAAATATCCCTCTTTGAGCTTTTTACAACGAAGAAAGTGCTTCCGTCGGTAATGAATCCTTTAGTCGTGAGCGTAGTTATGAGGTTTATTAGTTGTAAGTTAAGAAGCAAAGAAGGCCCCACTGGGAACTGCGTCCTGCTGCTCAGCCGCACACACTCAAACAGCCCACTCATTCAAACCATGCATTCATGAAGATTCTAATTACATCACACACACTCAGGCTGAGCAGCAAGGAGAAGGAAACATAAAATAGTATAGCATATAACACATCTCCCTTCTTCAAAAAATAAGGACAAAAGAAAAATATGATGGAAGAAATACAGTATACTAGACGATGATAAAGGTGAAAATTTCCAATAAGACAAATCAACAAGAAATGATAAGATGATCCCAAATCTCTACAGCAAGCTAAATAACACAGAAAATCAGTACAGCTTTAAAACAGTGCAGAATTAATGGAACATAAAAATATTAGGTACAATAATAATCTTTTTGCCAACTAGGCTTACAAATAATGCGACCAGATAATCTTCTGATTCCCGGGTTATGTGTGACTGGCGAATCTTCCACAATTTTTTTTTTTTTCAACAGGAAGATTGGAATCACTGGCATTCGGAACACTAACACAGCATTCCTTATCTAGCCACAAATTGCGTTCAAGATCATTACATAAAGTTACTTTCCTTAGGTTCCACCACCGTCCATCACTTAACCTTACACAATTACCACTGACTTTTAGCACTTCTTTGGGTTTGGACCACCTGGATGAACCAGTTTTCGGAATGCCCTCTAGTGAAGTCCTCACCCAATCTCCAATTTTGAATACACGAGTACGACCTTTAATTCTGTCATTATGTCTCGGAGCATATTTGCATTGATAGTCACTTACTCTTTGCTCCAGAACTTCCCTAGGAACCAACCTCGAAGTTACGTTATGCATCCATGCTGGTGTGATTTTACTGCACGCCATTCTCCCCTTGAGAAGACTGAAAGGAGTTTCTCGAGTAGCAGAATGAGGTGTATTACGGTAATTCCATAACATTTTCTTGACAGAAGACTTGCAATCCACACCCTCCGTTTCAGCCAACTGTATACATTCTTTCAATACACGGTTGAACCTTTCAACCATACTGTTGGACCTGTCAGCCCTTTGGGTGGTCCCTCCTCATCATTATTTATTTTGTCCCACTTTTGCCTCAAACCCTGTTTGAATTTTTCCTTTTTATTGGGAACCACCAGACTTTTTCGTGTTGCTACAGATTCAGGGAGCCATTTTAGCTACCCCTGAAACTTCTGTCTGAGGGCCTGGAGCACAAAATGGTGGCCTCCCATGACATCACCAGCATCCACTGGAACCTTCCAGAACCTTCCAGGAGATTCCAGAACTGTGTGACAGTTGGAAACAGTTTAGAATGTTGGGAGGATAAGAGAGGCAGTTGGCAGTTGGAGCTGGCAGTTGGCACCTGACTGGTGAAGAGAGAGGAGCACAGCAGTGAAGGAGGAAGGAGTGAAGCAGCAGGGGTGGAAACTTGTGCCTGGAGTGGGGTCCATAAACCCACCCTTGATACTTGTCCCTACTGATGGATCCCAGCCTATAGCCCTGTGTGGGAAGAAGTCAGAAGAAAACCATCCTAAGGACCTGGACAGCAGGAACAGGCCTTAGAAATAAGAAGACAGCAAGATTCTGACCTGAGAACTGGTTTCCCTGGAGCCTGGCGTCGAGTAGCCGAAGACCTGGAGCCCGAGGTGGAGAAGCGGCGCTGACTGAGGTAGCAGACGTCGTACCCGGAGCCGCCTGAGGTCGTAAGAGGGCGCCGGCGGAGGTCGAGAGGAATACCAAGGGTCGAGAAGGAGGTGAACCGAGGTCGAGCGAGCGGCGTCATCGGAGGAGTGAAGTCCGCCCTCCGGAGTCGTCGGAGACCGAGGTCGAGGAGCACCGGAGGTCGGGAGTGAGGATCGCACTCCGGAGTCGCCCGGAACCTGTAAGGAGGAACACCGGAGGTCGGGGGTGAGGATCGCACCCCGGAGTCGCCGGAAGTCGACGGCGAGGCCAGGCCGGCCGACGTCATCGGAGCCGAGAGCGCCATCGGACCGGAGCCGCCCGAAGTCGACATCGTGAAGAGACTGCCCGACGCCGTCGAATCGGAGGTCGAGATCGAACCGAGGCCACCGACATCGGACCGGAACCGCCTGCCGGCGTCGACAAAGAACTGACACTGTGCCGAGGCCGCCGAGACCGAACCGGAACCGCCTCACGGCGTCGACACGACTCCAGCGGCGTCGGAACATCAGAAAAGGGCAGTAAGTGGAGTAGAGGGCGCCTAAGGCCCTGTGGAGACCTGAGAGACTACTCTGAGGGGCTAGGGAGGTGCTGAAACCCACCTGACTGTGCCTGGGGTGAACTGGGACTAACCTAGAGAGGTTGTGTGGAGAGGGAAGCCAGGGCATTGGAATTTCCCCCCTTTTGATCTACCTCAGTTTAGGCCTCAGCCTTTGCCTCAGCCAGGGAGTAGCCCCCCTCAAGCCTTCCACACCCTACAATCTGTACCTGGGCCAAATCAGCCCTTAAGAGTTGAAGTGCCATCTGATTCACAAAGTGTACTGTATACTTCTAATTATTTATTGGGGATACTGTATTTATTAAGTTCTTATCTATTTATTGCTGCACTGAATTCATAGGTCCACGGGACTTGTTGGTGTACAGTATTTATTGGTACAGTATTTATTGGTACAGTATTTATTACCTCAAAGTATTTAATTGTCTGTATATATTGCACTTGTATTTATGCCCTGTTATTTATGATCACCCCTATTTATTTCAGCAAACAGCAAATATTTATTTGACCTGCTCTATTTAAAAATGTATATACTGTGATTGTTATTTATTTTCCCAATCAGCAACTAAGAGAAAAAGATAAAGAAGAATATTTTCATAATTTTTACGGTGTAGAGTCGTTTTTGGAACGGATGCACGCATGGTTATTGTATGGGTATATTGTATGCTTAGCACTGCGCCTGTTTCCTGACCACTCGAGCCAAGCTACCCCGTTGTGTCGGGAAGGTCCACCACCACCCTGCGGAGTGGGAGGGGGCTGTTTCCAACATAAATTGGTGTTCAGTGGTGGGATAGAGCTGTGCCTACATATACTCAACAATAACTGTGGGTAGTCCATAGGCCTACACCGGGAGTTTTCTCACAGCGGCCTTCCTAATTGTGGGTTTTTGTTTTTTCCAAATTTACTCTGGTGGTGGGAGGAGGTATTATTAAAGGTACCCCCCTGCATTGTTACTGCACAAAACCTGTCCTCTAACCTGAGTGGGCAAGATGGAGTTTGTTCTTGAAAATCTAGACACGTACACTGTGGCCCAACTCAGGGAGTTTTGCCAGCGAGAGGGGGTGTACTGTCCCCCAGGAGCAAAGAAGGGTGCACTTCAAACCAGCTTAAGGGCTTGGGGGGAGGCACGCAGGGAAAGCAAGGCTGAGGAAGAAGACAGGGATGGAGAGCCTGACCCCGAGGGGGCTGAGATGTACCAACCTGAGGTGGGGAACCTGTCCGCAGGGCCCAGGACACTTTCTAGGGGGGGCAGCCGTGCCTCTAGCGGGGGCTTGTCTGAAGTGGAGTTAGCAGACCGGAGGGAGAAAAGACAGCTCACATGGGACTTAGCAAAGCTGGAGAAGGAAAAGGAGGAGCAGAGGATGGCCCATGAATTGCGCCTGAAAGAAATAGATCTTCAGATTTTGCGAATCGGGGCACAACCTGTTCCCAATGGTGGAAGCCAAAACCAAGAGTCCACCAGGGAATCCAAACCTTACCTGCCAAAGGACATTGTAGCGAGCTATGGGGCAGGTGACGACATCGCCAAGTGGCTAGCAGCCTATGAGGTCTCATTGAGGGCCCATGGGGTTCCAGCGAAGTATTGGGGAGGGGGACTGTATAAATACATGCCTCCAGCTGGTAGGGATGCTTTATTGGCCCTCGAAGAGGATGAGCAAACCCACTACCCCACCATGAAACTGGCGCTCATCAGGAAGTTTGGACTTACTCCGGAAAAGTACAGACAGAAGTTCAGGGGTAGTCACAAACTGGGCACACAGAATTGGGTGGACTTCCTGGACTATGCAAAGAAGGCACTGGAAGGTTGGATTCAGGGCAGTGAAGTAAGGAACTACGAGGAGCTGTTTGACCTAGTACTGAAGGAACACCTACTCGAGAAATGTTTCCCTGAACTGCGGCAACACCTGGTGGATAGCAAGCTGACCAGCCCCCGGAAGCTTGCTGAGGAGGCGGACATTTGGGCTAGTACCCGGGTGTCCACCAGGGGGACTGGAGGGGATACTCAAAAGGCCGGACAGGGCGCCCCCCAGAAGAAAGAAGGAGGGGAAAAGAAAAAGGAGTTCTCCAAAGGCCCCCAAAATAACTTCCAAGGGAAGGGAACAGGATTCACCTCTAAGGCTAACCCACCCAGAAACCCTAATCCTGGCCAGAGTCAGCAGCCAAGGGTTGTCCATTGCTACGAGTGCGGTGGCGTTGGACACTATAAAGGAGATCCGAAGTGTCAGAAACGCTCACCCCCTCCCACTGGAGGAAAGCCCCCCGGAGTAGCTAGTGTAGTGCTCGGGGAGGAGATGCCCTTAACTAAGGGAAGGGAGTGGGCGGGTGTCACTTTAGTGTCCCTGGGAGAACGGGAGATGGTTCCCAAGATCCAGGTGCCCGCAAATACCGCAAAGTATGGGCAGTGGATCACCATCAACGGCCAAAGAGGGGAGGCTCTGAGAGACACAGGAGCCAGTATGACTATGGTACGTAGCCAACTGGTGTCTCCAGAGCAAGTCATTCCCGATGTACTCCACCCAGCCGCGATGGCCGACGGCAGAACCGGCCACTATCCCGTGGCTGAGGTTCCCTTTGAATGGGGGGGGGTTGCAGGTTCACTTCGAGTTGCCGTAAGCCCTGCCGTGCCAGTCGATTGTCTGCTGGGCAATGACATGGAGCACAACGCTTGGAAGGAGGTGGAATACCGGACTCATACCGAGATGCTGGGTACACCTGACTGGGCCTGTGTTAGCACAAGGTCCGGGACTACCCGAAGAGGGAGTTCATTCCGGCTGGAGCCTGGAACAAAGGCCCAGCCAGCTGCCAGTCAAGGGAAGAACCGAGGACAGGAGGAGCCTGCCTCGGCGTCTCCACCCCGTAGGACGGATAGGCCACCGGAGGTGGTGGACCAGGAGTCTGCGGAGGGGGACGTTACCAACCTGGAGGACCTACCCATCCCGGCCGAGTGGCACGTGGAGGGAGGCCCGTCCAGGGAGGAATTCTGCCAGGGCCAGAGGGAGTGCCCTACCCTTGAGGGGCTGAGGCGACAGGCCGAAGCCCAGGCAGCAGGGAACGTTGAAGGGAACTACAGTGTTTACTGGGAGGATGGCCTCCTCTACAGTGAACCCAAGGCACCCCTACATGGATCGTCACGAGCCTTGGTAGTCCCTCAACGTTATCGAGCCTTCCTTTTAGAGTTGGCTCACGAGATACCATTGGCAGGACACCTGGGGCAAGACAAGACCTTCGCCCGTCTTGTCCCACACTTTTATTGGCCTCAGATGAAAGTGTCGTCCGATACCTACTGCCGGACATGTGTGTCTTGCCAAGCCAGTGGGAAAACAGGGGTGAAGCTGAAAGCTCCCCTGGAACCACTTCCTGTCGTTAGCACCCCCTTTGAAAGGGTGGGCATCGACATTGTGGGTCCATTAGATCCACCGACTACAGCTGGTCACAGGTTTATCCTGGTTCTGGTGGATCATGCCACACGGTACCCAGAGGCAATACCTCTGAGGACCATAACAGCACCTGTTGTGGCTAGGGCCCTGATGGGGATCTTTACCCGAGTGGGTTTTCCCAAGGAAGTTGTGTCCGACAGGGGGACCAACTTCATGTCAGCGTATATGCGGGCAATGTGGAAGGAGTGTGGAGTGACCTACCGGTTCACAACTCCTTACCACCCCCAGACCAATGGTCTGGTGGAGAGGTTTAATAAAACCTTGAAAGGCATGATCAGAAGTCTGCCTGAAAGCCTGCGGAGGAAATGGGACGTCCTCCTACCCTGTTTACTTTTTTCCTACAGGGAAGTGCCACAGAAGGGAGTGGGCTTCAGCCCCTTCGAGCTTCTGTATGGGCACCCTGTACGTGGACCTCTTAACCTGGTGAGAGACGGATGGGAAAGAACTCCCAGAAAGCTCCCCCAGGATGTGGTGAGCTACATGCTGGCCTTCCGGAGCCAAATGGCTAAGTTGTGGAAGCAAGCTTCTGACAACTTGGAAGCCAGCCAAGCAGTAATGAAGGCGTGGTATGACCACAACGCTCACCCGGTGGAGTTGGAGCCTGGCCAGAAGGTGTGGGTGATCGAACCAGGAGAGCTTAGTGCCCTCCAGGATCGCTGGTCAGGACCCTTTGAGGTGTTGGAGAAGAAGGGTAAGGCTACCTACTTGGTGGACCTGAAGACCCCTCGTCAGCCCCTGCGGGTGCTGCATGCCAACCGCCTCAAACCCCACCATGAGAGGCCCGAAGTCATCTTGATGATGGTGACTGACGGAGGAGAGGACGTGGAAAGCGAGCCTCTCCCTGATCTGTTTGCGTCTCAAGAAAAGGATGGGTCGGTGGAGGGAGTGATTCTCTCCCCATCTCTAACTCCTGAACAGCAGGAGGACTGTCGCCAGGTCCTGGGGCAGTACTCTTCGTTGTTCTCCCTTGTCCCGGGTAGGACTCACCTGTGCGTCCATGACGTGGACACAGGAGACAGCCCACCTGTGAAGTCCAAGATCTACCGGATGTCAGACAAGGTGAAGGCCAGCATTCATAGTGAAGTCACTAAGATGCTGGAGCTAGGAGTGATTGAACCTTCTAGCAGCCCCTGGTCCAGTCCGGTGGTGTTAGTACCAAAAGCTGCACCACCGGGTGCCCAACCAGAACTGAGGTTCTGTGTGGACTACCGGGGACTGAATTCAGTGACAAAGACTGATGCTCATCCGATCCCTAGGGCGGATGAATTAATTGACCGGCTGGGAGCTGCCCAATATCTAAGTACCTTTAACCTTACTTCAGGGTACTGGCAGATCTCTTTGACAAATGGAGCAAGGGAAAGGTCAGCCTTCTCCACGCCCAATGGCCACTACCAGTTCTGTGTGATGCCCTTTGGGCTCAAGAACGCACCTGCCACGTTTCAGCGCCTGGTAAACCAGATCCTCACCGGAATGGAGAGTTTCTCTGCTGCTTATCTGGATGACATAGCCGTCTTCAGTAACAGCTGGGAGGATCACTTGCATCACCTGCAAGCTGTTCTCCAGGCCCTGAGACAAGCTGGATTGACGATCAAGGCCAGCAAGTGCCAGATCGGGCAGGGGTCGGTAGTGTACCTTGGACACTTGGTGGGTAGGGGAACGGTGCAACCCCTCCAGGCGAAGATCGAGGCCATCATGGCCTGGGAACCCCCCAAGACACAGACTGAGGTCCGAGCATTTTTGGGCCTCACGGGATACTATCGCCGCTTCGTGAAGGGGTACGGTACCATCGTAGCCCCTCTCACGGAGCTCACGTCCAAGAAACAACCTCGACGGGTAGTCTGGACGGAGGCTTGTCAGCAGGCCTTTGTGAGATTGAAGAAAGCCATGTGCGAGGCCCCGGTCTTAAGGGCCCCAGACTTTTCCAAGAAGTTCATTGTCCAGACAGATGCATCAGAACATGGCATTGGGGCAGTGTTATCGCAACTCAACGAAGAGGGTCTGGATCAACCCGTGGTCTTCCTATCCCGGAGACTACTTCCCAGGGAACAGAAGTGGAGTGCAATAGAGCGTGAAGCCTTTGCAGTGGTATGGGCTCTGAAGAAGTTGCGGCCATACCTGTTTGGCTCGCACTTCCTGGTTCAGACCGACCACCGACCCCTTCGTTGGCTGATGCAAATGAAGGGGGAGAATCCCAAGTTGTTGAGGTGGTCTATTTCCCTACAGGGGATGGACTTTCAGGTGGAACATCGGCCTGGAGTGGACCACGCCAATGCAGACGGTCTCTCAAGGTATTTCCGCCTTAGTGATGAGAACTCCCAAGGGGTTGGGTAGCTCTCCCCACTTTCAGCTGGGGGGGACGCGTGTTGGACCTGTCAGCCCTTTGGGTGGTCCCTCCTCATCATTATTTATTTTGTCCCACTTTTGCCTCAAACCCTGTTTGAATTTTTCCTTTTTATTGGGAACCACCAGACTTTTTCGTGTTGCTACAGATTCAGGGAGCCATTTTAGCTACCCCTGAAACTTCTGTCTGAGGGCCTGGAGCACAAAATGGTGGCCTCCCATGACATCACCAGCATCCACTGGAACCTTCCAGAACCTTCCAGGAGATTCCAGAACTGTGTGACAGTTGGAAACAGTTTAGAATGTTGGGAGGATAAGAGAGGCAGTTGGCAGTTGGAGCTGGCAGTTGGCACCTGACTGGTGAAGAGAGAGGAGCACAGCAGTGAAGGAGGAAGGAGTGAAGCAGCAGGGGTGGAAACTTGTGCCTGGAGTGGGGTCCATAAACCCACCCTTGATACTTGTCCCTACTGATGGATCCCAGCCTATAGCCCTGTGTGGGAAGAAGTCAGAAGAAAACCATCCTAAGGACCTGGACAGCAGGAACAGGCCTTAGAAATAAGAAGACAGCAAGATTCTGACCTGAGAACTGGTTTCCCTGGAGCCTGGCGTCGAGTAGCCGAAGACCTGGAGCCCGAGGTGGAGAAGCGGCGCTGACTGAGGTAGCAGACGTCGTACCCGGAGCCGCCTGAGGTCGTAAGAGGGCGCCGGCGGAGGTCGAGAGGAATACCAAGGGTCGAGAAGGAGGTGAACCGAGGTCGAGCGAGCGGCGTCATCGGAGGAGTGAAGTCCGCCCTCCGGAGTCGTCGGAGACCGAGGTCGAGGAGCACCGGAGGTCGGGAGTGAGGATCGCACTCCGGAGTCGCCCGGAACCTGTAAGGAGGAACACCGGAGGTCGGGGGTGAGGATCGCACCCCGGAGTCGCCGGAAGTCGACGGCGAGGCCAGGCCGGCCGACGTCATCGGAGCCGAGAGCGCCATCGGACCGGAGCCGCCCGAAGTCGACATCGTGAAGAGACTGCCCGACGCCGTCGAATCGGAGGTCGAGATCGAACCGAGGCCACCGACATCGGACCGGAACCGCCTGCCGGCGTCGACAAAGAACTGACACTGTGCCGAGGCCGCCGAGACCGAACCGGAACCGCCTCACGGCGTCGACACGACTCCAGCGGCGTCGGAACATCAGAAAAGGGCAGTAAGTGGAGTAGAGGGCGCCTAAGGCCCTGTGGAGACCTGAGAGACTACTCTGAGGGGCTAGGGAGGTGCTGAAACCCACCTGACTGTGCCTGGGGTGAACTGGGACTAACCTAGAGAGGTTGTGTGGAGAGGGAAGCCAGGGCATTGGAATTTCCCCCCTTTTGATCTACCTCAGTTTAGGCCTCAGCCTTTGCCTCAGCCAGGGAGTAGCCCCCCTCAAGCCTTCCACACCCTACAATCTGTACCTGGGCCAAATCAGCCCTTAAGAGTTGAAGTGCCATCTGATTCACAAAGTGTACTGTATACTTCTAATTATTTATTGGGGATACTGTATTTATTAAGTTCTTATCTATTTATTGCTGCACTGAATTCATAGGTCCACGGGACTTGTTGGTGTACAGTATTTATTGGTACAGTATTTATTGGTACAGTATTTATTACCTCAAAGTATTTAATTGTCTGTATATATTGCACTTGTATTTATGCCCTGTTATTTATGATCACCCCTATTTATTTCAGCAAACAGCAAATATTTATTTGACCTGCTCTATTTAAAAATGTATATACTGTGATTGTTATTTATTTTCCCAATCAGCAACTAAGAGAAAAAGATAAAGAAGAATATTTTCATAATTTTTACGGTGTAGAGTCGTTTTTGGAACGGATGCACGCATGGTTATTGTATGGGTATATTGTATGCTTAGCACTGCGCCTGTTTCCTGACCACTCGAGCCAAGCTACCCCGTTGTGTCGGGAAGGTCCACCACCACCCTGCGGAGTGGGAGGGGGCTGTTTCCAACACATACCATTTTCCCTGGGATTGTAAACAGCTGTGGTACTATGTCTCACACCTTGCTCTTTCAGATACTCTTGAAATTCATCAGCCAAGAACTGTGGACCATTGTCAGTGGTGATACTTTCAGGATAACCTTCCCTATGGAAAATTTCCTCACAGAAATTGATGACCTTGGATGCTTTAATTTCCTTCACAAAAGCCACCTCTGGCCATTTTGTATAATAATCCATTAAAACAAAAGCAAATTTACCAGCTATGTGGCTGGCATTAAACGGACCACAAATGTCCATGGCTAGTTTATGCCACGGTCTCTCTGGAAATACAGTGGGAGTAATGGTGGTGTCTTGTGATACATGTGATTTGTCACTACACATACATGCAACACAGTTCCTTACACACCTATCAGTATCTTTATCCATACCAGGCCATCAGAAATCACATCTTGCCCTTCTTTTCATGCTTGACATACCAGAATGTCCTTCATGCAAAAGTTCCAACAATCTAGAGCGTAATCCCAAAGGTACAACCAATTTATCCGTTCTCCTAACAATCCCTGTTGCTGATTCAACGGATAATTCAAACCAAATCATTTTGTATTCCGATAAGTCCTCGTCGGTAAATAAATGACAATTTGTATGATCAGCTAAACATGAAACAACACGTTGCAATACGGGATCAATCAAAATGGCCTGTTTCCACTCCTCTAAGCTGATTGCCCCATTGCATGCTTCATCTACTGAAGCTATCAAACACCCCTCATCAGGATCTTCATGAGTTACATCATCATTGGAGATTTCTGGAAGGGGTAAACGCGATAAACAGTCAGCATTGAAAATTTTAAGGCCAGGTACGTACATTACTTGAAAATCATATTCCTGCAATCTGTACAACCACTTTGCGATTCTAGGTGTGGCTTTCCCGGCTCCTTTTGTAGTGTAAATGTCTACTAATGGTTTGTGATCTGTTCTCAATTCAAACTTAGTGCCCCAAATGTAGGTTCTAAAATGGTTGATACCCCAAAAACAGGCAAGGGCTTCCTTTTCAATAACAGAATAAGTAGCTTCTGCACCCTTTAGCGTACGAGAAGCGAAAACAACTACCCATTCACTGTTGTCTTTCCTTTGCATCAAAACAGCTCCTAGACCGTATGCACTGGCATCCACAACAATGATGGATTTGTTGTGAGGATCATAAAGCTTGAGAGCTACAGCTTTGATAATATCATTTTTTAAGCTATCGAAAGCTGATTGACATTCAGGGTTCCATGTAAAATTTACACCTTTTTTCATTAAAAGTCTTAAGCAATGAACCTTTGACGCAAAGTGATTTACAAATTTCGAGTAATAATCCGCCAGCCCCAGAAAGGAACGTAATTGACAAGGGTCAGAAGGAGATGGGGCATTTTTAATGGCGTCAAGTAAATGTTTTTGGGATTGACCCCTTCTGCAGACAAGGTGTGACCCAAATAGTCAATTTGTGTCACAGCAAATTTACACTTATTAGCAGAGACTGTCAAACCAGCAAGTTGTAGTTTCGTCAGAACTTCATTAAAAATGGACTCATGACTTGTTACATCTTTCACCCACACAAGCACGTCATCTTGAAAAACAAGCATATTGTTGATACCTTTGAGAATGCTGCTCATAAGTCTTTGAAAAACTGCCGAAGCAGAAGCCAATCCAAAGGGCATCCTTAGGAATTAAAAGGCACACTCTGGAGTGATGAACGATGTAAGGTGTCGAGAATGGGGGTGTAATTTTATCTGGTGGTATGCATTAGATAGATCTATAGATGAGAAATATTTGGCACTCTTAACAGAGACAGTCATCTCGTTAATGCGCGGTAGAGGGTGGCGATCTATCCAGATGTTTTTATTTAGGTCTCTTAAGTCCACACACATGCACAATTTTCCATTGGGTTTGCATGCCAAAACTACCGAACTAAGCCATTCCAACGACTCAATAGGTTCAATAATATTCTCCTCACATAATCTATCTAGTTCTTGCTTTAACTGTGGCCTTAAAACAAAAGGGACATTACGAACCTTGTGAACTACCGGAAGGGCATCTGTTTTTTAATATAATGCAATGTTCAAATTTATTTAAGCAACCTAATTTTGGACAGAATAGGTCAGGATATCTCTTGCTCCATTTAGAAATAGTACAGTCATCTGTTAATAGAACCTTGTTGAGATGATTGGGATCGAGAATTATTCCTAAATTCTTCTGTTCCTTCCATCCCAACAAAGCGCTACCTTTTTCAACCACGTAAATGTTGGCTTGAGCACTTCGTCCTTTGTATAGGATGTTGCCAACAAAATACCCTAATACAGGAAGTGTGTTTCCACAATACCCTATGGGTTCAACATCAGATGGCAAGAGATTACATTTGCCAATGGACACCCAGATATGTTTGTCAATTAAAGTAAATGGCGAACAAGAATCAGCCCACAAGGAGACATTGACCTGGTTGATAGACAACGCACATTTGGGTGGTTGGTATGTGCCTGACACTTCATCCACTTCATTGTCCCAAATGACTAATACTTCGATTTTGCTATCACTATCACTTAAAGGCGATTCACAAATGTCATTAACAACATTCACAGAACGCTTCCAGAATTCATGATCACAAGTTTTGCACATTTTAGAGAAATGTCCTGTGTTGTTGCATTTAAAACAAGTGACGTTGATGGCAGGACAACGTGGGTTATCTGCAGAATGATTGTTGCTACCACATCTGAAACAAAAACGTTTGTTAGTTGTAAAGTGCGTTCTTGCTTTGACAGAATAAGTACGAGAATTATTGTACTTTTCATTAACTGATTTAAATTTTGATTTGGGTTTGACACTGTGATCTTTTGGTACATCACCTATAGTTTTTGATTTGCGATTATCTATAACACATACATCACTAAGGTTTTTGGTGTGCTCATTGTTCAACTCTTTTACATATCGTGAAGTATTTTCAATTCTTCTAGCTACACTGATGGTTTTTTGTAGCGACGGATCCTAGAGATCCAGCAACCTTTCTTGAATTTTGGAATTGGTGGTTCTATTTATGAATTGATCTCTAATGATTTCCTCATGAAGATCTTTAAACTTACATGTTGCAGCTAGTGTTCTTAAGACTGCAACATACTGTTCAACAGTTTCACCAGATAATTGTGCTCTGGGAAAAAAATTGTGTCTTTCGACAACAATGCTGTTTTTCTTACCATAATTCTCCTCTAAAGCTCTTAAAGCTTCTAAATACTCGTCAGTGACATATTGTTCTGCTTTGGAACTAACAAAAACAATCTCTTCGTCAGTGGAATTACCACCATATTCCCCACCTTCAGCATAAATGGTGGAAGAGTTAACTATTACAGGTTTGGGTAGGGTTTTTAAAACTTTCCTTCCTTCTATCCCTAAATTATGCTTTAAAAGAGCTAATTTACGCGAGGCTAAGAAGGTCTCGCCACCAATTGCCTCAAGATAGGTTTCAAAGGATTCTTGCCAATCTTTCCATGCCATGGGAGGCAAACCAGGGTTTTGCAAAAATTTTGGTGGAGCGAACACTGAAGTAGTTTCCCTAGTTACAGGGTACACCAACCAGTTAAAACGTTAATAATAAAGATTTAGCAGTAGTAGAAAAAAAAAAAATACTTGAATGATGACACAAAGATGAAGAACACAATAAACTAAAACAAATAAAGTAGACACCGCTGTCCTAAAATTGTTGGGTGCTGTAATGCCTCCATTTGTGTAATTAAAGTTACCAAATAAATAAACAATAAATTAACAAAATAAAAGTAGACACCGTTGTCAGTTGGACGCCGTGAAGCCAAGAATTTGCAGTGTAATTTTAGTACATAAATGTTCCCAAATGCTTGAAAAACGCTGCAAAGGAGTTTGCTTTATCCAAAACTCCCTATCCGGGATTGTCCGAACGCGCTGTCCTGCAGACCCCCACGGAACGCATCTCCTTCATTGTATCGAGATACCGCATCACCGTGCTGCCTCAATTGTACCTTCATTGCCCAAGGCCCATCCCTTGGAATCTCTAATTCGCTCAGGTCATCGAACCCAGACGAATTCCCATCTTGTTGTAACTCTTCCATCCCGAGGCCGATCTCTCGGAATCTATAATTCACTCGTGTCATTGGACCTAGACGAATTACCAATTTTTGTAACTCGTTACAACCCGAGGCATTTTTAATTGGCAATTCATACTAATTAGTCCTGATGATGATCCTAAAATCCCCCCGTTAAGGATCGAAATGTCGTCGACTATGTGGTTCACCTTACACATTAACAATCTATGTGTATGAAATGTTGTGAAGGTGGCAAGTTTTATACTAAGATGTTTCACTACCTATTATTCTCTGACATAGAAACATCACTGCAATTGCCTGTATGTTTTTCCGAAATCTTATGTCCTCTTGATATGTAAGCCGCAGGATACAGGCTTGTGTCCCACAAACACTTTGCTTACATTCCTTTGATCATTGCTAACTATTGTTTCTTATTAAAGTTGCCTTGTCCGGCTGGACATAGGCTATAATATAGTACCAATTTTGGCTACATTCATTGTTTTTTTGTCAATATTCCTTGCTTTCAGGGACCATTGTCTCCTGTAATCCGTTACTTCCCAAGGTCCCTGTCCTATTGCTTTGGGTGCCCTTGTGTCTCTTTTACTTATCCAAAGCTCAGCAGACACAAAAACAGTTCAATGATAAACATCCAGAAAAGAGGAAACAAAATAAATTAAAATAATTAAAGTAGACTCCGTTGTCCATATTATGCAGAAGGATTAATGTTTGGTAACATAACAATTTAAATAATGAAAGCAGTCACCGTTGGTTCGATGCGCAGCTCAGTTCTACTTCACCAGATCTGCGGATATATTTCTCCACAACGCGTTGTTGCTAAGGTGATATTGACGCTATTTCAGAGCACTCACAGTTCCGGGTAGAGTTTGACAATATAACGATGCTGTGCGTCTCCTCTTGTTACGAGTTTCCTGTCATGCGCGGTGATTCATTGCTCGCAGCTTGCTCACGAACGCCGGGGACTTGATTCTAAGACAACAATGCTGAAGGTTCTTTCAGAATCTTTCAGAATGATGGCGGCTTACATTCGGAGGATTAACCGTCGCAGGTAATCACTTTTAAAAACTAAACGAGAATGTAAATGTAAATGAAATGTGCAGTTGTCACCGTCGAGAACCACACATCAATTCAGGACCAAAACCACCAAATACGGCAAGGAAGCCCCCTCAAAATAGTTTGTAAGACATTATATTCGTTTCCATGCAGCAGGGTAAACACGGGTTCACACACGTTAAGAAGCGCTGCGTGCGACTCAGTCTAACAGTGACCTCAATGGCAGACGCGCGTTGTGAAAACAAATCGAATTGGCACATATGTACTAAAGCGCATATGTATGTATGTTTATTCCCAGACGGGGCACAAACGGCAGAATTGGATCGCTGTGCGAAATAAGACACCGGGGCTCGACCTCTGCCCCCGACCTCCACAACAATTAGCACAAGATTGTCTTTAGAGCAGAGTATGCCAGATTTACATGCGTGCCCGCTACGCAATGTCCAACGCTCAAAACGTACCTTAGGAATTGTCAGTGATAAAAGACGGCCAGCTATCTTCAGGCTTCTCTGTCTTTTAATTTCTAGTTTCTGTGCGCTAGGTTCTTTCGTGATCGTCGCCACTTTTACAACGCAGAAAGTGCTTCCGTCGGTAATGAATCCAGTAGTCGTGAGCGTAGTTATGAGGTTTATTAGTTGTAAGTTAAGAAGCAAAGAAGGCCTCACTGGGAACTGCGTCCTGCTGCTCAGCCGCACACACTCAAACAGCCCACTCATTCAAACCATGCATTCATGAACATTCTAATTACATCACACACACTCAGGCTGAGCAGCAAGTAGAAGGAGACATAAAATAGTATAGCATATAACAGAGCTTAAATAGATGTGCCCACATGGCTAGTTATAGGAGCAAAGAAATCCGATCATGTTTCCCCCATGCTAAAACATCTTCATTGGCTGCCGTTTGAAGAAGAAAGTGAATTGAAGATATCATCTTTACACATTAAGCAGTTCAGACTCCTCTACCTCCCTATTTGAAGAGCAAACTACAATTCACTGGCAGACATTGAAAAACCAGAGGCTGAAATCGCCTAGTTCTAGAAATTCCTAAAACAGTAAAACGGGCATTGTCCTTCCCAGTTCTTGTAACTCTTTCCTGTACTACATCAGACTAAACCAAATCATCTTGCTTTCCAGGAGTACTTAAAACAAACATTTTCAGATTTTAGCTTCCGACTAATTTCTCCACTTTAAATCCCCACCTTATTCCTTTTTATAATGATCTTAGAATACCGGTTCTTAAGCTGGGGTCCACAGACTTCTGGGTGTCTGTGAACCCTGTTTAGGGAGTCCTTGACTTTCAGATAATTGAATAATATTAGCAGATTAATAAAGTAATATGCACAGAAAAAAGCCTAATGTAAAAAGAAAATGTTAAAGTGAATTGATTGGAAATTAGAAGCTAAAATTTAAGAGGGTGTTGTTAGATTGACAGGTGAGAACAACGCAAGTACAGAAAAAAGTAGTATGGGCAGACAGTGGCCTTGTTTCAAGAACTACTATTTGCTGATAAAAAGCATGAATTAGAAGTAAAAAATACAGAGAAATATGCTACAACCTAGCATATCGCGTTGTCTTTTAGAAATAAAACCACATTTTGAAACGCCCCAACCTTTGCATTCAGATTAAAATTTTTATATTGTGTATCATTTTGTTTATGATTTTGTGTATCTTTTTGTTTGTGGATTAAACACAACATTACATATTTGTGCATTTCTTTGATGTATACTTGTTTCTGTATTTTTGTGTATTATTTTGATGTTCAAATCATAGAAATTGCTTAGGCCGGGTTCCAAGACTTCCACTGGTCGTTATGTGGGAGTCCACAGAAATAAAAGAACCACTGCTCTAGAACCCTATGTTAGTTATAAACTTCTCCGCTGCCTGATGGCTTGGTACGGGCTGTAGAAATACGTTGAATAAATAGAGCCATTTGCCTCACCAGGCCTCTATGGAGATGTTCTTCATTTGTTACTTTTTTGTCCAGCATGCTTACACAAGTTGTGCTAAGATTCTGAACAAAGGAAGTGCTAGCCAGAAGAATCACTATGTGATAAGGAGGTATGGGCAGGAGTGAGCTCAGAGCACCCCTAGCCACCCCCGTTGTGAGACTTTTGTTGTAAGACAACTGGTTACGTATTAGTTTACCTGGGTATTCAAAGTTTCACTTTGGGAAATAGCCAAATATGTCAAACTATTCAAGTTAACAGTCTGGTGAACCACCCTTACAAGAAAATAACTTATTTTTCAGAGGGTAATATTGACAAAAGAAAGGAAATATTATGCATTTCCAAGTAGAGTTGTATACTCTGTAATATCCTGTGAGGAGGCTATAAGTACGTAGTAGTTTGTACTGAGTCAAGAAGTACAAGTAGTTTATTTATTTATTCGAGGAAAAGTATGATCATTTACATCGTAGAAGTTTTTTAATAACAATAAAATGTTTCATTTCATTACATCATAAAAAAATGATTTTGAAAAGCAGGCTATCACATGCCTCTAACAGTATTAACATTTTCCAAACATTCCACCATGTACAAAAGTAATTTAGGAGAGACAGTTTCCATATTCCCAAAAAACTAAGTTATTAGGATTCCATATTTCTATTCCCCAGTGTACAATTAGAGGCCCCACAACCAGGTGGCATACATATTCATATTAGGTTCACAGGGACATTGTTAATCATTTTAACCTCTTCCACCAAGCAAAGAGCAGATATCTCGAAATTGTAAACACTAGCCACCTTGTGGTATCTGACTTAAAAATGCGTAGAGCATCGACGGGACGTGTCAAAGATAATAGACAGGCAGGGATTAACCAATTTTTCCGAAGGCCAACATAAGGGGGGCAAAAAAAGAGAAAGTGTTCAAGGGTCTCAGGGAAGGAACGACAGGTTGGGCACACAGATGTTACAGATGCGTTTTCCCAGGTACTTCTTCTAGAAGTGAGCGGAAGAACTCCGTACCTAAATTGAATGTACAGAGCTCTTGCCTGAGGGGGTTCGATATCATCCATGAACATTTCAAAGCCAAACCGTCCTTTTATATTTATAAAACTAGAGGTTAAAGTGCCAAATGCATTACCATCAATACTTTGTGTATCCATGTACTCCCAGAACCTATTTTTAAGGAGAGGGACCATTTTTTTCGTTATGATCCCCGGATCCTCCCACATGTGTCCCAGCCCTAGTTTTAAGAACCATTTCTTGAACCTGTTTGTTTTTGTAAGGTCAGTAGCGCTTCCAGGGCCTCCTTCACCGGAACCTGTGTGTTACTGGTTCAGATCCTTACTCAAAACAAGAGCGCCCTAAGAAAGGCAAAGTTGTTAATAGGTTTAAGACCAAGGTCAAGTCTTAGCGGCAAAAGGGGAGTGTTCACGGATAAATTGAGAATCGCCCTAATACATTTATTCTCAGCAAGGATTAAGTCCTTGAGGTTCTCCAGCCCCCAGAGCACAGCTCCATATAGGGCTGCTCCTAGACCTTCAGCCCTATGGAGTTCCAGAATTGGGGAGAGTGGTCGATATGGAGACGCCCTAACCCTCCCGGCTATTGCACAATCGGCATGCTGGAGAGTTAGAGTACTCTTTTCAATTTGTGGTGTCCAAACCAGCCTGTCGCTAATTCGTACTCCCAAGTAGTCAAATGCCTTAACCTGCTCCAGGGTTTGCCGGCCCAGCATCAGTTTACCCTTATGGGATTTGTAGGGGTTAAACGTCATATATTTTGTCTTGGAACAACTGATTTCTAGTCCCCTATCCTTACAAGCTTTAGCAAATTTATTCAAAATACTCTGAATCCCCTTTGGCATCCTAGCGATGAGTAACGTATCATCTGCAAAAAGCAGAGAAGGTACAGGACTACCCGCTAATTTTGGGGGGGACACCTCCACAATCCTACAAATCTCCTATTAGTCCATTTATGTAAAGGGTAAATAGTGTTGGGGCAAGAACACAACACTGACGTACACCTTTACGAATAGAGATATCATTTGTAAGACTGCCATCAGGATTCCACCTGACCTTTGCGTAGGTGTCGTGGTGCAGGCGAATCAGAATTTTAAGTAAGTATGATGGGAGTCCTAATTCTCTTAGGGCTGACCATAGTTGAGTACGTTCTATTGAATCAAAAGCCGTTTTTAAGTCCACAAACACTACATACAAGTGACCTCCTCTGATGGTCACTTCCTTCCTTATTAACCGAAGAAATCGAAAAACTTGATCTGCAGTGCTTGTGGAGGCCCTAAATCCTGCCTGCAATTTTGATAGAATGTTATTTTCCTCAATCCAGTTTTGGATCAGAGTTTACAAAAGATTTTTGGGGAGACGTCTATAAGGCTAATGGGTCTGTAATTTGTGGGAGACCCTTTGTCTCCCTTTTTGTAAAATGGAATACTTTCAGCACCTCTCCAGGTCGCCGGGATTTCACCACTGCACAAAATAGCATTAAAACCACTTGTAGCAGTGGTCCCCATATTATAGGCTCTGCTTTATACATGTCTCCCAGAAGCTTATCTAGGCTTTCCCATTCTGTAGAGAATTAATAGCTGTAATAGTTTCCTCTATAGCATGGGTACTCACAAACTTTCTCTCGGGGGCCAAAATTACAGTGTGGTTTGTGGCCGAGGGCCGCACCGTGGGGGCGGGGCTAGAGCAACAAAAAAAACCTGTGACCATGAGGTGGAACACAGGCCCCTGCAGCCGACGCCGTCGTCCACTGAGCCACCGGACCCGGCATACACATACATCTCTCCCTCTCCCTCTCTCTATCTCTCCCTCCCTCCCTCTGCCTCCCTCCCTCTGCCTCCCCCCCTCTGTCTCACCCCCTCTGTCTCACCCCCTCTGTCTCACCCCCTCTGTCTCACCCCCTCTGTCTCACCCCCTCTGTCTCACCCCCTCTGTCTCACCCCCTCTGTCTCACCCCCTCTGTCTCACCCCCTCTGTCTCACCCCCTCTGTCTCACCCCCTCTGTCTCACCCCCCCTCTGCCTCCCCCCCCTCTGCCTCCACCCCCCTCTGCCTCCACCCCCTCTGCCTCCACCCCCCTCTGCCTCCACCCCCCTCTGGCTCCACCCCGCTCTGGCTCCACCCCGCTCTGGCTCCCCCCGCTCTGTCACCCCCCACACTCTGTGTCCGTCTCCCTGCCTCTCTGTCTCCCTGCCTCTCTGTCTCCCTGCCTCTCTGTCTCCCTGCTTCTCTGTCTCCAAGTCTGTCCCCCTCTCTGTCTGTCCCTCTCTCTGTCTGTCCCTCTCTCTGTCTGTCCCTCTCTCTGTCTGTTCCTCTCTCTGTCTGTTCCTCTCTCTGTCTGTCCCTCTCTCTGTCTGTTCCTCTCTCTGTCTCCCTCCCTCTCTGTCTCCCTGTCTGTCTCTCTGCCTCTCTGTTTCTGCCTGTCCCTCTCTCTGTCGCCCTCCCTCTGTCTGTCTCCCGGTCTGTCTCCCTGTATGTCTCCCTCCCTCTGTCTGTCTGCCTCCCTCTGTCTGTCTCCCTCCCTCTGTCTGTCTCCCTCCCTCCGTCTGTCTCCCTCCCTCTGTCTGTCTCCCTGTCTTTCTCCCTCCCTCTGTCTTTCTCCCTCCCTCTGTCTGTCTCCCTCCCTCTGTCTGTCTCCCTGTCTGTCTCCCTCCCTCTGTCTGTCTCCCTGTCTGTCTCTATCTCTGTATCTGTCTGTCTCCCTGTCTGTCCCTGTCTGTCTCTATATCTGTATCTGTCTGCCCCGTCCCTGTCTGTCTATATCTCTGTATCTGTCTGCCCCGTACCTGTCTGTCTCTATCTCTGTCTGTGTCTGTCTCTATCTCTGTCTGTCTGCCCCTGTCTCTGTTTCCCTCCCTTTCTGTCTCTGTCTGTCTCTGCCTCTATATGTCTGCCCCGTCCCTGTCTCTGTCTCTGTTTCTGCCTCTGTATGTCTGCCCCGTCCCTGTCTCTATCTCTGTCTGTTTCTGCCTCTGTCTGTCTCTGCCTCTCTGTCTCAGCCTCTATATGTCCCTGCCTCTATCTTTGTCTCTCTCTCTGTCTCTATCGCTGTCTCTGTCTGTCTCTACCTCTATCCGTCTCTGCCAGTCTGTCCCTGTCTCTGTCTCTATCTGCCCCTGTCTCTATCTGCCCCTGTCTCTATCTGCCCCTGTCTCTATCTGCCCCTGTCTCTATCTGCCTCTGTCTCTAGCTGGCTCTGTCTCTGGCTCTGCCTCTATCTGTCTCTGCCTCTATCCATCAGTCTGTCCCTGTCTGTCTCTATCTCTATCTGTCTCTGTCTCTCCCTACTGCCCTCTGTTACCTCACCCGACTCTCACACCCTGCTGTCCTCTGTCATTCTTTGTCACCTCACCCCCGCTTGTGTGGCAGCTGAGGCTGCTTCCCTTCCGGAGCACACACACAGCCCCACCGAGTACTTCACAGGTCTTTAAGAGACCATTTGCATGATAAGGAGGCTTTGTTGTATTTCACCTCTTCTTAGCGCCCCTGAAGCTCCACTCGCCCAGCCCCCACAGAGCAGAGTCTGTGTTTGCCGACACTGTTACAAAAAACAAACAAACACCGGTACGATGTCTGCAAGATCCGCGGGCCGCCAAGAAATGCTTGCCGGGCCGCTGGCGGCCCGCGGGCCGTACTATGAGTACCCGTGCTCGATAGTAATAGCAATTTCCTCAGTTAATGTGGAGTCTGAATAGTTCAACTGTAAACCTGAATTAGGGGCAACCCTTTGGCCTGCATAAAGATGCTTAAAATACTCCTCCCAAACATGGGGCTGAATATGGTAGTCTGTTTCCTTTTTCAATTTGGGAGACCCTTTCGACAGGAGATGCCAGAATAATTGGCTGTTCTTCTGCTTGGAAGCTTCTACAAGTGAGCGCCAATTTCCTGACTCCCCATCCCTTTTTGCATTATCTTGTGCCGATTTTCTGCTATTTGTGATATCTATACGAGATTTTCCCTTTACCCCCACAATGAACTCATCCTTAGCTTTTTTGCAGGCCTTATTGTACCACAGAGCGATACTCCGTGTGAATAAATTTTGGTTACACTGTTTGTTAAAAAATGGTCTTATTGTATAGGCCAGTTGCTGGAATGTGGCCATGCTGTCATCTAGAATAGCAACAGTATTGCTCATGTCATTTGTGGGTATGTGGTTACAATGAGTAGTCAGTCTTGAGAATCTAGGTCAGTCAAAGTTTGAAATCTATTTCTCAGTTCCAAGAGGGGGAACTCATGTCTCGTAAAGGGCTTCTTAATAAGTGGCTTATTCACCAGGATATTTGGACCTGCACATTCAAGATTCCTACAAGTAGTTTCTGAGTGGTTGTGAGGATGCAGTTGTATTGTAGAAGGGTATTGTAGGGAGCAAATGAAATGGCAAAACGTAAGTTTTGATGCTCTCTTTCAGTGTGGGAAGTCTTTTAAAAAGCGCTACACCTTCAAGATGCACTTATTGACTCATATCCAGGTGATTGGTAACAGCAGGTAAGAGTTGTTCAAGACCAAGTCCCTTGCCTTATTTCTTTGTCCCCCAACCCCCTCAAGAGTGCTTTTCTTGCGTAATAATTACATCATCTGCCTTTAGAGTGTTTTCTAGCTTTCTTTCATGGCTTTGTCTTCTATTCATGCACTGTCATTGTGTTACCTTATATGTCTCTCCAAGTTTCATTTCCTGGTGAGTTCTTCCTATTATGTTATTGCTTGCCTCTCCATCCTCCTTTCTCGTAATTCACTCCTGGTGTATAGCATCGTCACCCTTGTCATTTACACATTTGATATCTCTGGTGTGATCTTCTACTTTCATGTCTGTCTTTTCTGTGTCACCCTCTTTCACCTGGAATCTTGCTCTCCTTGTTTTGTGGAAATATTGTGTATGTTTTTTATTGTGATACGAAGACTGTTCTTGAAGTGCTATCTTTATTTTCTGTGTCCTAAATCTCCTTTAATGGCGTGCTATGCATGTTTGGTTGTATCAGCTCCCACCTTTTCTATTTTTTACCAAGCACCTTGCCCGTGCTTTTCCATTGCTATAGTGTCATTGTTTTTAATGTGTAGGTCTCCAGTGTCCTTACCTGGGAATCTCGTTTGTGTAGTGATTCCATTTCCATCTTTTTGTGCTTCAATATCTTCTTTCTTATAGGTCTCTCTTTGTTCTTCTCATCAGTCTGCTTATTTTTCATCACCTGTCTTTTTTTTCTGCATACTTTGTGTGGCTGCCTCATTGCTGTCTTTTCTCTTTCTCCCAGTCTCTGCTTTTGTTATGCCTACTATATTACATGTTGTTGTGATATGATGTAAAGTACTTGTCCTTTTCTGGTCTGAGATTTGAAGCCCACTCTATGTAGTGTTGTTTCTCTGCAACTGACAGGCGTTTCCCCCTAATCCTAGAATATTCAGGGGCAACTTAGCACTATCAAAGGGGATGCTACCCACTAACTAGGACACTGGATACCTAGTCCGAAACTAAATCCTGGGCTCTCAAACCTCCATTACTGTCCGGGTAGAATAGACATCAAGACACAAATTATCACAGTTTCAATAAAGATGTGAATGTAAATCTCCCCCATAAATCAGGGCTCCCACGTGCTGCTGCCAGAAGAAAACAAAACCAGGGAAACTGGCTGATACTAAACAGGCGCATTTGTCCCTAGAGAGAACAGTAATTTATTTTTCTTATTGAGCTTAGATACTAGAGTGCCTATGTAGAACATAAGAACGAAGGGAGAAAGGAAGGAAGGGGAAACATGAATGAGGCAAAGCAATATAAGGGAGAGGGGGAGAAATCCTAGCCTTTTCTTTGTTCCAGTCCCATGGATCTAAAACCACTTTGTGATAAACTGTTTGTCTTTTCTGTGAGTTTCAGGTTTAAGTGTGAATTCTGCGATGTTATCTGTAATGATAAGAAGGCTTTGCTGAACCACCAGCTAACTCACATGAACGATAAACCCTACAAATGTAGTTTCTGCAAATACTGCACCTTCCGTGAAGACTTCCTTGTATCTCATCTTGCTGTGAAGCACACAGGTAAGGTTTAGACTTCCTTCCATACTTGCCCCTCATGCTTCTATAATGTAATATCTTTTACTGATAACTTGAAACAGTAAAATGGTGTTTCTTTTTTGGAAAGATCTGCATGAATGCCTGCACTTTTTTATCTGTAAATATGTTTATCATTGATGTTTACAGAGCCCATTTAAAACACCTCTTGCTCGACTTTTTGATCTTGTTGCTTGTGGAGCACTTTCTCGTTTTTAGGTCTCGCCTAGCGTTGCTGCGCACATGCGCAGCTCGCTCGGCAAGATTTATTAGGTCTCGCCTAGCGTTGCTGCGCACATGCGGAGCTCGATCGGCTAGATTTATTGTTAATGAGTAGTTTTAGAAAAGGGCGTTAAGCCCCGCCCCTTATTTCCATTGGCTGGCGTCACCGTTTATGGTAAACAGTGGCCTGCCTTTGGAAATTAGGGTTTTTGGTGGACGCCCTTTGGCCTCTGAGCCGGACTCGGTGGCCTGTTTTGCGTTTGTCGCCAAGCAGTTTCTTATCTTTATGGGGCCATGTGTTAGAAGCACATGGCCCCATAAAGACAAGAGATCCCCATGCTCCGTCTGCAGCGCGGTCCTCCTTTCACTTTCGGGACCGCGCTTGTTTGAGTGTAGGACGAGGTCGAGTCACACTTTGGGCTAGTATAGCACACTGATTGCTTTGTTGACGGTCTCGTAGTGCTGTACATAAAGCTGTTGCTCCCGCTGACCCTGCTCCTCCATATACGTATATGCGTGTCTCTAGGTCCTTGCTTTATTTATTTGCAATTTTATATAGCGCGAACTCGACCGGAAGGTATTGGAGCGCTTTATGTGACTTTTAGTTACATTAGACAAAGACGCATTTATTTTTCAGGCACAGGGAGATTAACTGATTTCCTCAGATCAGGACGCCGAGACTAGAACCTGCGACCACAGTTCCAAGGTAGACCGCGCTGGCCGTGATGCCACATTCCTCTCCCAGTGCCTCTCTGGAGCAGCTATGACGTCAGGCCCCTCCTTACCTCTCCCATCCCCAATTTTCATTGTGATGCAAACCCTGGCAAAAGAAACCACCATTTACGAGCCCGAAACTTGCTAAACTCAAAGCTGGGAGCCCCCGTTGGTGTCCTCTTACAGCTCATGGAGGAGGGCGGGATGAGTGCAGGACGAGGTCGTCACACTTTGTGCTAGTATAGCACACTGATTGCTTTGTTGACAGTCTCGTAGCGCTGTACATAAAGCTGTTGCTCCCGCTGACCCTGCTCCTCCGCTTCCTCCCTGGTCTCCACCATATACGTATATGCGTGTGTCTAGGTCCTTGCTTTATTTATTTGCAATTTTATATAGCGCAAACTCGTCCCAAAGGTATTGGAGCGCTTTACGTGACTTTCAGTTACATTAGACAAGATCGCATTTATTTTTCAGGCACAGGGAGATTAAATGATTTCCTCGGATCAGGACGCCGAGACTAAAACCTGCGACCACAGTTCTAAGGTAGACAGCGCTGGCCGTGACGCCACATCCCTCTCCCGGTGCCTCTCTGGAGCAGCTATGACGTCACTATACGTGTGACACCTTGAACTGGGTCTCATTTTTAAGCGACTGCGCTTTGCCTCCTGGGATATGTCAGTCCTGACTCGAAGTTATAACGCTCTTAGACACAAAAACTTTGAAACAAGCCTTCTCTGGGGCATCTCCCGAAACTACGGAAAATCCACCCCTCTCCCTCAAGAAACTCCTGTTGCTGATACTGTGACGGAAGCCTGGTTCCATAGTTTAAAAAATCTGCAGCTCTTGCCTATTCTGTTAAGCTATTTTGCACTGTCCACACCAACGCACTCCGGGAGACCTTTTTACTTCAATATGATGCAGCCAAACACCATCAAGTCTCTCAAACAAACCAACGCGTTTCGACCACTCTGGTCTATATAGCAATTTCTGAACAGTGCCCCTTGTGTTCGCTGTAAAAAAAATAAGATTACAAAAATGAAACAGACCTCGTGCAATGTAATCTGATGGTCGTGTAAAGCACTCCAATGCTCTTAGGACATGTTCGAGCTATATAAAACTGACAAGAGGGAACGGCAAACCTACAAGTCCCAGAATGATAAGTGAGGTTGGCATAAAAGAGCGGACAAATTTAAAGTGCCACATATATGACATGGGATTACTGAGTGGACTTGCCTAATATGGGCCTCAAAAATGTAGTCGGTAATTTCTCAAATATGCCCCCCCCCCTAGTCAGTGCCACCAACTGCTCCGGTACCTACCCCTTTTCACCACCTCTGATGGGCTCCTGCTGTCAAATAACAAGCATCGGCATAGCCAATAGGTCTTGCCTTTGGGACCTTATAAGTGTTTAGTTATCCAGCACAATATCCTTGGTGCAACAACATCAAGTGTTGCTTGGCTAAACACTAATAAGGTCCCAAAGGCGAGACCTATTGGCAATGCCAATGCTTGTTCAAACATGCACAGTAAAACAACCTTTATACCCCAATATCGATTTGTTTATTGAGGCTTGCTTTGATCTTCACTGATACCCTGCTTGATCCATGATGCATGTTGAACAGGTTTCTCCTCTGCACATACAACTTCAAGACTTCAAAGTGTCTATAATCAATGTATCACTCCATGTCCAAAATAAACATAGCCAAACTAACGCATGCACTCTCGGTGTACCATGAAATCAAATGTAGAAAGGTATGCTACCTTTATGAATTACCCATATGCTTATCCTGTGAACACGTGGAGGACTTTATTGAAAGTTAAAATACTTCAAAGCTAGTCGGAATCTCACAATTGTTGTCCACAAGACACAGTTTGGTCCTACCTAACATGACAGGTGTATTTGTAGAGTGCACGTTCGCCACTAAGTGGGTCTCTTAAGAAAAACCAACAGGTGATATCCATTTCCCTCATTTCAGGTGGAAAACCATTTTGTTGTGATTATTGTCATTTCACTACTAAACACAAGAAGAATCTGCGTCTCCACGTGCAGTGTCGACACGCTGAGAAACTCCAAGAGTGGGGCCAGCAGCACCCAGAGGAACCCCCTTGCCGCCGTCGCCCCTTCTTCACGCTTCAGCAGATTGAGGCACTGAAACAACAGAATACTACTCAAGAAGAGATGGTTGTCAACCCACAGGTATTATGTCATTCTGCACATCCTTAACATATTTATTTCAGGGAAGACCACTTTACTCCATCTCTAAAAGTGCTACTTTTTATTCTTTCTTCATGCTAAACCTGTACTTTCTTCCCACAGATGTCTTGTATTCCTTCTAAACTCTTTTTCTTTTCTATATTCTCTATCATTATGTAGTCTGTTACAAGAGGATCAGTGGCACTGGCCATCTCCCTTTTCTTATTCTTTTCTTTTACCTATTTCTACTGCTGAAGCCTTTGCATAGTCAGCTCAAATTATGTTTACTTTGTCTGTACTAACTGGTGAAGCTTCTCTCTGTATAGTGGAAAACTATTAGCATTCTTTCTAAATCAAAGAACTTAAAATCTGCAGCACAAGTATTTCAGACATGTAGGTTAGCAGCACAGAATGCCCGTATTCCTTGCTGCAGTGGCAAAGCTGTGTGAAATGTTTGTTTATTTCTGTGCATTTGCATGCCTGTGTGTTGGTATGCTTGTGTCTTTATGTGCATATGTCACTAAGATATATCTATATGCTGTGAAAACCAAAATCTGTTTCTTTAAGAGCAATTCTCAAGCTTCCAAAAGCTATAGGACGAATCCTGTGTCAGAACATAAGGAAGATGGAACGATATTATTATGTTTCAATAAACTCATCTTACAGAGAGTAAAGCTCTGACATGTAGGACAGGTTGGATGGAGACAGAAAGTGACAGTTGTATCACATCTACCTCCATAGGTATCAGTAAGCTTATTCACTACAGACTAGACTTTTTCACAACAGGCGGTAAATTCATTGAAGAAAAAAAAAAGATAACGAAGGTTGTTCATCTATTCTCCATTTAAAAGTAGCAAACAAAGCACCTACAGCATTTCAACTGTTTTCCCCCTACATTAATGCTCATCAAATTCAGGGGAACCTCTTCAATGAACTTATTCTAATGGACAGTGGTTATCTTGTAGTGGATGGGGATTTCAGTAATACATTTGTTCACATTTTCGATCGGAATAGTTTTATGAAGCTTGCGGTTCAAAAAGACAGTCAAATTCCCAGGTGAGTTACATCTGTCTTGCATCTGTCAGTTTCTCATCCCTCCTCAAGAGGCTAAATTCACTTATACAAATGATCAGGAATTGACTGTTTCTTGATCAGTAAGGGCCTTTTCAACTTGACCATAAGCTCATATGTGTTGTATTACCATTTCTGATCATACACCATTCAGTCAGTCTTTCCACATTCCATCTGGTGCTACCAGTCGAACACAAACTAGGACCCTTCCTACTGTAAGACCTTAGCCATCTCAAGAAATTAAGCGATGAAATAACGTTTCTTTGTCATTTATAGTAACATTGTTTGGGAGTCACTACAAGCTAGTGTGAAATGGATTGTTATTTCACACAGGGCCCAGAAACATTTAAAAAAAAGTAAATATCCCTATGCAAGAGCTCGAATAATGTGTTCATAAACGTAACTTCATCCAATCTAATGGTAGATTCACACATTGTCATCTGCCCAGGTGCCAGGCTGGGTCCTGTAGCGCTTACAATAGCTCCTGCACAGCAGCAGGTGGTACCATCTGTCTCCACTACAAATCTTCCCCGCCTCCAGACATGATGACACAACCTACATGTGGGCACTACTCCTGCATGTTGACATCTGTGTCGCCTTTTCCCATGCCCTTTGACATCAATTTAGAACTTGGTTACATCGTTTGTCAGTCGCTTTTTATTTTTCCAATTTTTTTTTTTTTTTGAGTGTGTTCAGAAATGTAGCCCTAAAAAGGACAGGGTTTATCTGTCATACCTCCGAGTCTTGCAGCAAATGGTCCCTGCTGCACCCAAAGGCCACCAGGAAGCGGGAAGATAAACTCTACTTTGCCTAGCATAAGAAACTGGACAGTCACTAGGTTGTTAGTGTGTTCCTGTTCCCATTTCCGCTCCTGGTCACCTACTTTGGTCCAAGACTAAATTGAGAGACAAGTAGAAGATAAAACACAAAAAGTCAAGGTGGGGTTCTTCAATTACTTAAAGCTCCTGCTGCAGGGGGGGAGGGGGCCTTGGTCGGCACTCTAAAGGCCGATTCTCTTGTTTTCTGTATGTCTTGGATTCGATTCCGCTCCTGAAGCCGGTGCACCCAAATTACTTCAGGCCATCGCTGACTATGCAGCGAATTATGGCCTTCAGAGAGGTCATGCTACAGATCTTCAAGTGGTTCAGGATCCCTTTTGTGTAGCTTCATACTCCACTAATCCATCAGGGCCCCCAGTCAGACCTTCCCCTGGGCACTAACTGGCTCTCTACTGCCACAGCTCACTCCACTTGAGGCGCAGGGCCATGTCTCATCTCAACCGCAGCCCTACTAGTTGTTTCTCCATCGGTGCCACCTTCGGCCCACAGTCACCAGTATCAGATAACATTCTAACTCCAATTGCAGATCCAAAGCTGATTTTGACTAGGACACACCCTTTGTTGCACTCTACCGTAAACACATTTAGTATGAGAAAGATTCCTGTCATCTTGCCTCAGAGGCAGTATTTCAGGAGAACGGAGGCCCTTTTGCTCCCACTCCAATTCTCTTTATAAGGTCCTGAAAATGTCTCCCACTTTGAAAATGATTTTCTCTCCTCAATACACCGATGCTGGCTAATACATTGACCTACAAAACACTTGAACACTTCACCTGAGATGGAAAGGAATGTACCCTGAGGGGCCCCTACAGAATATTGTACTTCTTTCATGATGGTAGTGTGTGTGTGTGTGTATATATATATATATATATATATATATATATATATATATATATATATATATATATATATATATATATATATATATATATATATATATATATATATATATATATATATATATAGCGAGATAAGGACAATCTCGCAAGTTAATCAAATTGCATGAAAGAAGGACGCCGTACTCTTCTTGGATTTCTCAGCTCAAGTTTAATGACCTTGTTCCTCTTCCCCACCTACGCGTTTCGAACTTACAAAGTTCTTGATCACGGTAAGTAACATAAGTCCTAGGTTTGTTTCACCAATTTATACCTAGATTCCAAAATTGTCCCAAGATGAAGCATTCTGGGTCTGGTAGTTTCTTTGGTGTTAGTCGAGCACGATTATGTGCTTTCAATTCATGTCTGCGATGCTGCCAGACGTGCACGCATAACACTGGTTTGTGAAGGGCTAATTATACCCACCCGTCATACGCTTAGAGAAGCGATGACGTAGCAAATTTCACTCGAAGTGTAAATCTTGAATCACTTCTAACCATTTACTAAGCACCACTCGGGTATAATTAGCCCTTCACAAACCAGTGTTATGCGTGCACGTCTGGCAGCATCGCAGACATGAATTGAAAGCACATAATCGTGCTCGACTAACACCAAAGAAACTACCAGACCCAGAATGCTTCATCTTGGGACAATTTTGGAATCTAGGTATAAATTGGTGAAACAAACATAGGACTTATGTTACTTACCGTGATCAAGAACTTTGTAAGTTCGAAACGCGTAGGTGGGGAAGAGGAACAAGGTCATTAAACTTGAGCTGAGAAATCCAAGAAGAGTGCGGCGTCCTTCTTTCATGCAATTTGATATATATATATATCTCACGCTCACCGTCAGCGCTCGGATTCTCCTCCAAAACCACGGACACCAACCACGATGTAGGTTCTAATTCAGATGTTTATTCAAATGCCGCCATTACACGTTTCAGCTCCTCAAGATCCTTGATCACATGACAATGTTGCGGCGCTATTTTTTCATTTTTAAAGTGACAATGTGCTTAGTGCAAAGCTGAAAACAGGTATAACCAGGGAATAAATATTTCACATGTAGTTCAAGTATTGTGGACATTTGCTTATAGAAACAATTCCGGCATTATTTCAGTAAATAATGTTTATCTTATTTTAACTTCTTTAACTTTGGCATAATCAGATAATTGTATTAGAGGTTTTGTCAACACTTGCAGACAGTAGGTATAAACAAATAAATATATAAATTAATAAATACACACTGTGAGCATAAAATCTGTTGATATAGACATAATAATCAATATAACCCAAAATACAATAAAATCTGCATTTTATCAATTGCCTTGCCATGAGAGTGGGTATTGATTTCATATCACCGTTTCCCTCTTACGCACCAATTTATTTGTAAAATACAACTTTAATAGATATATGCAAATGTGCAAAGTGCCTTTACGCCATGATGTTTGCTATCGTTTAAGATTAGGTCAACCTTCCCTATTTGGATACCTGGACCAAAGTGCTACTGTTGCAATATAGATATAGGTGCCTAAGTGCTGCGTGTTTGATAAAGAAAGTGATATTTTCTCACTAGTGATACAATTAGAAAATGTATTGTATCCGCTTGTGTTGTTAAAATTATAATGTTCTTTTACCTCTGTTTATTCGGTAAATACCCTTCATGCCTGCCATAGTCTTGGTATGAATACCTTTAGATCCCTACTTTCTCATTTTTCCTGGAACTGTGTGTTTTTCTGTGTTTCTATACTGGGTATCATAATTGTTTTCTAAATTATATTTTAGTCTGATACAAACTCTATATTACAGCTGTTGACAACATATAGGTTAAAAGGTCACAATTGTATAAACATTAAGTATGAAATATATAAATAACATAAAACATCCAATATATGTAAAATAATACTTTTCACTTATGATTAACAGTTTTCATTGTTCACTGTGATTTCCTAGAGACAGGTATGTAAATCTTCAGTCATGTTAAGCCCCCCTGGTTGTTTAGAATCCAATTCAAGGATGTACCTATTTTTGAGCTTACTTAACTTAGCCTTCCTGTTTCCACCTCTTCTGCTTGGGGGAACTGAGAGTCAATAAGGAAATAATTCAATTCCTGACTTTTTGAGTTGTGGTACTCCTTGAAATGTCTTGCTACTGGGTATGTGTTGTCTTGATTGGTGATGGCTCTGATGTGTTGAAGCACACATTTGTGTGCTTGAAGTATAGTACTTCCAACGTATTGTAAACCACAGGGACATACCAATACATAAACCACATACTCAGTTTTGCATGTTAGGAGTTTGCTAATTTTATACTCCTTGGGGCTAAAGGGGGTTGTAAACGTAGTTGTGTTAATCCCCTGTTGACAGGCTTTACATGTTTTGCATTTGAAAAATCCCTTATGAGTTCTTAGCCAGCTGCAGTTTTCTATCAATTCAGGACTTGTCTTAACAAGTTTGTCCCTCATGGAGGGCTCCCTGCTGTGTGTAATCGAGACTTTGTGAGGTAACGTGGTTCCGATTACTGGATCATTTAATATGAGGGGCTAATTGCGTGTGATGATACTACGCAATTCCTTATTTTGCTTGCTATATTCCATGATTATCCTGAAATCTTCTTTTTCGGTTGCATTGACCATCTCATGTTGCCCCTGCTGATCTAATGTTTTCTTGGGATTGTCTTTGATCAGCTCTAATCTATCTGGGATCATGTATTTTCTTATGGCCCCCTCAATGGTCTTAAGTGAATAACCCCTTTCCCGGAACCTTGCTTTACTTTCATCCTCTGCCTTTTTGAGAGTTGATTGGTCACTGTTAACTCTCCGTAACCTTAGCATTTCCCCATAGGCGATGCTATTAATCAAATGCCTCGGATGGGCGCTGCTGGCATGCAGGGTCAAATTGCCTGCTGTGTCTTTTCGATAATGTTTTGTTTCTATCTTGTTGTTGTGGATTTATACCTGCATGTCTAAGAAGTTAACTGTATGTTCACTTATCGTGGCCGTAAAGTGTAGATTCATTGTGTTCGTATTGATTGACTCAATAAACTCTAGCGCGGTCTGATGTGAACCTTTCCAAATCACAAACAAATCATCTATGTAACGAAGCCATGTTATGATATTACTCTACATATATTCACTATGTTTGACTTTGAGTACCAGCTCCTCCCACCAGCCCATGTGTAAACACGCATAGCTGGGGGAAAAGCTGGCACCCATGGCTACTCCTCTTGTTTGTCTAAACAGCATATTGTTGAACATAAACACATTGTTGTTTAAGCTGTTCTCAACCATTTCAATCAGCATTTGACTATATTGTATAAGGTGCTCAGATCTTTTAGATAAATAATATTTCAGTGCTGTAAAGCCGTCTCTGTGTCTAATACTGGTATACAGTGATGTCACATCAAGCTCCATTAATAAATAGTCACTTTGCCAGATACATTCCTTCAATTTGTTTAAAAAGTCACTGCTATCTCGTATGTAGGAAGGTAAAGATTGGACATGTCCTTGTAAAAAATAATCTACATATTGTGATGTATGTGCTAAAAGTCCGTCTCGCGGCTATATAATAGGTATCCTGGTGGTTTGCAAGGGTCTTCATGAATTTTAGGGATAAAGTAAATTGATGGTGTCATGAGATGGTCATTTCGTAGGAATTTGTATTCATCCTTGGTTATTAATCCAAGTTGATAGTTTTGTGTAGTATGTTTTACATATTGCCTTTAGATCTGACCCGTTACTTTTGGTGTAAAATGTTGGATCATTTAATTGCGATAAAGCCCCTTTAGTGTAGTCGTCTTTAGCCCAGATCACGATGTTGCCACCCTTGTCAGAGTTTCTAATGACAATAGAGGTTTCATTCTCACGTCTTTTCATCGGGGTATGATATTGATTGTTACGACAGTTGTACTTTCTTTTAGTCTTCATTACCTTGTGATTCAGCTGTTTGATCTGTGCAGTAACCTGTTCATTGAAGATATCAATGAAGTCCCGTAGACTGACCGGGTTGAATTGGCTTTGAACAGGGATGTTGCATTTGGCTCTCTATACACTGATGTTTCTGGGATTGCCGCTGTCAATTGTTCTGGCATACTTTCTAGTGTATTTGATGTGTAGCCCCCTGTCCATAATTCCTGCAAATCCATCATCAATGGCATGTCATCAGCTGAAGGGCCAGCCGATCTGTGTTGCTTGTCTCATTCCTTCTGTGTTAATAGTTTTTGTGTTGATTCCTTGTTCAGTAACACATGGTGTTCCTTAGTTTTAACTTTCTGAAAAACCGATAAATGTCCATTCATGTTTTGATATAATTAAAACTGCTTTCTGGGCAATATGACAATCCCAAGCTCAATATCTGTTCCTCCGCCTTGGTTAAATTGATGTGCGCCAGGTTAAGGATGGTTTTGTTGTTGTTGGACTCACTATTGGCATTTAACGTTGAGATATATATATATATATATATATATATATATATATATATATATATATATATATATATATATATATATATATATATATATATATATATATATATATATATATATATATATATATATATATATATATATATATATATATATATATATATATATATATATATATATATATATATATATATATATCCTATACATCAAAGCCCCTTCCGAACAGCTGGCACCCATGGAAAGTGGCGTACACGCCATCGCAGCATGCTGGCAGCCTCCAATTTCAAAATCCAAAGTTAAGTACGCTCTCAGGCTTCAAGACAACACTTCCAAATGTAAATGCAACTAGGTTTATTCCACAACGCGTTTCAACTGCATCCGCAGCCTTGTTCACGTGAATACAGTGCAACAAAAACAAACGAGCACTTATATATAACGGACATCACGTCATTGGCAACAACATAGAGATAGGTAATGTTCATAAAGTTTAGCGGCCATCTTGTAGTTCCAATCGCATTGTAGTATACGGCAAAGTTTTCAGAATAATTCATATTGAAATGTCCTGGTACAAGCCAAACAGGTTAGTGAATCCAACTGTATTGTAATATTCACAGTATAGATACCTACAAAGACGCTTACCGATAGTGGATTGTAAAGCAATCTGAGCATGGTTTACAATGTGCTATAGTGAATACAAATAGCATTAATGTGTACGTACTTGATCATACTAAGCACCTTGACAGTCCATATTCGTATGCTCATTGAAACAAAGTTCAACAGAATCAGACATGCTTTTGTCATTACAGACATGGTTAAATGCTCGAGCCTTAATGTGATAAAATGCACAGTGCATATCCACCAAAGCGCTGCAATTAAAACATGTTAGAGGGAAGTGAATAAATAGCAATGTGCTCATTCCTTACTGGTTCGCTCTAATCACGTTTAGAGCAGAGTAACCCGAATACCACCCCCAGAATGCTGTAGGTACAGTGTAATTAGCAAGAAAGTGCTCTAGTATTGGACATGCTAGAGTTAAACAATATTTGGCCTAGTGCTCAGTTGAAAATGTCTAATCATTACAATAATCCAACACAATTCAAGTATCGTTCTAAAAGTGAGGTACCAGTCATCTCGCCCACAGATAAGGTCTTCAATAGACAAAAAGGTAAATCTCATCTTATCGTTCTCTATTCTTTGTGCCAGTGACATCCGTTCGTATATAAAAGTGCCCAAAAGCGTCTCCGTGATAATAAAGTGACATCGAAGAAAAGGTTAGGCAACCCGTGTAGTGAGTAGGTACCTTCCTTCTCTCCTGCAAAAGAAACAAAATAAAATTAAAAAAGGTTAAAATTAGTTAACAGCTTCTAATGCACATTATTTTTCTGGGGCGGAGGCTCATCAAGATTAAAAAACATACACTGGGTCAAATGTCACACTCAGAGTCTGCAAATCATTGAAGAGAAAATCAAAAGGAAATCAGTTGGAAAATTGCTGTAACTACTCCTTTTTAAGATGTATCGAAAGTTCTTCATCCTGGTTCATACCCCCAGGGGCCCTAGTCTGTAAGTCCACAATGTACTTGGACTCTTTTTGTCTAAGTTTAAGTGTCCTGTTTCCCCCTCTGTGATCCATCCGGATCTGTTCCAAAATAAAATATTTCAATAGAGAGGAAATAGAAAAGTGTTTCTCCTGATAGTGTCGTGCTACCGGATATTTAGGATCTTTATTAGTAATAGCACGTTTATTTTCTAGTATTCTCTTTTTTGCCATAAGAGTGGTATCCCTATGTAGTATAACCCACAAGAACATTCTATCACATATATCACAAAAGTTGTGCTACATGTTAGAAATTGAGTAATTTCTCTGCGGCTTGAACCATGTGTAAATTCCTTACGAAAAGTGCTAGCAGAGCACGCTTTGCAATGTCCACAAGGAAAGAATCCTTTGAGATTATGCATACCCCTATCCTGTACTGGTGTAATGTCGCTATGAACAAGTATGTCTCTCAGTGTCCTGCCCCGCCTGTAGGTGATGTTAGGTCTCTCTTTGATGGTATGGTCTATACTACTGTCATTTTTTAGTGTGTTCCAATTCTGTAACAGGATGCGCCTGATACTGTCATTGTCAGTTATGCTGACGACACCCAGCTCATGTTCAAACTCACCCCAGACAGCGAAAAATTTGCCACCAATTTTTCTAGCTGCATGGCAGCGGTCGACACCTGGATGGATAATAACTGCCTCCGTTTGAATGGCGACAAAACGGAGGTGCTAGTGGTAGGGAATAAAACCTCCATATGGTCCCAGGCTTGGTGGCCTACTACTTTGGGCGATTGCCCCCACCCAGTCGAAAGGGTCAAAAACCTAGGAATAATGATTGACTCGGATTTGTCGGGAAGAACACAAGTCAATAAAACAATTGGCAAATGTATGGGCACGTTAAAAATCTTACGTAAGACTATTGATCTTGTTCCCATTGAAGCAAGGAAAACGTTAGTGCATGCACTGATAACGCCCCACCTGGATTATGGAAACGTTCTCCTTTTAGGTGCGAACCAAAAACAACTACATCAGCTTCAATGCATTCAAAATGCGGCCGCCCGCATGGTACTAGGTTTACCAAAAAGAACATCCGCTACAGCAACCTTGTCCAAGCTTCACTGGCTTCCAGTTAGAGAAAGAATCAGATTTAAGGCTCTCTGCTATGCCCACAGAATTGCACACAACAAAGGACCCACTTATTTGAGAAATCTTCTAACTATCCACCGCCCTACCAGAAACCTCAGATCCTCGGGTATGTCACAATTCAAACTTCCCCGGATCAATAGAGCAAGACTGGGCGGTCGCTCCTTTAGTTTCCTTGGAGCAAAGCATTGGAATGCCCTGCCAGCTCATCTGAGAATGGAACCATCAGAAATTCTCTTTAGAGCTAAATTAAAAACTCATCTCTTCCCTTATTAACATTTCCTTGTCTCTCTGTCTCGGTGAGCTGTAAGGAGTTTTTGTCAGCAATTAGCGCGGGGATACACAGTTGTGCAGCCATGCGCTTTATAAAACGCTTTATTATTATTATTATTATTATTCAGAATTAAATGTCTTGATCACCCTGGTATCATCATCTGCTGTTTCCTCTGTATTGGGTACTTTCTCCTTAAGAGTGTCCTTCCTATCAATACCCTCTGCTCTATTGATAGCTTTTTTAAGGACCCAAGTAGGATATCCCCTAAGCTCTCTTTACCATATGCCTCCGCACTTCTGCAGTTCCTTTTTGCCCTCAGAAGTTCCCCATATGGAATGCTCCATTTAAGTGTATCAGGATGGCTGCTGAAGGCATGTAGGATGCTGTTTCCTGCAGTAGTCTTACTAAACAAGGAAGTATGTATCTGATTTTGTCTGATCTCCACTTTGACATCCAGATATTCAACCTTGCTATCGCTGATGTCGCCTGTAAGATGTATATTGCGATCATTCATATTCAGTTCATCTATAAGTTCCTGGGCCTCTGTGCAACTGCCTTTCCATATGATGAACAAGTCATCAATATACTTGAGCCACAGCTCTATCTTGCTCAGGTTCTTGATGGTAATTTTACCGGAGAATATCTCTTCTTCCCAGAGGCCCATAAACAAATTCGCAAAACTTGGAGCGAGACAAGAACCCATCGCGGTTCCGACCATCTGTTTATAGAGAGTGCCATCAAAAACAAAGATATTGTTGGTAAGGCAGAACTCTGTCATTTCTATGATCATATGATTGGGTTCCCAATACTTGATATGTCTGTGTTTGAGGAAATGTGTCCAGGCGGCCAATCCTTGTTGGTGGTCAATGATATTGTACAAGGAGTGTACATCTAACGTAATCAAGAGGAAACCACTTTCCCTTTTGATTGTTTCTAGTTTACTCAGGAAATCCTTAGTATCTCTAACATAACTAGGGAGTTTGATGACATATTCTCTGAGGAAATGGTCCACATATTTAGATATGTGTTCAGCCACACTGCCTATAGATGACACAATCAGACGTCCTGGTGGTGTCTCTGGATCTTTATGGACCTTGGGGAGAAGGTATAGTACCGGTATCTTCGGGAAATCCCTCTTAAGATAGCAGTACTCCTCCCATTCGAGGACACCCTCCAGATGGTGAGTTTATCCCATATGGTGATTACGCTGTCATTGTATGTTTCTCTGGTAATTTGCGTATAAAATGTGGTGTCCCCTAACTGACTTTGAGCCTCAATAATGTATTGGTCCCTATCCTGGATGACTATATTCCCGCCCTTGTCCGCAGGCCAGATGACTATATCCTTATCCTCCGCTAATGACCTTAAAATCTGTCTTTGTTTGTATGACAAATTGTTGTTGGTTTTATTATTGTGTGGTTTGTGTCTTAGGTCAATGAGGGCCTTAGTGACATTATCATGAAAGGTGTCTATACCGTCATGGGGTAAAGTGGGTAGAAATGTTGAAGGTGGTCTGAAACCTGTGGGTTTATATATATATCAAAATGAGAGAAAGTTCCTTCTGGGATCGAGCCCGTAGTCCGGTGGTGCGCAGGCCGGCGGAACCACAGCCGGACATCCAATACCTTACAAAGTCCAAATAAAGCGCACACTCGGTGTAAGAGTTTGCTCGTGCATGTTTTACTCAAATGAGTAAAACGTGCACGAGCAAACTCTTACACTGAGTGCACTTTATTTGGACTTTGTATGATATATATATATAGTCACTGAAAAAACCATAGGTTTCAGGCACGTTATAGTTAAGAATTCGCATTTAAAAAACCTTAGAAATTTACTGAAAAAACCATAGGTATCAGGGGCATTATAGTTACCTGCACATTTCACTTGTACAAAATCATTGAAATTCCCCCGTTATAGTTAGTTCAGCTAACTATAATTCGCGCGCTCACAATGCACTGCTGATGACGTCACATATTACATCACTCATGACATGGTCAGTGACATCTCAAATGACATCAGTGATGACATCATCTAGTGAATGTGTGTTTTTCTGAAAATTAAATATGTTTTATATATGTATACCTCAAGGTCGATGGAAGAATAAATGGGTATATAAGTGTCTAAATGGATGATTTTTTAAATGAAAAATTGATTGTATAACTGACTAAGTGTATCTTAGTGAATACATGGGTTAGTGAGTAATGTTTAAATATGTAAATATCTGTCTCAGTGTCTCACTTTGTGTATAAGTGGCTGCATAGGTTGGGGAGTAGCTACATGAGTGTCTACATAGGTTATTAGTTGGTTTTTGAGTATCAGTACGAATGTCTGAGTGTCTGTATGGTTCGGGGGGGGTATTACGTAGTGCATAGATGCATGAATGAGTGACTCACTGTTTGTATGTGTTGAAGACAGCATGTGTGCAGGACAGTATGGGTGGATGAGTGTGTGTATGGGTGTGTTAATGAGTGAGTGACTGTCTCGATAGTGTCTTTATGAGTAACTACATATGTTTTAAACTAGTATATGTGACTATTGGTGTATATGTGAGAGTGAGAGATTGGAAGAGTTCCTGTATGAATAAGTATGTGTTTCTATAAGTGATTGTTTAAAAGAGTAAGTATGTGTAATGTTCTGTAGAAGCAAGTGTGGTGGTGTGTGTATAACTGTACATGCAAGTAAATGGATGTTTGATTCTTTATTAGCATGAGAGTGACTATGTGTGTGAGTAACTCTATGGATGAGTGGCGGTGTGTAACAGGATGTATAGGTGTATGTGTACATATGATGAGTGAGTACATGTATGAGTGACTGTATAGGACTGTTGGTGAATGAGTGGATGTGTATGTGGATCTTAGAATTACTGAATAGGTTGTTGAAACTGGTATTGGTATGTCCATTGTTTTTAAAATTTTAGTTTCTATTTTTGAATGTGTGTATCAAAGGTTATATTGGGGTGAGAGGAGGTCTACCACTCTATCACAGGGATGATGTCATCAGTGATGTCATTTGAGATGTCATCAGTGATGTCATCCGTGATGTCACTGACCATGTCATGAGTGATGTAATATGTGACGTCATCAGCAATGCATTGCTGGCGCGCGAGTTATAGTTAGCTGAACTAACTATAACGGGGGAATTTCAATGGTTTTGTACGAGTGAAATGTCCAGCTAACTATAGCGCCCCTGAAACCTATGGTTTTTTCAGTGAATTTCAAAGGTTTTTTAAATGCTAATTCCTAACTATAACATGCCTGAAACCTATGTTTTTTTCAGTGAATTTCAAAGGTTTTTTAAATGCTAATTTCTAACTATGCCTACAGAGATAGGACATGTGAAGAAAGAAGAAAAAACGCACTGAAAGAAAAAAAAGAAATGCAGAAAGAAGCAACAGTAGACCTCAAAGACAAAGAAAAGTGCAGGAAGAAGGAAAACGTGCAGAAAGGACAAACAGAAGAGCAGAAAGAAGCCTTGTTGCAAAATCATCCTGTACCCTCAACTTTTTCAGACGGATAATGGTGGTAACTGAGTCTGATTAACCAGTCCTAGAGCCAGTGCTATGCTAAAAGACACTTAGAATGCAGTGAAAACACCTACATACACTAGGGAACACTATGCGCTGGGGTCCCCCTGTGATTAGCATGACCTCCTCTGTAAACCCCTAGTATATAATAGGGCAGGGGGATTAAAACTACCTCTTAAAACACGCCACAGGGCGTGTTTGCACATGTCACCTCAGGCCCGTCCCCTCCCTTCACCACTGTGCAAACATGCTCTGTTGCCGTTTTAGGTTGGGAGATTAAGTCCCCTTGAATCCTGAGGGTCCCTAGGGTCCAACTAGCCCACTAGGTACCTCCAGTAAGCGCCACAAAGCTGCGTTGCAGAGAGGTGTAAAAAGGGGCACGGCCTAGTCCACCTCTCTGCAGCGCAGTGGCGCTTACTGGAAGCACCTGGTGGGCTAATAGGCCCCCAGGGTCCCTGAGGATTGTAAGTGAATTATTTCCCCAACTTAAAACGCGACACAGGGCGTTTGCACACGTCACCTCAGGCCACGCCCCCTTCCTTCACCATTGTGCATGCCTTGGGATCTCTCTCTGCCTGTGAGTGGTTTGTGCCCTGGGACCTCTCTCTGCCTATGAGTTGTGTGTGCCTAGGATCTCTCTCTGCCTGTGAGTGGTGTATGCCTTGGGAGCTCTCTCTTCCTTTGAGTGGTGTGTGCCTTGGGATCTCTGTCTGCCTGTGAGTGGTGTGTGCCTTGGGATCTCTTTTCCTGTGAGTGGTATATGCCGTAGGATCTCTCTCTTGTTCCTTTAATCATTGTTTTTCTCCCACCATTAATCTCGCTCTAACCACTGTTATCCTTGTTGTTGTACTATCGTAATCTGGGCATTTCTTTACCCTACTCGTTCTTTCTCGCCCTGCCACCGCTTCACCTGCCCGCTTCCTGCATCTTGCTAACCCTGCCCAGTGACCATCACTCTCCCAGGACCTACTTAATGGAGGCCGAAGCGCAGGCTTGCAGCAGAAGCGCGCAGCGGTTGCACCAAAGGCAGGCCCATCTGCGCCCCTCTACACCTGCTGTGCCCGAGTCGCACTTCTCCACCCACCACCAGAGAACCATTCTCCTGCCAGCACTGCCGCTTCACCTGCAACACCGAAGCAGCAAACAATGACGGAGACACCACAAACATGACTTCATCCACCACACCAACTGAGACCGCCACTATACAACTCCAGTGCATTCTACTCAACGCATGATCGCTCGGCAGACATGCCATGGAGATCTGGGACACACTCTCATCCCTCACTCAGGACGTCAGATTCCTCACAGAGACTTAGCTGAACCCGGACATTGCCACTAGCAAAGGCTACAAGATGACACACCTGTACTGAATCAACAAACACGGAGGAGAAATTGCCATCATCTACAAGGACACCATCCACTGCATGACCTACTCAGATGACTCAACCCGATAATAGAGCATCTCAACTCCCAACTTCCCACAGATGTGCCTAGGACCTCTCTCTGCCTGTGAGTTGTGTGTCCCTTGGGATCTCTCTCTGCCTGTGAGTTGTGTGTGCCTTGGGATCTCTCTCTGCCTGTGAGTGGTGTATGCCTTGGGATCTATCTCTTCCTGTGAGTGGTGTGTGCCCTGGGGCCTCTCTCTGCCTGTGAGTGGTGTATGCCTTGGGATCTCTCTCTGCCTGTGAGTGGTTTGTGCCCTGGGGCCTCTCTCTTCCTGTGAGTGGTGTGTGCCTTGTGATCTCTCTCTCCCTGTGAGTGGTGTATGCCTTGGGAGCTCTCTCGTCCTGTGAGTGGTGTGTGCCCTGGGGCCTCTCTCTTCCTTTGAGTGGTGTGTGCCTTGGGATCTCTTTCTGCCTGTGAGTGGTGTGTGCCTTGGGATATCTTTTCCTGTGAGTGGTATATGCCGTAGGATCTCTCTCTCTTCCTGTGAGGGATGTGTGCCATAGGATCTCTCTCTGCCTGTGAGTGGTATGTGCTTGGGATCTCTCTCTTTCTGTGAGTGGTGTGTTCCTTGGGATCTCTCTCTCTCTCTGCCTGTGAGTGGTGTGTGCCTGTAAGTTGTGAGTCTACTCCGGTCATTCATGCCGTAGCAATCAGCGGTGCAGCGGGTGCAGTGGCATCGAGTCCCAGAGGCCAAAGAGCCCATTCATCCCTCGTAATGTCTTTATTTCACTAAACAAACAGAGGTCAGGGTGTATTTTTCTTGCTTGCACAGGGGCGCTTGACCTCCTTGGTGCGAGTGGGGGACCTCCCAGTTCGCCCCTCCAGTGCAGCCGAGGTGCCAGCTTTGAGCTCTTTGCTCGGGAGAGGTCACATCACTAACAATAGATGGGAGGTTTTTTTCCCTCCTCATCCTCCAGGCCCCGTCCATCCAACCGCATCGTTTAGGCCTTGAGCCCCTCCCCACCCCCCTCCCTCAGCACACATAAAAATCATGGAGGATATTGATAACCATTCAGCGGGGGCGTAGGCTTTGAGGGGGTGCGGGGTTGCTGTAACATCCACGCCTGCCGCTTCCTGTGTGCAGGTAGGAGCCCATTGTCTTGAGTAGGCAGCGAATACAGTGCAAGCTCAAGCTGGGTGCACATGGTACGGACAGGTAGTGTTCATTCACAGCGCACACACAAGCTGCAGGTCCAGTGTGTGCACACTAGGCACTGATTTTATTGTCAACACAAAGTGTGCAGTATGTGCGCATCGGTAATAAGTCCAGGGTAGTGCATTTACTAGTCCTTGACTGTACCCGTACACAAGCGATCCGAGCAGTGCGCGCACGCTGATCCATCGTTCACTGTAGTAATGTGTGCAGATAAACAGACAGTGGCTGTGCATACGCGCCCAAAGGCAGGGAGTCGACTCTGCACGGACTGCACAGTTTGCCTCTTTGTATGTAGTGTGCAGTGCACACACTGCGTCCAGTATGTGGATATAAAGTACACAAAGATGGAACTTAACCCTCGCACCACACACAGTTGAATTCTTACAGTACAAATGACCAGTGAATGCATACTGCGCACACAAAGTCGGTGAGCAGGCCCATTGAACGGCATGCTGTTGCGTGTTTGTGCAGTGCACATACACATTCAGCCAATGACGGCAGAGAAAAAACAGGCAAGGGGTGGACTTTTGGCACGGCACATAGGTTACTCTTTGAGTATAGCACACGCACATCCCGGGAGTGAATGCAGCGCACATGCAGTGAGTGCATACACCGCACATCCAGTGAGTGCACGCAGCGCACACACGGACATTGCGCGGACCATTTGCATCAAGTGCATGTATTGCTTATTTGTTCAATGCACACGCATATCCAGTGAGTGCGTGAGGCACAGAGCTAGTGAGTGAATGAATATACGCAGGGCGCATTTGGTGAGTGAATTCAGCGCAGTGAGGCGTGTAGCGCACACCCAGTGTGTGCATCCGGAGACACACAGACACGTAACGTGCAGTTTGCACTAACTGCACCGACTGCCTGTTTATTCAGTGCACACGCGCATGTGGTTAATGCATACAGCCTACGCGCAGCCAGGGAGCGGACCATTTCCACTAACTGCACCAGTATCGGACAGTTTACACTAGCTGCACCGATTGCCTGTTTGTTAAGTGCTCACGCGCATGTAGTGAATGCATACAGCCTACGAGCAGCCAAGGAGCGGACCATTTGCACTAACTGCACCGACTGCCTGTTTGTTGTTCATTGCACACGTGCATGCAGTGAGTGCATACAGGGCACACACAGACAGGTAATGGACCGTTTGTACTAATTGCCTGTTGGTGCGGTCCACACGTGAGTGCATGCAGCCAAGGAGCGGACCCTCTGCACTGACTGTGCCGACTGCCTGTTTGTTTGGTGCACACGCGCATGCAGTGAGTGCAGGCAGCGGACATGCAGCCAGAGAGCAGGCAGACCTTGCACAGCATTGCACAGAGAGAGCGCTCTTTAGCTGTTTTAGTACCGCACACAGGGACGGCCGTGGAGTCCAGCGGTGGGAGCAGACTGAGGCAGACGGGGAGGGCTTCCGACGGAGCGCGGGGAGACTGGCGGCGTGAGATCCCAGATCCTGGGCGGGCTGCTGTGAGTTCCCCCGTTAGACCGCAGCGCGGTGCCCACTCCCCAGCTGGGTCCTCCGGGAGACGAGCAGAACGGCTGCTGCGGATCCCCGTCGAGCCACCAGAAACAGCGCATCGGACCCTGGAAAGGTTCCCGGACTGGAAGCGGAGCAGATCCCGGTGAAGTCCTTGGCTAGGCGGCGGGCGGGCAGCTTGGCGAAACCCTGCCTGGTCCTTGTTCGACGGCGGTGCAGCTCTATCTGACCCACGGCATGAACACGCCTGAATCCTCGGAGCGGCAGAACCGCGACGAGCAAAGGATGAATTTGAGTAAGGAAGTCACCGCCTTCTAGGCGCTAGCAGGTTGCGGGCTGCGCCACTCGCGCCGGCCGGCCCAGCGGGTGAACCCCTGGCTGCGAAACCTAGACCTTGATTCCGGAGTTCATGGCTAACCCGCGAGCGAGCCATGTGCTCTGCCTGAACCCCGAAAAGTACTGCGTACCCAGTGTGCAAAAAGTCACCTACAAATGCCGTACCATGAGAGAGGATTTCGCATATATCCCAAACCATTCTTGTGAGACCCCCAAACCACTGTGCAAACTCCGAACCTTACTGGCGTACCACGCGGCAGAAACAAATTTTAAGGGGGGGTTCATTTGGTTGGATTCCTCGCCACTAGCGGGGGTTTGTAACTGGTATTGTTTGGACGTAATATGCAAGAATTATGACTTCGTTTTGTAAGACAACTTCATTGAAAACCCGTGAAGGGGGGTGGGGTGATGCAGACGGGAGGAAAGTGAAGTGGTTTTGCGTTTCCTTTTCTGAAATGTCCAGACAGTCGTTAAAAATCTCTCTGCAGGAGGCGTGCATCTCAAACTGTTGACTAATTCCGATCCGTGTCCTCTCTCTTCCAGATGACTTTTTAGGAAAAAACACGCCCGTGTCCTCTCTCTTCCAGATTACTTTTTTTGGAAAAGACACGCCCGCGAGTGGTGCACGCGCGCCACATGTGCTTTCAATTATCGCACCCGTGTCTGGGCACGATAATTGAAACCACATGAGCTTTGTTGCGCGTAACAGACACCAATAGGCCGTGGGCGGAGCAATGCGTCCGCCTTTGGCCTATTGCGTGCTCTGTCGAAACAAAACACGCACTCGAAGCCCAATTACAGAACACAAAACAAAAAACACACGCACAAGCGTGTACAATTCCAGGGTCCATTTCTGAACACCGGACCAAAGGACTCTCGCTGCGCGAGCACTGCTGCGCAGTGAAACGCAAAGCGTGAGCCCTAAAAAGGGTTCTTTCTGAACCAAGAACTACCTCTTTGCCAAATTTGGTGTAATTCCGTTCAGCAGTTTGGGCTGTAGCCGTGTCTAAAGTTTCCTATGGAAAATTGCATGGGGAAAACACGTTTTGGGACCTCACTTTTTTCTCAGCCCCCGCTTGACGAATCACCCTGAAACTTTCAAGATAGGAGCAGACCGGAGCGCCCCACGAGTTTTGAAAAATTCGCGAAGATTCGTCAATCGGCGCCAAAGTTATTGGGAATAGAATGTTGCGAATTTCCTATGGAAAATAGGTCCTAACTATAACTATCTACTGGCGACCACCAGTAGATAATATATAGTATGTATGTATATATATATATATATATGTGTATGTGTGTGTATATATATATATATGTGTGTGTATATATTTTTTTCTTTTATTCTTTTTCATTTATTTTTACCATTTTGCTAGCTGTACAGGCAAAAAACATAACACACAGACTCAGGGTAAATGCATGTGTCACACAATCAATCGTTCCAGAGATCAGAAATAACAATCAATGACATTAAGGCTCAAGGCAGGTGCCCCCGGCATTATGGGAAGCAGCGCACATTACCAACAGTCAAGGCAGAGGCATAGTGGGAAAAAAGTAATTACCGGAATGGTGAATTCCAGAATGGTAAATGTCGCTTTCACCAGCCAATGTGTGAGCTACATAGTAGATGGCAATCAACCTCCATTGTCTCACTCATTATTAAGGGTGTGCAGGTAGACTCTCAGTGGCTCTCAGAAATCTTTAGCGCGTGCCGCATGGGGGAGGGTAGTGGCGTAGGTTCCAGTCCATTCCTCACACAAAGTCATATCTTTAGCCAGACTTGAAAACGAGCGGCACTTCATCCCTCCTTCCCCATCCACCCCCCCCTCCGCCATTAGAACCCCTCGTTTACCTAGCAGGTTAGCCATGGCAGTCAATTTGCGAATGGCCTTCAGGAAGCTTATCACAAAGCCAAGTAACAACATGGAGGGGGTGAGCTGGATTGTGTGCTTCACCATTGCATTGCCAGGTGCATAAAGTCTGCCTGCAGGGCACCACACCTTTGACATCTAGTGTCACTTGTAGGCGCATACCTGACAATATACATTGGTGTAAGGTCAATCCTGTTCAGAAATTTGTAATTAAAAAGTCCATATCGACTATTGGGAGACTCTTCTTTTGTTTGCTGACAGCAGTATTCCCATATCTTGTCTGTGATGTCTACACCCAAATCCGCCACCCATAATTCTTGTGCCCAGGTAGCTGTCACCTCAGTTGTATCCATAACTGCGTTATAGAGTGTAGTGATTACATGTATGGGTTGGGGAGTGGAAAACAGGATCAAGATGACGTGCCATCTATAGGTTTGGCAGGGAATAATGGGCAGACGCGGCGTACTATGTGAAACAGCTTGGCCTAGGTGACTGTATCCATTAACGTATTAGTGGCGTACCCAAATATTCCTGGAACGATTTGAATTTGTGAATAAAAAGTAGATCCCCTAGGCAGGGGGGCGCGACACCATCTCAGGGGGGGCGCGCACTCTACCCTAAAATCTTAACTGTGTTGGTCTTTATCTGTCCTGTGTGGCAAGTCTACAAACCATTTCAAATGGAAATTTTGGGTGAACTCTGGTAACATCTCGGGAGATAGATGGGGCACGACCTGCCCTTTCTTTATCATGTTAAGAGCTAACAGTTTCCTGGGAGGGTGTTAATTGGTAGAGCTGAAATACTTCAGCTGCAGTGGAAGGCAGGAAGTCTCTGCTAAAGCCAAAGCAATGAAGAGATAGGCCTGTTCCTTTGCGTTAGATTTCATAGCAGAGGAGACTCCTTGCCTCCCACTGCAGCTGAAAGTGACTGTTACTTTCTTTCAGTTTCAGCAGAGACATCCTGCCTCCCACTGCAGCTGAAGCCTTTCAGCTCTATGACGTTAACCCCCTCTTGGGAGGGTTAGCTCTTAGCAGAAAGGAGACAAAGTTTCTTTTAAAATTACACAGGTAGGCGCACAATGCCCCCCAGGGCTAAAAGGGCTTCAAGTTGCCAAAAGCAAAATGACAGCCAGCCATGTGCTGTTTAAACAGCCTGCAAATTACTTGTCTTGACATTAAATATGCTTATAAATAAAGAAATATGTATTCCTTTGTAATGTGACTTTTCTGTCTTTGTTCCCTTTTATTATCAGTCATGGATCATTCAGGCAGCCCTAGAACACAATTAAAAGTGCTCTCTATTTATGTCCTGTTCCAAGTATGCACAGAATGACAATACAGCTTTAGGTGACTGCTTATTTTTGTATCGCCTGGGACATCAAAATAATGACCTGGCAACCCTAATTATAAAACTGGAAGAAGCATATTATCAAGCAGCAGCGATAATTATCGCTGGCTGCGCTTAGCGTGAGATTTGGTATCGCTGACTATCGCTGGAAATTATTGCCATGCTAGCGCTGTATTAACAACGCATAGCGCAATGGCGATAATTATTCCAGCGATAGCGGTATTTTTCATGGAACATCGCTGGTTTTCCAGCAATGTTCCATGGAAAACGGCGATAACCTTGCTGATACGACCCTGTGGTCGTATCAGCATAATCCACTCCAATGTAAAGTATAGGTAAGTCAGCATTTTAGCAGACGTTAGTTTTTGGCGAAAACCGCGGTTTTCGACAAAAACTAACGTCTGCTAAAATGCGTGGGCCTCCTTGTAAATATCGCGATGTGTACATCAGCACTATTTTACAAGCAGTACTGCCCAGTGACACCCACTTTGCATCTCATTAGAGATGCAAAGCGAGGCGTCAGGAAAACGGGCACTAACATGCGCTAATGCATGTTAGCACCCACTTGTAAATAGGGCGATAGTTTAATCTCTGCTGTTTTGGCTTTTAAAGCCAAAAAATCAGAGATAAGGTCCTTGTTGATATGCCCCCAAGTTTGTTACAAGATAAGCACATGTATTTCCTCCACCCTGATCCCTGGTTAATGCCATAATAGCAATAGTTTTAGCTTATATCTGAAACCCTATGCTGCAGTCAATAACATGCTGAGTTACTTCAAGTGTCAGGGAATGCACCCTGAATTCAGACAAATCGCTCCTCTTTCTCGCCCTTCACTTTCACGCTCACCCTGCACTCACAGCGATCACAATGCACTCACACTGATCACCATGCACTCACACCATTCACCTGCTTACCCTGCACTCTCAGTGATCACTCTGCACTCACAATGCACTGGCGCTGTTCACCCTGTACGTCACCCTGCAGTCACACGAGTACACTACTCACCCTGCACTCATGGGACACTTCACTCACCTGTCCCCCTCACTGCTCAATCTGGAATTTCACTCAAATAAGCCCATCACTAACCATACATTCATTCGTCCCACTCTGCACTTACACCCTCACCCAAATTCATATGGTCACCTCACTCACCCTGTAGTCACTCCTCTTACCCTACTCTCACACTGTCGCATGGGTCACCGTGCACTCACGTGGGTACTCTTGCCACCCACAAAGCGCGGAGGGTTAATGTGCCTGCTACAAAGAATGTGTACCATGCAGATCAAAGAACTGAGTGTGAGTAAACAATGAGAAGTGCTATAAAAAAACATGAAATGTTTGCCAGAAAGGTGCAATAGAGAGATGAGGTGCAATGTTGGTGAGTGGCAGTGAGGGAATTCATGGAAAAGGAGGAAATGGAGGAGGGGGCTGCCACAACAGACTGTTGCACTGTGTGCGACCACTGCTAGGGCCAGCCATGGCTGGGAGTGTTAGCCCCCACCTGAAGTTCGGGTCTAGTTGTGCCCCTGTACACAAGTATGTCCTGTCGTGTCCCATCAAGGTTTTCGTCCTAAATTACAAAAGGACACATTTACATGCACTGCAATCCAGCCTTTCAGGGGGCCCCTTGATAGAGGCAGCTCTGTTTTTGCCCTGATGACCTGGAATAATTCTTAAACAGATTCTTGTAAATACCGTTTTGTTTCATTTCTTTTTAATGTGATTGATCTAAGAGAGTCTATTACTATTTGCAGGGAAATGTGTTTGTTTCATGTAACAACCATAAAAAAGTTTCTTTTAGATCACAAACCTGCAGTTTACGAAACACTCTTATTGTGTTGAACATTACTTGCCAGATATGGCCCATGATATGCACGTGGCGGTTGATTGTATAGTGTACCAGATTCACAAAATTTCTGTTAGGTGGTGGGGGGGCCCAACATCTGAAAAAATTCAGCTGGGGGGGCTCAACCTACAAAAGTTTGAAGACCTCTGCCCCAGTGTAACTAATGTGTTTTTAATGGACTTGCGACATAACTGTGAATATTTCATCTAATTGCAGCTGGGTGTTGTGTTTGATGGGAATGAGGGGTGAATACAGCACTTGAACAGTGCAAAGGAACGCCAAGTGGGACAGTGCCCACCATGTGAATTTTACTGTATGTCTATCTTGAGAGGGTCTAGGTAGATGAGTATTGGACTTCATGTAAAGGAAGTGGATGCATCACGCCTTTCTTGATAACGACGTGGCGAGTGCCAGCCGTTGTGGAGTCACCACTGAATGTACCGTGCCGCTAATCTGCTCATGCCATATGGAAGTAGCAGCTTATTCCAACGCACTCTTAGTTGTTTGCCTGCCCGTGCTAATGTTATCTTGAGTGAATTGAGGTGTGCAAAGAACACCTCATTTAAAGGGATGGGGATGTTTTGAAACATATAGAGTAGTTTTGGCAACACCACCATTTTCATCAGCGCTATTCTGCCTGCTAATGATAGCAGGAGTTTAATCCATCTATGTAACCATGTAGCAAGGATTACCGTAAACTTCCCATAGTTTTCTCGTAAAGTTGGTTTGAACATCTGTGTTGTAGCGTATACCCAGGTAACGAACAGGTTCTGTCTGCCATTGCAATGGATAGTTTAGTATGGGCTGCGTAGCAGCATGCATAAGAGGGACCATAATCAACTTTGATCAGTTAATCTGGAGGCCAGATCAGCCCCCATATTGTATAATTTCCATGATAATCGAGGTTAAGTTCACCTCTGGGTTCTGTGCCACGAGTAGTGCATCATCTGCATACGTTGGTAAAAGTGTACACATGAAACCTAGATTAACCCCTCACCTGTGATGAAACTCCAGAAGGAGGCAAGCTAGGGGTTCCATTGTGAGGGCAAATAATATCGGGAGGACACCTGATGCCTTCCTCGACTAATTAGTAATGCTGCTGATATTCACCAATTAACCTTCACTCTGGCCAGGGGTTCCCTATAGATAAGCCTGACCCACTTCAATAGAACTTTCCCAAGGCTCATTCTCTCCAATATCGTGACCAGGAAGTTCCAATCTACTGTGTTGAATGTCTTCGCTACATCCAAAAAAGTGGCCACCACTGGTAAGTTCGAGTCTAATTGATGTGTAAGTAAAAACAGCATACATAGATTATCTGCCTTTGATCTGCCCAGTATGAAACCCGATTGATCTGGCTGCACTAAGTGTGGTAGCCGCGGCAGCAGACTGTTCGCAATTGTCTTAGTCAGAATCTTACTGTCGACATTAATGAGTGACCGCGGGCGATATAATTCACGTTCTACTGGGGGTTTGCCAGGCTTGAGAGTTTTCACCATTGCCTCTTTCATGGATTTTGGGAGTTTCCCCATCTTGTAAGCCTTTTTATAGACTTCTGTTAGAAGCAGAACCATTTCCTCAGCACATTCTTTATAAAATTCGACCTGGAGGCCATCACTGCCAGGTGCACTCCCATTCTTAAGTTGTTTCAATGAATTTCTTCTGTAGTGACATAACCCAGTGCGCATTTCAATATCAAGCCAGGCTAATGTCATCTAAATATTGGTGTATCTCAGGGGCAGAGGTATAGAGGGCTTTATAGAAGTCGGCACACGTCAGTCTTTTAGAAGGGTCAAGCTCAGAGTGCCATCAGGTTTCCGTTTCCCTCAGCAATGCATTCTCCCCGGATCACCACCTTCAGGGCCTCCTATAATGTCACAGAAGAGGCAACAGAGCCTCTGTTGATCTCCAAATAAGACTTACTATCCTTTTGTATTTCTTCCTTGAACACCATGTCCAAGAGGCTTTCAGGTTGGAGTCACCACATAGGTATCTGACACCAGCCTCTAGGTAGTGCTAGCATTAATACCACTGGTGAGTAATCAGAGAATGGTCTAGGTAGGTGGTCTATCTCCCCTAGCCATTCTGTCACATTCCTGGAACCATGCCAAAAGTTGATGCGCTAGGAGAAGTCATGGTTCGATGAATGCATTGTGTATTCCCTCCTATTGCGGAATCTCATTCTCCACAAATCCAGGAGGTTGTATTGCACCATAATATCCTGCAGTTTCGCTCTAGCACTTATTTGTCTTTTTTCCTGTGCGATCACACTCAACATCAAGTACATGATTATGGTCTTCTCCCCAAATAATCATGCTGGGGGTCTATGTCCACACAGTGTTGGATCCCAGTGTGGAAAAAATGCAGGCTATCAACATTGGGGCCGTACATAATTATTCATGATAATATGTGATCAATTGCACAGTACCTGCAAGATAATAAAGTGGCCCTCCTGATCTGTAATGATCAGTAATGGTTTTTATGTGCTGGAAGTGAACCGATTTATTAATGATAATAGCCACACCTCTGGAATAGGTGGAACAGGAGGAATAATATCTATGGGAACCCTATGAGAGAGCAAAGCAGCACGCACTAGCTGGTGGGAGATGCGTTTCCTGCAGCAGTAAAAGCCCACTACTTGTCTAATCATATAAGAAAGGACATGTCTGCATTTTCGAGAATGATTCAGTCCTCGTACATTCCATGTGCCTAGTTATTGAAGGGCGAGGCTGGGTGTCATATCTACTATCTATAGTCATGTGTTAATGGTTGTATTCCTATTGACTGATATCAGTTTGGCAACTGTGGTGACAAGCATCTTTGTATAATGTGCTGCCTGAAGCTTAGGAGTCCCCTGTGCACATGACAGGACCAAATCTCCCAGCGATTTTCCCCATATTTCCCACCCCCAACATCATAAACTATAAAGCAAAATGACGGCACTAACAATAACAACACTGTGTCAATTTGCATCAAGGCATCCATACGGGGGGGGGGCGCCAGAGCAGTCAGCATATCACTGCCACACCTTTTAGCAGGAGTAAGTATGCAAAAATAAAAGGAGCCCATCAACACCAAACCTATAATCCTCAGCAAGCAAATGGTGTTCTCAGAGTAGAGTATATGGCTCCAGTAATTCTTGTCCCCACCTGGATCAGGTGGAGGAGGCGCCAACCAAATGAGGAGGCCACTGGTAGGTCATTGCGGCCAAGTACAATCACAGCAGTTGGCTAGTCTCTCACTCCACTTCTTCCAACAGTGATCTGCTATTGGTGTTAACTCGTGGCGAAGAGGGGCCCTTGGTTGCCACGTTTTTTGAAGAACAGTGAAAGTGTCCTTTGGCTCAGCATAAGCTTGTGTCTAGCCTTTCCACATAAAGTGGAGATGTGCAGTATATAGCATGGAATATTGTTTGCCACGTTTCTGGAGTTTTTTCTTGACAGTCAGGATTTTTTTCCTGCCTTCCTGCACGGATTAGGTAAAGTCAGGGAAAAACAAAATGCCCATCCATTCATGTTGAATCTCTTTCACCTCTCTGGCCAGTTTTAAAGTTGATCCATATCATGATAGTTGGCAATAATGGACCGTGGGAGTGCCCGTGGTATCGGTCTGTGGGCTAATTATCTTTGTGCTCTCTCAATGACCAACATCTTCAGGAAACTATCCGAGCGGAAGAGGGACATAGTCTTCTGCGTGGCCCATCAATGTAGTCTCAGATATTCCAGTAATACGGATGTTGCTTAGTCGAGAGCAATCTTCCAGGTCTTAATTTTTCAACTTAATGTGATGGAGTTCCGTTTGCAGTTTTTTACGATGTTGGACTGTTGCAAGTGGTCATCCTCCAAGTCTGAGATTCATTGTTCCGCAGTGGCGATGCGAGTATGTTGTATGTCTATGCAGTCTTTCATATCATCCATTCTTTGTGTTAGGGAGTCAATCGTAGAGTCTATAGAGGTGAGGCTGGATTTCATCTCTAGTAATATGGCCTTGACGTTACCTGACGAAAGGGAGTCTCTATCAGCTTAGACCTCCATATGAGATGGGGAACAGTTTCAGGCTTCTGGTGTCTAGTGCTCTTCCTGGCATCGAACATCAGCTGGGATTGTTTAGTATCATATTTTTCCATGGTGTTTTGTTGAGCAAAGTAGAGGCTGATGGGGCCCGCGGAAAGCAAGCTTTGGCTGATGTTTATTCTGCTCCTCTCATCCCCATTCACAAATCAGGTCTCACCTTGAGTACAGTGGGGGGTTAACCCCCTCACTGGTAAATCGGTTACCCTCTGGCAGGGGAGATCAGGTGCAGACTTCAAAGTATGATGTCAGCGGATTGGTGTTCTGTGGCCGCAAGACGTGAGTCCCAACAGTTAGTGTCCTTTATGGTTCAGTTGCAGTCCCCAGAACCAGCCGTCTCAGAATACAGAATCCTGCAGCCTGCGGTCAGGCCCGACTCACCCCTCATCGTGCTGCCCACCTCAACATCACCAATAAGTCTATCGTATTATCTGTAAAACTGATTGTAAATGGGGTGCTCTTCTGTCCTTGCCTGCCATATTGTCAAGCAGCACTACAACCTTGGGTTCACAGGGAGAGTCTGCCTATTACTCACGGCTCTTACATTACTCGATGATCTCAGCTTCAGGGTGCCGCCCTGCTGCCAATTCCTACAGGATCACATCTGCGCCTTCTTATGTGGGTGCCACAGCTAATCTCCTACCAGCTGACAGCCGCCTCCAGCCATCCTAGCCTGCGGCACCACAGGCCTTAATATCATCTGGCCCTTGTGCTGCAAAGTGCAGGCTACAGCGCCGGTTTCTGTCTCTGTCAGACTCTGCCTGCGTCGCAGTGAGCGGCGTCTTCCTCCGGCTTTTGCTGGGCCCGCAAGATGGCGCACAGGCCGCAACACAGGCTCATCTCCTCCGGCATGCAAGCTCCCGGCCAGGTGCTGGGTTTGAGAAGTACACAATATTAAATCACTAGAACTACAGTAAATAGCACAATACACAGTGGGCTCCAGGGGGAGACCACACCATATACTAAGAAAGTGGTATAACAACCACGACTTGACTAGAGACAGTGCCTAGAGCATGTAGAATCGCTGGGACCCCAAGGAACCACCCATAGTAGTGACACAGGGACCCACGGAGGATGGGTGCAGTGTGTGAACACAGGCGCGAGTTCCGTACAACTCTATGGGAAAGTCGCGGTTGGAATTTTAAAGATTAAGGACACTTCGGAGAGGACTTTGAGCAAACCCTTTCAGACATAGAAGGTTCTAAGGCCAGCACGCTTGAGAGTACCGAGGTACCCGTGTTACCTATCCCAGAGGAGCCGGTGCATAGGGGTCAAGTGATGTCGGAAACCTTCGTCGTTTTCAATGGCATGATGCGAAAAAGTGCTGCTGCTGGGAAGATGAAAAGTGTCCGGTGTGATTCAAGCCTGGATCGGAGATGAGAAGAACCTGAAAGCAGAGGGGACAGAGTCTGGGTCACTTCACAGTGACCAGGAGCACGATGGACGAATGCCCATCAGGTTTCAGGTGAGAAGAGATGAAGCTTGACTCTGCAGCCACGGGGACCAGGAGACGACGACCAAAGTTCGGGAGGTGAGCTGTCCCATGAAGAATGTAGAGTGCTGGGTGTTCAGTGTCCGGATTGAACACCAACAAGCCTTGGCAACTACAACCCCTGCGGGCAGAGAAAAGATGCTTCGGTGAGGACCAGCAAGGTCCTGAACTCTCCAAGCTATGGAGAGTCAGGGAACGTATAGAGCAACCAGGAACGCTCACGGAAAGTCATAGTTACCTTTACAGGGACCCACAGGCCAACGGACCAGAGATCGCGAAGGGACCTCGAGCTGAATCACAAAATACCAGCCCACGGAACACTCGTGGAGTGTAGCCCAAAAATCTTCAGTGGAAATACTGCTTGGGGTCAGGACTACAAGTAGCCCAAAGCACAGCCTCAGGGATCGCCAAAAAGCATATGCTGATGTAATAGAACGCGGTGCACAGGGGTTCGGGTTGCACGGTCCCCACGAGGGATACGGGCCTCAGAATTGCTGAGAGCGCAGACCAACCTTCGAGACCTCGGGAACCCACCTCCTGTGTTGCAGAAATCTTCGGAGTCCTCAGGAGCTCGGGAGATGCAAACCGGTCAGATGCGTTTTAGGTGCCTGCCTTGCAGGGGAGTAACTCCTTTACTCCAAGGGAGATTCTTCAGTCATCCAGCGTCGTGCAGATCGTCAAAGTACTTGGTTTCTGTAGCAGAGTTCCTACTTTATACCCAAGGAAGGGGTGGGACAAACTCTGGGAACCCACCTATGGGAGGGTCAGGACAGAGGGATGGCTACACCCATGTCCTTTGCCCAGTTTCACGCCAGAGCAGGAGCAAATGGCTTCTGCAATCGGTTTGAGCTGGACTATGCACAGGGACACCAAATGTGCCCCCAGTGCAGACATCAAAGCACTCTGAGTGCACCCACCCAGCCCCAATACACTGAATCCTGTCTGGGTGGTGGTCACACCTCCCTGTGACAGGAAACCTATTGTCAAGCCTTCCCCTGCTCGAGCTTGGCTCAGCAGCAGGAGGGTAGACTCCTGTCTGTGGCTGGCAGCATCCATTTTGTGATGCCCAGGTCAAGAAAGCTGGTACCGGGTAGCCCGGTATGTCACATTTATCCCTCTAGGAGGGTGGAATCATACCTCCCCCGCCAGTTACTGGCGGGGAGTTATGATTCCAAGGTGTTTGACACCAAACACAACATGTTTCTATGCAGCCGTTTTTAAGTTAGCATTTACCGCGAGGTTGTAATGCACTTAAGTATATATGGTTGGCTGCATCACAAACAACCCTGGAAAATAGGTTTTGAAGGCTGCAGAGGGGCTCTGCTCATGCAGGTTCACCCTCTCACATAAAACCCAGCAGCCTGCTTTCAGGATTGATAAGGCCTCCCATAGGGGTGACTGATAGGTTTATATGTGCCGTGATATAGAATAGATACAGTGAACCTATATTTAAGTAAGGGGTGCATGCACCACCTTACACAGGCTGCTGTAGCAGACCTGTGGTGTCATTTTGAATGGTCTCTCAGGGGTGGCACAGTACTTGCTGCAGCCCCTGGGAGGCCTCTGGGGTACCTATGCCCTGGGTACATAGTATACCATATACTAGGGACTGATAAGGGTACCCCAGAATCCAATCTGGAGTGTACCTAAAGTACACGCACAACCAATTTAGGGAGAAAGAAGATATACTGGGGTCCTGATTAGCAGGATCCCAGTCAAACTAAGTAAAAAAAAAAAAGCAAAACACCAGGAAAACAGTGGGGGTAACCACGCAGTCAGATTCCACCTTCCTACACTGGGCCTTCTTCTGTGAGTAGCAGCTGCAGTGGGGTTATTTACGGCTGTATGTGGTGTGGGGTAGTTTTGCCATTATGTTTTACTGGCAGATTATGACGTTTTGTTGCTCCGACCCACAGAGATCACTAAGAACACCACCATCTTGTTACGCTGCTTGACTCCCTATCGAGGTTGCAGAAATCTTGCAACCTAGGTGCTACACTTCAGAGCCCTTGCTGCCATTCAGTGGGGCATTGACTGGGACCCCAGGCCTTGCTTAACCCTTCCAGTGAGTTGTCCAGTTTCTGGATGACACATACTTACCCCATGTGATCCAACATTCATGACACAGCATCCTCCCCAAGCTAGCCTTATAAGTCAAGCTCTAGGAGCAAAATAAATCCCAGATCTTCTCCAACTGCTTCACCAGACAGAGAATCCTAGAAAATAAGCACTATGGGCGAAAGAGTTTTTTCATATGCTAGCATGGTGTTCCTATCTAAAATACTGTTCATCTCTTGGGTTGCTACACCCATGCGGTCTTGGGCATAGTGAGTGAAGGTTTACCAACTTTGCATGAAAAATTCTGAAATTAATTTGCACACACAATACATGATGTCGAGAATGCTGCGAAATATATTTTCAGGTCGAGCCTGGACCCACCAAGTGTGAAGCCCAGGCTATGGGCACCGGTGTTGTCAACAGACACCAGTCTTGGAATGTACCACAGTATTTTCCACTGACTTCCAAGTTTCACTTATAGACACGCTTTTTTATGGGCATGAGTATTTGGTGAGCAAGCAGATCATATTGTGACTTGAAATGTTTCAAGGGAAGCAGAGCTACAGCTTGATAGAGGGGGGTTGGTTTTGCCTTCCCGCCAATTCCACCAACTGTATCATGAGTTCAAACGGGCCTTGTGTATTATCTGAATCATCCCTCAAAACTATTTCAGCCCTTTTGCGGATCCTTCGGCAGGGGGAGTTGTAGAGCAAGGGGTCACCAGCATTAGAACCAGTTTTCTTCCTCCTCCTTGCTGGATGCCACTGCTGCCAAGCCCCTGAAAATTCCCCTCCGTCAGCCATTTAGGATCAGTTGCGGGAACAAATATGGTTGATCTATTCCACTAGCACGCTAGCACATTGGAACAATGAGTCCCTCAGATTGTTCAACAAGTTTGTGGCCTCTTCTTTTTGGTCAGCCTTTTTGGATCATGCTGATATTTTGTCCTACAACGTGAGGATGATGCTTATCAAGGAATTATCAAATTCATATCTGAGCTGAAGAGGCCTGGGTTACTATTCCAGGTAATTTCTGCTCCCCAAGTGGGATGGGAGCCTAAGACCGTTTTAGAGCTTGGAATCTTGAATTCTTTCCTCAGGAAGGGCTATTTCAATACAATTACACTGGCTCCTAGATCTGCAGGGCGTGCACTTATATGTGCCCCTCCTGCAGGCCCACCGAAATTGTGCTTGGACCTCTTCCAATGTACTGTAGTATCCTACGGCCTGACATTTGCCCCTCGGGTCTGGACGAAGGTAATTCTGGAGGTGGCAGCATATCTGCACAGGTCAGAGATACAAGTTTTTCTCTACCTCGACAATTGACTGTTGATGGAGGACTTGTTCAGCTAGTCTCAAACCACCTGCATACAGTATTTTTCCATCTGCTCTGAGAGTTTGAATCAATGGGACTTCCCTTTATGGGGGACCATTCTGTATACGATTGCTATGAGTGTGTTCCTACCACCTTAGCGAGTCAGGTAAGATCGTGTTATAATCCCAGTATTTCTCACAAGAACTACTGTCCTAGCCTTTTTGGTTCTGAGGCTGCTTGGTCTCCTAGCATCTTTCTTCATCCTGGTGTCTCATGCTACCTGGCAGTTATGGGCCCGCAATGGTATATTCGCCTGCAGTGGTCCCAGCCTTCGGAATGCCTTATGGATATTATTTGGGTCTCCAATGAGGGGGCCTGTGATCTTCAGTTGGGGATGTAAGAGGCCAGTCTGATGTGTGGTAGACCATTTTGTCCTCCTCCTAATGGTGGTGACAAAAGCACCAATTTAGAATTCAGGTAGTCACCTTGATAATCTGGAGATCAGCGGCTTCTGATCTCCCTTTGAGATGTGCCTTAACATCTGTTGTTCAAAGCTATGTGCATCTGCCTGGATTTCAAGGCTTTTTTTCTTTCTATCATGGGCAGTCATTCCAGGTACTGACAGAAACACCACTTGCATGTGGCACTGCAACAAGCGGGATGAAGGGTCCTGTACCCGGTCGTCCTGACAGTGTCACCTGGCGGAGTCTCTCAACATGAGAAGCAGACAAGCTCAGCAAATGTTGTCTAACAGATCAATTGTGGTGTCTGCACCCAGAGGTGGCACTGGGTATCGTTGCTTGGCCTCTGTAGATCTTTTTGCTTTCTCTAAAACACTGTCTCCCACCTTTTGCGCTCTAGAGTTTGCCCTTCGGGGTCTGTAGGGGCGCATTCAGTGCTTAATAGGATTACAACCTCCTGTAAGCATTTCTGCCTCTGCTGCTGTTCCTGCGGGCCCTGAAGAAAATAATTCAGGACCAAGCACAACTCGAGCCAGGAGAGTCTGGTACTCGAAATTGCTGACCCTCAGTATCTGTCCACCTCTTTGGCTTCCTCTTCGGCATGATCTGCTGTCCCAACAACAGGGCAATGTGTTACAACTGCACCACCACAATCTACACAACCTTGCTTGGAGATTAGGCAGAACCAGCTGAGTAGTTTTGATCTGCCGTCTTAGGTGGTGGATGTAATTTCGGCTGCCTGCCACCCATCCACTAATAACACATATGCAGTTTTTTGGGCTAGATTTATGGCCTACCTTGAGGAAAAGCAGTTTGGTCCCATAAGGGTGAAATTATCTAATGTTCAATTGTTCTTGCTATGTTTGGTCCCGCAAGGTTACTTGTCAGCCCTTTTGGCCTTTCTTTGTTTGCCTGATTTGCCATCTTTATTTAGATCACCTGCTGTGATGTGTTTCTTAAAAGTGCTTTTTTTCTTGTTTTTCTCTGCCTCCTTAATTATACCACAATGGGACCTTAATCTGGCTTTAATATTCCTGACTTGTGCTCCCTTCGAGCCTCTTCACAGCTGTACATGTGAGGCTTGTGACATTAAAAACTGCCTGTCTCATTCTAATCACTTCTGCTCATTGCATTGGTCAGTTGAAAGTCTTGTCAGTTCCACATTCGTATACTGCATTTTTATCCTGAAAAGCTGATACCTAGAGCCTGTGCACCCTTTGTCGCAAAAATTGTATCACCTTTCCATGTGGGGAAGTTAATCATGCTCCCCATATTCTTTTCTCCACTGCATCCATCTAAAGAGGAGGAGAGACTACATTGATTGGGCGCACGGCATGCCTTTAGCTTATAGGAGTGCTGCAACTACTGCATAGCTAGGGGATGTTCTTGTCCTGGATATCTTTCAGGCTGACACCAGTCCATACTTTCACCAGACACTACTGCAACAAGTCTTAAGTCCAGATGAAGGGCTGTTTTATCCGTTTGGTCCTGCAAGACTTTCTGGTACTAAGTCGCAGGTTGAATCTGCAGTTAAAGTGTTGATCGTAAGAATAAGTTACTTACTTCAGTAATGCTTTTTCTGGTGAATATGTTTTCGAACAGCAAACACCTCATCAACTGTTCTCCCGAACACAGTATCTCTAAAGTGGAGTTTTGAGAATTAATATGGACCCACGTTAGTTTTTGTATTCCACCAGTACAAATTTACCCACATTCTGCACCTGAGGGCATTAAAAAAAAGACAGACCATCACCATGAGAGAGGGCACTTATATGCGACTATGTCTTGTCATGTCTGGATGCTGGTCTGTGTTGCGACAGGGTCTAATGGCACCACTTGATAGCACGCAGGAGTTATTGTAAGAGTTTCCTGATCCAGTTTGAGAGATTTGCATGTTATGAAATCTACTTTTATATAGAGTATCCACCAGAAACCATGTCACCAAAGGTAACTAACTGATTCATGTGGCCATAAATAACAGTTTATGCCCAAAATGAAATTCAGAGTTTTGTGATAATATACCACACATACACCATTTTTTTCCAGGCACACATTCCACCAGAAGGCTGAAATTTATCCATATGTAATTGATCAAAAAGAGTAAAATGTGCAGTGCTGTTGTCTAAGATCAACTACTGCATGCCCGTTTTAGTGGCTACAAACTCAAAATTGTGCAATTGGTATTTTCCAAGGGCGGTATATCTGCTAGAGATTTCTAGCCGCAGATCCCTTACTTTAGAATATCCCTAGGCGTCAGACTGGATCTGGAAGATTTTCAAATAGTACCCCTGAGTGCTAGCAGGTGGTGTCGTTCGGCTCTGTGTCGTCTCATCCTCGCCAGAAGGGCTATGAGCGGTACCTATATAGGCGCAACCTTGGCACGCTCACATCAGTTCTTTCCTTTCTGTGCAAGATAGCACTGATACAGTCTGTGCGCCGCTTAGTTCTTTTTTTGACTGGTCTTTTTTTACTTTTTGTCAACTCTTTTGAGATTTTCATCTCCAGGTGTGAGGATGCCACCAAAGAAGCCGGCTGGCTTTAAACCATGTGAGGCCTGTCATAGTCAAATGTCGGGGACAGACCCTCACTTAGTGTGCTTGTGGCCCCTGGAGCCGGACACAACTCCAGGGCGTGTGACGGACTGCTGTGCCATGCACCGCAAAGTACTGAGATAGCGATCACTCAAGCTCCTTTCTGCCTGATGTCGGGCAGCTCTGCCACACTTGAGGCCCCATTTGCGTAGGAGGTCCAGGGCCTGATCACAGATCCCCTCCTGATGTTTATCATTGCATTCAAAGTCATCCGGGAAATCGGGTAAGTTCCACAAACTCAAGAATTCGAAGAAGTCCTTTCACTCATCTACTTCATCACGTCCAGCGAAGTCCTCTGACGAGGTACGCAAACGTCTGCACTCCAGGGCCTACGAGTCATCGGGCCTGATCCTGGGTCTGCTCCGTGGTTCTCTGATTTTCCTGGGGCTTCCCCCGCCCAACTAAAAATAAAATCAAATTTGGGTGGCCTGGCCACTCTGGAGCGACTTTGGGCCCCACATGTGTGGGAGATGCCCCAGCTAGGACTAGGCTAGCGGCTTCGCCCTTGTGACTAGTAAGGCCACAGGAATCCTTCGCTGGATCTGGAGCGGGTACGTCGGCGTGACAGAGACCTTCCTCGTCGCCGGTTCTAAATTCGGCGCCCAAGCGCCACCAACGTCCCTAGGTGCCGCCGTCCCCATTATTATTCCCGACTCTAACACAGAGCCTGATGGGCGTCATCCGACGCCACGCCAGGCAACCGAGCTAGGACATTTTTCCTGGAGCAGAGCCAGTGCCTTATTTGATGGTTAGGCCTGGTGAAGAAGTCGTTTGGAAGGGGTCTATTGGGTCGGACACCTCGTCTGGTACTGGCCTAGTTTTTCCTCCTACTGTGGCAATGAAGGAGGAAGCCTCATTTGCAATGGTGATGCGTAGGCTGGTCCCGCCATGGCAGTCAAGACTAATCGCTTGACGGAGGTGCATCAGCCAGGAGTCACCCCCTCAGAACCCTTACTCCCATTCAACGAAGCCCTTACAGATGTTTTACTTGGGGTCTGGTCCAAGCCATGAACAGGGGATCCTTTGAATAGGACGATTACCTGCCACCATTGCCCCACTCCTGGGGATCCCAGTTTTCTTACCCAGCATCCCAACCCAGTGAGCTTGGTGATCCAAGCCTCCTCATCCCGTATCCACCCTGACGTGTTCTCTCCCACACCACTGGATAGGGAATCCAAGAGGCTGGACACCCTCTGTATGAGAATGTTCTCTTTTTACTGCATGGCACTGCGGTCAGTGAACACTGCATGCTATTGGTCCATTATTCCCATACATTATGCGATTCGGTCGTGCAATTGCTGCCTAGGGTCCCGGAGGAGGCCTGGGCCATACTCTCTCAAGCTATTGCAGATGGGAGGGATGCGGCTAAGTCCACCATCCGCTGTGGACTTGACACAGTCTATTCGCTGGGCAAAGTGATTTCATGTTTGGTGGCCTTGCAGCTCCATGCCTGGCTGACATCTGCCTTTTCAGGAGATATCCAGGCTTCCCTCATGGACTCTAAATGCCAGAACAGATTAACTTAACCAAAGATGCCTAGTGGAATATGAATGGCAAGTCCATCCGGAGATTGTGTAAGGTCTTTCTTAGCAGTGGGGAGAGCCTTGGCTAGATCTGTTTGCCACTGCGTAGAATGCGCAATGTCAGCAGTTTTGCGTGCTGGAGTTTCTAAGGCGACTCTCACACGGAGACGCTTTTTATCTTGAGTGGAGCTCCGGCCCCCTGAGCGCCTTTCTACCAATACTACTCCTGCCCAGAGTTCTCAATAAGCTCAGCAATGCCCTTGCCCAAGTCATTCTTGTGGCTCCAAATTGGGCACAAAGACCCTGGTATCCCGAGCTGTTGAGTATGACTATTGGTATTCCAGTCAGACTGCCTCTTTGGGAGGATCTTCTGTCGCAGCAACAGGGCAGGGTTCTGCACCTACAGCTTTCAACCTTCCACCCTAAGTATGTAATGTTATTCTGGCAGTCAGGCGTCCTTCCACCAAGTTGGCATATGCTTACCATTGGGACAAGTTTGTGTCATGGTGTGCTTCCTACAGCGTTGATGCCCTTTCTGCACCATTATCAAAGGTTCTATTATTTGCCCTACCATTGGCCCAGAAGGGCTCTGTTATTGGCACTGTCAAAGAGTATCTTCATGCAATCTCTGCATTCCTGCCGTTTCTGGACCAACCTTCTCTTTTAAATTCCCTGTTGTACCCCGGTTCCTTAAAGATCTGTTCCCCCATGCCATTTACCATGCCTCAGTGGGACCTCAACCGTGTTCTTACTTTCCTGGCGTGTGCGCCATTCGAGCCTTTGCACAATTGCCCTCTTTGTTTGCTGACCATTTAAACTGCCTTTTTAGCGGCCATTACATCGGTCAGGAGAGTCAGTGAGTACTCTCTGTGCACCCTCCCTACACCTCCTATACCCGGACAAACTGGTCCTCCGGACACATGCCTTCTTCCTTCTGAAGGTTGTCGCTACCTTCCATGTAGGCCAGAGCATTACCCCCTCATTCCTCCAAAGAGGAGTGAAGACTTCACCGTCTGAACCCAAAAAGAGCGCTGTTGTTCTACCTTGATCACACAAAAGAGTTGCGGGTGGATGATCAACTCTACGTGGGCTATGCCGTAACAAAAAACGGAAGGCTGTGAAGAAGCGGTCCATCTCGCAATGGTTCGTCATATGCATTAAGATGTGCTACGCACTAAGAAGGCTTGGGGGCTCACTTCACCAGGGCCAAGGCTGCGACCACTGCAATCCAGTGCTCCTCTGCTAGACATGTCAGGTGGCAACGTGGGAATCCTTGCACGCGTTCACAAAACAGTAATGTCTAGACAGTCTGATATGTTGTGTAAGGGACTCCCTTTTCAGGGCCTTAGACTTTTCCACACCAGTGATCAGTTCTCATCATGGCTCCGCGCTCCTGGCTTGCAAAGTCGCGAAAGTAACTCACGTCAGCATGCCGAGCTGGCGCTTATATAGGTGCCACGCAAGTCACTTCCGGTGTGGACGCCGTGGACGCGGAGCTGAATAACGCCACCTACTGGTGCACAGGGCGAAAATCTCTAGGATCCAATGTCACACTTTAGGGATATTTTAAGGTTGCTAAATAGTCTGTACCAGATGAGGTGTTCCTGAAGGTAAATAACTTGTACTGCATCAAATTATGGATGATATTTTTATTGTATTTTACTTTTGTTGAGCAGTGCATAGATAATCTACTGTTTCATTTAAAAAATAAAAAAAATGGCATTCATTCATCGCTGTCACTAGTGGGCTAAATGCAAAAGTGCCACAAATGCAAAGACAAAATGAAAGATAATAATTGTAGCTTTAGGATATAGCCAAAATATTGTGACTGAAGTAAAGTACCTGATAATATGCATTACAAAAAGAAAATAAGCCACAACTATCAACTGTACATTAAAAAAACAGAGTGCTGAATGCAAAAATGCGTAACAGTGCTAAAAATGTAAAGGTAGAGACGCATGTAGCCAATCCCCCAAAGCCTTCGTTTAGCACCTACAGCAATGTTCTGCCAGTGCATGGTATATCTTGTGTAGGGTGCTAGGTGTGTAATAGGTCATCCATTCTGCAAGTATTGAAATTATTTTAAAATTGGCTGCCTGCAAAGGTCGATGTTCCTTAGATTAAATGATCTGCCATTCCTATGATGTTATTCTACAATTGGTGATTTTTTAGGTCTCGCCTAGGCAGCGCGCATGCGCTGCTCTAGGAGGGCCTTTAGCCATCGGTCTTCACTTTTCAAGCACTGCGCTCGTGGCAGCATCCACCTTACGGGAGCAAGCAGCGGCGCGCCACAAGCACGAGTGCAGTGCTTGAAAAGTGAAGACTGCGCGTGCACGCACGCACCACTCCTGGGCTTGTTAGGTCTCGCCTAGGCTGCGTGTTTTTCTTTCCACTGCTTGTTTTTTTAAGAGCGCTGTTTTAAATCCTTGGATTCATAATCTAGGAGCCACCTATTGTCGCTTATTTCTGACATCTCTCTAGTTTTTAGTCCATTTCCATCTAGTTTTACTGAGCCTTACTTGCAATCGATGACTTGCCTTGTATGTGCAGATTACATAGCACAGCTGACAGAACGTCAGTGAACCAACTCGATGATCGAGAGTTCGATTTTTGGGTCACACCTTTTTGATTAATGGTAATTACATTATTTATTACTTCATCCCCACACTAGATCCATTGCTTGCCAGCTTTTCTCACTTAGTTTAAGCAAATGTTTTTATTAACCACCCACGATACTAGGATAGCGAACTCGCATCTTCTCTCTCACTCAACTTACTTCCTTACCAGAAACTACCATCCTTTACTGACAATGAGGACGGTTATTGGTTTAGTCTTCCACCCGCCGGAAGTATGACCACGCTATAACCAACTACATTCTTCCTCTCTAACATGTGCTAGACGCACTTCCCCTCACGAGTTGCGCGCATTAACTCTAGTTACTATTGCCTCATCTCAGGGATACTGGTGTTTGCCCGCTTATCAGAGGGCGTCCCCATAACAATTGGCTAAATATTTTTAACTCGTATGGTTTTAAATATCGTTACGGGCATTGGGTCGGACGAACACTCTCTCTTTAGATGTTGCGATACATTTTTATGATGCACGCAGACCTAACGCAACCAGCATGGGTGTTTACTTTACTGGGCTTGGATTTCCTTCGGCTAAATGGTTCTTTTTTCCCCTGACGCCAACAACCCTTTGTTTCTTTGCATCACCTTTATACCTACAGTTATGCCAACAATAATAGGCGCACATTTATGACTTCTTTCATGAGGCTTTCCCATCCTGCCCCAACTGAACCCCCTTTTTTCAGTTTACCGTTCCATTTTCAAACAACTGACCGTGTTTCCGTATTATTCATCCTGAGATATTGCAACCCATGACACACAGACGGTCATTTGAGTACTGAGGTTTGTCCTCTCCATATCTGTTACTTTTAGGTTATCCCCGTTAGTTTATAGGCAAATATACTATTTACTTATGTCCTCTTTTCTCCAACAGTAGGCCTCTTCATTACCAATCGTCCTACACTGGACGCACCACCGATGCCCTTTAGCTTGGCACGACGTTCATAGTGAATCTTGTAGGTAAGCTGACACATCTTAGAACTCCTTACTTATCTTTCACACACTAGCACTAGGGTGTTTTATAACGCAGGGCTTTATCCCTTACCTATTTGGCTTGGATACTCTTCCATTTTCTCCTCCCTCCCTCACCCTCACTTATCCAGTATTAGGGGTGTCTTTCATAGATTCACATGCCTGAATCATTCCCCGTCGTCGAGACGGGAGCCTCCGGTACATAAAAAAGTAATGTCCTATAGACATACATAGAGAAAAATAGGCCTAAGGGCCTCCCCTTAGTAGCCTATCCTAGTCCTTATGTAAAAAGGACCAAACTCTTAGAGCCAGCCAATCAGATGTCGCCTCCCTCTAGAACCTTCCTGACAGGAGCCTCAGTCCCTCAGATTTTCTACCGCACGTTGTGCTAGGGAGTCTCCAGCCTGAGTTCTCCTCAGGATTTCTTTCAAACCAGATTGTTCACTTTTTCAGTGACTTACTTCTTCAGAGGACTTGAACGCAGACCACTTTAGGCCTCTTATTACTGCAGTGAGTGTTTATTTCTTCTAAAACTCCTGGCATGTCGGAATCACAGAAGAAAGCCCTTTTCAGGGCCTGCTCTTCATGTGGGAAGAAGAGGCTACATGTGGACGACAAGCATGACCTCTGCCTATATTACCTTTATCCTGACCACGTGCCTAAGGACTGTAAAATATGTAGGTCTTTCCCTCACAAGACCTTGAGAGACAGAGAGGGTCGTCTGCTTATCTGGCTGGACAGGCTTAAGGACAGGGAGAGTGTGGTATCCTCAGAGGCAAGCTTTTCCGGAACCTCTGAAGTCTCCCTGAAGAGGCCGAGAGTGACGTCTCCTGGCCCCTCAGACGCTCCTCCTATGAAGACACACAAGAAGTCTTCAGAGGCAAGATCTTCAAAATCTTCAGTGTCTGATAAGGACTTTCTGACTTTTAAGAAGCCTACCCTGTCGGCCAGCAAAATTGCGACACCTTCCTCAGCGCAAAAAAGGGCACCAGGTCATGTCTCCACAGCGACGACAACTGTGTCCACAACGACAGCGTCGTCAGTCTTCTCGTCGACGACGACCACCCCTTCATCGTCGTCAGCAGGTACACCTATTTCGTCTGTTATACTGCTAAAACCGTCGTCGACGTCTAAGTCATCGTCGACGACGAAGATTGTCCCGTCGACGACGACATCGTCGATGAGGAGCCCCCCGTCGACGGAAGAGTCGACGACGAGGGCGTCGACGACGAAGGCATCGACGACGAAGATGTCGACGTCAAAGGCATCGACGACGAAGGCGTCGACGACCAATGAATCGTCGACGAGCGCATCGTCGACGAAGACATCGTCGACGAGGAAAACATCGTCGACGGGGACACCGTCGGCGAAGGCCATGCCGTCGACGACGGTATCGTCGACGGGAACGTCGTCGTCGTCCATGGGTATTTCTGAGCCATGGAAGAAATCCGAACTAGTAGGAATGTCGTCTATGGCCCTACCACCGTTAACAACAGCACGGAAGACTGCAGGGGTTCCTGTACAGGGTTCTGGCTCTGGCAAACTGACCAGAACACAGATTACACCGGAAACAACGTCTCCAAGTAAGGTGCAAACCAATTTGCCTATGGAGATTCTTCAGAGTGAGGAGTCGGAAGAAGAGCTCTTTGATCAGGCTACTTCCCCTTCGGAGCTGCACGTCAAATGTCAGAGCACGGACGAAGAACAGGAGGAGATGAGCGGCCAGGAACGCCCCGTCCGGGAACAGGTTCGCACGGAGGTCACCCCGATGGTATGCCTTCCCCTGTCCATTGTTAATGACCTCAAATACCTTATCCGGGACTACAAGCAACGTTTCCCGGAATCGCCAGCTCTGGACACAGGGGGCCCGGTGCCTACTACAAATCCACCAACGACAGCCCCAAAGCAAACACGTCCAGCTACTCAGGTCTGCCACGAGAAACTGCCACCTCAGGTGATAGAGTCATTGGATGAGGAGGCTGAGGAGATGGAAGAGGGGGAGGTCCAGGAAGACCAGACGGACCAGGATGAGGAGGAGGAGTATGTGGGATCCTCCCCAGCTTCCCCACAACCGCGCCAAGCTGATTCACCGCCAGTGGATATTGGCGGTTTTCATAAGATAGTTGAACGAGCAGCAACGCGGTTTCATATGGTCATGGAATCGACGGAGACTGAGTGCTTCTTGCATGACTTCAAGGAGCAGACGAAGAAGACGACGAAGTCAATCCCAATTATTGACTTACTCTGGGACCAGGGAAAGAAACTAATGCTGACGCCAGCTTCTGTACCTGCAGTTGTTCCACGCCTGGATAAAAAGTACAAGGCTCCATCCACGGCGCCAGCTTGCCTTAATGGACACCCGAAACCGGATTCGGTCGTGACCCAGGCGGCCCAGAAGAATTCTCGTAACCCTTCCTCTCCTCTGTCAGCCCCACCGGACAAGGAGGGCAGAAAGTTGGACACAATTGGCAAAAGGTTTTCGACCACTTCGGCAATGACCTTCAAGGTGGCCAACTCCATAGCCCTGTTAGGGCGTTATAACCGCCAACTTTGGGAGGATATAGCCACATATTTAGCGGAGCTGCCAAGCGCAGTTCAGGAGGAGGTCAAGGCACTACTTTCTGAGGGCCAATCCTCGGCGGCCGAGATCATTGATTGTGCCATAGATGTGGCCATGACTGGCTTTCGTCAACTGGCTGGGGCTGCAGTCCTGCGCCGTCAGGGATGGCTGAAGGCAACATCGTTCAGGCAGGAAGTGCAGACGAAGGTGCTGGATATGCCCTTCGACGGGCAGCATCTTTTCGGAGATAAAATTGACGAGGCGCTCCAAGCTATCAAGAAGGACACTGATACGGCTAGAGCGCTTGGAACCTTGCAGGCAAGGAATCAGTCCTTTCGGGGCAACAAATCTAGAGGCCAGTCCTCCTACAGAGGATCCTACCAGAATAGGTCCTCGTATTCCTTCCAGAATAAGACCCAGTACCAGCAGAAACAGCAACAAGGTCGGCAGTCTTCTTATGGAAGATCTAACTTCAGGGGTAAGAACCAGAAGAGGGGCACCGGCGGACGCCAGTGACCATTTACTCCAGCCAGTCCAGCTACTATCTCCCTCATCAAAGATTGGAGGAAAATTGACCCATTTCCTGGAAAATTGGCGCCTCATCACCACGGATCGATGGGTACTCCAACTACTAAGATTCGGCCATTCCCTAGAATTTACCACCATCCCACCTGCAACCCCTCCCCGCAGGTTCCCACACAAACATCTGCGACTGCTACTCCGAGAAATATCGGAGATGTTGAAGAAAGGAGCGATCGAGCGGGTTCCATCGGCTCAGAGGGAGAAAGGATTCTATTCCCGCTTCTTTCTGATACGCAAGAAGGAAAAGAAGTGAGGCCCATTCTAGATCTCAGGGCGCTCAACTCTTTCCTGAAGAGTCAGTCGTTCAGGATGGTGACGCTCCAAGAAATACTAGGCATTCTAGAAAAAGGAGATTTCATGACATCCTTGGATCTTCAGGATGCCTACTATCACATCCCGATACTCAGGAGGCACAGAAAGTTTCTACGTTTCGAGGTGGCAGGACAGCACTACCAATTCAAGGTCCTGCCGTTTGGCCTCAAATCCGCTCCGCGGATTTTCACCAAGTGCCTTTCACCTGTGGCAGCTTTCCTGCGTCAAATGGGTCACCAAGTCTTCCCCTACCTCGACGACTGGCTGGTAAAGGCACCGACAGCTGCAGGCGCAACCAAATCCTCCAACGCCTGTACCAATCTTTTCCAACATCTAGGATTGACTCTCAATCTTCAGAAGTCCTATATGTCCCCAACAAGAAGCATCACCTTCCTCGGGGCGACCTTGAATACGGAATGCGCGAGGGCATTTCCTTCAGAAGAAAGAAAAAACAAGATCATATCTCTGGCCACGGCAGTGGCATCAAGGAAGTCCCTAAGAGTTCGCACCTTCAAATCACTCCTAGGAATGATGTCTTCTTGTATACTCCTCATCCCTCACTGCAGGCTTCGGATCCGTCCATTGCAAGAAGCCCTCACGAACCAATGGACTCAGAGTACGGGTTCGTTCGAAGACATTGTGAGGATAACACCGCGAATATCCAAGAGCCTCGAATGGTGGAAGGATTACAGGAATCTGTCTATGGGACTGCCGTTCCTGCTTCCAGCAGCGCCACTAGTGATCACCACCGATGCATCTCTGGCGGGCTGGGGAGCTGTCCTTCAGGACCTCCGAGTAAGCGGCAAATGGTCAGATCAGGAGCAGCATCTCCATATCAATCTTCTGGAGTTGAGGGCTGTGTATCTAGCGCTACAAGCCTTTTTACCACGCATCCAGAACTCCCAGGTGCTCGTCAGAACGGACAACACCACGACGATGCACTATCTCAACAAACAGGGAGGAACGCGTTCGCTCACTCTATCACGCGAATCGCAAAAGATCTGGAACTGGCTTGTTCTCCATGGGATCACTCTCAGAGCGAACTATGTCCCGGGCAAGGACAACACCATTGCAGACGCCCTAAGCAGACAGAAATCCCTCTCCCACGAATGGGAGCTCGACGAGAATACGCTAACGCACATATTCTCAGAATGGGGAGTCCCAGGAATCGACCTGTTTGCCACCATTAAGAACGCCAAATGCCCAAACTACGCAAGCTGGCATCCCCAACCAAGGTCACTCGGAAATGCCTTTTCCATAGGCTGGTTCAGCGTATTTGCGTACGCTTTTCCGCCGTTCCCGATGATTTCCAGGGTCCTCAGGAAGATGAAGGCGGAGCCTTGTACCCTGATCCTAATTGCCCCGTTCTGGCCGAGGCAGCACTGGTTCTCGGACCTTCATCGCCTCTCCATCAGGACACCGATTCGTCTGAAACAGCACCCGAACCTGCTGACAATGTCCAACGGGCAGGTGCAATTCCCGAACCTGCAATCGCTCAGGTTATCGGCCTGGCTCCTGAGCACAGAGAGTTCTGTCATTTAAACATCCCGCAGGACTGCAGGGACGTGCTGGCAAAAGCGAGGGCGGACAGTACCAACAAAACCTACTCTCTCAAATGGAAACGCTTCTGCATATGGTGTTCAGAGAAAGGCCTGAGACCACTCCATATCACACCTGAACAGATATTGCCATATCTGCTACACTTGGCACAGTCGGGATTGGCGCATGCATCCATAAAGGTGCATCTGGCGGCCATTTCACGTTTTACCAGGACTTACAAAGGCCCGTCTCTCTGGTCCAGTAGGCTTATCAAACAGTTCCTCAAGGGACTATATAGGTCCTTCCCAAGACTTAGACGGGTCCCACCGACGTGGCACCTCAACTTGGTCCTTAACCAACTCATGAAGCACCCTTTGAGCCCATTCATCGAGCTTCCATCAAGTACATCTCATGGAAACCGGCTCTGCTGCTCGCTCTAACATCTGCCAGGAGAGTCAGCGAGCTACAAGCTCTCTCCATTCAGGAACCCTTCATGCAGTTCAAACAGGACAGGGTGGTGCTGAGGACAAATCCCAAGTTCATACCGAAAGTGCCTTCAGACTTTCACCTCAACGAGCCGGTGGTTCTACGTTCCTTCTTTGCAAACCCTACCACGGCAGCAGAAAGGACGCTCCACTCTCTGGACCTCAAAAGGTGTCTTAAGTTTTACATAGACAAAACAAAGAGCTTCAGGAAGTCATCACATCTCTATGTATGTCTATAGGACATTACTTTTTTATGTACCGGAGGCTCCCGTCTCGACGACGGGGAATGATTCAGGCATGTGAATCTATGAAAGACACCAATACTGGATAACTGCTGTTACAGGTAAGTAACGCGTTTCTTTCCATCCGCGCTCTCATTTCACCGTGAACTTACTGAATTAGGTTTTCTTTCGAGAGTCTTCCCTTCTTTTACCTTATTTTTCCAAACGCAAACCCTCACCTTTCAACCACACAGATGACATTGCCGTCTGTTACACTGATCCTTACATCCATATTTACCTCACTGACGTTTTCTCAAAACTGAAAGGCATCATGTTTGTGAATATCCTACACTCAAAGATAGGGAATCCAGGATAAGCACATTATAGAACAAGCATTTGTTGCACAAGTTTAAGCTATTGACATTGTAAATGACAATGCCTTTTATTTATCTGTTTTAAAAATGAAAACAAAAATAAAAGGCATTGTTATTTACAATGTCAATAGCTCACACTTGCGTAAATGCGAGACCTATTGCATTGCAAATGCTTGTTTGAATTATTTCTAAAACATTGGGGATCCTCAAAGCATTCAAATTGTGGTTTAGAACCCTATACCAGTTCCCATCCCAACAATTCATTCTTAATCAATACCTTCATGATCTTAATGGAACATTCATTTTTAAAAGAGCTACTTATTTTCACATAGCTAAACCAAAGTGAGGTGTTCCTATCACCAGTCTGTGAGGTGCCCTCCGACCAAGTTTTCAGTGATTGATTTGAGATAATAACCCCGACTGAAAAGCAAACCTTTTCCATTCCACCTCTTTAATACATTATTGGATATATCCAACCCCAAGTATTTACACTTCTTTAAAGACATAAAAGCATGACAACTTGGAATACTATATTCTTCAAAAGAATATAGTATTGTACTGATTTGTATCTGATCGATTTCTGATTCTTTTACTTTTTAATAAGAAAACAATTATCATAGAATTCCCCTTTGTGAGTAATTTGTGTGAGATTATTTTAAAGAGAGGCTCGATGGTAATCTCAGTTGAAGCATGGCTAATCCCCCCCCAACTCTTTGTTTATTTAAGAATTGGAAACTAAACTCTTAGATGCTTATCATCCCAGATTAATTTATGGAAAAGTAAATATTTTTATTGAATTATGCACAACTAATCTCAATTTTAACATTGGTAAATAAAATTCATGGTAGAATCAACATTTTGATGAGGGGAAACACAGCCTATTAAAGATAACAGTAAGGAGGAACATCGATTAAATAGATTCCGAACCTTTTCAGTTATAGCCTGGTAATTTAGGTAAAACAAATCCCTAAAAATTGAGGTATAAAGATCCCTATATATCAAATTGTTAAAAGTTTGGGAAGATCACATTCTTCAGCATTAAACAATAAAACCACGGACTTTGACTGATTGATCTTGTAAGACCCCTACTGTGGTGAACTCTTTATACTATATTCTTTCTAAGGTCCCTGGAATAATATTTTTCTCTGCTCTTAAAGGTTAAATCATATAGTCCGCAAACCGTTTTAGTTTAGACATCCACTCCAGTGGCTGAAGGATCGATCGGTCATTACATAATTTTGCTGCAGGGGCTCGATTTAGATAAAAAAAAAAAGAAGTAAACAGTATAGATGGCATTGGGCACCCCTGGCGGGTACCCCTATTGATTTCCAAATAAGCTATCTCCTTGGAGGTAATAACAATTCTAGCTACGTTGTATATATGTTTTGCAGCTTGCCTGGAAAATCAAACTGTGCAAGAGTCGAAATTAGGGCCACCCAGTTAACTAAGTCAAATGCCTTTTTAGCATCTATCATTACAATCGCCGATTTCATTTAATTAGATAACAGAAATCAATTGCCTGTACCAAGTAACATGTTTTCAACTATAGATCTTGATGGTAAAACCTTTAAGGTCTTCATGAACTATTTTTTGGGCATTGGGTGTCAATCGTGCCGATTAAAAGTTTTGTAAATGGTTTATAATCAGAGTTCAACAAAATAATTGGTCGATAGGAATTCACATTCTGAGAAGGCTTATTCTGTTTCACACAGCTAACAACTAAAGCCTCTGTGACAGATGGCGGCATTGGGATTTCCAACAATATTTGAAAAAAGTTTTTTGTTAAAAAAAAGTGCTAATTCTTACACATCTCTGTTGAGATTCCATCTCTTCCACATGCTTTTGCGTTAGCCAGTAACTTAAGCGATGTCTCTATTTCTTCAATAATAACTTTTTCTATGAGGCTTTTTTCTGGCCCTCTACAAGTTTATGTTTATCAATGGAACTAAAAGTTGCTCCACATTTCCCTTAGAGGTCTGATCTGACACCTGATACAATTCTTTATAATGTTGAAGAAACATGTTATTAAGAGTTTCACTCTTGCACCTCAATTCAACACCTGAGCTGAGGGAATCCAAAACATTAAGTCACCATAGTCTCCCATCTCAACTGCTTGACATCAATCGCTCACTCACCTCAGGGCTCTATAGTCCCCTGGCTCACAAAGTATCTGGGTGTCACGGCTAGTCACACAACAGCATATATGCATGCTTTACTTTTCCCTCTCCCTTACTTTATGGGTTGATCCATTACTCTGCAGTATGGGTGGGGAGTGGGTGGCGGGGGGTCAGCACAGTGATGTGGTGACACCAGTGACAAACAGTTCTTGGCACGCCACCACCACCACCAAGCTGTGTGGTAATGTGCTCATTACTTTTGCTTCTGCTAAAAACGAGCTGTGCAAAATACTGTCTCGTTGACAAGCTCCAAATGGCCTCAGGTACTCCTCCTCACTTTCCCGAGCCAGTATCCAGCAACATAGCCAGGTAGGGAAACACAAAAGTTATCGGTGCTGCTATTCACGGCTCTGCAGTGTCCTCGCTACTGCTGCAACATATATATTGCAGTTGGTACGCTCATTCGCGTCAACTTGGAAGTGGCGCGAAAGGTCCTTCGAAAGGCGAAACTAGCAGCCAGACCTGCAGGATCGGAACCGTCCCACAGGAAACTACTCATGGGGGTTGTTAGATGCAGGATAACAACAGATTTGTAAAAAACGATGGGCCTATGTGCTAAACTTACCTTTGTAGATATAAAAGGCACTATTATTCCTTTTATCTGTTGCCATGTTCCTTCTCATGTCAGTAACTTATTACTCCTCTCGCAGTCGGCTTGTTCACCTCGAGCAGAGAGCATTTTAAACTCTCTGGTGATAAATCTGTTCAGTCTACTTTGTACCTGTTTTTGTTGAACGAGTCTAGAGGAAATTTATTTGGTTATGCACCCTTTGTAATGAAACATACCTTCAAATCCTTTGTTAATCCTTTAACTCCCTCTGGTCCCTTGCATGTGACCCTCTTGTTTCTACTTGTTGCCTCTCATCAATGTTTCTGCACTTTCCCCTGTAATCCTGTTTCCCTTGATTACCTTACCCCAAAGTTGAAAGGTTCTCGGTAAGCGTTAAATCTCTCTGTTTTTTGCAGGTCTCCTCTGAAAACATTACCTACCATACTTTTCAGACTCTGCCTTCCAGCGAATCTCAAGAACTGTCCGAAGACTCACTAGGAACTGCCACAATTATTTATGAACAAGGTAAGATTATTAAATATGCATGGAGTGTAATAGACTATCTTTTCACAGAGAACCGTGGTTATTATGAGGTAGTGAATCCCAGACTTGCTAAACTCCCTTTGGCACCAATGTCATTTTGCCCATGGAACATTTTTGTCAACATTTAAACTTAAGTAACACTATTCTTCATTATCTTTAATTTCCGTCGCAGATTTAGACTGCAGTGATAATCCAAGATTTGTATTTCTTTGAATCAAAATGTTCGCTTTTCAATGTTCAGAGATTAAATCTTACAAATGATCTCAGCAGCTCTGTAGATTGAGATGAATGGTGAAGCTTGCAGAGATTAAATGATGCCAAGGTTGTACCAGGTAAAGGCATAACCCTCTATGCCACATACTTGTCTTATTGTGAAAAAATCCTTTTTCATAATATTTTTGTGATAAACTGGCATGGATCCGGCCCTCCTGGACCTACATGAGGCACCTTTGCTAAATTACCTATATACGTCATCTACATCCTATAAAATACATCCAGAGGTTTAGATAACTTGAATACAGTTTCATACTTTGGAAAGGACAACAGTGGAGGCAGTGTTGCCAGCATTAGAATTTAAGCCTAAAAAGTGTATATGGCTTCAGAGGTCAGGTGCCATTAACAACAGTTACTTTCTCCTCCCACAACACATGGCAGGACTTTAAAACATAATTATTTTTCAAATTCTACATTGTTTAAGTCAATCAGGGAAAGACCGTTGCAATATAATGGATCTGTTTGACACTAGTGGTTACAAAAGAGAGGTGGCCCCCCCAACCAAAGGGACCAGGGCTCTACTGAACAGTAGAGATACATTGTGTCCCTTTGAAAGGAGAAAGAACTTGGATACACACAAATGTTTTTAGATGTGAAGTACAATGTTTACAATATGCACCTACTTTTTATATGAATAAAGCACTATGCCGAACATCTAAATCTTCCTGGGTGCCGAGAGGATTAATCTCCACTTATGCGCAGTTACACACTATGTATCCACCAAACACACACTGAACTGCTTATGAGAGATCATTCACCTAGTTTAACTATTAGGAGAGCCATTCTGTCTACTTAATACTGGACATTGGATCCAAATAGCACGTGGAGGTCATTAAGTTAGTCAATCAATCAAAAAATATTGAATCATTATTAAAATGTTTTATATCACAAAAAACATATGCATTCCAAAAACAGAAGGTTAAGGCTTGGTCTATGTAGAACAGCATTATTCATTACAGAACTACAAGATAAATATACATTAAAAACAAATTAAATATTTGTAAACTGCCGGAGGCTACCTCGGTAAATAATTTAAGTTGCAACTGTTTGCTTTATATCTTCTTCCCACAGAGCAAGCACAATCTCTTCTTTACAAGTATGGACTTTTTAACCGTGCCAGAATTATCTTACCTTCGTCATTCTTTCAGTCAGCAGTGCAGGCCAGGGGCATAACATATGACCTGTTGCTTCGTTAGTATAGCCACAAAGTCTACAAGTATTCTTGCCACCCATTGCTTGGTCCCAGGACCCCTAATGTGAGCTGTGGTTGCCTAGAGGAGTCAAACATTGTTACATTTATGTTATGTTTTAAGTCGCATTGATAAGTATAAATAATTGATTTTACTCCTTGGCATGTACAATAGAATGTATATTCACTATATTTCTTAAATATAGAGCTTTCTTGAACCATGCAAAGGCTTAAAATATATAATTACAAACCCCTTTCAAAGTACTGAGTGAACTTTTCTCGTCCTTAAAGACTTTTACTCCTAGTTTGTTTAGGTAAGTGTAGGAAGCTGGCTCTCTATATAGTGCACTAAAACAAAGTACACTGTGTAGAGAGTCCAGGCAATCCTTATTGGCTTGCAGGGCTTTTTTCAAAAATCCCAGGTGCTCTATTTTGTGGTAGTGTGGTCGAGCAGCTTAGGCTAATCAAAGGGGAGTGTTGAGCACGTGTTGTACACACACACAGAGTCAATAAATGGGACACACACTCAAAAAAGAAAGCCAACACCAATTTATAAAAAATAACACAGATTTTTATATTATTTTAGGCAACAAAATCTTCATCATCAGGAAAGTACTTTTAAAGATAGGTTTTCAGCTTTCAAATAGACAATACTGTAAACGCGGTAATGTTAACCTATGGGGAAACATACACTGCATAGGACCACTGGTCAACGACTTACAGGACTGTTCTTCTGGACTTAAGGTAAGCAGGGACCAATGTCCAAGACAGCACAAACTGGTCACCTCGGTTGGCTCTGGGGCACCCGGGTGCAGAGGTGCTTTTTGGTGTCGTGTGGCAGATTGAAGTCAATGAGAAACGGTTCTTGCAAAAAGAAGCTGCAAGTTGGGACTGGACGGGATGCACGATAGATTGAGCTCGACCGGGGCAGTGGAGCTCATGTGCAGTGGTCTTTGGTCCGGTGGGTCATGTCAGTCAGAGGTACTTTGATCTGGTGAGCCTGCAGAAAGAGGTTGCAGGCAGAAACTGGGGGACCAATCCGGCAGAACTCAGTGGTGAGATCAGGTCTTGGAGGTCTCTGGGTGCTAGGGACACCATCTGTTCACTTGGACTCGGGCTGTGGGGCTCGGGTGCAGAGGTGTTTTGAGGTGTCGGGTTGCAGCAGTCAGAGACACTTGCATCAGGTGACAACCTGGAGATGGTGACACAACAGGACAGCTGGGCCACTCTGGATGATGGCTTCTGCAGTGCTGACGTCCCTTTTCGGCTGGCCGGTCTCTGTGGGTTCTGTGTCTGGATGTGACCACCAACAAGTCTTGGCTGCTGCAAGGATTGTGGTGTCCTGGGTATTGGTGCTGGAGGGCTCCTACAGAGTCTAGCGTCTCGTTACTCGGTAGGGAGACAGGACTGACCTCTGGGAGCACAGAACACCTCTTTCTGGGTGGCTGCTGCGTCAGTGAGGCCGGGGGTCAGCAGTTCGGTAATTCAGAATTTGTATTTCGGTGTCTGCAGGATGCAGGGAAGTATATCCGCTACTCCACGGGAGATGCTGGCTGTTTTGCAAAATGCTGGCAGCCCTCCCAGGCTTTTGGAGACTGAACAGCTCCAAGACGAGTCGTCTTTGTCACAATTGTCAGGGACAGCAGGCAGTGAGGCAGGGTAGGCGCCAAGTCAGTTGCCGCTCCTCCGTTCTTGCTTCTTGCGGCTCTTCGGTATTCTTCTTGAGTCAGTTGATTCTGCTTCTCTGGTGCCAGGGGCTCCCCAAAATATTAGAATCTGATAGAGACTACTAGCCGCAGATTCCTTCACGTAGAATTATCCCCAGGCGTGAGACTGGTTTCGTAAACTTTTTTGCCACAGTATCCCTGCGCGCCGGGGCGACACCACGCGACTCCGCCCAGGCGTCGTATGCGTACGTGACGTCAGCGAGGTCACATAAGATCGGCCCCGGCTCGCCTACATCAGCTTTTTCCTTTTCAGCGTGCTACGCGGATCCGATCCTTGCTACGGGCCTGTTAGGGCTCCCTTTTTTCTTCCATTTCCTTTGGTTGGAACAGTGTGCGAATGCCTTCGGGCTTCAAAACTTGCACGTTTTGTGGGCGTCTTATGTCAGCGACGGACCCTCACCTCATTTGTATGTGGTGTTTCGGATCACGGCACCACAGATTGTGCGGCGTGCCAATAGTTGAAACCGAAGTCGTGGCGGGAGCACCGGATGAATCTTCTCTCGGCGTGTCGCTCCAGGTCGGCATCCTCCCCTCGGTCTGCTTTGGCAGACGGCTTCAGATATGGCCGTGGTCGTCGTCCTCGCCCTTCTCCGATGTCACGTGAGCGTCGCCCCCCATGGGTAAGTGTCGCAGTTTGTCCCCGGGGGCTGGTTTCCTGCCTTCCGGGGGCGTGGACTCTCCGCGGGTGATGCGGCCCGCATGTCGTCCTATCCACCGTTTCCCGGTGTTTCAGCGTCGAGAGTCCAAATAGAGACATACGCTGCGGCTTTGCAGGCCTCGCTGGCGTCTCCTCCTCCTTCCCCTCCGGGGGCGTCGGCGGATCCCTCGCCCTGCGCAGGGCCCTCCACGGCACCGCCGGTGACTCTGGCGCCGACCGGTTCGGATCCAGGCTTGGAGGATGTGGTGCTGTTGGGGTGCGGCTCCTCTGGGACACCTCCTTCAGGCCACGGCATCTCTGCCTCGCTGCAAACTCCCGCGGGGGTCCCTGTGGTATCACAGGAGGTCACCGGGGCTCGGGGCGCATCCCCGAGCCCCTCTCGGTCCTTTGACAAGGTGGTTCGGTCTAAGGCCGAGGTGTCGCCGCTACTGCGCCGGCAGCAGCTGGACCGTGCAGAGCCACAGGGGTCGGTGGACTCTCCATGTCCCGCTCTGGGTCGAGGCCGAGGGAGGACCCCTCATCTCTCTCCGGGCCCCTCTCGTCCCTCCCCACAGGCGGCTGCCTCGTCCCTGGCGCCGCCACATGGGTTACTGAGTGATCTTCGCCTCATTCTGGGCCGCGGATGGTGGAGGGCTTTGTGCCACTCCCCATGCCCATCTCGTTCCCCCACGCAGGGGGCTGGCTCGGGGGTCGGGTCGGCGTCATTCCGGCACCGCCCTGGAGCCGGTGCGGCTCCAGCTCTACTCCGGTCTCCGCTCCGGGGTGAATTGGAGGTACCTTGTCCAGTGACGCCGGATGGTGCTGACGTCCTGCCTCAAGCAGCCGACTCTACGGCTCCGCGCAGGAGTCGTACCGCGGATTCGTCTTCGGACGCTCCTTCTCCGGTAAGGTGGACTTACGGAGTCCTGCATTGAATGGCCGGGAGCTTGCGGCGTTTATTCTCCGCTCCGCTCTGGACATCTCAGTGGTGCTGGGCTGGGCTGGGCTATGGCTTCCTCAGTTGCTCTCCGTCGCCATGCTTGGCTTCAGGACGGAGTATTCCCTGAGAATATTCAGGAGCGACTCATCGAACTTCCGTTTGATGGCAGCCTGTTGTTCCATGCCCTGGCCGACTCCGCCATCCAAAGGCTCTTGGCGGGGCTCCGTCCTCCTCCTCCGCTTTATCCTCCTCCTCCTCCTCCTCCGTCCCCTCCTCAGTGACTTCTGAGTTGGGTTGATTCTGGGCCATCTCAGGCCGGTTGTTCTGGCTGTGGAGTGTGTTTTCTGGCCGTTTACGGCCTTTCTTGGGACTTTGGCATTGTTGGCTGCTGGACGGCCCTTGTGTTGATTGTGTGTGGGTTCTGCAGGAGTAGTTGCGCGGACTTGGCCCTGAGATTGGGCCTTCTGCTTTGCTTGGGCTGCTTATCACGCCTTCAACGGGGGTGTTTTTTTCCCCGTGGCTCTTTTGTTTTTCCTCTTCTGCTGAAGTTCTTCCAATGAGGGTTCCCATATCTTGGGACTTAACATACCCTCTGTGGGGTAGTGGTAGCTGACATATAGCTTGCGCTCTGCTAGAGGGTTCTGGTTGCCTTCGGGTGCCTGTTCTCCATGGCGTCTAGGTAGGTTGCTTTTGCTTCCTGAGGTCCTGTGCGCAGCCACTCGTAGTGGTGTGCCCGCGCATCTCTTCCTCTCCCTGCTCCTGTCCTGAGGTCTGGAATGATCCTGTGTTCTCCCTTGCCAGGCGTCGCCTACTCGGCCTTCCTGGGGCCTCGGGCTGTTTTTAGCGGCTTGACTGCTGGCGCTGTTCTGGCTGGCAGGCTGCTCTCCATCTGGAGTGGGTTCGCCTTCTTTTCCCTCGTTTCCTTGGGCCCTCTAGGCTTCTTCTTCTTCCGCTTTTCCTGTCTTGGCATTGGGCGGAAGCTATGTTGCCTTGTGGGGGAGTGGGGTGCTTCGGCCTCTCCGTCCTTGCCCTTGGTTCCTCTGCTGTGAGTGTACGAGCCTCTTCAGCCTTCTTTCCCTCCTACATCCCCTTGGGGTCGGTGGGGTTCTGCTTGTGGGGGTTCCCTTGGCCTAGCAGGGGCAAGGTTCTACGTGGTCCACAGATCTGGTCCCCTGTGGAGCCCTCTGTTCTGCATTGGCTGGTGGGGTCCTTTCGCAGACCCTCCTTCCCAGGGGGTATGGCTAGGGTATCTATTCTACGTGAAGGAATCTGCGGCTAGTAGTCTCTATCAGATGTACGAGTTACTTACCTTCGGTAACGATGTATCTGGTAGAGGCGATTCTAGCCGCAGATTTCTTCACGGCCTGCCCTTCTTCCCCTATTCTGCGAGGACCCTTTGGTTGGTCTTCGGTACTCGCCTCCCGGTGGGGGGCTGTGTCTCCTGTGAGTGCCCTTCCTTGTTCTTGACGGTGGCTCCGTCTGGGGGCGGTTCATTCCTCCTTTGGTCCTTTGGAGGATGGGGGTCTGGTGCTCCAGTGCCCTGCTGCTCTGTCTACTCCAGGTTCGGGGGGGATTGCTTTCTATCCCTGTTCTCCCTCGCCTCCTTCCATTGCTATCCTCTGATTAAGGGTCATCTGGCCTTGTCTTGCCCTTGTCCCTTGTGGGTGGTTGCCCTCTAGGTTGGGGTGACTTGGAGGTTTGTTGTCCCTGTCTGTCTTGGGACTGGTCCCATTCCTTGCTCAGGATGGGGGGGGGGGTTTACTACGTGTGCCATGACTTTTACGCATGTTCTTTGCCTCCGGGGCATAGGGATGGGAGTTTGTCTATGTGCTGGCAGGGTGACTGCGCAGGTTTCTGCTTGTTCTTCTTCTTTCCCTGCCCTTGGGTTCTGGGGTGTTGGCACTACTCTGGTGGTGTTAGTCACCGTTTCTTTCCAATTTTTCTGCTCTTCGCACACTGCTCCCATGCTTCCACAGTTTTTTATCTGGTGGTTCCGCGTTGTGGTGCGGAAAAGTTCTCTGAAGAAAACTGACGTAGGCGCGCCGGGGCGGGTCTTATGTGACCTCGCTGATGGCACGTACACGGACGACGCCTGGGCGGAGTCGCGTGATGTCGACCCGCCCCCGGCGCACAGGGATGCTGTGGCAAAAAAGTTTCCGGATTCAGTCTCACGCCTGGGGATAATTCTACGTGAAGGAATCTGCAGCTAGAATCGTCTCTACCAGATACATCGTTACCGAAGGTAAGTAACTCGTACTTTAGGGGCGTTAAGGGGAGTGAAGGGTAGTAGCCAATGGGCTACTTACCCTTGGGGTTATTATACCTCCTATATGACTACTTGCTGTGAGGAGTGGGCCTGTCCCAGAGTTCCTATTGGCGCCATAAACAATATGGTGGAACCCTTCCTTCGTGGATCGCATCAGGTAGCCCACCTTAGGGGTGTGATTAGCCTGTGTGTGCAGCATGCCTACTGCATAGCTAATTTCCTTCCTGTCCTAGTGCCAAATGGGCCTCAGGGAATGAGGTGGCATTCTCCAGGTCTGGAGGAAGCCGGGGTTGCACATCAAAGGTGGCAGAGGCTTTGAAGCAGCTCTGGCCTTGATATGCAGATCAACTAGCCATGTGCTTGCAGGTGGTGATAACACTCTCCTGCCAGAGCAGGCATTGTTCCTGACCTCCTGAGAGTGTGGGCTGTCTCCCCTGGGTATCAGAAACTCGTCTGTGGTGGCAGGCTGGACAAGACTAGTCAACCAGTACATTAGAGGACTAGTAGGTTTCAGTGGGCACCTCTAAGGTGTCTTCTGGGTGCAGGGTATAATAAATCTTATACTAGATTCAGTATAGATTTATTAAACCAAGGTGTTTGATACCAAACACCATAGATTTTAGTGAAGTCATTTTGTAGCTGGTTAACTCGTTTTGAGCAGTTCCCAGTACATACCTTAAAATGTCTTCTCCGTTCACTTGCAATATCTGGCAATTGAACTAGACATCACAGGGCCTCACATACGATATAAAGCGCCCTGCCTTAGGGCTGTAATGTCTTCTGTAGGGGGGGCTTACATATATCATATGCAGTGACTTGGGCATGGAGCACAGGGGTGTGTTCCTTGTCGTGTTTTCGCCATGATTTGCACCTTGTCATGCTGCCTGTAATGGCAGTTTGCATGCAATTTGTATGGGGGTGTTTTGGCGTGGCATAAGACATGCTGCAGCCCTTAGGTACCCACTATGGCACCCATGCCCTAGGTACGAGGAGTACCATTTACTAGGGACTTACAGTGGTGCCATAATGTTGGCCAATTGTTTCACAATTGTATCTTTTACCTTGTTTTAGGGAAAGAGCATTGGTACTGGGGCCTGGTTAGCAGGCTTCCAGTGCACTTCCAGTGGAAAACATCAGTATTGGTGAGCAAAAAGTGGGGATGACCATGACAAAAAGGGGCACTTTCCTATAGTAAAGAAAGAAAGATAATATTTTATTAGTCAATTAAAACCATAAACAAGCTCATTCAGTACATAGAGTTTTAAAAAACATACAAAAAGGATTAAAAAATAAATTTATCATGCAGCATTTACGGCCCCTGAGCATCGTGCCACCTGCACTTCACTTTCTTCAACTTTCCTTCCTAAGTATTTTAGTAGAGATGCCAATTACAGAAATACATTGGATAAAGTGGCTAATCAGAGGCTGGTCTTTTCCCTGGTGTATAAAGTACCTGATTGCCATATGGGCGACTAAAGTTCCCTTAAGTAGATTAATATAGGTAATTAAGGTGCTTATGTGCAGTACTGAGGCAGGTATATATACAATGCCGGATGAGCTATGATAAAAGGCAAGTTGTGCATGATTTCGCATCATTAAAATACCAGAATAGAGAAAATTGTTGTCTGAGCATAGCGGGATAGGGAACAGCTGCTTATGGCAATCCCTAGCAGCCCGTCCTTGAAGGTTATTTGCTCATGTAAAGTTTGCCACTTGATTTAGCACGTTTTTAAAATTGGACTTGGGAACCCTCTCCAGATTACTCATCGCATAACCTATTAGCTGATCATCCTTTTGAAGATATTCAATAACTGGGTTAGTCTAATGTTCAGCATTGTGTTACATGGGTCCATAGACTCCACCAGTGCAGGCCTACACAACCTAATTCCCCATTCAAGGAACTCCCGAGTTAATAGAGATCTTCGTTAAACCATCAATACAGGACAGATACATACAATGTGGAGCAATGTTTATACTCCTGGTGGCATAGACGGCAGGACAGATCTTCACTTCGACCGATCATCCTCCATTTTGGCATGAGGTGTTAAGTGGGTTTTTCTCCGAATCTTAAGGCCAGAAATGACTGTTTTATCTTCCGGTGGAAGGGTGCTGTCAAAAGGGATGATTCTCTAAGAATGGAATATGATTTCAACACAAGCCACCCATGGCGACGTCTAGACAGGCTTTCCTTATCTGCCACCCAGCTTTGCAGTTTAGTTGATTAATTTACTAGTTTCTTTTTTAAATGTGTATTGAAAAATGTTGACAAGCTTGCTGATATTATATGACAGTTACAAATCTTGTTGGGTACATTTACATGACAGCGTGTTAAACAGCACAGATTACACACGTTATATATATCTCCCAACCTCCCAAACATCAGTCCTTAAATTTTTCGCTCCTAGGTTGCCCCTGTGGTCCAGTGACGGCTTGTGTGAGTTAATCGCTTAGATCTGGGTCAGAATCCTCAGCTGGGGGGGAGCAAATATCACCTTGGAATGCATTCCACCTGCCCCGCGCCCACTTTCAGGGACAACCTCTGTGAATGAATACAGCCTTCTCTGCCACCATTGCTTTATCTAAGTCATGGCACCAGTGTTGGTGCAGGGGGGCAGTAAGCGCTCCCCAGCGCTGCACGATATTCCGCTTAGCCAGTGTGATACCAAGGGTCGCCCAAGCCTGTGCCGCGTGATTGAGGTCTGTAGGTTCCCAAATATTGAGAAGGCAGCGCCGGGGTTCTGGGGGGACCTCCACTCTACTGACCCGGGTGGTAGTAGCCATGACTGCCTCCCAGTATTGTACTACATTGGGACAGTCCCATATTGTGTGAAAAAACGTGCCCGGTAGTCCACATCCCTGTAAACATAAAGGTGTCTCAGCCCGCCCGATCTTGTGAAGCAAGGTCCTAGTGTAATATGTTCTGTGCAGTATTTTCAGTTGCACTAGCTGTAAACGGGACGGGATTGCCACCTCCCGCAGGAATGCTAGGGCCTCTTGCTAGTCCTGGTCGTCCATGTCTCCCAATTCCACCTGCCACTTCTCTCTCAGGGTATGTGTGGGATCTCTCTGATTTACTAGTTTCTTAAAGGTTTGCCCAGAGGTATTAGAGGCCCAAAGGTCACCAAGTTCAAGCTTCCTAATGCTGTTTCCTAAATATTTCTTGTGAGTGCTATTACCCCATTGTAAGTTGATTTCGGTCCAGACTAAATTAGCCAGGGTGTTTTCAGCTGCTACTCGCAGGTTATGACAAAGCTTAACGAACGCCGCCGGCCTAGGAAGTGACTGTTTTGTAAGCAGGAATTCTAGCCAGATCTGTGCAGGAGAGGCCGACTTGGGGAGCCTAAAGCTTTGTTTATAGGCTTTTATCATTAATTATCATTAATGTCCAGCAGAAGAGCCTCTTCACCTAGCATTATCTCTGCTCCGTATGCGAGGGTTGGCTAGAATTTGTCTTTCATAACTGATCCCATGGGTTTTAGATCATGACCTCGAATAGGTCTGGCCAGTGACGAGAAGCCATAATTGATGGCCTGCGCTTTAGCCCCTATTGCATTCTTCTGGGTGCCAAAGGAACCGTTTGCGTCTATTTTCACTCCTAGGTAGACGTAGAGTTTGACCTCATCAATTCTGTTTCCCTTAATGAGCCATTTGTTTTTGAAAAATGTATTTCCAGGCCATTCTTTTCAGTATAAGCTCCAAGAGTATTAAGCAGCCTTTGAAGGCCTATTCGAGTGGTTCTAAACCGAACCAGGTCTTCAGCACAGATGATATGCGACATATGTTGTCCTCCAACGCACAGTGCGTGAACCTTCTGTTCGTCGAGCTCAGTAGAGAGATCTGCCAAATATCAATTAAAGAGAATGGGGGCTAGGGCACAGCCCTGTTTCACGCCAGAAGTTGTTTGCACCTTCTTCGATATGCACAAACATCTCCAATTTTGATCTTGACCCAAATATCTGAGTATACTAGCCTAATTGTTCCTAAGGTGTTCGGTGGGATACCCCACTGCTGAAGGCTACAGGGAGTTGGGAGAAGGCGTGAAAGCTGTGGAACCAATTTCTTATCTTATTCTGCATGTCTTTGCATCTGAAGAACCCAACTGATAGCAACATTTTAAAAACTGAACTTTTTATGGTCAGTGATTGATGAGGCATTCCACATTCCAGCCAAATATGTCCCTGAACCAAATTCAAACAAAGAATGGATTACATTTCACAGTACTAAAAAATTGAGTCTTGTAGTATCAGAATACAGCCTCAATGTAGACATTGGAGATGTTCCCCATTCTGCTTGGAAGAGGAATTATTCAGAACTCTTCCCTTTCTCAAATCCTTTTCAGATTGCAACATTGCTGACTTTCTGCTTAACCCTTTAATAGGGGAAAGGTTTATGTTGCGGACATTTGAATCCAAGCCAGCTGATCCATGTTTGTCTTTACTGCTGCTAAAAAAGTTTGTCCCTCCTTCCATGGCACTTCCCTTACTCCAGCTATTGCTTGGCCTTACGCCAGGCCAAAGATGATAAAGGCCAATTCTGGGACATCTGAGATTGGTAGAGACCAATGTTCCCTCTAATTTTTTTCCTCTGTGTGCGGCAGTGTAAGGGCACTGTGCACTGCAACCAAGGCTATGTGCGCCAGGAACCAGACCGCGCGTGTGGATGCAGCGCCAAACATCACTCTAAAGTTTTGCTTAAAAAAGTGAAAAGATAGTGCATTTCCACACTTGCAGCGCCACATGAAGATTCTTAACGCAGATTTTCAATTTACATACACATGCCATGACATGAATTGGTTACACAAGCAAGTACACTTTGGGTTTAGAAAAGCACAGGACTCCAATGGTGGTACCATATTAAGATTTTACTAAAGATCCTCAACTCGAGCACTTGGACACATAGGGCCCGATTCACACACCTAACTTAAGACAAAATCCTAAACTTACTACTATTGGTATTCACAGAAGGCATTTAGTAGTAGTAAAGTTATGATTTTGTCCTAAGTCTGTGTGAAGTCTGTCCTAAGTCTGTGCTGAGTCTGTCCTAAGTCTGTGCTGAGTCTGTGCTGAGTCTGTGCTGAGTCTGTGCTGAGTCTGTGCTGAGTCTGTCCTAAGTCTGTCCTAAGTCTGTCCTAAGTCTGTCCTTCTACTTTTGGTATTCACAGAAGGCATTTAGTAGTAGTAAAGTTAGGATTGTGTCTTAAGACAGACTTAAGGCAGACTTAGGACAGACTTAAGACAAAAACCTAACTATACTACTATTAAATGCCTTCTGTGAATACCAAAAGTAGTAAGTTTAGGATTTTGTCTTAAGTTAGTTCTGTGAATCGGGCCCAGTGTGTCTAAGTAGGGCAGATTATTATGTCCACAGAGGTGTATTTTAGAGCTGCTAAAAGTCCCTGGAATTATTGTTGACATGTTTTCAGTAAAACAATTTTTGCTGAGTGATGGCTAGTTTATATTTTTTTGTAGTAACAGGTAGATCACCTTCTTGGCACTCTGTGTTGTTCCTGCGGTTAGTATTGGCTCTCCATTTAGGTTCAAACATATAGGCTTAATCATGTATCAAGGTGCAATATTAGACTGCCTTCTGGAAGGCCTCTATGATGCCAGGCTAGTTGTAGATTGATAAATATGCTACTGAACATGATAGATGTTTGGTGAGAAGTGTGAAGGCCAGAAAGGTGGTCTTGTATGTTGTCAGTTGTGAAGGGCATGTAAGCTCTTTTACCATGGACTCGTTGATATTGACTGCTGAGTTTGTGCGTTCTTTCCTGGAAGTTGACTGGAGTGACTATTGAGATACTCACTGCAAAAATGCAGAAGCTCGACAAATTAGTCAAGAAAATGCCTATGTCAGGAATTTTGTGTAGCTGTGCCTGGAACCCTCCTTCAAGGGCGCTACATATCCGTTCCAGTATGAAGTCAAGTGACAGTGTTCCAAAAGAAGAGGTCTTGAAATTATTTGCACAATTTTCATAAATTTGTGTGGGGACGTACTAATATGGTAGAGGTGGCATGTGCTATAGTCAAAACTTCACTACATCATAATCCTGATATTCACAAACAGATGCTACCC